>NC_051191.1:70939260-72189260 GCF_015220075.1 Falco rusticolus | reverse complement strand
AGAGCAATAGAGGGGAAAGCTCACTTCCCTTGACCTGCTTCTACTCTCACCAATACAAACCAGTTTGTGTTTGACCTTCTTTCTTGTAAGATTACACTGCTGATTCATGTCCAGTTTGCTGTCACAAGAACCCACAGGACATTTTTGCAAAGGTGCATTCCAGTCACTTGGCCTCCAACCTCACAACTGCATGGATTTTTTCCATCTAGATGAAAGACATTTGCCTTTGTTGAATTTGTCTTCAGATGCATCACTGCCATTTATTTTGTTGCCACAGCACAAGAAAACAACATTGATTCATCTACTTGCATATTCTTCCTTCTTAACTCAGAACACCTGATCACTCAAATTTACCTAGAGCTTTTCAAGTCGCTTAGCAAGTTTAAGCTCAGCTGCACCTACAGTCAAGTCAGCACACTGTTGAAGGATGCTATGATGATCATAATTCTGGCGAACACTCTCTGAAAGTCTTGGTACTGTAAAAATTGCAATTTGGAGATACCAGATTTGGGAAGCTCTTCAAAAACTAGTAATCATCCAGCATCACTGATGTCAATTATCACCTAGCAGTAAAGGTGCAACAGTACTGGAAATATTTTTCCTTCAGCAAATAGTGGGTACAGGAATGATACAATCGCCACAAATCCCCACACTGTCATTAAGCTTATTAAATGCTGCTGTCAATGTAGAGGATTCTCTGTGTGACCAGCTGAAGAATTGCCTGGTCAGCAAAAGTCTCAAGGTCTTCACCATCCTTTGGGTATAAAGATGAGATATTGCTGGCCTTTGCAGTGATTATCTACAGGTGGAATACTGCTGTCAATTTCTGGAAGCCCCACAGTTGTCCAGAAAATGTTTCAGGCATTTGGTAATATGGAAAACCCTGGAAAGATTGCTGATGAATGCTTTTGACTGATTCCCAAGAGCATGCACGAATTCTTACCCAGAGGCTCTTGCACTAACATGGCTGAAATGATGAAAGGCAAAGTCAAAACTTTCCTTTCATGTCTGATTACAATGTCCATAGCCTAATTACTGTAGTGTCCAAGACTGTGTAACCAACTTGATGTCATAGGAGGGTAGTGAGGACAAACTGATGGAATGCATCTTCATTGATAACAGTCACCCCAGAATGTCATCTTCTATTTTGTACACATGTAAAAACACCAGGCAGTTCAAACATTTCAAAGCCTCCAAGCCCTTTTTTGGAGTATTCTGAACCTTCTGAAGTTTCTCCACTTCATTGTGGAAGTAGATGTTTGGTTTGATACCTGCAGACAAGAATTTATGCCATGGTCCTTTTGTTTCTGTCTGTTGGCATCTGATAGGCAATTGACTGATAGACCTGTCTTATGTTTTTTTTGTTTTTTCAGGTATAGAAGTCAGCATCTTTAAATCTATATAATCCTTGTTTCTCACATCCTACACCATGATGTTAAGCTCCTAAGATTCTGGTGCATCGGCAGACAAAGTTCATACTTCCAGTTTTGAAAAGCAGCATTCCTAATTCTTCAGCATATGTCATCTTAGTACCTATTCAGGACAACTCAGTGGTTAGGTCCTTTTGTCTGCAATCATAGACATCAGAGAGTGATTTAGCAAAGAGATGACACTAAAATACTTTGTCTTGATCTTAGCCTCAAAACACTTAAGTTAAAATGCTTAGCAACAAAGCACAGCTCAGCAATAAAGACAATGATGCTTCCTCATTTTAATTTGTGAAATTGAAACCTCTGGACAATGAAAAATGGTGTAGGCAATAAAGGAGCCTTCAGCAGGGTTATGATTCTGGTCTTAAGCACAGCAGACCCGCAGTGACAGTCTAATGACAAATTTCTTGGCTATACAGCTATTTTTGTTTGGGATTGCCTATCTCGTTTGCTCCAAGATAACATGAGTGTCCTCATGCTGAAGATTCCCACAATACTGGCTGACTTAAGTCACACTCCTCAGCATGTCCCCACCAATACCATACCAAATTCTATATGAACCGTCATTCAGATCCCCCATACAGACTTTTTCCCAGTTTACCAACTGTACTGAAGGTGGTGGCTTTTTATTTCTAGAGTTCATCCAGACATTTCCCAGGACCTGGAAACCGGGTATTGAGTGTATGCAGCTAGGAGCAAATGGACCTATCTATCTTATCACCGGCAATGTGACCAATACACAGAGACAGAGCCCTCCTGTCACTCTGCCACTGCTGTTGCCATGCAGAGTGGGAGGACCTGGCTCTGGTCTGCTCTCTTTGCAGAGCGAGGTACAGCATCCTGGGGGCACAGGGCTGCCTCCCCAGCAAACCCACCTGGCACACAGGCCACGGTGCCCTCCTGTGCACACTGAAGGCTCCTCAAGCTTTTGGCTCCTCTTCAGTGAGGCTACAAATGAGCTGGGCTTCTCACAGGAGCAGCAGTACTTCTGTTTTATGCCTATCTCTGTAGAGTATAAGCCAACAAAAATAACTAATTTTTCTGCAAAGCAAAAAAAAATAAATGTTTCCAGAAGAGCAAAATGCTACTTTGGCTCAAACCTTAGTGATCTTGGGTTTGTAGCAACTTGCCAAGGAAGCCCAGAAACCCAGCTGACATAGGAGTTGGTGGCACATTTAGGGACACACAGCCTAGAATCACAGCCACTTGGTGGGAGAAGATCTAAAACCAGAATTCAGCCTTTCTCATGAAGATTCGTCAAAATGGGAGACTGCAGAGAGGAAATGACATGCCAGATTGCTTCTAACCACCTTTAACAGTAAGATTGTTGGGACAGAAATCATCTCTGAGGCCCTAACCTTGATTAGTCTCTAAATGCTAACATAATAGTAAAAGCAAAAGTTTTTAGTGCAGAAAAAGAAATTCTTGGGTTTATGTCTAGACAAACAGAAATACCTACGCTTTTTTGTTTATTTTTTTAGATGAGTAGGAAGGACTGTTTTCATGTCATTTTGGAAACAGCAAGAAGGTAAAGCCTGATCTTATCTGGACTGCTGGCAATTGACCATAATGCTTTCTGGGCTTAATGTTTAACTTAAAAACACAAGAACTTAAAAAGGGATAGAAGTGTTTGAAAACTAATGCTAATCTATTACTGAAGCAAAACTGAGTTAACAATGAACAATTTTCAAGACTTACTAGCTTCTCAGACCTTAAAAAATCTTTCAAATGAAAAGAACTTTAATTGCACTATGAAACAAAATGAACAGGAATTTGCTGTCACAATAAGAAAACTAATTTTTAACTTTTAAATTAAAATACCAAGATCTAGAAATGACACAGCAAAGAAATGTTATCTCTGATATGAAGAGCAATCCAAGAGAAGACCCTTGGCATCATTTAGAACCATAACTAAAATAAATAAAATAAATAGGACATGAAAGATACCATGGTGATTTTTGCTGATATGCACCTTGCTCTGACAAAAAATTGCAATGGTAGACTAAAGTACAACTCACAAGAACTAATTTCCAACTGCTACAGAGTTACCAGTTTTACAGCAGCTAAAATTTTATTTCACCTGTTTGCCATGGACTATGACCTTAGCTCTTTCATTACAATCTCTTATCTCTCTCTGAATTAGTGATAGTCATCTCCCCTCCCATGAAAAATGGACCCTGTCTTCCTAGGATCATGAAATGGGCCAAGGGGTAGGTAGCAGTCAGACGACAAAGCAAAACCCCATGTTCTTTGCCCTAGGTTGTGTCATATACTTTTTGATCCATTGTGAATTATACTGCTGAAACACCTCATCAATATATAAGAAATAAAAACACAAAAGTAGTTACCATAGGCCAAAACCAGAACTCCAAGTAGAAATTCCTTTAAATTATTTAGACTCCAGTCCCTGAATCACAAACCAGATTCATGGTTTTGGCCCTGGCCCCGGTGCAAACAATGTGGAGGTCCCTCTTCCAGTGAAGTTCAGCTATTGCCAAAATTTTTAAGGAACACTGTCACTTTCCTGAGCCTGAAATGAGTGATGAAACTTTCACAAAAAAGCAGCTGACCCACATTGCTCAAGACGAGGACTGTCCCAGTAGATGAGCATAAGGGAAGGCACTCCCATTCTGATGAGAAAACTCATCAAGAATTTTGCCAAGTTCTTTGACTCAGATAAATTCAGAACCTGGCCCTGGCTTTGATTTGGCCATCAAACCCAAATTCAGACCTATGTCTAACCCAGACCTCAACTCTACCTTTATGCAAAGCATTCATCATTTTTGGTGAAGACTGTGGGAACGCAAGTTGTGATATTTTTTTCTCTTGTACATAAGGTGACAAATAACAAGGATGGGAAGAACAGTGAGAAACATATTCTGGCTATAAATAGAAATCCTTAATTGCTTAACCTGCTCCAATTAACCCATTACATAATTATAGTTGTCAGTTCTTCACTACGAAGAATCGTTCCTAACTGCTACTCCAGAACTATGATTTAAACAACGCAGCATTAAGAACTTCCACGAGCAGCAAAACACAACCAATTATAATCAACACTGGCAAATTTTAATTTGACATTAGACTACACGAGAAACTACCCCTATAATAATATACAAAAGGAAGCAATAGTATCTTCAGTAACTCATGCTCAGTGTTATGTGTAGTCACAAAGTTACTGTTGGCTCAGTGGTTGAGTACCTGACACAAAGGGTGAAGGTCCACCACCCAGACCACAGAGGCCTAGAATTTTTTGGGTAGCCCACGTGCCTGTGGTACTAAGTTCTGGCAAGTGAAAGACTTCTATCATGTCCTAGTGCTGCAGAGCATGAGAGGATTCAGAAGATGGCTGAATCCTAGGGGCAAACTGAAGAGAGACTAGGGCACAAAAATAGAACTTTAATTCTGGACTCCTAAGTACCTGATATGGGAGAGAAAAAATAAGTCAAGTATGCTTTAGAAGTTTTGACAGCCTTTCAGGAACAGAAGTTTCTTTTTAAATTTGAAAAAATCTCCAATTTTAAGGCTGTCTTCTATCCTGCTTTACTCGGACAGAATGGTTTAATTTTGTGTGTCTCTGCCTGAGGATATGGTCACTCAAAGGTATCTTGTTATAACAGCCTAATGAATGACAGCTTCTCAACCTAGCTTGGTAAATGATGGAATTGATTTTGTGGAGCAAATAGTCTCTCCTCTATGCTGATCTTCTCCTTGTTGTAATCTTAGCCATCCTTGCTATATCAACAGTGGGTCAGAGGTCTTGCTTCAGTTGAAAAATATAACATGAAACAGGAACTGTTAAATCAGCTTTGAAAACCTAGATAACCCTAACCAAACTAATGGACATTTTGTAGTTTGTGAGTTATCCTGGGCCAAAACAGAACAAGGTGAACAATTACATTAGGCCAGACAACGAAGAGTGAAGGAGAAGGGATGCGAGCGGCAGCATGGAAATCTGACACGCCAAATTTCTCGATTATGATTGCTTCAAGGAGTTGAATGCAACAGAGAAAATCAGTCCCATGTGTGAAGTCTGGTGGCAGTGCAAAGACATAGAGACTTTCTGAATTTCATAAAATATGTTGTAGTTCTTGGCACGCTCAACTTTTGTGTATCATTGATAATAGTATTTCTTCACACTTGCATTCTGTGGCTTGAAAAACATTGTCAGAAACCTTCAGAATGAAATCCTGGCCCCAATGAGGTTAATTAAAGTTTAGCCATATAAGTGTGAGAGCCAGAGTTCATATTTATAATCTTCTCATTTTCTGTTATCGTGCATTCTTTTCCAAACTTTCCTTTTTCCATTTCGAAAGTGCTCTTAGGATAACAAAGCAAACATCCAATGGATATAGAAACCTGACAAGGAATGAGCCTCTTTTTCTAAAAGCAATCCAGGCCACTAAATTTTTTCATTAATTAGTATTTCTCAGAAAGATACTGATTAGCCTCCCAGCTGTTTCCAACACTGCAGTCTGAAACAGCCCAATAACTACAAAAACAAGTTTTCACATTTTTAAAAGCTAATGGCTCACAGCTTCTAGCTTTTTCGCAGGCCAAGCTGACCAGAAATAAACTGGACAAAAATGAGTAAGGAAAACAAAGACAATTTGCATGAGGAACCACTTCAGAAACCACAGATGAGAAAAAATGAGATAAAAATTTAAACTGCGGTAAAACTTTGTCAATCGCTTCTTGATGAGGGCCTGGTTTTTACTGGCAGTTCTAATCCTTTTAAGGTTAAAATACTGTTAGATAGTACCATACATGTATGTGCTTATGATATCTTCAGTGTTGCCACAGCAGATAAAAGAATATATGATCCAAAAATATTTTGAACTCAGGATAGTTCATGGGTAAGTAGATGTCTGTTCCTGTAAGAACAAATGTAATGAAACAAAACACTGACAGAAAAGTAAAAGAAAACGTGGCATTGCTCTTCTAAAATGAAATCTCTACATTCATTTTACTCTCAATATTATTATTTTCCATCAGGGCTGAAGAAAAAATGCATCACAAACCTGCTCATTTTCTTGTCCAAATATAAGGCCCATTTCCCTGACCTTGCCTTTGTTAGTAAATACATAGCAGCATGCATATTTAAAATAACAAATTAACAGGACACTTCAATGCACACACTTACATCCCTTGAGAGAAGATGAGAGAACAAACAACATGTGACAGATGTTAATCACATAGCTTAATGCACTATTGGAAGTGGGTCAGCAATGGCAATGAAGAGCACCCCATTGGAACCATAACAGGATGGAATAGAATTAGAATAGATTATAAAGACCTATAATAGGATGAAATATGAATTGAAATAATTAATTTGTTTTGGTTTTGTTACATGAGAAAGTTAGTTTTGAACACAGGTATTTGGTGGAAGGTAGCCTCTCTTATCCAGCCAGCTAACATCAGAATCAATCAATATTTAGCTTTGGAGATGGTACTTAACTAGACATATTATGCATGGAGATGTGGTTAAAATCAATCGGACAGGGAAAGTGATTAAGAGCTTAATTGATCTTCTTAATCTCATTTTTCATACAAATGCCATTTATATGATCATATTCATAAAAACATAGACCAAAACCAGGCAGAATCTTTTGACAGGGTAAAGAAGACATTAACAAAGATACATCTAACTTTTTAAAATTATTGTTTACAATTAGTTTGCTTCTCACCTCCATTCAGTATTTGTACCAAATGTAGCATCATGAAGAGAATATGAAGCTGCAGGAACTGATTTTTTTTATTTTTTTTTTTAATATTAAGAAAGGGGAGTGGTCTAGATAGTATATTATTCAATCAGTGCTTCAGGACATTCAGGACAGGAATTCATTCCTACACACTACAAAAGGCCTCATAAGCAACACTAAAACCCTTTGCTAAGGTATTAAAAGCAGAGGATGGTAGGAAGAATTAGAAGGACGATGGTTTTGTATCAAGTAATTTTGATCAAAGTAGAATTCTAGGCAGCACATTTTATGTTTATCAATCCTACCTCCACCATTGCACACCTTCATCCTTTGAGATATCTATGGGTTTTGCTCCTTTGATTCACTAGAATTTTAGTTTCAACTAGCAGTCTTGATTCAGGAACACTTGCGGTGTTGCTTTTTTGCAGTGAAGATAAAGTTCAAGCTGCCTTTAAAAAAGTGGATAATAATGTTTTCTTTCCTTTTATCTATTTGCATTGACTCTTAAATATAAGTTAACTGAGAAAGAACTGCTTCTATGTATTAAACTAATGCCTAGAATAACATGCCTATGGTTTTGACTGGGGCCTCCAATGTCTGTAACAGAAATAAGAAACAACAATAAGCCCTTTGGAAGAGCCCTTCCTTTTCTAATCTGTCCTATAAAGAAAGGGTTGTGCAAAGTAGAATGGTATTTTATCCTACATCTCTGTAGAAATAGGGAAAAAAATATAATATTTACAGAAGCCTTGGCCTTGAAACTAATTTTGGTATGGCTGCAAATTCTCAGTGTCTACAGCACTAACACTGAAAGAGATAGAAGTAAATTCTTGTGAAATTTGACTAGAAAAATCCTGCAATATTTCCAAACTTCTTTAAACAAATAGAAAATAAAAGCAATAACCAGCTTTAATTGCAAGATGACAGTAAAAAATAGCAATCTAAACATCTCAATACAATAATAAAATATAAAAAGGTAAGTGCATAACAGAAAATTAGGACTGCATTTTAGAAATTATTTTATTTTGATAATTGATCAGCTGGAGACTTAAAAATCAAATGATTCTTCCATCATGTAGTATCCCTTTAATTTGTACATATACAGACCTCTTGTTAATTTGTACATATACAGACAGATTGAAGCAGAAGATAAAGAATGTAGATGATAGTAGAGCTTATTCTGTTGCTGATTCCTGTTTCAGTGAAGTGTACAACCATTTGCAATCATGTGACTAAATCCTTTTTCAGGCAGTACTTTCTGCAGCAATAGGCTCTGTGCTGTTTTTCTCCATATGCTTAAAGTACCATAATTTAGGAATAATCTGATGCTCATATTGAAAATACCAGCAACAAAAAATTGAGAGGGTCAATGCATCATAGAATAATTTAAGGTCAAGACACCTGTGAAGGTCATCTGGCTCAACATTCTGCTCAAAACACAGTTGGCATCACTGTTCAGTGAGGTTCGTGAAGGTCTTGCCCACAACCTCACTGGGAAATTCAGCTCAAAGTTTAACCAGCCTCATTGCAAATTCCTTCTTTTTACCTTCAAGTCAGAATTTCCCTTTCTGCAAGTTATGACAGTTGCCTCTTATCCTTCTCCCGTACACCTCGGAGAAGCGTCTGGCCCGATCTTCTCTATCACCCTCCCATGTTTAGGCTGATGACATGGGCAGCTAGATTCCCCTAACCTTCTTTTCTCCAGACTGAATAAATTCAGTTACCTGAGTCACTCTTCATGCACCAGCTCCCTAACCATCTAAGTGGTCTTCTGGTAGACTTGCTCCAGTTTATCAAATATGTCTTTTACATGAGGGAGTTCTAAGCAGGACATAGTGCCTCAGATGTGGCTGCACAAGTTCCAAGCAGAGGGCTGCAAGCACTTCCCAACATAATGTCCAAACAGTCTTCCTAAGAAGACTAAATCTGAAAACACTTACACAAGGGTTTAATTTTGCACAAGGCTAAAATGCATTTAGGTAAGATTGTCCAAAAGTGTCAATTCAGCCTTGACTAAGGAATATTTTCAAAATCTCTCCATCAGGACAACTGGGCACAGCTCCCTGTCTTCTCAGAAAAGGTTTCCAAAGGGGATGAGACAGCTCAGGGATTTTATCCCAGTTGTTTGTGCGATTCAACGTTTTTAGTCTGCAGTGACATGCAGTGCACAGGTCTCAGCCCAGGTGGAAGGTGTAGAGCTGCTTGCTGCTCGGAGGAGATGAAGATTCAAAAAGCAGGCATTCTCCAACAGCTCTGCCATATTTGAAGTGCCAGTCTCCCAAAGGCAAGGAACACGGAAAGTAAAGGGCAGGAAACAGCACTGCTTGTGTTGGCTACATAGCAGGTAAGTCTGTGTTTTGCTGGGATGGTTTTGAAAGATAAAGCAACAAGAGAAGGCTGGGTGGGAAGAGGAGGGGAGGGAGGGAGTGAGTACTGGTTCATCTTGGAAAATTACCATGTTGTTTCAGACAACTTTTCACTAACAAGGTAGCTGCTGGTCTTCCCCAGTGTAAACATGGTGAGGCTGATTGCTGTGTTAAGCCTGAACAGAGCTGAGTGTGGCAGGGTCTCCCACACAGGCTGCCGTGGGGAGGGAGGGAAAGGGCTGTGCCACAAACACACTTGCTCTGCTAGGAGGAAGCTCCTGCAGGAAGTTGGCCTACCAAAAAAAAAGCCCCAGATCATTTATTACATGTCCCCTAGTTATTAAAATAAAGCATTTAAAGATGCCTTGTATATTCAGGACTTTGTGCTTCATGGTTTGACTAAATGCATTATAACAGATATTGAAGAAGAAGAAACTTCATTTTGAAACTGAGTCCCGGAGCTCTCCTGTCATGACATGGTTAAGCATTCACTACATAGCTGTTTATCATTTAAATCTTTAGTGCCTTCCATTTTGTACCAGAGTTTTGGAGTAGACAAACTATTCATATGAGCCTCAGTAACTCCTGAGAAAAATGTCAAACCAAAATGTGCTTGAATTCAAGAGACATCATAAATAGACAGTAGGGACTCTCTATTTATGAGATGAGATAGGGACTGTCTTGAGCTTTAACTATCATATGTCAAAAGTTATTTTCTAGTGGGTTTGAAATATGCTACTTCTCAATTTTTCTGGTCCAGGACTGAGATGAGGAAGGTGTTAGAGGGTAGGAACAGCTCAGGTTGTTTAATTGCAGTACTCTGTGGGGTTCATAAGGGCAGAGAATGCACCTACTAGCAATAAGCCCGAACCCAGGACCTCAGGTGCTAACACACCAAATTCTGGAGGGCGGGTATGAAATTTTGTATCCAAGCATAGCACTGACACTGGACTTCAAAAGGAAGAATTTTTTAATGTTTCACATGTCAAATCCCTCATCTGCCTGTATCAGAGTGGATGCAGGCTGTCAAGTGTCAGTTTTAGCAGTGGTGAGTTATTAAATAGTTCAGAACTTTAAATATTATTTGCCTCTCTTGAGGCTATGTCAGAAGGTGCTTAGAATACTTGGGCTGGCACTCGCTTATTCCACTTGTATTCACACACTCATGTGAACACTAAACACAGCTCCCATGCAAACTTCTGAATAAAAAATCCCTGAAAAGGTTGTCACTGGCTCCAGCACTTTAAGTTAGGTTGAAAGCCATGTCTGTCTTTCAGTGAAGCACATTTTCATGACTTTATCAGGGTAATCCTGTAAATCACTTTGTTTAAAGAGACATCCAAAAGAAAACTCCTGTGGGACACCAATTGTGATTATAAACATGCTAGCTGAGCAATTTGGAAGAATTAGATGTAATGGTGAAAGAAACATTCCAAAAGATGATAATAGTCCCAGTCCCCACCTAAATTAAATGCACAAAAGAATCACCCAAGAAGAAATAACTTCTATAGCTATTTCACTCAATGCTAAACAAGCAATTTAAGGTTAAACTGAGTGGTTTTAGAAAACAATGAATATTTTTACTGATTCCAATGAAGATAGTATCCTCTGTCTTTTTTACTCTGACATTCTTATGAGTGGTGTTGGTGGAACCAGTAAGTGGTTTTCTGTCAAGTGTCAAGCAGGTCAAGAAACAATGCTCAGAAAAGCAATAGTATTAGCAGCTAGACAGAGAAACATGACTGTGAGACTTCAGCACGGAAATAAGCTAGAAAACAACCTCAAAACCTTACGTCTGGGGTGTCAGCAGGTGATTTATTCATAGATTTTCACCACCTGTTTGCAACAAGATATCGTGGTAGGAGGGAATTGATAAAGTAGGGAGCAAACTGAGCTGGGAGTCATGAACCTGATTGTAAAAACACATAGTGGTTTTGCTTGAGCACATTTAAATCTCTTCCGTTCTCGAAACAGCAAAATTTGTGAAAACAGTGAAAGTATGTTTTTATTAAATCTGCCAATTCATAAGAACCCATGAGAACCACAGTTTCTCATTTTACATATTAGCAGGCAATATTTCTACCATATCTTAAGCATTTCCCTTTTGCTTCAAAATATCATAGACATTTACCTACTGCTTAGTAATGAATCCCCTCTGAGCTAACTTTGTTAGGTGTTGTAAGCAATTCTCTTGCCATTCTCTTATCATATGATCCTCTTTCTTATGACATATGAAAATATTTGTTCTCAGGAATTGTTTTCTAATTCCCCCTTGAAAAAGAAAAGATCAAGAGAATTGTCTGCAGCTCAAGTAGATAAAACTGTTGCAGCTTTAAACAAACTAGCTCCAGTACTGAAAACATAATTACTTGACAGAAAATAATCCTCAGTAGTTCCTGCTACTGAGTTAGTGATTATCCAGAGTTTTCAAAAGGAGGAGCCATTAAATACAAATAATATACTTGACAAATACGATTTCACATTAAAAGAAAAACAATATTCCAATATGTGGCTGATGTACTGTGACATCAATGAATGCAATACAAACTTACCTAGATAACCTACAGATGAAGGCATTGGTCCGGGTTTATCCATCGAAACTGCCACCAGGCCTCCTGTATAGCAGTAGGCTTTCATCTTTCTTCTTAGCACCTCTGGTAGCCTGAGGCAACAGGATTTTGGAAAAAAAAAATATGAGCATGTGACTTCTTCACCATTCTATCTGGTTGTCTGACACTGAAGAAACAATACATCTGCTGTATTCTGAGGTTGTTTAGTTTCCATTGTTAGAAAAAGGAGCTTCCAGAAGTGTTCTTCATAAATCAAAGCACCATGGAAACACAGAGAAGTATTCAGCAGAAACAGACAACTAGATCCCATCAGACTTATGGTCAGTACCAACCACATCAGACTGCTTTCCTTCTCTCAGTGCTGGTTTTGCCAAAAAGATTATTTTTGCGCTTTCCTCCACTATATGCTCTGAGGACAGAAGCTGCCTACAGCATCCGAAGCACTTCACAATATATCACTGTAGAGCAGTACAATCCAATTAGGAGTCCCAATTCTCACCTTATGTGACAATATCCAGTGGAGTGGCTTCTGTAGTACTCCTAATGTAAACCAAATCGAACACGTTCTCGGGCCACTGCATACTTATAACTCTATATAAGATTATTTCTTGAGCTGTCTTTTCTGTACCTGTAGGCACACGTTACTTACATTGTGTGTTAACTCCTGCAAAGCCCTTGATTCAAAGCACTGACCCAAATTCTGCAGAAGAAATGAAAGGTTACCAGCAAGGGTCTGCAAAGACACACAGCGTACTCACAGGAGAAGCTCTTCTAAAGAAAATCTACATTTTGTACGGTCTTTCTTTCATCCAACTCATATGCCTTTTCTGGGAAGATGACAGTAATTCTACATCCTGAAACTGAAAAGGCACATTGATGAAATGCCTGCAGGTCTCTGGAAAACCTGAAAAGAGCAGTCCCTGCCAAATGATGCTGTGGCACCAACTGGAGAGCATGGACTTGCCTTTGATACCCTGAAATTTCACTCAAATCCCAATCTGCTGAGTCAAGTCATTACTCAGTTTCTATATCTGAGTCTAACCTTTGCTTAGCTGGAAACTAACATCATTTTACTGTTTTCTAAAAGGATCCAGACCTGAGTTCTTTGGACTGCAGAAGAGCTACCCCTGAAATATTCAGAAAGCTTATGAGAAAATTATGCATAATTTGGCTTTTACATGAACTCATTAAGGAAAAATGATACAATACTTGTTTAAACTGCACTGTTTGGCCAACTGTGCTGCTGACCTTTTAACATTTTTTCTGTGGGGAGACTTTAGTGACAACCTCCATGGAGAAACTGAATGACAGAGATAAGAATCACATAACTGAAAGGCAAAAGTCTAGACTTTGGACGCAGTTTGTTTTATTTTAATATAGTTATTGCATAATTGCTTGCAAGTGACTTTTGAGTTCTCACAGCTCTAAGATTTATATCACCCTAGTTATCCAGCATTCATAAGATACATAACGTTCAGAAAAACTGATAACCATAAAACCAAAAAATCATTCTGGGGGAAAAAAGTTTGATGACTTGCAGACACTATCTAGTACTATATATTAATATCACTGTGTTGATACACTAGTAGTCAACAAATGTGCAAATATGCACAGTCAGGAAATGGCAGATTTGTTTTTAAACCAACAGTAGCTTCTACAAGAGAATACAAAGCTCTCTTCTCTCACAACTCACAAGTGAGCTCCATTACATGAATTCCAAGTGGCGGAAGTACAACTTTGTGATGCTCAGCAAAGTGTCCTTCCCCTCCTTTTCAGATATAAGATACTTGCTGCCCTTCATCTTCTCTACTTACTGGTATGAAATATGCTGGGAGCTTTTCAATCCATCCAGAAGTACTGACTTTTTCTTTGGATGTTAGAGATGGAGTCTGTGCACCTTGGACTGTCTTGGAAGAGTTGGGTGGCCGAGGCTTTTTGAGTAAATCCTTCTGTGGACTTGTGTTTGAATGCCAAACAAACTGTTCTGAAGATAAGACTGGAAATAAACAACTTGAACCTTCTGGCACCAGCAATGGCAACGTCTGTTTAGTATGGCCTTTCGAAAACAAGAAAGTTTCTCTGTGTTAGGCTTTTGATCAAATTCTGTAACCATTATGTGCAAAGTAAAACCGCACACTTGTTATTTTAGACTAAAGCTAGAGGATTCCAGCTTTCACCTATGTCCATTTATGATGTAATTTATTGAGGTGGAAGCCATCAAGGGTGAATGGGTGTAATTAATTTTAGAAAAAAAATCTAATAAAGTTACAACCACATGTTTAGCCAAGCTCAGATGGCCTAATGGTAATAAAATAAAATAAAAATGTTCTGTGATTGAAAAGCTCTGCTATAATTTTAAGAACACCAAAGTGGGGAAATTCGAGATGTATCTCCCACAGCTGCAGGAACTCAGTTATATTATACATGTGCTTACGCTGCGCCTTGGACAGGGGAGCGCAACTCCCACTGAAGCCAACTGCGCTACATTTTCCATCTCTGTCTGTGATAGGTCAGGTTCTCGACTGATATAAATCAACCAAATCCATTAAAGTCAGTGACAAGCTGGACTGATTTACACCAACTGAATCTTTGGTCTGATCTCTTTCCTGTCTTGCAGTAATTGCATGGCTGACTTCTAATGCCTCTTGGAAACCAATTGCTTTTGTGCCTTTAGCTTCTAGGCACGCTGCAATAATGGGGTCACATTGTCCCTCTGCCCATGCAGGTAATGGGGTAACATGTCTTCTTGAAAGGGAAACAGACATTATTTGTGGGCCAGGTCTCTGCTCAGACCCAACAGGAGGCCCTGTTAACCCATGGCAGTGGCAGAGGTTGTGCTGAAGCTCTCTAGAGCTAAAGAAACGGGGCTAGAAACAACATGTCACCCTCTGCCTGATACTCCCAAACTTAGGTAACTAACATCAGGCAATACATCCAATTTGCAAGCTCTGGCTACATTCCTACTAGCACTTTGTAAAGGAAAATAAAGATAACCCAGGTATGGTAGTTTTATGGTGGTAAATTTTACGGGTTAGGAGCTCCTCATCAAAAAGCAAAGGCACTGGATGACCAGTAAACAAACATGATATACTACACCCTCTCTACAACTCTGTTTTCTGTTATTCACAAAAACAAATAGTTGCAAGAAAAGTGAAGCCATCATTGCCTTTTACAGTTTGCAGTTCCATAAATACAGTGCAGAGTCATTTGTAAAGCACAAGCTGTTTTGGGTAATGAATCATTAATTGACAAAGTAAACACAACATTATTATAGGAATGCTGGAAATGTTTTTGTTCATGTTCAGCATCCTTTGGGAACTTCTTGTACTTTGCTTAAGATTGCATCTCAGAAGGATTTTTTCCCCCTTCAAAAAAATTGGAAAAAAACAGTCATTTATTTTGAAAGTTACAAATACTGTAATGTAGCTACCAGAGAGGAGAATGTTCCCCCTTTTCCTTCTTTCACATTTCTTTTATGTAAAGAGCCAACAGCAAGTATCAGCATCAAAAACACAACCGTAATTAATTACATATGCCTCAGCATGAGTCATTGCCATTTACGATGTTTGGTGGGAGCTAGCGTCTATTGACATCATACTGGGAAGAAGGTGATGCTGAGAGGATTGCACTGTAAATGTGAATGCCCAAAGATGGCTAACATGGTACTGACTACACTTTTGAGGCAGTCATTGCTTGTTACGTGGATCAGTTTTACACAGAAGAGACAGATATTGTTCAACAGCAGTCATCTTTGTGTGGTCTATTACTACAAGAATAAGGGTAACAAAAGTAATTGTAAGAAAAGCAATTCCTGATGTAACCAAGATCTGCACCATCAGGAGCATGATGACATTCTACAGAGGCACCTTTCATTGGCCAAATTCATCCTGTTCTTTCCCACCAGCAGTCCTAAGGATCTCTTCGCCTGCTACCCAAGGCATGTGTTTGCATACGTACTGTAATACACTAAAGCATATCACTAGCTATCTCTGTTCTTGACACAACCCTCTCCTCTTGCCAAAAACAGCTTATAAGCTATGACATTAAAGGTTATACAGGGAGGTAAAGAATAACAGAAAGAAAATTAACTCCAGCAATCTTCTTCAGAACGTGTCACACTTTTTCAAGTAATATTTTTTATCTTTTCACAGGAGGTTATTTGAAGGGAAGGGCTGGAAGAAGGGAGAGGGGAGAGAAAGGGAAGGATGGTTTTGTTTTCATGTGTTGCCTAATCAACCTTTCTCTTTCAGCTTGCAGAGCAGCATTCTTTACAACTGCACTGCAGCAGCCAGCTCAAAGTCCTAGTTAAGACCTAGAGAAAAGTCTTAACCATTCCAGTAAGGCTGTAGCCTCCCTTTCCAGTGAGGACCAACTCTGACCTTGCCTTCTCTTTCCTAGGGAAGAGCCAGCCAAACACACTGCCGAACTAAAGCTGTTGGCAAGACAATTAAGTCTGTGCAAGCTCAGATCAGCCTGCAGATCTGCAAAACTCCACCATAAGTTAAACCTTTTTTTCTCACTAGCCATAGGTGACAATCAGAAGTCAGAATGAGCCAAATATGATTGAACTGTCAAAAATTTCCAGTGCTCAGAAGCCAGAGAGAAGGACGCAGCATGCTGTGGGGAGGAGCAGGGGACAGGTAACGTAGGGCATTTGCTTCGGTGGTGCATAGGGCTAGTGGGGGAGCTTGAACTAGCAGGAGCGCTGTCATCCCAGATATTTACCTGAAATTATCCAGTGTCTCTGAATTGAAATTTCTGTGCAAAAGACATCTTGACTATCTATGCCAAGCAAAAATCCACTCTGTAGTCCCTGACAATGAAAATTCTGGAGTTTAATCTATATTGAGCAATATGCAATACATGTTCTAAAAAGAACAAAATTGAAGAATTTCAGGAGCTACCATAAAGTCTTGCCAAGAAATTAAGGTGTATTGAAACTGTGGGTTATCAGTTTCTCTTTGTGTTTAACTTTTTCATGCCTCTGAACTAAACTTTACAGGTAAGCATATGAAGTTTTATTTAATGGAAGATGATTTCTCCTACCAAAAAATAACACAACAAGCACTGTTCTCTTCTGGAAATATTAGGTTTTCTTTTTCTTATTCCCCAAACAATTAAGATAATTCAGATAATTAAAAATTAATATTCCTACTAATTCTAAGGCAGGAGTAGTTCTTTTAAAATCAATATGTACTACACATACATTTAAAATATTTAGTACTAAATAATAAGTAAGTGCTAATGGAGGAGCAAGGTTTTATTTTTCTATAATGTGAAATAAAAAATACTTTCTGTAAAATATGTTTCATTTTTGTGTAAATTGTGGCAAGTAAATGAAAAAAAATCCATCTGAAGTTGTTCATATCCACTTACAAACCATATTGCACGTTTTTAACATGATAATCAGATGTAATGATTTAAAAGTATCTTGTCAAAATTTCCTTTATTGCAAGATTTAAGTATTTAGTTTAAGATAAATTGAACCACTTTGATTTAAAGCACTCTCAGGAGTGGATGGACTGCAAAACATATTTTAAGAAACAGTTTGGAGGTTTACAAAAAATCTAATTAGAATACTTGTAGTGAAAACAAGAATGCACTCCCTTCTTACAACTCATTACACTGTTATTCCTCTTTTTGTGGAACTTTTAAAAGTTCAAATTTGTATCTCCATGCTGAAATTTAATTTTCATTACCAGTCCAAGTAAAAAACTATCAAACTATCACTTTGAAAAATGTTTCACTTTCTGTATGGAAATGTTACAAATGAGCTTAAAAACCTAAAGCAAAACAAAATTTGATTTCACAAAATAATGTCTCTAACTCTGAAATTAGCAAATCACATACTAACTTTCAATATAGCAAAAAATGCATGGTAATTTTCCTGTCCCTAATAAGAAGTATGCTTCTGAGTTATTTGTATTCTGAATAGAAATAAGCAAAAACTAGATTCATGCTGATTTTGGAAAATCTCAGCATGTAGGATTATATTCTGTAAAAACTGGAGGAATATACTGTGTTGCATAAGCATGGGTGTCATTTTACACGAAGCTTCATGAAATCTGGTGGTTGTGCAGGCTTTGAAAACACCTTTAGTAAAAGTGCAGGGAGCAGCCTTGAGAGCACAGGGTAATTATATATAACTTAATATATAACCTCCCAACTTTTCACATTATAGTCATCAACCAAACTGTGTCTACTATATATCACCCTATTTAAATAAACACAGTATTTTTTGTAAACAAATTGCAGTTTTCCACACTCTGAAGAGACCTCTTCAGCAAAACTCCTCTCAGACTTTTAAAAATCTCACTGATTTTTTCTTTTCTTACAAATACTTGCATGTTGTGAGTAAATATTCCTGTAATTAGCTGTATTATTATAATCTGTTTTTTACCAGAGGCCAAAACCTTTAGGCCTACTCCATTGCTTAAAATTTGCATAGTTGCTTAGGTTTTGAAGAGGTTGTATCCAAATTATTATCTGAAACCATATTAACTTAAATATCACAATGAAGGCAAACAAGACACATGTGTGACATTGTATTTCTAGGTTTTGGAAAGGATCAAGTACATGGTGTCTCACAAGAAAAGCAGAACTAACATGATTTTTCCACATAAGCCCTAGTAACCGAAGCACATTAAAAGTGCAGGTATCTCCTCCCTGTGCTTCTGCTGTACAAATACGGCACACATTTGTCTTGTCCTTTAGTGATACCTTGTTCATCAGCAGATCAAAAAATACTACCAGGTGATGTTTGTTCAATTTTAATAGAGTAAATCTCACAACTGGGAATAAAAAGGGAAATTCAAACCCTTAATACATCATTGAAAAAGAGGCAAAATATATGGAAATAACAGTTGTGTATCACTTTATCTGTTAAAACATATTTAGCCTGAACTACTGCTGCCACACTTTCATAACCTCCTGTTTGAATACCATAGATTCTTTTCTATGATGTTTCTGATAGACACAGCAGAAGGGTTGCACAAAAGTTTACAGGCAGTTTGTAGAGAAAAAAGTATAACCTGGAAAAACATTAGAGTTGCTACTTCAGTTACTAACAAGGGGCAAATTTAATTTGTATCCACATGAATCTTGTAAACAGTATTATCTGCTTCTCTGTGTAAACAACCAACACAGAGCACTGTGTGTGGGAGATTAAAAAAAAAGCATTTTTAACGATAAGAAAGTTGAAAATTATGTATTATCGGTTCTGTGCGTTCAGTATCAGTATAGCAGGAACCAAATAGCTAATGCTCGTAATTTTAGAGTGGTTATTAGACTTCAGAGTTAACATTTTCAGAAAATGATTAAAGGGCAGTTCATAGTTCATGGAGATGCACTGGTAGTATTTGTTCTTTGCTGAAAGGTTAATATATGTTTGCCTTTCTCTTTGGTTGTTTTGGGGGTTTATGGTTTGGGTTTTGGTTTGATTCTTTTCAAAGAAAGTCTATATTTTCCAGAAAAAAAGTTACCTAACAAGTTTCCTAAACAGGACTGGCAGCTATACCACTCATATATGGAAAGCAATTAACGAAGGACCTTCACTATTTTGTCTTGTGTAAAAAAAAAAATGAGAAAGATGAACATTTTGCAAGAATCATTGCTCGGGGACTGGGTGGGCATTAGTCAGCAGGTGTGAGCAATTGTATTGTGTATCATTTGTTTTCTGCCTTCCCTTTGGATTTCGTTCCTTCTCCCTCCTTTTCTTTGTGACTGTCATCATCATCATCATCATTATTATTATTGTTGTTATTATTATTTCTTGTTTTATTTTATTTCAATCATTAAATTGTTCCTATCTCAACCCTCAAGTTTTACATTCTTTTCTGATTCTCCTCCCCATCCCTCTGGGTGAGGGGGGAGGGAGCAAGCAGCTGCATGGTGCTCAGTTACAGGCTGGGGTTAAACCATGACAGCCCATTCAGTAAGAATTTCCTTGACAGGTCTTACCATCCATCTGTTGCTTACGGAGGGTTTATCACACACCAAACTATCTGATACATTGAATCTCTGCAGGGGATAAGAGCCAGCTACTCAGACACCTTCTGGAGCCCAGGTTTGAGTGGCTTTGCTCACTAGGACATACACTGCCATGGAGCCACGCTGTTAAAAAGTCTGATCTCACTTACCTTTCACAGGCATTTTTTTGAGTTTGTTAAAGAAGGAATTAATTATTTCCCTTCAGATCCACCACAAGCCAGGAAAGAATTAATGAAAAGCTTTCCATCCCTGCAAAAAAAACCCCAAAAACTGATGTGGGGTTACTTTTAGTTCAGAGACATATAGTTCCAGTAGATTAGACTCCAAAGACAGAAGGTAGCTGCAGCTGGCCTGCTTTTTCCTCTCAGTTTGCCCCGAACCATAAAACCTGTGAACAGTAACAGTAATGTGGCATTCAACCTTTTTGAACAGGCACTGAGCACAGTGTCAGGACTCACTCTTCAATACAGAGTGAACAATGTGCAAGCTCCATCGCTAGGACCTTCCAGCTCTGAAGCACCTCCGATCTCACAGGTGTTTAAGCAGACTACTTGGGCTGGGCAAGATGAATCTTACGGAAGCTGAGAAGCTTCTCTAAATCTGGTAAGACTGTGAAGACTGCGTCTCCTCTCTCCTGACTTTTAAAGAGAGCCTGGACTAAGAAGATGCTCTTTTGCTATGATGTCATAAGAAAACCTTTAGGCCTCGATCTACAGAGTTGCCTAGCAGTTATAATTTTTTATCAGAGTACCTCACTGATAGAAAGCACTTTTCATGCACTAAGCAGGCAGCACAGCAACCCACTAAAATATAGGAGACATTACTTTCCTGCTTGTATGAAAATTGGAAGGGCTGGGAAGAGAGATGCGCAGACTGTTGCTCAGTCAGCTAACAGTAAATAGAATTTTTGCCCTGGAATCAACATTCAACACTTACAGGAACATAACAATACAAAACAATGACAAAGACATTTGAATTATTTTACAACAGTAAAAATAATTGTGGAAAGTACCAGATTGGTTAACATTTGGCAACATTAAATTAATGTTATTGTTTTAATTAGTTTCCTTTTCAGTTCATGAGTTTACTTCAGAAAGCTGTTACTCTGTTTTGATACACAAAAATGCTTGCTTTCTGCAAGAGCAGCATAACATTAAAAATCTTTCTCCTTTCTTTTCTTAAAAAAAGATGGTTTTGTTCATCTAGCTATAAACCAGCATATTAGTTTAAAAATAACTTAGGAAACTATGTCTTTCTGAATTGTGATTTTGCCAACACAAAGAAATAGCTCATATATTTATCTATCATTACAGCCTGGTTATGGGAACTAGAAAAAGGAATGCAATGATAGGAACATTAACCTTTAACAATGGTTGAGCTATAACCCATTCTTGTTCCAAGACTCCAATTGCACAATGGGTCTTTTTACGACAGTTTAAAGTGTCTTTTCTGATAGCAGTGTTTATAGAATTAGCTCAAGATGACATCTTCTTTTCTATTTCTCAGGGCTGAAGTATGGCAGGGGAAAGAATGCCTCTGCAGAGGGAAAACTAGACAGGAGCAATCTCTGTGACTATCAGGGAAATGAGTCGACCAGACATTTTGTCAAGATTTCCATTGAGCAAGTCAGCATTCCCTGCCATCTCCCTTCTAAACCCAAACATTTGCTGCAAGAGCATTAGGATCTGTGCTGTTGGACTCCTTGGGGCAGATAGGAGCTTATATGTTTTTCCATCCCACTTCCCACCACACTTTCCCTTTTTTGGTTCCTCACAGACCTTGCCTTTCAAACTCTTTGCAAGTATCACTTCCTTTCCATACTCTACTAAGAAATGATACCAGGCTGTGATTAGCCATCTTCATACTACATACTACATGCGTGTTATCACACATGGCAACATCAAAAACTCTGAAAAAATTATCTTTTGGAAGCACACAAGAGCTTACATTAAGAGACACACAAACAGCACATTATACTTTGTTTGATGTTCAAAGAAGAGTATAAACTAATCTACTGTTTCAATTTCATTTCCTATAGTACTGAAGTGCTCAGTAGCATGCTCAGCATTTGAACTGTGTTCAAACCATCTGAACACTAATAAAGGTACTTTGCTGAAATTTAAAATCAAATAATTCAGAAGATTTTTCAGAGTAAAGCAGTTCACCATGATTGATATGAATTTGTAAAAAAACCTTTGATCTCTTTTAGGCAGATAATGCCAGGGTGGTGGGGTGGATGGGGGATTTTTACAGGTATAGATAGGATTTAGGAAAGTAACTTTAAAAAGGTAATAAGTGAAAAAGATATGTCTGTTTTGAGGTCTTTTTCTCAGGTTAAGTCTCAGTACTGATACAAGCCAGTTCATTTTTATGTGTAAAAATAAGTGAGACTCAGGCTATGAGTCACTAAAGATTTTTCTTCCCCTCCAAGATTATTGGGCAGCAGCAAAACTTTTCTGTAAATTGTGACATGCATAGTCATGGTACATAATTTCCAAAAGGCTGAGTTGTACCCATGTCAGGAGGAAAAAGACCTAGTTTTGCAATGCGAAATGAAGTTAGTTATATGAAGTCGAACAAAAGACATTAGAGCAGTTATGCCAATTAAAATTATTCTTTGCACGTATGAACATTTGCATTCAAGAAAAATCAAGGAAACAAATTTCAATACGTATAAAGGATTTACATTTAGACAGGTCTTGTGGCTGTATTTATGTATGAATGTATGTTTGAGGTGAACTGCAACAGTTCTCTCTTCCTTTTTTAGTGCTTCTCAGTCATAGGATTAAGCTGGGAAACCCTGACTGACTTGGGTTCAAAGTTAGGATTTGGCTATCTACCATTTGAGTCAACAAAAATAAATGCTGGTTTTCAAATTAGCCTTGCAATATTATCTGTATTGCCTTATTTTTATTCCTAGGTTTATCTGGATATTGAAGGCAGACCTTCTTTTTTACCAAGTTACCAATGCAAAGTTCAACAAAGGAGAGAAGATATGACACCTACATTTATGTTTTGGTTCAGAGCAGTGGTGCAGCTTTAAATTAAATTCCCCAGTCATCCCCATTTGCTGGGTATTAGTTCAATTCACAGAGTGATTTCACTACACAGGGACTACATTTTTTCAGGAGGAAACTGAATTTTGTTCCAAATGCGCACCAAATGCGCACCAAATGCACTCCAACTTCTACCAGCGACACAGGTCCTGGAGGAGATTGGCACAGTGGACAGCCTGAAACCACACGGATCCTGGGGACCAGACTAAATGCAGTCCAAAGCAATCCCTCCCTCAAAGCACAGCTAGTGCTGATAGTGCAACATCAGTACCATCTGCTTTGATTTGCTCCTGCTTCCATGGCACCTAGTGGCTTCCCAGCGTCGGCAGGCAGACTGGACAGTCTGACAGAGATTAGGACTCAGATACAGCTGCCACAAGAGCTAAAACAATATGTACTGAGAGGTGTGTTCCAAGTTTCATGCATAGGGAGGAAGATAATAATCTTTCCAGCTCCTAATAACTTCTGCACCCAATATTAAGTAGAAATTCCAATTTTGCATTTTAAAGATTTACTATGAAGGTGCTTGTCCTTGGTGTAACTCGAGGTTATTTTCACCATATATGACCTTAGTTCAGTTACATGCTTTCCTTTAGGCAACTCACTTTCTATTAGTTAAGAAACAGCATTTGCTCGGCTCAGCTTATGAAGGAGCATCTACATATTGCCCTGTATTCTATCGATGTTTTGAGACCATCTAAAGACCTCTTCTTTAGCTCACCAGCTCCTTCTTGTCCAGTCCAATGATTTTGCACAAGAGAGTCATCACCCACCGACTGATTTGGCAGAGGAAAGACCACCACTAACAGGCTTACCCACTCAGAAACCTGAGCTGCTTTCTGTGTAAAATTTTAAGATGTTCCTATTTTTTTATAAATAAAACTTTTATACAACTCAGCACCAACATGTTGGAGACTTTACATCTCAGGATCAAATCTCTAACAGAAGGGAGTTAGTCGCCTTGATTAGGGACAGTCATTGATTTCTATGGATACATGTTACTGATAATCATAGACTCCTGTCCTAGTTTACAAAATGGTGTTATTATAAAAAACAAAACGCGGTTTACATAAATAATGCAGTACTTAATATTCTAGGATTAATTTACTGTAGTCAAGGTTCCTAATTTGGAGCAGTAATAGATCTTTTCAAATCCAGAGAAAAATACGTGATATCTTGGATTTGGTCATTAATTTTGTGACTTTTGTACTAAATATGCTACCCAAGAAACATCAAGAAGAAACACAAATTCCCTTCAAATGTCACCATGCTTTCACTGGTAATATCTCAAATAAGTTGTATTTAGAACCATAAATTATAAAATCATGTTCTGCTTCTACACACCCCAAGGTCTCTGGTCCTCTTCTTGGATTCAGCTGGCATGGCTTGGAATTTCTCATAGGAAGTCAGTGTTTGAAATAAATCACATCTCATGTATTTCTTGAATTTTTGCCATGAAGGGCCATGTCTTTTGGAACTGTATCAAATTTTGCCAGGGTACATCTGACTAACTACAGGTATTTTACCTAATATTTGTATATTAGGATGCATACTTGATCTGGATTGAAACCGTGTTTACACACCTAATATGACTCAAAGTAATTTCACATAGTTCCATATTTATAACCTGTCAAAGAATTCAAGACAAAATTTGCTCAGTTACCAAGATGATTTCTGTCTGTCAGCCTTTTAAACACATCCTAAGACAAAAATAGACAAGAATTATCAGACGTAAATGCAATACTATTAACAGAGAGTAAAATGTTACTACGTCTGAAGTTTCTCCTCCATGCAAATTTGTCTGAACAAACTTTAAAAAGAAAAACCTCATCACTTCAGTATCATGCATGTTTCTTCTTGAGGACACACTGATATAGAACAGACACCCAAGACAGATGTTAATCATTTGGTTTATGCATTCTGGAAGGTACTGTGGTATTAACATAGCATGAAACTACGCAAAACAAAGCAGACTGCACATCAGAATCTTTCCTGCTCATTGGTTTTGGCCATAGCTATGCCTGGAGTCTTATGAAAGAGAAGAAAATCTGCTATACTCTTCAACCTGGACTGTTTACTGTGGCAGCAATACTTCTTGAATGTAGCCCTGATTCTAAATCTATTTTATAGCGATTTATGTTTTTAATTCTCAATGGTTTCCTATTTTATTAATGAAATAATATTGGATCTCTCTACTGCATAAAATTATAGATGTAACTCATAGATGTAGATATTCAATCCAACTGATCATATTAGTTAAACTGTTTAAGAAAATGTTAATTTTAAGGATTAAGGACTTTGAGTTTATCATTGTATTTTAACCTTAATAAACTTGCTCCTTAAGCAGTACACTTGTGGTGGTCAGCTGCACAATGAAAGTTTATACAAGCTGCAGACCTTCCATCAGTTTCTGCTCCCCCTCCATCAGTAGCACTCCAGTCTACATTTTCAGGTATAACTTTTGGCCCCAGAACATACTAGATGACTCCTAAACCAAGATATGGTTCTTAAATGCATAATGGTAAATGAAATAACTCGAGACCTTTTTTAGCTGGTTCCTATATTCACTTTTTCTTGATGGCTGGACTTCTCCAGTGGAATGTGCCCTGCTGTGGAATAAAATCTACTTAATGATTCCTAGTTCCACCAGCATTCATCATAGGATGCAAAACTTAATGATATCTTCACAACCTTATTCAGGTCTGTCAGTAGTAGTAAAACTGGAAATTAATTTGGTGTTATGTAATCCTCTTCTGACTGGGTGGGCTGGAAATAAATTTGCAGTTGTTTGAAATCTGCATTTAAATATTTCAAACAAATAGTATTCTTGATTTTAAGGCTAGAAGGAGCAGCCGCAATCAGCTAAAAATATTCTTAATAAATCACAAAGTATATTTTGTCAAACCATAACATAGGTTTGCCAAAGTGTTCAGCAGTATTTTGGATTTCATAACACTTTATATTGTTATGCAGCATAGCTGTATTCAAAGACGAAGACCACCCTGCGACTTCTTGTCCAGCACTTCACCTTGACAATACTTTTTTTAATAAACTTCCAGGGGACTATGCAAAAGATGAGTAAGTAAAAAGGGTGGAGAGGTCATGATTCAGTCCAAAGAGCTTGCTTAAAGGTTGGAGGTGAAATGTGCCTTTAGAATTTGATCCCTCGCTACCCCTGGAAAGGCTCCCTCTGCTGTCACAGGGAGCTGGCTCAGGTGGGCAAGGCACAATTTGGTCATTAGCATTGTGTGGAGCAGTACCTCTGCAGGGCTGTGCCAGGAGGAAGGTCCTGGATCTTTCAGAGCAGTTCTGCGAAAAAAGCAATTTGCTACTCCTCTTTGGAGGGTTACAGCACACTTTTTCCTGGGACTTTTAACTGTGGGGGAAGGATGCTTATGCTTTTTTACAATACAGTTACTTTTTAGAAAGTGATAACAGTAAATAGATTTATCTTAAAAACTATCAGAGATTTAAAAAGAAATAACAAAACAAACCACGTAGGAGACTACATCAGGAAAAAGCCTGTGCAGACTAGTTTGCTCTTTGAAAAAGCTGTTAATTTAATCCACCATCTGGCTTGGGTGCAATGAATTAGTGGTCTCAGTCAGGCTCTTGGAAACAAAGCCACAAGCACAATGGGCTGGATTCTGACCCAGTTAAGTCAACTGAAGACTTGCCTGTGATTAAATGGCACCAGGATAGGACATAACTGACATGGTTTAAGACTCTTTCTGGCAATTACCACCAAAGAAAGGAAAAGAATGAATAGGTTACAGAGACTTCTGGGTCTGTCTGAACACCCAACTTCTTTGAGCAACAAGGCAGACCCTTCACGTCATGGTTACCTGAAATGTCATGAGCACTGTCCTACTGGCCAAAAAGAGGTCTTGCAGGTGGCATCAGCTTGCTCACAACAGAAATCCATTGCAAGGCTGTCCCCACCATACCCAGGAAGAAACAAACTGTAGCCAAAGCTAAGGAAGACAACTGAGCTTGGCCCTACCATCAGGTTCCAGAGTTCATATTGCCAGATGCCCTTCCAGAAAGTTCAAACAAGCACCCAACTCGTGAGAGCCTTGTGGGTCAGTGAAGACGAACATCTTAAGTTACAAACAGAAGTGTCACCCATGTTGTATACTAATGGTGTTTACAGCTAAAGCTGCTGAACTCAAATTATTTAGCAGGACTATTCTCTATTTTCACCAATCCTGTCATTTAGCTCTGCGGGACTTCGTTCACTATCATTTTTATTGCAGACATTTTCTTCCCGAGCAATCCAACCAGAGATGCTCATATGATAAAGAAAACAAAGAAGTTTTCCTCAGGCTCACCATAACACACCTCTGTGAACACTGCTTACACAAGATAAGATATGGGCTTAAAAATAGAAAGAGGTTAGATTTTATGATATGTTACCTATAACATCACCAGGTGAGGATGTTTGTCCAGCACCTACTGTAACATCCAAGCTTCCTGAGTGGTAGCATTCATGCCAGTTTCAGTTGTGGTCAGAGTCAGGAAATGCAGAGACACATGAAAAAACAACAGAGGGAAGAAAATTTTAAGAGAGTTTTGTTGTGATAGGAGTTTGATACATAGTTCTGTTCAAGTTTTAAATGCAAAACCAACTCAAGTCTTCTTATTGAAAAAGTTTTTCTAATAATCAAACAATAATCAATAAGTTATCATTTAGGGTAGTCCGATGGCAAAATCAGGGTCACTCTTAGTTTTGTCAGTGTTTAATTTGCCTTATTTTGAGATGTCAGTCCCTTCTCATCCCTATGGTGAAGGAAAGCTGTGCAAAAAGAACATAACCCAGTTCCAAGTATAAATAAACAACCAACCTGAGTTCTGCCTTGCATAGGTCTAAATAAAGGATGTTACGATATTACAAGATGCTGCTGTGTGAGCCAGGAAAAATCTGAAATACTAAAGAAAGAGACGTACCATCTATTACACAAGCAGGCAAGCAAATGGAAACTTCCTGGTACTAAATCCTTCCCCTGTGAAACTTTAAGAGGGAGCCCAGTCTCACAACTGGTGCCTGTCCTGGCGACAGCTGCTTGGACAAGGCTTCCATTGTCCTGCTGACTTTGTCAAAGCTGACTTTATAAATTTGGTTTGTAATATATTGAGCTATTCTGTTAGTTCCCATCTGATCAGAGTGCTACCTCATCACATAGCCCGTGACACAGTCTTACCTTTCCTAGAAAACAGCTTCCAAAGTGAAACTGTGAAGTTATTTTATGAACAGACATATAATCCATCTGATGACCTCAGGTGAAGTGGGAAGAATAATTTTCAATCAGCTGAAAGATATTTCTGTTTCATTTTATTGTTTGCAGTAGATTTGTTTCTCTCAGTTTCATCTCAAAGCTTCAGACAAGGACCACCTACTGTACTTGGAAAATCAACATAGATGTCAAGTCGCTTTTTCTGTGGTCCTGCACAGGGTATGGGGTGACAGAGAAGGGAGTGACTCTCCTCCATCAGATGTTGCACAAATGGCTCAGGTGAATATAGACTGACTGGTCTGCATATGGCAACGCTCTCTGAAATCAAGATGGGTCAAGCACAGCCAGGAGGCTAACATGCATCAAGCAAAATAATTTTTTTTTTACATACACAAGTCTCACAAGCAATAGACTAATACCAGATCAACTCTTTTAATTTCTTCACTCAATTGCTGCTCAGCTCCTTTGAAATATCATACAAAAAGCATGTACCATTAATGAGGGCTCAGGATCTGCAGACTCTCCTGTGTTTCTCTTCTCCAGAAGTACCCACCTTATCCAGGTAAATCAGGTAAACTCAGAGTAAAAGGCTTCCACTAAGCATGGTATATATTTTATACTTCAGCATTATCTACCATGGAGAATAGTTGGATAATGTAAAATCATACATACTTTTAATTTAAAGAGCATCAAAACAGATTTTTTGATCTTCAAGATCTTCTTCCTTATAGTCGAAGGATGATTATGTGGGCTTATACCTTACATTCAGGGGGCTAAAAACAAAGGCAGAAAAAGAGCAATAGTCAAGCAAAACCCAGTCTTCTAAATCTCTCTATATGTATAGACTTAGAAAGTACAGGAAAAAAACTGATCAGAGGCTCTAGGCAAATATTAACCATTCAAATACAAATTTTTGCAAAACTTTCTGACATGTCCAAAATAAAAATGGAAAAAAAACCCAACAGGGCGTCTTTAAAAGCTTGATCAGGCAAAATGGTAGTTATGATGAGTTATATTAAAAGCATTTCATGGGCAGTTCCAGTGGATTGGTCGATACAACTACAAATTTAGTAAGTCAGAAGGCTTAGCAGAGTTGCCTCACCACATTAAATGAACATTAAACAGGACGAATTGAAGTAGTATACACACCTGTCAGACTAATCCAAGATCTGTGGGATTGATGGATTTGGCATCATTTCATCCTGATATTTGCATTGTGATGCTTATCCAGAAGAGCAGCTGAAAGCATCTTTCTTTTGACAGTGCAGGTTGCACAACAGTTGTGGCATGAGAATGGCCAGCTATTTCCACACCATGCTTTGCAAAACAAACCTTGATCTCTTCTAGGCTTTTCAATGTGCTTGTCCTGTTGTTACACTACTTGCCAAGAGAACATACTTGAAACAAAAATTTCTGGACTTGTTAACTGTAAGCTTCCACCTAATAATACCCAGCACACTTCCGATGTTCGTTTACTTCATTGCCCACTCCTAAGGAAGTAGCAAGCACTCTTCCCAGTCATTTGTTCTGCAATACAGTCATACATTTAATGGCACAAGCCCCAGAATTGTTTGGGGTTTAGAGCTACACATAACACATTCAGATGCAGGTTATTAAGCTTCTGTTTCTCCCCATTACATAGAAAAATCACTTGCAGAACTAAGTCTAGATGCATGTGTATCTTGCAAACAACCCAAACACCACAAAGTTCAGGAATGATTAGACTCTGGATCTTTGCATAGGTCCTTGGAAAAAGAAGCCATTGCTCAAAATTATGGAAACGTAGATTTCATTGGATAAAATGGTTTCCCCATTAGTGCATTCAACACACCAAAAAGGCCTGAAGTGACAAAACAAAAGCTTAATAAAGAGCATAAACAAAATTAACAGGAATTCCTCTAGACTGAATATTAGAATAGAGCCAAAACTATTGAAATGTCCGGAACCCAGACAGCGCCTAACTAGTTCATAAGTTCATTCAGGATAGGGAAGGGGGGAAATGTGGTCAGACACTTCTGTCATTTTGAAGAATATCTGTGGGACTTTGACAAGTAAGATAAATGTTCTCATTCAAATGCACCACCAGTTATTTAACTTACTTCCCCTGAATGTCTGGACTTCAGTTGCTTGAAAGACTGAAAAGTTTTGTCCCACAAACATTTTGGGTGTATTGATTTATTCACATTTTGCCCTGTCCCCTTGTCAAAGACAGATTCCTGTTTTGAGTATCTACATCTATAAGCAAAATGGGCTGTCTGAGCATGCTTTCTTCAGAAACCCTTACCATCAGGTAATTCTCCTCCATGCCATCAGACTGCTTTACACTGTTCATAGGGGTGTTGATGCTCTTTGGGGAAGTTCTGAACTGTGGCCTTTGCTGAACAGCAGCCTAAGGAAAACTTTCACCAGGCTGTCTCTCCTCTTCACTCTTAGCTGTTAAACCATACCCAAGACATCCAAAAAGAACCTTAGTGCTTTCCTAATATTAATGTGTGATCCACTGTCTTTTATTGGCATGAAGACAATGGAATATAGAAAGGAAAAAGGCTATATCCTACTTTCTATTAAATGATGTTTCAATATGATAACAGTGAGAAGTCCCTAACTTTTAGGGATATAAAATGTCTATATTCTAACCTAGTAACAGTTTTACTAATACAAGATTCTGGGCAATGACAATTCAGATCCATTTCGCAGTACTTCCTTCTCCTGGGAAGGACTGCCCTGCTCTGATCTAGACTTAGGGCTCATTTTTCAGTATCAGTCACATCCTCAGGCTGGTGAATTCACATGGAAAGAAAGATGGTCAGGAAAAGTTATACCATTAACCCACAATGCACTTTTGTGGAGAATGTTATACAGTCGATGATGGGACAAAAAACAAGCTCCCTGGCTTACCATAGCCATGAAGTTAGGCTTGGCACTGTAAAGCACACCCTCTGTTTTTAATCTCCGCGGAGGGAAGCCAACACCATCTTTCACATGGACTTAGTGTTGTGAGAGTTCCCTTTTTATAAATGCCCAGAGTCACTTCAGGGTTTGTGCTAAATAAAGCAGGCAGCAAGAATGTAAACTACCAGCTGATGTTTTCTTTTGTTGCGTATAGCCACCAGGAAAAGTGAAATATTTCAGAATCCCCAGAGTATAAGTGGGAAAGAGTCTGCAGTATAGCTCTATCTTATTTTGGCTATGCAACGAAAAGAAACATTAACCATTCTCAGACTGCACTTCAGCACTTCTCAGCCAGTAGCTGTGTGACCTGGCGTCAGTGTAATCTCTAAACATGTTATGACGTACATAATTTTCCAGGGAACTGAGAGAACAGGAAAAGCTTGGCTGAAGTATCACTCCATTTGCTGAGGAAAGCTACTAGTTGTACCTATGAGCTACAATTCCTCCCTGAACTTTAGGAAAAAATACTACAGCCAAACATTTCCTAGCTTCAATTGCCTTCAAGTTATTTTATATGGCCAGCTCTTTCTCTCCCAGGAGCTGCGTTAGGCAGTTAAGAGAAAGTATAAGAGATAAGAAATTCCCCCTTTCCCAGCCACTTACTAGCTACAGCAATCCTGGAGCTCCAGTGGCTGTTATGTTCTCGCCATGCTGTTTCCAAACAGCAACCCATCTTCCAGTTGTAGTGGTCTCCTTGTGCTCTGGTTTCATTACTTCAAGTTTCCTCTCCAGCAGACAGCAGGTCAAATGCTCCTCTCATTTCCAGTCACATTAATCTGCAGCTACTTCATAGATATCCATGATGTTCTGACACATTCCTACCACGTTGACCAAGAAGAAAAAGTTCCCTCTTATAAATGATGTGAAAACGTAAGTTACAGAGGAACAGAGCATTAATTCCAGATCCTGTTCGGGTCAATGGGAGCTCTGTCACTGGTTTCAACAAAAACACTATTTGGTCCCCATGCACTGAGCAAGCCCAGTGCAAGTCAGTATATATGCATTTGGCAGGAGAACAAACCAACTTCTGCTTCCAGCTACTGCTACACAAATCCTTTTATTTTGATGCGATCACACGCTCCCTAATTAATTTTCAGGAGGTCTCCTATACAAGATTTTTTAAAAAAAAAACCAGCAGTGCTTAGTAGTACCTTGTGTTCACAACAAGAACACAGTACAGTTTTAACTGTATTTGAAGTGAGGAAGGAAAAAACATTTTAAATAGCCATGCTCTTGCCTCCTCTTTTCAGATGTAAGTACTTGCAAACCTAAATGGAAAAGGTAATGTATTTAACATACTTCTGTGTTGTATCATTTATGGCAATGCTGTCAGCAGAATAACGTAAGATCTCTATGCCAACTGAAACGCAGGAACTAAAAGAACTTTAATTGCATTATGTTGATAGTTCAGCAGTTTTTACACAGATGAAGATATTATCCTTGAAGAGCCATTTATTGGAGGAACTGACATACTTTCTTGGTCAAAACTCCCAAAATTGTTAGCTTTATGCTCCCTACAATGTTCAGTCCCCAGTCTGAAGCAAGAAATTCATCTGGGCTCTGAAGTTTAACAGCATTAACTATTCCAATAAAACAGTGTTCTTCAACGGTGCTAGGAAAAACATTTTATTAACAGTTAAGATCACTTGGCTGAAAGTGCTCCACTAGTCACTAATTGATTATCCTGTTTCTTTAGAACAGCCCTTGTTCTACTTGACAGCTGATCTTTCCTTGAAAGGAAATGAACCTTGAAGGAACAAGACAAATTTATTTGTGCTATTTGGTGACTCCTAGCAAAATCTTAGTGGCAATTTGTAAACAATACTGAGTTCCCAGTCTTGAGAGGTGCCCACAGCACAGTTGTAAACAATCTGTTAGATACACAAATATATATTTGAAGATGTTGCAAATTTAAGGGCAGTATACAAAACAAAACTTTTTTTTCTTTTGTATTATATTGATGTCACCAGTTACACTGTGATATGCATTGTGCTACTTAGACCATGATCACCATGACTAGACCTCCCTCCTTGAAACCATATGTAACACTTGATACATTTATTTTGAAGAAAGGATGACTGATACCTGTAGTGAGGGAAAAAGGGTTATAATGAGAAATGGGAAGTTAAGTCATCTACTGAGTTCAAGATTTAGTTCAATTACTCAGGGGAAAAAAATAATATGATCATCTCTATTGCATCTTTTTTTCTCTACACATCTACTTGAATTTCAGAATACTTCAATAACATCTCTTGGGGGGTGGAAAGAGACAATTTTTACAAAGAGTACAATGGTGTGCTTGTAGAGCTGATTGTTTTGGGATCTGAATCTCACTAGGCTCAAGATATCAAGTTCTGATTGAAGTTCAAGTACTTCATACCAGATTCTTAACATTTAATCTGTATATACAGTAATGGATATAGAATGCAAAGATGCAAAGCTAAATAAGCTCTGTTCCAAGCATAAGGTACCTACATATTGAAAAAGTCTAGTAGGTTTTGGTGTTTTCAGTAATGGGAAATACCAGTGAAAGAGAGAAAAGACTTTATGCGAAATCTCTTAATGGAGGTAATGCAAGTTGTATGTGAATTCAGTCCAATTTTATAAAAAAATTGCATGTTTATATGTTGAAGGGGAATTCTAAGGAGAAGAGAAAACATCAAAATGCTAGAAAGTAATTGTGAAATTATTAGATCAATATGCTGTCAAAGTTGATTCAGTTAAAAAAAACAACAGCTCACTGCATGGTACAGTAATTTTGCAGAGAAAAGGACAGGCTTTGAATTGTAGTTCGTTGCTTTTCTGAGAAAAAATGCTGTTTCAGCTTCTATTGGATGATAATTGATACCTACCATATATTTGGCAGACTAATCTTGATCATTTGTCCTGCAGCAGTTAACAATCATCTCCCTGAGGGATGTGTATGTCAGCACATTGCCTAATGATAATCTGATAGCTGAATCTACAGTTAATAAAAAAAAAAATGAAAACCAATCAAACAAAAAAAACAAAGCCAGACCTATAACATGATAAAGTGTCCACTTTTTGTATGTTTATGCATCTTTAAGTATTACAGGGGGCTGGTGTCCAAAGTTCAGAAAAAGGAGGAGTTAAAGAATGCTGTGTGATGAACAGAAATAAAATGGACACATATTAGTGAATAATGAAATTAAACAACGTGGGAGATTTGTCTTCATAAGCTGATCCTTCCAAGAAATGGAGGGAGAAGGGGGTGGAGATCAGTGAGGACATCGGAAAATTCAACTTCCAAATGGTCTTGGATGCTTCTCAAGGGAAATAAGGAGCTGCAAATAGATGTGAGGACAAATGGCAATGAGTCTACGAGGTTTTTTTTCCCCTCAGGAAATGATGGAATATTATTTATGGGCAGCAAGCCAACAGAACAGTTCTTACCACAGCTAGTTCTAATCAACTTAGCTATAGGGTTGGAAGTATAAATGCAGAGATGTCAGAAAAATTAAAGATGATTGCCACAACAGGCAACTGCAAGACAGTCACCTTTCCTGAATATCCAACGGTGGTATTATAATTTTATATTAATTTATCATACCTACTTAAGCCTATCAGCTATTAACATTTCTGTTTTGAGTGTTCCTGAGCTGAAGCATCACAACAGGGCAGAAGGAGACTCATGCCAAGTATATGGATGCAAACAAAGAATAGCTGAGAGGACATTATGGGGGAAGCTCTCACTTTTTCTGGGAAATCAGGATGAGTGCATGCCTCTCTGAAATGCCTGTACACTAATGCAAACAATGTGGGGAACAAACTGTTAGAGGTCTGCATGCAGCTGCAGAGCTGCAAACTTACCGAGATCACAGAGAGGTGGTGAGATAGAACAGAGGGTCACAGTGCTGCAATTGATGGATATGGGCTCTTTAGGAATGACAAACTAGGATGACAATGGGAGGAGTTCCCTTTATATGAGAAAGCAGTGGGAATGCAGGCAGCTGTGCCTTGGGATGAACGACGAGCCAGCTGAGAGTCTGTGGGCAGACAAACATGGACAGTGTTGTGATGGATGTCTGCCACAGACTGCCTGATCAGAAAGAAGAAGAAGAAGAAAAGACCTTTCCAGACAACTGGAAGAAGTCTCATGTTCATAGGGTCTGGTCCTCAATGGGGGACTTGAACCACTCCAACATCTGTTGGAGGGACAACACAGAAGGGCAAAGCAAGCCAGAAGGTTTCTCGAGTGCATTGGTAATAGCTTCCTGGCACATGTGATCAAGGAATTAACAAGGGAAGATAATCTACTGGACCTCATACTTACAAACAAGGCAGAACTGGTCAGGGATGTGAAGGTCAGGGGCAGACTTGCTGCAGTGACTACAAGATGGTGGACTTCAGGATCCTGTAAGAAAGAAACAAGGCAAAAAGCATCAGTACAACCCCCAGACTTTAGAAGACCATACTATTTTCTTCAGATATCTGCCTGGGAGAATCCTACAGGAGACAGTCCTGGAGAGAAGAGGAGCCTGGGAGAGCTGGTTGATATTCAGGGACTGCATCCTCCAAAATCAAGCTCGATCTGTCCCAGCAAGAAAGCAATCAAGCAGAGGTGGCAGGCAGCCTGCATGGATTAACATGATGTTCCTGACTAGACTCAAATGTGAAAAGGAAAGATGCAAGAGGTGGAAGCAGGGACAGGTGACTGAAAAGGAATAAAGAGGTGGTGTTTGAGTGTGCAGGGATGGGGTGAGTTAAGTCAAAGCACACCTAGATTTGACTATGGTGAGGGGCAAGAAGGGAAACAAGAAGGGTTTCTACATGTATATCAGCAGCAAAAGGAAGACTAGGGAAAATATGGGCCCACTGTAAACCAGTTTAGATGTCTGGTGACGGGAAATACGGAAAAGACTGAGGAACTCAGTGCCACCTTTGCTCCGATCTTTGCTGGAAAGACCTGCAGGCCCGAGATGCACAAGAGAGTCTAAAGGAAGGAAGACTTATCCTCAGTGGGTGAAGATTAAGTTTGAGAACATTGAAACAAGCTAGACATACACAAGTACATGGGGCCTGATGGGGTACACTTATGAGTGCTGAGGGAGCCAGCTGACATCGCTGCAAGGCCACTCTCAATTACATTCAAAACACCACAGTGATCAGGGGAGGTTCCTGAGGACTGTAAGAAACACGAAAAAAACCCACAACTCTATCTTCAAGCAGGAGGATCCAGAGAACTACAGGCCAATCAGCCTTACCTAGGTCCATGGGAATGTAATGGAGCAAGTAATTATGGAAATTCTTTCCAAATGTATGAAGGATAAGGAAGTTATTTGGTGTATGGATTTATGAAGGGGAAATCATGCTTAACCAACCTGATAGCCTCCTACAATGAGATGACTTGTTTTGTGGTTGAATGGAGAGCAGTGGGTGGTGTTTAACTTGACCTTAGCAACGCTTTCAACAGTCTCCCGATAATGCACTCTCATGCACAAACTGAAGTAGCACAGGCTAGGTAAGTGGACAGTGAGGTGGATTTAAACCTGACTGACTTGCTGGGCTGAAAGGGTTGTGATCAGTGGCACAAAATCCAGCTGGAAACTAGTCACTGTTCTCCAGGCATTGTTTTGGGAGCCAATACTGTTGAGCATTATCATTAGTGACCTGGATGATGGACAAAGTGCACCCTCAGCAAATCTGCAGAGATTAAAAAAACTGGGGTGAGGGAGTGACACATAAGGTGGGTTTTCAGCCATGCAGAGGGACCCGAACGTACCAGAGAACTGAGCAGAGAGAAACCTCAGGAAGTTCAGTGAAGGGAAATGCTGAGTCCTGCCTCAGAGAGGGACAACACCATACACCAGGGCACGCTGGAGGCCAAACAGCTACAAAGCAACTTGGTAGAGAAGAACCTTGGGGTCCTAGTGAGCATCAAGTTGAACACAAACCAGCAATGTGCCCTTGCAGCAAAGAAACCCAACAATATGCTGGGTTACATTAGTAAGAGTGTTGCCAGCAAGGTTGAGAGGGGTGATCCTTCCCTTCTTTTGAGCACTGGTGAGGCTATATCTGCAGTGCTGTGTCCAGTTCTGGGATTCTCAGTACAAGAGACATGGTCTTAGCAGACTGAATCCATCAAAGGGCCATGAAGTTGATGAAAGAATTGGAGCATCTGTCATATGAAGAGGATAAGAGAGATGGAACTGTTCAGCCTGGAGAAAAGAAGCCTTGGGAGGATCTCACCCAATGGGATATAGTAAAGAAGACAGAGTTAGAGTTTTCTCGCACAGGAAATTCCATTTAAACATAAGAAAAAACATTTTTACTGTAAGGGCAATCAAACACTGGAACAGGTTGCCCAGAGAGGTTGTGGAGTCTCTGTCCTTGGAGGTACTCAAAACTCAACTGGAAAGAGCCCTGAGCAACCTGCTGTAGCTGGCCCTACCTTCAGAAGGGTGGGTTGGAGTGGATGATCTGCAGAAGTGCCTTCCAGCCTCAACTATTCTGCAATTCTTTGAATGCTATTCTGTTCTGTGATTCTGTTGTGGGAATCAAACCTTTAATTTTAAATCCTTATTTACAAGGGTACTGCAACAGATGCGGCAAAAGAGATACTAATACAGGTAAAGTAAGCAGGAAATTATGTACTAAATGAATATGTTTCTTTAAAAAAATGGGAAACATTTATATTTAATACCGAAATAAAGCAGCACTAGTCTGAGGCAAACCTGTGTGATTTTCTACCACACAATGAAAATGAAGGACAAAAATCTAGAGTATTCCAAGTGAACCAAATCAAGAAACTTTCAAATGTAATTTCTGGAGACTGGTCCATAAATTTCTGAAAATTTACAAAATAATTACTTCAGAGTATATCATATACTTTCTACAGTTCCTTTAGTTGGCCTCTGAAAAATTACACTTCAGATGTATAATTCATTCTTCGAACTCTGTGCATCAGTACTAACTGAGCAGACATACTGACTTTGACTTCTTCCTGACACATTTTGTGACTCCACAGACACTGCTACTGAACATGTAAGGAAGACCCCAGTGCCAGATCTGGAAGTGGACAGGCAGCCCTGTATGGCTTCTGGGTGAGACACAGCAGCAAAGGCTAACCAAGGAACAAGAAGCAGGGGAGGGCTGACTGGGTGAAGCAGTTCACCACGCAGGCTGAACACTGAAACGTGGCTCCTCTGTTTTTCCTTTCCAGGTTCTCTCAGGCTGCTGCCTTATGCCCATTCCCTGTCGCTGAGACTCTAAGCTGAGAACTGTGCAGTTCCCTCACTCATAGGCTTGGCTGGACTGACTGAGAAATAGCAGTAATGAGTGAAGGCAGGAATGCACTTTATCCTTATTTGAGACACAAGGCAATTGAGATACCAAAAGGCCAGGTCACCTGTGCTACAACATTAAAAAAGAAGTGACAGGGCCATAAGCAGAATCTACATAGACTGATTCAGTGCTTGAACTATAGGAGAAAGAATGCTTTTTCATCAATGTTAGCCATGTTTTGTTCAAATGAGTATAAAAGAAAGATTAGAAGGAAATGAGGTATAACCAATTTCACAGTGTTCATATTTAAAGGGACAAGTCTGAAGATCCAAATGGGTTTCAGTGAAAGAAAAGAAAACAAAGAGTTGAAATAGTGATGTACATCCTCAGCACAAGAAATATTCCATAGAAAGTACTTGTTCCTAATGTTGCCTGATGAGAATGGAGAATCAGAGCATCACTCACCACACCACACCAAGACCCACAAGGCACTAATCATCACCAGGAAAATCTAAGATCTTGCCACCATCCAGAAAGGTATGAAAAGAGTTTACAGAAAGATATTATGATATTATCTAGCTAAATAAAATGTGGGCTGGTGTGATCTTAATCAACCACTGAATGTCATCACCGGGGGGAGGGGGGGGGGGGGGGGGGGGGGGAGGGAAGTTGTGTGTTTAATTTGAGTGTATTCTTTTTTTCTTCCTTTTCTGTATTTATGGACTAAGTTTTATTACAACACCAGTTTGTTTTACATTTTCCTTTCCAATCACTGCAAAAAGATGTTTTTCTATTCAGCTATAATAATCCAAATCCTCCTGAGAAAAACACTGAAGCAAAACAGAATTGCAATCAGAAGAGAAACTATTTGATCTCTGTCTGAAGCACAGCTCTTTAGATAAAATCGTAGTTTGCTATCCCAATTCAGCGAAATTATATAAAGTGCTAACTAGATATTATTTGCTTACAGCTGAACTAGTTTACCAGTAATAAGTTTACTGTTTGGAAAACTACTTAGAAAAGCATTTTAACAGTTATTACTTTCAGAAACAAAAAGGTACTGATCCACCTACCTATAAAATCTAATATTAGGAAGGGCTTGGAGAGTTTGAAAAGCCATTTCTTTGTCCTGAAATGGCTTGGGAAGTTTAAAGCTTTAAAGCATTTCTTCAGAACAAACCCCAAGACTTTGAAGCTTCTCACACAAACTTAGAGCACCTCATACTGGAATAGATCCAGGTGGTTAGGACATTTGTCTAGATGGCAAGTTCTACAATTTGAGGTTAAAGCAGGAATGTCATTAAAAAAAAAGTGACTGTGCCACAGTACTTTGGTGTTTCTCCCTCTTTCCAGAACTGGGAGATGCCCAGGGATATAAATATATGAGTTGTTGTGAAATAAATTATTTCAGTTTTCTAGAATCTCCAGAATGTTGGAGTCCTCTGAAAAAAAAATATAATAATTTGGGCTATTTGCTATATATTTTTAATTATCATCAGATAAGAGTGGGTAAAGTACAGAGGGGGAAAAACAATGAAAACCGGTAGAAAACCCATTATTTTATGTTATTCTACCATATTCATCACTATGGTATTTGTCTGGAGCAGAAATAGAGAAAAAAAAAAAAGAAAGAAAAAATAACAGAGACCTCAGTGAAGGACAAGAAGGTAGTGGTAGACCTGCTAATGAGAATAAGGGTTGCAGCATGGATGGTTTAACTCTGCATCTTCCTTTAATTCTATGGCAAAATCTTTTCACTTTCACTCAAAACCTTCATTACTGCATAATGCTATACACATAATCATTCTCATTTGTCAGTTTACACTTTGCAAAGCATCTAGCCCTAATAAATTGCAAAGATATTTCTCCAGGCATTGAGAATAGATTTGGAAGTTAAACCACTATTGGATTTACATGTCAAGCAAAAAGTTCTGAAGTTTATTTTTATTAAAATATAAACTTCTGTAAGTGTTGCAATGTACAACCAACATTTGTTCTTCCTCAGCTGCTGTAAATTTTCTGAATGAAACATGCAGTGTAATCAGAAGGATTGCTCTGTTCAATGTTATAATCTTACGTTCAACAGTCCCTTTCCTTAGAGAATCTCAAGCTCCTTTACAAACTTGACTTACTGCTCTGTGAGTCAAACATTTGGTCCGTTCATCTGCCAGTGAATTCATGACCAATAAGGGGTGACAGCCATTTAACAGCATCTGGTAAATTTTGCAAATCAAGAATAATCTTGTTTAGAACTTGACAAAAGCATCAGAAACAAGATGATTATTGCTATGAAACACCTTGGAGCTTTCCTAACATTCAAGGTGGGGGTTTGCTGCAGAATAATACTCAGCTCTACCTACAGCCTAGTGCAAAGCCAGGCAAATCATTTCACTGAGGTGTGAGAGCTCCCACCTAAGTAGCTCACTAACCTCAGATTATCCCAAAGTAGATGTCCAGCGCTCAGTTAAGTTATCAAGTACAGATGCCCACTGCCACCCAAGAATTTCAGGTGGGACGGGCAGATGTGTCACAGGGGCAATGTAAGATACAGCCACTCCTGAAGGAGTAGCTGGAGGCTAGGTATGGTACTACCGGGAGTACACACTGTCACTGGTGCCTGTGTATGAAACAAGGCTCTAGTGGCTTGTCAACTGATTAGCTCTCTAGATTCTCCTGATGGCACTTACTAGATCTGTACTGACTACATCGTAAACACTAGCTACTAGCTGACACACTTATACCTTAATATTAAGGCACCCAAGACTTAAACTGAAACACATCCTTTCATCCACAGAAAAGTTTTAGAACGGTGGTTTTCTGCCTGTCTCATTGTGCAGACATATAAACATTATTATATCAAATCATAAGAGCTTTTCACATCTCTCAGTGTCATTTGGAACAGTGTTTGTGCCAGGCATAGAGATGAATATGGCAAAACTCAGAGAAACTGCTAGCGAGCCTTTGCTGAAACTGCAAACTAATATTTATGAGGTCAGAAAACTATGAGACTGGAAATAAGAATAGTACACCAAAATTAAATTCAAGAAGAAATTTTTAAATAAAGTGATACAAAAATGAGTGCAGGGACATTTGTGTAAATCTAAACCCCAGACAAACCCTTCAGATCTACTTACAGACCTTCCCAGGTGATTAATCTGGCACAACCATTTCCACTTTCACACAATGCTTAAAGTTGGCAGCTATACGGGACTAGTCAGGAACTAGGGGACCTGGTGCAGGCTGTGGGACACACAAGTTCTCTAGAGATTTCCACACTAAAAGGAGAAGGTACTGGTAACACAATACATTAAGAGGTGTTGCCATGAGAGAAGGAGGGCTTGTCTTCTAGATCTCAGAACCAGCATGCAAGGAAATGGGTGAAAAAAATTGTTGCTCCCTCTGCAGATAGGATCTGCACTTCAAGTGATGAAGGAGGTGGTGTTTTCCTATCCAACAGTCTTTCCCTCAGATGAGTTTTCTTAAGGAAAGCGTCAAAATCTCCCAAAAAGCAGAGGACTCAGCCTGCAACGACAGGCAGACTGCTTCACAAGCCTCCCCACATCAACTCTCGGGCCTCTCTCCTGAACAATTTCATGGCAAGTTGCTGTGAGATTTGTGGAAAGCAAGGAGAGCCTTGCTGGATGCCTCCTTCCTTCTTAAGCCAGAAGGGAATACAGAGCTGACTATTAATTGCATGATGTATTGAAAAAACTGAGGAAACATTTTTAAACCTGTAAGTACCATTTGCAGACTTAGAGTGACAAAACTCTGCTTTCCCACAGCAAGTCATATATTAGGTGGAGGAGAGTTTCCTAGGCTCTGAATGAGTCAGGCAAACAGCAAGGTACTACAAGACACTGCATTCACCTTATACCTGCTGTGGTTTTTTTCCCCTTCAGAGAAAGGTGCATGTATTTTCACATGCTGAGGGATTCTGAGGAGTTTGGGAGAAAGGAAAGGCACAGCAGTTTATCTCCCAAAATCTTGCCCTTGACCAGTATTCAGGAAAGGAGCTATAGACAAAAACTTTTGATTCGATGCGATTTTTATGCATATTACTGAGCTTTAACCTTGGTTACAGCCATCAATGTCGAGCAAAATGAACACGCTATTTATCAGAAAACATTATTCTTCTTGTTAAATGCACTCAGAGAACTGAAGCACAGCCATTAAATCTTCCTCTGAGCACACACACTTGATCAAGCTTTCCTTATCACAGCAGGAGATCAATTTGTGGCCTTAAAAAACAAGTTACCTTCCTTATCTTAACTTGAATACCCTGCAGCATTATGAATGATCTTAATTACACAGCTCTCTTTACACACAGGTTCATGAATATGAAATAGTCTGATTAAAGTAATGCTGAAGTTCTATACACATTCATCTCTGGAGGTAGCTCCATCTGAGTTAATGGACTTGCAACAGGGATCAGTTCTGCCTGCTGTGCTGAGGCACTGTCTCACATAATGCATACAACCAACAATTAGATGATGAAGCGGCACAGTAAAAAGATTTAGCTTTCTGGGGTGAAGCAGGGTGAGTGTCATGTTACTGCTACAAAAAGCTGTACATGAGTTAGCTTGAAGGAAAGCAGCTACACCGAAACAAAATAGCCCTGCTTTCATTAAGGCTGAAGCTCTAGCTATTTTACGTTTCCTCCTTAACCCACTTCGTAATTACTGTGCACATCTCGCCAAAGCCAGGCATGACATTCCCAGTCATGGAACAGAGCATGCCAGGATCCCATCCAGCACGGCATGAGGACTCCTCTGCACGGTGAGTCACCGCCTGCTTCTGGCTACGTCTGCCGCTGCCATTGTCCCAGAACAACCCTTCTGGCTGCTGGTATCACACCGGCCCTGCCTAACACTGAAGCAAGTGAGAAAGAACAGAGTGGATGTGGCAGATCACAACCTTTGGCCAAAAGGTAATATTTTTTTCAACGTGAAGGCGATTAATCTCTTAATAGGTGACAAGCATAAAAACTGTTTTTCTGCCAGCAAGCTTCCAGGGAGCAGCTGTAGCAGGGCAAAGCAGGATTTAACGCAAGCTAGAGACAACTAAGGGATTTGTGTGTAAAAGGAAGACAAAAGTCCCGGCTATCAATTTCGGTGGAGGCAGCTCCACAGTGAAAAAGAGCCAGAATGATCTTTCTTAGCCACAGCAGCCAGAGCAGGGCCACAAAGTCTCTGGTAGGACAATGACAATGGCCCCATTGACTATGGGGAGAAGCAAGCCTAACTAGTAACACAACATTCTGTTACTGAGTGACAAAGGGAGTCGAGGCAGATGTCTGAAGATCAAGTATTAGATCTTCCAACAGATCTGGCAAGTTTGCTAAGTACATTGTTATGACTTTTGATTTTGGCAGCCAATTTTATCTGACTGTTACAGCAAGCCAGAGACCTCCCAAGTGCAAAAGCTGAGCAAGAGATCAGATATGAATTGGGTTTTTTCTCCCCAACCTAAGCTTCAACACCAATCAGTTTTATATGCTCTACTTTCAGGTGCCAAAAATTAACACACCAGTAAGACAGGGCTCCAACAGCAAGCTCCGTCCTGTGTATTGAGATGGAGAGTTTCCTATGTGAAAAATGAACCCCTGGAAACTATGGATCAGGAAACCTTCCCATCTAAGAAGTTTCTTCAACTGGAAGAATTATATTACAGTACTCTTACTTTATGGTATTGATAAGAGCTATTTAACACCATCCTAATGAAAAATAAATCGAGTTATGATACACTGTGTCTGAAGGAGGAAATAGAGACATGTATTTGTCATGTACCTGAATATCAGCTGGCCTGAGAGAGAAGAATTCTCATCTTGCCCTTCACGGTCTATATGTGGCTTTGAATCTCTGGCGAAGTGATGAACCATATCTGAAACAAATGTTATTACAGTGGACATCAAATTTTTGTTAAGACAATTAATTATTAATCTGTTTCAGAGAAAAGCAGATCAAATTGTTATGAATTAACGTTTCCTTGCTCCTCTAGCATACCATCATGTGAATTGTGTCCTAATTCAAGAAGAATTTTTATCTGTTTGGGGAAAAGAGAGGGGAAGATTGTATTATGCATGCCTCAAAAATCTGAAGCTACCACGCTTGATAAATTACAGCATTTCTGAAACTGATTACTATAGCTCCAAACGTATCCCCATTCTCCTTTCTGTGACAAGAAATGTACTTGTATATTGTATTTTCATAGCTGAGTGAGTGCCCTGGTGGCATGTACAACTTTCCTATCTATCTATTTATTTATTTATATTTTAACACACACAAAAAAAGTTTATTATCTTATGACAGAACAATGACCTGCCATAACATTACTGGGAAAGGATTGTGAAGGGATTACATTTTTACTGGCCTTGGAGTCAATTGTTTACTTACAAATGGAAGAAAATAAAACCTGAATCCAAAGGTTGAAAAAATGAAACAAAACAAAACTAAATAAAATAAGATACAATGTGAACATGCTTAAAGCTCCCCTGACATCATCCTGGTCTTCTGAACACTGTTGCTTTGAAAGAGATAGGGTGGAGAAAGATACATTTACATTCTATTGCCAGCTAATAGGCCTGGGCACTGCCCCATATTGATCACAGGTACTGATCCAGACAGCAGCTCCCCACTGGCTTGAGAAAGTCCAGAAACATCTCTCATGGGGAAATCCTCAAACTGTACATCTTCAAGGTGCATACATCTGCCACAAGAGCAAGCAGAGAAACGTAAGAAAAACAAAGAGAAGGGCAAGAAACTGCAAGAAGGGAGGGGGAAAAAAGTGTTTGGATGCAAGTCCAGAATCTGTCCAGATGTTCAGAACTGGGGGTGGACTGGGATCTGCAGCTAGTTTTCATTCCCACAAAAAGTGAATAAATCAGCTCCAGCACTCTAACAACTCATCTTTCCTCCTCCTAGGACTCCTTTCAGTTGCCACGCTCCTGCATTCACTGTGCTTCATTAGCCTTACTTTCCTCTTCTCTCTCATCTCATCTAGTGCCAGACTCTTTCCTGTCTCTCCATATCTACTGGCGTAACTGAGCAGCTTGTATCCATATTCTGACTTACCATTCAGCTACTATATGTCTCAGTGCTGTGTGTACAGAGCTCTAGACAACGCTGGCAAATAAAGAACATGAAGCAGAAACTTGAGCTTTGCAGAGGCCTGTTTGTTTTGGCTGTCGCTGTAGTTTTTATTAATAAATGCCTCCTGGTAGACTAGACTCCATTTATCATGACATATGTTATCTAGCTTAGGTTCTTATAGAGTATTTATTACAAAATTTAAGTTGCGCACAAAACCATTTCTCCCTCTCTCTTCCCAGGCAGTGAGAAGGGTGGTTATGTTATTTTAATGAATACTCTTGTCTTATGTTATTATTGAGAAGATTTGGTTAAAGAAATGATCTTTGTATTTTATTTTGAAAATGTCAGATTTGTGGTCGCTGTGGTCCTTTCCCATTGGAGAAGGATTTCTAATCCATTTGCACATTAATAATTCTCCAGCTTCTTTTTTGCTTAGGTCTCCCCGTTGTGGATTTTTCCCCAGACCTCTTTAGCTACTTCTCCTCCCATCCTTGCCTATCTGATTGGTTTGATGCTTGCTTACACACCACAGGCTGTAATCAAGAGGGTTGCTAGACTAGCCCAGTTAAACAAGGAAATGTCCATTTCCACGCTTGCCAACACCTCCTCCAATACTGCAACTGAACCCTAACTCTTGAAAAATCCTGTTTAGGATTAAAATGAAATCTTGAAAGAAAATACGCATCTAAATCTAATTTGAGGGTGTGAAAAATTCAGACTAGCTCCAGAAAGAGGAGCCAAGTATTGTGATATTTTTCCAGTGAAACCTCTGCTGCTAAAAAAAACCAACAGTGTGCATCTCTTAGATGGGGTCTGATCTCTTAGAAGGGTGGGTATGTTTCTGGGGCACCAAAGTCAGGTTATATCAAGCAGACAAGTGAACTGGTCAATATAAAGCCTAGGTTTCTGCACATCTTTACTTCTACTGACTAAAATGGCTGAAAAGTGCAAACACATCTTATGATTAACTAATGTTAGCAACAGTATCATAACAAAAATGAAGCAAGAATGCACTTTTTCTAGTCTCAGAAAAACCTGCATTTATAGAATAATAAGGTTTAGATTTGGTTAGGATGGGCAAAGTTTTTAGATGCTACATATAGAGTATGTAATACCATCTTGTTCTTTTCCTTTCTCAAGAGAGCTTTAGTAAAGGTATTGTGTAAAATATTGCCTTGAATAAGTTCTATTATGCTGAGCCAGCTTGATAGTTTTAGTGTTTACTGTCTCGCTTCACTTGTCCTTACATTCACAATGATTTATACAAAGTGTTCTGCTTTGTATCTCTCACAAACTGTTTTAATACTGCACTAGGTAAACAGAATGTCATCAGATTTCCAGTCCTTCCTGGGTAATTTTCCCCGGTTATGTAAATGTTTATCTTAATTCTACTTCTTCCTTTGCACTTACTAAAAACGTTTTTGCTCCTTCTCTGTGCTGAGCCAGTGTGATAACCGCTACGCAGAACTGAGACAAAAGAATACCAGGGCTGGATGCCAAGGAGCAAGGCTGCAAGTACCCAGCCAACAGCCAGTCTTTGATTACCAGTTATCCAAGAAGGCATAAAGCGGCATAGAGATCCTGTTTAGCATTATTACCCAAAACCTCCAAATGCACCTAACAGAAAGCTTCGATGACGTAATTCAGCAGTCTAGCTCCTTCTGTTTGCCCAGTATAACTAGTTGCTCCTGTAAATGTGTTCACAGGTGTGCCAGTGCCAGACACGTACATAGCAGTAGAAGTTTAGATCAAGACTTGATTCCCCTGATTATTTTTCCCACCATCTAACCTGTGTTGTATTTGGCAAACAAGCTTCTGGCGAAAGGGAACAGCATGCAAAGTGCTGGCAACAACAATCAGTTTGATATGCATAAGTTAATTAATAGAAAACAGCTCATGTCAACAATGTTTACCTTTCTCATGCTTTCTCTCTTTAACCACTTGAACTAAAATATATAAAAAGCACTTAGAAGCTACCGTGTGTATAAAAAATCTGTACTCTTCCAAATAAGTTTAAGTTTGTCAGTGTAAAAAGCTGTTGATAGGTTGGGGATTATTTTCATAGCCAAATAGTGAATTTAACTCAGCAGAAGACACTAAAACCTCGGTACAATCTTCCTTCCAAGACAAGCTTTGCTTGCTTTCCAGCTCACAAAAAAATATAAGATATAGGACCAGATAACTACAGAAATCCACAGACTTCAGTGGGTGGAATTCTGAAGATAACCATCTTATTTCAGCAGACTTTGGGTGAAAAAAACCAAAACCAACAATAAATAAACAATTCAGTTTGCAAGAGGTTGACACATTACTCTTTCTGCTTGGAAATCCAAAATTCTACTTGCTCCTACTGTAAGCAATCCTCATATTGTCCCTTTGTTTGCACACCCATCTGCTACCACTTTCAAACTTGGTTAGCAAAATGTACTTAGCTAGATAGGCACATGTTTTTGTAGCACAGATAAATCCCTCCTTAATTGCTCTCACCTTCTATGTTAAGACTCTATAAATATGGATACGTAAACCAGAAGCCTGCTCTGATTTGATAGGATTTGATGGTTTGTTTCTTCAGTCATGCAAAATGTGAACTTAGCTCTCTCTCTCCTATGACTATATAAGGAGCATAAAGAAAAAGGGACCAGTTCCTAAGCTAAGCTTCTACACAGTTACGATGTTTTAATTTAATTTTGTGAATAGCCAAACCCACTTAATCATCCAAAAGTCAGAGTAGGTACCACAGTACTCAATACTGGCTCATCAATCACAGTTGCGAGAGATAACACTGTGCTGTATTTACCGTGTGAGCCTGCAATCAGGGATTTTCTGTATATGACTTATGCTAATGCAAAGCAAATGAACTGCTCAGCCCAGATTAACTTAACATCCTTCTGGTTTAGTTTACACAGAGGTAAACCAGAAATAACAACAGTCCAGCAGAGCCAAGTCAGACCGCAAGGCTTTGTGTGCCAGTACAATACGCAGACATCCCCAGTTGGGAGGTAGCACATGGTGCCACGTCCCTCACCCAGCACTGCATTATGCCTGAACCAGCTGGTGCTTCTCCATAGCAAGTGCTCTTCAGTAATGCAGTCATGCACAAAAAAAAGTAACTATAAACCGCAATTTGAGAGGATACTTCCCTCTCTAGCTTCCCTGCACTTCCTGGCACTCTCAAGCATTTCTGTAGTCCCAGTGGGTTTCCTGTTTTGTTTTTGTCTTCTACTAGTAACAACCATAGAAAATGGGAAATTAGGTATGTAGTTGATCTTCCCAGGTAAAATGCTGGCTGAAGCAGAAGCCAAAGGTTATTTATGATCTCCTCCACAAGGCCAAGAAGTTTTCAAAAAAATGCAGGACTGAAGTTAACCTATATTTTGTTTCCTCCAGCTGCAAGATAACTGCTTTTGTTGTGATACAGGCTTTGGCCAGGGAAGAAATGGCAAGAAGAACTGGCAAAGGCAAGGACAGAGACACAGAACGAAACAGATTTAATTTCACACCAGCTCGTTTCCACAAATTGTAGAAACAGTAAAGAAAACATGAACAGTATTTCCACTGAGTATGATATGGAACTTTTTGGACCATCTCTTAGAGGGAAAAATATCCAAAACATCTTTAGGGCTGAGCTGTACAAGTTCACTGAAAGTTAATGGGACTCATTTTCCTAAGCTCTCTAGGCACTTAAGGAAAACAAACAAACAAAAAAATCTCACAATATGCAAGCTTTCCGCTTGTTGCCAAAAGGAATCAGCTGCTTCTAAAGACCAAGAATACACAAAAAAAGGTACCTTCGTTTTCTTTCAGTCTCAGCATGTCTACTAAGTCTCCTGCGCCTGGCACAGTCACTCACTTCCAGGAAAAGTAGGCTTAAAATTTTCCTGGTTTATCCGGTACCACCCTGATCTCTACTATTCATGGGCAAAAAGGTAGGTTAAAAGTGCTTGAAAAGAACAGAGCTGAAAGCTGGCTCTGGCAGCAGAACTTGCTTTTCCTTTCTTTCCACAAGAGCATTTACAAATTTTCTGGCTCATATAAAGATAGGCACATGCACACCTTACTTTGTCCCCGGTTTGTGTACTTAGCCTCACTCATAAGCAATGCCATCATAATGCACGGACCTGCAAAGAGCACACCTGAAGCATTCAGTCAAAAGGAGATGCCACAGCCAGTGCAGAGTCATTCCAGCTACATGACATAAATGCAGAATGGTGCTGTCTCACCCACACAGGCAACCCAATCTCTTCTGCTGCTGGAGAGAAGGAAAACGGATGCAAAAGTTATCATGTCAGAGGGGTGTATCAAAACAAACAAACAAAAAAATAAATAAAATCTGAGCACAGCGACACTTGGAAATTTCTGAAATTTCTAAGGAATGGCACTGAGCTTTCTGATTCAGGTTAGAACTCCTGATTTAGTCTAGAAGGTCATTACCTCTTCAAAGGGAGGGTGCACTGCAACAATTTGCACATGAAAGAACAGTCAGTGATTTTTTTTCCTGTGTTTATATGTACAAAAAGTATAGGTGAACATCACCTTGAGTACATGTTTTTTTCTCCCTAAGAAGTCCAGTTTCCAAGTCAAAAGTACCTCGGATTATGCTCTGAAGCAAAGGACCAAGAAAACTTTCTTTCTCAACATTCCTTCAATACAGAGTATAAATGATGCTTGAGGAAACATTCATTCAGTGATGGGACTCGTAAGAAACAGAATAAAAACCAGGTAGATCACCACCAATAGTTTTTCACTAATGCTTTCCCCCAACAAAATCAGGAGGATTAGCACCAGCATTCCTCTTTCACAAGAACAAAGTTAAGCAATTCCATTTATTCACAGGAAACCCTTTTGCTCAAAATCAGTGCAACACTGAAAAGGCCCAGCCTAGTTCAGGGCTTAAAAGGATGGGACAGAGAGCAGAAATGTTCATGTGGAACCCTACCATTTTCATCTTCCACCCTTGCTCAAGAGGTTGACCCTCAGGGAATACTTCAAGGCCAAGGAGTTAATCCCTTAAATGGAGTGATTTCTTGTGTTTGTGGAGTGGGTGCTTTCATGACAATTGTTTGTAAGTGGCCTATATGAAACCATTGTTCTTTCATGCATACAAAGGAAAAGCAGTGTAAATAAACTAAAAGCAAAATAAAACACTTTAATACCATATGTATTTTACCTGATTTCATCATATTAGGTTTTAGAACTGGAATGGCTAAAATTGTTCTGTTTTTTTTAAATAAGCCATGTGCTTGCTTTCATTAAAAAGCCTAATCACTTGAGATTCAAAATATTTTTGACTGGGTAAAGAGGTTATTTTTACCTCCAGTTTTCAGGGGGAAAAAAATCACAATAAATCCTCCGATGGATTTCAGCCTAGCTGTGGTGAGTGTGAAACCCTGGCTAGATTTAATGGAAATGCTAAGAAAAGGTATGCATCAAACCTGCATTCTTCTACCTCTGTCCAGCCTAAAATAAACCTTTTGCCTCTGGACTCCTCACTGTTCTCAGTCCCGATATGGACAACCTATTTAAAAGCAGCTACTCAGTACGGTGCACGCATGCTAGTCCTTTCTGGTGGTGTAAATCATCTGCGTCAGTACACGCAGGAGGGAGGGAGGGCACCAGGAGTGCAGCTGGCTTCCCCGGGCAGCGTGGGACCTTTGCAATAACTCCATACTTCTCCTTCTTGTTCCCAGTGTGAGAGAGGTTGAGGGAACATGGCCAGAGCAATGCTCTATTTCAGCTATTCTTGGCGATCATATCAGCCTCTCGGGGCCATAGGAAGTGTAATGTAATGCAGTTCTAAATTTGTGTCCCAGGCTGGACCAAGATTAGGGGAAGCCTTTAGGTCTCCTGCTGTGTTTTCAGCTCTGTTTCCTGGGGCAGGAGAGAGGGAAGGGGAAGAGAGAAATACCAACTAAAGAGTTAAATTGACTTAAGCTGAAGAAGGTAGAAAATACAGATCTCTCCAGCAGCACATTTAAAGACTGATTTTTAATAAGATGCCTTTGTTTTTAATGGGAGTTTCAGCATAGTCTCTTTAATCCTTCTCTACAAGACACTTGTCTCCCACCTTGCTCCCTGCTGTTTCTGAATTAATCCATACATAAGAACCAAGAGGAGATGCAACTCTGAAAACTCACAGAGTATGAGTTAGTGACACCTGTCAAATGAAATAATGTGTTTTCAACAAGATCAGCTCAGATATAATCTGATTAAATGCATTTTTATCTCCCCACAGTTCTAAATACAAAAAACATTAATTCCAAGGTGAAGCAACTATCTGTCAATGGCATGCTACCTGAAAGAGTTACTTATGAGAAAATGTTATTTATGACCAACAGGCATTTATTCTCTCAACATTTGTGCTGTTAAAGTCAACAGTAATAGGTTCAAGTTAAGCTAGGATCTGGAGAATCCCTATGAAAGAGTGCTACACACTGGGAATTTCCCATTAAAATGTCCCTGACCAGGCTCTGGAACCTGAATATTCACAACTTGTTCTAACAAGGTGATATGTGCCAGGCCTTGTATGACAAGGTGATATGTGCCAGACTTCATACAGCACTAGAGAGAATTTAAAGACGTATGCTTAATCACATAATGAAGTTTGAAATTTATTGTAACTTTAATACTGGAAGATTTAAAAAGCAATTAAACTGCTTTAAAATAGCAAAGAGTTTATGGGAATGCAATATGGATTGGAGCAAACAGGCCTAAATCAACATTGGTTTGGAAGTCTAGTAAGGATTAGAACTATGGGATGTAATTCAGGAACAGATGCATCAAATTAATTCCAGTAATACTGAAGTGTTAAAAATGGCAACAGAAGCCAGCTTTGTTCAATAGAATGGAAAAATAATCATCCATTCTCTCCCTTTCCGCCCCCAAGGAGCTGGATTTTCCAGGCACTGCCATTCATTGGTGGCAGCAGATGCACCAAAATGTCTGGCACCAAGAAACTGAAGACAAATAGAAAACATATATGGGGGAAACGGGAGAGGGGGGAAACCCACCCCCACCCCCCCAAAAAAAAAACCAAACCAAAAACAACACCACAAAAAAAACCCTCACAAGTGTACATAATGCAGAGAGGTGAAGCTGTGTTTCATGGTTTACACTGAAGTCTTAAAACAGATACACACTCAAAGTAGTGAAGTAATAGACAGTAAAGCACAGCTAAAACATATTAAAGGTTAGGAATAGGGCACCTCTGAGGCTAGAAGCAATTTAACTTACCTTAAAAACATTTTGTTTTAGCCACTATGTAGTCCCAGTCCCCAAAATTAGTTCTGGAGATGTGACTCCTTACCACCCCTGGATTCCCTCTGCCACACTCAGTTCCCAAGGGCAGACAGTGCTTTGAAACACCCAATGATCCCATATACCAGGGATATATATGGCCCATATACTTGGCTTGGTGAAAGTTAGGATGTGGGTAATGTGGAGGTGGGGACTGCTAACGACTGGAGGTGTCAACAGAGCCTTTCACCCAAAGGTCTCCAGTTCCCCCTCACATTTACTTGCAAGCTACACTGAAATTGCTCCTCAGGTTACTATTCACACCACAGCAGCAAGTGTGTGGAATTGCACAGCGAAACTCTGGAGCAGTTTAGGAGGAAGTGAAGGAAGGCTGTGTCTCAGAGATTTGTGTGGAAAGTACACCAGTTACGCATAGTAATTTCTAGTCACAACTGGAAGTGGATGAGCAAGTCACAATTTGTTCAGCAAATTTATCACTTTTCTCAAGAATTGTCTGCGAACAGACTGTGACTTTTATTAATTTGTCTCCAGTTGGCAAGGGTACGCCAAATATTTTATGTGAATGAATCCTGGCCAACGGATTGCTCACAGACTTGTGTCTGTTCTAATTGCTTCAATATTCCTTCCCACTTTGACGTTCAAGCTGAGGAGGCTTAGATCAAGCCCTAGTTACAACAGATACAGTTTCATTCCTAAAGTAATGAGACATTTACCTTTTAGACAGAAGATAGCTATAGAAATCTTCCTCTCATTTAAAACAAAGCATAGCAAATCAGAAACAGATCTCTGGCACTGACAGGAAGGCAAGGAGGAAACAGAAAATATTGATTAATGAGATTTATTGATGTTGCGGATGGTGATCAAAGGGGAGTGAATGCAGCGCATAGCACTCACCATTGCTTTTAAAAACCAAAATTCCTTTGATGTGCAGTGTAGTATCCGGCCATTATGGGAATTAAAAGGAAAAGCCATGCAAACATTATTAATAAAGGTTTAACTGAAGAGCTTCAGGCATCAGCCACACAGTACCAAGGTTTCTGCTTTTTAAATGACCAGTTGATGAATAATTATGACAAATTACATTTAACCATTATATGTTTTAGTAAACAAAGCCTCCTGATGCAAACAGCAGCACAGTTTCCATACAGAGCAGCCTGCATATTTGCAGAGCTGACAAGCCTTTAAGCACAAAGAGAAAGACCTCCAGAACAAAGAAAAGGCTCCCTAAGAGCAGAGCGGTTGTGGGGGCTGTCCCCAGCCGTGCCAGGGAAGCTGCACTGCACTCAGCAAGGAAGCAGAAGGTCACACTGCTACGTGCGTGGGGAGGATTTACAGCTTGGCACCCTCCTCTCTCAGTTCCTCCTTGCACATTGCTGCTGGTGCCTCCTTTACCTCTTTACGGGAACATCTGACTGGAGGCTGGGCTTCCCTGTGGAGGTTGCTCAGCCCACCAAAACCCGCTCCAGTTCCCCCTGGTGTCACCTAACCCATCCCGTTGCAGCTAGTGCTTACAAGAGCTCAGCACCCTCAGGCCAGGAAGGGCCACCCCTCCTGTTTTTCCACTCTGGGGCTCTGAAAGTTTTCTTCACAGGCAGGGTGAAAATGAGACTTCTTACCAGCTCAGACAGCACTGAATTTTGCCAAGGCCCAGCCTAAGCAAGGCTGTTCCTACCATGGGAAGGGGCAACACGCCAAAGGAAGGTCTCTGGAGGGTCAGGCTGGCAGCAGCTCTTGCTGCCTGGGAAGGCAGCACAAGGTGGCAGCTTCAGCAAGGAGCTCCCACCCACCCTCGCAGCCTTCCCATGACACCACCAAGGGAATCGGGGAGCTCTGACAAGCCACTGCCTCACCGAAGGCTGGAGCTGATCCCACCTGCAGCCCCTGCCCATAAGCTGATCATGCACCCTCTCATCATAAAAGACTTTGCCCATACAGGCATTTGTCACGGCAGTGGTGTCCCTCGTGATGCTCCATAACATTTCTGACACTCATTCAGTTACATAAAATGTATATAATTACTTTGGAAAATGCTATGGATTGATATAATTATTATTTTTTAAAAAAATCTGCCTGCCAAGCAACAGGCCAAGAGGCAGAAGACTGATAGATATTTTACAGCTTTCTGGAAGAGGGATTTTTGAAGCATATGACAAGTTAAAATTAAATTGAGTTTTAAAAACTCCAAATAAGAACAGTTTTATATTTTTATTTTAATTTATATTTTTTAAAGACCAGAAGCTTCACACATCAAGTGAATACTGTTATAAGGTAAAAGTTTAAGACTGACAGGCATTTTGCCACCTTGGAAATTACTTGATACCACCTTAATTTTTTTGCCACCTCTACTGTTATTCACAGATAATACTTCACCTACAGAAAAAGAAGCTTCTCTCATGCTATATCTCTATCGATGTGAAACACCAAACTGCATCTTGCAAAAAACCTGGAGGGTTTTGAAGAGGTCTCAGCCTACATGTCTAACATCATCACATCTTTGCCACCTTTAATTCTTTTATCATCTAAAAATAAGAATTAAAAAAGCAAACAAGTAATAGGAACTCTTGTAAATGAACCCCAAGTTTTAGTTATTTCATATTTTACAAAGATGATCTCACAGCTCATTTGACAGATTGGTCAATATTGGCACAATGGTAGTGTGTTATGTTAGGACTAGAGCTAACTTAGAGCACTGAGACTATGGAGATCCTAAGTGGAAGGGAACTAATAATGAACTAAGTAAAATGCATTACAACACATTGTACTACATGGTAGAATGTAGAGAAAGCATCAAAAGGCTGCAAAAACAGTTCATTGACTTAAAAAAGCTATTAAAAAGTTTCAGCCAAAGTAATACTTTGAATATATTAAGCAGGGCTGCACAAATCCTTTTTGGTTCAGCATTTGAATAAAAAATGCCTCTTCGAAAAACGTACTCGTAACGTAACTGTAGAAAGCACTTCAAATATCTTACAGGAAAAATACAGGGGGGAAAGAGAGAGCAAGAAAAATCTGGTTTGTGTCAAATGAAACATTCCCTACAGTTGAATAAGAAACCTGTTCTTTCAAGACCAAGAAAAACAAAGCAAATAAAGAGTTACATTTGGAGTTCTCATGATTGCCTCACTTTCACATAAGAACAGAGGAACTATAGGATGTGTCCAGGATACTGAATACTGAGTTTCACTTCTCTGTTTTCTTAATCAGGTATAAACACTATCTTCTCACATTCTTACCTAAGCATAAGGTACTACTGCACAGACATTTTTGTTTCTCCCAAGAAGGTTGTTATGTTTTGCTTAAATAATTGAATGTTTAATTGTGGAAAGATAATATATGATAAACGGAATACACCTGGCTTCCTATTGCAGGTAAGTTCTGCCATTGACTCATTCAGTGAATATGCAATATTGAAGTGGAATATCTCTAGCAGGATGACTCACTACACAAAACTCTGGGATACATCATTAAGGTCAGAAACCCCAATGGTGAAAGGTGAAACTGAGGTGAGTCCTCCCTACAAACTACCTACTTCTGTCTCCAGATTAGTGGCAAGAGAGAAACTGTTGCCATCCTAGGCTCCCTCCCCTGCCAAGATTAATTTCAAGGATTCATAAAAGGTGAAAATTTTTTCTCCATGATTTAGCTATTTCTTGTCCTATCCCTCAGCTAGCCCATTAACACAGCTCTAGGAGCAACAAAAAACATTCTGCATCAGTAATGCTAACATAAGTCCATTAGTGACTTCAGAGAAGTTAGTACTAATTTTCCACAGAGCCATCAGAAGCAGGTAGTGACCCAAAGCACCACACACAGAGAATGCTGGCTCTCATGAAGTGCTGGTGCAGGCATGAGCTGGGTACCCTGAAACCCCACAGCATTCAAGTGACTTTATTTTGCTTTTTAGAAAAGCATCACTATCTTGCAGCGTGCCACTCATGCAGGGCTGGGGAAGAGGGTATTGATCCATCAGCGATGACTTCTATAACATGTGAGATCCTTCATCAGCCTGGGCAACTAGAAAAGTTCCTAGATCATGTCAGTCTCTGAGAGCCTGGGGACACAGCAGGAAATTACAGACACATTAGCTGAAGTTAAAACAAAGCAAGCTATTTGAACAGCTTGATTAATGGTGGCCAACCAGGCTTCAGGAAAAGGAGTTCACATCTTGCTAACTGGCTGGAGCTCTCACGGGGGATGTCGGCCAGGGTACGCGTACAGGGGGATAGCCTGGACAGCATTTCCTGAGATACTCAGAAAACATTTAACAAACTTCACAGGAGGTTAATGTCTCAGATGCAACAAATGTCTTGAACAGTGGGGGCAAGAGAAAAAAAAAAATATAAATGTCTCCATCAACTACAAATTGGCTACAGAACAGAAAATAGAGTTACCATAAGGCAGTTTATCTCACTGACTGACAGAATGATACCTGAGGCAGTGTGGCTGGTTGCAGCGGTGCTGCCATTTCATTAGTCCCATTGGAACTCCCTTCAAAACAGTTGATAGCTGTTACTGCCAAAGTTGTGTAACATTCTAACATGTTGATCCTTGATTATTTTAGTCCAGGAACACTCTACTATTCCTAAAGTGTTACACTGTTTGTGGCATATTACTCCCTCTTGCCCTCCACCTGGACAGAAACAAATGAGAAAACCATTTAAGGGCAAGACATAGCAGGTAGTACAGAAAAGGCAAAAATACAAGTCTGCAAATACGATGGGGGGGGGTGGGGGGTGGGGGGGGTGGGAAGACAGGCAAAAGAGGTAACAATTTAACTGGCCTGCTCAAGACCATCATTCAGAGGATGAGCACCAGACTGAAATAGTTGCAAGAAGTGGGTCTAACTTTCATATGATGAGTTACTCCTGCAATAGAAGCTGTCTGCTGCTCATCACAAGCACACGGGTTTACATTTGCCAAGAAACACTTATTTCTGCTGTCCCAGGTATTGTTGCCATCTGGCCCTCGTCTGAATCTCAGAGGGTGATGGACACTCCCTAACCCTGGAGAATCCCCAAATGATGTATGGAAAGGTGGGAAGCCGCCTGGTTTGAACACTCTTCAGCAGCAAATTTGCTGGTCCCCATGGAGTAGGACAGCTGAGCCCTAGCATGTTATCCCCAGGCGACTGCTACTCCCTAACTTTGGTATTTGGATTGAGGACAAAGGTCAGGAACTGCTTTACATTACTACCTTGTTCACCATCATCCAGCTACATATCTTGTGATGACTGAGTAAAAACTTATTTTTAAAGTACTAAATGAGGGCCCATGGCATGCTGTTCCTCTTCTTTGCTGGTACGATATTTCCCCTCCACTTGACACTGAAATCACAAATTGGGTATTTTGGCTTGCTGACAGGAACCCGATTGAACAGGCACAGACAAATGTTTCTTCTCTCTACCTCTGTTAGTTCGTCTTACTTCAGGCCTCATTAGGTGGGATTTCTACTTTTATGTCAGAACCTCAGCCCAGTCTTCACACTTCACTAGCTACCCTCATCTTTCTAGCCTCAACCAATTCCCTGCTTATTAGGATCTATCTTTTCCAGCTTTTTGCACCATTTCATCAACACAAGTACCTGAATAATTTGGCAGTTTCAAGTTCATCTCTGGCATTCAAAGAGATCAGATTTAATCACCTAGTACAACCTATTGTGACATTAGAAATAGGGTGACTTGACTGAATCTAACACAACCATTTTGCCTGTAATACTTGCAATTTTTTATGACATCAAAGACCACTGCTACTTCATTCAACAGCTTTCTTGAGCTTTGAATCAGCCCCTCCTGGAACAAAAGAAGTAACAACATGGTCATTACAACTACAAACACCAAATGAAGAATATAAACTGTAGTTTCTTTGAAGCACCATGAAGTTTTAATTTGCTTGTGTGGCTGTATGATATAATTAGCAGCCTTTACGCCCCTCATAATGTGTTACTGTCAGAAAAAAGTCAAGAGCTGCAAAAGCACTGCACACAGAAATAAACAAAGCAAAGGTTCACATTACTCCAGTGATCATTGCATGTTAAACAGAATTCTTCAGTTTACCAGACACATTTGGTCTGTCTCATAAATATATCATTGAAATAATAAACACGTGGCTTTTCTGTTCCTAATACACTTTAAAAAAACATCCCTTCTTTCTGAAACAAAGTTATTCCTAAATGATGCTAATGGAAGATCAAAAAAAGGATGCCATATTCACTCATCTTGCATACAGGTTTCCACATTTCTTATTGCACAGAATCAATTCCCATCTTACGAAGCATGAGGTTGCAATTTTAAGTTCCAGGAAAAGACAGCATCCTTTTCACTTCTCACATATCTAAAACTATTTGCCTCAACTTAGTACCAGATGCCCTTGAAATGGTTTATTTTGCCATATAATATGTACAAAAGAATTTTAGGAAACGTCTACAGGCATTTAAGGCTTGATTCACAATCAGTTGAAACCGAATGGACTTTATCATCCACCAATTCAATATTCTACACATAACACTGTTATATTTAAATACCTACAAAAAATATGGCTATCAAAGCTTAGTGGAAATACTTCACTAAAATGTCTTTTAACTACAAATAACATTCGTTCAAATGTCACTGCTTCTAAGCATTTTTCAACTTCTTAATCTCAAAGTGACCTCATTACATTTTCTTATTCTAATATTTGTACTTTTTTTATGTACAGCTTTATATTTGCTCAAGTTACCAAATACTTAAATTAATTACCAGTAATAACAATAACAAATGACCAGTCTAAATATGAAATGAGCAAAGGAACAATTTATTTACAAATTACAAGACTTTGCATTTCCTGGCTGACAATACCAGTGCAGCAGACGTTCTGCAAGGGTAGCCAATTTTCATTGCCAAATCTGGAAAACGAGATGATGAAAAGTATTTTTTTTTCAAGTAGTGTAAGTGTAAAGTTAAAGCAACTTCAAACAGAATAAAAATATTCTGTTTCAGTTCATTTTGATAGTGAACACTGAGTTCTTTCTCATTTTGTTCAAACCACTTTTCTTCATTCCTACTACAGAGAAACACAGACGAAAATCTCAGATTCAAATAATTGCAAAGTTAAGCAAGGAATCTGATCCAAGTTTTGCAAGAGATCTCTCTGTCATTCAGGGAGCATCCTAACCTTAAGTTTTGACATCCCTCAGCTTAGTAATACCTGCCACAACAACTCAGGAGGCAGAAAGCCTCTCTAAGGATGTGGGTATGTGCTTTGCTGACATTTCCATCACCTGCCTCTGCCTCACAGCTACACAGTTTGACCCCGAAGAAGGAGTGCCAGCCCAAAATGTTTTGTGGGCAGATGAGGTGTAGGGGGAAGCAGTGACACAATTCACCCTGTGGGCAACCGACAGCTACAATTTAAAGGTACCCATATTGGCATAAAAACTCAAGGGAACGTGACAGCTCAAGCAGTATTTACCCGCTTCAACTCTTCCAGGAAAACACAACTGAATGAGCAAATTGAGCCCAACTTGAATACACTGAGTCGAGTCTGCTTTTGTAAGCATTGCAGTCTATGAGAAAAGTCCCCAAAATTTGCATCTTAATTTTTATTTGGGACCAGGCCAGTTTGTAAATGCGAACTAAAGGCACGTGTAATTTCCTTTTTCCTTTTCCCCTTCTCCCTACCCCCTGCCCCCTCTCAATTATAAGAGTTTTCATGTGTTTGCAGGCTCTCCTTTTGTTCTACTACAATAAAGTCCCCAAACAATTGCCAGGTCAAATGTGTTCCTTCTTTCTTCTCTTAGTGCAACAGCTGGTGCTTGCCTCTTAAAATTCCTTTACCGTCAGCTAATGCATGCCTTCTCATTCAAAGAATTTCTAATATAACTTTCAGTTCCAGTCCTTTACTGTTCTCTTGACCTTACTATAAAGGCTATATGGTTCCGCACCAAAGACAGAGGTCCAAATGTCCTCATATGATGTTCAGATCTGGAAACAAGCATCATTAGATACCTTCCCCTGATGGGTGAAATAGAAACATGAACTTGAGCAATAAAACAGATGCCTGCTGTTTCTTGCAGAAGTTTAGGATCCTGACTCATATCTCACATTTCCAGCAGAAACTCCATATTGCTCAAAAAAAACCCCCCACCAAACAACCCCACAACATCCAAGTGTGATTTATATTTCTTCAATATATTCCAGATCCAGCAATGTCTTGAATTTATGGCAACCTTTCAGCAGGCAAATAATAGTACCTGATAACCTTTTTATGCCTCTTGGAAGTCAGAGCCATTGTCACCTCCTGGTCAAAACTGGTACTCCCTCAGATGTTTCTAAAGAGCTTATAATTTGCTGGAAGGACTGGTTTTTCAACGTAGGTTGCACTTTTTAATGGGATGTCCAGGAAAGAACACAGAATAAAAGCAGAAAAGCACTGAAATCTAATAAATCTGTCAAACTGCAATAAACAATCTACAGGTAGTTGTTATAAATGTTATTGACATTTAGTAAGATAGGACTTAGATAGAGCCTCCAAAATAGTAAAGGGCAGGTCTTCAACAGTAACTTCTTTTTTAACATTGGAACTGAAGTCTCTTGTCACTCTGATAAAATTACAGAGCAAATTTAAGATTAAAGGGTGCCCAGCAGCCTGGGGGCAAGTTTCCTCACTGCCCTTCTAGGAAGCAAAGAACAGCACCAGCAGTGCAGCAGGACAGAGAGCAAAGGAAGCTTTCAAACATCCCAGTTCTAGACCACTGGACTTCTGTCTGTGACATAATTTAGATAACCCAAAAATCTAAGTTTGAACTTTTCTGGACTCTACTCTGTTGCAGGCTACAGTACTGCTAGGGGTCAGTCAAGTACTACATGGCATCTTCCTAACACCACAGATTAAAAAGGCTCTTCTAGAGATTCTGTATAAAGTGTCTTTGCCCTATGCAGAAACAGACTTTTGGTAGCCCCTTTATATTATTTCAGTCTTTTCATCCAGCGTAAAGGGACAAAATACCTCTTGGCTGGTCTTATTAACTGCTTTAGAGTACATTCAGATGGGATAAAGACCCAGGGGATCCAAAGCTGTTATAGACCATGGGTTAACCCAAAACCCACTGAGACACATGGAGTAGCAGAATTCATTGACTTTGGTGAGCTTTGAATCAGGCTTCACACACCCCTTTAATGATATTTTCTATTTCAAAGTATTACAGCTATTTCAGCAGATGCCTAGCATCTGCGGGCTTGATGGGGTGCTAATACTATTACAAGGTGATGATTGGAAGCCTATAGCTTATACTTCCAGATGGCTTTAGGATTTGGAGACCACATATGCCCAAAGAGGGGAGAAGGAATGTTTGGAGAGCTGTCTGGGTGTGAGAGTTTCATAAGGTATTTGCAGAGTTTTGAGAGTTTCCGGATAGCTAGGGACTACAAACCGTACATACATTAAATAGTAAAAATCTACAGCACTCTTGAAAGTTTGGAAGACTTTACCCAGCAATATGCAGACCTGTTAATATTCCCACTGGAATGTGTCAGGGATCTCAGCAACTTTTAGCATGGTACACTTGGCAATCAGCCACTCAGGCTTCTTTGCTCCTAGGAAAGTATGGAGGCCTTGTACTCATTTTCCCAGTCTTTCATCACAGTGAAAGGTTCAGGTGACTTCACTTGTTCCATTCTGGCACTGCAGATCCATGGGGGCCATAGTAAGGATGTCATTAACTTCCAGGTCCTGATTAACTTGAATATGTTGATTATAATCCACACTAACTTCCACAGATTGCACAACTTCATAGCTCAAGGTTCCCACAAAATATTCCTAAAGAAAAAAAAAAAAAAAAAAAAAGAACAGCTGTTGATAACCAATCCTGAATGCTATTGTGGAATCTCACAAGATCTGATAATTGTCAAAGCTCCAGGTGTTGAAATTTGTGGTAGAATCTTAGCTTCACTTGCAGTAAGCACTGGCCCCCAGAAGCAAGGGAAAATTGTGAACTGGAGCACTGAAATATATTCCAATGTTAACAAACCAAATTGCAAAGGTTTACAAACAGTGGCTATTAGTAGCATGGATTACATTAAGAAACTCGTTTGCACACATGCTCAATTTTTTGTAAGACAAGGTAAAATAAATACAAAATTTGAGCAAGTAATTAGTAGCTTTATGGTATATCTCTCAGTCTCACACCTCTTTTAACTTACCTGTATCTACAACATTTCATAATTAGATGCTCAGTCAGCACATCCTTAGCTGACAGGGAAAATAACTACATTGGAAACATGGAAAAAGAGAGCCTGGAAACCATTTTCAATAAAGCATGAACAACTCAGTAGAGTTCAGTTCAAGCTTATTAGAATTAGATGTAAAACGTTTGAAATTGGGTGTATGGAAGTAAGAACTGCACAATTAAAGGAGATTCATTTTCCACCATAGGTGTCCTTTAGTGAAAGGGAAGCATTACTGCTGTCCTTTCACTCAAGTATCACATATATTAGCTCTACTGGCTGAACTGGTACCAGTTTCTAAGAATATGTCTGCAATCATTCTCCATTCCACATCTTTTATTACCAAGTTGCAGAAAGAACATTTGTTCTTGTATAAACAAAACTAAGAAAGCTTAAAAAAGTAGTTTAAAGTTGTCTTTGAGTATTGCCTCTGTATTGCTTTCAGAGATGTTGCGTCATATAAATGAGTTGCAAGAAATACCAGAAACACCACCTTCTCTGGTAAGGGTTACAGATTTATCATATGTGTAATGTTACAATCACTAAAACTATATGAGAGAACCATCTCTGATAATATTATCCTATACATGTTGTGTAGGAGCTGTTATGGGAACACTCAGTTAAAATATTTTTAAAGACAAGGGAGTAGTGAATTAGTGGTAGGTACTACTAACCTTTGAGCCTGCTAGCAAACAGTCTTCAAAATTACCTACCTGCTCAGAGTTCAGAGTTTTGCTCTCTGTGTGTCAGGGTTATCACACTGACTCTTGGCCCATCTGGTGAGACCTCAGCTTTATAAGCATAGGTCTCAGCCTTGCAATTAAACCCTTTCCTTCAGGCCCAGAGCATACTTAACTTTGAGAAACACTATGGGGACTATAAAGATATCTGTGCCACTGATCTTGTTGCAGAATCAGTCCCATTGGGAACAGAGTGAAAGGAACAGCATATTTTATACTGCTGCATTGTGCCAAGAATACCCCTTTTTATAAGTCTTAAAACTTTGTGGTCTATAAACCAGCTCTTCATTACTGATGCATTGTAAAACATATCAAGTTCTGTTTTTGACAATAAGAGCCTTTTCAAGCTTCCATTACTGCTCTCTTTCTCTGTTGTTTCAAGACTGTTCAGGGCACAGATTCTTGTTACCACTAATTTTTTCTCTTCTGTCATGTCACGTCTCAAATACCCTTCAGATTCATCAATATTTTAAGTATCAAAGTACCTGTTAAAACCAGTTTCTCATTTCGTTGCCATAGAAATTCAAGAAAAGTCTGGCAGTTTCAGTGGGAGTGAGATCAGACTCCTCTGATGCATGAGAAACTGTCAGCCCGGGTAAAATGTGGCCACCATATCTAATTAAACTTGTAGAGCACTAAGAAGGGGCAACCTTTTCTTCACAGAACTTGACTACTGGTTTTAACAGTAACAGGACTGTCTGAATAGGGACTGTACATCATTCCTCCAATGTGCTGAAAAAGGACTGTCATGATTTAACCCCAGCCATCAGCTGAGTACCGCACAGCCACTCGCTCCATCCCCTACCCCATCCCACCAGAGGGATGGCGAGGATGATCAGGAAAAAGGTAAAACTCAAGAGTTAAGAATATTTTAATAATTGAAATAAAATAAAATATAATAGCAACAATAACATTAACAATTGTAATGAAAAGGAAAGAGAAATAAAACCCAAAGAGAAAAAAACCCAAGTGATGCACAGCACAGCTGCTCACCACGTGCTGACCGATGTCCAGCCAGTCCCCAAGTAGCAATCAGCAGCTTCAGCCAACTCCTCCACAGTTTATATACCGAGCATGATGTTCTGTGATACGGAATATCACTTTGGCTAGTGCAGGTCAGCTGTCCTGGCCATGCTCCCTCCCAGCTTCTCAAGCATCTGCTCACGGACAGAGCCCGGGCAACTGAAAACACTTAGAGTGATCATTCCTTAGCAATAACTAAAACATCAGCGTTTTATCAACATTATTCTCATAATAAATTCAAAACACAGCATTGCACCAGCTACTAAGAAGAAAGTTCACTCTATCCCCACTGAAACCAGGACACGAAACAATGTCTGATCCTTCTTTGTTTCCATCTCACCCCAGCTACTGAAGCTGAAATCTCCCTGGAAGTATGTAGTTAGGAGGTACAAGAGGGTGAAAGATGATTTTCATTCAGCTTTTGGTTATACCATCACAGCTGATTGCTGTTCCTCTGACCAGTTTTAGCAGTCTCTTAGGACAGGACTGGAAGTGCCACTGATGTTATCAGTGGGAAGTTTGTCAAAACTAATGAAAAAAGCCTTGTGGGGTTCTTTCTGTTTTGTTTTGGTTTTATTTTTTTTTCTTTTCTGACAGGAAAACACATGGATAAAACAATAAAAGCTCTATACTTCTCTCACCAGACTGGTCTGAATCTCTCTGAATATAGAGATTTCAGTAGTAAACTGTCCTCTGCTCTTTGCTGGAGATAGGTGCTAGTAGTATGAAAAGGGAGTAAGGGGTATTGGTATTTAACTGCAACACAGCAAAGCAGGGTAAATGCTTAGTTTTCTCAGTGCGTATGGGGGTAACCTGGGGCAAAGCATGTTATTAGACCCTTCCAGACTCAAACTGTCATGGTAGCCAGCATACACTTAAAGAAGATTACACTGATCCTTTAGGAAAAGCAACAACTTTCATTGCAGGAAAACTGCATCTCCCTGTCTCAAGCAGCATTGTCCTGATTTGAAAGGAATTGCTTTGTTTGAGCATTCATAGCCAGGACAAATACACAAGGGAAAAATCTGCCCTGTTTTTAAGGCATCAGCATGTAGCTGAAGGCAAGTTTGTAAAGACTATATATAGTATGTGGACAGATGGATGGATACATTTCCCATGGTAAGTCATACCGCTGGGGTATTCACTATGGAGCATAGTAGGGCTCTGTACCTTTGGTCTTTTCAAACTTTTAACTATTACAAAAGCAAAACCACAGAATTATTAACTTTTTTTTCTTCTTTTTGCCAGATAGTAAGAAAAAAATCTTACTCTGAAAGCATTTAGGTATCCAGAAAGTATGTTCCTTTTAAAGCATCCCTCAATTTCAGGCCCATGGTAAACAAACATTTCTCTGATTTTCTACCATGCTCTTGATATAAGAAAACAACACCTTTCAGCCTAGCTTTATCTGTTATCACAATGAGAGGTTACAGTACCTATTCACAGCATTTGATAGTGAAGTGCTGTTCATACAATTTGCAGCGTTTGTTTACACACATACATTCTATCTCCATGTACATAAAGCTGAAGAACTCTAGGAGATTTGCCAGTTATGGTACAGGATTATAGTCTTTGGAAAATCTCTAATCTTTGACAGTATAGGCTATGTTCCTGTAAACACACAACCGAACAAAGCCTTCATTATGCTGGTACAGTGTCTGAAGCAATAAGGTTCTGTAAACAGCTTATACAAAGCATCCCTGAAATGTTCTCAGACAGAACAAATGCCACTGTTTCGTAACTAAACAGTTGGCTTCAATCTTTCTCAATAGACCAAATAATTTCAAACATTCAAGTAACTTTGCAAATACGAGTTTTGCAAAAATACTACTTTGATTTCCCATAGGTACTTAAAATTAATTTGCGTATACCTCTGGAAAAAAAAATCCAATTGCTGCATGGAAATTATAGGAAGTATTGAGGGCTGTAACACAGAGTCTTGCAAGCAGTGACTGAATTTACAATGTATTTTCCAGAACTGTGTTTTTGCAAAGCAGTGAGAGACAAGCATGAAGCTTGGGTATCAGTTAAGCTTCTTTAAATTCTGAATGCAGAACTTAGTAGGATACAAAGACTTCAGTAGCAGGGAGAGTACATTTGAACGAAAGACTGAACTTCAAGTTGAAGGTTAAGTTGGTAAAAAACCTCTGGCAGGGATCTTCGTTTGTATTTTGCAATAGCACCTAGTACAGAAAAAGCACATTCCTAACTGGGAGCTTCTAGTCACTATAACGTTACCTATATTACAATAGGATGGAATGTTTGCATTCTTTATTAGACAGTAATTAGGCTGAAAATATAGGTCTTGATATACAGGTTGTCATCATTTATAAAATAATTTATGATCTACTAAATAAGAACTGTCCGGTATTTCTGCACACAAATTTAGATGTTCTGGGACTATTCCCCTGAGAAAGTAATTCCCAAGTATCTAATTGGCTACAAAGTATAAGTGACTTCAGTAAGAGCTGGATGCATAACTATGACCACAGTTTTCAAATCAGCCTCTTCATAAGTATGTCTTATTTCAGCCTTACGCTTTGATTCAAACAAAGCAAAGCAAATCAACAACTCACATGCACAAAGAGAGAGATGTTTCACCTAAACACTTTTTAAACAAAATTTCTGTTTTGTTTGTTGTATCATTTGTTTTTTCAAAACCACCTTCATTGCACTAACATACAGGTCACATGTTCCACTTTTTTTCGGATGAGCAGAATTGAATCAGTTTTCCAGACAAAACAGTCATTATTATGAGCTTCAAATTTCCTTCCCACAAATATTCTCTTTAGTTCCTTTCAGTGACCATTGCAGTCAATCCCTATAATTCTACTTACAACGTAAGTGAGGGAAATTTAATGAATATATGACTTTATTCACTCAACGGAAACCTCAGATAGAGCTGGAGTTAATTTCCTAGCTGTGAAAGTCTAGTCTAGTAACTTTCCTTGCCAGCTATGAGAACATGAACTTCATAAAATCAGACATACAACAGTTGTTACTCAAAAGTCAACTTTAATAACAGTTACCACAACACAGGATCCATGAAAACAAGGGGCTTTTCCATTTCGGAATTTGACATGGAGAAATGCATGTAAGTACAGAATTTCAGAGTTTGAACTTCAGACAACGCCTCTATCCAACACACATCTCAAACCTGTATTTCTCACCCTGGGTAAATACATGCAGCTTATTTTTTCAAATCATAAAACGTGGGTTTGCGTAACATAGCAAAATTTCACAAATGTTTCTCCAAAATGTTACTTCAGAAGTTTCAACAGTTCCTCCATGAAGTCAGCTGTGAAATGTCTGATACCTAATAAACTGGAGCTACAATCAACTTTTCTCTTTTTAATTGCAGGAAGCAAAGTACCAACAGCTTGAAAACAGAAAGGCACTTACAAAGAAGTTTGCTATAATCCATGAGTATAAACAAACATTGTAGGTAAAGTCTACATGGAATTGATTTATTCCAATGACTCTATCGTGTTTTATGACAAAACGAACTTAAAGAAAGTAGTTTGGGACAGCTCCATACTACTCCAAACTAATAGGTTTTAGAATCATCAAACCAGGACAGTTTCATCTGCAGGTAGATGATTAAATCTCACCTGTTCTATGTAACAGGTTAGGTGCTCAGAGCACTACTAGGAACTGGGGAAAAAACTAGGTTTTCACCATAAATGCTCTTTTACTACCTACCATGGATTCTAAACTGCACCGGTCCACAAATATGTGCCAGGAAAAAAAGCTTTCCAATTCAAATTCGAGGAGTAGTCTGATAGTTGCCCTGAAATAGTAAAGAAAACTCTAAATAAATACTTGGCACCAAGTATCTTGCTCCAGAGGTACAGGGGTTTTTACCATTTGTGTATTCTTTTAATCCTGGTAATTTTTCTTCTTTTCTCACACGAATTGACTTTTGCTTTCTGGGCAGTACACATCCCTCTGAGGCTGGATCAATATATCGTGTTAGACAACTTCGTAAGGTTTTCTAGTTTCCTGAACTATTTATCACTCCACAGGACAAAACTGATATTTTTCTTAAATTTTTAGACACTATTAATAGTGATAAAGAGTTACTGATGTTTCCAGGTAGAGTCAACGGTTTACAGGAAGAGAGATCAGTCCCTCAGACCACTTCTTAACAGTTGGAGATTATGTCCACAACTATTTCTATTATAATTCACTTTAGTCTGAGCTGGAGTCTCAGCTGAGAATACCTAGATCTTAATATGTCTTGCTCCTAAATCCTTTACCTATAAACAAGCCACTCAGTAAGAAAACAGTGCAGTAAGAGCTGTGAAACCCATTGGCAGGATGGTTTGGGAGCATCTGGAAGACTTTACACCACTTTTCTAACACCTTTCAGAAATAGTAAATACACCAAAAGAACAGGTGGTGCAAAACAAAAGAGTATTAATGAAAAGTTTGTGACAGACATTATACTTCAAATGTGTCCTTAACAGACACATAAATAGTGTGAAGGGATCCATGTGCTGAGCTGGAGCTGCTAGCACATGTTACCAGCCAGCACTTGTTTTGAACAAACAAACAACAAAAAAATCATGATGGATTTTGTATTTCAGGTCTGGCTCCTAGACAGGCTGGTAATTCTAATGGGAGGGACTTCTGCAACACACAGAAAGTAAGTTGGAACAGCAGGTTACTCTGGAGAGTAATGAAGTAGGCAATGATGCAGTTATAAACACTGTCAGCCACACAAATCAACAGCTCAAATGATGAAATCCTTCTTAATATATGATGTGGCTATAGAGGAGTTCACCTCATAATCAAAGAAAAGCTTGTCTTGAGGGAGGGGGTGATTTGGGGATGCCAAGCAGTAGACGTGAAAAGGTTGCTTGTATTGCTCTTCCAGGTATACTCCTGAACGCTTCCAGAGGCTATTAGTAGACCATATAGGCTTAGAAATCACAGCTGGCAAAAAAATTGTCTTAAATGGTATTATGTATTTAATGGTCAAAAAGGAGCTGGGAAATTAGACTGCTGAATTTTATGGTACAGAAGACAAAGTATTCTATACTGCCTTCATTAAAAAAACAAGAAAAGTGTGACAAGATCAAATTGTATCAACATAACAGGAAAACCAGAGAAAACAGCATGATTTTTATGCATGTCCACTTACATGCTCCAGCTCTGATGGTTCAGACTCTATAGATAATCATTCCCTTTTTCATTGTAAATGCTCACCAGCTGATCACACTGGCAGTGGATTCTGCAGTTTAGATGTCTGACTCTCCACAGGTAGCTTTGCTGGATCTTCTATTTTTGTCCAATTTCACCCTTTCAGAAATCAATTAGGAAAGTACTCACATCTGTACCAAGGACGTTTTATCTAGGCCTAAACTTTGCTTGTTTGATTGTAGATGTCAGAACGTGTATCACTTAAGCTTGGATACTGTAAAAGGTAAAAGTAGGTTGCTCTCAGATGAGTGGCAGAGAAAGGTGGCACTGAGGGACAAAAAGAACTGAAGTCACCCATAAGAGGGTAAGGAAGGATGGAAAGAAAGAGTTTGGAGACTAGAGCAAAAAGCTGAAATAAAACTGCCCTGACAGTGCAAGAACTATAGTAAAAAGCTAGGAAAACTTGAATTCGAGACTTGGCTTCTTTAAAAAAGGACACTTTCCCAGTTGGGACAGTAATATTGGTGATCTTCACGAACTGCTCTGAGATCAGTAGATCAACAACAGTATATACAGCTAACTATTACCAAAAATTAATTGCAGTTGTTATTGCAGCATGACAGCTGGCATTTTTATTACCCAACATCAAATGAATTTTTAAGATTCTGACCCATACAATAACATGCAAAATAATTACTGAGCTACATTTCAGGAATGTGTCAGGTTCCTAAATATAGATCTTTACTTGGTATTTTCAGCATGTAAGATAGCCTCCCTACAACATTCTCTAGCTCCCATACCAAGATCCATCTTTTTCATATGGCCAGAGATTTCACCTCTTCTCTCTCATGCTCTAGCATCAGGAATTATTATACTTACGTCTATTTCCATCCTCAGTCTTTCTACAACAAGCAGGTCAGCTTACTAGGGATCAAAAGGGTCTCAAGACATTTTACAGACTTAATCAGAGAATTATGTGTAGAATCTGTATGACCTCCAGTTCTCTAAAGATCAGACTTTGCAAAGGTTTTTGGGCAACTGAGTTCCACTTCAGTGTCTAAACGAACTTTGTGCTCACAGCCAAAAATACTGGTATCTACTTCTACAAAATTAATTTTGGTGTTAAATTTGCCTTAATGAAACCTTGAACTAATAGGTTGTGGCAAAGAAGAATCAAAGACCTTTATGAAATTGGGAGTTACCCACTTCCATAAAGCCTACTGCCTCTGCTCATGAGATGTTTGTCAGTAAAAATGTTGCCCTTAAAGAAAAAAGGTATCAAAGGAAATCATAGGTAATCACATAGTTGGCAGTTTCCAGGACTGACAGGTAAATACTTCTCTTACGCTGGATCTGTTCATGATATTTTCAGTTACTACAAGCAAGCAAAAAACTCAGTTTGACATCCCACATAAAAATAGGCAGTTCTAGAATCGTACAACAGTATACAAAAAAACCCACTATACAAACTTGACCACCATGTACCTGTTAAGAAATTTTGCATATATGCAAAGCCTAACAGAGCAAGTTGCTAGAAGTACTGAAAAATTGCCAGGATGAAATGTGTGACTTTTGCATGTTGTATGCGGCAAAGTAATTTTGATTAATGCTTCCAGTTTTAGAATAAAAAATCCAACAATTCAACCTCAGTTGAGATCGTAGGTCAGAAGAAAAGTATACCATTGCATTTCCTCTGAAAATGTCCGTTGAACACACCGTGAAGAAATGCAAAACTTCTCATAAATATAATGTGAAAAAATGGCATTTTCTCCCTTTCTCTCCACTCGTATGTCTTTCTTTTTTAAAGAAAAAACTGGGGGGGGGGGGGAAAGCAAAAGCCTGAAATATAAATCAGTAATAATGGAGAAAAGGAAAAAATTCTTTTTCTTATTTTTTAGGCATTTCTTTCCTCGAAAAAAAGAAATAGAAAATTAATTTCCCCTCTCTGACTTCTTATACACTCTTCAAAACTATATTCGAAAGGCTGTTTAGAAGCAACAGCTTCTAATGAAGCAAATAAAAAGTTTATTTTGATATGTTTTAGTAATTCTGATGGGGAAAAAAATCTCAGTCTTTTTCTCCAATAAATATTTTGGGCTGCCATTGGAAAGAAAATGTTTTTTGAATCAGTTACAGTTATTTGTGATTATATTATAAGCTTCAATTTCTCATATGCTTTAGACTACTGTTTAAACAACTTCTTTATCTATCTAAAATTCTGATATGCCATTTTAAGTAAGAAGAACTCTTCCTCCTAAATGGATGTTTGAGCAGCTTGACAATTTAGACCATGTGTTTCATCATGGTTTTTTGCTCACATTCGATTTGTAATGAAAAAACCCCCATCTTCAGTAACATCAGAAATTAATAGAATGAAAGGTCCTGATTGACAGCTCTAGTGACCCATATTTTTTATTATTCACAGGAGAGGGGTTCTATAAGCACCTGTAAGAGTTTGTCTAATATTACAAAATGGTTCCAACTAATAACTTGGCACTAGTTTACCATATGGACATCCTTATTTCACAGTAAACCTGCTTTCACACAATTTAATCTATATCCAAAACTAGCATGAGCTAAAAAGGCAAGCATCTATGTGAAAGTTATTGCGGAATAACGATTCTGACCTGAGATCATACCTTGACTTATTTTTAAAGTTATTTCCTCCAAAGACAAGCCCTAATATAAGATCCATCCTTATATTTTCCAACTGAGACCAAGCCAAGCCAGCTGCAGAACCAAAAAAGGAATTCAGCCTCAGAAGACCCTTAGGCACCTCTGCTAAAAATGCCAGCAATTGACCTGATTGTCTTCCCCCTCTCTCCCCAGATTCTGATGAGTTGCACATCCCTCCATCAGCTCTCCTGCTGATTCCAAAGGACTACTTGCAGTCCACATGAATCCAAGCTAAGATATAAAAAGCAGCCTATCTGCACTGAAAACCTAGGCACGGTGAAAAGGCTCCCTATTTCACCCAGACCTCACTGTCAGGTGGTGGGAAATGGGCAGAACCCTGGCTGTGCTCCATGGTATGCATCTGCCTGCACACCCGAACCCATGAAAATATCTTTTCTGCACAAATTACCCCATAGGAACCACAATTTTTTCACTGCAATGGTTACAGTTGCTGTGGCAAGGTTACGATCGAGAGATGCCCTGCACTGCAGACTGTGCAACAGCATTGGACGCTTCAACCCCAATCAGAAGTAAAGGAAATTCAGGGCAGGATTTTTGAAATACAGACCAATGGGACCACAGCGTTTTTCTAGCGTATGCCTGTATGGATGTGTGGGAAAGGGTGCTATTTTAAAAAGCAAGTGTTCCAGATAATTCACCACTCTTGGCAATTTTTACTGTAACTACTTGCACTTAAGGAATACCTTTGATGCAATGCCTCATTATCCATGTACCAGAACATCTCTTTTCCTGGCAGCATTTTAGAAAAAAACAAAGTTAAAAAACCGAAAAGAAAACATCAAACAAACAAAAGACCTCTGATAACTTCAGTGAGATGGCATGTTCTCATAAATAATTCTCTTTTAATACATCAGCCTAATGAATATGCACAAAGACTTGGCATATCTGTTTTCTCCTTTTTAAGTCACGTTGACTACAAGACACCAATGTGTTCAGCTGTAATTAGAAGAAATGCTGTGGTCCAACATCCATGACACCTCCTAGAATGACAGGAAACTCAGCTGTTCACTGCTTCACAAGTTGCCAGAACATTTCACAACCTAAGATCAACGAGCAGCACAGAAAAAGTTCATCCAAGAAAACGTCCTTGATGCATCTTTGATACTATTTGCAGGGTACTATTTATTCTTGGGCTATTGGAACATTTTTCACAAATACACTTTTTACAACAGAAATAAAATTTTAACTTCTAGATTCACATAAACATACATAATTACAAAGTTTAAAACTAAAACCTATTGATCAATGATGAAGAGAGAGAGATGTCCCTGAAAGTGCAGCGAGTCTTCTCTTGCAACCTAAAACTAGTATCTTGCTAACCATTTAAACAAGTCATATAGCCTCATGTTACCTTAAAATGAACCCTATCTAGTTAAAATTCAGGTCATAGCAGCTCATGAGCCAAATTCACTCTTCCAAATATTATTTAAACCAAGTAGCCTTGATACCTTATTCACAACAGCTCATTAGTCTTGTGTTATATTACAAAGTTTTACAGCCACAGTAATAATAACAGTAAAACCTAATAAAACTATGATTAATTAACAAAATAGTGGCCTAGAATGTAATAAAAACCATTGTAAAGAGATGCAACATAACAACGAAACCTAATAAGGGCATTCAAAATCATTACTTGAACTTAGTTTCTCATGTCTCTCTGATATATTAAAGACTAATTCCCTTACTCCTCTTCATTTTCTAAGTACAAGAATGCATCTGTAAATTATATTCCCATATGAAATGTATGTCTAGTATCACATCCCGTATTATCCTATATTATAGGAATGGCTCTCCTTCTACAATATGAACATTATTTTGCTCACTCAAAACCAACAATGTATGCAGGACTCATGGATTGCAAGGCTGGGAAACATGGAAACTCTAGTTTGTGTTTTAGGCTTCAGACTTCTTAGATGAAAGTCTTGTATCAAGTCCAATACTTCTGACTGCACTGATGCATATCACTAAGAACTACATCCATAGATATTTCCAGCCTTCCAATGAAAGGATCTTCACTAATTTGGTGTTTAAATAACCTGTGCATCTCTGCCCTTAACACATGCACTCTATATCCCATTTAAAAGGGTTTTTTTGATTCTTCACAATTTTTTTATAACTTTGCCTGCCAAGTTCAAGAATCTGTCATTATATTCCCATCATGCAAGTATTCATACCCAGAATAAGCTATTTCTTTTTCACAAGCTACAAGTATCTTAATTCTTACACCATAAAGCAAAGTATGAATCTCACTGAGATCATCTCATCCCCATTATTTTTACTCCAGGGTCTTGTCCAGGCACAAGTACCTTGCATGTGATAGGAATATCTTAGAGAAAGCACAACACACTTAGTTTTGGAGATACTTTTTACCAGAGAAACCCACCTTTTCCTCAATCTGCCACTCACAGTGTCGCTACAGCTAAATAAATGAATTTGTGATTTTTGTTCCAGCCTTCAAATTCAGCTGAGAGAAAAGTGTTAGTGCTAGTTTGCAGCAGATGTTCAAACTACAATTGCACACAATTCACCTTCGGTATCACTAATTCTTAGCAGAATTTAGGAGCATCTAGGGTTTTGCTTCTTTGTTGAGCTTGGATGCTATGTTCAGATTTATAAAGTCATCTACTAATTAGTTGATCCAAAGGATACAGCATTCTCCACTAACATTTTTCCCTTTTCTTCCTCAATGCTCAACAAAGAAAAATAAACAAAACACAGAAAAGCTATCCACTCAGTCTCGTAGGTATTTTCACTGGCTGCATGAACATAAGAACTCACGCAAATTTTTCTCAGTTGATCATCTTGTCTTTCTTTAATTTTTTGACCAGCAGCAAAATAGTTAATGTTAACTATATCAGATATTTACCTTAATTCCAGATGAGATGATCTGTTCATTTCCAGACCAACTGATTCACAGTACCTTCATTTGCAGGCAGATGGGATCACTTCTGTCATTTTTTAATTTTTTTTTTTGTTTTTCGCCCAACTAAATTACCAAAGACTTTAAGTCAGGGACCAAAAAAAAAAAAAAAAAAGAGAATCTAGAAAGCAAAATGGCAATTCAAATAGAGAAATCAGATCGCATTAATCTCAAATGCTTTTTATTTTCAAATTAAAATCTCAGATGCACTCATATCTGTTTAACTTCTTTTTTCCTCTAAATAAACTTGTAGACAATAGACAACTGTGACATTGCCTACCATATCCATCACCTTCAGGACTGTGCCAGGAATAAACCTGGAGACCACATCCTGAGTTCCCCTCTTCCCATTTCTGGGAAAATTCCCTTTACAATTTAGATTCTGCATCCTCAGTTCAAGTTTCACTCATCTGTTTACAGCACAATTGTATGCTCCACCAGCTTCTGTTTGCATCTTGGCAGTCTATTTCCTCTGAATCTGAAGTCATAATGTTAGCTTTATGACATCATACGAATTTGCAGTGACAGCATAACATGGCAAAAACACAGGCTTCGCAATTTCACTGAAAGAACAAACAGAAGAAAAGAACCTGGCTGGGGGAAAATTATGTCAGTTTTAAAAACGACCCGTGTGAAAAATCTATATCTTAACTCACATTTTAAGAATCTTGGAGTTCAGATTTTAATTGCAAGGCTTAGTGCCATGCCTAAAGTAGCAAAGAGAACCAAAGTACTGGAAAAAAAAATATTCTGGAACAACGCTACATATGGGTCATCACTCCACTGCAAAAATTTCCTTGAAGTCAAGCAACTGACATGTAATCCTCTGAAGATACATTATCAGCGACACAAAAACAACCTGTATTTGCTTCCTATCATGCACAGCCAACAGGCTTTTTAAAAATTTATTTTTAAAATCATCAGCAGATGTTCCAAAGCAGGGGAGAATAGTCCACCCATTATAAGTACATTCAGCCATCTCTTAACAGCCTTCCTGATCAGCTCCATCTCCTGAAGTCTAAAACAGTAGAGCATAAATGCACTCTGGGAAACTTTCCATATTACTAAAACAGTGAGTCATTCAAGAGTTGTTTTAAACAGGATCTGAAAGGGTGCCACCAGCAACACTAAGGTCATCTCCGAGTGCACACTAATGAACCACGCAGAAAAAAGCAAAGACATTTGCAGCAGATTGTTTAATATTTCTTGACATCTCAGTACTTATATGGCTCTCATAACTGTAATGTGAATGTCTCAAAATCATTAATGGATTTTACCTTCACATCACTCCTGAAATATGAAATTATCTATATTTTGCAAGGAGAAACTAAACCAAGGAGTAGGTAAAAAAACAAAACAAAACAAAACACAAAAAACCCCAACCCCCCCCCAAAAGAAAACAACCCCAAACCACACCACTCCAAACTTCTTTAAAGCTACAGAAATATGATGTGTTATAACATAATCACAGGTCTCTTGAATCTTGTGTTTTGAAACTTTACGCAAACATGATAAAAGAGTAGATAATGTCTGTCTGAAAATGTCCAATTTCCAGAAGGAAACCAAAATTGCAATCTGGCCATATTTTTTTGAATACGCACTTTCTACGCATATTGATGGCCTTTTTTGTATTTAAAGTTCCCTTGCATCAATGAAAATTATTCTGTACCTAACCCGGGACAAGAGAACCATGACGCTGTTGTACTGGACTGGATACCAGGTATCTGTGTGGTTTGCCACTGATCACCCTTATTACAAGACCACAACAAGTCCCAGTCATGGCGGGTTTCTGCTCATGTTGTTCAAATCGTTATATAACAGAAAGAGAGACCCAGGCTTTGCCCAGGGAACTCACAGTCAAAGCACAGAAGGTTTAGTGCCAGTCCTGCCTTCAGGCCATGGAGTACATTCACCACTTTCTCAGCTCCTGTGCAGCCTTTTTGCAACCTTAGCACAGCCTCAAAGTTTAACTTCTTATTTCTGAAGTTGTGAAGGCTCCCATAGCTTCAAAATCAGTCACATTTCATTTGAAAACTTCTGGCAAAACAAGAAAAAAAAATCAGAAAAAGTAACAGCAGGTGCCTTATTTATGATGCATGATTTATTCCTTTGTTGAGACCTATTCTCTTACATAAAAATCAAACCAAAACCTGTATATTTACACTAAGGAGAGTCCCAGAATTTAAATACAAAGGAGTATCAGGTGAATAAATATCACTTTATAGAACTTTCACAGACTACCTGCTGGGCATAGCATGACAAGGTCAGTAATGCTGGGGAGACAACAAGGATCTTTGCTTCTCTTCACCTGCCTACTGCTAGCCAGTTATGGTCCTCCAGTTTTACATTTATCATGGCCAGCTAAACTGTCTAAAATTCAGGCCCCTAGGCTTTTTCTATCATTCCCAGGAAAAAAAAATATATTTAAGGAGTTCTTCCCATTGCAAAAAGACTATTTCAGTGCATCTGTTGCACTGAAGACAGGAAGAACAGATATCCACATGCTTCTTTCCGTGGCAGTTTGATGGCAGATTGACGACTTATTTTGATTGCAGCTTTTAGGCAGCTGATCTGATGTTTCATCAATCCCTTCCCAAGAATTTAGGGGGAGCTGGCACAAGCATGCTCTAGTCTGGTTAACCTTTCTGACAACTTCTTTTTGGTTTCAGCAGTAGCCCTTTTCAACCAGAGATAAGATGTGTGTGTGTGTGTGTGTGTGTGTGTGTGTGGAAACAAACCCAAAACAAAAAAACAAAACCAAAACACAGAAAACAAAACAAACAAACAAACACAAAAAAAAACCCAACACCACCAAAAGAAACAAAAACAAAAAAACAAACCCACAGAAAACAACCAAATCAAACTAATTACAACAAACAAAAAAAACCCTACAAGAACAAAACAACCACTGCTCAGGACAGGAATTACCTGATTTACATCTTCTCATGAGAGGTGCCTAGATCTACATCTATTTTTTGAAAATTTATCCCCCAAGCTAGGAGGTAGCGGATGATTGCCATAGGCAATGGCATGTATGGCAGACAGCACCATTACAATTCGCCCAATCAGACCACAACAAAGCTCGTGCAAACCCGGCGATGCGCAGCAGTTCAGCCTCGTCTCGTTGCTGGCTTTAAGGAGCGTGAACATTGTTCTGAGCGTCCCGACCTCGCTGGGAAGCTGCTGCTCTCAGCGCTTTGGCAGGTGCGAGGACAGGCCCTTGTGGGGTCGCCAGCCCGCGCCCAGGCTCGCCCCCGCGGCAGGCTGCGGGGGGGCGGTGGGACCGGCCGGGCCCCGCCCGGGCACAGGGCGAGCGCGGCGCGGGGGGCGGCCCGGGCAGCGGCGTGTCCCGGGCGCCCTCTGGTGGTGCTGCCTGGTACGGGCGGTCGCGGGCAGCCAGGCCACGGCGGGGCCGGGGCGCGGGTAACCCGCTTCAGCTGCAAGCAGCATGCGAGGTGTTTACCGCATCTCCTAAAGGTCTTTAGCAATAAATTTCAAAAAAACGCTTTTCTTACCTCGCCGGCCAGAGCTTACCAAAGGTTGCAGCGGACAATGTTAAGGGACCAGAGTGGTTTCCGCTGAAGTTTAATGCAAGCCCCTGCTCGACAGCAGTCCCAGCAGGTCGAAGCCTCGTGTGGTTTCCCAACATTACAAGTCATAGGGACTAGAAACAGAATTAGCTTAAAGGCAGGTAGGATCTTATATAAGCACTAACCAAGTACACTCATGGGTTAAGTTTAACAGTTAAGTTTCCTTCCCTGAGCAACAGTGCTAAGGGCAGGTGGGCTGCAAGGATGCACCAGCAAACACGCCTGAGCAGAAAACCTACAGCTGGACAGGCTAGACCCTGGAGATCATGCCTGCCAATCTCTGGGAATCGAAAGACACCTTCCAGCCATTCTGCACAAAGGATCTGGAGAGGAAACTGAGCTTTCCAACATAAGAAATGAGGATGTGACAACTATTAGTGATGACTGCAAAACACGGAGCTTTAAGCTCAATATTTCAGGAGACAGGATCGATCAGAACACTTCCATCTCAAGCACACTATTGTTTCACAAGAACTCAGTGTCCCAACTTACATGTGATCCAAGGCCTTGGTGTGTCTGTGTCCATAGTAACACCTGTTAAGCCACACAATTGCTTGACTCACCAAAGCAAATCAAAGGAACTAGAGCAGAAGAGCCCTCCTGAACAAGCTGGAGGCTCAACAAGAGTATGTGTTTGTAAATACTATGCTAGCTTTCTGCTATTTCTTTGGAGAACATAATGCTTTCATTTGATTTAATTACTTCCTCACAAAATCACTTGCGTTGAACCAAACAACAAGAACAGGAACAGGGTTTGTACGGCCAACAAACCTCAAGTGCCTAACACCACATGTCGCGCTGCTGCAAAGAGCGCTTTCTGACAGAACTCCATTGGATCCCATTTCAGGGCATGTGGAAAGCCTGACCCTGACTTTTTCGCAAAAAGTAGATCTGGATTATACAACTATCCATGTCCATGACAGATTCATGTAATTGTGTAAACAGATGAGAATGAAGCCTCCTTCTAGAATCTCTCTCACCCTAACTCAGTTAAAAACTGCCTTGTATTAAACTGTTACATCAGTTTTGATGGTAATTCGTCTGTCCCGTTTCTGCTGCGAAGCCATCAGAAGGGGGAAAACACAGAACTAGCCTTCTGCAGAGTTCTTTCCACCAGGTCTTCTCAGATACCCTACAGATGACCCCCAGCTGTTGATTACCCCTTTTCACATTTTTAGTAAAGTGTAGCCAACTATGCCTGCCTACATTATGCATAAATTTCCAATCCTTCCAACTCGATCTTGCTTATTAATCAAATACACAAAAGCCACAGGATGGTTCCCATCACCAAAGCAGCAGCAATGTCTGCTCTAGTGGAACCTGCAGACTGTTCACCCTTTACACTCTAGTCATCATATTTACACTTCCCTCCTTGCAATCACAGAAAAATATCTGTTCAATCCTTCTACCCTTCCTTTAAAAAACTTCCTATGATTTTGCTGGCATCACAGAGCTGCAGAACCAAGTGTCTACACCTCTGCCTTAAATGAACCTAATGCTTAAAAAAAATAATTGTATTCTCATAAGATGTAAGTAACATCTTGACCCAGTGAAATGATGCTTGACAATAGAAAATGGTATAATTAGGATTAGGTCTGTATATAGTTTGATCCAAGAGAAGTCTGGAGAATGAACTTTGATTTTCTGTTTGACACATCCCTGAGGGGAATGACTACATTGAATAGGCTCTGCCCAGGGTCTCTGGCAGACTGAAGAAAGGGGATGGAGGAGGTCAGGACTTGCAGTAGAGGTGCCTTCTGTCACCACTGCAATATGCCTATGGCTAGAAAAACGTTAGAATAAGGTTTTTAAGGAGCAGGCTGACTTCAGGGAGTTTGAGTTGGCTGTAAGAAAGCATAAGACAGCATTGCACAGTACACTCCTGATATTTTCTGTTGCTCATTCAGCAGCAAGTTGACATCTGTTACTGTCATTATGGTGCTAATTCACAGATTCAGTGTGTTTTCTAATTGTAAAATTAATTTTAATAACGTAAAACCTCTACACATGCACACTACTGGGTACAAATGAGTGGGCTTTTCTATTCCCTCTTCAAATGAAGGATATTGTAGATATTGTCTGATTAGTAACTGCATAAGCATGGACTAAGTATTTGGATAACATTAAATCCTTGATGTGCTCAGTTATCAATCTGATCTCCTTGTGTCCTTATTTTACAAGAATTACATTTGGTTAGTATGCCCCTTCTGTTTCCTCCAAGCTCCAATTGCATGGTACTAAGACAGATGTTTAAGTAATTGGGAGGATGTTTATTAGGGGATTTTTTTGATATAGTTTCAAGTCACAGCGGAATAGGAAATTAAGCAGCTTATTCACTTTTGTGAACATTTAATGGCCTATGATCATAGAGGTGGGAGCCACTACAAAAATCAGAGCCACAGATAACCATTTTAGCAAAAGCAGGAGAAAGCATACAAGAGAAAAATGTGTCCCTTTTTTGTTTTGTTTAAAAAAATAAACAGGTCTTTATTAAAAAAAAAACAACAAACCCTATAGATTTTATTATAAACTAAGTCTGAAGAACAAAAAACACTTCCCCTCTCTTGCACAAACCATAACAAAATTCACCATGAGGCATATAAATGATGGAGCAATAAAGAAATGAGCTCCAACTCAGACTGATAAATACTAGAAATCTTTCACCTCAGGACACTGACATGCTGGATATTAAAATTTTACAGGAAATTTTTGTTCTTCACGCACTTACATCCCACCTTACTTTGGCCCCAGTTACACTTGGTGGATTCAGTTCATCCCAGGTATATCACTGCTGGCTTCAGGGAAATTTCATAGGCCCACTCTTGGGTCTAAGGAAAACTATTTGTATTCAGTATATTCTCACTGTTCCGACAAACGAGCTCACAGCAGCTCTGAGCTGTGGTTTACGAGCAGAAATAAATGTTACTGTGAGAAGGCAAACGGATCCTGAAAAGTAATCATGATGGTTTCATCTTTGGCAACTACAGATACCCCTTAGGCTTTCTGAAATGACCACTAGGGGTGGGGTGGTGGTGGGAGGGGTGGGGGTGGTGGAGGGTCATCAAGAACACTCCCAAAAAGATTTCTAGCTTACATTTTCCCAGTTATTAGCCAATGCCACATTACTGGCCAACCAGTGTGCTCTCAGTGATTGTCTTTCCTATGGAAAACAAGTTAGTGTAGCTCCACTGGAGAGACTGAAAACAGTTTACATCAGGGGAAGGTCCAGCAGCCTGCTCCCAACCCTCTTCCTCTCCAGTTTCCTCATTCCTTCTATATTCCCTTTTTCCTTCCTTTCTTTTCTCCCTCTATCCATTTTTGTCTTGAGGAAGAAAGGGAGAAAGGATTTTCCTTTGACTGATCTGGTCTGGCCACAAGCACATTTACAGACAATACACAAGCACCATGTGTAGACTGCTGCACCCATGGGGCAAAAAGAAAGATAATAAAGTATAAGTTCCTTCCAATTTTTCCTAAAGGCCTGGAATACCGTGCAATCACCACGGAAACAAATATCACAACTACTCCCGCACAGTGGCTTTTACCTGTGATTAGAAAAATTGCACTGTCACTGTCCCATATTTGACAGTTCTCATGACATCAGTGAAAGTCTGATGTTACTTTTTTCCCCTAAAGCCACAGCTCCTGAAAATAATAATAACTTAATGATCTTTTCTTTTCTTAATGAAAGCCAAGTTTCAAGAGAACAGCCTGAAAATGGACTTGAGGGAATATTAAAGGCTTTTTAGAAATACCCTCAAAATTCAAATAAAAAGAAGCAAACCCGTTTATTATTGTTGTTCTTTTGATTCTTAAGCCTTAAACCTGAGCATGAAAGCACCTCTGCAAAAAAGAAATGAAGTGCTAAAACTACAGATGCTAACGGGAGGCATCATGTAAATAAGATTTTAATCCTATTAGGACTGGATAGAAATGATCTCAAAAGCAGCTTTATATGCTTTCCACAACTACATTTTGCACAGGAAGCTCCCAAACCCCTACTGAGTTGTACCTGCAAACTTGGTGCTGCTGCATTTTCCCCTTGACAGCTGTGATTATCCACAACCTCCTCTATGAGATATCTCTTTCTGAAGTCATCACAGCTACTACAGTTCCCAGATCACTATCATGCCATCTCCAACGAGAAATACTGGTGTATGAAGTAGACTGATTAATGGAGCCCAGAGCAACAGAAGAGGTCATAAAAAACAAGTCTTTAGTAGTACCCTGAAACAATGCAACAACTCAGAGCCATTAACAAGCTGACCTAAAATAAACCATGAATTTCAGAATGACTTGACAGAAAAATTGGGTTTTTTGTGTTTTTTTTCCCCTTGGCAGAAGTGATGCATTTCCACAGAAAATATCAATTTTGCTCTAACCACAAATGTCTGTCAAATCATTTCAACGGAAAAGTTTCCAACCAATGCTAATCATTAGTCACTTGAAAATGTACACTAAAACAAAGGACATTTTGGTGTACATCTGCAGCCAATCAACAGACTAATTTGAGACAAAAGAAGTCCATATACAGTTGGAAAAACAAAAAGACCAGCCAAACTGAGTAGCTGCCAAGAATGTAGCCTTGAGAGAACATCTGAACGACACCAAGATATGTTGTTCTACACTAGTCTCTGGAGAACCAATCTTGATTGTGATTAATTTCTGCACTGTATCATACTTTTGCACACTATCACAGTTTTTAATGTTTAACGCTACTTAAAGCTATGACCACTCAACTCCATCTATTGAATTTCTCAGTGGTTTTGATCAAGGGAGCTTCATTACATATATGAGGCTTTACCGCAAAAAAAAGAAAAAAAAAAAAAAAAAAAAAAAAAGAAAAAGAAAGAAAAAAAAGAAAAGAAAAAGAAAGAAAAACGCTCAGCTAGAGGAAGATTTATAATTCTCAAGTATGTATCAGGTACACATTGGAAATGGCACCACTGCAAGACCCTCAGACATATCTAATGTGCCCTGCCTGACATTCTGCTTAGAAGAATGGTTAGTTTAGAAAAAAAATCACAGCAAGACTCCACTGTCATCCAGTTGCATGCCCACAACATCTTATAGCAAGCAATGTGAATTTTTACTACTCAATCAACAGCTCATTTGCTTTGCTGTTGTACTTCTTCGTGTCTTGAAATCATTGCTGATACTGCTGTTCTGTACAAGTTTATGAAAAATCAAACACAATTTTATCTGCAGTGGGGATCCTTCCCTTTTGGCTATAGTAAGGGCAAAAAAAAATATCTGGAGATGTTCCACAGAACTTCTCAGCTTCATATTCCCCATGTGAATTGAAGTCATTTCATATGTAACCCACAGCATGAATAATCCAAAATCAAAAGAGAGAAGAAAGCAGCACCTGACCTAGAAAAGAACCAGCTTTTATTTTCAACTAACTTGTAATAACAGTCTAAATACTTTTAAAGTAGTGAAATAAAAATTGAACAGCACAATGGAGTAAATGTTACATCCAGCATCCTAAAGTGCTAGTTATGAAAATGTACATATCTTCCAAGAAAAAAGCCATTGTTTGAAAAAATAACCAAACAACATAAAATATCTCTTGTGGGAATTCAAAATTTCTTCCTTGCTCATGTCACTCTAGCAAAACATATCTGCTTAACTAACAAGTAAAATGATTGGCAGCCTCTTTTCTTTCTCAAATATAGTAATGATATGAAAACAAATGAGAAAAATTCAACCAAGCCAGTTAGGAAGAAGGAAGATGAGAATATATGAAGTATCCATTTATAAGCTGCAGCTGCATCTCAAGTAGAAATTTCTTCAAAACCCTGCACGCAGGACAGTAACAATTTGGAATATGGACATGTAGCACACATCCATGTACAAGGGCCTTGCCATATTTTATTCATGCACTGGGAAGAAAATCAGATACATGGATGCTGTCAGCAATGGAGACCAAACATCAGAATAGATGCTATTTTCCAAAAGAAAATCATCATTCTAGCATGGAAAAATAAACCCTCAAAGGTCAAGCAGTTTCTAAAACAGGTCCCATGAATTGCAAGATGATACAAAAAAATGTGGCTCTGATTGCAATGGGAGTTACATATACCAGCCAAGGATTCCTATGAACAGTTTGGTAGTGGGACACTGAAAATTTACTTTCCTGGTACAAGGAGGATACATCACCACAGGAATACTACAAAATGCAGTTTCCTGATCTGGTTGTAGACACGTTAATTTTGGAATCAATTAAATCTTGCCCTTCAGTTTGACAGCATTAAGGTAGCCAGTCATGAAGATCATGTTTCTCAAGCTCTCATAGCTCACGCCACTCTCCAGCACTGCTGAGGTGTCTGAAAAAAATCACTGTGTCAGAGACCATGAAACATGCCAGGCATATTTAACTCCTGTTCCAAGATCTGCCTTCCTGTCTCTTCCCTTCCTTCCCCCTCCCCCCCCAAATACTGTGGTTCACCACCTCTTGAGTGGCATTCTTCCATGGCACCTGGAAGGATCAAGCAAACACTGAAAATCTGCTTTGCTATTTAGAGGCTAGAGACTGCACATGAGTAGCAAGTGGAAGCACAGGGAAGAGATCTAACGAAGCTCTGCCCAACAGCAGTATTTGAATCACAAATCAGTTTTGTGTTCACATTAGCCAGGCTTCGCCATTTATCGGGGTCTGTAGCATTTTGGAAAAGAAGAGAAGAGTTGGGAAATATGCACACATTTACAAGACCACCTTCCAAGTGAGCAGCTCCCAAATAACATTCTTCTTTATAACCTGATTGAAATAATCATCACACAGTCGAGCACAGTTTGTTGGTTACACTCAAAGCAAAACATGCTTCCAGCTGTGAGATATAATTACTGTTTATTGACTGGCTTTTGAGGACATTCATGCTATATTTAGTTGTAGGGTTGTTTGGGTTTTTATTTGCATCACAAGCATTGATGAAAAAAGGCTGTTGCTTAGAGCAGTCAGCTGTCTTCTAATGATTACCCTCTTATTTCATTTCAGAATATGTTTCACCTGCAAATGTGCTGGGACTTCAAGATTAACCCTGGTCAAATTCCCGTAAGTGCTCTGTTGAACCAGTAACTGCATTCATTAGCATTATCTACTGAGAGCACTTTGTACTTCTATAGTGTGGTTTTCTTAATTTGAGTATCTTCACAACCACCAGAAAGGACAGTTAATTATAACCATCTCGCTATGGAAGGAAGATTTTTTAGAAGCAGCCGTACCAGCTTGAACTAGTATTCTATCTATTTAAGTGTTCCTACTCCTTACAGCAGCCAGCACAGTTGCTCCAGAGGCAGAACCAGAAACCAGAAAGTAAGCACAGAAGAGTTTATAACCTCTTCATCTCCAGTAGTTACCGTAGGAGCCAGGAATTTTTAAATCTCTTCCAGGACATTTTTCCTCAATGCCAGTTCTGTTAGCCTTTATCTTTAGCCCATTTGTTCTGCAGATGACATAAGTAAAGCCCAGAGAGGTCGGTCGGTTCAAATGTGACTCAAGTTCTGAGAGGGTACTCAGGGAAACTCTGACTGTTCAGGCTCTGCTTTCAGTGTTGTCTTGGTCTCTGGTGTGATGTGAGAACGATACAACTGAAACTATGCAAAAAATGCACTGGCAAACGGTAAAGGTGAGTCTACAGCTCCAGTGTCATAGCTTTGGCACTATCAGACACAGGAAAGGGAAAGGCACAAAGAAGCAGCAGTGATTCAAAGTAATTAAAAAGTTTTGCTAAAATACTCTTTCTCAAACCAAGATGTTTTTCTTTGGAACTGGGCCTGAAGTTTAAGTCACCTAAAACTGAAACATTTCATTTTGAAGCAAACAATGTCGCAACTGAAGTGCTGAAAACATTTTTTTTCCCTTATTTTCTTTTGCTGAATGCTCCAAAGATTGTTTTCAGATAAATCCATAACAGTTCCCATCTCCCACAGCCTGTTTAATATATTCATTAGGGTCCCAAATGGACTCATCAGAACATGCCAATTGCAAAACTCATCCCCTGCTAGTACAGAAAAGTTGATTATGTTTCTACACAGCTCTGTGGAGGACACATAACTAATTGCAGAATTAAAATAGGCACAAAGAAGCAACAAGATCAAGCAAGTAAAATGTTGACTGTTTGTAAAAGATAGAGGACCACTGGGCATTAAAGAGGATGGAAAAACCAAAATTGCCTGTGATTTTGAGGATTATTAGAATCTACAGGAAAAGTAAGAATTTATTATGTCCTCCCTGTGAATTAAGGTTATCTTTAGAGTAATGTGGCTATCAGCAGGGTGACCATACAGCAGTCTACCATATATTCTACATTCCCATCCCTGTGTACAGCCAGAAAATATGGAAAATTAGTAAGGAGTCAATTTAGGGTTACTATGAGGAAAAGAAGTTTGGTGTCTTTACTTACAGAAGGTTTTTATCTACATAGAATGCAAAGATGGGAGCAATGAACAGAAGAAAGAGTTACAAGACAGCCTTCTGGCTCTTAAAAGTAACAAATTATTTAGTCTGTTTTGCAGAAAATTTAAGCACCAGTCAAATAGGGACCTAAACATCCCTTACCATTAAGGCTGGGATCCAGCCTGTCGTCTGGTTTACTGTAGACAAAAGAGTTTTTTATCAAACTATAACCTCAATTTTAATTTCCTATTTGAGTAGGTCTATGAATCAGCTACTATGAATCAGTTTTGAAAAGGATTAAAGTTGGCCTAATTCTGCCTCCCATTTAATTTTATGGAAGCCTTATTGTTAACTTCAGTGGGAGAAAGATTAGATCAATGATGAGTGGCTTGTGAAAATCATACTCTAGGGCACAGTGAGTTTAAAACATTAACGCTATTAAAATTATTGGAATGTTCAAAAGCACATTCAGGTTGATCTGTAGAGTAAGGGTATTTGTAGGGTAGTGCATTATAATGTTTAAAATTAAGGAGAACAAGCAGACATTAATAATTTGAAGGCAGAACATGCCATGCAAATAATCATCTTGTCTGAATTCAGTCATGCTTGCACAAGTCACTGAAGTCAGTGGTAGTTATGATTGTTCTAGCAGAGCAATACATGCAGCCTTCCAGTAGTACTGCTAACAACAGAAAGAGGCAAGAGCCTTAAGGCATATTCTATAAGATTCTCCATAAAATTAATTCCTATCAGTTATATCCCTCTTTAACAAAGCTTCAAAGTATAAAAGCAAAAGAGAAAGTCAGCATACTTTTTTTCCCGGTCTAGTGTCATAGCATTGTTCTGTGCTGGTTTTCTAACCACAACTGGTGGCATCAACTGTGGCCCAGCAGAATATGTCAGAGGGAGTACCAACATCTTTCTCCACTGTAAAACAAAACATGGTATAGTCTTTCCACCACTTCAAACTTCTCCCATCTGATTGACAACCTTGCATTTCTACAGGTGCTATTTCCTCAGTTTTCTATGGGTCAAGAATGCATAGTCTTCTTTTTATAACAAACTGAAAATCAACTTTCTGCAGAGAAGAGAAACCTGTAACATCCCTCATAGTTACTAAGGTTTTATTAGAAAAGGTTTTACCTTCTTTGTGAGGCACCCTCTTCTCTATTGCCCTGATTACATTCTTGTTGAAATCAGCTGCAAAGCTCTGACCCTAACTGGAACAGGAGCAGGATCTGCAGTAATCAGTAATTAAGGCAAGCACTTACGTTCTTGGGGCACAGAAAGAAAGGCTTCCACATTTACCCTTCACATGCACAAAGCAAATAGCTGTTGTGGGGGCTTTGCACACTTCGGGAGATTTATCAGTAAATGCTTTTGCAGCTGTGATAACAGCACAGCAGTAATGACTTACGCTGTTCTACTGGTGAATACACACTTCAGTATTATCAATGAAATGCTGCATTACAACAAATCTATCCCACTGGTTGCTCATTTTCAGTCACAGTCTCTGTTTTGCTCCCTACCCCTAAAATCTACAGGGCTAATGTGCCAGTAAGGGAGTAATTTAAACATTATGAACACCACATCGCGTAACTGCTTCAAACCAGAAAAAAAAATAAATCTATTCTAAATACTCCATGATATGCTCTGGCACTTATTTCATAAAACCTGTGAGAAGAATTCATTATATTAATCCAGTATGCAGTAGGAAGGTGCCTACATCAACATCAGTAACCTCTCCTCAGATCACCAAGAAATAAAAGAGTCTGGAGAATGACCTATTTTCACAATTAAAGATGAAATTACATGTGAGAGTGCCTGTGTGTCTCCACAGGAGGAACAAGAGAAGAGAGGGCTGGCTTTACTGCTCGTTCATGCTGTATCTTGCCTTTTAATAAATTACTAGTTCTAATTCCCAGTGAAGTAAACTAAACAACTCCCATTGTCTTAAATAATTCATCTAGTCCAGGAAATAATTTCAGAACTTTTCAGCACCACTAAATTAGTTCAAGAAGATGAAGAAAGAAAAGAAATTACCCAAGGAAAATATCAGAACTAAATTCCATCTTCTGGTTTTAATATACCTGGACAGGACGCTAGCCTGTGACTTTGAAAAACTGACTTCAGTACCCTGTGCTATTTAACTTGAAAGAAAACTTTTAAAGGAGGAATTGAAATTCAACTATCTTCAATACATCAGCTATCCTCTGACAGCTGGGGCACTTTTTCAAGTGTCTACAGCACATGGGCTATAATCCCACATATTGTAGGGAAGGGACTGTATCACATCAGCAATTGCTCTAACCACGAGTCTGCTGTGTAGACTGGAGTACTGTCATCATCTAGTCCTTCTCCACACATTCTTCTCCTGAATGTCGAGCCTGCCACTGTGCTCCACTTAGACTAGGCTCCAAGTGGTATACCCTGACAGACACGCTGATAGGAGCCAGGCCATGAAGGGGATGCACCACTGGTGTTCAAATTTCACCTGGATCCACATAGAGGTCCAGCACACTGCTCTACCATAACGTAACAGACGTCATTCAGGACATGCATTTCTCTGTGCGAACAGAAAACTTCACTAGCCAAGGTGTGTGTAGGACTAGCTGTGCAGGCTGGGTTTGGGCTTATAGATCTCCCCTCTGTCCTAAAGTCTTTTGCATTTATCAGTCCAGACTTTAGTTTCCCCCATCAGGAATGGAGACGCTACAATTATCAAACCTAACAAAAGTGACACAAAAGGCAAATATACCAAAAAAGAAAAAGAAGAAAAAAAAAAGTCCTGAAATGTAAACAGGTGTTAAATTTATATCAGAGAGAGAAATAAACTTAAAAGGTGCACATCTCTGTTACTGTGTGAACCTCCATGAACTTCCCCTTGGATTATGCCTTTCTTGCTGTGTTTATAGGAAACTGAAAAATGACTGCATGGAAGAATACTAGTACTTAAAGGCTTCACTTTGTAGATACTATGACAGACAGCTTAACAGATATTTTAGTGCCTCTCTGTCTAATGCTGTATTTCCTAGTAAATGTATAAATATATCATTGTTAAATAAACATTCTTCTAACTTCTTGTAATTACACACAGCTGCAAAAACCTGTTTACTCAAATGTCAGGAAGCAACACAGAACTTTTTGCCTTTTCAGACTTTCCCATATCCCTGGGCAATTTATCCTGAAGCTGGAGCTGGTGTGTGTATATATATATATATCTTTCCCCGCCCCAGACCCCTCTTTTTTTTTTTTTTTTTCCCAAATTTGAAATAGATTTCTTTTTTTAAGCTTTTATGGCATATTCACAACAAATGATACTTATGTTTTGCCTTTTCATCAAAGATCTTTGACTAGACAAAGTTTTTCACAAAGATTTCAGTTAAAGCAAAGAGGTGTGGAGGTCAAGGCTGACAATCACAGGTGTCAGTTTCCCGTGATACCCCCAAGGTCATTATCTGCAGACAACTCTGCTGCATTTTGTCAATTTAAATCAATGTGCTGCCTCAAATACCTGAAAAGTATTGAGTTTCAAACAAAAATCAAACAACAAATAAACCCACCCAAGTAGGATCATAAAACCAGAGGCCATTTAGAATGAAAGATGGCCCTAAAATTAAAGCCTTGCTCCATATTCTTGTCTTCTGCTGAAATTCAGATCCAAATATGTTCACTCAAAAACTAGTGATGAGAGCCATACAAATATTTTAATACATATTAAAATATTGTAATACATAACTTCTTGCCTGGCTTCTTTTCTTAGAATGAATGAAATCAAAATCCCAAGTACAAACTCTCCTTAAAATCTGGGATATTTTTTATTCACCTCCAGACTGAGTTTTTTCCCCCTTATTTAAATCCTATCCCAAAAAAGGAGTAAGACTTCTGTTTTCCAAGGAACGCAAGATTTAAACGTCCAAATGTCATTGATGGGGGGGCAGCGGGGGGAGCAACAAAGCAAAAATCATAACGAAAAAAATCCATTTCCATAAATTCATTTCAATATGCAACAACACATCATCAGTAGGGTAAAACTAACCTGTGTCATGACGGTCTAATCCCAGCTCACATTCCCTATTAGTGGGTGAACAATCCAACACTTGGTGATTTCTGCCTCACAATGATAGGAAGATAAATATGCTAAAAAGAAAATAAATTTTTAAAAAATTGCTCCTTATCTGTTCATTAAATAACACACTGTTGCAAAATTTTATTTCTTACTATTGTGCAGTATAGATGCCACTATTAAAAAGAGGTTCATTTTGTTAAATACTGATAATTTGTTTCTAAGCAGAAATGTTAAGAAAAATTCCAAAGATAAGGAGAAGCTCTCATCTATTTTATATGAGATGGTCTTTGGAGCAACATAACAGAACCATAGATGTTTTTATGTTTGGTTGAACTGCATAGTTTTAATCTCACTTGATCAGAGCACTGCTGTGAATTTTGTCTCACAACATACTCACATTTTAACTACACAGTCCTGTGCTTGCCTATCCCTAAAGTCACATCTCCGATACAGAAATGCAGATCAGGGCTGGGAGTGCTGGGACTGAAGAAGGGGAAATGGAACGGGAGGAAAAGCATGTGGGACTGCTTAAGGCTCTAATCCTGGAGCATCCTCTTTCACTAGCTCCAAAAGTTCATGCAGAATACTCCCCATGCACAACCAAAGAGGAGATAGCTGACAGACTCCATGTGCAATGAAACCTTTGGAAAGCATCTCAAAAAAGGAAATCCTTCCATGAGCTGATTCTTGACCTCCATTTTCTCTTTAGAAAGATGAGCAATCACAGAAAGTAACTAACTAAAATTAATTGATTCATTCTCCTGGTGTAAATAATAAGCCATAAGAAAACTACAATTGTTCCCAGCAGCAGAAACACATTTTGATCGCAGTTTTCTGTAATAGATAAGCCAGGCACTGGTTTTGCCCGATGCAAAGAGAACACAATGGCTGAAATAATCTTCAGCTTTTAACACCCACTAATATATTTTAACAAAATCTTTCCTTTCTTTGCATTTTGTTTTCAAGAACAAACTAAACAGCATCTTTGTGCTAATATACAGATCATCAAATGGAAATTTAAATAGATGCAGGGTGTTTTGAGTTGTATTCTAAAGCAGGTGGGAGCCAATATAATTGTTGGAAAATGAGGTTGACATTCATTTTCCTGACACACATATAGGAGGGCAGACTGCAGTATTCTGCTCCTGCTGAAGAGCTGGGATTAGGGCCAGAGAGCTGCAATAGTCAGGTTGAGGGGACGTAAAGGCAAAATGATGCCACACTAGGGGAATTCTGCCTGACTTCCATGATCTAGTGCAAACCAGGAACAATACTACTTCATTGTTATTATTTACCAGAAAAAGAATCTGGGCTTCTTTCCTCAAATGCTGGACGTTTAGATTTTCTCTCTGCTTATCTAAGCTCCAGGGACATAAGACCGCCTACAGCTAGTCAAGGTCCTGCTGTTTGCAATCTAGCAGTAACAGGATTTGAAGCTTAATGCGTCGAGGAATTTGCTGAAATATAGAGCATTTTAACAATGGAAGTCCAAGCTCTTTTCCTTCATTCATTATTTTCATTACAACCACTTTCTTGAACAAGTTGGAGAAATAGCTGTTTTCCCTGTTACAGTGTTTCAGTACAGAAAACACAAGAGCTGTGATGACTTTTTGTGGATATATGTGCCTGCTATCTCATCAAGGCAGGAAGAAAAACTACATCAAATATCTATTTTGTTCAGATACAGTTTGCCTCAGGAAAAAATTTATTGGGCAGAAGGTTCCTGAGGCTAACATGGCCTACAGTGTTTAGAAACTAACTTTTACATGCTTCCCTTAACCAGGGACTCCCAGAGGAAATTTTCTACCCTCACACTTTTTGCCATCTGCCTCGCAGTCACATGAGCAATGCATTCTTCCCATCAACCAAAATCCCTCTTTGCGCTCGTAGTCTTTATGAGGACCAGATGTTCTTGGGTCTCACTAGACCCAAGCCACACAGATACAGCTGGCAGTAATCTAATTAGGCATAAACAGGTCTCATGTCCCCTTAAACAGCCATTCATCTTATGACCAACTGGTATATTCAAACACCTTAAAGTTTTCAACTGGCTAGTTAACTTGTTTTAGCATCAAGAAGAAGGTAGTGTATACATATACATTTATATAAAGTTCCTCCCTTCTGTAAATGCCTGGTCTTTAGGATACGTGTCAAGACCACAAACATACACCACAGACTCAGAGACCTATGCTTTTCTCTGTTAAATCAATGGACAGGTACATCAGTTCCTCTAAATTTACCTTGGTGATCTAGGAGCTACATTACCTTGTTATAGTTTTATCTCAGCACTATTTCACTATGGATGCTACAAACATATGGACTTGCTTACAGAGGGATTACCTGTTGATTCAGTTTGAGTGGGAATTGTCTTTTTTTTCCATTACTTTCTGCTTGTTTCCTTTCCTTTGAGGAGTCCTTTCATTCTGCAGGCACTGACACTGCTTCACAAACACACTTCTCTGCAGCCTGCATGATGCTCTTTCCAACTGCCACGTTTCTGACACGGAGCTGACATCATCTGAGCCGAAAGATGCAGGAACACTCCTTTGGTCAGGGCAGGAACAAGCTGCACATCATCCTCTGAGCATGCAGATGGTGACGGGCCATTGCTGTACATTCCAGTAGGCCTCCAGTAGGCCTGGACAAACACAGCTTTATGAACCAAACCTAAGGAAATAAAAAAAACCCAAGTTGTTCTTTCAGAGCTCTGTGCTTCATACAGAGCAGCACACTAGGCGCTCCCAGCAAGTGGCTGGATCAGAGATCTGATGTGCCTCATCACTGCTGCTACGTTTCTGGATTCCAACTGTGGCATTGAATTAGTTGGGCTAGTTTAGGATGACCTGGAGAGTGCACCCTTCCATGGTGCAGGACAGTGCTTGCCACTGGTTATTCCAACTTCCGTTTTTTCAAAACTGACTCGACATTTACCCACTTCTGTTTGAAGAGGCCCCTGAACTCCTCCAGAAGCCTTAGCTACTGCAGACTGCAATCCTTCAGGTGCTGCAGGCTGTCATGAGAGCATAAAACACACACTTCAACCCTTTGACATTAAAGATTTCAAATTGAAATAATTTCTTTGAAGCACTGACTTTATTTGAAATGCTAATTATATCACTTCAGCTGCACTGAGCGTGTTAGAGACCCTTAGGGAGAAGCGGGTGCCTGGTTAACTCCCTATCACAAGGTGAGCTTGTTTCAAGAGTATGCCAATTGCCTAAGCTCCCAAGACCAGCTCTGGAAACCCATCAGCAACCAGCTACGGGAGTGGTCCAGCCACATATCCTCCACTAACAATTAGATCAAGAGCCAAAGGAGCTGCTAAGAAATGTCTACATTATTCTAACCTTATGGTGTTCTGCTTGATTTGCATGCCACGGAAGATCAGAGCATGTGTTTCCCAAAATGACACAAAAACTTGCTTAAATTTCAGATCATCTGTGGACAGAGAGTGGCAGATAACTCATCTATCGCATCAGTCTAACCAGCTGAGTTCAGCTGACTGCAGAACTCAGGGTGTCCTGCCAGTCCATCCTGACTTCTCAACCTTTTGAACAAACTCAGCAAAACTCTTGGCACATGGCACAAACCACGGGTATCTCCCAATCAAACCATCTGTCAGCAGGTACAACCCTTTCTTTTCCTCTGAGGGACTGGTCTTCCAAAGTTTTCTAATGTGCCTTACACCCTTATAAAGTGACCAGTACTCAGAAACCAGACCGGCTGTGGATTGAATATATCTTGCTTTTTTTGAAAATGACACACATCTTGGATTCCTATTGCATCCCATCCCTCCTAGTCATTTATTCTGTTATTTTTACTGTTCTAGTAGTATTTATATTGCAAAAGTACAAAGAAAGGCATAAAGCAAAGCCTATTAAACCCACATCCAACAGGTGTAAACACCTGGATGAAATTTAAGGAACTGAAGAATTAGGACCGGAGTGTTCAATCCCTGAATAAAACAGGAACAAGAGCTGGCCAGATGATGTTCCAGCACTACATTTTTCCACTGGGAAATGGCTGTCACTGACATGTTCCACTGTAATGAATCTGTTCAGAGAGAGATCAGCTTGGAGGCTGACTCCTTCCTTACCTTGAATCCCCAGTCTTCCTGGCCACATGACAGGGAGCTGAAAGCCTGGAAGCACCCACAGACCAGCCTGCAGCTCTTCCATAGGTTGGCTTCACCAGTACCACCTCTCAAAGTGGTCTGGGACCCCAGGCTTCGCTGCAAATCAGCCTAGGCTCTGCCAGGTTCTTGGCAGATGGCTATGGGCCTGGGAGTCCTCAAGACAGGAGCCTCTACACATGTCTATCTCCTTTGCCTTTTTTCCCCAAAGATCGGAGGCTGGCTGCAAGCTGAACCCTTTAAAAAAAAAAAAAAAAAAAAAAAAAAAAAAAAAAAAGGTAATCTTGGCTGCAATGCAAGTGCAGTTTCAAAACCTCTGAATTTTTGTTGAAACAAAAAACTCCATGACTGATCAAGTCCAGCAGAGGAGAAAAACTCCAATTCCCTCGCTCTGTCACAGACATGGAGACGTCAAAATTTCAGTGGACTAGGACACGGAAAATACCCTTTCCTGTGGAAGCCTTGTAACTAGGGAAAGTTCTTACCTGTTGGAACTCATATTTGAACCATGCCAGTAGGAGAGCTGAAAAGTCTGAGCATGGGGTCTAGGACAGGGGCAACTTGCCCACTCATGGCTGACCTGTCATGCCAGTGACCTGTCTTTCAACCTACACAAATCCTCTCTAGCAGAGCAGTGTGAGTGCCGGTGCTGTTTGTCCTTTTAGGAAGATGTGATGTGAAAGCAGGACACACAAAAAAAACCCCAAAATCACCCTTCTGTAGCTGAGGCTGAGTGACCCTGAGCTTGAAAAAATGCTTATGAAGTGAGAAAGGCTTCTGTTGTGTTAATTCAAAGTTTTGCAGGTAATCTGAATTCCATTTCAAGGTTAGAGGAGCTGCATAAGTGATTCTCCTTTAAGAGAGATGAGAATAAACATCATTTAGAGAACTGAAGTATTTATGACTGGAAACAAGCCTGTTTGTTAATGGATAACTGATGAACTGAATCCTGTGGAAGGTCATGTTTTGAAGTGAGATATAAAAAAACAGTAAAGCAGATTCAACAGCCCCAGGGAAAAAAAATAAACAAAAACAAACAAACAAACAAAAACCCCCCACCTTCCTAAAATATCAAAACAAAAAGAAAAAAAATAAAGAGATGGAAGTGGTTTAGGTCAGGGTTAGTGCTTGGCAAGGACAAGCGGAATACAGGAAAGTTTTTATGGCAGGTTTTCCTTTCTTGTTGAACTAATTAGCTTGTGTGATGGGCTATTATTCGTTAGGTATGCCCACATCCCTAAATTCTAGCTGGCAAAGAATTCTTCCTTCTCTGTAACATGTGGAAAGTTGCATAAACATTGACTAATATGAATCTGATTTTGAAAGGGAGTCCTGGGTAACAAGAGGGTCTTGGACAAGGAAAAGTGCTTGCCTTGGATGGTGTTTGGGGAGAAGAAAACAGGAGAAGAATCTGCTCAAGAGCCTCAAATACTCTTTCCTCTCCCTGCTGTTGACTTGGCTAAGAGACCATGAAGATTATGCTTTCCCTGCAAGACACAGAACAGATTACTCCATAAGAAATTGCACCAGCTGAGAACCTTGTGGAGAGAGATAAAACAAGAGAGGAGCAGAGCTGACATCTTAAAACCAAAAACCTAAATCTCTGGTTGAGTTGATTCTAGTCCTCCTAAGGGGGACCAAACAAAAAGACTTTCTAAAATCCCTCTGCAGTCATTGTTACCGCTCCAAACAGGAGTGGAAGACAAACTGTGGCCCAATTCTGGATGTTACTGGAAAGAAACAGTGAAATGGACTCATCCTAATGTTACAGATGACAGATACATGCATTTTATTCTTTATTTTATTGTGGATTCATTTTCTGGCTTTACTAAATGCATTTTACCTTCCCTTGATAAAAATGGTTTTCTACCTGCATGCGCAAGAGGCCCCAGGGGGACACGCTTATTTATTTCAGGTTTCACAGGAGGGCTCAGCCTGATTTAGAACACACTTGATTGTGACCATTTTTGCTGTCACTAGCCACCTGAAATCTTATAATTACAATGACAGACATCTGTCCAAATCAGATGCCATTTCCTTTTAGCAAGTTATGCTACCATCACAGGGACTAAACCTAAATCAAATAAAAACATCCCCACACAGTTCTGCATCAGTACAGACAAGACCAAACATCACCTTCCTGTGTCATCAGTGTGGATTGCTGCAGCAGGAAAGAGGACTGGTGCGTGGCTTTTACATCTTTCCCAGTCTTGCTAAACTTGCTTTCTCTCCAAATCCAAGGGAACTGTAATCTCAGATCATTCTTGCCTAGTAGGAGAAGAAATGTTTTTGCAGCTAACCTACTAACAGGTTCTGTCTGGATTAGTTTCAATTTTTAGGATATTTTGGCATAAAGGCTTCTGTCTTACTCCCTGACACCCTGAGTCCAAAACAGGAAGACAAGGTGATGCAGGGCAGAGACTGTACGAGCGAATACGGGAGCCAGAAGTAGGGCTGACTCCCAGCTTACATCTCTGCTTGGAAATGTAGTATCATTTGTAATACTCAACTGAGCTGCTGTTGCTAACTCCATGTCTCTGTGCTATCTACTCCCTTGCCTAGTATGGAGTGGACATGGAAAAGGAGAAACAACCTTCTTTCAAATGCTGTATTACCAGAGATGGTTCTCAAATGGCATTCCCACCTGCCAGCTGGTCTTTGAGTCAAGATCTCTATGAAGGAAGAGAGCATGTCCTTGAAGAGGATATTCCTCCAGGGCATCAGCTGAAATCCTGACTATCCTGCCCTTAGACAGCCCTCTCCTAAGGTATCATCTCACAGGTCGGAAGCACTGACAGCCGGTGATGAATAAATCATACCCTATAATCTGTTTAATACAAGTCTCGCTCCTACCTCCTAATAAATGAAAACACTATGTTTCCTTTGATAAGAAATGCATGAAAGTGTGCCATTCATAAAAAGATTCAATTAAACATATGAAGCATATCCTGCTGTGACCCATGTTTCAGTAACAATGTGATCTTCTCTCTTGTGTGCCAGTGGGACTTGTTCAGGCCACTTTTGGGTCTGATTTTTGGGGTTTTTTTTTAAACACGCAAGTCACCTCATTGGGAAAACCTGGTCAGATCTTTAGGACTAATTCTACACATGCAAAATAATTCTCCAGTGCAAAAGTAGTAAATACAGCAATTTATTTAAATAGAGGCTGCCAAATCATGTTTTTTCTCCTTGAAGCAGAAAAAAAAAGTCCTTTTTCTTGTTCTTAATGGAAAATATAGTTTTGCTTCAGACCAATTAGATCAGAAGGAATAACTGGGAAATTGTTCACAAGAGAAAGATCCTCCTTTCCTAGGCTTTTTTCTTCTAAATAATTGTATTCAAGCAGGTCTGAACATAAAAAAAAAAACAAAAACCAAAAAAAAACCCAAACCCTGAAACGTTATTAAAGAGTTTGTTTTCAGAAGTATTTTAAATGCCTTGCCATCTTTGATTTCAACAGTTTGAGACAGAAAAGCAAGCAAATGATGGAAACTGACTCACCACAACAAGGGAGTCCAATATCACTAACTAGAGAGAACCACAAACATACAACCTCGCTTTCAGATTGATCTCTTGCAGTTTGAAATCACAAAGTAGTTATTTCACTGTCACAGAAAAGCTTATCCTATGCAAATAGATTTCACTGAAAATACTCAAGGCAATTACTGAACATTTATCTTTCTAATAATTTTTCTGAAGAACATGACCATTTAATTAGGGGATTAGATTGAATTCTGGCTCACTGATGTCAATGAGAGTCTGCTACTCACTCCACTGGTGCCAGGGTTTAATCTTCAGATTTCAAAAGGACTGCCTATCTGCTTAAACGTATGCAAGTACTTAGGTATGTTGCTGCACTGGGTCATGAACCTCCAGTTTATTTACAAAGCTCTGTAGAACTTTATATGGGGGTAAAAAAGTATTGTAATTAATTTCAAGAAATAGGAAATAGCTTCCTGTTTAATTCCCCATTGAATGCTAGTGTCCCACTTTCAGTTGGACAGAAAAACTGTAAGTGATGTCTTTTTGGTTGATTCTTACCATTTCCGATCAGCTAAAGGATTTATCCCATTTCTGTGGAAGATGCCACAACCTTAACAGACTGACAGCTACTGCAACAGCAGAGCATGCCCAGGCAGAAAACCAACAGGTCCTAACAAACTCTGGAGAAATGAAAATGCTGCAACACCTCTCCTCTGCAATTCAAACTGTCACGAGCAGCTCTGATTTACTCTGCTCTCCCATGACGGCTTCCCACAGAAAAAAGCTTAATGTCAGGTCACCGTTCTTATCTGCTCATCTCAAAGGAGCCTTTGGGTACTGTACGCATATGTTTAAGCCCTCTCCCAAAGCTGCAGGATGAAAAATCACCTTGTCAGCAGCGATGACACACTAACACAATACAACTTTGTTCACATAAAGACAAAGCTCAGCTGTGCAGAAGACCAAGTTTTCCTGAAGGACAGCCATAAAATTCTCACAGAAGCTAAGACAAGTCTTGCCACATCCCAATCTGTATGCAAAGCACACTTTAACCTTGCCCTTTTCTCTTTCTACCGCAAGAATACAGCTGTGGATTGTTTTGAAACAGAACCCATACAAAATGGTACAAATAACAGCACGCAGATTTGTCCTCCAGGGGAAAAGCTGAGAGACTAAACCACACGTAAACAGACGTTAACAGCATTGCTTCTTACAGACTGCAACACGCTTAGAGGCTGACGGTTGCAGAAGCCATGGAGGCACACAGCACCCTGCTCCATGAGCAGGTTGTTCAGCCCACACTAAAATTGTTGACTTGGAGCCAGCACACATTGTTCATAATGAGAATTTAATACTGAAAACGCTCAGAAGGTAACTGAGCATTATTAAAAGAAGCCACATCGCTTTTATACGTATGCAGCTCCATTCCACACAGCAGCTGCCTCACATCAAAGATACATCCCGAAAGAAATGCTCAAGGATACCCGCAGTTAAACCTCGACCTGATTACATCACACAGGTGATCAGAGGAGCTGTGGGCAAGTCCCTCCCCGCCCTCTCTGTCAGAGCCCAGGCATTTGCTCACAGGGAGCTCAGGGACTACTTGTACTGCCCAGGCTGGGACACGGCACAGTGCAGCTGCCAGGCTTCAGCGCAGCCGCTCATTTTACCATACTTCTTTGGCACATTCCTTCAGCAAGCACCAAAGGCTTCTAGGCTCACACTGCAAATTCAGCACAAATAAACTGTTTTCCTCAAGTGTGGTTTATGATTAGAGCAGAACAGGGACTTGATACCTGCGGGCATGTGATTATTTCATATTCCTCCACAAATGTAAACATTTACAAAACTAAAGCATAGCTGTTATGAAATATCTGTTAGCATAAGTCTAGGTACTACTAGTGCTAAAACATACAATAAAAAAGGGTCAATTTCTAATGAAACTAGAACAACGCTTTTGGAAAATATGTCATATTATTAAAAATATATCAAACAGTTTTTAAACTGTGTAGCAAAAGTCACTGAAGTACCATTTCAGTCCACGTAGCCTAAAAAAATAACAACAGAAGGTGAATGATAATTTGGTCACAATAATCCTTTATAATGCCTTATTTTTGACACTGGGTGTAAGCAAATCTCAGCATTATCTCCTAAGTTTTGTTCAATGTTGCTGTGAATTAAATGAAAAGCGTACTACAAAAGGCTAAGGCAAGGACTTATTGCACAACTCGGTTGAACTAAGACACATGAGAAATGCTTGCTGGAGTTTATTTTTAAAAATGAGCATTTATAAACATAATGTGCCAGGTCTTGGGAAATATATAGTTTATTGCCCTCAAAGTTCTGGGAGAACCTGCTGGAGGCAGACTGCATTCCCCAGCATCAGTCCATGGCTAAGAGTCTCCAAGAACATGATACCAAAGAAATTACCTGCTGCTAGTGGGAGCTTAGCGGAGCACTACACATGCTGAGCCGGTTAAGGACTGCTCCCAGCAGAAGAACATGTGCTATCACAGGGACACCCCTGGTGCACGGTGGGGGTCTTGAAAGAGAGGGAGATACAGTTTGCATGAGACTGGAAAGCCAGCCTGAGAGACTGTCGAGCCTGCACAGGCGGTTATAACACCACAGTTAAAAACTGTGAAATTTGCTTTAAGAAATTTCTCTTTCCAAAACCGATTTGTTTACATTTACAGTTTTACAGAACAGGAGAAATAGTTGAGTTTATTTTTCTTTGGTTCTCTGGTAAGCTAACATCCTCACTGAGCTATATGAACACAAGCATTCAGTATCTAGGGCCTTTTTGATCATCTTTTTGAAACACTGGCACTCACCATCAGCCAGTTACAGCTATGTATGTGTAATTGCCGCTCTGCTCTTCACTATTCAGTATTTTAAGGACATCTACAGCATTAATCCTATTTCATATTTTATTAAACTATCATTCTCTTCCACCAAAAAAATGTTATGTTGATCTCCTAAACCCCCTCTGGCTTCAGCTGTAATTCTCTTCCACCATGGATTTAGTCTGCTGCTCATCACAACAGCACCATGTACACCTGCTTTAATAAAAATAGGAATGAATTAGTCTTTAGCTAGCAATTGTACCAAAGGGCAAGGTAATGAATAGCTAAATAGACATGAGTATATAACCATTTATGTAAAATGAAGAGTGTGGGCTACCTGCTTGAAATTCTTATTAAACATTTACTTGTTTTATCATAGCATCAACAGAACAAAACAGAATAGTCAACTATGCTTTTGTAAGAATGATTTCTACAACAGGCTTAATACAGTCCCTTAGCATTTCAAAAGAAAGCCACAATTCAACTTTCGGAAACAAGCAATTGCATTTGACTTCCTTGGGTGTCCAGACGATGGGTATTAGTCCTGCAGTCTGAGACATGACAGTCCTTGGTCACATACACAGTACTGTCAGTGCAGCACTTTGAACACAATAGTAGGCACGGCCTTCCCCCAACACACACACTGGTGCCAGATGAGGCAGGCTGAATAAAGAGCTTATTACTCTACCTGCCATGCACATTGCTCTCTTTTAAACTCAAAGACACTACCTCTAATTCAGGAAATATACCTTTGCCTTACTCTTCTATCCTGCCTCACGTTGCCATGACTGTTGCTGTCAGAGACATGACACAGTACTAGATGGATCTGGCCCAGTTATGTCATTCTTAATCAACATGAAGTTTCACTGGTAAACTCATAATGCAGAAGAAACCTCGAGCTTTACAGAATACATACACTAATTTTCTATATAATCATTAGCATGACTCAACAGCAGCTCTTATCACGTAACTAGGAGTCTGCATCTCTTTTCGGAAGCTTAGTCTCTAGGGCCTCTACTGGTAAATCAATTGCCAATTCAGATTTTTTACTCTTGTATTGGGATTTTTAATGAGTCACATGTTCCCTGTCCTCCCAGTGCTGACATGAAAGCAAAAGGTCAACATAAACTCTGCATCATGAATTCTGGTTAATTAAGATATAACATGCCTCACTATTCCTAGTCAAGAGTCAAACATAACTGGGAAGATCAAATTTTAGTGATCAGGAAAGAACAGCATAATTTCAGAACGCTGCATTAGACAGAGGGCAGCAAACAAAAGCAGAAATAATATCCCTCAAACATCCAAGGTGCTTATCCCCAGAAAGAAGAGCTGTGAACTTACTTGCATTTATATTCCAAATATCACAGCAGCAGGTGATGTGAGGCTTGAAAAATATATTTGTATTGGATTAGAAATAGGAAGCCAGGGTGAGAAGCTGCCACTGCCTGTGACTGAAAGAAGATACCAAGGGATGAGTAACTCCATGAAAAGCACACCTTGAAGCTGTTAGGTCTCCAGGTTAGGAAGGATAGGATGGAAAGACTCTGGCAAAAGTTTGCTAGCACCGATCAGCCTGATATTGAACTACAAGCCTATCTCTCCAGCTTTGTCTCAGAATCCAAAGCAGCAGTTCACTGAACTCAGTGGATTTTAAATCCCTTAACTTTAATAGCAAGAATATACTTGTGATACCTTCAGAAAGAAAATTTAGTGTTTAGATAACTACCTGGTTGTTGAGCTAGAACAGAATTACAATTGCATTTGATTCATTTTTCACCAAACATTTCTGTCCTTTCAGCTAAAACTTGACCTTAAGTCATGCTAACTACCTCTTCTGTGTTATTAAGCCTTCTCAGCATTGTGGGAACAAGCTGAATTGGGCATCTGGTCTTCACAGAAATACTGACCGCAGCAACAAGAAAAACTACGCATACACACTAGCATATTGAAAGACCTGAGACCCATCCAGGTCTATAAAGGCAACAAAGTGAGGAGTGTTTCCTGCAAGATTCACATGAAACTTATTATTGCATGGTGGTGAGTTTTAGAAATAATTGTTACATGGCAGGCACATAAGAATACAAATTACTTACATACACGTTTCATGAACAAACCAAGAAATACCATGCCTGCTTTCTGTGAGATTAGAAAATTTGAGGTAATCCTCCTAATCCAGTCAAAGGCTGTTCTGCTCCTTAACCGTACCATGGTATGCATTGATAGTTTGTTCATACCTTGAATAATACATGTTCTTCTGGTCCCATCACCTAAAAAGAATACATTAGAACTTGGAACAAGAGCATCGACGCTTGACAAAGTATAGAATGGCTTCTCTATATGGAAGAGGACTTTTCAGCATGGGAAAGATGACATGGGGAGATATGGCTGAAGTCTATGAAATCTTGAATGACAAATAAAGCAGAGATAGGGATTGATTGTTCTCTGTTTCTTCCAAGGTGAAGTAGGGTCTATATTATGAAGCTGCCATGAGACTGGTACAAAACACAGTTAAGGAGGGTGGTTCTCAATGCAGTGGATAGAGTGGAGCTGTGGAACCCCTCACCACTGTGCACACAGGTTCAAAAGCGAACAGGTGCTTGTAAAGATGCATTGTAGATCGCAGAGCAGACTAGGCATAAACATGCTCAGGAAATTGTGAGGTGAGTGTAGTCAGCCTGAAAAGTACTAGGGTGGAAACAGCACATATGTTTGACTTGTTCTCAGTCTTCCCCAGGCATCTGTCTGTGTATGTCCACTCCCTAGAGATAAAGTTCTGGGCTTTGTGAACAATTACTATTAACAGTTATGAATGTTCTTATGTCCTAGCAGGCTTGGAACATTGTTCTGAGTTCTGCTTGTCTTGTTGAATCATCTAAATTTTTCTCTGTAGGTGTATAGAACATTTTCTTATGAACCTAAAGAACACAGAAAAATTTCAAGATCTGACTTGTCTTTCTCTGAAGTCACTCTGTACTTCAGATCTCTCAAAGAGTATATATCAGGCCTTTGAGAACACAGTGTGACTTTTCTGTGCAGAACTGGCTGCTCTGCACATTCTGAAGATTATTGTGACACTTAAATATTTGAGTTGAAAGATCTATGTAAAGACAGAGAAGGTGTAATTTTAAAAAGTCTACTTAAATGACTACCATTGTCCAACACTGTTTAGATAATTTAAAAACCTGAATTAAAAAAAAATTGCTGTGTAAATCCATATTTAGGTACATACTACATATTTGCTAGCAATGTTAAGTAACTGCTCAGTTAACTTTTAGCAATAAAAACTCAATAGAAAAGTACCTAAAATACAGGCTATAAACCCAGTCTTCCTTTCTCATTCTTCAATTCAGCTGCTATTTTATTTTCTGATTATCCAGACCTGTCAGATATTCTTTCTATTCCATATCATACCCATGTACTTATTTTATATGGACATTTAAACATTTTTCTCTCTTGCATTTAGTCAATAAGAATTAAACATAATTGTACAAAAATTTAAAAAGATTTAATCAAACACAAGAGGCCAATAAAATCCTCCTTTTAATTTGTCTCTTTGGTTCTCAGCAATTTCATCTTCTAAAACTATTTTTTAATTCATCTAGCTAAAAGCACGGGGTTTCCCATTCGTGTACATGTGTGAATCCACACATACATGTATAACAATTACAAAAAAATCCTATTATCAGAATTAAGCCGAAAAAATATTTCAGAAACCCGCAGATTCTTCTGCAAATAATTGTGGTCTCTAAATGAAAGCTTCTTTTTTCACCCATATGTAGGTGTTAGTGGTTTCCATGACAACTTTCTGACAGTTTTCCACTATTTCCACTAGGTTTTTGAATTATAGCTTATATATGTTATTAAAGACTAGCTTTAGTTTTTGCAGAACCCTAAAGCCTTCTTGACAAAGCCGTTATGCCAGTAATGTTGGAGAAGTGTTTAGAGTCAATTTTGATGCAAATGTCACATCTCTTTGGATAAAACTGTAAAAAAAAAAGAAATAGCAATGACTACTTACTTTTGTTATCTTGCAGCCTCAGTAGCCTATTCAAAACATAGCATGCTATCATTCAAGCATATCAAGCGGAGAAATAATTTGGAGACAATCATACAAGACAGATAGATCTCTGACAGCAATCTAAGCCATGGCAATCAAAACTAAAACTGCTCCATTTTCTCTGCTTTGTAGTCAAAAGCCCATAAATCCTTCAACTTTCACTGGGTCTCCCCTCCAACCATAAAATCAGCTTTGATTCTCTCAGGCTTCTAATGGGTTGGCTCAGGGAAGGAGCTCAACTTTCAAATCAAAGGAGAAAAAACTGTTATGCAAAAAAGAGCTTCTGTAAAAATAATGGAGCATTCAACACAGCAAAATTATGAAACTTCATTCATTATATGACAAGACATTTTTCTTTCATGCAGAAGGTGGCTGGAAGAGATTTGTTGCCATGGCATAAAGCTTGCAAATGTGGTGACTGAGGAAAGAGTTCTGCCATGGCAGAAAAGGCGAGATATTCAAGAAAGAAAAGTGCAACCCAACCATCGAAATTCTCAGGAGGGGCCTAACCTTAATCCTGCTTGGTTGTATCTCTTGTCATGACAAGGGTGTTAAAACAGACACGTTATTCCACAGTGGGATATCCCAGAAAATTAAGCCATACGAGGTTGGGGTTGAAAGGTCGTAGTGTTTGGTTTGTTGTGGCTTGTTTTTTGGGGGTTGATTTGTTTTGGTTTGTTTTTCGGGGGGTGTGGGGGTGTGGGGGTTTTGGGGGGATTTTTTTGGTTTTGTTTTTTTTTGTCTTTAGGTGGAACATTTGACATCATGCGTAACTCAGATTGGCTTGAATAAAAACATGACCTTGTAAAGCATCTACAATTGGCAAGCAGGCTGGGTGAGCATTCAGGCAGCACAGATGGGTGCCTGAAAAGGAAGAATACAATCGTCCGTGACTGCACATGTATAAATCCTGTGAAGATAGAAAAAAAGGATGCTGGCAATTTTATATTTTTCTTAGAACAGGGAGAACCTTGTACTGACCCCAAGCAATAGGAACAGTAACATTCAGTGATCCCAACCTGAAAGGGAAAAATACTTTCTCTTACATTTGGTGCTAGACTTCTCTCAGGAAGCATCTGGACACAAGAATTGGAGGGAGGAATGAAAGCACATTTGGGAAAGCCTCAGATTGTGCCCAACTGTGCACATCTGTGACTATGCACAAAGTTATGCAGTGCCTCATATAGCTAAACCTCTTTTTGAAACTGAACGTGAAGATCAAGCAATACAAAGCCAGATCAAAGAAAAGTGGAGAATTTCAAATTTCCTAAAACCTGAAAAAACAAGTTTCAAAACCCTTCTAATGCCACCCACTGCCATGGGGCAATCCTATTTGGCTGGTGTGCATCAGATCCTGTGCACAATTAGAGGTACACCGTTACTACAAGAGCTCTTGTCACACAAGAATGACAGGACAACAGCTCCTGCAGTCAGAAGCATCCAAAAAGGTCTTAAGGGTGTTCAGAGTGTGTTTTTAACACTATTCAGTACTTTAAGTCCTGTACACTGAGACCTGAAGTCAGCATTGGCTGACTAAGCCAGTGTCTTAATACAACAAAGCTAATTAGGTCAGTTCTTAGAGTGAAGGTCTGAGAAGGGGTTTTATTACCTGGCTGGAGTTGCAATTAAGCCGTTTGCAGGAAAAGTCCCTAACTTTGAGTGCAGTACCACAAGGATGCTTTTCAGTGCTTGCAGGAGTTTCCCCATTCAGTCAGAAGACAGAACACAACTGTAGCAGCTCTGAGGATCTTTCCTGTTGCCTTTGCCGTAGATGTTTTTCCATCTTTGTCAGATAGGCTATCCATTATGTTCTGCCTCTTATGTTGCTTCCAGTGCCCTTGAGTCCAAGCCAAGTGTCGCATGCTTCTTTTCAAAACCTCAGAACATCTCTGTGCTGTTATTTACATTTGGAAGATGAAGCAGAGACCAAGCTACTAATTTTCAGTGTCTACAAAGTGAGTCAGACCATTTGACTTTACAAGTCAAGGTAATTATTCTGTTTAAGCGGAAAGAACTCCACGACCTATCCTTGAGCATGACAAGGGGGAAGGAAATCAAACTGAACTCACTGACTGAACCATCATTTCTCCTTACAATCTAACTACAAGTGCAAAAAACAGGCAGATGGTGATAGATTGCATCATTTGACTCTCATCCTCTCTTAAGTGAGTCTGTTCATAGGCGAGCACTGCAGTGAGGTTCTGTGGCTTCCTCTGGATGTCACCAAATTCTGTTCCTTCCCACTTGGGGAAAATCACTGTCCAGAGAACAGCAACAAAAGATAACCCTCATCTTCCACAGAACTTCCTCTCAATAAGATCCTGGCTATGAATATTTAAAATATTTCTGAAGCAAAGAAAAAGTTGCTCTTATAATCCATTGCTGATTTTTGTATCATTATACTGATCTTAAATGCCATGCAGTGAACTACTAGTTGGGTATTGAGTTTCCCTCTGTACTGTACACATCATGGGAATTCTGTTCCTTTCTGTAAAAGGAAAAGTGATTTCTTTTAAAACTCTGTTTCAGCTCATCCAACATGACACATATATTGCTTTATATGAGGTACTCAAAGAAGGCAAGTTGTCTTGAGGTGGACATCCAAGTGATTAAAGACAGTTGAAGCGGCAGGCAATAATTCTGTTAGGATAACGCTAGGAAAGGATGCTACTCAACTGGCTTTTCACATGGATAGCAACTCTCTTGTCTCATTATTCTCCCCATTCCCACCTATGGATGGGCCCGTAGTAGGAGACAGACTTCAGTTTGTAAGAACTTTTTGTGTTCTCCACTGTATAGAAGGTCTATGCCAAGGTGTCATCTCTTGGCTCCTCTATCTATTCATACTGATAAAACTATAAAACATCACTCTTATAAGCACCTCTCTTTTTTACAAGTATTCAAAAGAGAGGTTAAAAAAAGAAAACCATCAAGTCTTCCCCGACCTGTCTCTTGGGAAAGAGACTGACCTCCCAAGAAGGCAAGGAATCAACTTCCAGCACCTCGAAACATAGCTCCTCCACCAAGGCTGCAGAACTGTTAAAAGGACAGAAAGCTCTAGAACACTAAGCACATTGTTTTCATACAGACAGTAAACCTGAACAACAAAGTGGTGCTGCAGATGAACTTGTCTGGGTACTTGTAAACCAAAGCAAGAGACTGTGCTCTACCCCGTGGGAAGCACTTCGCAACTCCTGCTGAGCAGCTTTTGAGGAACTCTCTGGCAAAAACAGGCAGTAAAGAAACATCTGTAATATATGAAAAGAAAATAATCTATGTAGTCACTACCACAATACAGTAATAAAATTAAAGTAAATCAGTTTTACAACAATTCCTGTATTCATGCTCAATCATATTGCCCAAAATTATTTTCTGGGCCTTCACTGCTTACTAAAACTAAACTTGAGATAGTATCAGTTCTGTTATTTTTTGTTGGATCAGCAACATTCTGTCTCTAATGTGGGAAGTTGAACTTTCACACACAATTCCTAGTCGTTGCTTTGTTTCTAACAGCAGAAAGACATCCATATTGCCTTTTAAAGTCAGCCCAAATGGTCTAGAGCAGAGTTGCCCAGCTGAGGTTTCTTTAGCATTCTCCTAACTGATTCTTCATTTTTCTTTTGCAGAACATTTTATTACTAACACCTGGTGCAAAACCATGTACCTTAACTGAAAATTAAATATCCTTCACATCAGTTCCAGTCAAGACTGTTGCTATACATTGTTTATATTGTCCCTATGATGCCCATTTCACTTCCCCTACTGCTAGAATAAAATTCTCTGGTTGGTTACTTGGCCCCTGATGCTAGTGTTCAGTCATTTGCACCACTTCACACCAGCTGCAACCACACCAGAGAGGACTGTGACGGCCAGTCAGCAAACACCTCCTCCTGCCTGACCAGTATAGGAAGAGCCCATTCCCAGAGCATGTGTAATCTGGTTTAGTAAAATTATAGAAAAGTTAATTACTACACCTTTTTCATGAGGAGGAAAAAAAAAAGTTACATCTTTTCAAAAAAGGAGACTGATTAAACTGGTTTCTTCCGTATCTTCATTAGTCAGATCAGAACAAACAGTCCCAATTCTTCCAATGACAGCAAGTGCTGCCATGGTGCTTTCATACCACCATGGCAGTAAAATAAATGTTTTATTTTATGTATATTATTTATATTTATATATAAATAAATGTTGTACTTAATGTTGTACACCGTCTCAACTGGGCTCCTCAAACAGATTATATCTACCTATCCAAAAATTTGGCGACTTTTATTACAAGAACTATCCAGACAAAGGGTCACCTTGTAGACTGGGAACAGAAGACAACTGATCTACAATTTCCAACAGTCTCTTTCAGCAGTGTTTTTGAATCAAATTATTTGGCACACAGACAAAACTTTTCACTCTTTCCAGAAAAATAATTTTTTCACTAGATTTTCTGTAAAAGACAATGATTTTCTATTTTTAAAAAAATATGGATTTTCAGGTTGGTTTGTTCCACAGATGCTCAGCTGAAATCCATGCACTACTGGTAGTAAAATAGATTAGGAATTTTAAAGGCAGGAGGAACGTTCTGTAGGTACTCTATTCTCAGTCCCAGCTAAACCTAGGTTAATAGTGTGCTTATAACTAACGTAGTCCCCCCTGTACCTGAGTTTAAGGATCCGGCTACTTATCTACGCAAAGTTGCTATCAGGATGGACATTCATGGTTTCAGGTGTTTGGTATTACAAACCTGAGATCACTGTAAGGATGAACACTACAGTAAGAGATCTCACACATTAAAAGTAAGGCTACAAGAGTTTTTTGTGTAGTTGTTTTGGGGTTTTCTTGTTTCGAGGGGAGTTGTTTTTGGGGTTTTTAATAGCTCATCCATATATAGGAATTTATCAAGATATTTCAGAAGTGCTATTTTCAGCATTGGCTAACAGATTCCACAGAGGTATTTGAGCCTTAAGTTTCATGTTATAATGTAAAACATTAGAAATGCTTACTTTCTTTTTTTCAACAAAACCACTTGATTTGATAAATACGGACCAAATACCTTAGTGTCCCAAAACACAAACTAAGCCTGAACATGTATGTGTGCAATTCTTGCATACATTAAAGGCAACCAACTTGAATAATAAAAAAATAGCTTTTGTTGCGGTATGCTACCTTTTCGCAGAACTGTGCTTTAAGTTCATATAGAGGAAGTATTTTCCCTACCTAGGTTTCCTGTGATTTCACAAGCTTCCTGTAGATGTATATTAAAGTTTGCTGAATTAACATATGGAATGTCTCAGACCATATTACCACATATTCTAAATATAATCAGTAATTACATATGATATCATCTGAAACTAATTCCGTCCCCTTCACAGCAAGCCTACATTTTAAGCTCACATCATACCGGCCATGTGCATTCCAATCTGTCTGTATCTGCTGCCTCCTTCTTCAAAGGCGTACAGGTGCCTCAGTGTCACCTTCCTTGCTGCCCCTCCTGCACAGGGCACACTGCCCAAGTCCACCAAGTCCATCTGCCAAGCTACCCTCTCTGTCAATGTTTGCTTTCCATGCTGCCTGTAGGAACAAGGACAGTTAAAATACAGTGTCAAATCAACAAGAGATACATACACCTCCCTGAGCTGACCGTATGATCTTCCTTCTACCTTCCTGTCTGTAGTAAACAGTTCTATGTTCTCACATTATTTCACATCAAAGACTAGGATTTTTTGAACCAGAATCCACAGACTGAATACGTGGCTTACTTTTGACCACATGCACAGATTACCCAACACAAAAGCACCTTAATGATTGTGACACCATTGTTAGTTATTTCCTTTTGTTACTAATTCTGCTGGTATTAATGGCAGTTGATGAGTACTTGACACTTCTAAAAAACAATCTTCCTTAGTAAGTAAATAAACATTGAGTGAGGAGCCTATCTTTAGAGACTCACCTATTGTAAACCTTGGACTTCTACTGGATGCTTTTTCTTTTCAAGCTAAATTAACTGCAAATATTATCCCACTGTTAATATCGACACCACTGAACACCAACATCCATTGACAAGCTGTGTTTGGATCATCTCCTCACCCCCCATCAAATATGCCAGTGCTTTAAAAACATCCTCAAGTAGTCAGAATTACTCATTCAAAATGTAAGCACTATAAACTTCACTCCATGCCGCAGATAATTAGTTCTGGGCATCTCATCCATTATGCCTTTGGGCATTTTCTGCAAATGCCACCTAAAATTCCAGAAAATGTGCTTTTCAGTCAAGAATCACAGAAAGCAGTCATGCCAGGAGCTGTAACAAGCTTGCTGACAGCTCTACAACTCTCACTTATCCAAAGCAGTCCTATGTTTTTTCAGCATTTTTTTCCTCTAAATTCATTCTTTTCCCACAAATGAGTGCTGTAGAGAATACAGCCTTGATAAACCAAACCCACACCCCCTTTAACAACAAGTGTAAGAAATGCTATGCCATCTCTAAAGCTCTTCCCTCTCATTCTCAACAAATATTCTGCTGATATAAACCAACAGTACTTTTATCCCAGCAGATGGATACCCCACCATCATTTTTTTTTTAAATTTTCTACCTCCTCCCATTCAGGGAGGTAGTAATGAACAGAGTGGAAAAGCAGCTTTTTGCCACTCGTGCATGGGAGGATAGTAAGTTTTAAAGCTTCTTGGCACAACCAGGCAAAGCTGAGCTTGCCTTAAAATAAATTCCATGTTACCAAGTCCAAACTGTCTTATGATAGTGGCTATACAAAGTAAATAAACATTATTTTGATGTCATAAAAATTGAAATCAAACTGTAGTGATACTTATGCCTTATGTGACATTGCATTCTGAAAATGCTTAGGTTAAAAAAAAATCAACACATTTTTACTATTGTATATAAAGTAACAGCCATACAGAGATGCCAAAAAAGGTTAGGGTTCCATCCTGTTAGGTGCCCTACACATACACAAAGACACAGAATTTGTCCCACCCAAGTTACACTCTGAAGTTAAGTCAGAGAATTTTTTTGAGAAAGAACACATAATCCTGATTTTACAGGTAAGAAAACTGACATATGTGATCACTGATTAAGATTAACAGCTTTAAATGTGGATCACCAGGCACAAGAACCTGTACCTGGACACTAATACAATCAATGGAAACAGCAGATACCACTTTGGAAAATCCACCACCATTAATTCACTTTAAATGGATCGCAAAGAAACTAAATTACTTTCTCAGTGTAGCGGATAAATCTGTGACTGAACCAGGGATGATGGCCAGATTTCATGCTTGTGACACAAGCACAAAGTCATTTCTGCTCCCTAGAGTATGTTTATTATTAGGTCTATTAAAAAGACAAAAGCTCTTTAGCTTTCTACTAACAGCTCTTCAAACTCTACTGCCTTGCTGTTCACAGCTTCTATTCAGCATGACTGGATGGAAAATATGTGGATTTAGATTTTAAAGTGCTGGCAGAAAACAAATCCATATTTTATTGCTCTAGTCCATTCTGGAATACATTGTAGGCAACTTAATCTGTCACCTTTAAATCCTATCCTGGAGACTGCTGCAGTAGCCAAGAATGCTGTAAAGAGGTCCCCTATGAAGATACTGGTTTTGTTAGACAATGACTCATTATCACAAATGATATGTGCATCATTAAAATGCATTTCAAGTCTGATAAAGATTCATTGTTTCAAATTAAGATCTTTAAAAGGAAAAACACATGCAACATATGTTGAGGAACAACATTTGACAATTACATTTAAGCCAAGGTGTTAACATCAAAGCATCATACTACTATGAATGTAAATAACTGTATTAATAAAGTATTGTTTTGTTACACATGAAAAGTGTGATTTGTAGAATACACATATCTGTACAAGTTACACTGTAAGCTGAAACTGGCTGCGGTCATCAACAAGGCTGTGAAGGCTCCTGTCGACCCTAGTTGTCCTGATTGCTGAAAGCACAGGCAAACACAAAAACTAACTTCGCCATCCTTGCCAGGCCCTGACAGAAAAGATATTTGACCAGTGGATGTTTTTCTGCTTCTTGTTGCTAGCTTTCTTCTCAAGAAGACAACAAGCAGTCAGTATGACTATGGCTTGGCTGCAGAGGCAGAAGTGCTCCGGTTACCAAAGTGGTCATCTGTAACGTCAGTGCCCATAGATCCACGTTGGGAGAGAATCCAGTCACTGCAAACGTGAAGGTGTTTCAAAATGTTTGAATATTGACAATACATTTGATAGAGCAGAATATGGCCAAGAGTCAGCCACATATTTGCAGAATTCATTTTATGAAAAAGACTTACTGTTAGTTCACATCCCAAGAAAGCAGAAGAGAACACGAAACACAATACAATAGATATTGGGAACTGTTGAAAGTGTTAATGAATTCACCTCGAATGAGCAGAAGTGACAGTGAAGACCAATCTTTCACAACTAGCACATTAACAAAGTAGTTTACAGGTATGACACCATGACAACTTATAACAATACCTGAGAAATGACTGTTGGAACAGAGTTGTTAATGGAAAATGTGAAAAACCCCTCTAACAGTCTGTGTGGGGAACCTAATTCGTCAAAACCAAAGCAAAAAAAAAAAATCCCTCAATCCTCCAAAAAAAAAACCAACCCCCAAAAAAACCAAACAGCCATGTGTAAAATGTGTAAATAAAACCAAAAAACAAACAACAAAAAAACCACCAACCCGAGTCCACGAGTGTGGACTGAAAAAAACCCTTGGGAACACAAATGCAGACAAGGAGACAGAAGATACCACACTAAAGACAAAGCAAAAGCAGATCCATAGACATCAGGGATACTTTACTATTAAGAAATTTTACAGAGTTTAAATATTGCCAACCTAAAGCAACTGAAATACTTTAAAAACTGAAGAAGGAGCAAAAAAAAAATTAGAGCACTCTCAAAAAGAATATCCAAATCAGTTATCTGATAACTTATGGGTAAACATACTGGAGAGCTAGTACAGTATGCTTATGGAAGACTGTCAAACATTTAGTAATAGTGTTTATAATGATATACAATTACTCATGAAGTCAAGGATACATACAATATCATAGAACAGTTTGGGTTGGAACAGACCAGAAACATCATCTAGTTCCAATTCCCTGCCATGGACAGGGACACCTTCCACTAGACCAGGTTGCCCAAAGCTCCATCCAGCCTGGTCTTCGAACACTTCCAGGGATGGGGCAGCCACAACTTCTCTGGGAAACCTGTTCCAGTGCCTCACCACCCTCAGAGAGAAGAATTTCTTCCTTATAGCTAATCTAAATCTACCTCTTTCAGCTTAAAGCCATTCGCCCTTGCTCTGTCACTACGTGCCCTTGTAAAAGGTCCCTCTCCAGCTTCCTTGTAGGGCTCCCTTTAGGTACTGGACAGCTGCTATAAGGTCTCCCTGGAGCCTTCTCTTCTCCAGGCTGAACAGCCCCGACTCTCTCAGCCTGTCTTCATAGGATAAGTGCTCCAGCTCTCTGACCACCTTCATGGCCACCTTCTGGACTCCAGCAGGTCCATGTGCTCGTTATGTTCAGGGCCCCAGAGCTGAATGCAGTACTCCAGGTGGGATCTCATGAGAGTGCAGTAGAGTGGGACAATCACCTCCCTCAAACTGCCGGCCACGCTTCTTTTGATGCAGCCCAGGATTCAGCTGGCTTTCTAGTTTATTAAAGACTTAGAGTGCTAATGCTCAAGATGTCTCAGAAGAGGCTTACGAGAATAGCAGAAGGGAAGGAAAAAGGCTAAGTTTCTTGCAGGTGAAGGATTTTTCAGTAAAAGGCAGAAAGAAGTATAATAAAATAGGATGGTGTTACCACCAATGAGATGAAAAGGAGCTGACAAATATTTGAGCCAAAGTGGTAAAAATTTAGGGATAACCTGAGGAATGGTTGTTTAAATTTGATATTAAGCTTGGAAGGAAACCCTGCAGTTTGCTGAGGGACACAGGGCTTGGCACAGTCAAACCAGGATCAATTTCCACAATTACTGAACCCACAAAAGGCTCCTGTACAGCTCTGTAATAGCACTCCCTTCCCTCAGCGTACCGCTACAGCTGTCCAGGCATACAACACTCATTGCAAATCTTGGCAGAGTGCTTTTTTGGAAGCCACAGAAGAGAACTTAGAACAGCATCAGAAGTTCCCCTTTTAAAAAAAAAAAAAAAAATTAAAACAAATAAAAAAAATATTGATTTGGATTCAGGTTTACTGAGAAGAGCAATAGGCAGAAAGCAAGTTTCAAGGAAACACCCTGAAATGAGGAGAAAATACAACACAGTTTCCAAAGAGACTGTATCAACAACCTTTCTGTTTCATATATTTGGATGAATTTCACTGACAGCTGGAGCAGAAAGGCATTCTTCAAAAGCCTTTATCCAAATCTCTCCAAATTTGGTCAAAAGAGATCTTTAATCAAGCAGCTTTTAAAGGGAAGGGGCGGGGAGGAGGGGGGAGAAAAAGAAGGAAGAAACAAACTCAATTAACACCACACATATCTATTAGATATCTACGCTGCATGCTTAGTTTTTCATATTGCAGCACAGTGACACTTACACTGATAAAGCCAGAATCAACAATTGTTGGGTTGGGGTTTTTTTCTCCTCTTCCTTCCTCCCCTAGAAAAGGGGACTGGTCAAAGCTATAGTGAAGAAAAATCTTAAGTACACTGTACATCCATTCTCTGAAGGCAGGAAGAAAAGAGTGAGGGGCACTGGAGAAAATGAAGCACTCATCTCAAAATAAAACAAGAAGATGACACTGAAGCACAGCCAGAACTGTCACATGCCACTGTAAACAGAGCCTGTGCGAACAGCTCCATCCCTGGAGTCCCAGGCAGATGCTGGTGTCAGAGGAGCGCCCTGCGTGGACAGGTCACAGGAGGCCACGCTGCTCCCCAAGGGGAGCAATCAGTGGCGTAGATCTAAGACAGTTCAGCACAGCAGGATCATGTCACCATGGGACAAGGATTCAGAGCGTAGCTATGTTGTCTTATCTAGCAAGTTTTACTTCTGGCTGACAGAGCTGGCCTTTAGGGTCTCCAAAGACGCAAGTTGCAGGCTTCTTTGATGTGCAAAACTCTAAATGTTTGCTCTAATCTCAGCCTGTTTGAAAAATAAGCAAGTTTCTATCCCTGGTCTATCCTGTATCTTTCAAAATAATCTTGACAACATATACTGACTGGTAGAGTTGAACGTGTCATAAATGTTTTTTTACAATCAAGTTACTTTCACAGTCAGGGCAAACAACTGCTCAGAGCTGACCTCGGAGATCTCACTCAAGTTTTTAAAGGATCTCTGTTCATTTCAGCTGTGAAGAATAGGCTGCTCCGGCTGCCAGGGCCAATGGCAATTGCTCACAGCTGTAACAGCTCTAGTGTGCAAACATTGTGATGGCAAACCACTAATTCCAGGCTAGGGCTGTGGCCTGAAAGCTGAGGGACCATGCAAGAGTCTTGCTCTTCTGAAGAAAGTACTAAAAACTTAACTAAGCCCAGCAGAAGCCAAAGAAAAGAAAGCACTGATGACAACTCACCATTCTGTCACTGCTGCTTCTTCTGTCATCTCCAAATCATAGGGCAAGCTCCTCAGACCCTCTACAAACAGTGTTCCTGTCCAGAGCCTGTGACCAGGGTATCCCCAAGAGGTCTGCATGGTCAGCTTTGCTGAAACTCAGAAACAACCTGTTTAAAATTGTGAATGATGGTAAAGTTGGAAGAGGGGGAAAGAAGGGGGGGTGGGCAGGGGTGTGTAGAGAAAAAAACAGCCAAAGGGACTGAAAAAATACGAAGCTGTGTAGATTCATCTGACCTAATATATTTATGAAAGCGAAGTTCAATAGGTATGACAGAACTTCATGATGAAGTCTTTTTCAGATCTCAAGGACAGTAGAATAAAAAAATAGTGTGATTTTTTTCCTAGTGTCATCAGCCAACCTACTACCTATGGCAGGGGTCCTCAAACTTTTTAACCAGGGTGCTGGCGTGCAGATGAAGTGGCAGGCAGTCATCTGCGGCTGCTTGGTTTCCCCCCCCCCAACGCCCGGCAGGGGGTTCTGTAAATACCAGAGGCCGGATTGAGGACCCTGGGGGGGCCATAGTTTGAGGAACCCTGACCTATGGGAAACCTCATCCAAAGCATGGGGCCATTTCTGGTTCTGCCATGTTAAATCTGTGAATCTTAGTGGCTGCTGACAGAATGGCATTATGATAAAATATGGTTCTTGTCACAAGTTTTCTGTTGGTTTGGTTTTCTAAGAAACGATGACACAGAAGCCCCACAGAACTTGCCTAAGAGCATGTTACGATGTGAAAAGCATGACATACACCATTGATGAAAATAATCTGAGACAGATGTCCTCAACTATTACATGGATCACTTGGAGGACTTCAGAAAGCTAAAAGCATGATGGCATCCATAAAAGTCATTGCATATATGTTGGAGTGCCAGCTATGTTTTGTGTATTCTAGAGACATACAAGGCAGAGAGATGACTTGTTCAGAGCTGTAGTTAGTTTAGCAGTCTTTAATGAGTTAGGTAGATTTTCTAACAAAAACAGTATCACGTGATCCATCACTACCATTTACAAAAAATGCAAGATAAACACTTCCATACAAAATGCTTCAAGGATGTCTTTTCCTCACAGAACGCATTAAGGGTGGATCTTCTACTCTATTCCCTCAAGCACTGCAGTCAGGCACAGGAGCAAAAAAGCATGTTAAAAAAGCTTTTGCAGGAGCTTGATGTCTTCCTTCTGCTTTTTTTTGGACATAGCCAAGGTCTATACAGGTGTATGCCAGATGGGCATGGTTACACTGCTTGTGTTGACAAGTGCAATATTTCCAAACGTTTTCTTGTTTTTCTTGAACAGCCTTCTGGAGAATGCCTAAGACTTCTGCCATGTACTTCATTAAATTCTGGAAAATTTTAAACTTGTCTGTAGAAGCCAGGAGAAGATGAGAATATTGCAGCTGGGACTGGATGTTGTTCTGCTGGAGTTTGAGGTATTTCTCCATTCTGTCAGACAATTGGTGTTGGAGAAACAGAGTTGTATGAGAAGATTTAATGCACCCTTTGAAACCGAAGAGCTGTTCTTTGGAAACGGTAGGCAATGCTGGTTTTGTGCGCTAACAGTAAGCAGTGTAGCTGAGGGGTGAGAGGAGATGGCAGCTCAGCCAGGACCATAACACAACAAACTGCACAGGGGAATACACAATGGGTAGGACAAGTTCCTATGGAGTCCTTGCTGCAACTTCTGGGCTCTTTCTGGAAGTTGAGTTGCATGGAGAAAAGGATCCAGCAAAAGGAAAACAGAATGGTGCTCCCACAAGAAGAAGATAACTCTTTTTGTGATGTGCTGGGACCACCAGCTTGAAGTCAGTTCTCCAGGTGCTTGCAACCAACACAGTACTATGCAAAAGCCCTCGTATTGCAGTTCTGCACTGACTTGCTGGTTTTTTTCTAGGCATCTCCAGACACTTAAATGAAGTACAAGATATTAATTCAACATTCCTCATCCTTCTTGGTCTAGATTTAGTGACAGATTCCCCAAAGTAACATCCAATCCAGCCTTCACAGCTGGCTCTGTTTCCCACACACCTAGCACTACCTGGGAGTTTTTCCTCTATCATATGTAATACAGTTACAGCTTCCCCTTTGCCACCCTATCTGCAGCTTCTGCAAATATTTATTTCTTAGAAGAGAACACACCTGGGCAAAGGATTGCATCCTGTCCATTGCCTCTGAAAAAAAGCAGTCATTTATGCTTTTTTAAGTTTCTCCAGAAATCTTAACCTTGATATGCCATGACAAATCCAGACATGAATTAACATATTATTGTTTCAGCATTAAGGCAACTAGTTGAGTTCAAATGACTGCAGTTATATAAAAGTAGACATAGAAGCAGACAACTTGAGTAACAAATAATACTAGTGCCAGGGCTCTGGGGTTATAAGATTGATTTGCTATAAAGGAAAGCACCATAAGAAGGAAGGCACCATATGTGCTGTCTTGGACATCAACACAGGCAACCTAAAAAAAAGAGCTTATTCCTTTCAGCAAGAAACAAGCTTACACTTGCAACGAACCTTCTGTCTCTTTCCATACACTGGCGAAAACAACCCATGTCTGTAACACACGATTCTTTGTACCCCAAAGTGGCATTGACACAGACTTAAGAGGAGCCTCATTTGCCTGTACTTATCCTAACTAAAGAGAACTAAGGCCTCACTGACAGAAAGACTAACCTGCAAATTGAGGTTATTAAACAAAATTTCCCTTCAAAACACACTAAATTTTCTATCAAAGTTTTATTCTTGTCTCTCTCACACAAGGCACTGAGAGTGTTCACAGATGAGCAGCATTCTGTGCTATATGTGAAACGAGTTGGGGTTTTAAACCATGGAGAGAAAACTTCCACTTGCACATTTGGTCTTCAGTTCCCAGGATATCAGAGATGCATGGAATAGACTTTAGATCTCAGGGGTTTTGTGTATTTAAAAAAAAATAAATGTGCTAAGGATCACAGTAAATTTGGATAATGATGTGTTCGCTGACTTTAAAATCCAGTGTATTAGATATTAGTATCCATCAAGAAGTATATACCACATTATCCATCTTGAGCCTTTCTTCTAGCGTTCTGGAGAGTAGCAGTACGTTTCCCCCTTTCTGAACAGTACTCCTGGAGGGATTCTAGGTTCCTTGCATAATTTGGCAATTACTCAATTGGTTAAGCATTCAAGTAGACACTTTTTGAACACAGAGTACAAGTTTGCCAACCTCTACCCTTAATAGCTTCTTCAAGCTTAAGGGGTTGTTGAAAGTTGCTGAATCCCTGTATTTCTTAGAAAATTATTGTAGCAATTCAGAGGTTTTGTATCCCCCGTTTGCACTTTTAGAAGACCTAAAACTTTCAAATACATTTATTAAAATGGAACACTGAAGATTCAGTGATTCATTTCAAACTACAGATTTCCCAAAAACAAATCTTAGGCTGCCAAATGCAACCTGCCTAAGCCAGTTTCTGATGTTTTCACGAGGATATGACTGCCAAGATATGTGAATGGAGTGACTTTTTTCTGTCTTTGTCTTCTAGAGTCCAGATACAAATTTCTCATGAAATTTATTCATAGGGCTCTTCCCCCTCTCCCCGCGCCCCCCCCCCCCACCCCCAAAAAAAAATAATTACCAACTCCCGCTTTTTTGGGTGGTATTCTTGTGTTTACTTGTTCCTGACTGAACTGTCACATCAAAGAGCTACATCCCCTACATGCACTTATTCTAGTGTATTGTTACCAAAGTACACAAAGTACATAATGACTCTGTATGTATCTACAAGTTATCTCATAACAAAGTCAAAAACAATGCTATTTACTGAAGGTGAGAAAAAGCATTCAAGTTTGATGCTAACATCTACAATGGATCAATTGTTCAAGTTTAGCATTATGAATAGCATCAGACCTTTGTGCTATTTTTCTTGGCACACCATATTTTACAACATTCCTCAGTGGACTGTGGTGGAAGTTTCTAAATTAAACCTGCAAGTGTATGACTGGCTCTCCTCTCCCTTCCATTTGCTATCCTCTTTCATGTTTGTACAGGGTTTCTTACAGAAGAAATCTGGGCAATTTGTGATCTTCCAGGCTGAGACTAACTTCACCTTCGTAACTTTCATTGATAAGATCTTTTGCAGATACGCCTCTTTATCCACTGACTTTTCCTGGTCCTTTGCTTCTTTTAAGTCAGTAATTTTACCACTTATATTGCCTTCATATGCTTCTGTCCTTCTTTACAGTTACCTGGGTCTTTGTCTACAGCTTTCTCACATTTGTTTTTCTTTTCTCATGATGTTACGCTGTGACTTCCTTTGTTAGTGTCCTGGGGAAATAGCACATGTAGCACCAGCTGACTGCATTGCTTCTCACTCCTCCTCTCCATCTAAGGCCTTTCTTGCTTACCCTTGGCAAATATTCCAACTCATGCAGACTTTGCAGGGGGGATTTTTCTGGAGGTATTACAGCACCTTCTTATCACTGTCTTCAGCAGCAGTTTCTTTGTTTCAATGATGTTTTATTCATGTACATTCTCCTAGCTCATCTTTCACAATTAATCATCACAACAGCACAAACTCCTAACAGCATTATTGGAACGGCACAACGAACTACAGACCTAGCAAGTGACTCTGCCTCGAAGCAACAGCTTATAAAAATGAACTCAGGGATAGCTGGACAATTCTGCTTTTCATGCCCTCAGGCAGGATAGATATGTAGAAAGCTTAGACATCTCATACATGTACGGTACCTGCACTCCCAATAATGCCCTTGGAAACCATTTGACTAACTCAAAACTCAAATCCTACCATTCCTCTTGTAGTTTCCACCTCCTCTCTCCAAGGGGAGAGCATCCCCCTCCCTCATCTCTTAGCCACATCAAGATCCATGCCCAATCAACATCCTTTCTGCTAAGGAAGTTTTTTCTAATACTACTTTTATTGAAATTGACTGGCTAGAACTACCCAGTTTTTCACGAGTCACTTATAAAGCTGCATACCTTACTGATATATATATATATTGATCTTAGACATTATCTACCCGTAAAATTTTAAGATATGTGCAAATAACATGCTTGCAGTTTTTAAATATCAAAATAAGCCATCAATTTCTTATCTTTATGGCATAATAATGTTATATCTTGTAACTCACGATAAATTCACACATCTGGTACTTTTCTTGTCTCAGAATACCTGACTTGAGAGGACAGATAACTTCTCAAGATTTTGCATCTTCAGCTAGTTTGTACAATGCTTAGGCACGACTTAGTGCCTTCTCCAAAAGCCCTTTCAAAAGCATGTAACATTTTCAGAGCACAAAAATTACCTGTTTTCAGAAGTATCTGAAGCATTCAGAGGCTGAATCTTACTCACCTAAAAAACCCAGGCACATTTACAACACTGATGTGCTAAATACCTCATGCCAGACAAGGGTTTCATCTGTGTCAAATTGTAATTACCTGTTGCTTTATGAATGTCATCGTAATTATTACTTTCATTCTACATTTTAACCTCCACAGTGGATTGAAATACTCAGTTTCAGCTGAAAACTGCTTGATGGTTGACATCTGTCAACTCTGACACCACGGTTGTGCATTTCACATGCTTGGAAGGAATATAACCATATAAGAATCATTCAAGACAACATTTAAAAAGTCCCCTTCACTGGATCTACAGGCAATTTTAGTACTGCTGTTGATTTGAATAACTTTCTGCTGAGAACTTGGGTAAGGCTGGGTCAGGGAGAGGCGAGACATTGGCAGAGGTGAAATAAAGCTTATTTTCAAGAAATGACTGCTTTTGAAAGCACCAGCCCAGACCACCAGCACAGCCCACATGACAGGCCAGCTGCCAGGCACAAGGGTGCTGAACGAAGCCTCTAGGCTCAGGAAGGATGAGGTCAGGCAGAGGCAGAGTGTTCAGGTCCATTTTTTGTTTTCCAAGGGGCTGTTAGGATCTCTAGAGCATCCCAGGCTGCAGTTAAAAAATTAATTTTGTTAATCCTACTATCTTGCCCTCCAGCCACATCATTCTTAAGGATTTCTGGTCATCTGCCACAGTCAAGGTATTTTTCTGTGGTGAAAAGATAGAAAGTGCATCACACAATCTAGAACATGTAGTTTTCAGACTCTGGAGTCCTCAGCCCATGAAAAGGACCACACACATGGTTGGCATCCAGAAGTACCTCTGCCTAGGAGTCATGCTGTGCCTTTTCACACTGCTAGGGGACGAGAAGGGGAGAGAGACTGGGAGGTATTGCATAGGTTCATTTTGAGCAGATTGGTATAGTGACTAAACAGTTTCTGTAAGCAGGGCCAGGTTAAAGTAGTTCCCAAAGTCTACCTAAGAGACACCAGTGTTCCTTTTGGCTCTTCTGTGGCCCAGAGAACAGAAACCAAAGAAATAAAGTGATTTATCAAAATTAGGGTTTATCAGGGTCTTTGTGACTTAGCCTGGACTGTCTAGGTTGACTGTGCTCTGTTCCCTGCTCTAATTCTTTGGTCACATCTTTGATTTGTGGGCCATCTGGATATTTTTTTTTTATTCTTACTTATTACACAACCATGCTATTGCTTATTGGTGACTGAAGTTTTTCCAGGTACTGCTGCACAGGGGTGCAAATTCTCAGTGCAGTTTGGCATCTCTGTTGTTGTTACAGTCTAATCCCACCAAGCCAAGTGGCATATAGGGTCCCTCAAAGACAGTCTGCTTTACACCTTTTTACATAGACAGTTGGCAGTTTGACATTATCCCTGCTCCTGCCTCATGCTTTGATTTAGAATCTTAGGGTGAATATTTACACCAATCCAGAAAGAGCAGAAATATCTTTTTTTATTTTACCCAGACGTGCACAGCCTCATCTATCACTGTGGTACTGGCTTCTATCCATTACTCATTCTGTATTCCCATTTTACCATCTGCCCACGGCTAACCTGGACTTGCTATGTCTAATCTGTGCACCACCACTACTCTCTCAGCTGAAAAATATAATGGATTTGCCTGAATTCACTTAATTAGGAACTACACCATTCAGGGTGCTGTACCAAAAATAACTTGATTTATGAGTTGGCAATTTAAGTAGCCCCTTAGCAGCACTTAACAACTACTGCTGATGTAAGATGTGTCTATTGATTTAGGACCATCCAGGTTTGAAGTGAGTCAGGTAGCTCCAGCTCATGTGTCAGAGCTGGCAGTTCACATCTGGAGGAATAAATCCAGGTAAAAGACCTAGCAAAAATCTACTATCAAATCACTGTCTGGAGAAAAAAATACCCCACATCCACAGTTCTATTACCAAGCGAGTACAGGAAAGTAAATATCTTAGTGCTGCACACATTTTACTTACTCTTTTGATACACGGAATTGTGAGACAGATGGAATATATTGTCTCTACTTCATTGTTTTAAACACAGCTTATCAGCTAGTAGTTGTTTTCAGGACAGTCACTGCAGTGTGCTTTAAGATGCAAGAAAGTCAGGAACAACTTCTGCTTCCTCAGATTCAGATCACACTCACACAACACCATCCCTTGTTATAATGGAAAACAATAGGGACAGGTGAAAGTTGGATCAAATCCTGCTTTTACACTGGTGACCCCATGACCATACATCAGTCAGGGTTACATTTACTAAAACACATCGGAAAAAGTCAGACACTGTTAACCCATGTTCCCACAGACTTTCCTTCTGCACACCCTCCTCAATGCACATCACTGTTTTCCACTTTGAAGTTGGGCTTTGATTGTTGCAAGTACAGACCACAGCCTGAAATCAGTGTCTTGCCAACCCTCCTTGCAGAGGATGCAGCCTGGATGATGAGAGCTCACCAGCCGTCCTCCACCACCCTTTTTGCCATGTCCCTTGTACTGCAGGCATTTACCTACAACTGAAAGAGAAACTCCAAGTAGCCAATGGACCATCCACCTTATATGTACTTGTACCTGGGTTTTGAGCAGTGGCTGTGGGCTGACAGAGAAAGAAAGGCACCCTTTGGCATATACAGATATCTCAGAGTGCCGGGCTTTCAGTATGCTCCGGTCTGGGAGCGGGGGCAGAAGCAGGGCCCCTGGAGAAGTGGGGTTGCTAAAATGGGAAAGGAATGGGCACCTATGGAAAGGCTTAGATTCATACATGCAGAGGCACAAGGCTGGGGGAGAAGCAGGGGTGAGAAGCAGCCAGCAGTTAACTGTTCACTCGGGAACAAGCTGAGCTCCCAACAGCTCCAGCACAAACCTGGAGGATTATAAGTCACCCTAAATGAATTAGATGCTTTTGAAAAGTCTAAAAAAAACCTGCAAGGACACATTAATAGGCGAGGTATATCCTACACAATATCTGAAGGCAGAAATAGACTTAAATAAATTTAGGAGTGAGTACTATTATTCTTGTAAAAGCAGGAATAATACTACCCCCGTGCCCAGTAGGCAAGAAAACACATTTTTGAGCAAGGCACCAAGAGGCCAAGAGTGACTTGGGAGATCAGGGGATGAAAGGGATGAATGAAAAGCTCACTATGTATAAATAGACGTATCTGAGCACTATAAAGATTTTGTAATCTGTTAACCAAACTGAGATTTTTGAAGAATAGATACTAGAGAAAACAGGGACAGAGAAATAGAGAGGACTAGGAGAAAAAAGATAGGATACCGTGACCGAGTAATTCTCCTTACACATAAAAAGTTTGGAGGGAAGGGAAAGGGGCGTTGTACAGCTTTAAACTCACATGGTGGTAAGTGTCAGTTCCGTGCTTCTAGTAGCTAGTCCAACGATAAACACATCTGAGCAAGAACTAGCCCACGCGACTGGGACATGCACGTGTGCCTCACTGAAGGACTTGTCATGTAGATCACAGATAATTCATCTGATGTGGCATTTGCTCGGGTAACCATGCAATTTTCTGTGAACAGCAAGCTAAGCAACTGTGCAAAATCCATAGTTCATTGCTCTCCTCTTCCCTGGGGTTGAATCAACTTCTGTACTTTTTTAATGCAGTATTTAACTATTTGATCCATTCATACTTCCCCCTCTCTTCTTTCAGCCAGTCTCCCATTTATGAATTTGTACCATATATGAGTGCTCATTGCAATTCATTCAGACATTCTGCATTCATATGGATGCAGAAGAGGCAGACACATTTATAGACAACATAGATCCAAAAGCGTGCTGGAGATGGAGATTGTCTTAAGTCTCCTCAAGTAACGCAGAGGTGGTCTTTCAGAAAAGCCATCCACTAGTGGACTCCCTAGGGGCTGCCATGGGATAATTCATCAAGGTATGCATCATAGACTGAGGAATCTCTGCTCCAGTGTAATCAGTTCTTCAATCTCAGTCCCCGGTTTTGAGGATAAAACTCCTGTTCCTCGTGTGATACCTTGTGTCTTATGCAATGCAGTATGGCCAATGCACGTGCTCTCCCCACTCCTCATTTGGGGATTTTCTGTGCTAGACATGGGTGGGTTGTCAGCTGCTCTTCAGTAGGTGGGTTGGAGATTTGTGATAGGTTAGGGGTTTTTTTTTTCCTATGAACATTCCATAATTCAGTGAGTGATTCAAATTAAGACCCCCCACAAACCATCATTGTTGGCTGGACAAATGTAAGGATTCGTAACAGTGTGGTGCCACCTTTCAATTTCTTTTCTTGTCATAGCATACTCTTGCTTATGGTTCAAGCGCATAATCACCAAACATACAGCGTGGTATACAGATTAATGCCACGGTAGGACTTAAAAGTTTTCCTGATTTGAATGTCACTTTGTTTCTTATTAAATATATACATACAGAAACCTCTGTAGCATTTCAAGGTTATTATCTATGACCACACACAGAGATGTTTGAATTTATTATGTTTTTAAAAGCCTGCTTACCAGGTGGCCTTATTTTCTCTCTCTCAAGAAACAAGGCACATGTGCATACAAAATTCTGTCTCACAATTTATAGTAAAGGGGTGGTAGTGTGTGTGGGGGGTACTTAAGTAAGTAGATAATGTGCTTACCGCTTATGCAAAAAAATGAAGGTGTGCACACATCAAAAGATTTTGAAGAGGAGTATCCTATAGGAATACATTGCATCTGGGAAGCAAGAGGAAACAGACCAGACCAGACATCTGTCTGGTTTTTTCCAGTGCAGCAGTTATGCATTTGGCTAAATTACTTTGACTCTCAAAATGACAGTTCTGCTTCTGTACAATAATTCACTGAATTTTGGCTCGTTATCAGGGAAGGGTTGAATGTCATTCTATTCATAGAACCAGTGATCCATTGTTTTCAACCTTACCTGTGTGCCTGAGGCACCACAGAGGCTCGTCACGTTCAGGACTTGGGAGATCCTTCTGATGCAAGAATAGAACCTCCACACATTGAGCCACATGAAACAGGAACCCATTTTTTTTTGCCAGCAAGTCACATGATGGATACAGTCCTATGCTATGGAGCTATATGACAAAAAAAGCCCATCCTACCGCACTGCTGCAGCATGCTGTACCTTACCTGCCATTCACAGGTCTCACGCACCATGTGCTGAAAGTTGACGCACTAATGCAGGTTGCATTGGCTTGAGACTGGGAAGAAAGCGTAAGGTGCCATTCCTTTACTGAAAGGACAAGATACAGGTACGCAAATCCTACACATGAAACACAACACCATATGTCTACATCATGTTCAGATGTGATGTCTCTGGGCAATTTGCCTTAAAGATGTTTTAGTGAGAAAACAGCGTTCAGGAGTATTACTGCAGGGCATTTAAAAACAATGGTCAGTGACCCCATGGAACAATTCTGAACAAAAGTGCATTTAAAACCTTACAGGAGAGCTACACAACCACACAATCAAAATGCTGGCCGACTGGCCAGTACTTCTCACACAGCAAAACTTGTGCTAAAATTCCACTTGCAGTGAAGTAACTCCAGACTTGTACTCATCTTAGACCCTTAACGCCTGAAGAAGCATTTTAAACTGTTTTCCCCATATTGCAACAATGCCAAGACCTGCTGGTGATTATACTAGAAGGACATCGGTCCTGTGTAAAATCCCTGCTGAAATCAAGTGGATCAGAGCTAGGCAAAGTCAGATCTCTCAAAGTTCCTCTGCTCTTATCTGCAAGGGCAAAGCCATTATTTGCACAGTGGAGACAAAATTTAGTTTGAAAATACACCTAGTTTGTGTGCCCATAGGGTTCAGAATTTTGCAGGAACACCAATGCAATAAAAAGCAAAGTTGTGCTTTGGATAGGACAGATCCTCAGATGTAGATAGGTCTCTGAAGCTACAAAAACTTCCCATCTCTCTTTAGAAGCTGATTTTGTTTGCTCTCATTTCCTAGCTACTGACTGGATGTCTTGACAACACAACAAATCTTTATTTCACTTTGAAGGTTTAGCATATCATACAAAAATAACCAGATCACTCCCCCTAACACACACACACACACACACAAAACTCCACACACACCCCTCCCGCCCCAAAAAACAGAACTGCTTAGAAGGAAAGTCTTATTTGTGCTTCTGTTGTTTAGCATCAATTATTCATCATGTGAATTACTTCTAGAAAGATTTAAAACTCATATACCAGAAAATCCATCAGTATCTGTGAAATGATTCCACAGGTATCAATTAGTTGTCTTGAGATACAAGTCAAACTAGTGATTTCCTCCCCCAGAGAAGCCCAGAAAATGTTTGTCCTGACATTCACGAAACATAACCTACACTAATGGAATGAAAAACAGGAAAACAAGGCAGACAATGTAAAATTAGGTGTCCAAGTTCCTGACTCCCTGTTTCTACAACTTAAAAGACTCTCCTAATCCTAACACTCAGAGAAATTAGAGACTTTCGGGTGAGCAGAGGGCCAGCAACATTTAGTGCTAGTGCAGGTCAGCACCTAGTGGGTTGCGCTGCTCCCAGTTGCACAGCCATCTACAGAGCATCAGACACACACAAGGAGCCCAAGAGGAGGATTTTTCACCCCCCTTCCTGCCAGGTGGGAGCCACAAAGTTTATCCATGTGCAGATGCATTGGAGACAGAAGAGGAGGGTGCTGGACTGTAAGAAGCTGACCTACTGCAATCAGGTGATGATCCTGAAATTATGGAGCTTCAGCTGTGCATCCTTCCTGCAGAACCGTAATTTCAGCTAGGACAGTAAGCCACTTAGCACAAGTTTTGCCCAAACCCACCCCTCCATGATACGGTTTATATTTTTAAATCCTAAGTTATTCTTAGCTGTGTTTGGAAGAGGAACCCTGCTACTCCTGCACTTATTGATAGCCTCCCCACAGCCTTTCCTTTGCTATACTCAACAGGGTTTTAGATGGGCTTCAAAAACACCCTCCCAGATCTGCTCAAAGATAAGGTTCCTCCTCTTTTTCAAAGCCTGCAGTATTAAATTTGATTGAAAAAGTCAAGGATTTCATTAGCTGGAGAATAACAGCTGCTACAACTGTTTTAAACACGGAAGCCAGCAGAAAGGTAGACCTTTTGTATACACAGTAAAATAAACAAAAGGTTATGTAGTATCCACGCTACAGCTCTGAAAATACCACCACAACCTTTCTGGTACTTTTCTAAAAAAAAAATTCAAAATACTAATAAAATCTAGGAGTTAACTTCAAGTTAACTACAACCATTTCTATTGCCACTAGGTAATCTTCTTCCATACAAACGGAAGGTCATTATTCATTTCTTATTTAAGCATTTGAGAAAACTTAGTCCTTGCTGGTTAATTGTTCTTTTCCACTGCATTTAGACATATGCACAAGAAAGGAACAAAACACCTAAGGCTCCACTTAAATAGATTCATGCCAGCAGATCCCAGCTTCTGTTGGGAACTCTCTCTAGAAGCAACCAAGATGAATGAATAGGGAAATGCACAAACATAAAAGCTCCATCTGGGCAAAGTTTATTAAAGGACTGGGATCCTAAGCTGACCACACATTAATATCCTATTTGCAATGCGTAGTATCAAATGATTCACAGATGTTTTAATAATTCACTTATAAGCCTATGTAACAAGCTATGTTTTTATAAACATCTAGACTATACTAGACAACCACCTTTAACTGTTTTATAAATGGAAGCTTAACAACTATGACCTTAAATTTTTGCATAACAGTACTAAAACTACGGAAAACCTAGAAACCTTTACATCAGGCAAATGCTACAAAGCCCATGATCCCAAATAAAACCCAACACAGAACTCCAGGATTTGGGTTTCTGCTCCCAAACGCTCTGAACTTTTTCTCATGTTGTCTGCAAAAAGAAGATTTTTCCTGCCTTCAAACAAGATGGTCTGGGGGCTGAGAGGGGAAGAAGTAGATTAAATGTCGACTGAAACACTTAATGACCTTCAGGAAGAAATATGAATGCCAGGTGCTAGCCTAAGGTTCCAGAGGCCTGTAACCAGTATTCAATAAAACTGAAATATTGTAAACAGTCTTCTGCTCTTTGACAGATGTTGCAATGATGTTGCTGCATTTTTCTGTTTTCAACACTCACATACTTGTCTTTTGGACATTCCTCATACTAAGCTCATGCTTATATCCGTTGTTTGCAGCAAGTCTCTAAGGCAACAACAGGGTTGGGCAAATAGTTTCACTTTGTACAAGATAATAGGTACTTCAGAACATCCATTTTTTTAAAGCAAACTTAAGTCATCTACACATCAAACACTGCAGTTGACTAAAAGTCCAAGAAAAATGAAACTGTGTGTCCAGCTAGACAATAACAACTTGATCCCAAAGCGCTGTAGCTGCCATTAATTTACAGGGTCAGAGTTGAACTTCAGGGGTGTGTAAAACACAGCCAGCTGCCAAACACCCACCCGTCGTAACCACAGGGTGAGGAGACGACTGTTTAAGTGCAGGATTTATTGCCAGAGAATACACATATCATGTAGTTTCACCCAAGGTGAAATTCTCTTCTGTCCAAAAAGTCTTACTGGCACCTACATACACAGCAGGTGCATCTCATGCAGGTGCCAAGACAGAATGATCCACAGCTCGAGCCAAGACACGCTCAAAAGCTGCACATGATAGGAAACAACCATCATCCCCACTGGTCTAAAGTGAAGCTCTGTTTTACCATCAATACAAGTCAGAAAGCAAGGGCTTGACCCTGGTAAGATGCAAGCGCTTGTGATTCCCTGAGCTTGACAGGATGAGACCAATTCACCAACATGAAAAATGAATCTGTCTGCTGTCTTTTCAAATGCATGGAAACAGAGTTAACACCACTGATAAAACTATTATTTCTGTTTGTCATAAGAAAAGCAGCTCTTCCCCAAAATTCCCAGTTACTCTACAATTCCCAGAGGATCAGAGCAGAATCAGGCTACAGCTCTCAGCACCTTAACAAACCAGCCATTGTTTAACATCTTTGTTGGTGGCATGCACAGTGGGATCAAGCGCACTCTCAACAAGTTTGCTGATGATACCAAGCTGCGTGGTGTGGTCAACACGCTGGAGGGAAGGGATGCCATCCAGAGGGACCTTGGCAAGCTGGAGAGGTGAGTCCGTGTGAACCCCTGAAGTTCAACAAGGCTAATTGCAAGGTCCTGCACGTGGGTCAGGGCAATCTCAAGAACAAATACAGGCTGGGCAGAGAATGGATTGAGAGCAGCCCTGAGGAAAAAGACTGGGGGGTGCTGGTGGATGACAAGCTCAACATGAACTAGGAATGTGCACCTGCAGCCCAGAAACCCAACTGAATCCTGGGCTGCATCAAAAGAAGTGTGGCCAGCAGTCTGAGGGAGACGATTGTCCCACTCTACTGCACTCTCATGAGATCCCACCTGGAGTACTGCATTCAGCTCTGGGGCCCTGAACATAACGAGCACATGGACCTGCTGGAGTCCAGAAGGTGGCCATGAAGGTGGTCAGAGAGCTGGAGCACTTATCCTATGAAGACAGGCTGAGAGAGTCGGGGCTGTTCAGCCTGGAGAAGAGAAGGCTCCGGGGAGACCTTATAGCAGCTGTCCAGTACCTAAAGGGAGCCCTACAAGGAAGCTGGAGAGGGACCTTTTACAAGGGCACGTAGTGACAGAGCAAGGGCGAATGGCTTTAAGCTGAAAGAGGGTAGATTTAGATTAGATAGATATCATATAAATATAATAAAACCTTTTACTGTGAGGGTGGTGAGGCACTGGAACAGGTTTCCCAGAGAAGTTGTGGCTGCCCCATCCCTGGAAGTGCTCAAGGCCAGGCTGGATGGAGCTTTGGGCAACCTGGTCTAGTAGGAGGTGTCCCTGCCCATGGCAGGAGGTTGGAACTAGATGATGTTTCTGGTCTGTTCCATGATTAAAGGGTTTATGTATTTGGGACCCTGGAGACAGAAAGAGTTGAAACAAGCAGTGTTGTTCTGGGTCAGACTCTGGTGGTTGAAAGCGGGAGCAGGCTATCAGGGCCAGCAGGTATCTCTTCACTCAGCACGACGAGATCAGCAAAGGGGAGCTGTAGGTGGTGCTGGTAGTACCGCACAGCCCAGAGCATCTACCAGGTGATACCAGTGGTGTGGCAGGACCACCAGTCAGCCGCAGGGTTTCTGAAGTCTTAGCAGAGCTTTACTTACCACCTCCACTGCTCCCCAAGCTGCAATGAACACACTGCTTTATGGTATGGCTTCTGCACTGTATAGCCATAATGCCTCCAGATAATGCTGCTGCTCTGAGCTCCTGTGTAGAAGATTATCTTATAAACTAGCCTTTTTCTTCAAATAAAGTTTACATTGATTGACATGTTTTGCTTGGAAAAAGGGGATGTTTGTTCTGCCTCACACACTGTAGGCCTAGGTACTCGCCTTAAGTGTTGCTGGCAGTTTTTCCCTGATAATATACACATGCATCAGTGGCTGGAGTACAATCACACAACATGTTGCCACTCTGGAACTGAACAGCTTAAAACAGTGCCTTTTCAAAGCATTGCACATGCTCTTGGACGGCTTAGGACTTGATCCTGCAAGCACCTCACTCACCAAACAAGACCCCCCTTGAAACTGGCTTACATCCTAGCCTAAAAAGGACTGGGCCCTTGACATTTTCTTCCATTTCATCATTTTCCTGCCTTCTGTGTATTCAGGTGTTACTAATTTCGAACTCAGCTGGTGCCTATGCTCAATGCCAAGACAGCGATCCCAGAAATACCTGAGAAATAGGATAACAGCAGTTTTGCAAGCCAGTTGCAACAGTATCAGTAAATCCTATGGACCCCAGAAGAACTACTATTGCCTCTGAACTCCCAATACTCTAAAATCAAAATAGACACGATGCCCAGTGTTTGCAGAGTAAAGGAAGGTCACTTGGCTTACCAGTAATAATATCAAGTGACCAACTGACATAGATCTCACCACGGGTGTTTGTCCCCCCCACCAAGGAAACCCAGAATCTGCTGAAAACTTTGGTCCATCACATGGCAAACATATGTCCCAGTGTCTCCTCCTCCCACGAGGAGGAGGCTCCCATCGAGGCTGCAACATGACTCTTCTAGAAGACCTTTTATTGAACTTCGCAATACCTGGAAGTCCAAGAGCAGGGGCTAGATTCCACAGCAGAAACATCTCAAACTGTCACAATTTACTACAATTTAACTCATTCCTCCTTCAACGAGGAGTCACAAGTCCCTCAGGATGAGAGGAACCTTGCACAGTGTTCAGTGTAGATGGGAGATGCAATATTCTAGATTTATCATCTGATACAGCAGCACAGATTGTTTAATTGCAGAGAGCTGTTCAACGTATCAGCCTACACATCTGATAAGAGTTTTTCACAGAAGTACACCAAGAACACCATCCAAGAGTGAGCTTCACAAGTCACCAAGTACATTAAGTTCCTGAAGTATTTGGACAAGTGGCTGCATACCAGAACTTGCTAAGTGTACTTCAGATGAGTTAAACAAAAGACCAAAGCATTTTCACAGGAGTATTCAAGAGCTTCATTAGTGAACAAGCTTTCCAGTTGGTACCCCATAAACATCCTGGATGAAATTATCATCACAGAAACCAACTCCATTTTAGACATCAGCAGTGTTGAGGTGTCACATGCAGTGACATCATTTAGTGCCACAAGGACCATGACATTGTCCTTACACTATTTTATTGACAACATACTTTGGAAAAGAATAACCAAACTAAATCCAAGTTTACTACTTAAAAATCCTGAATTTTGATAAGCAGATGGACTACTAAGGTTAGAAAAGACCAGATTGTTACATCTGACAGTAATAATTTAGATGACAGCTGTGATGGAAATAAACCATTCTCAGCTGTATTTTATTGGTATTACTGGGGGGGGCGGGGGGAGGGTGCACATGCAATTCTCTCACACAACAGAACAAGCATCATCTTATTGTAGATTCCCAAGGATGTTTCTAAACCATGGAGTCAGCATGGTGGTTCCTATTGCTCAGGTCTGGGCTGGAAAGTTGAGGTCCAAGTATGCATCATTTCCCACCCCTGCTCCTCCCCACATACTGGTTTCTTTTGGAAGGGTATCTGGTGAATGAACAGAGCAGTAACTGTAACAGATGAGAGAAGTGTCATCTTCTCAACTTAGACACCACCCGAAACACAAACAAGCTGAGAATACAAATTCAGAAGGGAGGTTTATTTAGTTTCATACTGTAATACGCTGCTAACTACCTGCTATATAGGTGCAGTTATAGATATATCTGTCCTCAAGTTACTCAATGAGGGAAGCATCTCATTCACCAGACTAAGAGCTCTGTCCCTAGAAAAGTGCTCCTCCATCTTTTCCTTTTAAGCCTAGGTACTATCAAAGGAATATTTTTGGTGACAAAAATAATTTGTCTCATGAAATTCTAGACATCATAGCATGACCTACCTGGTTTGCAGCCATTGCTACAGAAGCAGCAAGGTCTCCCATAGGATCTACATCATCTCTGTCAGCTCTGTGCAATACCCTATAGTTTAGAAAGCGTACCAAATGCCTGTATGTAGGTAGGTAGGTGCTCCCCAGATGACTGCTAGAGCCACAGATGGAGCCATAGTTCATTGCAGCATTTTTAATTATTTTTTTTTTTTACAAATGTTTGCCTTTTCTCTAGACACTAGCAGCACAAACAGATATGTATCTATATATAAAAGACCCTTTTTTTCCAGTAGAGAACTAGTGTACAAACTGCTGGTTAGCCTGGGAGGTGGTACATAGGAGAATGTAATTATTTGGTTGAGGTTCTCTTCTGATCTTGCATGAGACTTGGTGGAATTTGATTGTTACCAGATGTTATTTTCAGCCTTAGGGTACAGTTTTTGGTTGCAGTTTAGTAACTAACCAGACTGACAGCTTGTCATGGATGTTTCTTTTTCTGAGATAGAAAGGATGTCCTGGGACTAAGGTCATGACAACCTTTGCACAACTAATAGGGTTTAAGTTGGGTGGATTTACATCCACCCTACCAGTCACTAGTGTATACAGTATCTTGTTCTCTGCTCACCGCTGTTTCCTTGGAACATCTGAAGCTTAGAAAAAGCGAAAAACCGCAAACAAACAAATCCTAAGACGTTTGAGGATGAAACAGCAGCAGATGACAGATGCTCCAGCTTCCATCTGGTTGTCAAGAGTGCTAGGATCAAACTCACAGGTCACAGATCCCGAACAGAAGCACAGGTAGACATGTGCTCTGAAAGATGTCAGAATTCAGAAGACTACAATACCACTGCAGATAGATGGGGCTCCTGCAGACCTACAGGAGATGCACACTGACTTCTACTTGAATAACTATTTTTCTTGAAAAGCCTCTTTTGTATATCCGAAGAATGGAATTATTGGCATGTCCTGTTAGAATGAAACAGAGGTACCATTGTCATACAGCTGCTTTAAAAAAAATTCCTAGACTGAAATAAAAACAACTGGAGTCACAGTTGGATCAAAAGCAACTGAAGCTCTTGGGCTTGCATCCATTAGCTGGAGGTGAACTGAAATAAATTCCCCATTCCACAGAGCTTTGGCAATCTCCCGGGAACTATACTCACCTCCAAAGCTATAAATAAATAAATAAAAGCAGCAAGCCCAGACCTCCCGCACCATCCTAGCTGACATAATAGTCCACACTTGGGTGGTCCAATTCGTAAACCAGCCTCTCTTTTATGACAGTGGAAAACCCTAAATTATGCTTGTGAAAACTGAATGTAGTTCCCAAAAGGATAGAAAAACCCAGAATATAAGCAAAAGTCAGTTAAGTGCTCAAGAGGAAGGTGTTGAATGAAAGAAGTATTTAAAATCAAACTTGCTTTGGGCACTCCATGTTCCAGCGCATTTTGAGTCACTTCGGCACGCCCCCCCGCCCCCATTTTCTGAAACATCCAAACCTACAATAATATTGGCTGGGGACAGTCTCCTGCCCCCCGTTACAGAACCTCAATGATTCCAGTTTTGCGAAGTGTCAAACACCTGGCATCCTCTGTAAAAGAAAGATAAAATTTCATGAGACCCCTTCTTTCTCCTGCTGAACATGCTTTCCAGAGAAATGGCAGTTGCTGAGGCTGCAGCAATCCTGTTCTTTTACATTATCCTTATGCTGCACGTAGCACTTCTGCATTTCCCCATCACTGTTACTTGAACGAAGACTTGTAATTCTCCCTAGAATAACCCACAACTGCAATATGAGAGCACAAAGTCAAAGCACCCCCAAGACACATACAGAATAAACATTCACACCTGAAGAGCCTGCCTATGGTTGCATGCAATTCCTTTTGGAAACTATACTACACCCGGTTCCCAAAGCCCAAGATATAACCAGAGTCCGAAACACACAGCTCTCCACCGAAGTCATGCATAATTTTAGGAACAAAAGAGCGAACATCCTCCTTCTAGTTTTAATTACAAAGCTTAAATGGAGCACATTTAACACTGTAGGGCTAGAGGCTCAACTCCTACTACCAGAGTGTATAGCTAAAAATTGTGACATCATAAACCAAACCCAAATGGAGTGCCTTGCCCAAAGAGGAATTAAGATTATTCATATAAAACTAAAAACAACAGGTGTACTTTTCAGAGCTTGACTTTGCAAATTAAGCGGGATTTATAACAGCAGCCCTCAGGTTACATAGAGCTTCTCTCTTACATGACCCGTGTGAGACTAATAACATAGAAACTGCCAATTAAACACTTTTCACCTGTTACCACTGGTTGAAGGCAACCTGTCTATTGATCACTAAGGACTGTTTTCAGCTGGCTTAATCTTATCATCTTACAAAGAGATAATGCTGATGGATCTCACTCGCCACTTCTCCTTCCACATGTGCACCTCCCTTACCTTCCACACTCACAAACCTCAAGATGCCTGTGTTCAGCAGAGGTCCCTGTAGTAACCAAGGGCCCTCATTTCAGATCAGGTCTCAGGTGCCTATGAGAAAGCTCTCCTCTACACAAAATACTCAGAGTACCTGGTTACAAGTATATGAGCTGCAACTAAATAACTTACATCTTCAACAGCTTGCATAAAGTCACCAATGAATCTGCCACAGAAATTCATTACTGGGACTTCTCTTTACATAAGTTTACCAGAAAAGACCAGGCGTCCCTTCATACCTTTGGGTTCAGATCGTCTGCCCTCAAAAAAAAAAAAAAAAAAAAAAAATCATAACCCCAAACTTTTGGTACTTGACCAGAAAAATTATGTACTTTCTACCCAAGACAACACATCATGACATCTCCTTAATTTAAAAGCATAATCTTGCTCATTCTCATACAAGATGGCTTTACACTTTGACACGGAAACAGAAAAATTCAGGCAAAACATGGGACTCTGACCTAGTATGAGTTACACCTAGGCTGGGATTGAGCGTCTGACATACAATTGTACCTTGTAGCTCTACTAAAGCAACGAAAGCAGCCAGAAGAAGAAGGAAAACTTAAGTACACGAGGGTTTCACGCAAAAAGGCTTCACAACAAATTCAGCAGCCAATTGACACGTACTACTTTCTGAAAGCGTCAGGTTAACACTGTTACCTTTAATTTTATCATATTTAGGAATAAACCCTCCTACAGCACCAGCTACATAAGATGTTTACACTAAACGATAGCCTTAAAAAAAAACACAAAACCCTCAAATCTCTAATAAATGAGAATCCAAAGTAAGCCAAAATGCATTATTTGCTTTTCCTTTGTAGCACAACTGCCCCTCCTACAGTTCTGCAGGTTTTAACTATAATATTTAAATTTCTCATTGATTTTCCTAAAAATTTATCCACATTATGACTTACATAGTATACCATTATCAACCAAAATGCTGAAGAGCCACTGAGCACAGTATTAGTTTGTACATATAATACATGATTAGTATTATATGTAAATCAATACAGAATATATAGTATATCCTGCTCTCTAACTTATCAACTATCTTATATTGCAAAATAAAGCTTAAGAGACCCATAGGCAGCTTTATTTGTTAGCAGTTTTAAGGATTTATGGCCGTTTTGGAAATCCCAGTAGTATACTAAAGCACATCCCATGTTCAATTTAAATAATGCATAAAGTCGCTTCATTAGGGGATGATGAAACTAGTCTACCTGAAAGCACTCCCCTCAGTTTAGCTCTTGACTTCAAAGACATTGAAGTGACATCTAACTACAACCAGCTTCATGTTTCATCCGTTTCATGTAATATCCTGTACATGGGTCTTTATGTTTTGTCTATAATAAAATGACCACTTACAGAGTTTGATTTTTGTTATAAAGTCAGGTTTACAAAATATGAATTAGCTGTATGAACTGTATTTAGGCATGATTACTGTGACCACGTCTTCAAAATCCACTTACTCTTATGCAGAAAATTTCTTTCTTCAGAACAAACAAGGGAGAAAGCAGTTGAAAGGGACAATAATTTTTGTTGAATCCTCAAGTCTTTTAAACACAGCACTGACAAGAAACTGAATTTGAAGGACGAGGTATAGGGAAGTAAGTGACAGGGCAATTAGGTCATTTGATGATGTTCTGTAAGGAATTTCCATTAAGGACATGCGGTCTAACAGACACTCTGTACCAACCCTCTGATCAGGTAGATATGCCATGAATATAACTATGCCATCTGGGACGCAGACAAGATAAGCAGAACATGTTACTAATTAGGTTCAGCTGATCACCAAAGTCCTGGTTACAGTGAGACTACAGCTGTATTTTGGAAACCAGTGAGTCTGAAGGGGGTGGTGGGTAAAAAAAGCTTACTTAACAGAGCTTAGTGGTCCCACACACTGAAGACCCCAAACCTCTGGTAACAGCTAAGGTCTCAGAAGTGGTTCTTAGCACCACCAACCCGTCAGAACAAGAACCAGAAGGCAGCAGCCAGCACAGCCAAGCAGCCAGGCTGATTTTAGTATTCTATGTAACTAATTCACACGAAGACTGAAAATGGAAACCGGGCTTTCTGATCTGCAGCCTGGGCTCTTAAGGATTGTATACCTTTTAAGAACCTAGACACAAGAAGCCGCGTGCTCTGCTTGCTTATATGCTCTCAGTGCAATGAAGATGACAGGTATCATTCAGAGGGAGAGACATTTATCACAGAACTCACTGTATGTTTAAGAGCAGTTTCTGTACTAGCTCTTTTGCAACCTGGTTGCAAACCTGATTTGACCTTGTGCTTTGGTCTTATACTAAAGGCAGATGCAATTTCCAATGCCTCAGATTTTATTGCTGTTATAACCAAATGTATCCTTACACATGCATCACAGCCTGCTTTCATTTACACACACACACTTCAGACTACGACTAAATCTATCACTATCTAAAGGTTGGAAAACAAAGCCTGCACTGAAAAAACCTTAGAAAATTTTTCCTTTCACGTAATCATCTCGAAGGCAGCTGCCTGATAAAACATATTAACACAGTGAATACTTTTGTTAATTAGAAATACTAGTACAGCTAACTCAAGCATCAGTCCTAGACATGCTGTACTCTGCTGCTAAAACAGGACTTTCCGATAGCTTGTGTTTACTGAAAGACTCGCTTAATGCATCAGCCCCTGTATTTCTCATGGAACTTTGCTAATAATAGTGAACAGGTCCAGAAAACTGGAGTCATTTGGGGTCATTTATTTAACAGTATTAAACAGACCAGGAATGTAGCAAATGGACCAATCATGCCAGAACCCAAAAGTTCATGCAAAGGTAACTAAGGGTCCTCTGAGTAGTAGGGCAAATGAGAGGTAGATTGGGGCATTAATAGGAAGGTAGCTCACCATTTTAATATGCTTTGTGGGCACTTTCACGCCCTCAGTGATGATAGACTTCTTCAGGCTGTAGCCCTTTTCTGGTTTTCCCCCTAACTCTAAGAGTGTCCTTTCTTCTTTGAAAAATTTACAGAATCTGGACTCACAGACATAAAACTGTACGGTTTAATACATTTGAACTGTAAACTGCCTTTACACTGAGAAAACAAGAGCTTGTCTGCATAAAAGTTTTACCAGTACAACACACCAATACAAGTCAAACACACCTACCCATGTAAGCACAAAAGCCTGTTTCTCCCGGTCACTTCTCAGTCTGGCTCGGTGTCCTTTCACACACACGTTTAGCTGAAGAAAAACCATGGTGTCACTGCAGGAAAGCGACTACAAGGCATTCACATCTTACATCAGTGTAAGATTTTGGGCAAATTCACTCTTCCAGATCCAGATGCACTGGCAAAAAGAGGTCCATCTTTAGAGACCACCATTCCAGCAATTTACCACAAAGCGTTCAGGTGATTACACATTAATTCGCTTCAGGTAGGATTAAGTTAACCTGAACAGTGAAGACAGCTGACCTCACATAACACAGAGGATACATATTATACTTCTGCCTTTGAGCAACACAGATCTCTCATCACCACTGGACAAAACTGGTTTACAACAGTAAACAAAACCTGCCTTCTCCCTTGTGGGAGACTAAATGGGTTTTCCTTCACCCAAACATTTCAGAAAACTGGGGGGCAACATGTGTATGCTAATCAATATAAAGATATAAATTATTAAATATAGACCATCTGAATAGTATCAAAGTGTTAGGTTTCAATTTATTTTTGAGCTAAGATTTCTGAAGTCAATTCTGCATCAGCAGAAAAGTTTCTCACAAAAAAATCCACTCTATCACACTTCTGTTTATTTCAACATTTGTAAGTGGCTCCTTTTTCATAATGCTTTTTAAAAGCAGCAGGAACCCTTTCTGATTTTTACAGCGTAAAACTTGTGCTGGAACAGCACAACTGCAAAATAATTTTCAATGCTTGAAAATACATTTTTATATCCACTGTTAATCAGCAGAATTAATGTTTCAAGCACTTATGGATATAAAGGAGGTTGGTTGTAAGCAGCATATTCCTTCACTCTTCCTTTTGTTTTTACTTTGTGATGCTGATCTCCAGACCAGATCTTTTCACTTTTGCTCAGTCATCAGTTGGCCAGAAATCCTACAAACTTTGGCAAAGAGCATGCTTAGGTGAGGCATCCCTATGATTGCCAAAACAGAAAAGGGTAAGCAACCGTTGCCACCAAGTTTATTAAACCAGGCAGAAACAGAACCCAGGTCTCCTGCCTCCAAATTCTTTGCTGTCATTGGCATCTTGGGAAGTCACAGCACCACTGAGCTAAAAAGAGTCTCTGAGGAAACATGGAGGACCACAGCAGTAGTGAACACATGGAAGGAAGGATTTTGAGTATTGATGTTGTGAATTATGTCATCCTATGAAGAAGAAAGTGCCAGATCTCAACGGAGGGTGCATATTAATTGGTTTTACTCTATTCCCCCCCCACTAGATTTGTGCTGAAAAGCCTCCAGATAGGGATGATGCTTTAGCACTGGACATCTAACAAAGGTCGGCTTGAATGGTCAGAATAGAAGTAAACTGGCAATGTCAGGCCCCCTTTTATGCTTTTTACCGGTGAACCATTTGTTCCTTTCCTGTGGATGCCCCTTTTCTGTATATAAACCACCATAGGTTCTGTGGTAAGAGAACAAAAAAGCCCCCAAACTGAAGCCAACTGATCTTCAAAGGGGAAAGAGGAAGAAAGTACACACAAGAACAGAAGGGCATGTTGACTTTTGGATTTTTACTTTTAAAATAATAGTGATCAAAACACACACCGTATGACTGACAGCTAAAACTTTGTCCCTTTTATAAAAAGGGACTGATGAAGTGCAGATGGCAGCTTGTGTATTGAGTTGGCTGCTTCATAAGCTGTAATTATGGTGGATGCAAAATGGATTGCCTCATCCATCTGGAATAAAAATGGGATTATCACTTGGTAATTTTGTTCTATATAGGACTGCAAAGTATCTTGCCCATCCCTACTCTTTGGCATGGCAGGGGTTTAACAATGAAATATAAAAGAATGCAGAGCCCAGATTATCTTTTATTTACAGAAGTGATAAATTAACCACTGGAAAGATAAAACCTGCCCAAGCAATCATTTCTCCTCACTGACCTCATGCTTAGGCATTGCTTGGAATGAAATCAGCTTTGGAAAAAGACATCCATAATTGAAAACAAATGGTGACAGTGCACAAAAAAGATACACTAATAACTGATGTGTAGCTTCAAAAGTTTCCTAAGCTCCGTGAAAGCCTGAACCTTTCCTAAATAGGCAGCCGGTATCTAGTGACGTACTCACCACTGCTTGCCACATTACTGTCATGCGTACATCACACATCAACCAATGGATTTGTTTGTTAAAAGAAAAAAAATAATAGGAATACTGTGCTCCTTTTAGCTGTGCAATCTACAACAAAATATATCTCACTATGAAGTCCACAATACATCATACAAAACACACAGTTAAGGACCATGGAAACCCACATAATCACCACTTCCATGAAATGACATTAGGCTTGGTGATACACATGCAAGTAATGACTTAGTTATTCAGCATTTACTTGTGTACTTACATTCAGGAGCTACCCAAGTGATAAAACCAGTGTTTTAAACCCTAAAGATTATTTGGTGATGCCACTACCATTGGGGGCAGGGAGGGGAACCACACAGACAGTAAATGCACTTTACACTTTGGCAAGGATGACAACTAGACAGTTTGTAGAAACAGAACAAACAACTTGCACTATGGGTTCCAACCAAAAGACAATCATTTCTTCTGTAACTTTTGATGAGCACCTTGCTAACACAAATAAGAATTCAAACCCATCTGGATCATCAGAAAACAACCAATGTGGCACAAACAGATGTGGCTGAGAAAAAAAATAAAATAGCCTTAACACTGGAAAAAAAAATCCCCAAAAGCCTCTAAATCCAATTTGCAATTGTGAATAATTTACCACTATCCCATTATTTCTAGTTTCATTCAACTAATCATCTGCTGCCTTTCACATCATGGCAGAAAACATGCAGGAATTCTATACTTCTGCTTTGGCAGTATTTTGCAACCATTTTGGATAACTACTGAGTTGAAGAGCAACACTTAATTTGGCTCAATAAATTCTTACTTAGTGAAGATGTTTGCCCAAAAAAACCCCAACCACCTGCAAATACCTGTTTACTCACCGTAACAAATAAAAAATAATAAAAAAAAACCAACCCAAACCCAAAACAACAACAAAACCCCCAAACCCTGGATCTGCAGAAACAGAGAAAAGAGGTTGTATAAGAAACTGCCATCCTGGCACCTTCTCTTTGCAAGTCCTTGCCACTGCAATAGTGAGACTGAAGTCTGGGTCAAGGGATCGCCTTCATGTCAGCCTTATCTGCAATTAATCTACTCACATATTTTAGCCTTCATCAGTGTATTAGAAACTTGGAAAGTACGAGCCAGGGGTACAGATGTAATGACCTCTACCAGACACTGCAAAGAGCCCATGACTATAACCATGGGTACAACACACTCACCAGAAACTTGACATGACATTATGGGAATACCCTAGAAAAGCTACGGAGGGTGATGAGAAGCTGGTCACTTTCCAGACAACTGCTGAATGATGTGGGGCTGCAAAAACCAAAATATCTGGTATGAATCAAGGCTTAGGTTCTACCAATTCCTGGGGTATGTGTGGAGCACAGTGCATCCACCTGCTGTGTTCTTCCACATCTGGCCAGGCAAAATAGCTTCTGAGATGCCAGGTTAAAAATTCAGACACTAAGCATGAGCAAGAAAGACACTGCACATCAACAGCTCTCCGTTTACTGCATTACCTTGCACCACACTCCTGGATTGGTGCAAAGTAATTCCCTTCCTTACTGGGAACAGAACTATGCCGCATCATTCTCCTTTACTAGAGGACAAAGGTTATGTAGGTGATGAATGCAAGCCAGTAGAACCGCACAACAAAATTTGGGCCACCAGAAGCTACTAGAGACCTCACGCCATTTAAGAAATACAGTAGAAAAGCAAACCAACTACCACCACTTTTGGAAGGAGGTTTTCTTCAAGAGAAGTTCTGTACAAACCAGAACAGAAAAAGGTTTGGTACAATCTTGCTGCCATCATTACAATGCTGCTCTCGGCCAGGTCTGAGGGCAACTGCAGTTCTGAATTCAGGAAGTTTACTTTAATTCTGCCTTGTATGTGACTACTCTTTTGATAGACAAAAAATACATTTTCTCTCTGAAAGGACAACTCAAATAGAACAACTCAAAAAGAAACCGTGACCATGATTCTAGCAACATTTTTTTTTAATCTCCTAATGTGAATGCTGGTCTGAAAGGTTTTGCAAGTGGCAGGAAGTTAAAAGTTGGGTTGTTTGGGTGTTGTTTTTTTTTTAATCCATGCTGATATTCAATACTTGGATAATAAAATGCTTCTTTAAAATATTTTCACTTTTACTTGTCAGTTTTATTAAAAGAAGGCAGTTTCTATTCTCCTCTGCAATATCTGAGAGATACAGCTCAACAAGACAGTTAGGAGAGTTGTTAAAACAATACATAATTCTACCCTGTATCAACAAAGGTAAAAAATTGCATATAAGGAGACTGGTTTAAAAAAGCAACTAAACACCTTAAGTATTATCCCTACCAAGTGAAATATTAAATTTATGCAGTCATAGTGTGGTAGACTGCTGCCACCTTTTGGTTACAAATCGCTACAAAATTAAGTTTGCACCTAAAAGGCACATATAATGCTAATGCATAATGTGACGTGCGGGATGCTAGCATGTTGGAGAGCAGTGGGGTGGCAGAGGTACATCATTTATACTTTCTGTAAACTGCGCGGTGTGTGGCTGCATGTCTGGACATTTACTTACCGTCTTCCAACTTAAAACATCTTCATATCTTCTATGGCTGAAATCAGCTCCCATTGGAATGCATGTAATGGTTACTACACTATGAAATACCTACTAAGATTAAAATTAACAATATTTTAGTCCAAGGGAATAAAAAGAGGAAAAGGCGGGGAGAATAAAAAGAGGAAAAGGCGGGGAGAATAAAAAGAGGAAAAGGCGGGGAGAATAAAAAGAGGAAAAGGCGGGGAGAATAAAAAGAGGAAAAGGCGGGGAGAATAAAAAGAGGAAAAGGCGGGGAGAATAAAAAGAGGAAAGGCGGGAGAATAAAAAGAGGAAAAGGCGGGAGAATAAAAAGAGGAAAAGGCGGGGAGAATAAAAAGAGGAAAAGGCGGGGAAATAAAAAGAGGAAAAGGCGGGGAGAATAAAAGAGGAAAAGGCGGGGAGAATAAAGAAAAAGGCGGGAATAAAAAGAGGAAAAGGCGGGGAGAATAAAAAGAGGAAAAGGCGGGGAGAATAAAAAGAGGAAAAGGCGGGGAGAATAAAAAGAGGAAAAGGCGGGGAGAATAAAAAGAGGAAAAGGCGGGGAGAATAAAAAGAGGGAAGGGAAGAGGACTCCAAGGAGATAATCAATCAGATAATACAATGTGCAGTTTGTACAGCCTGTATAGGTTACCCAGATGAGGCATTAGTCAAGATAAAGCTATTGTTTTGCATTTTTCTTCCACAATAATTCATTTCTGAATGATAAATGTAGCTTATTTTGAGACAGAAGCCACTTTTTTACAGCATACATTCAACTTTTATCTTCATCTGTTTGTTTTTAAAGCTATTACTAACTAGTCAAAGAGAAATAAAGCATGCAAAACCATTACTGCCACCATAGATTTGACCTACGCAGCCTATGTTACAACTTGAGACTATGTATATAATATATGAACGAGCAAATCCAGACAGTTTTACCCATAAGGAAGGTATTTCCAGACTTTGAGATCCGACTGTAACATAAATCCTCAGCCATTAAATCAATGGCAAACTCTCAACAACTGTAGAGGGAACAGCTGCAATGAAACTAACCGATGAGCACAAGACTATTAAAAAAAAAAAAAATCTCCCCGTCATCCTCCTTTCTTAAGGCTGTACAACCCAAGCAAACGTGATCTGAATGAGGCAGCACATCTACCTGGTCAGTGAGGACACGAAACTCATGAATGACTGAATAGCACAGCACAATGAAATAGCAGCAACACCACACGATGGCTCCCAGTATGGAGGCAGAGAAGTAAGTTTCTAATAAGTAATTACACATGAACTTGCTGTCAGCAGAATGCCTCTTGATATCCTTTTGTTTCCCCACCTCCTCACTTGTTTAAAAAGAAAGAATCCAGCTGCAGGCAACTGCTAATTAAATACTTTGGCTTTCAGCTACAGTTGCTGTATGCACACATCTGCTGTGCAATAAACACTGTTTTAAGTGTAATTGACATATTTTCCATGCTCTAGGAGAGAGTATTTATGACATGAAGAAAGAAAAAGCAAGCAGGGTCCAAGCCCTTGCCTCATATTCTCTAGAAAGTAAAAGCTGCAAACTGTTCAAAACTGTTTAAAATGCCTTTATTGCTTAAGGGCAGTCTTTAATCTCACATTCAAATGCTGTGCTCCCAAAACAATATATTTACTAATTTTTTGGCCCTGAAGTTATGTAAATCCAAACATATATTTCAGTGCCTAGGCATGTTTTAGTGGCTTATGTTGAGCATTTTGGCTCAAATCAATCATAAGCAACACCATATTCCACTCCCTCCGATTTCACAATCTGGGTTTCAGACAATGGATGTGGACAAAGGTAGGCAACTCAAATATCCGTAATGGGGTCCTCCTAAGTCAACAAGGTCAGACTCCGTACAAATTTAACTGAGCTATGGGAACGCAGACATAGCACAGACGGAGCAAGCCAGAAACCATGACTGATCAATGACATTCAGTAAAAGGAGATCTCTGGAGTTTGGTCAGTGGCATTAAACATCTATGTCCTGCTTTCGGCTGGGATAGACTTAGTGCTGTGTTCTGGATTTAGGATGAGAATATGTTGGTAACACACCGATGTTTTAGTTATTGCTGAGCTGTGCTTACACAGAGTCAAGATCTTTTTGGCTTCTCACACACACTACCCGCGAGTGGGCTGGGGGTACACAACAAGTTGGGAAGGGACACAGCTGGGACAGCCAACCCCAACTGACCAAAAGGACAGTCCATCCCACGAGACGTCATGATGAACAATTAAACTGGGGGGAGTTGGCGGGGAGGTGGCAGCCCACTGCTCAGGGACAGGCTGGGCATCAGTCAGTGGGTGGTGTGCAACTGCATTGTGCATCACTTGTTTTGTACATTCTTTCATCATTATTTTCACTTCCTTTTCTGTCCTATTAAACTGTCTGTATCTCAGCCCATGAGTTTCGCCTTGCCCCACTGTGTGGGTGCTAGTGAGCAGCTGTGGGGCATTTAGCTGCCTGCCAGGTGAAACCACAACACACCATCACAGAATTAGCTTTTGACTGTAAAGCTGTTGTGCATTACTAGTATTCAAGTATTTCTAAGTCCCTTTGGAACTTCTAGTGAAGCTAACATAGCATAAATCACAGTGTATTGATCTTCACAAACTGCCAGAGCTGAATTTACCTGTAACTGGCTGTCAACCAACAGCCTGCTTTTAGTATGCAATCAACGATCTCGTTCTTTACACTTAGAACTACATTTCTCTATTCTGCTCTAAGTTACACTGTGACACCAAAGACATCTTGACTTTAAATTTTCTCTAGGAAAGTATTAGAGAGGGAAGTGCAAGTATGCATGTGGGAGAGAAGGGGAAATAAGTATGAGTAACTTGATGTACAGCTGACAGCAAAATAGCACCAGACCAGAACATTGCTCTTCTTTTGTCTTAACATATGGGAAAACAGAAAAGAAAAAAAAATACGCATAGAACCTTAGAAGAGGTATCTGGATCACAGTTCCTTCCAGCCTGAAGCTAAGCACACTATTACTAACTCTCAATCTTCAACAGCTACCAAATTCAAAAATAGCATCTTCCCCTCTAGTTCCAAGTTTGCATGAAAGATGACATCCGCTACTGGTCTGAGTTACTGTTGGCTCCACTGGACAGCTCAGCACACTGAGCCTTGTGGATATCAACAGGTAACACTCAATTCTTGCCATCACCCCTGAAAATGACGGTAAGAGGCTATATACTGGAATTGGTATGTATTTTTAAATAATTCAATAAATTACAGATAAAGGTACTTTAAGATGAGGATGCAAAACAAGTTTGCAAAAGTTAGGGCACACAAAATTACGGCTATGTGTGGAACTTAACTTTGGTCCACCTCTGTACTTGTACTACTGTGTGATATAATATAGCATAAATGGATTAGCATGGAACGTACTGGACAGAAAAACGTAAGCAAGTTGGTTAAATTCTATGGATTACAAAACATTAAGAGGCAGAGAACAGTATTCCAGCTCTACACGTCATTAAAATGAAGAATACAAAGCAGTGATTACAGAGGATTTTCATAAAGTTACATCAAACCCCAGACATATATACTCTACAGACTATTGCAGAGTACCGTATAATGTAATATAAAGACACATGGACGTCCAGTCTGGGGAGAATTTTTTACTGTGAGGACAGTAGGAAAGCAAATCCTCAGGGTTCCCATTTCCAGTCAAAATCCAAAAATACAGGTTGCAACACTGGTCTATGCTCATCACATTTCTTACCCAGAAAGAGTAAATTCACAGCTCCCGTCTCCTGGAACCAATGTTCTGTTTCAAACACAACACATGCACCTCTATTCCCACCCACCCCCAGCCCCAGGGAGATAACCTGAGATTTGACAGCATATCTAAATCTGTTTGGTTTTTCAAGTTTGTCAGCTATATTCAGGGAAACATAACAGATGATTGAAAAAAACCTTACTCTTCCATGAATATGAGGTTTTATTGTTGGTCAGATTTTAGTTCATCCTACATTAAGAGAAAAAATTACAAATAAGATTACAATAGTGAAGCTCTTCAGCACTGTAATAATTTTTCTCATAGATGTGCTTTGAGAGAGATTATGCCTGATTCCTCTCATTATAAGCACTAGGAGACTACAGCTGTATTAAGAAGTATTCATTCTTTTAGTCTCAATTCAGTTTCTATAATTGCAAGCACAGAGAATTTTAGAAAAAAGGGGTCTTACTGAAAAGGCATGAACAAATGGATGGATATTCTTGATTTTAGAATATTTTCTTCCATCAGATTTTTCGAAATAATAGTGGAGGTGAGGCTTCCCCCCTGCCCCCCCACCCCCACCCCGAAGACACATAATTCAGAAATTTTTATTAGAAGGTGAAGCAATGTAGTTTAGCACAGAATATTCTTTACTTGGAATAAGTAAACACCAGGATAACTAACAAATCTCAGGGCATCTTTACTTGACCAAGAAAATCCATGTGACATTAAGACCATCTTCTGCTGCTGGAATGTTTTGTTTAGAGTATCTAATTTTAAGGATCAAACTGCTTATTTTTCTTTCAGAGCCACATGCATTACAGGAGCCATTCACAGAATGTCTACTTAAGAACTTAAAGAAAATGTCTGAAAGGAACCACAGATTCAGCTGGGTTTTTAAAAGCCAACTTTCCTGACTAGATGGTATCTTTTCTGTTGTATTTGTCATACATTAATGTGACAAGAGAAATACTTATGACCCGTTCATACACAAGTTTAAAATGTCAAGGCAAGAAAGCATTAAGTGAGGATATATCATCAATTTCAGACTGAAGTATTAAAAAAGACTGGTTTTCTATGATAATCAAGTCACATGCTGCACTGAAAAGCTGAAAGGAACAGAAATCAACAGCTTAAATTCCTATTATTAAAAACAATGCATATTTAAACATAATTAACCTTTCTGTTCCCAAGTGAAGCTAGTCCAGATTTACTACGTAACTCATAGTGAAAAGAACTAATATAATTACCGAAAAGTCAAGAATATAGTGTTACCTGTCATGCAATTTGGCAAAAATCTGAAAAAAAAAAAAATCACAGTTACTTCAGAGAATCTTATATCCAGTAAGTATTAGTAAAGAACTGATGTGTTTCTGCTCTGTCAGCTAAGCACTTTAGTAGACAGAATGAGATGTAGTATCAAACCATCAGCTGTTTGCTATGCTCAAATGCTAGGAAGTCTTCCCAGGCAAGGATTTCCATCCACGTAAGCAAAATGCAGAGACGTTCTTTATTCCCAAAACAGCACTCCTCACTCAAAAATCCTGTTATTCAGCTTTAGAAAACTAAAATCCAAGACAATGCATTCCAAAAGGACTGGTGATTTGGGGCATAGATAGCTGGGTGCACTGCAACTCTGGAAAAGTGTGACTTTCAAAAAGCTTGATTTGGCACTTCCTCTTTAAAGGTGTCCCAGAAGTAAGAACCCAAGATACCCAGAACACATTTCAGATCTCTGAAAACCCTCTGAAAAACCTGACAGCAAAGGAGTAAACATTCCATGCCATGCCCTTTTCTGACCCACATCCTCAAGCATCAGCATCTACCTTCAGATAACAGCTCCAGTGTAGTTCAAGCATATAGTAGGACAAAACAGACAAAAGCTCCAGATCCAAGTTACTGCCACAGATGATCAGTTTTCAACTAAAACAGCTCCAACTCTAGCCATGATCTATGAACAACCCGCTAATGCAACCTAAACACAGGTGATGTCTAAGAGAAAGCCTGCTTAGCTCCAAATCACAGAAATGCAGACTAACTCATGTTGGGAGGGACCTCCAAGGGAGTATCTGGTCCAATCTCCTGCTCAGTGAAACACTAGTAACACTGAATCCAGACCAGGTTGCTCAGGATTTTCTTTGGCTCTTAAAACCCATCAAGGACAGAGATTTCTGGGATCTCTGGGAGTAATCCGTTCCAACACTTGACTACCCTCATAGTGAAAAAAAATATCTCGCATTTCAATCTATGACCACAGACTCTCACCCTCCGGCTGTGCAGTTTTCAGTGAGTTTGGCTCCATCCTCCTTGTAACTTCTTAGGTACTGGAAGGCTGCTGTGAGGTTCACCTAAAGCATCCTCTTTCCAGGCTGAACTTGTCCAGCTACCTCAGCCTCTCCTCAAGGAGTACACACTCATTTTGCTATGATTTAACTTCAGCTGTAAAATCAGTCATATATTTTTGCACACCTTCTGTAACGTGTTAAAGATAACACACAATCTCTAAGAAAAAAAGCACAGATTTAGGATATTTACCTCGTTACTCATTAAAGCAGACTGGAAACAGACTGCAGCAAAGGGTAAAATAACTACAAGTTTTTCCTGGTGCCATTTCTCTACAAAGAAAATAAACTCTGCAGCTGGGTGTAGGTATTTGGAAAACCTATTAAAAACCCCAGCCCTGCTCTTGAGAAAGTTAACTTCCCAAAAGAAAGCACATGGAACTACTCAAAAGGGGAGGGGCCAATTAGTTCATTAACACTTTTCAAGGACAAAAATAAAAGCAGTAAGATTTTATTTTTTTTTCCCAGAACAAAGTGATCAATGCCACCCAACACACTCTACCAGTCCCATATTATCTGATACTCTAACAAAACTGAAATTCATCTGGGGACACACAAAGTGAAACAGAGCTTTAGAGAGGTGTGATTGTCATTTGAAATAAAACACCACCAAGTAATAACATAATTCATAGAACACAAACAACTTTCAAGCATAAATAGTTTTAGCAATTCAGTTTGATAACTTCAAGGTAAAAGCAGCCAGCAGTCCACTTACCTGTTGACTACTATGGAACCTTCAATTAACTCCAACATATCCATTTGTTCACAGATGTTTTGAATTTAAACTGATTTTTCCTTCCAAGGTAGAAGCTGTACCATGAGAACATCAGATAATACTTTTCTCAAACCCAAGAAAGAGCCTTTGTTTACATGAACAATACATGACTTGAATCCATTAATTCCCTTTTTTTTAAAGATATGCCTGTTACTATGTACAGAGTAAATAATGCGATAGTGACATTTTTATATTTATCTTTGAAAACTTCATTGAAATCTTACACTTTTGAAGCTAATGAGGTTTGTTTGCTTTGTTTTATTAGAAAAAATACTCAGGCAAGGTCTACAATCATCTGTCAATTATAAATGACTTACAAGAAACTCATGAAGCAATAAAATTAAAAAAATACAAATACAAACTATATCTGAAACACTTCTATTTGGCAATTTTATAACAAATTCAAAAAAGAAACAAAGATTACGGATTACTTTATAGGTACAGAAAAAGCAGTAGGTGAAGTGCTCAAGCAAAAAAAAATAAAACCAAAACACTGCATTTTTTCAAAAATAAAGTCACATCACTACAGATTTTATGAATAATACCCTTATTAAACAACCATTCCAGAACATCTTATATTAGTGGTGCTTTTAATCTGCACTTTATTTCGTTTGATAAGATTTTTTTTTTGTGTGTATATAAGTAACATTTTTAACCCACTGGAGCTAAGCAAGGCTCTCGTGTCAGTACCAATGCAGAATGCATTTGTATTATATTAGGATATGCTCACTTCTGCAACCAAAGGGTTACTTTAAGTTTTATTCTATTTAATAAAAATTTAGTGTAAAAACTGCTGGTTATTAGTTTCACTGTAGTAAATTCCTCCCCAACAAGGAGGACTAACTCTGCAGTTTGACTGCATATATCCATACAAATTTTACATATTAGTTCCTTCCAATAGTAAGGAAAAAACTAATTTTGTGTTTACTATTAGAAAGGAGCGCCATGAATTAACTATGGGTACTATTCATCCCTCTAAGATTTCTGGGAAGGATGTTCAATGTATTTTTGTTCTTACAACAGATATTAACAGTAGTATATAGTCCCTTAGGTATGTAAAAGAAGGGTTTTTTTATTGTTAAGGAAGGTGCTTTTTTAAAACAATTCTTCTGGCAGCACTAGTGAATTACAATATCCTTCAATATTATTTCTACCATAATATATACATTTTAACTTTCATGCCTCTAGAAAAACATCTACAGTACATTTCATAATATAAAAATATATTACAAATCTGCTGAAATATTTACAAGCAATGTCCTATTATCTATATGCAACATTTTTGTCTCCATACAAAGACTAAACAGGTTAGACGCATCTCTATTTGTCAGTTAAAAAAAATCCATGGCTTCTTGCTTATTAAGCAAGAAAATGATTTTACTTTCCTTTTCAAAGCCAACTTTGGTGCATAAAGGATTGAATTTCTAGATTATTTTTTTTTTCAAAAATACCATTTTCTTTACATCTAGAAAACATCAGGCCAAATAAAAAAAGTATACTTTACAAGTGAACGGGGATCCTAAAGGGCCAAAAAAGTAAAACAAAACACCAATAACACTAACTGCTTAAGTAGAGGTTTTTCAAAACCCGTCCATTGATACGGATCACATAAAAGCAGATCTTAACATACTATACTACTCCTGAAAAGGGGGTCAGACATACTGCAACACTCTTAACATCTTTAAACCGTACTATATGTATTCATAGTTGATTGGAAAAGACAAGCATTCCATCAACATTCGTTTAAATATTATAATCCAACATATTTTAGGGATCTGCAAAAGGACACGAGATTACAAATGACAAATGATTACTATCCACCATACTCAAAGGGCAACAGGATAATCCCTCGGTAGCTGTTTATTGTCTGGCGTGTGTTATATTTAGTTAACATTGACAAGAAGCCTAATAGCTTGTTGACAGTTCTCCTGGGAATTGTGAGTAAATGGTGATGGTTACTTTTTCTTTTCATCAAATATAAACTACTGTATTCACTAAAGAAAAAAGCAGCTTAAAGAAGCAAGCATGCAAAGCCTTTCAGTTGTTCCACTAAGTTGCCAGAAGAGTGTTTGCTCAGTCTCCCACTGTACCATTCCATGAAAATGTGGATATACAGTAATATATTAATATATTCCACGGAAGCATCAACTTCATTCACAGAATGTTTACACTAAGCATAAATATTTATCTAAGAAAAAGAAAAAAAAAAAGGATGGGATTTGACTAATGTGCAACTTTATTTCTAAATCCATTGTCAGTGACTAAGACTGCAGGTGTCCCCACTTGCTTGGTTTTTACCTCTTCAACCTCTTCTGGGGCATTGTTCTGTAAAAGAAGATAGTACAGTTTTACATAAAGACCCTGAAAGTCAGCCAGAATACACTATGAAATCATGACTGTATAGAATCTAGTTTAATTTTATTAAAACTGAAAGCCATTTTAGATGATCCCATATTAGCATACACTTCAGATAATTCAAATTTGCCGTTGGAGTCATCATTTTAGCGTGACATTAATAGCTGTCACTGAATTTCTTTAACCACTTTTTCCCCTTGCAAAATTTTAATCTTCAACTTTCTTTGACCTCCCACAGTTCACCCCAAAGCTCTTCTTAATTATACACTGCTCTGTACTGTTAAAAGTCTAGTGCAGTATCATGTGATAGGACTTTAATTTTATTTGGGAGAGAGAGAAAGGGTTGCTCATTTTTCTCCAAAGACTTAATCCCAAAGATTACATTTTTATTTTGAAAGGTTATTTTTTTTTCCTTTTCAAATCAAACTAATCTATCAAGTTCTGCAAAAGTAAACAATACAAAAATTAACACCTAAATCAGATTATAAAAGTCACTGTGTTAAGCAGTTTTAAAAGACACAATCCAATTTCCTCATACCATTTTTATGATTTATGATTAACATCAGTTGTTCATATACTAAAGTATTTTAAACACTTGTATTTGCAAAGATAGCAGATACAGTATGATGATTTATTTTCATATTGTAAACCAAGGTTTCATTAATTTGATTAGTGAAATACACTGAATATTAAAGGTGAACTGAAAGGCTTATCATATACTGAGACCTCAGATTAGTGTTCTAGTTACTCCTTTAGACCATCCTAGGTCACTGGATATTAAAGAAGAAACACAGGAACATCGAACTTCTGTTACGGCAGAAAAAACTCTTTTTTTCTGACCCATTTTCATGAATTTTTAATAGAAACCCATAAATATGTATCTCTGGATGTTCAAAAACTTTAGAGTGAATTAAGCATTTCAGATTACCTTTAAGAACTGTACACACAGAGAACTGTGGGTACTGACAATTATGTGAGCGCACTAATAAAGGTGGGTGGGTGGGGAAATCAGGGAATTATTAGAAACAACATGTATTAGAAGCCAATCTGAAGTCCTAAAAACACAAATGTGAATGCAGCTTAAAGACAAGTGACATACTGTCCCCTTCTGTCCCCCTCTATAGAATCTTGTATTAAAAAATAACAGTACTTGGATACAAGTACAGATTTCAAGGTAATACTGCATGTATTACAGTTGAATATAAAATATGTAAAGATAAATTTGGACTTTAAAAAAATTGGTATACAAACCAGTATGTGATCTTAACAGAAGTGATCTTTCAGGATTCCACTGTATGTACCTCCTTTACTAGAATTTCTGTACACCAAGCACAAAAAAGTAAAATACACTTGGTAAATACACACATTCCCCGTTTCTCAGTAACTAGAGTTCAGTTCAAGTAGTAAAGTAATTCTGAAACAACTTAAGACCTCAGAACTTAACTCCTGGACGCTGACAGGATTGAGGCTCCCTGGTCTAGTGTATAATGTATTAGCAATCCTGATATTCCAACGTCAAAAAGTTAAGTGAGGCTTAAGACTATATTTAAGAGATTCAAAATTAGGACGTTACCTGTATATGTTCGGGTCCAGAAGCAAGGCAGTATCTTTTGGTAGTTTTGATAAATGAACTACTTTAGTTTTTAACTGATGTCGCTCACTTTCATTTACCCACACATCAGGCAGACTATGAATAAATAAATAAAATAAAAATATTCAAAAAAGATCAACTGTTTTTCTTACCATAAAATTATGCGGTAAACTAGTACATATGATTTTTTTAAAGTAATCTTCACATTTCACTGGTTAAAAAGCATTTGCACTGGCCTGAGGAAAAGACAGCCAGTCTTTACACAATGAACTTCAAAGTTTTTCCAAGTTCTCAGTGTGAAAAAGATACTAAACAGAACTTAGATTATTCCAGAAGGATACTAAACCAAACATACAATGATAATGGCACTACACTCTCCAATTTAATGTGAAAATGAATAGCAGGAAAAAACCCAGTTCTTTGAAAACACTTTATTTTACTGGGCATAAATACTTGGATGTTGTCAAAAAGTAAAGGCCAGGATATACTGCAGGCGCTGAGCTTCAAGTTACACTAATTTGCTTGCTCCAAGTTCAAAGCTTTCAATGTCAATATGCTCCAACTCTGCCAAAGTTAATAGTTTGATTATATTCTGAGGAAATCCAGGCAATCACCACAAAATATTCTGGCTATGTAACAGTTCCCATTGTGAGATGGAATAAAACTTGGTCTTCACACAATAAAAATAATTGTTCTTTCAGTGTCACTTGCAGTGAAACTTGGGGAAGAGAGAGGCAGATAACACACAATTGAGCTATGTTCTGTACTTTAATTCTTTGAAACCAAACATGCCTACTTCAGAGTGGCTTTATTGCATTATTGCTTCTTTTACTGAAAGTACATTGTGTTTTTAAGGCCTTGCTGAGGTTTTCAGGTGACACATTGTTAAGAGAGGTACTGGGCTTGCATAGGTTATCAGTATCTTACTTCCCTGTCTCCTTCCTAAAAGTCAGCAATGACCAAGGCCATGCAGAAAACACAAGTGATCCATTTTGCTTCCACTACTGGAAAACATAGAAAAAAACCCACACCCACCCAAAAAAAAGCATAAAAAACCAACCCAAAACCCAACAACCTCCTGAAATCCCACATAAAATCTGGGAGATTTTTGTTGGGTTTTTTTGCATGTGTGGGTTTTGTTTGTTTGGAGGCTGGGGGGGTGGGGGAGTGGTGGGAATGGTGCTTGTTTTGTTTTTGTTTGGGGTTTTTTGTTGGTGGTTGGGGTTTTTTTTGTGTACATGACACAAGAGTCAAAAAGTAATTTCAGGTTAGGGAAAAAAGTTTAAGTTTGTAGCTGAGAATTCTAACATTCTGAAACAAAATTCAAATCGAGCAACCCAACATTTAAGACTATTTAAATGAAACAGTTCCTTCCTTGACCAACACTATATAACACTATATGCAATTTTAGAGACTTTTGCAAATTATTAAACTGAATCTCGATTTTTCAGCAATAAAAGTTAGCTGCAATTCAAAATCAAATTTTTGGGTAATCCATCCAAAAATTGAAATGAAACTGAAAACTTTTATCCTGGTAGGAAAAGGAGTTACTCCAATAATACCTTTCCCTTTTCAGATGAAGATGGAAGAAAAAAGAAAAAAAATGGAGGGGACGACACCAAAACACTCAGGAGGCAATATGCTAAGGTTTAATACGGATCATGACAGGTGAAAAACAATAAGACTTTTTTTTTTTAAAGTCAAAATCAGGTTTTTGACAAATAACATTTGAAAGACATTTTTAGTAGAAGCTATATGCTGAAGATGCAGAACACCACAAACAGCAAATAAGAAAACTTTTCACATGCAAAGACTATTTGAAATATACATAAAGACAACTAATTAAGCTAAGTAGTACTGGCACAAAGAATAAATTCCTGCTCTAATTTAAAAGTTATTTCCCTCTTGTAGAGGAAATGGCTTAAAGACTGGTATTCACTTTTCCTGAAAAATTACTTAATGTACAGATAACCTGAGCAGTTAAACAGTTTCACAAAATGACTCAGCACAGAAAAAGTTAAAATTATGACTAGGTCCATCTGAAAGACTGATGAACAGCTCAGCAGAACAGAAAGTAATCACCATGACTGCATTCAACTCTTCTGAAGCGCGAGTACGTTCACTGCATAAGACTGATGACATGATACCTTGCATTTGCTGTTCTTAACTGCAATAACTGATGGAATTGAATCTACTGAATACTCAATAATTCAAAACTATGTAACTCAGTGCAGGAAATATACCCTCTACCTAACCCAATCAAGATGCAAGAAATACATCAATATAAAATACATTATTCCTTTGACCTGACTGACCAAATCACATTCTGTCAGGGATGTCTTAACATTACTGAATAACTTGTCTTCTCTGATGCAGAGATTCTAATATTGTATTCATCTGCATGATCAAAAAAACTCATTCAACTCTGTATAAAGGACAAAAAGTACTCTGTATGTTCCCAGTGTTTTATGTTTTTAGTGTTTTTTATCTTAAAATGCAATTAACTATCTTTACCTATAATATTTTAGTAACTTCAGAATGCTGTTACATGAAGTATTACCAGCTGTCCTAAAAAAATCCCAAAACCCTACACATTTTACTAGAATATTTCAGTTATCTTCTTGCAAGTTGAATTGAAACTTGCAGTCTACAAGTGCTGCAGTGAACAGCAAAAGTTACAGACACTTTAAAATTGCATCAAAATGCCAAAGATAAACAGCAGCCTTAGCCCTCTGCAAATAAAAGTTATAATAGATTCACACTGCCAAGTTCACATTACTGTAAATGAATAATTTGGGACACTACAAAACTAAGTAATTTAAACCACTTGACCAAAGCCAAGGTAAATTTCTGTTATGTTAAGGCTTTTCATCACTGTCCCACACAGCCACTTAAAAACAGCACTGAATCTGAACGATCTCCTTGTTCTAAAAGCTTCAGAAGAAAGAGATGGTATCTTAGCTATTTCAAAGTAGTAGAAAAATGATTTCTGAAGTACACTTACTACTCCATAAGTCCCAAGCCTACCTGAGGGCAGTGCCTTTATCCTGCATTGCACAGAAGGAACAAGGCAGAACTTCGAAAAACCAGGAGAAAAAAAGCAGCCAAACATGCTGAAAGTGTATTCTAAGCTTCAGTGGGAGAGCCCAAAGAAGCAGCAACATGGGATGGGTACCTTAAAGGGACCAGCTGTAGCTGTTACACTGTTAAAATTGTGGCACCTAAGCAAAGATTCTTGTAGTTCTACTGTTACACTGATGACGGTACATTTTTCAGTACCTGAAAGTATTTCAGGATCATGATGAAACAGTGGGTAAAACAAAGCTGTCTTAGTGACAAATTTCTGTATATATACAGCTGGCAAAACCAACCTGAACATCAATAACAGAGAACCTTGTTATTAATACCCATTCTGAGAAAATGCATTAAAAATACATCTTCAGATTTACCTGAACTGGTATCAGAGTCTAAAGACTTGAAAGCTAAAGTAAAAAAAAAAAAAAAGCACTGCTTATTGTTTTTTAAAATTCTACATTACTCTTTAAAATGCATTTTTAAAAATATGAACTTTAATTTAAATATTCAAAGGCATAACATAATTTAGTGACAGCTCGTTTACCCCACTGTAAATCCTTCCCCATTTAAATCCTGTATCACTAGCAACATACTCACATGTCCTCTGGCGTCCAATGAAGCAAGAGTTTTATTTTTCCAGAATCTTCTTTTCTTTTAGCTATTACCTGATAATAATTACATAAATCATAATTAAAACCAACTCTGCAGATCTTTTGCTCAAATATTGTTGTTCTTCATGTTCAACTGAACATTCATAAAAAGCAAACTTTTTTACTCTCTGAAATGGTGTATTAACTCTAGATATAGTAGAATGTACGTATCACTACTCAAGCCATTCTTGGCAAGGCTTAACATTTTCCTGTAATATTTTTCTACTGAGTGGTCCCTGGGAAAAAAAAAAAAAAATACATCCTGTAAGTAGTCAGCTTTCCTTTTAAATAATACAAATTTTTAAGCAGCTACTTCAAAAGCTTTGAAGAACATACTCTCCTCTACAGATATGCTCATGTTGTTCCACAACATATCTACAGAAGATGCAAGAACTGATGCAGCTTATAGTTTAATTATAACATGGCATAAGAATAAATTCTCTGACAAATATTTTGACATCTTGACACATCATACATATAACTTCCTAGGCAACCTTTACTCATTCCTCTTCAATACCTAAACAACACACTGAATGACACAACAGCAAAGGCTGCTTGGAAGAACTCACAGGTTTACAGAGATTGTTTAATGCGTACATACCAGTGACCCTTAACACTACTAGTGAGCATACTTGATACATCGTTGTATGAATGACAAATCAAATGACGTGTCAAAGACGTGTCAGCAATAGGTAAGAGTTTAAACAGAACACAGGTGCTCCACTGCTAAGGTCCCAGACAAAAAGTGAGAAGTCCCTTATAGTTTCTCATACTAGCTCACAGTAGACCAGCACATAAGACACTCTCACAGAGAATGAAGTCTAACTTCAGGGTCCTACACATAAAGACTCCTGCCTTTAACAAAGATAAAGTTAGAAATACACACAGAGGAAGTATAAAAAAAGAAATCTGTTCATTCTGGCACAAATATATTCTTTAACACTGGCATTCAAAAGGTATCATAAAGATTTACAGTACCTGGAAAAACAGGGAAAAGCTGTTTGCTTCCTCTTCTACTGATTTACCCTCAACCTCTTTACTACATGTTAGAATACTTCATACAAATTTTCCTATTTGCTTCAAACACCAACTCCCCCACCTTCTGTGCATATGAGCATAAAATGGTAATTAAATCTTTGAAAGATTCTATACACAGCCACTGCAGATACTGTAAACTCCAAAAAGTTTACTAGAGAACCTCTGAAGCACAGAAATACCAAATGGTGGCAAGCATTCTTTATGAAAAAGACTAATTAAAATGTAGCATTCAGAACTTAAATACTGAAGTCCATAATCTGCATCAGCCAAAGCAACTTCCCACAACTGAGTATCACGGTAAAGTATACTTAGTCATGACATTTCAAAGAATTCACAAACTTGTTTAAAGTTTTATTTTTACAACTACGCAATGATCCTCTAAGCAAAAATGATGCAGAGAGATGCATCCATGGATTAAATCGCCAGATTATTAATACAGATATGTTTGAGATACCTGAAGGTATCGTATCAATATGCTTGTAGATGAGAACTGGGTTTGCACAGCAAGGTTTTGAGAAGCTGCTAGAAGCCTCCCCTATGTCCAACAGAGCCAGTGCCAGCTGGCTCCAAGATGGTCAAAGCCAAGCCCATCAGCAATGGTGGTAGCACCTCTGGGATAACATATTTAAGGAGGAGGAAAATTTGCTGTACAAGAGTAGCTGGGAAAGAGGAGTTAGAATCTGTGAAAGCAACAACCCTGCAGACACCAAGGTCAGTGAAGAAAGGAGAAGGTGCTCCCGGCACCAGAGCAAAGATTCCCCTGCAGCCCGTGAAGACCATGGTGAAGCAGGCGGTCCTGACGGGGGACCCACGCTGGAGCAGTCTGTTCCTGAAGGACTGCACCCCATGGAAGGGGCCCACGCTGGAGCAGTTTGTGAAGAACTACAGTTCTACAGTTCAGTGGAGAAGTTCACGGAGAACTGTCTCCCTCTCCCGTGAAGAGGGTCCCCACACTGAAGCAGGGGAAAACTATCAGGAGGAAGGAGCAGAAGAGACTATGTGTGATGAACTGATGGCAACCCCCATTCCCTGTCCCCTTACACTGCTCAAAGGGACAGGACGTAGAGAAATTGAGAGTGAAGCTGAGCCCAGAAAGGAGGAAGGGGTGGGGGGAAGTTTTTTTAATATTTAGTTTTATTTCTCAGTACCCTACTCTGATTTGATTGGCAATAAATTAAGCTCCCTGAGTTGAGCCCGTTTTGCCTGTGGCAGTAATTGGCAAGTGATCTCTCCCTGTCCTAATCTCAACCCATGAGCCTTTAGTTATATTTTCTGTCCTGTCCAGCTAAGGAGGTGAATGATAGAGCAGCTTGGTGGTCACCTGGCATTCAGTCAAGGTCAACCCACCGCAGTGATAGTGAGGTTTTTAAAACAAACAAACAAACAAAAAAACCCCAAAACTCAAAACCACACAACAAAAAACCTGAAGTCTTACACTAGAAGGTTTTAAACCAAGTTGTCATATGGTATGGAAAAGGCCATCCAATGGCCTAAGATTAGAGAAGCAATAAACAAAGTACAGTAACACACCGTTCAGTTCTTCCAAAAGGAGAAAGTTCCCATCAGTTAGCCCCAGTTTTAGGACCTCTCCTATATATGTGAATATATATTCACAATTCATCTGGAAATGGGATTGGAAGGCAGAATGAAAAAATCTGCTTTGCTGTCTGGCAATTCAAGATAAACTGAAGGAATGATCCCTGCAAGAACTGCAATAGGATGTTGTAGTGCAACACTGTAGATAATTGACAGTAAAAAAATCCTTTTTTTATTAATTTTTGCCAATTAGACAAAGTTTAATTGACTCTTGAATTAAAGTTTACTATAAGGCTCTTAAATTTGGGCATGCAAAACATTGCTAAGACTTTTCCTCATAAGTTTCAAACCATACCCACACCAGGATACATCCTTTTACTGAATTTGGAGCAGGGATGAAAACCTTTTTAAACAAAGATTTCTAAAGCACTCCTCCAATCCCTTCCAATTTGTAAGTTTTAGCCTTTGCCCAGAACCCAGCTGCTGCTTCTGCAAACTCAATTTCTTTGCTGCAGGCTGGAACACCTGAGCCTGGAACCATATAAAGTTAAGTCAAAGGTCAATTTACAGTGCAAATAAAACTCAGTTCTCACCAGCCTTCCCATTCAAAACCATACATTTTCTTGTACAGTCCAGTTCATTCTCAAATTAACCTACAAGTGTTAAGGAGATGCATAGGCTCTCTCATGTAATGCAAGCATCAAGGATATCACATACTCAAAAATTTGTGACATTTTAAAATGTTACAATATGGACACAGTAAACTAGTTACAACCAAATCACAAGGAAGAAGTTAGTCACCACAAACTGCTCTTCATCCTATCTAAATCTTGAAGAACAGAAACTAGGAAACCATACAAAATACACAAGTCACAGACTCTTATTACATATAAGTACTGGTTAAAGCTGAAGTTGCTGTCCCTCTATCACACGATCAATAGCACTGCTTCTACAGCAATTTACAGTACAAGATATGGTGATTCCAGAACCTCATAGAGCTCTGTGAGAGCCACCCAACAACACCTGCATTCTCCGAGGGGGGGGGGGTGGGGGGGGTGGGGTAAAAAAGTATGACATTAACAATTCCTCATTTTCAAGAATATGCAGTAAAAAATTTAAGACTCTCTTGTCTCACCATCACCACACTGAGAAGAGATATTTATAAAAAATAAAATAACGAAATACTGATGTGTAAAAGAGATTTGGGGTACAAAATTTAGGGCAATTCAGGTAGACCTGAATTATACCGCTACAGCTACCACCGACCTTATTCTAGAGCCCTCGTAACACCTTCAAGCAGTCAGTGCTAAACTCAGGGCTTGAACCAGCTCTCTCACACATGCAGAAGTTTAATAGAAAGAGAAAGTAAATTTTAGCAGTGGAAAATAAAATCAGAATTTTTCATAACAAAGAAGTTAAACATATATAATACAAGTAAGGTATTAAAGTTATGGCTAGGATGCTTTTGCACAGATACACTTGCATCCAATGTGCATTTTGCAGATTTCTTGCCCGTACCATTGGCTTATCTTGTCTCAACTAAATAATCGATACTCAAAATCTGAGCAATTCACTTGTTTTTGACTGGGATGAAAGATCCTCTCTCCATATATGGAACAAGTCAATTTTTATTTAATATTAAAAAGCAGTATTTTAGCTTTCTGTCAGGAGACAAAAGAAATATGGCATCTATTGCTTTTTCCCAATGTATTTTGAAATGGTCAATTTAAAAAAGTTTTTATAAAAAGGTGAAAAAAACCATGCAGTTTTATCACAATAGTGCAATGAAAATTTGACCACATACTAGGCAGGCTCGAGTCAGAAACACAGCTATGATGCAGACAAATCGAAAATTGCAAAAATTTTGCGGAAAAGCAACTTAAAAATATTATTTGCTATTTTGACACTAGTAATCAGAGTTTTATGGTCAAGTCTGCAAAAGTTAAAAATGACATGGAGGAAATCTAGCATATCTGCAGTAACGGTGCTCTGAAGACTTAAAATGGTTGTGCAAGGAACGTAAGTCCACTTAAGTTTTTAATTTTAAAATATCATTCAGCCAGTAGATGTATGCTCAGTAAAGCTTTGTTTGAAAAATCTCTTACTACGTTCTTTACATTTCATGCACTGTCCCGGGAAAAAAAAAATAAATAAGGGTGGCTAGGGGGTGGAAATCAATTTGAATTTCTCTGTGAAGGAAATGTGCATCAAACTTGTCTCAAATCAGAAATGGAGTTCTGCTGACCTCTTCTGGAAAAGAAAAAAATGTCACCCTTTAAATTGGTATGCATCATCTTACTTTTATTCACTCACCATGTTTCAGAGTTTTAGGATTTCAAAATCACATGTAACTAGTATTAATATGTGATCAGTAAACTGAAGTATCTAAAAGCTAAAACCAGTGAAGAACAGTTTAGTATTCAAATATATTAGAGAATTAATTCTAGCCATTTCAAAGAGCTGAAGGTGGGAGAGGGGGCCACAAAGGACAGAGTAATCTATAAGCTGGATTTTTTAATCAGTGTAACGTCTACTATTCTTTGGGTTAAATGGAAAAGTTTGACTTTTTCCATCTGAAAATTCAGAGAATCGAAGTACCAAGAATTTGACTCCAATTACAAAAAAAACCCAAACTGGGCAGAAAAAAATTATAATGAAGTAAAAGGTAAACTCTGGATGGCAAAAAACATTTCTTCAAAAAGGCTTTATTGACAACTTCATTCTACAGCTTTCCATATCTATAATTAAAAAGGATGGGTTTAAAAAATATACATGTACATTAAAAAAAGGAGCGCCTTTCCGTAGCAGATGAAAGCTATGTATAGTGACTGCTCAGAAATTCTTCGCATTAGTGATTTTTCACTACGATATCCATCCTGTAAAATGCTGCATTGTGCTGACACTATTCTTATGCTGCATTAAAAAAAAAACCCTACATCATTTATGCCAGTTTTCAGACAGCAAGGCTGTGTTCATGTTTTTCACCTTTTAAATTAATGCCCCTGATAATTACGCATTTTTTCTTCACCTGAAGGTGGACCACACAAACTGTATTATTAGGCTATTTAGCCAGTCACCATTCAAACTCAATGTCCTAATGCTTATAAGTTACGCAAAATGTGTTTGCATCTGAGGTGACCACGAGCTAACAGTGTACATCCACAAGACTGCTTCTATTCTACCTTTTCTTTTTAAAGCAGATTTTAGGCTGAGTGTCTTCAATATAGCTGATGTCCAGCACAAGCCCACACAACATCAGCAGCACACTAAAATAGGGTAGCAGTATAAGGCTGGAATCTTAGAACAATTATCCCATTGGTACAACATTTCCCACAGCTGAGGTCTTAGCAATTTCAGATCTAATCAACCCCCTACCATCTCAAGTGACACATGCATGGATGAGCTAAAAGGATTTTCACCACTTCCTCCAAGTTAGTTCGAAGCAGTTTTAGAGCACATTCCTCACTAATTCCATCTCCTTATAAATTATTCCAATAGCCAGAGGTGAACTTCCACAACCGAGCAGTCTGTCTGGATAACCTTTCAGATTAAAAGCAAGCTGTGAATTGGAAGAGAATCTGCTTTTCTCACAGTACTGTGAAATCCACATTGGCCAGGAAAACTAGAATGAGATTTAAATACAGTAACAGCTAAATCACCTGCAAATCTTCACTGCTCAACTGAGCTGGTGCTCAAGGCACACAAATTTCAGGAGTAATCATCTGAGAAAAATTTCTAATACATGCCACAGATTGTTTATAAACAATCATCAGTCTTGGAGAAAAGGACAAAGTAAGTTTCATGCATATAAAATTATCTTTTATTTATGGAAAGAGACTTGACAGTTCAATAGGTTGAATCATGTGTTAAGGTTAAGCCACAACTAAAGACACAGCAGTCAGCATTCCTTCCTCGGACTGCAGTCCATCTTGCCCTAGTCTGCCAATTTACAAAGTGTGTTTCTCTGTGTCCACCCCATTTTGTCCCATCTCACAATTCTTTTCTTCAGATAAATCTCTACCTGTTCTGTGCCCGTATCGACCAATTCAGTCCAGGAAACCTGAGGTTACATAGCTTTTTGAACTTTCAACCCCTATATCTCAATTCAGTATTTTTTTCCTCCGTTTTTAACTTTCCTAAATTAATACAGATGTCTATCCTATCCAAACACAAATGAAATTAACAAAATAGGATATGGAAACAGGACTAAAGGACAGTTCCCCACCTGGTCCTTGCCTCCTAGCAATTCACTGATATTTTGGTGGCAAGTTTATTAAAACAAAAAGAATAAAAGGGGAACAACAATAGATTTATTCAGGATTCTATCTTTTAATCTGAAAAAAGGAATACACGTAGATTTCAGATCAACATCTTTAAATACTCAATTATACAATTACCCTCGAAAATATTCCTGTGATAAATTAGCACTGTCACTCATGACTATGGAAATGCCATCTGAATTGCATTCTTATTTAGAAGACATAACCAAATGCTTCTGCAACATTATTTACTGTTAGCTGTTTCCCCAAGTGTATCAGACAGGAAACATTGCAAACTACTCAATTTGTGAGCTAGAAAAACTACTAACACTACCTTTAAAAAGTTAATGTACTAATAGAAATACCAACAATGTAAAATACGCTGTTAGTTATTTCTGGTTAAACACCTACAGCAGTTAAGAGGAAAAATAAATCTTTCTGGAGTATTAGATTTTTCAGATGCATAGGTAAACAAACAAAATGCGTCATATACATATATATATATATATACTTACAGTACTATGAAATACAACACTGTGGCCTTTTCCTAAACTTTCTATATGTGCCGAGAGGTTAAAGCAGATTGCTCGATGTCTTATAGCATCCAGTGTTTGCGCATCAAAGAAGTCATGAGGTCTTGCTAGAAAAAAAAAGGAAAAGAGATCCTTAGGTGTTCAAACATTGAAATACTCAAACACATTCAGACATATAAAGAAGTCTGAAGTGTCATTAGTAAATCATTTATCATTATGGCAGTAGCATCACCTTGTCAAAGAGTTGTAAACATTAATTTAACTGAGAGGGAAAAAATGGCTCCAAGAGGGGCACAATTCATTTAAGTTTGGTCAAAACATACTCCTTGTAGATCAAACAGCTATTCTGACAAACTCAATTACACTCACTTTTTTTTAAAGTTTCAGGTGAATTCTATTATTTCTTAATTTTGAAAATTAAGAATTCATTAATTTTGCTGAGTACCTCTGGGAACGTTCATTGCTATTATCTCTTATTAAAAAAAGGGAAGGAAAGAAGTCCCAGTACAAATAAACTAAACCCAAAACTCATTAATTCATGTGAATTCTAATTTAATGTGAAAACAGCACAGTTAGATTGTGATGTTTATGGAAACCTAAATGGCCAAGTCACTCTTACAGCAATCAGTAATTCCAGTATTACTGCTGTGACTTTGTAAAAAATATTATTAAAGTACTTCAAAACATGATCAGGCATACAATCAACATCTTAAAAGCAGAATTATACCTATACCTTATTTCTTAATTTTATTAAAAACAATCTCCTCTGATCTAATTTATAATCAGTAAAAACTCCAGCTATTTTCAGTGAATACTGAGATGCTGCAAAGAGATCAACAATGGCACTGAAAACAAAACTGCTGGGTACTGCAGTGGAACACAAAGCAAAGGATTAAGTAAGAATTACTATGAACATACAGAGAATACTAGCTCATCAAGAATTTTTTCATCTCCAAGGAGTAATAACAATGAACAGTCACATCGCATGAAAAACTCCACACTCACTGCTAGACATGTTTCTTTCTACATACAAGCTGTCATTCCATGTTCTTTGATTATTAGTGAAGAGATTATTTTCTTCTGCCAAGAAGCAGCAACTGCATCACATACTACACCTCAATTTATGACTAAAGTGCAATTAACATTCATCTGGTATTTTTACAAGTAGTCGAAAACCAGCAGGCACTAATAAAGCCCTTTATCCTTTTAGAAAAGGACTTTTACAGTTAAAGTGTTTTTTTAAAAAATTAAATTCAGTAAAAAAATACTGAATTCTGATTTAGAGCATAAAGGTCTATCAATTCTACACTCAGAGTCCTTTAAAAAATAATTGCTACTAGGCACATATCTGTATACTACTAGAAATACTTCACACAATTTTGAAAAATATACCATATAGTACAGCAGTAAAATTATACGAGCAAATAAGCATGAATAGAAGTACTTGTATTTTTTAAGTCTTATATGACAGCAGTAGTTCTCTATATAACACACTGAAATTAAAACTAAGAACAGGAGTTGATATTACATTGTCAACTATCATTCTATACTGTAAAAACTGATTCAAAAGTTCTGTTGTCTTCATTTAAAACAACTTTTATATTCCTTTTCATCAAGGTTATCTATCCATTATTTCAAAACAAACTCCACTTAAAGCTAGTCTTTGCTACACTCCTGGGACTAACTGTAAACTGTAGTTAAGCATTCATCTGTGCATTATGTTCTGTCCTTACTCTATCTCTCAGATACTGCCAAATAGGCAATCATCTCATTGAAATCTTTTCTTGCTCTAAGTGGTAACATAGAACCACAGCTCATGCTGCAGGTGGTCAGTGATGCAAGCATATAAATATTTTATAAATAAATATGAGGGAGGAAGGAAGGGAGGGTGGAAAGGAAAAGATAACCCCAAATGTTTGCTTCTGGTATCATACAGCAAATTTCTCCACGATTTACCACTGGATAACACTAAACAGATGCAAAAGAAAGGGCATAATTTGTCAAAGGCATACAAATAGTTTTATATATCTCCTATTGAGTGTTAATGCTGTACCTTCTATGTATCTTAAATTTACTTCCTCAGAAGTATTTTCAGAGTAAGGTATCTCCCTTCCTGCATAATACAAGTTCCAAGTACACATCACTTAAGTCAAATAAATTAAAACCTTCATACCAGTAGCCTACTAAATTAATTTCCAAGTGTTACATAACTAACATAGTCTTATCGTCAATTCCATGAACAGAAAGTTTCCTTATCTTGCTTACAGTTCTCCAGTGAACTCTATTACAATGCTTGTTAATAACTACAGTGTCATCCTAGCTATTCAAAAAGCAAGTGACAATACTGTAAATATAATCTTAGGTTCTGCAAAATTCTTTGAGGTAGCTTCAGAATAGCAATACTATGACCTATTTGAGAGATAGATACTTGAAATATGTTTGGCTCTGTACCTCTAAATGACAGACTACATAGAGCAGTGCATGTGTATAATGCTATCCAGAAGAAAAAGAAAGCTGTGACTGTAATCTTGAATTACTCTGCAACGTCAAAGTTTGTATAACAAATCAGTCTCTATATCACCAATAATGTAACCAGCTATATAGGGGGTGTCTATAGTAAAACACGCTTTCATCATAGAAGTACTAATTTCCAAATTTTAAAGAACACATGCTGTCTACAGACAGGAAAAAAGAAATGGAAAACTGTTCAAGAATGGCAAGACATTACCAAAGAATGGAAAAAAAAAAAAAAGTACCAAGTAACAGTAAGAATTCTCTACAGTTAAGGTAGAAGATCATGCCCTTGTCATATATAAAGCCACAATAAAGTCTCCTTTTTTTATTTATGCATTAATGTCTGTTAGAAAGGTAGCGTTCAGATATAAAACACAGAGGAAGCAAATTTATTGGTTTGCTGTATTTAAACTATTAAGAATTTATAAGAGGATGCTTCAATAGCAGCATGTATTAGCCATCAATTGCCAATAAATATTCAGTAAGCCACTTACAACTTGCAAAAAATAGCCAAGGACTAACCAAACCATGAGGAGGTACAAAGAACACTACAACAACATTTTCTCACAAGAAAAAATTGTTTTGTGATGCAAAACTGTAAATCACAAATAATCATTTGATGAAAAACTAAACACATTGTACACTATCACATAGCATCTTGCTTTACACCCATTTGTCGTAACTTCTTGTGACCCAGCTTGCAAAGAACCTGGTACTTAACTTCAACACCTCTCCTTTTGGACACTTTTAAAATATCTAAATGTAAGTCTATGTTCCTAGCTTTATACACTCTAGACTGAAAATACTTAATGCTATTATTTTGTTATTGTGGCTTCTTAGATAACGGTTCTTGCCCTTCCCCAACATACAAACTTGCACACTTTAACATTCTTTAACTAAGTAAAACTAAGCTAAAAACCAGAACGATAAGCAAAACTGTATCAGCCCTTTGTCAAGGTCACCTGATCAACAATAATCCACACAAAGTTTTAAAGAAAAGCTACCAATACTTAGCATTATCAGAAAATGCCATCAACTTTGGATCCATTTCTGGGTCGCGTACCCTCTGGAGAAATACATTACAGTAGTCAGTTCCCAACTCAGAGATTATTTCTGCCTTAAGGCAAAACTCTACAGCCAGCACTGCATTTGTCTCAAGAGGCAAGAAGATAAGAAATTGCTCAAGCAGATGTCATTTTTCTTCCTGTGCAAGACTTGATCAAGACAGCAGACCATTCAAGTACCACAGTCTGATCTTTAAGATTCGCATAATATTTACTTCTTACTTTTTTTCTTTGCTATACACTCATTCAACAATTCTGCAGTAAACATCTTAGCAGGTAATTTGAAGTTTTAACTACAAAGCACTGATATAAAACTTTTAAGTCAATAAAGTTCATCAATAACTAATAAAACGCCAATCTAAAAAACTACTTCTGCATATAGTGGGGCAGGGGAGAAGCGGAACTGAATTAAAACACATTAAATCAGCCACCTAACAAAATCAATCTGGAGGTGCGAGCCAAGATGCAACTCGGTAACCTCTGAAAGTGAAAACTTTGAAGTGACCAGTCTTAGACATCTATATTTTGTTTGAGTAATGCAGACAATAAATTGTGATAATCCTTCAGGAACCTGCAACTCTTTCAGTAATCCTCTCTTTCCTAGCATCTAAGATGAAGTAAAGGATACTGCAAAGTGACCACATAACCCTTCATTGATCAGCTTTCCCTTCTCATTTACATAGATTCCTAGATGAAAGGGAAAGCTCTTTGGAAGTCAAATTCTCTTTCCACCTTCTTTGAACGTCAAATCAGTGTCAAAATCAGAGGAGTTCCTGTAATTTACACTTTTAGATATTTAATGATACAAATTGCTCACATATATAAAAAAAAATGAAAGAAAAAAGTCACCGTAACTGAAGTTAACAGTGGCTCTTCCAGCACTGAACTGCACAGCTGTCACTGTGTGCAAGACAGACACAGAAAATAAACTTCTCAGAATCTAGGTGATACTGGTACTGTCCAGGACAGGGTTCTTTGCCTTCAAGGCAGAAACATGGCACATGGGTGGAGTAATTCCCTTAGACCACTACTATGTGTATCCATTGTTGTAGTACTGTTTGAAAAACCTGTAACTACTTCTTCACAGGAACACAGAGATAGATACAGCTAAGTGTTTACCACAGAAGAGTTCTGGAAAAATAAGAATTACTGACCCAACAAAGCAACACAAGTTCTCCAGCACATCATCACTAAACTTGTACCACCACCCAGGAGACAGGACTGAAATAACTGTCTGCTTATGAACACAGCTCCGTTTCTGTGGACAGTATGAGATGTAACAGGTCCAGTGGTTCATAAAAATGGTATCCTGCCCTTCTCTCCAGTACTGCAAGGTTGACTTTACACCACAGGTAAAAATTCATGGAAGTTTTTTCTTCAGCTGTTGACATACCAGCAGGAAAAAAATCTAAATGGGTTTTTACATGTCTCTACTCTAAAACGCAACTGTCCCAGTAACAGTTTAAAATTAGTAAATAATCAGTTCAGTACTGGAAAGTTGCATCCCAAGCAGTTAAAAAACAAAGTTAAATACTTCAATAATTTCCTAGTCTTTTCCAACCATTTCTGTGCGTGACAATCTCTAAATAAATTTGACATGGTTATCACCGATACTAGGACAACTCTGGAATCGCATAACTGGATCAAAACTGACTAGAAAAGGTACTGCATAAGTGATTATTACTTGCTAGAGGAAACAATCCTCACTTTAAATGATACATCACACTTCTCAGCACATTGGTTCATACAAAATTAATGAACGTCAACTAACTGTGCAGAAAAAGATTTTAAAACCCCAGCAAGTCACATCTGCCCAGAATTAGATCTTGGTTATGCTCATAAAACTATCATTAAGCTAATGAAATGTTGTGCTTGAAAGAGAGCTTATATAATATGCATTTATCTCTGATTTCTATGAATCCGCAGTCTCTGTTTGCAGTACTGAACTTCAGATCTCATCACTAAACAGAAAGTTTTCCAATAGTAATATAGTTAAAGAAAAAGCAACTCTAAAAATGAAATTCATCTTTAAATCATAAACTCAAACTGTTGCTCACAGAAACCTGATCTCTTCTACCAAACACATAGATGCTTTACCTGAAAAAGGAACACAAACAGAATCTGGAATTGTTTTCCTCCCATCTCAAGAGATGCCAACAATATAATGCTAAAGAGATCACCAACCCTACCAGACTCACACCTGCAGAGAAACAACCACATTGAAGAGGAACTTCCCATCCAAGACAAAGCTTGCAAGAACTTCTAAGTGGAAATACTTACGTAATGATCGTCGTCTCTTGTTCTTCAACTTTCTTCTTTTATTCATTCCAGCTTTAGATGGAGATTCCTCTTTGGCCTTTGGCTGGCTGGCAACTTTTGAAGAGTTCTGCTGGCTGAAGTGTGTGGGCACATGACGGGCAAGTCCTCCCTGAGATGCAAAGCTGGCATTGCACCCACCAACTACACACTGAGAAAAAGAAACCAGAACAACTATTTTATCAGCGTGCTATAAGGCACTCATTCACAGGATCTTTTCATTTGACTTTTCTGGCTCAACCTCAAACACACTAAAAGGAAGGCAACTTCTTAATGACCATGCAATTCTTAAAACCAAACATAATCTGAAATAAATTTCTACCTGAACTTTGTAACTCTCAATAATTATTCCATGGAATAAAGATTTTTTTCTATGCTATATTATATTCCAGAATATTGTATAGCATAAAACCAAATACACTGAAAGTCTTCATACAGAAAATAAATGCTTCTGAAGAACTTTCCCCTTCATAGACTAATATTCCCACCTTTCAAAATACTGCACAGTTATTCTGTATTTCTCAACAGCTCTCCAATCTTCTGCATTTGATAACTAATTCTCCAATGTCCTCCTTTCTTTTAACAAGTCAGAAGTAAAATAAAACATTCTTACTCGTTAAATTTGAAACAGCTTAATGCTTTTTATAAATGCTATAAAAAGTCAATAAACAGTTATCTTATAGTTCTATATAAACCTTTAACTTCAGTAACTTGAAAGTTGTATTAATAATTTATGCATTTATTTTGGGATGTTACTATTATTTCAGAGCTATTTAAGAAAGTTCTTATTTAAAGAAAATGCCCTCTTTTCTCAAACAGAAAAATAAGAAAAGATCCAACAATACTTAAACAGAAATCACAAGATACGTGCAACTAAGCTAGTACTGGCTATGGTAATCATTGGTATTTTTGTAAGTATTTGGTTTCTATTTAAAATTATTTAATTTTCAAAATCAGTATTGAAATTATACTGCTGGAGAGGGAGGCACAAACCTTTTCTCCTGTGCTCTGAGCTTACAAGGGTAATAGAAAGGTCATTTTAAGATATGCATTCCATCATTGGCTGCAATGAATTGTGCATCCACATGACCAATTCTCCTTCTGATCCAGAGAGCAGTGGTTGATCAGCCAGTAGCAAAAAACCCATACCACTCTAAACTATTGGCAAGTTCTTCTTCCACATCTGTTCTGCTCCTTCCTCTCTTTCTCAGCTCTTTCACCTGTACCCCTCTTATCCAGCACTTCAAAGCAAACTGATGAGGCAGCTCCAACAAGAGTTCAGGACTAAGTAATATTGCAACTATATACATAGTGCTAAATTTTCTCTGAAGGACAAATTTGCAAGCTCTTACAGTAATCTGCCCCAAGTCTGCACATTTGATTGAAAGACAAGAAAACATCACTCAGCATGGTTTGTAGACTGAAAAGTCTGTTTCTGCTTCAGACCTAGCAAATGGTTTTCCATGAGCACCATAAAACAATGCAGCATCCATGAAGAGAAAAACCTGTATTAACCCCAAACACTTAATACTTGCTATAGGACTGAAAATATGTATATATATATATATTTCAAGATAGTAAAAGACAAAAAATAGCAGGGTATTTTTCACATTTTTATTTGGGGTTCCCCCCCTCCCCCCTTTATTAAGGGGGAAAAAACCACAGAAGTAGTTAGGGGAAGTTTTCTAAGTACTGAGCTAACTACAAACATGTAATTCCCTGACAAAAGAACTTCAGGATCTTCACACTGTATTTGTTCCTCCCTCTCTCTCTCACTAGTAACTATCTTCATAATTGTGAAGATTTTTACCAAAAACCTACCTACGCCTTTTTAGCTTGCCCTGTAATTTCCCGTGCTCAAACAGCAGCAATATTGTATACTTATATTTTAGTGACTTACAATGTAAGAAATGCCAGCACGTTATGAAATTCAAAACTCAAGAACATGATCTCATTTAAACTACAGCAACCTCAATGCAGTATTTATTACTTAAAATCAATACTGACAATTACAATTTACACTTACAGATTCATAGAATGGTTTGGGTTGGAAGGGGCCTTTAAAAATCATCCAGTTCCAACCCCACTACTGTGGGTAGGGACATCTACTGGATTAGTAGCCCCATCAAACCTGACCTTGAATGTGACCCATTTACTTGTATTAAAGATGATCAAATTCAAAATCAAATACAGGTAAAATATATGTGTGCATTAATTCAAATAGTTTTTTATCCTCCTTGAAATAGCTGTCTTGCCCATAAAAACAGTTTCATGAAACTAAACCAAGCAACTAAATCTAAACTTAGATTTAACTTTCATTAAGGTATTCCTAACTTCAGCTTCTGGATCCTTCTGATCCTACAAATACTGACATACACAATTAAAAAAAAAAATCCACAAAAAAAATAGCCTCCATACCCTGAAGTTCAATCAGAAAGAGAAATTAAAATTTCAGCCTTGTCAATGCCTGGTAGAAGTCAAAAAAACAAACTGAAGTTTTGGTACAGTGCATCCATTAGCATATTCCAAGTTTAATAAAGTGTAATATCAAAAGGCAATACCTTCTGAAAATAACACAAACTTTGTATCAAGCGCATTTCTGAAACTTTTAAAAACACAGGTTCGTAAGACTTAATTGTATTTCTTGTCAGATGGGAAACCGTTATGACAAACTACAGTTTGACTCACAATGTCGTAACTTGACTTTAGTCATGTAAAACAAGCACAGATATTCTATACAGATTATCTACAGAAGCTACCACTTACTTGTCTTGCTCTACACATTTTACTTTCAAAAGCCCCAAACCGGCATCCTTAAGTCTTCACAATATATAAAATGTGCAACTAGAAATTATCTTTTCCAGAAAGCCTACTTACAGCCTGCAGCCACAGAATGAAATATTTGCAGAAATCATTACATTTAGGTATCACATATTTTGAGACTACCTGATCATGTCATCAAATAATCAACAGCTGATATATCAAAGATGACACAGAATTCCTTTGCAGTAGACAGGAAATAGTAGAAGAGGAGAAAAATCTTACCTGGTTTTTTTTCCTTTTTATTTTTTTTTCTCTAAAATAATATATCCAGCAATCCGTTACTAATGGGTAAAGTCTCTTCTCTCCAAAGATAAAGGAGCAGTTCAGGCTGTCACTTCAGGATCTCTGGACGGTAAGTCACACCAAATCAGCTTCCCACCAAATAATTATACAGATCTAGAGGGCTTCTAATAAATCAAACTCAACTATTATGCAGAACTTTAAACCAATCTCTTTACTTTTCCCCCAAAACCTAAATCTCAACATTTTGCATTCAATTTTAAATATGATAGATTGGGTCCGGATTGGTGGATATGTTACTTCAAGAGAAAATAAGTCAACACATAAGAAGTTTAATTTCTCCAGTGTACCCATACCCACCATTATTAATGGGCAGTAATGACCAGTGACTTTAACAAACAGGATATAAAAATATCTAGCAATACAGGGTTTTTTTTCTAGATTCAAAATTCAGAATGTCCTTTTTAGAATATTCAATGTGTAATTTTTCCAGTAAATCTCACAGTAATATTTTAGACATCTGGATAAACTCTCATACTATCTCAACAGCTAAGTGTTCAGGTAGAATGCATTTACATTTTCTAACTGCATCTGCATTGCTCTTAATGAATTGAAAATATTCTGCCAGAAGAGTAACATACACAAATTTCAAATGAGGACTGAACTGCTTGGCTGTGTTTTTTACATTTCAGCAAGTGTTACTCTACTGAGAGTCGTACCAAATGCAGTCACCATTTAATGAATTCTGGGAGTTACAGGTGGCAGAATGAGCACCAAATTTCATTTTTGTTATTACTTTCTTCTCCCCATTCTAACAAAGGACAAAAGCCTGCAATAAACCTGTGTATTGTCATTGAATGCCTTTATCCCACATGAGCAAACCTTGCATGACTGATGTGAAGCACACCCACTGGAATCAGTATGTGAAAGCAGTTGGTTGCATACCTACACGCAGTCTTAGATTTACAGAAGATTACTATATGCAATTATTTTGCATAAAATCTCACACTGTTTTGTGCTTGCTCTACTATTTTTCCTTTCATTGTGCCTAACATTTTGCATTTGGTCACCCAGACTACATTTTAAGAGTTCATTTGATGTGTCTTCAAGAACACGTACAGCATGTACACTGTACAGCAACAAGGTATGGTGAGTAGTACTTTGTTGGGGTTTTGGGTTTGGGTTTTTTTGTTTGTTTTTTTTGAGTACCAGCAACCATGCTGGAAAATGCAGGTTGTCACAGCATATTAATTGTTCAAATACTTACTATTTGTAACAGGCAAGTTTAGGACAAGCAAGAATTTCTTCATTCACTTTTTCTCAGCTTGCCAAAGACAGCTACCAGCATCAGTTTTCTAACTCAGCAGATTATACCTCTAGATCTACCTGTCTACATGTTCTGAAAGTCTGAAAGTTAAATTGCTGAACCCTTGACACGACCATCACTACATGTTGATCATACACCACAACATTCCACCATTTTCTAAAAAGCTGCAAAAATTATGTAATAACAGAACTAAAAAAGAAAAATGTTTAGGTTTTTCTCTCTCAACTCTGAATGTAAAATCAGACACAAACACACTAACATCTCCAGAGAAACAATTACATGCTCTGAGAATACGTATATTAAATGAATGTCTACAATGACAGGAAAAAAAAAAAAAAACCAACCAAAAACTAAAAAAAAAACAACCCAAAACCCAAAAAACACCACGATGGCTGGAATCAGACTGCAATACGCAAAGAGAAAACTTCCAGCAGCACATGAGCCATTAACTTCAGGTATTAAGAGGAACAACATAACTTCAAAAATACCCAAGAGCGGGCCAAAGGCGGCCAGTAAGTTCTCAACCAGATACATGTTCTGTAAGACCAGTCTGTTTGTTCCTCCTGACAAGAAAAACAGATCTAGGAAACTCCGCTTACCAAAAGTAGGACTGGAAAAGCATGCTGATTGGCAGAAACAGTATTTGACTAGAGACTGAGAACTAGCTGTAATGGTTACTATATCTCATTTAACACACTTTTTCTTTGGTGAAGGGCTTGGTGGGTGCCCTAGGAAAAGACACTTTATCAGTAACAGAAGTTAGTGATTATGGCCTCAAAAAAAAAAAAAAAAACACAGGCAAAAAAATCCATCCATGCGTTCCACATGAAATCCAAGGCTATCAGTATTAAAAACTTAGAAGAAAAAGGAGGGAATGAACAGAAAAGCAATATGACAACTAAAGGGGAACTGAGGTCCTAAAATCTGCCCTGAGATCTAGGGTATCTTCCCCCACCACCATCACCCTAATTCACTAGATAACTCAGATATAAAATGTCTCCTTCTTAGGGGCTGGACATGCACTACCAGGATATTGCCCCATATAAAAATGGAGCTAGCATAACAGAGGTCTCAAAAATGGATATTGATAAAGATTAATTTACTTTTTCTGTGACACAGGTATTGCAATATTAATGCTGAGGGTGACACACTAAACTACACAAAAAACCCAGGAGAAAATTATAAAAATATGAAACATTTTGACTTTGTAATTTAGACGTGTGTTCACTTCTGTGACATATAAACTATGTGACTCTGTAGTTCATTCGAATGTATGGAAAGCGCAGGTAAATCCACAAAGACCTTTTAATATGAAAGCACAGCAGCTCATTTACAGCTGGATACAGCTTTTAATCAAAGGACACCACCATGTGTACCACAATAATAGATAATTAAACCCAAAATGGGCAACTACATAAAACGAGTACATTTGCAAGCAAAAGGGTGACAGGCCAGGGACATATCCTTAATGGAGTAGTTCTAATGCCAATGACAGCTTTATGCCTAAGACAGTCCCCAACTACCTTTCAATTTAAGAAAATACTGTTTTCTCTTATTTTGACTAGAGAAATAAGAATATGGCAGTCTGCCATATATTTTTTACGCTATCCTCTGGTCATTATATGATTACTTTGCTTTTACCGTTACAAAAGTAAATTTTCCATGCTTTTAATTGTCACTTTCCTAGTTAACATTCTTTGCTTTTCTTAAAAGCATCCTGAACAGCAGTTCTTCAGACAGAAACACGTATCTATACTATTTCCATTATGGCTTTTTACAGCTTCCCTCAAAAATCCTGACACTCGTTTTTTTTTTTCAATATAACACTGAATGACTAAGTATTTTCAGCAAGTTCTCTGTAAGTATATTCACATGACGCAACACAAATTTCATTTGTAATTTAGGTTTTGGGAGATATTGTCTGCTCATCATCAAGAACAAGAGGTCCTTAATCCAACTCTGACTTGAAAAAATTTGGGTTTTCCTAAATGTGAGCAGTCCAGATTTATAAGAACAGCTAAATGCACCAAATGGAAACATTTGCTCTGTTTTTGAATGACTGACATAAAACAATTAGTAATGGCTGTTCTTTGCCCAATCAAGACTAATTTCCAACACTAAGTGTTCTTCTATCAGACAGCAGGTTTCAAAAGCTTGTAAAAAAAAAAGTGAGGAAGGGGGGCTAGTTAATTAATAGGTTGCTACCACAGACAGTTATGTATGAGCCCTGAAGCCTATATTCAGCATAAATGACAGGGGAACAAAAGATGTTACAAAATTCTACTGAGACCACAATTATCCTCCATTCAAAGCCCCCAGGAACAGACTGAGAAATACAGAGATAAAAACAAACAGAAGGACTAAAGACAACAGTAGGAAAAAATGCGGAAGTGACACACGTTGGGCCATGATGATTAGTGCAATCCTAGCCTGTGCTTTGTTCTTTCCTTTAGTATGACCAGAAAGTACAGAAAATCAGCTGGTGAAATAACACATTAAACACAAGATTATTACTAGAACTAATTGTTGTAAATTTTAGGGCTCTAGCTCTAACTAGCCAAGCCAAAAACCTGGGATACCAACTTTTACTGACTTTGCTAAGTAACTCTGACAGATTCAAAAGTACTACTGATATTTCTGACCTATGCCCACTTCTTTTTAAACGCAATGTCTCTAAAATTTAGTTTCTTCGATTTAGATCAAGTATACAAATTACCCTACTGAAAGACTTTCCCTCAACACTAAAGCTTGCCATTATACTTTAAGGTATGTAAAATACTAAATCCCAAAATGACTAAGGTACAAGTTTCCTCTGATGAGTGGGGGGGGGGGGTATTTTATTCAGGGATTAGCACCTAAGATTTGATCAGTTGCAGGAACAATCATATCTGCAAACTTTCAGGGATCTATGATCCTTATGCAATGCTTCCAAAAGCATGCTAATTTTATTCCTTTGAACAAAGGGTATGATAACCTCAAGAGCAAGTTACCTGTTCCTATTCGCTCTCAGTCAGAAATTTTCAGACTAAACTACACAGTTCAGTATGGAAAAAAAGTCTAGCCTTTATTAAAAAACTTTTTCATATACAACGCACTATTTTTACTCTCTAGGTTTGAGTTTAGTTTTGTTTTCTGTCACAACTACTGTTTATAAGCTATGTAGAAGTAGTAACTTCTGGAAGACATCACTGTAACACAAAATTATTTTTCAGTAATAAAGCTGCCTTAAAATAAATAAATAATAATTAAAAAAAAAGGCAAAAGATACTACCTGAGAAGAAAGAGAGGAGAGGGAAACAGTGACTAAAACTTGGTGGGGTTGGGGGGTGAGGGAGAGGAAGGTATAAAATGCTACCTAAACTTTTTTTTTAAAAAAAAAAAAACCAAACCACAACAAACAAACAAAAAAACCAAAACAAAAAACTAATTCATTTTCATATCCTATATGGAAGGAGAACTTCAGTCTGAAGTAGTGTGGGTGGGACTTACCATCAAGTGATGCAGGACTGACAGCTATGAACTGCCCCAACTGTATCCATAAGAGGATGAAGCAACTCATTAATAACGGATTGGTGGATATGGGAATGATAAACACTACTATACCTAGAATTGCAGGTACAGATTAGGGGGAGAAAGAAAGAGAAAGTTAGAAAATACTATGCAGGAAACAGTCAGCTCAATGGTCCTGCATTCCTGACTTCCTTATTATTCTGAGAGGTTAAACAGTCACTGACTGTGTTTCAACTGAATTTTGTTAACAAAACCAGTTCTTCCCTCAAGCACAGGATGTGCACCATCAGGCATGATCCAAAGTTTAATGTGAAAGTGTAAAGCATGAGGCAAAATATCTCACTGTTACAGTGTAAGCAGCTCAACTGGAAAATAAGCAAAAAAATGGAAGTTCAGTAGTATTTAGTTTTACACTCTCCTACCATTTATAGGCTAAAAGAAACAGGGACAGAGAAAGCAATAGTAGGATCTTCACCTGTCTTCATAACAGAACAGGACCTTTGGGCACTACTACTGCAAAGATGAAAGCTCAGCTCGCTGGATACTTTTTAAGAAATCCTGCTGTGATGCCATTTTTAATTAATATATTGAATCAGGAAAAATAAATAGGATCGCTCTTAAAATAAAAAATTATGTATCTTACAATGGACCTTACCTTGAAAGGTTTGTCCCCACTGTGTGTCAGCATGTGCCTCTGCAACCAACTTTGACTTGTTGAAGGTGTATTATATACTTTGCAACCTTTCCACAAGCAAACAAACACCTAATAGAGTAAAAATGTGGTAAGTTTACACACGTCAAAGAAAACACAAAGAAAACCACATTAGCAAAGAAGCCTGTTTTCACAAAACAAATTACTTCAAAGAATTGTGAACAATTTTGCAACTACTTCTCATATCTCACCAAGATAAAAATAATTACAATCACAAGAATTCAAAAAAAGGAGGTCACTGGAAAAAAATATCAAAACACAGACGTTCCTGCAGATACACACAATCAAGAGCCACAGCATCCACTGTAAAGAGTTTGCATCTGCACTCAATAGCTGTATCCACCAGACACTGAGACAGGTCATTTTTAAATGAAAAATTCACATTTTCTGGGTAGCAGATACAGAAATAAAATAATTTACTGTCATAAGCAATTAATAACTTCATCCTTTGAGCATGAGAAGCTGAAAACTCTTAATTACAATACAATTGTTTACATACCAGAGTTTTGTATTATGGAATACTGGGTATCTCTAATTAGGGCCTTATACTCAATTCCTGATGAAGAAAGTTACACTTTCTCATGGGATTAAAAAAAAAAATAAATCTATGGGTGTTCTGTGATTCTAGTGCACAGATCAGTCACATGCACAATAGTGCATTAAGAGTAGAACCTACTCTTTTGTCTTTCCTCTCACGTCTATCTATAACTGAGAGAATAAAAAAGCTCAATGAACTTGCCTTTCATTAGAATTTCCTCAACAGGTCTGTGTGAAGTGAGGTATAGGTCTTATTTGTGGCAACAAAACACAGTATCAGGGAGTAGCACTGACCACCATACAGGTTTTCAGAACTTCAAGAAACTAAATGGAAATTAATTCTCTTTGGGAGATTATAAAACTCAATCTTCAAAAGATTGATTTTTTTCAAAACAAAAGAGCAGCCACAGGAGTGCTATGTACTTGCTGTACAATATGTATAACCCAGCTTACTAATACAAAGCTGAAAACCCTGCATGTCTGTACGAGTGATCCAGACCTACCGACACATGAAGGCCCTACCCCCTAAACCTTTGGTGTCTGCCACTCCTCAGTTTTGAGATCCCCCTGAAGCCACAGAATTGGCATTTCTGAGATTCCTGGCTCTGCAACAGCTCTGTAACTGTTCAAATATTTCCATCAGCAACTGCAGGGCACTCAAAGGAGTGTCATTATGAAGTTACAGGTCATGGAAATGCAATCCCTCCAAAAACCAAGACCCTGGTTTTACAACTTGCCAGAAGTTCAGGCAGGGCTTTTTGTGAACCTTGTAAAAAGGCTGAATCCGGTATTTTTGTGAAAAAAAAAAAAAGTCCGGTATGTAAAACTATTTTGTCAAAAAGTTTTGTGGGCTCTTCATGGATCTGTCTGGATTAGTTTGAAGCTGTTATCTCAGTATTAGCTTAAATATATACATTTTACCATACAAAGACGCTTATCACATTGCTTTTAAGTTTTCAATAAGCAGTTACTACAACCCCCCCCTTTTCTTCAAATTTATAGCCATTGTATGTAAGTAATATCTGAAAAATCAAATCAAATAAGAATACAACTTCTAACACCACTTAAACACCTCACCAGCAGGTGGCAGACAAATCCTTGAAACAAACCAGCCAGGATCAGTCCCCTTCCATAGCATCAAGTTGGAGAATTTTTCAAAGTAAACTAGCTCCAGTAGGGGGATAAAAAGTGTGAACTGAATGCAACAGTTACTAGACACCAGGTGCTTCCAACAACCTCCTCCTTCAGAAAGACAAACAGTCTGACATTTTCTACATAATAATATCCACAAATCATGTTACGTGGAATGTAAGTGAACAGAATTTTTTAAAAAAGACAAAAAAAACCCCACACACAACCCAACCACCCTGAAAAATCTTCTAGTCCCTTTTTAAGAATTGAAAAGGGGTCATGGATGGGTAACAAAGATCCCCAGAGGTGCAGTTATGGGAAAGCCCACAAGATACCAGTACACCTCATCCACTTCATTGTTTCATCCAGGATTCATGTAATACTTCTATAAACCTACAAACAGAACTACAGAAACTATCTTATAGGTGGCTAAAAAGCCAGCTCACTAGATGGATGATTCTGCTTAGAGCCTGAACTAGAAAGCCAAACATGAAGCCGAAAGTCCAACCATACCAAAAAACCTTAGCTAAATACAACCAGTTACAGCTGCCTCAGTGACACAATTACATAATAAAGTCATGCAAATTAGTGTTTTATTCAAGTCTCTTACTCAAGATAAAAAGTGTAATGTCCTAAGATATTACTTCTGGAGAAGGGACAGGACATAAAGTCATAAGATAATGAGCATTATATGTTAAATTTTGGTATTAGCTCTCCAAGAGCTGCGATATAACAGTGTTGAAACCGGGCAGATTGCTTCTGTTTTATGTGGAGATAGTCTACACAACGTATTGCAGGCATCAAAGGTGATTTTGGAGGTTCAGGAGGGGAAGGTAGTTAAAAGTACAGTGTTGAAATAACTCTACTGGAGGATGGTTGAAACATTAAAATTGTGAGACCAATGGAAACTGCATCGTTTGACCAGGGTTTAGACTTAAATATACATGATTATATATGCACCTCAATTAAAAAAATACTAGACGCAATTATATTGAAGGTATACTTGCCATCAGTACTACAGACAGAGCTGCTCTGGTAAGAGTTCGCACTCTCAAATCAACAAGTCTTACATCTTCCCTATTATACGTTCTATAGATGTTTTACCTCTATTGAGACTCCATTCATAAAAATAATCAAGATACAACTTCACCTGAGTTCACCTGCAGTAACACGTACACTAACAATTTAAGGAAAATTAATTCCAAGTATAAGCACTTCAAGATATACCAACAGCTTCAGGATGTTGACAAGTTAGCATATCTAGCCTCAAATTGTTTATTAAAAAGAACTTACTACATTCTTCAGGAGAGACATTCAATTAAAAACACAGAATACCAAATGAAGTGAACTATGAAAAGACAACAGCTGAATGCCTAATACTGGCAGGCTGAAGGCCCAAACTTAGTTGCCACTAGCTACAGAACTGATACTTTAAAACATAAAATTTGCTACTGTCATCAGAGTAAAATACTAGCAACTAATAAAGAGGGAGAAAACAAAAATTAACACCAACCCCTCCTCGTTGACCATCCACATGTATGGAGCGAATGTGATCTGCCAAATCCGGGCTGGAGCTGAAGCAAGCATGGCAGTGGTCCCAACAACAGTTATAAGCAATGCTTTTTGCAGAGGAGGCAGGAACTCCTTGTCCATTCATCATAACTGGAGTTGAACGCCCACTGGAAATTGTGCTGTCTACATCCATAATAGTGCTGCTTATGCTAGGGTGGTGGGGAGAGAGAGAGAGAAAGTTTGTAGTTGTTGCATGTTAACAGAACAAATAAGAATCATAGCTCTTTGGGGTTTTGTTTCAGATATATTTAGATAGATTGAAAAGAAAATCTTACACAAACTTACAATTTATTGTGGTTCATCACTTTAACTATAATAAATATATAGCCAGAAAATAGCTACTATTACTCGACCCTATATCTTCTTCTGGACACTGGCACAAAAGGGAGGGATGGAAGATTCTCCCATTCACTGATTTGTCAGAAAATTAACTCTCATGTGATTACCAAAGTCATTGTTAAGCTACATTAAACAGCCATTCATTATTTTTATTTCCCAGGAGGGAAGAAAAGGGGGAAAAAAAAAAAAAAAGAAAAAGGAAAAAAAAAAAGGCAGGTCAAACTGGAGATGTATTTAGCTCAGCATTCACTGCTAACACTAGATCCTTAAAAAAGAATACAGCACTGAGGTTTTACAGAAGGCTTAAAAGGTACACTTGGACACATGGATGGTGCCCACTACATGCTTTTTCTAAGCTAATGCTTTTCGTTCTGTTGTTTTAAAACTTTCCAGAGAAGCCAGACACCACAGTGGGAATACCCGGCCAGCAGGGGTCATTTTCATCAGCCGTTCTGCTCTGCATCTTGGCAGGTACAAACCCAAGTATCAAACTGACCCGGAACAAAATTGCAGAGTGTGCTCTTTCCATACATAAGCCAAAATATGGAGACACATGGATGTTCTACCTGGGAAAACTTTAAATAGCTACTGATAAACTTTTAACTTGTGAACCTGTTCACTGCCTTTTAGGACCTTTATGTTTTTGCCTTCCACAAAGCCACAGCATTACAGAACAACTCATCTTTGGAAGGACCTCAAAAGACCAGGTGGTGAAAATCTCCTGCTCAAACAGGAGCAAGTGAACTCAGATTGCTTGTGGTCTTGACCAGCTGAGTTGTTAAAGGGTGTTTTCAAAGCCTGGAATTTCTGCTACCTTTCTGAACAATCTCCCCAATGTCTGATTAATCTCATTGTGGGGGAGGGAGGAAATTTCCCAACATCTCATCAGAATTTCCAGTGTTGCAATTTCATCTGTCGTCTCTCATCCTCAGCAGCTGGTTGAGATGACTCTGGCTCCCCTTCTGCCAAGCCTCCCTATCAGGTCACTGGAAACAGCAATAACCCTGCCCCTCTTATCCTAACAGTGAAGAAACCCAATCTCTCAGCCTCTCCATGTATAGTATTCGCTTCAGCCTTCTAACCATCCTAGAAACCCTCCACCGCATCCTCTCCAGTATGTGAGCATCTGGGATGAGTTCCAAACTAGTCACAGTAATCCAGACAGTCTTAAAGGCACCAAGTAGAGATGAACAATGATTTCTGTTGACTGTATAGACAAGCTTTAGCTAATACAGCCCAATATGCAGCAGTAATTTTTACGCAGGTCTCTACATATTCTTCTAAGCAAAGTGCAAGGGAAAAAAAATCATCTGATGACATTAAAGAAAAAATATTAATTTCCCATTCAGTTCTACATATTATTTACTTTTATCATACCCCTCTTATCCCCCACCACTTGCACACAATTTCTATGCTAAAGCATTCTGTTTTTAAAGGTATAGATACTGTTCCGTATTTTTTACTATCACCATATACATATCCCTCATTGTTCTATTGCACATTCTGTGATGGATGAAACAAAAAATACATCATTATTCAAATTTTGATAATATTATTAGCTTGTTTGGGGTTTTGCTCCAAAAGCCTTTACTAACAATTTCTTACATTATCTGTATCTTTTTTCAAATCATTACTGTGCTAGCAGTTTTTTTCCTGTGATAGATCTTGAAAATATCATAGATGATTTGTCTTGGTTAGATATCCTCCTCACCTACCCACCACGTGGATTCTACTGCATTTATCAATAAAAAGTGTCTTGCCTTAGAATAACAGATTCCTGATAGCAATGCTTTCTATAGTTAAGCTTCAGTTTTAACTACCTGGAGTAATTTGGTTTCATAGACAAACTATGACCTGAGAGATACCAGCAAGGTAACATTTATGAGAATGCTCACTACCATGTCCCAAGCACAGACCCCTTCAAAGTCTTCTTCCAACCCATTATCCTCCTCCTATTACTGAAACTGACCAACTATTCTTATACTTTTGCTTTCCAAGTTAAAAAGAAAGTTTTAGAGACCTTTTCAAGAGTTCTTTTGCTTTAAAAAAATTATATAAAATACATACTTCCTAAATGCTATACAAATACCACATGCCTTTTTTAATTCTCCTGCCCAATTTCAAAAAAGATCTAACAATTCACAAATCATGACTTCTATGCATGAAAGCCATACAGGCTCTTTGCTGCTACACAGCATTTTTCCATGTGCCCACTATTTTGATTTTCTTGCCTTTTCTATACCCTGAATAAACACAGCTTGCCATGATTCCTCCCCACCTCCTCCTTCCCCCTAAGCAGTCTTGATTACTTTCATGACATACAATCTCACAATCTGCAACTAGCAAATACAAAAAAGGTGGGCAACAGAGGGCTAGATAGTTTTGAATCTTCCATATTGCTGCCTTTCCCAAAGAGCTGCTTTTATATTCACCAGAACTTTTTAAAAAAATAATACGCAACTAGCATTGAGCTGTAGCTACCAGTCCCAACCACATTAACAGCCACTAACTACAGCTACTGGTAATAGTAATTTCAGATCCCTCCAAGAAATTGTCAGAAGCTTTTAAATCCAAAATATGTTGCAAGCAACCCAATTTTTGCACCATGCCAGGCCCACAATAGATCCAACTAGGACTAACATCCCTCCTTCTTCAGCTGATGCCTAAGCCAAAAATTATCCCCAAAAGCAAAATCTGTAGAACTGTGTTATGAAAGCAAAGTTTACCAACAGGACAGGAAAAACCGAGTAATTATATGTTACCCCCCAACTGAATCTGAGTTATCCAACTACAGTTTTCTCAGAATCAGTACTTAGAAGTAGGTCTGAATGTGTGCAAAATGGCATACAGCCTGACCACTTCTGTTGCATACAGTAATGTTACACAGATCAGTGGTTCCAACAGGAAGCTGCTTAACCAAGGATGGCAAAGCACTGCAGATACAGCACTCCTGCAACAGCTGCCTCAGATCATTTCACGTGGATACATAACCCTAACTTTCTCACAGCTGAAAGGTGCTGAAGTACAGTACTTTGCAAATACTTTAACCAGGAGCTCAGACTTCCAAAGCTATTTACCAGTATTAGTACCATTCTCAAAACCCCCACAAATACGCATATGCAAACTTCAGGCTCAGAAGTATGCATGGTGCTGGTGACCTCAAGGACAGACTATGAAGTGGTATTTTGCACAGTTCTTTCAAGGGTTCCCTGGTTTTACAGCCTGGTCTTATGCAGGAAAGTAATGAGAAAACATAACCCAGAACGATTTCTGTGAAGGAATCTGGGGGAAGGAGAGTGGGGAGAAGGACACGAGCAGGTGTGTGTGGTTTCTCTGGGTCACAGACATGCTATCTGGTTAATTTCTCTAAGCAGAGATAAAAAAACCCTCAAACCGATGAACTTGTAGCCTAAGAGTCTATTTCATATTGCAAATGCAATTCAACAGACCTTGACCACCTCACCATACAAAATCACAGGTCTCTAATTCTACAGCCTAAAGAATACAAATACTTAGGCATTATGAATATATATATATATATATGTGCGCTATCCTACCTGTAGAAGAAAAATATATAAAAGTCAACTAATAATAGTGATCCAGCAGAAGATACTCTGATCAGTAGGGTTATTAGTGACAAAAGAAACCAATAACACTTCAAAAGCTGATTTAGTTATAATAGTTTAAATGTTTGCTTGGTTTGGTTCTAACAGCCTAAGTGTTTGCTAAGGGCTAACAGATCAGAGTTGCGTACACTATACCAAAATCTAGTATCAGAGGAACTGGAATAAAAAAAGATTGCCCATAGCACTTAAATCACATAGAAGCATACAGAATTTATTCTAAACTGAGTTTGAACATAGTCTAAAAATGAAGGAAAAAAAGTAACTAAAATCCAGTTGAATGATAACAGATCAGAATTTTATTTAAGAGGGAATGCCTGCCTTTCTTCTAGTTTGAAGAATGTTGTGTAAGTCATTAAGTAGTACAGACAAATATTGCTGTAACAGGACTTACTACAGAAACTAAACAGCTCATAAAACAAAATGGCCAGGAGTCACACAAGAGATCACAGTTTTCTGATGGTTCTCTTGATAGGCTCCACCAAAATGCAAGAAACCTGCTGCCCTGACACACTCCTCTAAAAATTAACCCATTAAACAAAAACGTAAATTTTTATTTTTTTTTTTTTACTTTCTCTTCTGCACCTCTCGAACCAACATTATTTAAGGTGATCAGGCACCTCACAGTACTGAGAACCTAGAATTAGTTTGCATCTTTCTCACTTAGTGAGTTCTGCGTGACCCAGGAAAGAGGTAAAGGCTGTGAAAAGGATCTGTGAAAGACCAGCAACATCTTTCTTCTCTGTAGTAGTGCCTTGTACGGCTCAAGCTTGTGTATGTTTTCTTCCCCATACTGAGAAAATCTGAAGAAGCTTTTCAGGGAAAAGTTTGTAGTATATATATAGCCTCAGAGAAGAAACCAACTTGGGAGGTCTCTTGCCCTCAACTTGCCATTTCAAGATAAAGCAGAAAGATGATAGTAAGCTTTATAGTCAGAGTTGTGGCTGCTGCTAAGTCTGCGAAGACTTAACTGCAACACTGTTTTCGTTAGACCTGCTAGTTCATCCACTTACTTGTTTCTTGGGATTTCAGAAAGGGTGCGAGGGCAGAACACACAAGTGGGCAAGATGTGTGCACACACTCCACCATCTTACCTAGTCCACTTGAGTCTTTTCCTGACCAAAATAGTGGAAGCCCAAAACAGGCTAGGTGACCAAAATAGCATCTGTATATCTTTCAATCTGTGAATGGGTCTTTTCAACCCAATCTGACTTTATATCTGCTTGGGATAATCCAAGACAGTGAAAAAGTTCCTTAACAAAGGGAAGGTAGTAATGGAAAATACATCTTTCTGCTTTCTCATCTGGAATCCAGAAAGCCTCTAAGTAGGAAAGTAACGTGTATTAAAGAGGAGAAACCAAAACAAAGTAAGGAAGATACAGATATTCTGACAAACTACTGGTAATAAAACAAAGAGATCGAAACAAATATTTAGCCAAGTAAGTTAAAGCAAGTTTTTCTGGCTTTTTCTAAGCCCTTTTTCCCCAGCTGGGAGATCTGTTTAAGTCCTGACTGCCACTATCAAAGCAGAATGACACGAGCAGAGAACTTAAGCGCTTGTGGCATTCCCCTATTGCTAGTGACAGACAGGTCTGGGTTTGCTCCCAAGCTGTAAGCAGGCTCCAGCTCCATTGTAATGGATCTATAGACCATAGCCTGATGAAGAACATTAGACATTTGAGTTTCAGGAGAGTTCAACTCAGGGGTCATCCCAAACAATAGAGCATCAAAAACAGTCACTGCTGGAGAGAGCTTGCATACACAATAGCTGTTTTTAAGAAGCACCATTCAAAAGACTGACTAATTACCAAAATTTAAAACTGTTACAGCAAGCACAACATAGTCATGGAGCTCATGTTATCACTATTTCCATCCTAATCTAAGCATCAGAATCAACTTGAAGTAAAAATCACAGCTCTAGAGGCAAGAACTGAATGCCCTTCTAAAATACCTTACTAAACCCACACCTTATTTTACCAAGTCTGCAAGCACTGGCAAACAGGGCCTTCCAAATGCAGAAAGGTAGAAGTAAAGACACAGAATCTTCTCAAAAGTCAGATCTCTCTCCCTCCTCCTCCATTTTTTCCCTCTACCAAGAGATCAACAGCTTTGGAATGAAATTGACATTTAAAGTGTGTTCATTAAGCAACAACAGTAATGCAAGCTTAAATAGAGAAATCATTACCTCAAAGGCACTTCTTTCAGGTCTTATTTTCACCTGTACCTACTTTACCTGTAGCTAGAAATAACACCTCTTCATAATCAAGATGATTAAGATTTTTTTAGCATCACTTTCATGTTAAAAGGTTAGTGCCTGCACAGTCTATATGTTCATGTGAACCAAGTGTGTCTCGCTGGTTAAATCCAGTCAAAAGTGTATTTTAAAACAATCCTGAAACTGAAACAAAAAATAATAGCTAAAAACTTGTAAGAAGTTGCAAGTCATTTTCACTTTTATAGAGAATAAAAAAAGTTCTTCAATCATTTTAAGTCCTGGGTTATTTTTTTGCTTTAAGGATCTGAGCAAAAGTCAGTCATAGTCAGAGTCACGTAAACAGGAATATTTTCTATAAGGAAAAAAAATTTCCAAAATGATCCCAAATTAAAATGCACATATCTGAAACTACATTTTACCATGTGCGCATTTGGGCACTAATTATTGTGTACTGTTAAATATGAATGAAAATATAACGAGCCTATTATTGAATGCATAAAAGAAAACCGTGTATCACATACCATTATTGACACACACTTGGCTCTCCAAGGAGTTCAATTTCCTCACTACTACAAGTAATCCCTTCCATTGAATTTAATGAATGAAATGCCCAAAATATTTTCTTTCTCTTTTTTTGTTAAATCTTTCAGAACAACAGACAGTAGGAGTCTAGAAGGAGTATCAACAAAAGAAAAACAGTGTAATTTTATTTTTACTTTCCATGAACCCCCATTAGCAACTGTCCACTTGAAGTAATAGTAGAGCCAGGCACCGAACACATGCACAAAAGCCCAATCAATTTCCTATTATACTTTTAACGTCTGCTAAACATACTCCCTGTAGACCTTAACTGAAGTAACCTTCCCTCAGGCAAATTCAGCCCTAACAGATGGGCCTTATACCATGCCCTTGAGGGTCAATGAGCACTACTTCAGCCTGATCAACAGGAGCTCATTTCAGAGTTACAGTACCTCCACCGAGAATGCTTAGCTTCCAGTCCCCAGATGTTCAGTAGGTAAGCAAAGGACCCAGATGATTTCAGCTAACACCAAGGGAAACAACTGTGACAGATCCTGTAATAAATAACCTCATCTTGTAAAGCATCAAATTAAAAATAAGCAAGAGATTTCAGTGAACACACACTGCAGGGTCACTACAACCAACACTACTGAATAGTCACCAAGCTGCACACAACACTAATCCAAGTGACAAATCTTCAGAAACGGTTTCTTCTGAAGTACACAGTGATAATCCAGCCAAAGCATCACATCCACAGATAAAAAGCATGATTAACATTCAAGAATCCAAATACTACAAACCTCACTGGAAGCAGATGAACATTTGAAGGATAAAAATAAAAAATACCCTGTTAGTTTCTTCAGCTTTTACTAGTCAGTGAAATAACCTGTCATTATTGTGTGGAGCTTCAGCGGCATTGTCCAAATCCACGAGGGAAGCTTAAGAAAGAAAATTGAACTGTAACACACAGATAAACTCAGAATATGGAAACACTGTGAATGACAGTCATTTCTTACAGCAGTTTCAAGGGTTAAAACCTAGAATCCAACACAAAAGCTTTTACCACATGGAAGACTAAATCACAACTAGGTACTAATCCTAAAAGAAAACAAACAGCAATCACAATCATTCAATTACAAACACCAAATCCAAACAGAAGAATGAAAACAGAAAGGGGGGGGGAGCCTGGGGACATACCCCAGCACCTCATTCTTTACATTTCACTAGGAAAAGTCCAGCATGAAAACAAAAACTTCTCAAGTTTTCCCATTACTCTATTCCTTTCCAAGACAAAGGGTGGAAAACTCTGGTGTGCAGCTCTGGCCAATGGACTAGTTCCACAAAAATAACAGACCACCTAACACAGTTGTTTGAGGCCACCAGATTCAAAGTTATTTACACTCACTACTTCCTAATGCAAGCAATGGTCAAGCAAAAATTTTTCAGGCTTTGTGAGCATTTGATCAAATTATCAACTCTGAGCTCCCACCATTGATAGGAATCTCCTCTATCTGTCTTAGGAATTTTGTATTTTTTATAAAATCTCCATCACTTCCAAACATGGGAGCTGCTGCGTCTTCTCCAAGAAGCATTTGATGACTAACTTTTAATTTTTTTACATTCCATTCAGCAATATGAACTGCAGACCAAGGCTGTTAAAACCCGACAGTTTCAATGACGCAACTGAACTCACTACAACTGATTAACAACAGAAATTGCTACGTTGGCTCCTAAGTGAAAGCAGAGGTATAATTCATTCATATGCTTTTCTACTAAGATTTAACTTTTGCTGACCTTCAATGAATATTAAACAAATTTTAATGCCAACTCCTTTATGAAGTTTCTATCAGAACATCTGTATCAGGGTACCAATATGCAATAAAATGCAGTGCTCAAGGCAACTACACACAGGTGTCCAAGCAGATTAAAATTAACATTTGCTTTATGCTCTCCAAATGATCACGACAATTTAAAAGTGATATTAAAACAGATCCTAAGAAAAACAATGAGTTCACAAAGCATGAGCAACCACTATAAGCCAGCAACTGAGTGGAAAAGTTTAAGATTTTCATGATTTTTTTTGTTCCTCTCCCTGGTTTTGGTGGATTTGGTATTTTATGATACATCTACATTGGTAACAGATATACTCCTACTACTAAATTTCCATGATTTGTTGATTTAATTCCCCAAATCAAACAGTTACGTTTCACAAACAAAACAGTTTCTCTTATTTTAATGGATGTAGTTTGATTGTGGCATAGAAATGACGTAATGCTTTAGAGCTCCTACAGTTTCTTTTTATCTAACAAGCAAGTAACGCAGAGACAACCTTCAAAGCAGACAGAAAATAACTTCAGCTACCCGTATTTCTAAGTTGTAGATTTTTTTCTATTTTCCTGAGAAAACAATTAGCCTACAATTTAAACAAAAAGTATCCAAAATAGTTTAATGACTGATAATGACCAGTTTCTGAACTCAGGAAAACCTACCGCCACTAAGAAAAAAGTATGCTGATAAACCACCATCAAAACAAGAACAGAACAAAAACAGATTGCAGAACACTAAATGGCTGCCAAAGAGAAAGAATTCTCATGGCAACAAGAAATTAGAATACCTGGATCAAAACAATAAGCCAGAACTACATAAAGTGAAAGCCTGCCACTGTGGTTTAAAGGCAGTCCCTTCTGTTCACATCTGCTCCTGTCCACAAAGACCCCCCAATATTGGACAACAAAACTGACTCCATGGCTCTTCAGAAGCAAGGGCAGAAAAACAGAACAGGCAAAAATTGCACATATCAGCAAAGTGACTTCATGGAAGTGAGGGAGAATCAATCTAGCAAGTAAGAGATACAATACTAATAAGTTAAGAGAGAGAAAAAAGGAAAATAGTAGTGTTTGGTGGTATAGCATTTTCCAGAAGCACCTTCAGGTTCTTGATACCTTTAAATAAGAAAAAGCAACATTAAGGCAACTTCTAGATAAAGGAAAAAGATGTGATTTCCAGGATTGCATGATTCTACTCACTTGGAAGCTCTTATGCTCCTGAATCACTTAAGCATTTATCTTTTTTTAAAATCAAATCTATGCTTTACACAGATTAAGTTATTCTAACAAAAACTTCTCAAAGTGAACAAAAGTCAAAAAGTATTCACACATCCATCTTAAAAATAAGTCCATAAAATGTATTTAATAGCTATATAGTTCTATGACTACTATCAATACAGTAGAAGATAAAACAGTCGAGAGAGAATTTTACACAACATGGCAAGTGATAACATTACAATTTTGTTTTGAAATTCTTTTTGAAGCAGCAGCTTATTATAGGGTAAAGCTATGTCTAGCTTAGGTATAAATACCTAGAAAAGGGAGCAACACTGCAAACACTTCAGACTGATAATATACAACCAGGGGAAGATAGTAAAGCTCTTCAAGATAGCGGAATCAAAGGAACTTAAAATAACAAACATGCACAGGAAACAAAACAAGACTGAAAAAGTGTGTTATGAATCACCACCTCTCTAGAGCTGTTTCCACTCTCCTGGAACACTTAACTTTGATTATTTAAATTGTCAGCCCTAGAATATTTGGGCTCATAATATTTACATAACACAAACCCAGGTTATCACCGGATTTGTAGCATACAGAGGAACAGGTAACACTAAAGAAACTTGGAATGACAAAATACCAGAAAAGCAGTGAGCGTAGAGCAGGTTAAACATACATGCCCTGTGATATGACAGCACAAAGACAACATATGCAAAAGGATTACACAAATCAAGAAACTGTAAGTGGTTCTGCCTTGAAGATAGAAATGAAGCTGACTCATTTCTGGGAACCACATTATCTTCAAGTTGATAATCCACTTGGAAAATTAGGGAACAGCAACAAGTGGTTCATAATTTTCAGTCTTTACTGATAAAATAGTATGTTTACTAGCACAGCCTAAGAGAAGCACAGGAGTAACACATTTGTCGTTAAAGAACCACGAGAATTAATTTTTTTTTGAGCTGTGCTTGCCATCCCAAGAACCAGTCAATATAAAGTTGTCTAATCAGTACAGTTAATAGCCTTCAGGCATGGTGTCAAGGAAGTTTCACCTGCTGTAACTACTACCATCCCATTCTCCCATCCTCAGGATACCTTCCCCAACACCCACAACACAAAACAAGCAGAAGACAAAACCCCCAAAGAAAGATGCAAAACTCCCAGAGGAGTACTAAAAAAAACCCTCCAGTTTCAGTTACCGTTACGTCAGGTTCAACTTAACAGAGAATAAAAATACATAGATAGGATAGCATTCTATAAAGTAGCAGCTTTGCCTACTCATACCTCAGTGAACAGTTGCTACTTCTAAGTATTAACGCAGGCATCAAAAGCAGAGAAACCAGCAAAGTAAAACTTCACTAATTGAGTCAATTCCTAACAGAAACGTCATAAATTAAGGTCTGATTCCTGTTCTGCTGGGGACTGAATTGTCTAATCTACAACTTGGCATGCAACTTAGCCTAAGGAAGTCTACTTAAATACATGTCAAAAGTACTTTTTCATTTACAAATGGAAAAAAAAAAATGTTTATGTTTCTCTGTTTACTCTGTATACAATGAAAATACTTTCTTTGCACCTTTAAGATTTTTTGTGTTTGGAATCTAAGTTATGATTACAGCACAATAAAATATAATTATCAAAATAAGGACTTTACTGCAATTTTACATGGGAATTAGTCATCTGTACAAGATACATGGAACACCACTGAGATCAACAATAAGTGGAGATTCTTTATGCTATATGCTTATTTAGGTAAAGTATATTTATTAAATGATACTACCACTATATGTTTCAACAATCTTGTCTTTTCCAAGTCTCCCACCTCAAACAACTTAGGTTCATTTTACTCCCTCTGACACTACACAAGCTAATTGAATTACAGCACTCTTCTACAGTGCATTACCGTAACAGGACTTTGAAGATCATAAACTTTTTGCTTTTCTATCACTATCACGTATCTTTGGATAGACCTTACGCAACCCTCTATTAAAGAAAGTATCCATTAAACATTTGCAACTGAAGTTTATCAAAATATATTAAGATTTTAAATTCTAGCATAGAGAAGAGAATTAGATATGAGAAAAGAAATCCCCAGTCTTTTTTTTTTTCCCCTGTGCATTTTACCACAATGAAAGGAAAAAAAAGTACACCAGTATCTTGAGTGAGAGGCTTCAAATGTTTCCTTGGAATCATTTGTTGTTTTTTTTAGTTTTGCAAAATCGCAATCTGAGAATTGTAAACACTATCTTGGCACATCACAAAACCAATGATAAATAGCAAGCATAACATGGAATATTTATATTTCATTTTCTAAAGCAAATTTATTTGAACATGTTCAAATTCTAAGTATGAACAACTGTGGACAGAATTCATATAAAGCTATAAAAAGGAACCAGCTAGACAGATAGCAAAACAAAGAAATCTCTACCTCAAAGAATCTATCAAAACTACCACTTTTTCTGCAAGTCATGACACTGTTTTTTGAATAGCAAATGGGAGAGTGGATAAAACTCACTGTTCACATGAAGGAGTTAACTAGACATTAGATTCCCACCTGCTTCAAGGATTCCCTGCAATTGCTTGGCTCCTTTATGGCAGAAAGTAATTTTTCACTTCCTTTGGGTTAAGCTTTTGTTCTTCTTCAGGATATCAGACCTATCTCATTCCCCATCATACCTAAAGTTTTCTGTATATCACATCTCCCTTTTGCCCAAAACCTCTATTCTCATCTCAAATGCTCCATCTCGCCCCTTCTAAGCCATGCCTCTACTTTCCTACCCAGTAACAGGTTATTCTACAACTACCTCAACACAGTGGGTTCTAGGTGTACTTTCATACTGCTGTCTTCCACGCTAGTGCTGCATACTGCTCATTCCCCTGTTATTCTCTAACTGGACAGTGATATCCAGATATTTTCAAAAAATATGTAACTATATCAAAGCTATTGGAAAGATGTGCAGATTTGAGTAAGAGTGGTTATAGTACATTTCCACTGCAGCAGTGGAAAAAAAAACAGAACAGTTTTATCTGTGACCAGCCTCAGAAATGCACGACATCACATCTCTGTCAAATGGATGTTCAAGCTATACATAACACTTGGTTTAACTTAAAGAGAAATGGACAAGGGCAGGGAGGGAATGAAATAAAATACCAAGACAGGTCTTTCCACTACTGCCTAGGAAATTCCTTGAAACAACCCACCAATCAAACCTCATATTCAGAAGTTAACAGACTTAATGAACCACAAACTTAAAACAAAACGTACATAGACCTGCGTGGAGGTACAAATCCAACATAAAAGCAATACCATTTATCTCAAACTGAATAAGATAATGTTTTTCTCAAATTCTATGAAGTATATTTACATCTTACTACAATAACTGTAACAGCTCATTATACCAGACTCTTTCATCTAGCTCACAAAAAGACCTCATGTTAACCACTCAATTATAACAACCAACAGCTTTAGCAATAAAGATACTCACAGTATAAAATATCTGTCCTGTTTTGTCTTCCCATGAGAAGCTATTTTCTTCAGTGCCAGAAAGGCCTGGACATAACCACTACAGAAACAAGGGGTTTATTTTGCACTTTGAAAGCAAGTAACAATAAATGCAGTCAAACCCACAGAGTTTTGGAAACTCAGGTGATCTTCTATATAGCCCAATTTGACACGTCAATATTACACACACTCAAAAAAAAAAAAAAAGGCTTAACCACCTTGCTGTTAGTGCTAATGAATGATTCTTCATTTCCTGGATAGGAACAAGTGAGACTATGCAGCAAAGAGAGGACTGAAGCACTTTTTAATCTGGTCACATGGATACATCAAGTATACCTATTAGTACCGTATGCCTTCCTGATTATATTTCAAATTTACTATTCTGACTTCCTTCATAAACATCACTCATATTCACATCATTGCCTAGTCAGCCTTGAAAATTTTTCATTTTTAAGAGTTTAAAAACTAGATAAAGACTATATTTAAACTTTTAAATAACTAGTATTTTAAAATCAGCACACCTATTAAAAATTGAGAAGGCTTTCATTTTAAACAACATTAAAAAAACTCTCAGCCTAGATCCTGGATTTTTCACATCTAAGCCTCTTATCTTTCAAACTATTAGTTTCACACTGCCTCATTCCACTCAATAAAATGAACAAACCTGACAGTCTGAAGCACAAAAAGGTTTATTATTGAAAATTTCTGAAACTTCCATTTTCAGTACTGCTCACCTATTACACAGAAACAGAATAATAGCAAGAATAGTAACATTTCTAGAGGTATTCTACAAGTCTAAGATGGTTAAGATAGCTAAAATTTTCCTTGAGTATTATTAGGATTATTGAGTATTCCTTGAGTCAGTCTCTCCTAATAACTGATTCTGTTGGTGAGTAACAGTAAATGTGAAAAGGCTGGGGGGGGGGGGGGAAGGCAAAAAGCAATCCCTACAAATTACATGAAAATTGCCCACTCTGTGAAAAAGATGGACATTAATGAGTGCAGTGCCTGAGGGAAAGATTACTACATAGGTCCAATGACAACCTGTTACATTTGGCATACCAGCTAGTCAATCAGCACTTCTATAACAGTCAGCAAACCAGCTGATATCTCCAGCTAAAACGTATTTTTTCAGTGCTTCTTGCCTAGTGGGTAAGAGGAGGTAGCAAAGGATGAACTGCTAAAAAGAAGGGCAAAGATGATGTAAGAACCAAAGACCAGGGGTAACTTCTAGATGAGAGTACAAAGACACAAGGCAAATTCACAAGGGTGAACAAAAAAGCCCTTCATACAGCTTTACTTCTTATATTTCTTCTAAATATCTTACTACAATTGCAATTATCTACCACTGTTCTAAAGTCAAACAAAATCTGATAATGCAACTATTTCAGATTTAAATGTACTTCCATAACAAACTTTCCAGTAAACAATTATTTCCGTAATCTAACACTAAGTGTTTGTAAGTAAATATTGTAGTTCAGCAGTAACAAATCAGCAAGTTGCAGATGCATCTTCACTGTATTCCGATCAGCTGATTTACACCCAAATCCATGCACCTGCTTAGGTCTAGTTTCAGTACCTGTGGCTCAATGCTGAACTCAATTACTCTTTTTATAGTTACCTGAACTATTATTTTTTCTTTTAAAGTCATATCAAATGTTTCTCCGCATTGTAATAAGACTAGCTGCTCCAGAGAACTCTGGGGAAACACAGCCATCCTTTCAGCACATGTCTGAAGTTAGGGAAAGGCACATGAAAACTGCCAGCATTCACATGCTGATAATAGTCTTTGTTCTAACTATAAATCTGGAGGATAACTAGCCTTGAATGCAGCCTATTATTATTGCACCAGCTGATCTAAGCTTGCTGTAAGGTTGCAGAAAAACTTCAGCACAATAGTGGGAACTTAGCACAATTCCTAGGAAAGTCTGGAATGATTACAGATCAACAAGACACCTACTAGTCATAGATATTACCCCTGAACTGTAAACGCCACCTGGTTATCCTAGGTATCAGTTTGGGGTTTGCTTCTTGCTTTCTGGGGTTTTCTTGGGGGGGCATGATGGGTGGGGAAGATATGTTTTAACGAAGTGCAAAGCCTGTCCAAGTATGTGGAAATAGCTGGTTAAAATACACCCTAAGTTTCAGGGCATTGATATTCAACGTTGTATTTGTTTCTTGTGTTGTTACTGATACTTACAGATTTCCTGCTGTAATGCCCCAAATTATTTATTCCATTAGCAAATATATTCAAATTGTTAGTAATAGAAGCTGCTGAACAGTAGTTATATTTTGATCATATGCAAGATTTTCCCGTTCAGCTAGTTTATTTGTAGTTTATTTTATATTTGGTATGACTAAACAAAAAATCAAGAGATAACACATTGATAATTGTAGAGAATGATAAAGATCATATACATGGAAACAGGAATTTGATTACTCACAGAACTCAGGCCTTCTCACCACACCCTCTTATTTATTCAAATTTTCTAAAGAGGAAACAAGAAAAGAAATTCCAAGCCTAGGGGCATGGTCTGAATGTTACCAAACCTGCCTACAGCAGAAGCATCTTTACGAAGTATACCCTTCTACCAGCTTCCTCTTGCTTAACACAGGGACTGTAAATTCAAGCATGTTACTTCAGTCTCTCTCCTTCCTTTTCTGTCTTCCCTCCCCAGGTAATCTTACTCTACAACACACTTTTCAGACCAGACACCAAGTTCCTTCGGACTTCAGAGACACAAGTAGTCAGCAAAGGTCATGAAATACTGCACAATTTCATACAAAACACCACTTAATAGATAGAATTTAAATTCTCTAATAGTTACAGAACTTACATTTTAACACAGAGGTGATCAAATCAATGAATGATTAAATCTGTAAGGATTTTAATCTATTATCATAAACCTGTACTTCTGCCTAGAAGTCTAAACTGTTCCCACCTCTTCCCTGGTATTTCACCATCCCACCTCACATACTATTTAGCTCTTCAGGACATCCCCTACTTTTGAAACACTCTGCTTGTCTGTCTGATCATCTTAAAGGCGCAAGATTATGTTGTGGCTGGCTTCCAAGCAGCAGGAACCGTTCACATCACTAGGTCAAGCAAGTGACTTGCTAGACCGCATGTAGCAAAAATAAAGCATTCTACCATGCTGCTGTGCAGGGAGTGCACACAAAATTAAATTCTCAACCACCAGGAGTAACAAATGGCACTCTTGGTAGCACTGCTCTTCTCCTACCCAACTCAGCTTTGAAATTACAGCACAAAATTCCCTCTCAGCACCCTAAGTTTTCAGCCTGGCAGCTGAAAACTTTGCTAAGCTCGAAAACAAGATACAGCCCTTATTTAAACCACTAAATGCAGAGAGTCCCTCTTCTGCAACTGAGTCTGTATCAATGGTATTAAAAACGCACAATGATGAGTACACACAGAGATTTAACTGTGTGAGAGTACAGCAAGAGAACCATGAGAACAATGACAGGGAAAGAAAGTGGCACACTAGCTCTGGAGCACACAGGCAGGGCAAAACAACTCTGCACTTCCAAAAACCCCTGCAGATTATTTCTGTTACTTCCTCAACCCACAAACTGACACACACTCAGATAAGATGAGGATTAGATTTTTTTTTATATATATATATGAAAAACAATAAACTATTATTTTAAAACTCCATTATGTACCTGTTGTTTTAACAGAAGCCTACTCCCATCTTACAAGACTTCACGTAAAATCTCAGCTTTTGAAAAAACAAAACTCCAACACCCATTCCCCATTTCCATCTTGCATAAGTTTGGAAGAAAGAAAATGTGACTCCTATGAGTAGTCTCAAAAGTCAGATGGCAGCCAAAGAATGTTTTCTCTCATCTTAAGACTTTTAGGCCAATTACATGATTTGGGGGAACTGACTCACAAGGATTTTGTTGTTTGTTTTTAACACTTGAGGCTGTAGACGTAGTGATGCTCTACTTCTTAAATATGGGTATTTGTATAGCTACACAGAACTTAACCTAATATATTCAAAGTACATTTCTGGATCAAACCCACGTAATTCTTCACACTTAACAATGAAGCTAATTTAACATACAAACAAAATCACCATTGCTGCTTAACTAATTCTAACAGGGAAGTCTGATACTTTTTTATGCTAAACTGGAATAAGAAAATAACACAACTTTCTTAAACTATTTGAAAGGATTAATTAGTACAAGGCACCTACAGCATTTCAAGACAGCTCTTACATCCATTTTTCATCCTATTTTCAGTTTGTCAATTAAACCGTTGCACACAACATCCAAGAAAACTACTATATGAGCCATGTTCTTTGAAATGCTTGACTTAGTACGCTAAACCTGCCATGAAAGGTAGAATTCAACCATGGGTGAAAATCTGGTTGTGCTTTTCCACAAGGATCAAGCTAAAATAAGTGTACACTTAACATACAGAAGTCTACAAAATAATTATTCCATTTACTATTACAGAACTCATCCAAAGATGACTTTGAGCCTCAAATGACTGAGCCTTGCTTAATACTGTGCATGCTTATTACCTGTGCCCAACTAATACGGAAAGGTCACTCTCGTTTTTATTTTAGTAAACTAGAGGAGGGGGGTTTGCCCCTTACGTTTTAAGAGGTTACCGCCCAGGTTTCTGCCTCTAGTGCAAAGACCCTTGTGCGGGCGCAGGTAAAATCGCATCCACCGATGATTTCCCATCGCGAAGCTTTGGTACACCCTGCCTGTGCGTTAGCGCAAGACACAACCCTAAAGAAGCCCAAAAGCACCATCTGAAAAAAAAATCTGCAGGTTCTGAGGAAAGCGGCAACCAAGTACCGCCACCTGAACGGGCAGCGCCCCGCGCTCAGATCGCAGCGGGGGCCGCTCCGGGGCTCTGCGCAAAGCACCTAACGGTGATGGCTGAGGCCCCAGCAGCCCCCCCGCAGCCCGGTGCCGGGCCAGGGGGGGCGCGCCCCCCCCCCCCCAAAAAAAAAAAAAAAGCAGCGGCCAGGCTGTCGGAGGCGGCCCGCCGGAGCCGAGGCGGGGGCGGAGGGCTCGCCGCGCCGCCACAGGCCGCCCCCCGACCCGCCCGGCACAAGTTGGCCAGAGAAACCTGTGGCTGACCCCCGCCGCCGCCCTGACAGCCCCCGCGGCCGGGAGGGCGGCGAGGGGCGGTGGGCGCCACGGGAACTGGGGCCCCTTCGCCGCTGCGGCGGGGCGGGCAGGCTGGCGAGCCCCCCGGCGCTGCGAGGCGGGGAGGCGACCGGACATGGCGCCCGCCGGCCCCGGGCCCGAGGGACCCCCCCTGCTCCCCGGGGAAGGGCCCAGGCGGCGGCCGCCGGTGGGGGGACGAGACACGTACTGACCTGTCCTCCGAGTCCATGCGGCTGAGGGGCTCCCCGTCCGAGGACATCTCCAGGCTGCCCCGCCGGCCCCCCGACGTGGCGCTGCAGCTGCTGCTGCCGCTGCTGCTGCCGCCGCCGCCGCCGGTGCCGTAGCCCTCGTCGCCACCGCTGGACACGCTGCTGGAGCTGCTCCCCCCGCCGCCGCCGCCGCCGCCGCGGCCCAGCCCGTCCTCCTGGCTGCCCCGGGGGCCCTTGGACTCCTCCTTGGCGTCGGCCTCGCTGCTGCCGCCGGGGCTCAGCGAGCGGGTCTCGTCGCTGCAGCAGCCGCTGCTTGTGCTGCTGCTCCCTACCAGGCTGCTCTCCTCCTCCTCGCCGCCCTCCTCCTCCTCCTCCTCCTCTTCCTCCTCCTCCTCGTCCTCGTCCTCCCCGTCCCCGGCCTGGCTGGCGCTCTCCGGGCTCGGCTCCGACATGCTCTCCGCCTCGCCGTTCAGCAGCAGCAGCGACTCCGTCTCCGCCGCGGCCGCCGCCGACGAGGACGAAGGCGACGACGAGGATCCAGCCCCAGCCTCCTCCTCCTCGGCGGCCGCCGCCTCGCCGGGAAGCAGCCCCTCCGGCTCCGCCATGTCGCTGCGAGCGGCCGCCATGGCGCCTGCGAGTCGCTGCGAGCGGAGCGGAGCCGAGCGGGGCCGGGCGCGCGCGGCGGCGGCAACGGCGGGGGCGTGCGCGCGGCCCGTGCGCGCGGCCGCGCCCCCCCCCCCGCCGCGCGCGCTCCCTCCCCTTGCCCTTCTCACCCGCACAATCGCGCGGCGGCGCGAGCCGCAGAGAGGAGGGGCCCGGTCCGCCGCCGCACGCGCTACGGAACGCGCCCGAGGACAAAAATGTGGGAAGGGCGGAGGGGCGGCCGCCGGCGCGGGGTGCCGAGGGGGGCGGTGCGCGGGAGGGGCGTTAACGGTCGAGCGGGGCGGGGCGGCGGTTGGGCGGCGGGGCCCCTGGCTCGCGCCTAACGCCTCGCTTGAATCGCGCCATCGTCACTCGCCGCGCCCGGGGAAGCGTGTGCGGCGGGGAGCCCCGAGGAGGAGCCGGGAACGGCGAGGGAGGCTCTCCCGGCTGGGGTCGCAGCCCCTGCCGCGCCCCGCCCCGCCCGGCAGAAAGCCCGGTGGCGCGAGCGTCCCGCCGCCCCTCAGGCGCCTCCCGGCGGGTTCAGTCAGGAGCGGGGTAGCCTGGGGCCGGAGGGGGCCAGAGCCCGGGAGTCACCGCTGGGGAAGGCTTAGCGACATTTGTATCCCTGAGAGGAAAAGGGGGGGACGACGACGACGACGAGTCGGTAGGAACTCCCCAGCTGGCTGGACTCGTAATAACTAAAACGGGGGAAACGGAATATAGAACTTAGGAGAAAGGGAGAAGCGAGGCACCTCAGCAAAGAGACCTTACAGGGTGCAGGGCACGATGTGACATTACCCAGTGAGAACTGTCAAAAGACAATTTCAGCGGAGACACAAAGGGGACAGAAAAAGGTTCTCAGCGATACTCAGGAAAAGGAACGAAAAAGCCGTGGCACTACGCAGTGAGGAGGGAGAGCGCAAAGAGAATAAACTAAATGTGGCCTTAAGCCTCCATTTGCCATAAAGAGGCGTGTTGGCTACCAGGGAAAAGCAGTGTGACTAAAGGGGAATGCAAAGTATAGATTACGGCATTTAAATGAAAGTAAAACCAAAGCGTTTAACGTACTAAAAGTGGGGAAATTGTTCGGGTTCTTTTTCCTCATGAGGCTAAATTTGGTTCTGGAGGCGTGGGCTTAGTAAATCGAGTTGGGAATTGTCCAGTCTGAAAAAAACCCCACTGCTATGTATATGTATAGGGGGAAAGGTGAGAGACAGCTGAAGAGAATGTCAATCACATACAAGACTTCAGGGGAAATTTTGAAAATTAAAGTCATTTTAATATTAATGTAAAATGGGATAAAGTTTACAAAAAGTAAATCATGCCAGCCTAATGTTACAGGCTTTTTGACAAGAATCTTGTTCTACATGGACATCAAGAAAGCATTTGATAAATTGTTGTGTGGAAGTGATTAGCAAAAGTTTATAGGAAGGGGATTTGCCATAGAACAGGAGGGCGGGTAGAATCTGAACACAGAGATGAAATCAGGTAGTTTGACAAATTACTGCAGGGATGAAGAGAGTAACTGAAAGAATAAAATGCTATTGCACATGTATTTTATATGTCATGTATACATCTGTCAGTCTTTACCCAACTCTTACAGAGCTTGCCACATTTAAAAAAAAAAAAGTGAAGCAATAGCAGTTTAGTTTAGAAACAAACTACAAAACACTGAACCACAACTCAGTCCAGAAAAACACTGTGCTTTCTGCACAATAGGAAGAACATCTCCAATTCAAGTTACAGCAGGTATATCTGGCATAGCCACAGAGATCCTAGATTCCAGAAGTTAACCACGTAGGATTAAAATCTGGAAAGGGTGCTTCTAAAACCTGCATAGGCATAGCTGGAGATGGCTCCCAGCCCATAAACAAATGCAGTTGTTAGCAGCAACACCAGCAACCCGTGGTACAGCAGCATCAAAACAGAATGCCACAGTGCTGAAACAGCAACACAACATTGGAGCAAAGGGACATGACATCGGATTAAGCTTTGAAAACAAACCAGTAACACTGGGAACCTGCAGAGGAGTATAAGCGAACCTTGGAAACCAACAACATCAAAAAAGTGATGATAGTTCCCCAGATATCTAGAAAACAGCCTCAGCTATAAAGTGGAAATCGCAAGAATGCTTAAAAAAAAAAAAAAAAAAAGAGAGAGAAGAAAAAAGACAAGGACAGCTGTAATGCTGTTTAAGCTGTATAATATATGTATTGCTCGTCTAGTAACCACCACAAGAGTCACCAAACCCTGAGCTTCTACATCCTCTTCTGCCTTCCCCCTTCTCTCCTGGTAACAATGTGCCTTGTACTTCATTCTTCACTCAGCAAGGTGTGGCACTCCCGGGTGGGTGTTGCTGCCACTAGTCTTACCGAAGAAGAAGCGTGAGGTTTCAAAAAATAGATGGCAGTAGCTGAAGTAATTCCTGTCTCTTCTACCCATTTATATCCTTATGGAATTCTCTGCTTTAGCAAGGGACAGATTCAGAGAGGGGTCAACTCATGAGAAACCAACAATGTATAAAGGACTTGGGTAAAAAGACATCTTTCTCCTGACCTAGGAATTTAAGGGAAAAGGGGGAAAAGCTGAAAAGTTTATCTCAAAAACCTCCATGTACCCTAATGTAAATTGTCCAAATCCACTCCACTGTGTGTTCACAAGCCCACCAATGTACTTTTTTTTTTTTTTTTTTTATCTCCAGTCTCTGGGTTTCTCGAGGTCCTGTGCGCAGGCAAGGCTCCCGCTGTTTGTGTACTGAAAGCAAGCAGGGCCATTCAGACCTCCCACTTTCCTAGTAGAACGGTAGAGACGCCAGCTCATTTGGTAATTTGTGTATTCAAAGAGGGTCAGGGAAGGAAACCTCAGGACACGAATGAATAGGAAAGCCGGTGTGAACCTGCCTAATGCAAATCACTTAGCATTTAAGCAAGAGATCAGTACCAAAGGGGTCACTACTGCAGCAGGCAGTCATCAAAGAAATACTCCGTGATAACATCTTGGTGTCCTGCTCTCAGTTTTCTGAAACCACAAAATTCTGCATCCAGGCTTGGTCCTTGAGTGCTGTAATATAGTGAAAGACTCACCAAGTGCAAGCAGCAATGATTAGTTGAGTCACTTGTTACTGAGCTTTGTACAAAAATACCCAGCTTGCCAAAGGTAAATCTCCTTTTTCTCCAATTTTTTTTTGACTTTTCAAGCCTTTTGAAAAAGGAGATCTATCTGAGAACAGGTGACTCTAGAACTTGCAAAGGCATCTAAATCACTTGTATTTGAATGGTCTGATGAAAGCTCAAAGCAGGAGACAGGCTGTTAGGAAATCCTTTGGCAAAAAGAACTTACACATCCACTTAGGCTTTGAGGGTGGAGGTTACTCTCTTGTTCACACAAAGGGCTTCTGGAATGCTCAGTCTAGCTTGGTACTATCATGTTACAACAGGGATGATGTTTTAAAGCTGAGATATTTATGTTGAGGCATACTAATCTCTGGTACTTGGAAGACATTCTCAACAAAGTACAGAGTGAAAAAGAAATGTAAGTAGATAAACTAGGAGAAGTTTGTTGACAAGCAAAGAATCCAAGCAGAACCATTCTTCAGCAGTGTGAGAACAAACCATGTTGGAGACACAGCAGAGCAGGGGGAAGAAATTAAGATGTTATTCTCTTACCTGAGGAACACCAGGGTGCAGGACGTTCACATTGACTGCAGCATCAATAATGAGCACACTCTAAAGAAGTAGTTTCTTCTTGAGTCACAACAATTTTGCTGTTTCGGGGTTTGGTTTGGGTTTTTTTGAAGGACAATTAGATGAGATCATCAGAAGATTTTGTACATGTAAGGCAGGTTTTTTGAGGGTTTTTTTTCCTAATGTTGATCAGCATCATAATATGTAATAGTAGTAGGTACTATAATATGCAAGCAAAACACTGCCAAACGGTAAGAAATGCCTATATAGAGAGAAGAAAAATGTCATAGGCCCAAGATACAGGAAAAGTGACATCCTGTCTTGCATTTGTTAGGATAACAGGGGAAATTCTGTAAAACAAAACATTTGGTCACTGAACTCCCTTCTCCTGCTCCTGCCTCCGCATGCATGTCTTAAGCACTGCAGGAAATTCCTGCTGCCTGAACCTCATGACTCACCTTGCTCGCAATATTCTGCCTGCTCAGCAGCCTCTGGAAACGGCACCCTTCCCTTCTTTCTGCCCCACCCTCCCACATCCAAATTGAAGGGCTGGAGGAAGAGACAGCAGTCTCCCATTGCTCCAAGTAAGCATCCAGCTCTCAGTTCTCACCCAGCCCTTCAGACCGGACTGAAACTGTCTCATTCTGCAATTCTGACCCCACCCTCTCCTGCAGCACGCAGTTAATTCTCCCTTTAAACTCAGCTTCTACGCTGTTTTCTTTTTAAAGGTGCCTTTAATCTTTGCCCATACTGTTTGCTTAGAAACCATGACTATAGGAAACGTCAAGCCTTGCTTAGGTTGGGTCAACCATAGGAAGGCTGCTGGAAATGCATGTTGTGCTGGAATCCTGCTCTCCCCACTGGGTGGTGAGCCCTTGCTGGGGCTGTACGCAAAACACTTTGCAGTGATATGAATTCTAGACGCTGCTCGGGTCCTTCTTCCCCCTCTTGCCTGCTTGTGGTTTGTTACAGCTCTCATGGTGACACACTGCCTCTTCTGTTGTGCCAGCACAGCTGTCTCTGAAATTCAGCTAGACCAAGGAACTGTTTTTAGTGGTAACTAGGAGAAAAAAAAAAAAAGAAAAAAAAAAGTCATTCTGTTGCTGTTAATTCATGAAACTTAAGAAAACTCCAGACAGCTCAGTTAAATGTAACTGTGCCCACTCTGGAGATAGAAAAAAAGGAATAGAAGAATTAAGAAATTATTAAGGTGACACAAAGAACCAGGAGTTAGTTCAGGAGTGGAAAACCCCATTCTGTCATTCTGGAGCTCCTCCAGAAGCACATCCTAACATTCATTATATTTGCATTTGTATTATTCTAACAACATGCAAGCCCAGCAGAGATGAGGGCATCTTTGCATTAAGCCATCTATTAACACAAACAGTAAGAGGAAGCCTGTCTTCCATAGATGCTTTCATACAATTGAATCAGATATTTTGAAAGTGCATAAAACCTCTTCTCTAAAATGCACACTAATTGATGTTAAATTTGCTGTCAAATGATATTGAAGGGAAAACAAAGCTAAACAAGAAAGCATGAAGATCTCCTGTAAGTGAAAGATACATAAAGCTTTCAGTTCAAGGCACTGAAAGGCCTCGTAATATGGTTCATTTATGTGCTTTACAGCTTGTTGCAAAAACTGAAAAATAGGCATAGAATTTCAAATAGATACTATTTAGCTATGATAAGCTATTGGTTATTATACGATACCACTGAGAATGAACTCGGAATTTGCTTCAAAAGCACAAGCTACTTCCCATTCTTTTGCATTGGTATACCTACCTGAATATTAATTCTGTCACTCCATGTCTCAAAATTTTTGTGAGTTCCAGGGACTTGCATAAATATATGCTAAAAATATGTTGTGCTTTTCTTTGAAAATATTCAGAAAGTTTTCCAAGTGCCATATTGGAAAATTTAAATAGCTGATGCAATACATTGTATGTACGGGTGAAAAAATAATATATGCAGTACTATACAAACAAATAGAGCATCTTTTCTCTGTCATGAATATTGTCAATATTTACGTATTATGATTTAAAAAAATTATAAGAGACATTTTCTTTTCCTCCCAAAGTATCCTATACCTCCTTGTGTGTATTTTTTACTTGGCAGAGTCTGCTCTTTTTCAGTAAAAGGCAGCCAAAATTCTTAAGTCTCAGAAGAATCAACATTCTTAAAGAGTGCAATTTAGATTAGTTTTAACCAGAGATAATTAGCATATTTCCAGATTAAAGAGTCTTAACATGCTGTTAATTTGGGGAATGCTGTTTTCCACATTCTTATACAGAACAGAGCCGGATTCCAGCTGTAAATGAAGGTGTGCACCTGACCACAGATACAAGGTTGCTACCAGTATGGCCATTTATTTTCTGCAGGTCAGTTACTACAGAGCTTTACAATAAAACCAGGGGGATGTCATCCCAATGCAGGGGGCAATTCTGCACAAGCACACTAGGCAGTAAATCCCAGCAGTTTTTTTCTAAAAGTGTAGATGTGAAGTCAAGAGCAGAGTCTTTCTTTGCACACATGGAGGTTCTTTTCAAAACCATAAAAGTAATCAAGATCTTGCATGTTGCAAAACTGGTGTGTAACCATTACAACCAAACAGAAATGCATAATGAATTGAATGCTAATTAAATACAAATCACAGCTTGGATGGAGTACAAGTTTACAGCAGCTTTTCCATGTTCTTCTAGGATTACTTTAAAACTCCCCTTATTCGATTTGCGGTTGTAACTAGAATATGGGTTTTTCATAGAACAGTCTTTTTTTTAATATTTCATAGAATGTAAAAGAAAATTTCCTTGAAGAAATGTAGTTATAAAGTTTGTGCTTTTTTCCCCACCCTTCTTTTCATTCTTGGAAGACTTTCTTGTCTTTCAAAGATCAAGTTCTTGTGAACACATGTCCTTCCAACCACGGTTCTCAGCTTCTCAGAACATGCTGTGGTGGCCCAGCAAGGGGCCCTGAAGATAGTTAAGGGAGTGGAACATGTCAGATGAGCAGAGAGTGGGAGAGCTGGGACTGTTCAGCCTGGCAAAGTGAAGGCTTAGGGGTATAAGGTGTATAAATGTCTGGGGGGGGGGGGGGGGGGGGAGCAAAGAAGATCGAGCCAGACTCTTCTCAGTGGTATCTGGTGAAGGGCAAGAGGCAATGGCCATGGACTGAAATTCAGAAAATTCTATTTAAACATAACAAAAACCTTTTTCACAGTAAGGTCTGTCAAACAGTGGAAGACTTTGCCCAGAGAGGTCGTGGCATCACCATTCCTGAAGATATTCAAAACACATCTGGACATGGTTCTGAGCAGCCTGTTCTAGCTGACAGTGCTTTGAGCAGAGGGGTTGGTCTTGGCAATCTCCAGGAGTGCCTTCCAACCTCAGCTATTTTGTGATTCTGTAAAGTTGAGATATTCTTCCCACATTACACAAAGACACAGGCATTGCCAAATCTGCAAAAACAGTAAACATTTTTCTGAGCTCCCAGATATAACCATATACCCTGGCTTTGCTCCAGCTCCACATGGGGATAAAAAACATGTTCACATCAGTCATGTCTTGCACCATGATTTCAAAAAATGGGAAGGGAACCCTGGTCAGGACCACAGAAGCTGAGCTGAGCTGCATGACTAGGACCAAGCAGTGAGTCCCTGCAGGCAGGTTTAGATGCAGCCTGAAAGACTAATGACTACATTCAGAAATCCCATGGTAGTGTGTATGACAAATCTAGGGTCCTGCTAAATCCTGTAAGATTAAAAGTGATAAGCAACTAAGATTACATATTTTCCAAGATCTTTCCAGATGTTGACATGATAGAGTGTTAAGGGAGAGAGGTTATTATCCTTAAGAGAGGCATTTATCACACAGTCTGGTCAGCCTTGGGCAAGATGCTGCCATGGAGAAGGTATCACATTCCAGATTTCCCAAAACCTTAGCAGCTGGACAATTTCTCTTCTCTCCACACTGCTCTGCTTAGGTTAAAATAAAAATCCAGGTCATGAAATGTTTATCAAACAGCTAGAGTTATACAGAATTAGTGTATTTATATAGAAATTATTATTTGGTAGGCTTAAGCACAAGCAAACAGCTACATTTCAGAAAAGTTCAGGTTTGCATCCATTATCCTTTCCATTATTATGGTATCCACTGAACAGCAGAAGCCATATTCAAAGTAATCAAAACTAATAATTACAAAAACAGTAGGATGACCTTATTGTCATTTGTCAGTAACAAATATTTATTACAGATACTGTATTTGCCTGATGAGCTATTAAAACATTTCCAATTCATAGCTCTTCAAACCTTTTCTATAAAATCAAGGATCCATCGTGTTCATGGAAAATAAGCGGAGTCCACAGAAGTACAGCATCCGTCCCTGTTCTCAATCAATCAATTAAATCTGAGAGAGAGAGGGAGATTGATGAGAACAACCTACTTTTCTGTGCATGGCATTCACTGAATGTGAAAAGGGGTTTCAGAGGACTGAGAAAGTAGCTGTTGTCATGACAGCACTGGGAAGCCCAGGGACTGAAAAGATCTTCATCAGCTCACTGCAGCAATTCTGTGCCAAAGGAACTGCACTGCCTGTCTGCATACTGACAACAGAGCCAGGGGAATGCCTGCCTGTCAAATCTCCCTGGTTTTGCTCTGCAAACTTCCCCACTCTGAAGCTGGAATATAGTTGCAAACTTGCAAAAATGGAACTCTCCTGCTCCCCTCCTCCCTCTTCAATACCCACACACACCTTCTATTCATGTATCCGGTTTGACAGGGGGAGCACCCAGCCTTGTGTACTCCCTTTTGCCCCACCCTGGCAACAGAAACATAGAACGCAGCAGTAATCTGTAGAAAACCTATACACATACCAGCACATTCTGCAATCCAACTCCATTGATGTAACAACTGCCACTCCTGTTACCTCATGTTATGGGCCAGTGTGTCTGTATGCTGTGATGTTTGCATGGCAGCTTTGGGGCAAGAGGTTGAGAACGTTTCTGTGGCAGTATCAGCTGCTTGGGGTCGTACTCTGGACAGCCGTGGGATCTTGGCAACTCTGGCCATTCCATTCCCAGTAAATGCACTGTCTTTCATGCTGCAGTTAGGCAATGTGCCATCCAGGCCAACTGCCCCACTGTAAACACCACAAGTACCAGTTCTGAGTGACCTGTGAGTCCATTTCTTTCAGTGAAGCTTTTATTTTACCAAAATAACTGAAATGTTTGGTGCATGGCTGAGATCCTCATAATGTAAACAAAGAAGGAGAAAATAAGGTCTTAACTATGCACATGTTGATTGAGTTCCAACAGTGTTTCTTTGAAGCACTGGGAAATAAACATTTGAAAACTTGCATTATGCTCCTGCTGATTATCACTAATGGAAACTGAGATTGAGTGCTTTACACCCAAACTCGCAACAGCCACCTTTATTGCAAACTAAATGGTGAGAGATGTGTGCTCTCAAATGAACTCTGTAAGCCTTGTCGGAAACTTTGGCCTTGCAGGTATTGATTGCAAAATTCCCATTGACCTCAATGGGGCCAGGATGTCAAAACCAGCCCAAGAGCTGGGATTGTGATGAGTTTTGAGGAGCTCGTAGCAAATCCTGATATTGTTGGCCTATAGAAGCTGGCTGCTAGGAGGTGGGGACTTGGCACGTATCACACAGGAGAGTCTAAGTTGCACCGTGACCCTTCCATAATTCAGAATTTAAGTAGTTCAGAGGGTCCCTCGAATACATTGCAGAATTGAGAGACCTAAATCTTAAATTAGCTTAATGCCCCAATGACATGCCCTACAGACATGCTGCATGTCTTCTAATAAGCAAAGCAGCAATTCCCCTCTTCTGAAGTCTATTCCCAGCCCAGTTGCTCACAGCCTCTCCAAAGCAACGGACTGTATAGGAGCAGGTAAACTATTTTTTCATTTTATTATGCAGCAGTTTAACCATGGTTAGGGTGTGCATAATAAAGTCTCTTTCCCAGGATTGCTCAGAGGTATAGTTGTCTGTCTTTGAAGTCTTCAGGTGAAAGCTGTTATATATAGACATGGAGTATTCTCAGTAGAGACGGGTCTAGTTTTTAATCACATAAGGCTTTTGATTTTACTCAGTCTTTTAAAATGTCTTTTTTTCAGTGAAGATGAACATTTATTATGTGCTTAATGATTTTTGCCTAGTGACACATTTAAACTGTATTCAAGAAACAAATACTGTCTAGTACTTTTCCTAGGCAGTTCAGTGCCCCAAAACGACATACTATACTACTTAAAATATCATAGGAAAATGTGGCACTATAAATTCTTAGCAAGCTGTTGCTGTAGAAGTCTACTATCAGGACAAATGGCAGCAGTTTGGCTTTATATTACATTTAACTAGATATTTTATCAGAACCATCATCTTTATGGTTGAATTTCTAGCTGGTTTGGCAACGTGAAGTATTTGTTTCATCTTGGTGAAAAGTGGATCCAGCTATTTAAAGCTTAGAAAACATAGGAAACATTTTTATTGTAACACTTTGGAGCAAGGTGAAAAAGATCTAATTTTAAATGTGCGTCTTACAACAATTCATGCCTACATGTCTTCACGTAAAACTGTGGACTTTAAAGGTGAGAAAAATATTTGATTTAGGTTGCGCTAGCGCATGAGGTACAACAAAGCAGCACATACTATAGAAATGTAATTCAGGCACTGAAAAGTGTTAAGGTGTCAGCCTGCAGAGAGCGATGACCTACTTCTGCTTGTTTCTGCCAAGAAAAATCCTTGCCACCACTTGAGGCCATGGTTTCTGTGCTCCCTGCTACCTTGAGGATCTGATCTTACACACCTGTCCTTCAGCCACCTTCACTTCCCAGTTTCACAACCACAAGTTCCATGTAAAGAGGGAGCAAAGCATTCAGCTTAAGATGAGGCTTTACAGAAAAAAACCCAAAACCATTCCCCCCCTTGATTATTTTCACATTAATTAATGCTGGACCAGTGGCTGTGAACCACTTGGTTTTCAGTTTTGTTACACTAGCATACATTTTGAGGATCTTTTTTTGTGTTAATACAGTCAGATTTTGGGGCTTGATTACACTAGGTGATCTCAGTCCATCACCTGCAGTGTCTGTGGTAACTTCCTTTGGCAGATTGCATATATAATATATTCATTTCCATTACATGCAACATACTATCATCAGCTGATGCTCTATAGTAAAATATGTATGTACAGTACACCTCAACAACCCCGTTTCTATCATGCGTAACAAAGTACAACAAAATAAACGCTGGTTTAAAAGCTATACAAATACTAAAACATGAAATTTGAGAGTTACTCTCCTCCTCCCTTATCTAGTTACAGAATTTCTAAGCAACATGCTGAATTTCCTCTGAGATGTAGTAACCACAAGAGATCAGACTCTCACACAGATTCTCTCTCGTATCATGTTTGTAGTATAAGCATGTTTAACTTTTAATTAGACAAGCTGTCCACCCGAAGCCAAAAGGGCTGTTCCCATCTGGGCTTAGGTCTGCTATGTGAACTTGAACTCTGTTGCCCTGTTTGTATGCAACTCCAGATTAGGCCAAGCACATATTTTCTCTGTTTTGCAATATTTTTTTCCCTGTAGTTCCTATTTAATATGATTGCCCAATTTTTATCATTAGCCATTGCTGTGCATGATTAAGCAGCAATTCCATGACACCTAAGTCACTTTGTCTTTATGGTTGGTAAAGCAACCCTGATTTAGGGGCAAAGGAAGGCTCTGAGATGTGGCTATAACCTTGCAAAGAAACCTGCTTATGCAGAGTCACATCAAGAACTTCTTTCATTTAGGTTAAAAGGATCTAGTCCTTAATATTTGAAAATACGCAATAAACATACAACACTGGATCATTGAGTGTGAAGGTTAATAAAAACACGCCTAGCATTAACATTAAAAAGGCTCTAATTTTTTCCTCGCAGGTAATTACTTCACACAATGAAATAATCTCCTTTCTTATCCTGGAAACACATGCATAAAACAGCTCAGATAACATCATTTACATATAGGCTGCTGCATCTGCATGTTAATGTCTGGCAGTGAAAAGTTCAGACAAGTTTGTAATCCCCGATTTCCTGCGCGTGCTCAGCACCCAGATTCCCAGAAAGTCAGAAGAGAATGGGATACTAAATATTACTAAGATGACAGGTCAGCTGCAGTCTGTGCCACATCTGGACGGCTCAGAAGGTATGTGGATTCCCAGACCACAAGATCTTTTGACAGTTCTGGACATTTTAACATCAGGGTGTTGATTTTTTTTTTTTTTTTTCCAGAAGTGTTGGTATTTTTATATCACCATTTCTTTTGTCAGTCACTTATGTTTATGGTGGCCATTCTAAGCCTATTCTGCTGCCTCCACTTGCTTTGTCAGCGTTACTATATTGCTTGGTATTGGAACCAATCTGAATTCCCACTTAAAGCCCTACCATGTCACCCATCAGCCATCATTTGCTTTCATCCCTTAAAACTACTATAAAATGGCAAGCACACCAGGAGGACAAAAGCACAGGCAGAGGAAAAAGGAGGAAAGCTAAAGTGGAAAAGTGGCAGCAGCATCTGCAGCAGCCTAACTTTGCTCTTTTGGGGTCCTTCCGGCTAAGTACTTGAACTTGGCCTGACAATGTACGCGCCCCTCATCATCTGCTTCCCCTGTTAACACAACTTACCTTCCCCGCGCGAATACTGGAAGCAAGCTTAGATTGGCTGCTTTTGCATCAAGGCCAACAGGTAATAACACTGTTTTTACAGCACAAGCCAGCGAGTCTGTGCCTACTGACAGCTGCAGGAAAAAGGAGGGCTGTGGGAGGGAAAGCCTCCTGTTGCAGTAATACTGATCTAGCAGCACTTTACAACACAAATCCAGCTTGCTGGGCATCCTTAAAATCAACAGCTCCTCGGCAGTTGTTGGAAGAGGCCATCCAATCAACTGAACAGAAATCCTGTTTGCTGCATTCAAAGATGCAGTTACAGCATCGCAGGATTTGGGAATTGCCTAGAAAGTCTGGAGTGCTTAGGCTTTAACTGGCATTCACTCCTTCCTGTATACGGCCATCCTCCTAATAATTTAGAGCCATTAGCTGTAAAGAGATCTTGGACTTCACAGACTGCCTATGATTAATTGCCTGAAAATGTTCTAAAAGTTAGGGATTCTGTTCAAAGGTGAAATAACTGAAGTGCTGTAGCCTGGAACCAGACAGACAGGGAAAGATGTATGGTAATTCATGCAGAGCATTTCTCTGAAACAGGCATCGCTCAAAGCAAGGCTTTAGACTCCTGTCTTTTACAAACATGCCCTAACTGTGCTCCTTGGAGTCCACAAGATTTTAATGAGGCAAAAATGATCAAAATGTCATGAACTCTGTTCTTCCTTGTCCTAAATTCTGGATAATGGAAAACAAGAGGAGCTTAGCTAGGTTATGTTTAGCTGATCACATAGAATGGAGTATGTTTAAGATCATGAAATAAAAGTTCTAAAATAAAATGCTGTGAGTTCAGAGTACTTATGCCCCCCATATTCCAAAGAATCAGATTATATAAGCAAATACGGTTTTCCCAGCCCAGTGTTGTAAATCCTTTTAGTATTAACCGATTCTTCTTCACTAACACAGACTCCTAAATGGTTGAGAGGCTGGCGCTTCAACTAGGAACTGCTAATTTGTAAACAGTGATCAGGATCTCACACATTATCCAGGCACTTTGTCTTTATTAAAAATATTTATTATTTGTAGGCACAATATACTAGAAACAGTAATTACAAAATATTATAGGTATGTTGCCATAGGCTAAGAAAACAGCCAGAATTGTTATTCAAAGGTGCTTTAGCTCAAACAATCCCAGGTTTCCAGGGAATCTCCTAGCTCACAAAAGGACACCTTCAGCTAATCCTCACTCATACACAAGTTGGCTTCTGTGCAATACCAGCCCTTGCATGTGTAAACTCTCTAAGAGTCTCCAGGCAGCCAGAAATCAAACACAAAATTGCAGTATTAGTCACAAACATCAGAAAACATTAATCAGAAAATTCAGTTGTCTTTTCTCTGTCTAGATGCGACCATTTCAGTGTATAAAAAGAATAAATACAATAGCCACTAACAGCTGTTTTCAAGACTGGTGGATAAGCTATTAAAAAAATAAAAATCATTCATCTTTAAAGCTGAAACATCTGAAACAGCCTCCACATTCTTGCTGACTTGGGATTTTATCAAGAAAGTTGCACAATACAGAGCAGTTGACTACACGTGTAATCAGTGTCAAGACTCAGCAGAAATTCATATTGTGAAGGGGTGATTTTTCCGAGTTGAAAGTTGCTGAATTTTGCTACTTTTTTTTCCAATCACTTTGAAATGTGCTCGTCAATTAATGACAATTTCCTCAAATTCTTATGTATTTGTTTGTACCTAGTAATTATTTGATTTCTAGCAATGTGACTAGTACTTTGAAAAAAATCTGTTTTTCTTCTAAATATAATTATTGCTGAAAATAAGAGAGATCCACATGCAAGTTATTTCAAAACATTGGGTGCCTCACATAATATGCTTTGAGCTTGATCTTTCAAGATGCTAAGCACCTGCAGGTTTTAGTGAATTCAAGCAATTAACTGGTGGCCTGGATTCAGCTGATGTAGGGACAGACAGCTGTTGTACGGATAAAGCACTTTTTCTCCATACAAGGAACACAGAATATTTGACACATCAGGCTGGAGTGGATTTAAAGCTGGAGAAGAGAGTCCTGGACTGTGCCAGTCACTTCACTGAAGTGAAGATCAGGAAAACTACCAGATGACAACATATGAGGATCAGGTATTTTTCTGAAAGTTTTCATTGACCACATCTCTAGGCCGTAAGTAAATCTTGCTGCTTCTACTTATAAACTTAAACCTGCAGAGTCTGCTTTTTTTTTTTTTTTTTTTTTTTTTTTTTAACAGTACTCATTTTACCTTCAAAGGAGGAAGAGGGTGTTTCCATTTTTAGTCTGAAATTCTTTGAAGTAGTCCTGTTCCATAGAACAGGGATCTGGATAGAATTTAACAAAAAATTAATTCCTTATTTTAGGTTTGGTTTCAGCAATAAAGAAGTAAATGAGATCACATCTGTTTTTGTCCTGATAGACTCTACAGCAGTCCACTGGAAACATCACCATTTGCTTACAGCTTTTTCTTTTATTCCAAACAGAACCTAACCCAGCCTAAGTAAGTGTTCTTAAACACATCCAAAGCAAGACTGCCACATGAGCCAATTAGCAACCAGTGATGTCACTTCGCTACACTTAGCTACAACTGAGAATTGCCTGCAGTTTCACAACACCTAGGTAATATTTAGGTAGACCTCAAAAACATTTTCTTTGCCATATGACAGAATAAAGAAACATCACAAAAAATACCAAAAACTTCATTCCATGAGTAACATTTGAATACTGACATCTGGAACAGCTGGGTAACAAGTTGTGCATGTCAAGTTCAGAAAGCAGCTGCTTTTAGCCTTCATTTCGGGCCAGACGTTTGCTTTCAGCCACCAGTATATTCCATTTTATTTTGTAGCAGCTTCTTCAGTGTTCCCATATGGACAAGCTAAACAGCTCCAAGGATATAACAGCAAGTATATATAATGTTCTTTAGAAGAAATAAAGGCCAGATGTTGCTTTGTTATCTTCACACGCATCCTTAAAAAAGTTAAATTGTTTCAGATATATTATTAATACCAGGTACAGGCAATTTGTTCAATGGCCATTTAAATGTCAACTTTCCAAAGGATGGAAAATAATGTTTTAACTGAGGATTCAAACTGGAAAAAGATTAAACTACCCTAGAATAACTTAAGTAGTATAGCAAAATCTAGGACCACTGGGACAAAAAAAAGTTTTGTGCAGAAAATACATGATGACTCACTTCTGAGATCTGAACGAGTATTACTTCTGGCTTGTTTTATTAGAAAAGAAAATCACTTCACCTTATTGTTACAATATAATGAAAAGTTTGGGCTAAGAGTTATCCAACACCACCACTGATTAAAGATCTTCCACTTTCCTGCTTTACTCAACCAGGACAGAACTTAAGCCACCAGTCCAAGTACTAGAGGATTTAATAGATCTATTACTAACAGTATAATTAATCCATTAACGTTTTTCATGTATGTATGCCTGGTTACTATATCTAGTGGATCCAATAGGGTGGGTAATAATTCTTTCCCAGACTGTCCAATTAAAGTGATTTAGATAGAAATGAGCTGTTTAAAATTATTCTGATTTCCTGAAAATAGACCTTATTAGATTATAACAGATATATTTATGAGAAAATATTAACTGAAGTCTACTTTTCCCCCCTTAGTAATAATATAAACAAGCTTTGGTTTTCAACTGCCCGGTGAGGTCTTTCTCTTTCGAACCAGTCCACAACATACAAAAACTGCCAAGACACCAACTATAACTTTTTGAGTAATGTCACTTTATTAAGGGACTTAAAAGATTCATATTCTCTAGTAGTCTTGGAACAATGCAAATGGTGAACAAAAGACAAAAATAGATGTAATTGGTTCTGAAAAGCATGAACATCTGTAGAGAATGTGTTGCATTATTCCTAAGGACTCTTGCTTTTGAAAAAAGCACGTTCCATATATACAAGTGTCAGTGCAATAGCCAATAAAGCAATCAGAAATATAAAAATATCCTAGATACAAACTTAAAATAGATGTCTGAAGGCTGACTATCAGTGTTCTGATATTTCTGTACCTCAGGAGTATGATCACTGGGATAAGTTATTCTGATGAGGTAAGAGACAGTAGATGCTCTGCGATAACACAAAGCCATTCATTTTTTTCATAAGACACAAAAAAATAGAGCACCCAGTGAAACTGCAAGTCTTTGCTGCAAGTGCCCATAGGAAGTGAAATTATAGCCTATGAGCATTACTACATTCCTGCATCATTTACATTTGCTGTGTTTGCCAACAGTTACACCAGCAAAAACTTGCCAATTCTCCCACCTGCCCTCCCCCAGCTTCAGTATAAACTGCATGTACTTCGCAGATACACCAGACTGACACTGCTTTAAACACAGACAAGATCTATAAATGTCCAAAACCCACTTAGTCATTCTTTTCTTTATAGGTTGCAATTCTTTTTTTGGCAGCAAGGACAGAAAGAGATTGCAAAGCTTGACAGCTGAACAGCTCTCTCCAGAAGGGTTAGGGAGAGAACAGGGTGTGTTCTATTTGCTTTGCCCCAGGTGTTCCAGCGATGCCACAGAACTTAAACCTCAGTTGTTGAGCAATAAAAAATAATGAAAAAAATCACACTCCTTTTCTTTGCTCTACATTTTGAATGGAATGATGCTCTAGTTTGGGGCTACTGTTCCAAAAAAAAGGCGTCTATTTCATCAAACTTTCAGCTGGATGCTGTCTGCCTGCATCACGCTGCATCATCTTCAGCTATCTCTTTCACTGTGACCCTCCAAGCTCTGCTGCTAAATTCTGCTTCCTGTTTCTTCACTTTTCAAATGGCAAAATGACAGGTAGGCAGACAGCGTACTCTGTGTCTTTGTGGCAAAGACCACAGGAAGAACTGGCAGCAGAGGTTGGAGGGGCAGAGGAGTACAATGAACACAAACTCCTACTTAGGGGGCAATGATAAAGAATTAATTTCAAACTGCGTATCAATCTCAGGTCTCCTCTATGGAAAAGTACAATGAATTATATAGTCCCCAGTACAGCAATATTAACTTGAACAGGATATGATTTCTATGATAAAAAAGCACAACAGGAGCTGGCAGTTGTCTTCTTATGAAACTTGCCCTACCACTTATGGCATGCACGTGCACTGAAGCACACAGCAGTTGCCTGAATCTTTAAAAGATTTCTTAGTTTTATATACTAGATTCAAAAGCTTTCCCTTAAATCTTTTGATTTTTCATCATTCTTTTCTAAACCCCTCTTGTCTCAGGCAAATTCAGACAGCTGTGTGAGATGGAAAAGCGAAGCTAGTAACATCTGTAGTATGATGACACTTGACAAATTATTTCAGGTTTTCTTGCAGTTTCTGGAAGATGGTTTGCAGATATCAAAGCCTCAAGGAATCATCATGCGTCTCTCCTTAACCCCACTGAATGTGGCATTCAACATTTGAAAATATTGAATTACTACTCACCACACCCCATCAGCAAGACAGGCTATTACCTCTCAAGTAAACAGGCAGGGAACAGACACACAGAATGACTAAGTGATTATTCCAACATCATGATACAAGTCTGGGAGAGTCACGAGCTGAACCTGTATTTCTTGCGTCTCCGTCTCAGGTTGTCTTTTTGTTCTGTGTTGCAGCCTTATTCCTTCCTGTAGAGGAAGACTGGAATCTCTTAAAAGAGTCTGTCACTGCTACTCTGGTTGACAGGTGATGTCGCCAATGAGATAAGACTTGTTGCATTTCCCACATCAAAATGTGGAACACAGTGTGACATCTGTTTGCTGGAAGAAGTACTAACCATACAAGTCCTTAAGAACATCAACATTTATTTAATATGATATAAAAGAAATGGGATATGAACATTCGTATTTGAACAATAATAGGTGGCTTCTTATACTTACATCGTATGTGCTCATTGTATAATATATACACAATGAACATAATTACATTTGTACACAAACTAAGTACTGGATTGAAAACCTGCTTATTGCTGTACACACCCTAACCCAATGAATGAGAAGCCCAGTACCTCAAAATACCTACGCTCCATTTTATTTAAGAAAAAGTAACCACTAACATTAATGTATAAGTTGACAGAAGTGTGGCAGTAACTGCTGACATTGCAACCTGACCAAGAAATAATTACAGCAGAAACAGGACATATTTTACTAAGCAATAATAAAAATGGCACATTTTAAATATATCTATATTATATATATATAAAAATTTTACAAATAAAATGTTAAAACAATAAGTTGTAATGTTTTAAAAGTGTAAAACAAGGTTTAGTGGCAATATGTAAAATTAACTGAGTTACACATCTAAAAGAAGCAAAAAAGTAAACTTATACGATCCATAATTAAAAGAACACTAAATTCTGGGGAAAATCAAATAAAGTTCTGACTGTAGGCTGCACATTAAAAAAAGCCTTTATTTTATGTGCACAGAAATCATAGCAGCAAGCTGGTATCAGGAGAACAATCTGAAGGTTGCTGAGTGTACATGTGGGCCATTTAAAGCTCTCTTGGAATAAACATTTTCCAGGAAGTGATAAAATGATGCTCTGTGGCCAAAAGCATCAAAACTATGAATTTCATAGATTTAAAATATACTGTACAATATCTTCTCATATTTTCATAGGTCAGCTCCATACATCTCAGGCATGAATTGTTTCAATAGAAGCCATTAGTGCTGAAAGACAGATATACATTAAGTTACTCTATTTTAGCAACAACAGAATATTGTATAAAGCAGTTCCTGGGATTGAGCACAGCAAGAAATTTCTGACCTCATGCTAGCAGTAGTTATCTATGGTGTAGAACATAACAAAATATCTTAGAAATCAGCTGTTTCCAAAATCAGTTTTCCTGATGAATATTACTGCTGTCGATACTTCAACAGCAAGAAGCAAAAGTGAGCTTCTCTCAAATTTACACAACTTTGTATGAAAGTCTGTTTATTCGGAGAGTTTTATCTTGTTATACATGGCTATCTCCAAATGTTCTTTATATAAAACCAGTAATAATAACAAAGACCCTAATTGCTCTTGCAAACAACAGGCACAATTTGAAGAGGAATGCAGAATTACTCAGTTGCTACCCTGTCATGGCAGCCTAGCTGTAAGGTGTTCTGAAGTTCAAGTGGTCCACCCAGAGCCTGCTGTATTTTGGAAACTGCTGAAAGGACTTCTATAAATAGCTTTTAACAGTTCATTAGTAAAAACATTTCTGAGCTTTGAAACCAGGTGCTGTATAAAATTTCATTATCTCTCCATTACTCAGTGTAAATGTAAGGCTTAAAACATAATGTTAGTGGTACAGATCCAGATTTGTCTCTGCAAAGCAAAAGCCATGACAAAGAAAGTAGCTTTGTACTCATGGGGTGAATTTCCTCAGCCCTACAATATCCTGTGCCACCAATTTCCTATACCAAATTCCCCTGGCATTGTGCCAAGAGTATCATTTTACTAATTGACCATAAAAGCCAAATATAGGTATTACCTCATTATTCTTTGAAATCTACCATACATTTTCCAGATGCTGCCTGAAAAATTTGGTTGCATATGAACAGGGCTGATCCCACAGCTCTGAAGTTCCCTCTGCCGCATAGCATTTCTGGCATCTGAGCTCTTGCACGTTAAAAGACCTATCTTTCAGCAAAGCGCAAAGCACTGGAATACAGCCCCAAAAGGTACGAGGCCGTAAATACTGCAGGCAAGCAGACTATGCATGCTTCATACATCTCCTGTGTATACTAGGGCCAGCTCATGGCATGAATTTGTTTTGGAGCTCCTAGGAAACAACCAACAGAGACATCAGGAACAGCAAAGAAGTGCGGAATGTATATGCGCAGAGTTCAATGCTTTTTCCAACACAATTCAAAGAATAAACAGCCAAAATGGATATATTTTAACTTCTGGAATCTTTTCTTCATTATAGCGAGGCATGTGTAAGCAGAGCGTCAGTTCTACACGTGCCATCCCAGATGCACCGTTTTGTCACAAGCAATTAAAGCCTATTTGCAGAATTGTACTTAACACAGAAATGGTACAGCTGCAGTACTACCTATGAGGATACACCACACTGTGGGATGTCGAGGACTGGGCATTAAGTTACAAAGCAGATCGCTATAGGAATGCTTCACTTTTTCTAGTCTCATATTTAGCATAAATCCTTAAAAAAAAGAAGAATTTGCTGATCTGATCATTTGAGCTGATGACAAGAGCTGAAAGCAACTTGGTGTCATTGGTGATAAATTTCTACTGAAGCTGTAAGTTGCTTCCCCTTTCAAGACAGGCATGCTATGGCTACGGACAGAACTCAGCAGCACAGTTTCAGTTTCACTACTGACCTGAAACTGAGTTGATAGGGTAATGTTTGTCCTATTTAAAAAGGAAGATGCATGATAAATGCATATGTATTTATACAATGAAACTGAAAAGCATTAACGCAAATTAGTATTTCCAGGAAAACTGAATAGTTCCACTTATCTTTTTTAAATAGTTCTGTAATAAAACTTTTCAATAAAAGTACAGAAGTCCAAGCAAAATCTAATCATGACAGACCACAACCATCAGGAAACCAGCAGCACAAGTGGCAGTACTGAACGTGAAGAGGACATTTTCCACTCTCTCAAAAGCAGAAAAAGATATATATATATTTTTTTTTTTTGTAAGAATACAAATAATATATTGCCCATAGTTCATACAAGAAAGGTGTCTATGATGAATACTAAGCCTAATTTTGCTAAGATAAAAGCTTGGCAATGGAGATTGGGACAGTGAATGACAAAATGCATTTTCAGATCTCCTCATGCTAAATGACTGCGAACATCTTGATTTAAAATTTTTCATAAGTTACATTGGTAATGGCATTTAATATTACCATTGCAGCAAAGCTCATTTTTTTAGTAGAAAGCTTATTTAAACAGGTACTTCCTGACAACAAAGAGATGTGGATTGATTTAATTGCTGTTAAAGTGCTGAAGCATTCACATTGGTATCCTATTAATTTCTTTAAACACTTGTATAAATAAATATGCTTACTTATAATTCCATTTCTATTCATTAAGTAGGTAGGAACTTCTAAATATAGCTTAAATCATGCTTTCTAACTTGATTCCTAGAAAAAAAAAAAAAAATCACCTACTATGACAAGGGAAGAGAAGCTGTGTAGGGCTATCGCTATAGAAAGAAAAAAGTTTTGTAATTGTTACATTTCTTCCACCTTCACTTTTTCCATTCCTGTGTGTCATGCCTCAGTTATCTAAGTCTTAAGCCATAAACTCTTCAGGGCATTAGACCATTCCCTCCTATGAATCACTAAGAGATGTAGCTCTAGTTGCTATTACCAAGACTGAGGCATCAAGATTCACGTGCACCTCAAGACTGATGCTGTATCTTAACTGGGTGTCTGTTTTCTAACAGCTTTGGTCTCTCATGTAATTCAAAGGGCTATTATCTTGCCAGTTGTGGAGAATGTGCTTGATAAGCCAATTCGTTCCTTTCTCTTTGTACTTGGGTAGAGAGTACATTACTTGCAAGTAAATCTATACATGTATTCGTTTTGTTTTCTGGTTAGTTGATATTCAACACTGCAGGTAACTTTGTCTTGCCAAGTATTGTCTACAGATGTTTCTCAGAAAAATAAGTAGACTACATATACTTAGAAAAATAGGAACATGGCAGGAGGGGTGGGAAAAAAAGACGTACTTCTCTGTAACTATACACACATGAAATGTGATCCTTCTGTGAGCTGTGTCTGTGTAGATGGAGCTGGTGACAATGACGATTCTGGTGAAGAAGGCAAACTTTTCACTGCGAGTCATACAGCAAGATAAATAAAAATACAAGTTACAGAATGCATGATTTCAAGCCATAATAAATATAAGCAGAACCAAATGAAAGTTACACAAGTGAAGACTTAAAATCTGATCAGCACAATAAGCACAACTTCAAGGGACACCATAGCTGTTCTCAGGAAAGATCATTACTCAGGCCTATAAGTGATTAGTAGAACACCAAAGGAACGAACAAAGGACACATGAATGCTGATGTGTTATTTATGTTGCAAAGAGGTTGTGTGTGTGTGAAGTAAAATTTAACTAGTTGTGATACTTCCAGACCCACCTTTATCCCAGTTCAGATTAACTAAGCATTTTTTATTCTGCTAAGCGCTATAAAATGTATTTACAAGTTCTGGTTTTGATTATCAAGTCACAGAAAGGATTGCTGACTGCACTACAAAGGTCCAGGTCACCTTTTATATCCATAAATTGAACCCTTTGGCTTAACCATTCCCATCACCAAATAACCTAAAAACATCTTAAATTCTATCTTCTTCCTTCATCCTCCCCTACGCACTCCCCTCTTTTTCTCTTTGCAAACAATTTTGCTTTATTCCAGCCTTGTCTTCTTGCAGAGTAGTACCCCACCAGTCATTTTACCAGTCAGCTAGTGTTTTCTGCTTTTTTGTACTCCTGAAAACATGACCAAACTGGGGTCTTTTACTTGCTAATTCAAATTCTGCTAGATATATTGGAAACTCTCGCAGATTCCTCTATCTTGGGCATACCTGGGGTCATCCATTATCAAGGAGGTGAAGGTAAATAATCTACACACGATCAGAATTGAGATGCCGTTCTACAAGATGAATAGGAAAGGATTTGCTCCAACTAACAACTATAGTATGACTCAATTTATGGCAACAGTTTATTTAATTCCCGAATTAAACAAAACCATAAAATCTATATTAAAGCCTCAGAAAAATGGAATTTCTGTAGTCGTCCACTGGGAAAATACTCTCCTCTATGTTATAAAACCATACACTTGACATCTAGACTAGCTCAGCACTTTACATTCACAAGCGTTTCAGAGCATCAAAAGACAATCAAAATGAAATAAAGTTTTACATATGTACTATATAAACTGTGCTTCAGTCAAAACTCTTTTCCATACCTGCTGTTGCCTGATTTCCTTTTGAAGACTGTGCTGCTAATTCAAATGAAGACATAATCCCTTCTTGTTCTTGAATGCTAACTACTTCACTTTCTTCTGAACTGGTTTTGGGTTTGTGGTTTGTAACTGTGGTTACACTCTGCAAGCTGATTAAAAAAAGCACAGCATTCAGAACTCACTCTAACTTCATTTCAAGTGTTAACCACTAAGTATAGGAGTTACAATTTAATTTTCTTTTGTTAGAAAAAAAGTTGCAACTTGCAAGTTTGTGTAATATAAATTAAACATGTATTTTGAAATCCTTCTACCTTGTAAAGTTTGACTTTTTTGGAAACTGAATTCCTTTCCTTTACATACTCATGCAGTTTCCTACTGCGTGATATCCATTTTGCTGAAGGGCGCTATGAAGAAGTTATGACCTAATGTAAGAACTCACTTAGGATCTGCAGTGCAACTTACACTGAAGTTACAAATCCTTAAAGAGGAATATCCATGTCACAGTATTTCTCTAACTCTGCAATGCTCCAAAAGAGTGAAGTAAAAGTTAGGCAGGAGATACAGAAAAAGCTGTTTAGTCATCTCCTAAATATCAGTGGTAAAGAGCTTGCTAAGGAAGCCCTGGCTGAAGCTTTCGTAATAAAGCGATACAAAGCCAGAACTCACATTACTAAACACATTTTGTATCCCAAAGCAAGGATTATGAATGTATTCTCCTTATAACTGGGGCACTATTTGAAAATAAACATTGCTTCACCCACCAACTCATCACCTCTTACTGAACCCCTGCAGTCGTTACGTTTCTTACTAGATTTCTTTGAATGTAAAACCACTCAAAAATATATACCTTTTAAGTATTTACAGCAGCATTTCATTAGTTGCTTCATCCGATGAGCTAATAAATACAATGTGCAAGTTTAAAAGAGCCTCTGAACATCTTGTTTTATTTTTACCTTATATCACCATCATGTGTTTCTTCCAATTTATTTTTCTTTTCCTTTTCTGCTTTCTCTTCATTACTCACTTCTTTTGAGTCAGATACAACATGTGTATCTGATAAAAGATCACCAGTTTTTGTCAGCTATAAAAAAATTGAAATCATGAAACAAAAAGCTGTAGCACATACTAAGTGGCAGATAAGAAATACAGTATCAGGAAACAGTTTTATTAACAGACAAATTTTGCCATCATGTATACTTAGTAACTCAGAATTACATAACTTAAGAAATTTTTATCAATACCATTCAGGTTAATAGAGTTATCCTGAAACTTATACCACAGCCAATGGGCAGGGCTTGGCTTAATAACTTCCAGAACTTATCTGAACTGTTTGGATTGTAGCCTGGCTATTTTTTTGTGATATACCTCTCTTCACAATGCCAACAGAGATTCCAGCTACTGGAATATATTGCTGATAAGCCTGAACACTGCCCTTACAGGTATGATTAGATACTACCGATACAAGTATATTACATAAGTTTCCCTTAAAAAGATCTGCATACATAAGAAAGCAACAGACTCTCAACAGAAAATGTTTTTAGAGAATAACAACAGATGTTACTTGATTTTATAGCATTCTCCAGACATATTTTTAGAAATGCTTAACACAAAATAGGAAAACAAGAGGAAAAATGAACGACGAAAAGGAAAAGCAAAGCATGATTAATTAAAGAATATGGATAGAAAAGAAGAAAAAAACCCCTCTACACAAATTTTTTTAAAATATTAAAATATAAGAAGGATATGATTACGTAGAAACAACTCCAGTAATCTATTCTTCACGGTCAGCCTGTTTTTGCCAAGTCTTCAGGGCACTTTAGTATCAGACACACCAAGGTAACTCACTGCCAAGTGAGTGAAAGAAAGCATTTCCAGACAGAAATCAATCCAGTGACCAAATAGCACAAACTAGTTACTGCCTACTTCCATGTACAAACTGTTGTGTCAGCTTTATTCTGCTTTCTATAAACGATTTGATGCACTACAGTCAACCGAACAAAAAGTGTATTAAATTGCTGTCAAAAAATACACTGCGATATTCTGATCAATGAACAGATCAATGATTATTATTTAAAGATGCATGAGTATTTGTTTTGTTTCCAAAGTAGTAAAGACCATAATTTTGTAATTTTCCAATCAATCAAGATAGTAAAGAAAAAGTTAAGCAAAGTGAAATTTAGGAAGAAAATAGACAAGAAAACTCTATAGAAAAGATATATATATATATATATATATAAAAGCTATAGACAGATCTGATACAGAATATTCTATAGAGAAGCACAAAATTGTTAATATCCAAAAAGAAAAATTAATCTTCCAAGCAAAAGGAACTGACTCAATTTCCCACACACTGCTGTCTGTGGCTCAAAATACTTTTTCTGCTGCAAGACAAGCTGATGAACAGTTTAACAAGGGAAAGTTTAGTACCTCTTTAGTAAAACCTGAATTATGTTCCTGTTCTCCATCATGTTTTAGTTGTGCTATTTCTTCTCCAGGACTTCCATTATTTTGTTTCAAATTATTTTCTTTACTGGTCCTCTCTAATTCCTTCATGTTACTAGATACAGTATCATCCTTTTTTCGATTCTGTGGAACAAAATTGATATACAGATGTATTCATATAAAAGCTATCACAGTCTCAGTTCTGGGTCTTGCACTGTCCTCTGACTGTGATAAAACAAATGCTTAAAAAACCTTAAGTATACCACACTGCAATAAGAAAAATGGAAATTGTTAAAGACTTAGAATTTTCTCATTTTTTGTACCTTTCAAAACAGTTCAGGCTACCTAAAAAGACTGTACTTTGTGCACCCTGCCCCAATCCCCAGCATTTCTATTAGGCACCTTTTCATCTGAAATTTCATTCCTACTTAGCTTAGTCACACACAGGCTTAGTACCATTCTTATTTGAGCTCATAAGCACTGATTTTTTTTTTTTTTAAATAGCTTTTCCCGATTAAAACAAAAAGATGGCTAAAAATCTGCCGTCAGTACAAAATTCAGTGCACCTGCATGCACTTTCTCCAGTTACCTTGAATGTCTTCCAGGCTTATCCTGTTATAACAGAGAACAACACAGCATCTTACAATGACAGAGAATAATACTTAAAAAAAAAATTTAAAAAAATACTTAAAAAAACCAAACCCATTGTACAGAGAATAATTTGACATAAAAGTTTTGAGGAAGGATGACAGAGGTGACTTAAGATTGTGAACTGCAAATGTGATGTTGGCAGTGTAGCAAACTGAAGTGAGGTTCACATGAGCGTCACCAAACTAAGTACTAGGGCTGAGAAGAACAGGAGCCATGAAAGTAGTAAATCTTGTGACTGAATTCCTGCGATTTAACACACGCACTCTGTTAAAAGCAAATTCCATGTAAGTCAGTTCACAAATGAATCTTTACTTTCCTAACTGAAGAATGCACCCATATCATACACTTGTCCCAAACAGTAACAATTGTGAAACTACTTCCTTTTGTACTTTGGTAACCACTTAAAAATTACACAGTAGGCCATTTATAAAATCTTTTTTTTTTTTTTTTTCTCCAATTCTCAAAAAAAAACAAATCCCAATTGAAAAGACTTTCAGCAGTTAATGCTATTGCATTATTTTTCTGTATAAAAATCAATAGGCATAGAAACTAAGCTTATAAAAGTAAGAGCTATTACTACAGTGTAAGCCTCATCTTGGGGCTTTTTGCCAAACAGCATTCTGGAAGAACTAAAGTTGTGACAGAAAAAGTGATTCTGTAGCATGGATTACTAGCTAAATATTAAATTCAGACATACTCTCACTTATTCTATACATTTCTTCTCTCATCCGCGTAGCACTGATTTCACACAGAAGGCTGAAGAACATGCTGACATGAACAAAATTATTTTGCGTTCTATATAGCAAATAGTGCTGGCACAGAGGATTTGGCCACTTGTCCCACTGCTCCCAACATCCTGGCTAACCAGGTATGACACATACGTGATTGCAGTTTCCTCACCTTGAGGTATGACATGATACCATAGGAAAGTGGTAAAGCTCAAACACCGCTGTAAAAACCGCAAAGAAACATCTGTAAAGCTCTGCTTTGCATGTCCCCTTCTTGAGAAGGGGCAGTGTTAATCACAAAAATATTTGTAGAGGCCTACTTCATGTTTAGCCTTCATGCGAGCCCAAATACAGATGCTCTAATGCAAAGGCAAAACTTTAATTCAGTGTCTTCTGGGGATCCAATGTTGTTGAAGGAAAAGTAACTTTTGTATAGCTCTGAAGGCAGCTTAGCATGCTTAGAGAAAAAACAAAAAATCCCCAACCAAACCTAAAACTTCTCTGAAAATATGTGACTGAACAGTGCAATGCATTTAATCTGTTAAATCAGATCTTAAAATGCCTATGAAACATAGAAGAAGGCATTTCCATGCCACTGTAAAAAAAACCCAAAACAACAAACCAAACCAAAACCAACCAACCAAAAAAATCCAACAAACCAATGTGGTCTAAGGAAAAAAAAGTATGCCAGAAGCATAAAAAAATCCCCCCAAAACAACCAACAACCCCCCTTCCCCCCCGACCTTGATTAAGCTATTGAAAAATGAAACATTCCTAGCATTTAGAAAATAGTAGGTTGTCTAACATCCACTACCCTGAATCTGGGTTTGGTTTTGGTTTTGTGGGGTTTTTTTTTGGATGTATGTTCAGGATAGTATTTCCTGGCTAATGACAAGCAGTTATATCTTCCTCCTCTCTCCCCACTCTTTACCCTTAAATAAACTCACTTCTTTGCCTTAACTGTTTAAGAATGAGTGAAAAGTGTTCTATTTTTATGTATTTATGGGCTCAAAAACTACAGCAAAAAAGCACCAGTTAAGAGCTATCATCATAAATATACATCCCTACCTAAAAAAGTTACAGATGTTTGAATATATTATATGGCAGAAAAATCTTCATAATTTACACATCAACTGAATCATGATTCTCCCCGAAACTGCCTTTAGTCACAAAGCTTGTCATTTCATGTTGTTTGCTAAATTTGACAAAATAAAACCTGTTAACAAACATCAAAATGCATAATCAAACATATGTAGATTTGAACTATTTATTTTACAAAAAGACAAAGAAGTGACTTCTACTATCATTAGGTATAAACATGAAGATTGGTATCTCCCCTCCTCTTGTGGCTGGCAGAAAACTGACTTTTACTCTATACAAGCACTCTCAAATCGACACCTATACTATCATGTGATTTTGAAAAAAGAACAATATTGTAACTTTTTAAATTGGACATATTAAAGTTTTTGAGTAACGTGGCACCCACCTGTGCCAATTTGAATGGATTATCTCTGACAAACGACAAACTCTGTGAAGGAGACTGGTCTGAAACACCAATAATATTGAGTCCTTTTCTCTTCTCTCTCAGGCAAGCTTGTTGGTGTCTCTTTATTCTTTCCATCTGTTCCTCCACAGTCATTCGAGGCCGTGTGCTTTCTGCAAGACACAGCTGCTCCACTGCACTTCTTGGTCTTTCCTTAAATGGAAGAATATATACACACACACACACACATATATATACACACACACATAAATATGTGTTTGTTTTAAAAAAAACAAGGTTCTAAACTGTTTAGCTTATTAGAAAGATCACCTAAAGATTTTACTAAAAAGCAGAAAAATAGTGCACAAGTAACGTTTTCCTATGTCTGTGAAGAAAGTACAAAACCCAATCATTAATAAATGAACACCAAAATTCAAAATAAAAGGAAGGGATACTTTGCTTTTTTGAACAGTGGCATTACCACCATCAATGATAAACATTAGGAAAATGGGCAGATGCTCTCTCAAAGCCATCCTATTAAGCTGAAACAATTTACCAGACATTATACAACAGGCAAACACAAGTTACTTGACTGAGATAGAAACATAATCAAAATTTAATGATCCAGGACATTTATACTAGTTGATCTAATAGTGATTTCTGCCTTTTTATTTCAAGAACTGCAGCTGGGCATCACTTAATGGCAAGTGCAGGCTGAGACAGAATAAATTTATCACCACTTAAAAATATGTAATTCTAAGCATTATATTATTCCCAAAATAACAACGATCACTTTACCTACTCTGTTCTTGAAATTCACTGTTTTTCAGTTAGGTCTGTATTTTGTATGACAGGAAAAAATTTACTTGGGGCTAATCAGCTGCATTTAGTACATTCACAGTAACTGATTTCACTTCTGAAAAGCCGTGTGCTTTCTCCAGTCAACATCCTGTGAGTTTCTCTCTCCTCTCCCATTCTTCCTACAAGTTTTCATTTTCTATTCATGCTGTAACTATGGCAAAAGTTTTCCTCTTTTTTGTGTCAACTACATGTAGACATCTGTCTTCAACCCAGAGACTACAGACTCTCTAATCTGAAATCGCAGGCTAATTACCTACATATTGCTTACTGTATGCTTGTTTTCTGGCTGCTTTAGGTATTTCCCAAATCATCTTAGTAATGAAATAAATAAAAGCCAGTATTTTTTATGCAGGGCCCCAGAAGCCAAATACAAGTCCTTCAAGTTTTCACCTAAGATGCTTCATATCCTTTTAACTCAAGCCTGAGCTTCAGTACCTTAGCAGATCTATCATTTCCATTCAGTTCTTGCCCAGTTTGAATGCCTCTATGCAGTTTAACATACATGAGCTTCACATTTTGTCATTCTTTCTACAGCTGTCTCCATTAATCTGATTATTATATTTTTATAACAGTGATTTTTTTGTAAAAAAAAATAATTACAAAGATAACTACCACTTTTGAATTTACTACAGAAATTAAACTTAGAAATTAACACATCACTATTCATTAATGTTCAAAGGTTATCTTAAAGTACCGTTCTTAGATCTATCTTCTTATTCTTCCTCAAAGTGACATAGGATGCGATTGTTGAAGACTCTGGTGTTGGTGATTTGGTCCTGGGTGGTACAACTCCCACAGGAAAATGTGAACCTGCAGAACAGTAAAGCAATATACTAAGTGCTATGCAAAACATTGCCCAAATACATGTTGTTAGCCTTGGAAACTATTTTTCAAAAGACAGCAAAGATTTGAATGCCTATCAAGTCTGCTAATGTATGCAGGCAGATGGGTAGCCCCTGGCCTGAGGTTTAGCTACACAGCTGAACAGAACATGGGAAACTGTTGCACATGGCACGAGAAACTGTTGGACATAAAAATAACAGTGGGAAACAGACACAAATTAGCGCTTTGTGGAATGGCAACATTTCACAGATCTTTAAGGGGGAATCACATGAAAGATGGCCAAACATCCCAGCTAACTGGACGGCCATACTGGGGACTTTTTCTGGACTAGAGTTTGCAAGGCCAGCAGAGATCAGTGCTATCACTTACAGCCAAGCTTACCTAGACAGCAGTGTCAAAATACAAGATTTAGCAAAAGTAGGACTAATGAAGAAAAAGTAATTATGAGTGGGATGTTTATTTGGAAAGAAGCAAAGGCTGTGATAGGGAGGGGGCAAGGTGGATGGGAAAGAACAGGCATGGAATAACGGAGAGGAAGGGGAATAAAAGGCACCAGCTTTGCATAAACAAGCTGTTCGTCAGCACGCTTGCCTGATCAAGTCCCATGCCTCAGTATTGCATTCTGTCCTATCTTCTTATTAAACTTTATTCTGTAAAATATTTTGCATGTGAGTATGCCTTCCCTTTTCTGTATGAGAGCGTGAGAGATGCTACTGATCCTCAGGCCAGGCTAGCTGGCGAGTAGGAGACAGCTACCGAGAGATCACAGGTCTGGGAGCCAAAGGCAGGAAAGACTGCAGGCCTGCGGGCTGGCTACCAGAGGGACCGTAACTCTGGCCCTGCTAACCAGGGCAAACCTTTTGTCTCTGAGATGCTAACAAACTTCAGGGAAGACTGGATGGCAAATCAAACACAAGGCATGGGAGCCAGCTGTTCAAGAGACCTTTAGGTCTAGGATTCAGATGCTGGAGAGGTTAGAGGTACTGACAGTTGACAGATGAAGATTCTATAGGTCTACTCAGCTGCTGGCGGGACTCATTTGTGTGTGTGCACACACGTGCTCACGTCTATGTATGTATGAGACCAGCGAGCAAGCTTTGAGCCTGGTGAGCTGGCGAGTGAGAACAGGATCATGCTGTTTGTGTTGCCCCATTTTCACGCAAGTGCTGGTCTTGTTTACACGGTGCCTGTAACACCACCACTCAAACCTGTTTGTGTTACCAGTTGTGGTTAGCTGAGCATGTGCTTGTGCACAGCTGGGACTATATCCTCAGCCTCGCAGCTCGATGCACTTAGGGACAGGGAACTGCAGCAGCCAGGCACTGTCTGGTTGGGAGCTGAGCATATTCTGTGTCCTGATGTCCACTACATATTTGGCCTCTTGTAGTCATATCCACCACTAGTTTTTTAGAGAAACCCTGCCAAAATGTTATTAAGCTGGCAGAAAATTGGAGTAAGTTAAAACTTGCCAAAATACACAGATATAATTACATAACACATGCTTTGTTTTTGCTTCTTGATACATGCAGGAAATCAAACTATTGAAAATACTGTTTCCTTGCTGATTTTGCCTAAAAAAACAGATATGCCTTCTCTGATACGCAAATTATTTCTATTTGTTTTTCCTGAGGTTGCACAGATTTTAGAGGCTATATTGACTTGGTGAAGGCTCAACTCTTTCTCCAAATTGTTCGACAGTCTGACAAAACAGCCTAGAAGTATTTGAATGCCAAATCCATCATTCAAAACAAAACCTATAAAGCAACAGTTTGGGTGTCCTTTAGACATAAAAAGGATAAAACACAGCAAAAGTCCATTTTCCTTTTGAGTCACCTTTATGTACCACTCAGGTCATAAATATTTCTCTGTTTGCAGACAGCTGTACGGGTTACTTTACATATCCCCATTAAAACATTTCTCTTTGATTGCTGACATTTGAAAAAAGAGGGAAATGGCTGACATGAGAAGTGTCTAGATACAGCTATGTGCACAATGAATTAGAAAAAATGTTTTAAATTTCCTCTGAATTTACTTGTTTTTAGAAACACCCTCAATAGGAAACTACATCATTTAAGTATGACTTCTTGAAACAGCAAGAAAGAAAAATTGCAGAGATGAGCTGCCTTTGTTTCCTTTTCAGCTTATAAACTGTTAAGATAGAATGGCATAAAAATGTTTGTGAACCAGCATATAGTTGTAGTGGCATACACACTATAAAAAACCCCAAACACCCAGGAATGTTTATATTTTTCCTACTGCATGGGGATTGTTACTACAAGTGAATGCCCAGAACAAGAAATATCTGTTAGAAAATTCGCATGCTCAAAAAGTGTAGACAGGTTGATAAAATGCAGCTATGATAAACCCACTTTGCTCTGTTGTTAAAGAAGATAAAAAGCCTCTCGCTGCTTGCTACCACTGCAGCTATTCTCTTCCTCACCCCTGAAGATTATTTATTTTAGAGGAATTTGTATTATAACTTTCCTTTGCTGAGGAATGGTTTTCTACAAATCGACATAATAAAATTATTTCTGCCTTTACAGAAGGAGATAGAAAGTAGATTGGGGTGCTCAGAAAGTATTGGTTTGCTTTATATAGTCAGCAGAGGCTTTCTTACAGCATCTTGATAATTACTTTCCCTCTTGTCATAAATTAATACAAATAATGTGGAACACCACAGGTCAATAAAATCTAGGCATGTTGTCAGAAAGGCAAATTCCTCTATTTAGGTGGTTGATGATTACCAAATCTCAGGTTAAACCTTGCATTTTTCACCAACAAGTTAAAAGAAATTTAACATGTATCTTAAGTGAACCTTGCATGTGAGCAAATACCATGGTGAATTTGAATTGGCTAATTGCCTGGCAAGTGCAAGCTTACACCGAGCACATTGTTTACACCCAAACTATATGCTAACCTTAGTTTTAAAAACCTCCACTACCATTTGCCAAAAATAACACCCTTATATGATATTAGCTCTTGGTCAAATTCTAGTACTGTTACACCCACCTACTATGTGCATGCTTAGTCAAACTACCAGAACAGAAGGCAGCGATCTTGCTGGCACTGGAAACATCACCTTTTCCAGTGAAAAATGAATGGGTAAGTTTAGTCACTTTTAGTAAAAGTTCTTAATGTGGTTTTGGGAGGTGCTCAAGCTACTTTTCCGGAAGTCACCTTTAACAAACAATTCTGTGTGTTTTAACAAACAGAATGGAGAAGCACTTCCTGGTAAAAGACTCTACCAAGCAATTAGTAGGTTTTATGGAAGCTAGATGAAGAGAAGAATCTAAAGCATTTAGCAATTGCAAAGACCTTTATTGTCTGTACACTCCGAGGTCATGATCATTATTCCTATTATATCAGAGGACAGAAGGCAATTCAACAATTACAAGATTAAAAAAAGAAAAAGACATTGTTTCCCTGCCTTATGAGAGCCTGAAAATTCTGTGGTGCTGCCTTTTTGGACGTTCCGGCAACATAACATCGGGAGCTTGATTCAAAAACTGAGTAATTGTTCAAGGGCAAGAACATAAAATGGGTAATTGTTCAAGGGAATGGTGTGTGGGGAATGTGAGTGATGTGATTAGACATGGTGTCAATAAGGATTTCAGGGTTGTTGGCGAGTGTAATGTTTGATTTTTCTGCAGTGTAACTGACTGAAATCTTTCTCGTCATATAATTAAATCATTATTTTATTGTGGAAGCTGTTTCATCATATTAAGAAACGGACAGACTACAAAAAGTACAAAAGATGATATAGCTTCTATAACACAGTTAAAGCTTTGCATTCCTTGTGAGAAAGGCTGAGAAGTTGTAAACACCACGCCTGGGGACAAACCTTTAGCAGCAGACTCTGATTCTGAAATTTGTTCTGTTTTTTCTTCACCATTAGACTCATCCACTTCTGCTACTGTAGTTAACTCTGGTTCACTCTTATAAAGCCTATAATCAGGACCCTGAGGAACGACAAATTAAGAGGTGAATAAACAGGCATTTTCATAAAAGCATTTATGTCTTAAGACTCAAAACAGTTATTTTGTGATGACTCTGCTCTCACTTTAAGACAATGTTTCATTGTTCAAGTGTGCTATTGAAGCAGTATTCTTCTGTAGTTAATTTGACTAATAACATTTGCAGACTTTTCAGAAATTACAGAAAAAAATTGCCATAAAAATGCAGGGGACTTTTTTCTTTTAGATAATCTGCAGGAAACAAATTTGTAGAAGGCTTCAGCAAAAACTGATTCTAAGCCTAGACTTTAAGAACTTGTGAGTAGAAGAATCTAAGTTTCTGAAATCTACTCTGACACAAGCATTTAAGTCTTAAGACATTATATATATGTGTAGAGTATATGACAGGAAAATGTGGAGAGCAAATGATGGAGCTTTACATAAAGCTAAGTAAACAAAAGTAAAACCAACACAAAAGTAGCCAGATGACAAAATAAAAACTGTGACTGTGCAAAGGAAGGAGGATGCTTCAAGAACAATGTGGCAGTTTAAGCCACTTACACAATAAGATCCATTTCTCTGATATCCTTGAACTTGGTGAATCTTCTTTTCTTCTGGCAGATGTACTGGGCCCCTGCTATAACAGAGCAAGGAGCTGCTATCACTGGGCAGAGGGGGGATTATGGGAGGATGCTCTGTAAAGTCATAGGACCGAGGGAGTGGAGGACGAGGTGGGACTACTTCCTCTTCCTAAAGATTGTAGAATAGTCACCTTATTTAGATGTGCACACCTGTTACAATTATTTATAACTTTAAAAGAAAAAATATATTACCATAGCTACACCAGCTATAGATTTTGAAATTAAAGGGACAACGTCACACTAAAAAAGAAAAGAAAAGAAAAAAAAAAGGTTTAATTTTCTTTGGGTTTATTTGTTTTGGGTTTTTTTGTTTGTTCGCTTTTTAATTACTAGCGCCTAGACTGAAATATTTCAACAGTTTCATTATTCAGCTTATCAAATTTTTTTCTAATTCTAACACCTGCATTTTCTGCTGGATATGTATGAACTTTAAATCATCCTCTTAAAAATTAATTTCAAGATATTTTTAAAGATTTTCAGATAAATTAGACTTCTAGAAAGTTCTGTAAGCCAAATATATATTGCATACACTATAGATAACCATGACAATGTCCCTTTAAAACTGTAGCTTGCAGCCAGATTTTCAGAGGAATTAAACATTTTGGAGCTCCCACAATTTCAGCTGTTCTTGTGGGTGCTCTGGCCATCTGAGAACCAGGCTCAATATGTGAACAGACATATAAAGCAATGTATTTTTTCCCATGAAAAGTGTGGTGGGTAGAAAACAAATCCATAAATCAGGGTTTATATTTCTAGGGTAAAAGCCTAGGGAGGGGAAAAGGTGAGAAACGGTAAAGAGAAACGTACTGGTGAGAATATAAAGACATAGAACAAATGAAAGTGTTAGAATTACTAGTGGCGATATCAAGTCTTCAAAACTAATTCATAATGCAGTATTTTCCCAGAAACATACTGAGTACATACTTCAGACATCCTTGAAACAATTATGATAATGTTCATTTTTATCATCGGTATATTAGAAATCCAATGATGTTAAAATGGTAAATATACTAAAACCATACCTCATTTTTATATTTAATAGTTGAAAACGTCCTTGATCCCATGATACCTGTTTGAAGGGAAGGGAAAAGCACAGAAAGAAAGAGAAAACTTGATTTCAATAGACAGCTTTTAAAATATGAACAATAACCTGTTGGTATCAAATAAATACACAAAGCATCAACTTCAAATAGACGATTACTAACTTCTTTTCTCAGCAATTGTACCATTTTTTCAAGCATACAAAAGCAACTATGGAGCTTATCCTTCAAAAACGCGTATCATCCAGTCTCACTTCCTGTAAGATAAAAACACATCAGTTTACCTGCCTCTGAAGAGCTTCTTTGTTGTTTATGTTTACTTAAACCCTCCATGACATCTTGAATTCTCCACAGTTCCTTCTGAATCTGAGCACGCTGTATCCCTGCTGACTCAGTCTGCCAATAGATAAACAGCATATATAGGCAATACGTTAGCATACACTGGAAGTGGAAAAAAACAGAAAACCTTTTCCTTTCTTTAGACTGCCCTGCCATATCCTTTCCCAATGAAGGAAATTGAATGCAGTAACGACAGGCACTGTCCTTTACTGTGAAAGTGGAACATTCAAGTATTGTCAGAAACAAAAAGGATTTTCATAAAACAAATCCCCAAAATTAATTTCATAATGTGTTAGTTAATTTGACAGCAATTTGCTAGTTCAGATTCCACTTAAGAATAGAGCTGTATCTACTGTCTCCAAAGAAAATCCAAGCCAACTTTGCACAGGAGGTCTACATACAATGAAAGAAAAGGAATTGTCAGTTCCAACCCTAACTTAGGTGGAAATGAACATGGTGTTTGCATACTGGCACATAAACCGTAGGCCTATTTGCATTTGTGGTCATGCATGCTTTGGAGTGCATAACACTAATTTCTCAGCTCTTGGGCTTTCTTGTAATCTCCCTTTCATAGCTGCATAGAAAATTAATCCCTGGAGCAAACAGCCTCTAACACCTCCCAGCACGGACCACACCTGTCTGCCTGGTCCAGATAACCTCTGTCTGTCTGCATCTGTCCAATTCCTCCACAGCTTGGCAGAGGTAAGAAGATACACATCAGAACTCTTCACATGCAAGACCCAAAGCAATGCCTAGAATCTTTTTTATTGTAATTTATTTTGATACAATGATTTAATTATATTTTTTAAAATTCAGTAAATGGAAGGATCTGTGTGAAGATTTACTATGACTGTTACAGCAATTAAGGGCTGAGAAAACTACGCCTTTTCGGACCCCATCACTGAAACAGAAAGAGGATGCTTCCAGACACTGGAAGCCCAGTGCTGCAGCTTCAAAAAACACCAGGAAAAAACAGACCTCAGAACCTACACCTTTTTAATTTCTTTTTATACCTTGTACGTTAATGCACCATATGTCCCCCTTTTTTTCATTTGTGTAGTTTTTAAACAAAATCAGAAAATGAATGACTCAAGTGTACTTTAAGACCTATGCCACCTGAATTTCTCCAAGGCGATCAAGTTGCTCCTGCATGTGGTTCCTTGTTACAGTTACATCATACTCCAATTTATCATATTCTCTCCAAGCTCTTTCCAGTTCCTAAGTATATAAAAAAAGTAAAGAATTACAGATGCACACTCAAGTAAAAAAAAAAAAAAAAAAAAAAAAAAAAAAAAGAAAGAAAGAAAGGTGTATTTATTTTTCTTTATTCAGTGGCATGCAACTTCAGGAAGTAATGCATAAATACATATCAGCAATAAATAAATATATATTTTTGAGAATGCAATGTTTAAACAGCTTTTTGATTTTCTAATGATACGGAATGGAATTCAAACAAACAGCACTTTGTCTTTTCACAAACAGAAAAGACAGGCAAGGGTAAAATCTTCAGAATACATCTTTATAGTCGGCAGGCATCTGGGTCTTAAGCCATCCTTCCATAGAAGAAGAAAACCCACAAAAATGGATGCAAATTTGTCTCTTTTATCACATAGAATACATATATGTGAGTACACAGCATGTGCATTTATATATATAATGTATTATATGCAAGACAAATATAAGTCTCCCAACCCAGCCTATAAGGTTACCGGTGAATGCCCCAGTCCTGCTAGTAAACCAGTACCTATGTATGTAAAGCACCAGAAGGGAGAAGGTGCAAAAAGAAAAACTTCTTTGAGGTCAGCTCTGCCACCTCACTTTTGAAGCCTTCATCAAGCAATTTACTCAATTTAGCATAAATTAATAAGTGAATGAGGAAAAGTATATCTTGAAGATTTCCTTTCTCCAAATTCCCTTTTCTTTGCCCAATCAATTCCTTTTGCAACATAATCTAACATTCCAACTAAACCCAGTATTTCAAGGCCTACTTCATAACCACTGGAATTTGCACAGAAATACCTTTTTGGATACATATCTATATATAAGTAGGCAAAAATGATTCTTTGCCTTCTCGCTTCAGTATAGAAACCATCACGAAGTGGAAAAGGACAGTACATAAAAAAAAAGGAAAGAAAAGGAATTGCGAAGTTTTTTTTTAAAGTGTGTAGCTGGAAAGATCACTTAAATATAATGGCCCAGTATTAAGAGAGACCATGACAATATAATCTGTTATACTTTTCATCCTGCGGCTGCTTTTGCTTAAAATAAGTCACCTATCTGATTGAATACCTGAAAGTTTTTGCTTGCTAATACATTGCCATCACATAAAATAGCTTATTTGCATTATTCACTACTTTTGTAATCAATTTTTCATATTTTAAATATGAAAGTTACCACACCAATTAAAGTCAGTATGCACTTATTCCTGTCCAGGAAAAAAAAAAAAAAAAAAAAAAAGAAAGAAACACTACTCAATGAATACAGTGAAAAGATCATTTTCCAGCTGCCTTTGACAAAAAAACCAAGCAAGTAAAAGACAACTGAGTTTTATTGGAACATAATGACAAATAACCAAAGTCAACCCCATTAAAGATATGAACATGAAGATAATCGTTTAACACTTCATTGAGTTTTACTGGCAAGAACATATTACTTACTGCAGTAGCTCGCGATACTTCTCGACAAGTGCTAAGCAGTCCGTTCTGCAAGTCATCTCTCTGTAAGACTACGCTTTGTATGGCTGCGGGATTATCTGCATTCATTTCTATCTCCTGACTTGCTGATAGCAAAGCTTGCTCAAGCGTGTACTATTATAATAAAAAGAATTATTTTTAATGTTCTGCATCATTGCGCTGATTTTAGTGTTATTTCAGTTATCAATGTTCTGATAATAAGCATGTAAAATAACATCCACTTTAGGTAATAAATACAATTGTCCTACTTTCTCCTTGTGCAGCTGTTGAAGCTTCTCCTCCAGTGCTTGTACAACTTTATCTTGTTCACATAAATGGCTAAGCTTAGCCTAATACATAACAGAAAATTTTTGCAATTAGGATTTCATTTTTAACATCTTCAGTAATCAAAATATAACTTGATCAAATCATTTCACGAATCTATATACAATATTATTACCACAAAATATGAATTCTAAAACTATGAAGGCAGTCTTGCATTTTTAAATTTACCTTAAGAAACCCTCTTAAGATACTATGAAATAAGTGTTATTATATATTATAACTTCAAACAGCATGGTTCAAAACTTATAATTTATGAGTCTAGAGATAAATCTTTACAACTTAAGAAGTAGTATTGAAAACTGCTACAATTTCTGTATTTCTCAGTATAATAAAGAATATTATATACATTCACAGGCCTTCCCATGGTTTATCTCAGGTGGTAGTTTTTAATAGTTAGCTACTAGTACTAAGTAGTACCTTAACTAACTACTACCATAAACTAGTTACTGTCAATGCTCTGCTCTGTTTTAGCTGTGACTGACGCTTGGCTATGACTAACACTGTTCCATTCCAGCTCCAGTTTGAGCAAATAACCGTTCAGGGCACTCTAACCAATTTGAAACAGTTGACTTTTCTATTTGAACAAAGTTTTTGGTTCAGTTTGTGCTGCTCTGATTTTTTAACTCTAAGATAACATTAGAAGACTGCTTTCTTTTTAACTCTTAAAATAATATCCCTTACATCTTTATGTCTACTCTTAGTTGCATTGTGCAAGCATGACTAGACATGCATATGTATGCATATACAGTAGGATGATACGTGTGTATTATTCACCACCAATTTTACACCAAGTCCCTTTTCTTTACTAACTAGCAACCCAATACTCTCAGTGGTAACTACCCATGCCAAATTGCAGTTTTGGAGCACAGTCCTGTCTCCTGAGAAATTACATCTCATGCTTATAACTGAGCTACAGGTGCAGAGTTTTTCCCTTCTAAAATAATTAATTCTTTTCTAGAAGCAATTAACTTTTGAACACATATAATACTCAAAATTTAAATTTAATGCTTCCTGCAAGTTAGAAGCTTATTACAAAAACAGTCTTATGCCCCTCAATTCCACAAGGCAATTTCTGTTGGTAATCACCTATATGAAATGCATTTCAAACCCAAAAGTCAAGGGGAAAATTATTACCAAAATAAAGAGACAAACACCAGCATTTCCAAGGAAGAAGAAATACAAATGACTTACATCAATATCCAGCTCTTCAGTTCTATATTTGTATAGTGTACCCCTACATTCTTCTTGTGTTAACTATAAGGAAGAATAATATTGCCATAAAACAACTTAATTGGACTATGAAAATGAAACTACTGTTCAGCTTAAGAGTTTTAATACAGAAATCAGCTTTTGCTTGACAGTCAGACATACCACACTGAACAATATATTTTAGCCAATATATATTAATGAAGATAAGTAAATGGGAGGTCAAGCAGACTGTCAGTAGAAAGTTGCATTAACTTAATAGGCAATGTTTCTAATGCAAACCGGATTTTTAAAGATGCACAGCTAAATCAAACATGGATTATGTAGAAAGATGAAGCTACCAGAATACACCTAGACACAGTTATACATCGTTATGTAAGTTTCTTATGTACATTCTAAATACTGGGGCTCATTCCACTTGGAAATAATCACTCTAGGCCCACTAAGGTCAAGTGTATTCACAAGGAGCATGTTCTGATGTGAACCTGAAATCAGAACAGAATGACCAAAGTATACAAAATACGTCTAAAATACCTTGTTAGACATATGCCCAATAAGTGCCACCAAACACCTTTCTACCTGCTTTTCCAAATGGATTCCCTGCCCTCCAACAGCATTACCAGAAATGCCATAAAAGTAAGCCCTTCTACTTTAGCTTTGGATCTAGGCAAACTTGTCTCTCCATGCCAGTTAGCATGTAAGGTATCCTCAAACTACTTTCACACAGCTCCCCACATGAAGTGCTTAACTTTTTCAGACTCTGAACTGACCAGTAACAAGATCTAAAAATATTTTACATGAAAAAAGGTAGCTTCCCATTTTAGAATGGACTGTCACAGAGTAACTACTTAATGTCCTATACAGCAAGGATTAGCATAACGCTATCAGCCTTAGTGTTCTATTTAATTAAGAACATGCGTGCATTGAGGCCCAACATAGATGCTTTCCTTTCATCTATCTGTCATAATTAGGTCATCATGACTCAATAGTGCAAGAAAGACTATAAAAACACAAGTCCATTTTAAAGGACAATTATAAATACAAGGGCTAGGGAAGGGTTAATCAGACAAGCATTCCAAACAAACAATAAATCTTCAACACACTTAAGTGTTTCATTTCAAGACATTATGTCCACATACGTCATGCAAATGCACCTGGTGACAATTTAAAAGTATGTATAGTGTATTAAAACCACATAGGAACTTTCTTTGAAACGGACATTTTATGAAAATGAGTGTTGGAATATGAAAAAAGCCACAGCACTTTTGCACCTCATGAATGTCACAAAAATTAAGATATCCATTTAAACTCCTAATACTGTAGTTGTGTTTTTTAACTGTTGATTTTATCACAATGAGAGAAAAATGAGGAATGGAAATATTTAAAAAAAACCAACTCATAAACATGGCCAAATGTCTTTAACTTAGAGAGAAAATCTAGTTATATTTCACAACATAAAGATTTTACATAACAAAGATTATACCCTATTAGATAAATACAACTTCCCAAGACATGGCTCAGCATTTTATATGGCTTGCCTGGAAAGATATCATGTTACTTTTTCAAGCCAGTATTTTTTTTACACATTTTTTTAAAAAGAGAACTTTTTATTTTTTGCATTTCACCCTTAATTATAGCTGAGTTTAACACAGCTTGCCAATTCAGCATCCTTATCCCTGCCTACCTCCTAAAAGGAACATATTTTATGTATTCAGAGAAGAAAACCACATTTTCAAGGAACACTATACACGTGCTAATTCTTCTTATTAAAATCCTTCCACACTTAAAATTGCTGCCAACTTCTTGCTTTTGTCAGCAGTACTAGTTTCCCACAATAGGCACTGCTGGAGAGCCACTTCATTTCAACTTTTCTACTTCAACATTTTATGTAGACTGAGCACAAAACCTCTAAAAATAGTATGAAACACTTAATCAGTCTCCGACTAAACAGCAGCTTCTCTTTCCACAGCACATCTATATATCAGCTTAAGGCAAAAAGTGCAGAATGCTATTGCATCCTACTGGAATTATGAGAGGAATAGCAGTAGACAAAATGCAATTAAACATTACAAGAAAGGTTAACAACCTCATAACCCTGGAAAATGCATTATAACAGCTCCAACGATCAAGTTATCAAAATGTATTTTATGTCACGTTCAACAAATGCCTCTCTCACCAAATCATTTCTACAAATACTTTTACCAGGACAGTAATTTCAGATCAAGAGTGCCACCTACTGAACCAACGACATGACTTGCTGATGGCTTCTACGCTTTCCCCCGACATTTGCCTACTCGATTACAAAAAAAATCCATCCCTCTTAATGTGATGAAATACACTGCACAGCTCCAAAACATTCAGGAGCAACACCCTCGATACCTACAAACAGAACTTGCCATTCCTGACATGCAAACTACACACACAGAACTTGGCCAAACGTGTATCTTACATGTAAAAAGCTAAAGTGACCTTAATTGAATCTCCATTTTGTGTTAGAAACAATTTGTTTTAACAATTTGTTAGCTACTGTACAGTCCCCATCTCCATTAAACGCCCGTACCAGATGAATCACAGATGTGGATAAATCTACCACAATGGACACAATATAAAATGTCCTTAGAGGGAAATTTTTTTCCAAATAAATGCAGATTAGGCAAATCTCTCTCTTGAGACATAAAGGGTTAAACCTATTTAAGCAGTCAAGATTAAAAACATTCCAGTGACAGTACTATTTCATTACCTTATAAGCTATTTTCAGATTCCACTAACCATTTTGATTCAACAAATACATGGCAGGCAATTTCACACTCTGAGAGCACACTGAGCACCTCTGCAAAATACTGCACTTAGGAAATTAAAACAGGACAATCTAAGACATATTGTGGGGAGCACGAAGTTAAAGTCAGACTTCCAAGAGGCTTTTTTTGTTTTTTCTTTTTTGAAGTACTTCTTACTATCAGGAAGCAGGGCAAACGGGCATTTACCCCACAGTAAGCAAGATTCTCTTCTAATTGTGCATAACATGACAGATAACATTGCAAATACAAATTGGAAATAAAAGATTTTTAGCTCAAATGCAATCATCCTGTGTTTGTAACACGACCTGAAAAATATTTCTACCTACAAATCTCAAAATCTACCATGCACAACAGTTTAAATGCATGCAGCTGCAACAATAATAATACTATTAATACTAATAGCCATAAACAAGATCTCCCTATCCTTACAGGAGCAAAAAAACAAGGACTATTTTAATACATTTTAAATATATTAAGAATAATAATCCAAGCAAAGACTTGGTGTTAAGTTGTTGCACTCAGATGTTTTTCCCTTTTTAGGGAACTCACACACATAAGAGGAACTGAGGATAATTCTACTTTTTAAAATCATCATATACTGCTTTAGAAAAGAAGATTAACTCTCCTCACCTAGCATTAGAAAGAAATAATAACATAAACAAGGTAGAAATGGGTGGGTCCAGGCTGTAAAAAGTCTCTATTTTTCTCGTCTTTATATATGGAATCATTGTCCTGGCTTATACTTGCAAATTTACAGTAAAGTCTGTAGACTGATGTAAGTCAAAGTGATTTAAGTAACTGTGAAGATGTAACAAATCACAAAAATGTGTTATAAATTACACATTAGAAATAATATGTATTTTAGCTATTTTACTAAAGTACAAGTGAACAGGAAGACACCTTAATTTTTAATTAATTACAAGCTTTTCTTGCTTTCCTTTGCTTAACTCTAAATGAGCACAGTCATAAAACTTAACTGGATAAATTGAAGCAAAGAAACATCCTTTCTTTGTACCCACAGGAATAGTTACTGTCATCAGAAACTAGTTTATCATCTTGACAACAAAACGGGTTTCAGTTGCTTACACAGAGGCTTCTCCCAATTGTTTACATAGTTTTAAAACTGCATCGGGAAAGATGACTAGCAAAAAATATATATTCTCTTATTGGAATAAAAAAAAAATAAATAATTGTACGTTGTTTAAACTTCAAATAGGTTCCCAGAATTTTAAACTGGTTAGTTTTCAATTACAAAAGTTTAGAAGACTATTTAGGTAGGGAAATTTTTAGTGTATTTTTCTCTTTTCCTGGAAATCAGTTGACACAGTATTTCATATCGGAAACTTCATCCATGAAAGCAGAAAGTCTTGCTGTTCTCCAGCTTGTGCAAATCTTCTGCCCAAGCCTGCCAACATGTCACAAACACTCTGACCTGAAGAAACCACATCCCCAGTGACAAAAGGTTATTCAGTCTTCATGACCTGTTGGTTTCATTGTTTCTTTGACAAGAATGTCAAAAAAGGTGCTTATCCAGTGTCAAATCGGAAGCAGCAGGTACGCCTGCAAGGTGAAGGCAGTGCTGTGTAGCAATACCTTAGCTGATGGCGTGCTTTGCCAAGACAGCACTCTGAAATTTTCTGGTATCTTTAAATAAGTGGGCAGACGAGCCCAGCCACAGCTATACCGCAGGTGTGTCTATAGGAGTGTTAGAAGCTGAGCTAGTTTACCCTGACACCTCCAAAGCACCTTTGGTCATGTTTTGGTATGTTGACTTACTGGTCTTACATACGCTATTACAGAAAATTGATTTGCTTTCAAAAAATTGTAACAGCTAGGCTTCTTGGGGGTGGGGGGGTGGAAAAGAAAACACAATTTCATCTAGGGCTTGAGGGCACCCTACTTCTCCCATTCCTCTCCCAAACAGCTCCTTCAGGTTCCAAGTTAAAGCTCCTAGTTTACACACAGGAGCACAAATTGCATGATCCTGAAATCAAAGTCACTCACAACCCAACCTCCTTTGGAAAGCTGAAATTTTTCTTACAACTTTTCTGGATCACAATCAATCTACTATGTGAAGCTGACGTCCAGAAAAAATGAAACATGAAATTAAGGCAGACTTTTTTAGAAACAGGGCAAAGCATTAACCACTACCACATTACTGTTTTACACGGCAGAACATCTCCTTTCCTTCAACCTGTGCAACCTTTTTATGTCATTTTGGTTCACAAGGGCATAATTGCAAGCGTAAGGGAACAGGTCAGATACTCCCTTGTGACTAGCAGCCAGAATTGCACACCTCACCTGCTGCAAAATTATCATAGTCCTTTACAGAAGAACATCATCTTTGTTGCAGTTGAGGCTAGAAACTTCTTAGACATTCCCTGATGTGACAGCAGCTGCTCAATTAAGCACCGGTATCCCTAAGACTGCAGTGCCAACAGATATGTATTGGCCATGCTCATAAGTTAATGCAGGTCTCAACTCACAGACAATATTTCCATTCACATTTCTGATTCTTCTTCCATCTTACCATTTACAACCATCGCTAGATACTCTGTAAGTGTGCACGGTTAAGTCTGCTGTGACTTTATGAACAGACACTGCCTTTTGGATTTACAGTCCCCAGATCAAAGTATTTTTGATCCTTCCTTTCTCCAGTGGCTAAAGGCTTGGTAGGTACAAACAAAAACTTGTAAATCCACTTCCTAGAACAAAACAAAATTGCCAGAAATGACCAGGTAAACGCCACTCACATGCTTTTGTAGTGGTCAAAAGAAAGAAGCACCTTTGAACACTAATTGCAGAGAATCATGCTAAGACAAATGTTGGAAGCTTATTGGAAATTTTATGAATTTACTGGACACCTGCATAAAACATCAACTACTTAAATCATCTAGACAGAAAGAGTAATTCAAAAGTGTACATTTAATACTTAACAACAAAAACGCAGCAAAAGCCATGCTAACGATATTGCAGCATTTTATAAAGCATGGATGACTTGTGGTTTTCCAAAGCAAATAAGAGAAACACCAATGTTATGAATAAATCTGAGGAACAACCAAAACTGTCACTAAGGAAAATTTTCGCAGATGATAAAGCAATTTCATTCACTATCCAAGACCTTACTTGCTGGTACAGTTGCGGTCTTAGCGCCGAGTTCTCAATCATAGTGTGAACCATGGTGATTAAAGGTTCATTCTCTTTCATCTATTTCAAATCAGGAGGAGCATACAGCAAACATCAGTTTACAGCATGGCTAGATTTGAAAGACGACACTGTAAAATATAGCCTCTACTTTAATTTTTTCTAATAATGCAGTAGATTACATTTTATCCCATGCTTTTTACATATTCCATCATTCAGTAATATCAACATCTGAAAACTTTAATATCAAACAAATGTATCAAAACCACATAAATGCTCAAAACCAAAAAGTAATAGTTATTCACCGGTACTCTCCTCTTTTAAAAATAAAAATGTTTCAAATAACCCCAGCTTTGCAAAATATTGAAATGAAAAGTATTATCGGATTATGCAATAGGAACACTCAAACCTTTATCAGAAAACCTTTTAAATTATAGATTTAATAACTCGATGTACATTAAAAATATAAGCATTCCCAGCCTCTGAACACTGAAGCAAGGTTTAGGCTCATGTTCACGTATCAAAAAATGTCTTTATATACTACGCTGATTTATACACTTAGGAACTTTGAATCATTAGTCACCATATTTATCCACCCCCATATATGGGTGTGAAAATATTTCAGAACTAGTCAGACATTTTCTATAATGATAATCATTTATTGATATGTGTGTAAATGTCAAAACCAGATACTTTGATGATTAAAATAAAAATTGCATACATTTAGGATTTCAAAAAAGTATGCAGCACAGAAAACAGTATGGTATTTGGGGTTTTAAAAAGGAAACTTTCCTAAAAGTAAGGGAAAAAATTATTAAAACAGATACGTTTTTCTCTCCAAAAGAAACTAAAAGTCACTTAATGCACAATCCCCCCTGTATTTTCATTTGAAACTTTAGGAAACCTTAGCAACACTTGTTTCAAGTATGGTCAGACAGGAAGGAAGTGTGTGTATAAATATTTATGATCTTTCACTCTGTCTTTACACATATATATGCACTCACCATGAATTTGCATAGCAAGGCTTTGTTTCACAGATTGAAATGCAACAAAAAGCCTGAATTTTTTATGCCTTTTGGAATGTCTTACTCCTAATTATTTAGGAAAAAACACTAACTTGTACGTTTGGAGAAGTATTTTTTTTTTCCTCCTCATGGGAAACACATTTTTCTTGTAGACAGATGACCTTTTTGTTGTTGTTGTTGTTTTATACATACTAAAGTATAATCAGCTGATAAGTTAATCACCCAATGAAGAGTATTGTAACTTAAGAAGGCAAGCTTATGATGCTGTTTGTTCAAGGCAGGAAAAAAACCTCAAACAAGCAACCCTTCCCACTTGCTCCATCATCTACAGTACACATAAACAAAAAACTAGAACTGACACAAGAAGTTGTTCTCCCTTTACATCATTTTTTTTTTTCAGAGAGTGGGTGCACTAGGTGATACCAAAAGATGTCTCAATAGTAAGATCAACAATAAGGTCCAAAGCCAAGCAACCAAACTACAGCCAACTGAAATATTTGTAAATTATGCTCTGAGGCTGAAATATTTTACTGGAAGTACACGGGTTTAGATGCATTTTTATTAGGAGGACTTTAAGAGCTTCAGGCTCTTTGGCTATTTCTTTCTTACAGTATTTCAAAATTTTACTTTCTGACCGATAACAGGCGATGCTGGAATTAATTTCTGTGGAACTGTTCAAAGATTATTTTCATCCAGATTAGAAAAGAAGCAAAGTGGTGAAGTGGATTTGCTCAGAAGATGTTCTGAAATAACACTTTGTCCCCCATGAGGTCCAACTTTGATTTATAGGACTTTCTCCAATATTTTTACTACCATTAGTGCTTAACTGTGCTTATCTAACACTGTTTGCAAAGGCCAGTTATATTCAGAAAAGCTCCAGCTCCTTAAGCCCTTATGGAACAAAGATGAAAACCCACAGAACTGGTATAGTAATGCCAACCAAAGAGCCTTCGTAGCAGTCAAATATAGCAAGCTTTTTTCCTCCCTTTAGGAAATACTGTTTCTAAAAAAACCACTGACTGTTGAGAAGTTAAATTCTTGAGGGAGCACATGTCACAAACCTTCCATTAACTGAAGCTAGCGCACACGCAAGGCAATGCGTACTGAAGAACTAGCAAAGTAAACCAGTTACACGGGACACAACGGCAAGTGCCATGCTTTAAAAGGCAAAGAGGATACCTGTTTTGTGTTCTTAAAGCATTATCATGAGGCTAGTCCCACACTGAAGTTGGACACTATTCACATTGAACAAATAGCTCAAGGAAAAATATTTGCTTGCTCATAACAGAAATAAGCCTTGATTTTCTCTCACTTCAGAAAACAAATAGTATTTGTTTGGTATGGAATTAATATTTTCATAAGCAAATTAAATCATAAGCAAATTAAAGTGTGTACTGCCTGATGCCACACAGCAACACAGCAGTAAAACCAAATAAAATTAATCAGTCTTGGCTTTATCGCTTTCTACTTCCAGTAAATAATTCTTCCTCCCCAGAAGTGATGCTTTATCTTTGTTTTTTTTCTTGAGTGATGTAGTATATAAAACCATTTTCCAGTTGTAAAAAACGAAAAAAACACCTCCTGGATATATGATCTATATGAACAGCCACATTATTTATGAGTGAGCATCTGAGTGGGTAGTTTGTGTTTTAAACTGTAAAGCCAATCTATCAACAAATCTCCCCTTCCTTCCTTTTCCTATATTCGCTTCCGTGTTTGATAACACCCTACACAGATGACATTTCAGTGTGTGCTGTTCTGGTGGCAGCAATCAGCTGGAAGAGCGGCTCCCCATCGGCAGAGCTGACCTCACTGACGAGATAAGACCGTATATGTTATGGGTGACAAAAGACTGAGCTGAGGTTGGCAGTTTTATCCATTTCCTATCAAGCTTCCTGATGGCAAAAGCAGTGGCAATAGGACCCGACCAAGCTTTTCTCCCATCTTTCCTCTTTCATTTTCTGTCCAAAGAAAGAAGGAAGCACTTTTCCTCACTGCCTTCTTTGTACAGCAATGCTGCCTCCAGCATACTCTTTTTTTTTCACCCTACAGAGCCCCTGGTTTTGAGCCTCCCTTCTTCCTCTGGGGAGGAAAAAGGGAAAGAAAAAAAAAGCAGCAGAAAGAACAACAGGGTGGCTGGGTCAGCTCCCTCTACCTTTTCCAGATAACCTGAAAAATACAAGTAAAGTAGTATCCTATATGGTGCTAGTATAGGATATAGAATTTTAGGCTGAAACACAAGATATCAAATATAATACAGAATATATGTCAGGTCTATCCAAACCCCCTTGTACTATTCCAGCCTCTCTTAATTTACTACCTTCGGCATCTAAGAAAGAGGGTAGTAAAGAGGAGAAAACAAAAGCAAACCACCAAGACAGTATGTATGTTGGCTATGGGACCTTCACTCCTTTATTTGACAACTTCTTGTTCAAGTTCTGTTTATTTTTATGCACCCTTTGAAAAGTGAAAGAAACTAAAAATGAAAATACCTACAGAAGTGTATGAACTACTTAACACCTACACTATTTACATAAATAGCCATTTCAAAAAACAGGGATAAAAAAGACTAAATTTAATTTAGTAGAGCTTCTACTGTGTCAAACCAACTTGGGATATGCTGAAATAAATTATGAAAACACGCATGGAGAGTTTTACATAGATAGTTTGAGCTCAGTAGAAAAAGAGTTTTTCTGTAAAGAAAAGTTTTACTATCAACATAAAATGCAGAAGTATACTAAAAGACTGGTTTGCTGGAATTCTCTGTATCAACAGACTGATTCAAGTCGCACTTTCTGCCACGGCTTTATTTACAAAGGGATAAAAAGCATGTCTAGCTTTTATTTGAGTTCCTATTTTTTATTACTGTTATTGTAACTACTGGGTACAAATACATTAAGGAAACTGCTGGCTTGGATTTAGTAATATGCAGTAAGTGATCCCTTAAAATTTGATAATGCATAAGACTGAGATTACATGTGCCTTCATAACATGTCCCACCCTGGCAAACAAGTCATCATTGCCTAGGGTTGCTAGCTATGTCCAAAGAAGTACCTTCTAAAAGGCAGATGAGTCTCTCTCCTACCTCTCTATAAACCTTGAGCCAGCAGAGTAACTCACAACGTAAATGCTGGGCAATCATTCTTTTTGGACATAAGTCATCAAAGAAATCATGTGGCTGGATATATCTGTGTCAGTCTCTTCAGTCTTTTTTTCCCTATCTCTCTGAACTCCAACAACAACAACAAAAATATAAAAATGTCAAAAAGCATAACAGAAGAATTTCTAAGCATCTCAAAAGGAAACAGCAATATAAAATGAAGTATGATTTAAAAAGGCTATGGGATATTCTTGAGCCTTGATAAGAAAGCCACCTAACCAGTAGACAACTTACTGCAACAGCCCAGAATTTACCCTCCCTACACATGAACTTTAGTCTGCCTGAAAATTCACTTGTGCAGCCTCAGTACAAATAGTAATTACGGATTATTGTTATATACAGTACTGAATTCTTTGTGACCAAAGAGGTGAAAGCCGAAGACAATGGGACTGGAGTTCCACCATGTATTCTAGGCAAAGCAGGAGTGGAATTACCTAATTTAAGTACACCAGACATTTAAAATTCAAAGAGGGAAAATGATTATGCAAGCTGGTTACAGATGCAGGTAACAAGGAAGAAAGGCCTCACTCAGACTAAAAGAAACTTTGATTTTATTTTTTTTTTCCCAACATAAAGGAAAGCTGATAATGGGCAAAGTAATAAAGAGATATAAATGAGATATCACCCTAGAAGCAGTGGTATTCAAAGCAAAAAGACTCTCCGGGGGATTTATTTCATACAGGTAGGTGGCAGTATTATATTAGAACAAGGGAAAAAAGAAAACTGATCCGAAACTGGGACAAGTATTCCAACCTGCTCTTCCATGATTAGTGATTAAGGTAATACATTTTAGACTTCATAATGATTTCTTACTGTAAGTGCAGTGATTTCTTGTATCTCTGGTAGGGGTAATTATGGCACATTTACAAGAATCAGACCTTTCCCTAAATCAATGTTTATCACATCACATTGCAATTCTAAATTTTATCTGATGCAAACGAAAAAACCTGCCCTCCTTACCACTTCACATGTTATACGTAGGCAATTCTCTCCATTTAATTCTGTCTAATATATATATATTTTATATATATATATATATATACACTCACAAGCTTGGCTCATCAAGCAACAGCCTAGTACACAGTTTTACACTTCACATGTACAGTTATACTTTCTTGGCAATAAATTACATTGTTGAAGACAGAATTACTCCCTTATTCCAAAACATTATAAACTGGAAATATTTGAGTTGGATGAAATATTTTGGCCTAATTTAGCAAGCAGTTTTTCCCCAATGTTTTGGGCCTCCTGGTGCTCTTTAAGACAAGGCAGAGATGTCACACTGACAACTAACTGAATTGGTCACAAGACACACCTTATGCCTCAAAGATAACAGGAAAATAAAGTCACTGGATGAACCAAGCACATGTATGTGTGTGTGTTTATGTCTCTACGTGCATGTGTGGTTCTTAACTCATTGAAATCCTATTACAGGAACATGTAGGACATAAAAGCTCCAAGAACACTTTAAGTCTAAGGCTGAAAAATTTAATCAGAAGAAAGAATGTTAGAAAAAGAAAAAGCTTAGCAAATTTTATATTTTTAACTAATGGACTTCTATTTGCTTATATTTCTTCTAAGAACTTACAACTACCTTTTATAAGTGCTAGCAAAAACTTCCCATTTAAAAACCTCACACACAACTTGTACGGAAGTCCCACTTGATCATGCAACAGAGCTACAAAAAGAGGTATGTGGTATCACCGTTCTTCACTGGCTATCAATTATGTTAGTGAAGACAGAATTGCACCCGCATTCAGTAAGTTATAAGAAATCGTGAAGAAGTAAAATATTATTCTTCTATAAGTATTTAAGAAATAACTGAGTAAAAGGGAAGTATCGAGCTATGCTTTTATTTGAAATATTTTTCATGTTTTACCTCCCTTTCATTTCACATCCTGTAGAAACATCTAACTCTTCTTAATCCAGAAAACTAAAATTATCAGAAGTACTAATCTTCTATAAATTGCATGTGTGTCATATGAGCTTGGAAATAAATACAGTACAACTTTGGTTAAAGATGGTAAAACGCCACAGTGTTATTATAAGGAGGAAATGAAGAACAGAAAAAGTAATTGGTAAATGGCTATTGTATTCTGATGACGTTTAAATTGAGGGTTATTTTTTCCATTACATGTCAAATCTGTAATCGATTATGATATTCTGTGCTACTTAAAAAGGTCATGTACTAAATATCTAACTTTATAAAAAGCACTGAAAATCCTTCTCCCCAAATATTTCCAGCTTGATAGAAGCAGGCAAAAAGCATTAAGAAATGTAAACACGCAAGAAAATTGCAAATCCCACCTGATGATCCAAATATATGGCATTCCTTTGAAGGTGATGTGAAAGAATCTCATTCTAGCAGGCAGCAGTCAGGGTGGGGGGTGGTGGAAAGGAAAGGGACAGAAGGTGCAGAATGCATGAAAAGAGCTTTAAGATGTAAACTAGACAGTGATCTTTCTGTTTTACGTAGAAATATAATGCCGCTTTTATCTGCCTTTTTTTGGTTTTGTTGAACTCTTAACAAGTACTGATCCCGAAACAGAAACGATGAAAGTTTGCCATGAATCAGACTACAAACTACCACATTACATTTTGGTTTTACATATAAAATACAGTAAGCTGATGTAAATGTCTACTACACAGACAACTATAAACCCTTTGATAAATCTGTGTTTTAAACATGTCCTGATTTTCATACACAGACTACAAATAAGATTGTATCTGATACCAGGCAGTAGAATCAATAAGTTAGTCTCATGGTCACTACTAATTTTGCTTATAATGCCAAAAGGTTAAACCCCTTTAATTTCAAACTTAACAATATATTGAAAATATTCCTATGTAATTTTGACTCCACTAATTTAAAAAAAGCTATGAGTGAAACCTCAAAGGGTTAATAGCAGAACATCACATACACAAGAACCAATGTTACTCTATTCTACTCCCACAATAGTCAGAAAATTTTGCACTAACGGTACAACCCGAACTGTGAGTAATGAATGACTACAAGTTAGTGAGAATGGTACATGACACACATTGCTTTATAGCTGACCTTTGGGCTGCTGGCCTCAAGTTTTAGTTGCATGAGCTGTGCTAGTGTGTGTTCCCGGATACTACTCAGTTCAGCTTGCTGCCGTCTCAGCTTTATTAGCAGCAGCGTGAGCTCCTCTGGCTGAAGGAGTGCAGTGTGACAAGCCAAAGAGTAGAAAAAGGGTTAATTGGTATCCTAAACAAAACTTAATTAAAATTAGAGTTCTTAGTATCTTTCTTACAAAGACTTTCTAACAGTGATACAACAAAAGATATACCATTTTCCCCAAAATTGTCCACTTTCAAATATATAACAAAGGGTTAACTTTTAACTAGTCAAAACAATTGATACTGCAAATGCCAAAACAGTGGAACATTCTGTATAAAGGACAAAAATAAGTGAGGATTTTGCAGAAGAAAGTCTGTGCAGCCCTCAAAACTTTTCCTGACATGCGTATCAAATTGATGATATTGACTTAAGTGAAGGGGGGAGGTAATTCCAGCCCTTAGGGTGTCATTACCTGTACATGGACAGCCATGTGAGCTTGGTGACACAATCAAAAAATGCCCTCAAGAATATTTAGTTTCTAAAATAATTATTCAAGTTTGCATCAAAATTAAGAGTAAAAATAATTAAAACCCCATGATAACTGAACTACATCAGAACCGATCCCCTTTCACAAAACAAAACTACACAAGCAAGACAAAAATAATTTTCCATCCCACCTTCCACAGGTCTGAGGCTACCAGTTCATTTATTGCTTTACTTTTATGACTAAGATGTACAATACATCCTTAGGAAGGGATGAAGAATAGTATTTAAACCCCAAGACTACATATATAATGGAAATAAAGTCACGCTCAAATGGGTATTTGTCAGGTAACCCTGACACACAGATCAGTTTAGGTCAATTTGGGAAATTCTACCTGAACCATTCCTGGGAACCACTTCTACTACCAATGCTTCAAAGAAAACAAAACACTTAACTCATAAGTATTTTTTTGATGTTTCTGTTTGCTTCTGTTTCTTACACTTCTCCAGAAGTCAATCTTATAAGAGGCTAAATGTTCATCCAGCATTTTGATTTTCTCACAAGTTCTGAATTAAAAAATACCCCAAACCCAAATCAGACCCTAAGCCCCTGCTCGCTCTCTCCTGCAGTCACAGAATTTTCCCAAAGCAAAGAAGGAAAGAAAAAAAAGCTCCAGAGACCCACGTATTAAACCACTGAAAAATGAATACCAGTTTCCCAGAATAAAGAAGAACAAGCGTAGCGCTGGCACTGGTGTGAGCTCGCACCGAAGCAACCCACAAGAGGGAGCAAGGGATTGCCACATAGCGTCACCTGCCGAAACCATTTGCTTTGAGGGAAAACCAACACCAAAGCCAAATTGTCTAACGGTCAGTCTTGCTCTTATTGCAAGGTCCTCTTTCAATACTTGGATTTAAGATACTTAATTGCAGAGACTAAGTGTAAATCTAGACTGCTATGCAAGACATTTTCCAGTTCTCTCCAAAACCTGGTGACAATGCTTTCAGTCTGAAAGTTAGCATCATTGCAAAGCAGAACAAAACTTATTTTTAGAAGAAAGATAACTGAAAGTAGCATCTTCAAGCAAAAGGAACAGTGAATCACTTTTTCAAGATCAAAATTCTTCATGGTGCGTTCTACAAAAGCCCAATTTTAGTGCATTAGGAATAAGCTATTTAATGGTACTTAAATCCAGTGTTTGTAAGCCAACTTTTTTCCAGAGGAGCCCATTGAACAGTAAACCTTACTCCTCTCCAGATATTCATAGTGTTGCAAACATTTTTTACATTGCTGTAAATGCTGTGCTTTCGACATAACTCTTGGGATTCTTGTAACACAAAATTTTGTTTAAAGAGCTACCTACAGGTTTCCTCCTCTGGCCCCTGCAACGCTTATGCTGAGGGCAGGACTTCTGGTTTCTACGGTCAGAAGCTTGGACCTCCTTGCCCCCTAGCCCAGCTCCAGCAGCAGAGCCCAGGAGAGCTCAGGGGGCTGTGAACCCAAAGAAACATCTGCAGAAAACAGGGTGCAGAGATAAGGCGCCAGCTGCCAAAGGCCAACCCATAAATTTCCGAAGGTGCCAGGGATTCATGCTGGGAAGTGCAAGAAACAGGGGTTGAGGCAATGGAAGGATTTACTGGGGAGCTGTTGCCCACAGTGTGATTCAAAATCTGTATTCTTGATTCATAACTCTCTCAAACAGTAATTTCAGATGGATAGAGAAAGATTATGGAAAGGAGACAAAACCTGGTAAAGAAATAACAAATTTAGGACAGTCTCTTAGTTTTTGGCTAAGAGTTGCATTTCAGTTGGGAAGGTGGACAGTATTCACTGTTACTACTTTGATTAAATACCTTCAATGAGAATTTCAGCTCTACCACAGTAAACTAGCAGATGTCAGAAAAGACAAAATTTTACCAAATGCAATTTTAGTATCCTTAAGATTTCAAAAAAAGGTAAACTTTACTTCTAGGATTTTCTAAGTAATGGAGAAGTAAGTGTGCTGTGATGCATTCTACCCTTTCCCAGGGATTTCGGTAATGTATCAAAGATGATTAAAAAAATACCTGTATTTCTCAAAGAAAATCTGGATTCAGTGGCCACACAATATTCTCAGAATTTAATGGAACCACAAAGTATTGCTTTGCTTTAAAAACCCCTGATAATTAAGATAAAGCTACTTAAATTAAATTGCTGTCAGATGCAAGCTTTGAATAGAATAAAATTTTAGTGTTGCCTCTTCATACTTAAAGAATTATTCTTAAAAAAACCCCTGATGTACCAAATAAAAATCCAACTCACTGTTTTGCCTTGGAGGCTCTGAGGAGTAACAGGCTGTAAACTCAGACCTGCTGGCATTGACCTTCTGTCGGGCACAAAAACATGCTGTACAAAAACAAAATAGCACAGTATGATCCACAGTTCTCTAAAGACTCAAAACTATTAAATGCTAAAAAAAAAAAAAAAGTCAAGCCAACTCCACGCTCATGACAAATTTGCTATGATTCATGCCAGCTTTGGCCAGTCATGCTCCCTGCTGATCTACCATCTAGGACACTCGAGTAGCCCACCTCTAAACTTTAGAAATACCCCACCTTTCATCATTCATTAATTAAAAGTCCTCGGTCACAGTTGTTACCCTACTGATAGCCCATGTAAACAACAATTTTAGTTTTTCACCCATCACTGAAAGCTGTTTAAAAACCCAAGATCTCTATATAGATGGGGTTTAAATCTTAAATCTACCCTACTGATTGTCAATAGCCAGTCTCCTAATTATCCATCACTTAAAACCAGGTCTGTGTTTTTAACTTAGTGGCAAAAGCTAGTTATGTACCCAAGTAGCATGAAAAACAAAAGGGAAACAGGAGTCTTGTATAAAAGATACTGAATATGAAATTAAATACTAGCATAAAGTGTTTCACAAGGGAAAAAATAATTACCAAAACATGGCTGAAAGGACAAGTAAGGACACACTTTGCAGCACTGACCCCCAGTGACATTTCTCAGATGTGTGAGAAGCACCAATTAGTAAATTTCCAGTGCAGTTGAGAGAAAGGATGTCAAAACAAAATGACTTCTTTGATAGGGACCTAACAGCTTCCAAAAGCAAGACTCAGTAATCAACTCTAAGTTGTTTAAACTGCTTTAAGATGTAGTTGAAGATTTTTTCCCTGAATCAAGAAACATAAAGACACTAGAGATAAAGATTTAGGAAAAATGTTCAGGAGCATTTTATGCAAACTCTAGTTTTACATCCAACTGAAAGGGTAATTTCTACGTAATTATCTCCAATGTATTAAAAAGCATGCATAACACAAGCATGATGGGTACAGCCGAGCCACATCTGGCTCCCAGGTTTACAATTTGTGTCTCCCTCTCACTGATGAAGACCAAAGACACGAGTTATGCTAAGGTTGCGTGCAAATAGATTCTGATGTTTAGTAATGTCCCCAATAACTCAAAGGCATCAAAAGAAACAATCACACTCAATTTTCTACTGGAACCCAAGGCAGCCAGACTTGTGGCCAAAGAACAGAAAACAGCACGTGTAAAGAAATCTGGGATTTTCAGTCCTTGTAAGACTTCCAACTAAAAAAGCTAGAAAAGAGAAAGATTTCTGCACGTACTACAGACTATTTGGCATAATTTGCCTGCTGACTCCTTTCCTTTAGAGAAACATAGTATCACGGACAGTAACGTTAGGATAACGTGTTTTAACCTACTGTATTAGAAAAATACCTTTTTAATACCTTTAGATTTTTAAATGCTTTTGAAAAATCAAGCCTTTCTCCATGAAGAGTGATGAAAGTTAATCATCATTATAATAAATTACACTACAAGGTAACAGGAGTTTTACAGTAACTGTATACTTTCCACTAAAAATCCTTGTAAATAAGATTTTTAATTATTAAAGTAAGTATTTTTACCTTAGTGTGATGTGTCCTGTGCCTGCGATCAATAGTTATATCTCCCCTTTGCACTGGTGAAGACACTTCTGATCTGTAGGTCCGCTGTGGGGAATATCCTTGGAAACCAGCTATTGAACCATGAGAAGGCGAGGTGGGAATCGAATGCATTGTCTGATCAGAAATATTAATCATAGTTTTTGGGCTACTTAAAGTACTGTGTCTAGTAAGAGTTGTTTGCTTATTGTAAAACTGACGCTGCTGCCATTCATAAAGCTGCCACATTGTGTCATCACGCATTGATCTTCGTTTTTCTTCAGCTATTACCGGTCCTACGGCTCTGTCATAACCTGACGGTGTCACGCTGCAGAGGCTCTCAGGCCGTGCTTTGCTGTTTCTCGGTAGTGTTCTGTAGCCTTCTGGGTACCGAGGTAAAACTTGAGGTCGATGGCTTGGCATGTTTCTTGGCAAGGTCTGATACGAGATTATGCTGAAAGACAAATTTTCTTTTTATTAGTGGACAGCATTAATATTATGGCAATATAAAGTTTTTCAATATTTGTTAGGTTTATCTAACTAGCTTACTTTTACATATTTTTTTAATTCTACAAATGTTATTTTAAAAACATGCAACAAAATCAAGATGACAATTAAAGAATCAACTCTACTGATTGAACGCACTGTAGCAGCTGAAACTGGATTCTCTCTGATTAAGCTGCTTGATTATATAATCCATATTTCATCTTTTCAACAGTCTGTAGTGTCAAGTTTAGATCAAATCTTGTACTTGTCTATGTGCTGAATAGGTCCAGCTTTTGAAAGCTCTGAAGTTCTATACTGCTTCCATATGAGCCCATTTAAAATGTTCTCTTTTGAAAAAGTGAAAGAATTCTCCTCCTTCCCTAAGAAAATCTTGATCAATTACTATGTTAAAAAAAATAATGTCATTTTTTTTTAACAGCAGACCAAGGTAAAATAGCAGTAGTTGTCTAATGAAATAATATTTTGCAATTGCCAAGGTCAAGCCATTCCACATCAGCTATTCAAGTAAAAGAAACAGCAAAATATTTCCTTGTTTGATAATATTATTATATTGCTTTTCAACTCAGATACGAATTCAAAGGCATATTCTTTAATTTGTTGCCACATGAAATTTCTGGGGTGCTACAGTCATTTAGCAGCTTTCAGCATTATGCAAAATTTTCCATGCTGATTATTGACGCATGCTTAACTATGACAAAGCACTAATTGTGGGTTTTTTTTTTTCAGAGGACAAAATCTAGGTCATAAACATAGACCCATTCAACCCTTATGTAAAATTCAGATAAGCATCTCTGAAAGGCTTTTGCTACTGATCACGTGTATGATAGATGCTTGCCCAGAGACAACAGAACTGATCTCAGACTGGACACGATTCAGCCATCAGAGGGCAGCGGCTTCCAGCTACACCCCAGACTAAATCGAACGGCCACCACCAGGCACCAGGATTCCAAGATGGTTTTTAGTAACTTCAGTGCCACAAAAGCATTAAAGAAATGATGCAGGGCAAATGACAAGATAAACCAGCATTATGCATGTTAGATCCATATGGAATAACTATCAGAGAAATTGATGATTGTAAACCCCACTTTTCACTGAAAATAGTTAAGCTGAGTATTTATGATCACCTGTAACATTTTGGAGATGAAAACTGCTATAAAGAGCTTTACATACAAAATCTGCTACAGTTTCTGAAGCTTTCCAAGAATTAATAAAGTATTGTCCCCATTTTGTAGATTGGACAGCTTTCCAGTCTAAGAACAACAACAAAAAAAAACAACAAAAAAAAGGAAATGGATTCTAAATCCTATCCTTTTGCTGCAAAACCTGCTTAAATACTTGTCAATTTCTTCATATAACATACCATTAATGATATGGGCTTTTTCCCATCTCTATATTTAAAACAAACCCAAACCATCAAGACACTGTTGGTTCAAATTCTAAATTTCAAAACATCATTTTAGCTATTCACAAACAGCTATGGTGAAGACTGGTATTTTTTTCATGAAGATATTTGGCAGCTCGATACACCTCACTCACTAAAGCTCCTCTCCCATTTTGTTAATGGAATGGGCAGTGTAATCCTGTTGGCTCCTTTAAATAACCCGGACAACTTGAAGTTCTCTGTAAATACAGCAATTTAAAGTCTGCACGCAAGTACTTGCATTCTAAAACATTTAGGAAGACAAAATATGCATCTTGTATTGGTAAACCATGAAAACTAAAAACCCCAACAGCCTCAATATTAAGCCTTGCTTTACACCATTTGATAAAATCGGAGCAGATTCACCAGTGTTCTGTTGATACTTGCAATAACGTCATTCCAGTCAAATCCAAAAAATAACTCTCGACAGTACTGCACCTATTGCCTTGCATGCAAGGGGAGATCGCTGCAGCTGGTCAAGCAGTCACGCATACTGCAAGGCTTCAAAATCCTTCTGCAACTGTCATCGTACAAATGTTCCCATATGAAAAGGCGGCTTCCACATGAGTTTATAGACTCCAGAGCTTGTCTCTAGGATTACTGTTGGGTAGCAATCCTGGTTCTGGTGTCCAAGTTGGATTATTTGGGAAAGCAACTTTGCTGCTAAGCCTTCAGGGGCTCAGCTCCGCTATGTTATGAAATACCCTCAGATCAAAACCTCAAAATAATTCTTCATCCTAAAGAATGCAAACACCAGCTGGCCCAGAATATAGAACTTCCTTGTGTGAATCAAGCAAACGGTGGCAGAGTAAAGACATAAACCTGGTGCTATGTGTGCAGCAGGTGTTTAATATATAGGATGAGGCTTCTATAGGCAAGACAGGGAGACAGAGGCTCAAATCATGGGTTAAGAACAACAAAACCATCACTTAGTACTATGCAACCACACTGTATTTTTTCACATTTAAGAAAGACCACTCAAGAGAACCACTTTGGTGAAGACATGTACTTATAACTGACTTGTGCAAAATTAATTCAATAAAATGATACCAAAGTGGAATGTTTTTGTTTTTCATTTAAAAAAAAACATTTATTTTCCATTTTAAAAAAATTGTTGGTCCCCCTGTCCCCCCAAAAAGCATCAGTTGTCTTTAATCATATGGCTCTCTCAAAACTAGATGTCTAGATCCACAGAAATGGCAGATAATAGATTCAAGAATTAAAAAACTGCCACCATTCTCATAAATTTCTCAGGCAATCAAACTACTAAGGGGGTCAGTCTGTTCCTCCAAAAAAATAATTTAACAGTGAGCCCTTTTCATTCCATACTGAGGACAGCTAATAGCTCCTACTTTATACATACTTTATACATCTGAACCTGTGTACATTTTACTATTTTAAATTTTTTTCCAGTCTGGCATACCAGAGACACTCAGTTTGATCCTTCATGATTTCTCTGAAACATCAGAGACTGATGCAATGGAGAGCATCTTTGTTAGGAGTCAGCAACCTTACCCCACTAAGCGAAGACTACTTTTCTCAAAAATCCAAGTTATGAGTTGATCAGGTCTTACTACAAAGAGCCTTACTAGCCTCTCACCCCAGCCTTAAGCTTATGTAACATAAAGGGGAGCTGCTTTCTACTCTCATTCACCAACTTCAATTCTACTTAAATTTCTGTCCCCAGCCAGAAACTGGCAATCTGAACAAAAATAAAATGTAAATGAAATCACGTTCTAAAGACATCACTATACATTAGAAATTTGGATCATTATTCAAGGTCACTTCCACACAAAGCAAAAAAGATAGCTCAAGGCCAAATCTTTTCCAGTTTGCAACTTTTACGTAGAACTGCATTTGAAAGCATACCCTTTGTGCTATCAATGCTACCCTTATTTAAACAAGAGGCATTCTCTAATAGTCAAGAACAAAATATTGTTTATTAGCAACATATTGTTAACCGTACTTCCCTCTATTTGATTCCCCCAATGAAACCAGTTTTAGGGGTTTTATGCTTGCTCACAAGTGAAAAATGCCACAGGTATTCAGATTTCTACTTTTTGCTTGCAAATTTTACAGTACAATTTTTTTAAAAAATCTAATTGCCTCAAAGAGCCTTCTCAGTTCTCATTACGCAAGCATGCATAATAAACTAAATATCAGAGTGTGCAACTCACTGTATGTACTGCAAGTTCAAACTTGATCAAACTACTTATGTTGAGTATTAAATGAAACAACACATTAACAATTCCTGATTATATTTAGTGAAGGACTGAAGGCAATGAGGAAATGTTCAACCAATTTTGGCAAGTGTAAGTCAAACTAATGTAAATTTTTTAAGTTTTTGCAAAAACTGCAAAGTCCCCAACCCTTGTATTTTGAAGTCTGCCGAAAACATATTTCTGAATTTCATTCTGTCTTAAGCTCTGCTCTGCCATCTATCTATACACAAGCTCCCTAATTTCCAGCTCTTCAAAATACTCCTGTGATAGCATCCTATCTAATGTAATATTAAAAACTTTTACATTTCACTGCTAAAGCTACTTGTCTGTAAGCCAGCCTGGAAGCAATGTTCCTACACTTCCGTCAGACAGAGAAATTGCTGTCGGCACAAGACTCAACATTGTCAATCATTCACACATAATTTTAAAGCCTCATGAATAAGCACTGGAACTCGATATTAGAACTGGGAGATGTTTAATTTCAGGAGAAGAGAAGCTTCAAGCATCAGCAACTTAGTTAGATTTCTGTGACTTACACTTCAGTAGAACTTGTCTCTCTCTCTTCAGTTAAAGCTGGTTTAAAGTTTAAAAGGTCCCTGGAATATTTTAAGAAACTTAAATAAAATATTACTACAAAAATCTGTAAACAAAAATGCAGAAGACAGGGCAATTTTAAGAAGAAAAATAATTGTTATGACTGATGACACCTTCTCCCTGCTAGGACAGAGAAATTTCTAACACTCAAAAAAGGGTTTCTGGCTGTTTTTATATATTAATATAGTTTAATTTATTAATAATCATTCAAATGCTAAAAAAAGAGAAACTATAAATCTGTTCCGAGCAGTCATCCAGGCACTTCTCAGAGAGAACGATGATTATATATTTATGTAATGTAGACCAAAACCTAAAGAATCTAACCAGGATACGAGTCTGAGAATGACTTGCTAGAAAGCCTAGAAAAAAAAAATAAAAATAAAAAAATTACATAATACCTACCCTCTCGTTTCCTCTTCTTGTCCTTTTCCTCTCTGTATTTTAATCCACTGTTCCAACTGCAGCATCGAATTAGTTCTCTGCATAACTCGTTCAGACTCCATATGTGCCTGAACCACATTGTGCTGACCTCCATCTCCAGCCTCTGCCAGGACAACCCCAAGAGCTTTATTCTCAGACCCATTTAAATGAACTGGTCTGAAGTGTCCAGCCGGAATCATGCTTATGGGTAAAGTCCTGTATTCGGATCCCAAAGGATTTAACTTTACACTATTAATTTTTGTTAATGGTTTATCTTGCCCAACTTTCTGGAATCCATATTTTTCGGCTTCCAAAGCTTTCTTCTCCTCATTTTTGTTCACTTCTTTGTTCTTCTGGTTATTTTGCGCATCTGGCTTAATTAGCACCCGATGGTTTGAAATATTATTTGCCTCTCGCGGTGGTGTATTTTCGGTGGTTAACTTCTCTACTCTGGAAAGGAATAATATCACAAGCTATAGCAGCAATATAATATTCATTAAAAAATAGAGTAATAAAAATGAAAAGAGAATATATTGTTGTTTATCACTGTTATTTCAGTGAATACCTCTAGATATTTTACATCAGTATCTCGACTCAGAGAAAAATTCAGGACGTTTTCACAATAATCAAGGACATGTTAGTAGTTTGTTGTTGTTGAGGTTTTTTTTGGGTTTTTTTTTTTTTTGTGTGTGTGTGTGTGTGTGTTGTTTCTTGGTTGGGTTGTTGTTTTTTTGTTTTGTTTTTTGTTGGGTTGTTTTTTGTTGTGCCTTTTTTTTTCCCCCTCAGTTGGAGAGCATGAGTGTTTTTCTTCCACAGGTCTTTGCTAATTTAAAAGCATTTATAACATGGGGTAATTTTTTTAAGCCAACTTCCAATTAACCCACTACAAAAAAAATGTGCACAAGAGGAAAAAAAAGCCAGAGTCTGAAAAAGCGGATGTTTGGTTCCTGGAGGGCTGGACACTCAAGCAGTAAAAATATTCAGTGGCTCTCCAAAAGCTACAGCTTCCAGATGTTAATAGCCTAAAATTCAGATTACTTTTAAAGACATCTTTAAAAATGGTAGCAGATTAAATTGCTAACCAGCTTGTGATTCACAGTACTACTGAATTTAACATATAATGAACTCCTTTTAAAAAAACAAACAATTTTTCATGGTCACTAGCATCAATTAGGTTTCTCTGGTATGTTATCACTTTGGCTGGCATACATTTTGTGGAAAATAACTGTGGCTTCCCTAATTTTAAGGGGGAAAATAGCTGCTGACTTAGGGAACTGTACCACAAAAATAATATTTTTAGAACAGTTACTGCTTTACAGTACTTACACAAGTACTCAATGTATGCAGTTCTATTAGCTATCTTTTTAAAATTTGAGAAAGTCAAGCAGCTGTATCTTTATCTATACTGGGAGATGAACAGAACATCCAGCTCAAATAATATTCCCCCCCCCCCCCCCCGGTTTACTAGAAAAAACACAACACAAAAAACCAAAAACCCTGAAATGTTTTGTTGATATTTTTTGGTATAGCAGGAAAGAAGAGGAAGAGATATAATTCTTTAAGATTTCATGTCTATATAAAACCAAACCAAGAATAAAACTTTTTTTTATAATGATGTCAAAGTAACCTTCCACAGTTTTTTCAGATTAATTATTCAGCTTTGTAACCGTGTCTGGTTCAAGTGCCTAAAAGGCACGTGAGTAAAAAGGCCATCACACTGACCAAGAGCACAAGTGTGACCGCTCCTCTGAACAGTAATTGCAAGCAGACTAACTACATACATAACTGTAAGCATTTTTGCTTACTCCATGTTGAAAAACAGGCTTAAATGTCTACAAGTCTACACTTCCCCAACAGATTAAGCCATGAATTCCCAACAGGCCATAATCATTCGGGACAGAACCCCAGCAAATACATACAGGGTTGAAAATTGTAAGGTCCTTATAAAATACTCCCCACTGCTAATAATACTGGACACTTAATTTTAAATGCACCTCCCATTGCCACCCTGCTCTTGCCATCAAGTCTCCATAACATGAAAGGAATCAAGAGACCCCTGCCTTGACAAGTATATGATTTCAATCCTATCAATCTGAAACAGCAAGACATCAACACCTGCACACTTTACATGCGTTAGAATAAAATGCTTATGCACTTTGCATGTTAACAAGGGGCATGATTTTTTTCCCCATGCCTCTTCTTGTCATAGTTGTGATGATCCCAATCTCTGCTTGATGCTTCAAAGTCCTCCAAAATTCACTCTATTAATATAAGTAACTCAAAATAGTCCTTTCAGTGATTACTCCTGAGCTGCTGACGAGAAAGCGTACACGCACGTCAAACGCATTGCAAATGAAAACATTCACACCAATAATCTAAGATGAACATCTCCTTGGCTATATGCATCAGCATTCTTTTTAAACACAATGGATTTTTTTCATACATCACTACTAAATGCAGAGGTTAGATACATCTGATGTTTTCTACTGTCAGAAAGGAGAGGGTTGTATTTCTGCCAACAGTAACTTTTAAAGAAAAAAAAATTCCTGATGTAGAACCAGTTTTTATGTAGACTTTTGTGGGGGAGCAAGCATGTGGTGGGACCTGTATACCTATGTCATCTTTTTTTATAATTTCTTAAGTATCAGTGAAGAAATGGTATGCTAATCTCCTACTGCAATTTAATAAAAAGGAGACACCTCATTTTTATTTTCCCCCAAGACTTTAAAGTGTTCCCAAGACAAAACATTTCTGCCTACGTTTCTTCTCAGGGTTATGGAAAAAAAAACTGGATCTCTTCCTTCCTCCCACCTTAAAACTGTACTACCCAGTGTTCTACCACAAACTAAAGCAATTCCCCAAACAGGAAAGTGAATGAAGAACTCCATTTCCCAGTTCTCAAGTCAAAAAAGGGTGTTAAAATTTCAGTTTGCAGCCAGTGTTCAAGAGTTTACAAATAAATGTAAGGACCACCTTGCAAATATTCCTAAACATCGGCATCAATGTATGCCTTAATAGTACCACATACTCTCTTATGCAGGACTTTTTATCAGTCTTTCTCAAGGTGCTTTACAGCACAGAAGCAGTTGCCATTTTACAGATGGAAAATCTGTGCTGCAGAGGGAGAGTGGCATCCCTAAGGACATTCATCGGCTACGCGGCAAGGTCAAGGCTTGGCACAGCGTTCAGTTCACACTGTCCTACTACCTTCTACTGTCTGGCTTCATTAAAAAAACAACAAACCCTAAAAATCACAGAACTGTTTTTCCAGACAATCTCTATGCTGTATCACTTGTTGCTATGGTTATACACAACAAAGCCAAGCACTTGTATTTGACATTCTTTGCGATGGTGTAGAGGCTGAATGACTGACATTCAAATAGACTTCTGGGCTCTCCTTCAACTTTGTGCATCAACTCAGTCAACTTGTTGTAAGCAAGAGACCTCTTTCCACAGCAAATTATCCAAAATGGAAAGAATTATCAGAAACTAATAGGTAAATGTAAGAAACATAAATCAGTATTTAAATTTGGCTCCATGTTTATATCTAGCTTTCAAAGACAGCTAACAAAACTTGCAGAGGATTTTGATGATGGGAGAGGGAGAAGGCAAAGAGAATCGACATTGAACACATCTTTCAGCATATACTGAATGCAATTTATAGACTTCCACAACCAAACAGGAATAATATGTATGGAACAGGAAAAGTAATATTTTTCCTGTTTTGTATAAATAAATAATTCTAACAAGATTGGGTGGGGGCATATAATTATCAGACAAGACATGAAGACTGTGATTTAACAAAGCCAGGCAGAGGCATCTGAAAAAAAATAATCCATCTTTTCCGAACACAGTGACATCAGTAAATCCCCAATGTGGATGTCACTATGCTAACAAGTGCTTTTTGGCAGCCTAGCTAATGCTGTTCAGGGAAAGTAACTACACTAGGAGGAGAAGAAAACCACCTTTCCTTAGTACATGCTGCATCACTTAGAAGAAACAAAGGCTCTAGCACACACAGCTGACAGTGAAAGGATAGAAAAATTATGCTTTTAAATAAGTGAGAGTAGAGAAATCGGTATGTTGGTGGATATTGGTATCTACAAACACAAGCAATTGGTACTGAGATACAACTTAACTGTGGTCTCCACTGATACAACGAAGGAGTAAGATGTTTTGCTAATCAAAACAGGTTGTTTGAGATAGTATTTTGAGTCATAAGCTTAAATAATTCCTCGCTGACTAAAGTATTTGTGTTTAACTATTTTGATAGGCCTCTCAGTACATTATTAAACTTTAATTTACTATATAGGCAAAATCAAAACAAAAATGTTTATAAAGGAGTAATTACAGTTAAGTCAATAGGACCAAATAAGATTTGTCCTTCCCTGCAGTTACACATTACAAGGGTTTTTCTGCTGTGACTCCAGATCAGTTCTAAAAGAAACAATTACGTTTTTATTTTCTCACCTCGGTATCTCATTTCTGTATTATGTGGCTAACTATGTGTGGAAAGTAAGAATATTTTATGGAAAGCCAAGTAAAATCCCCACAACTTACTGCTTTAAATATTCCTTTTATCTTTTTTCTCTCCAAGGAACTCACATCCTCAGAAAAATAAATATACAGATTGTGGCTCTGAAATTATTTAAAGCTGAAACATTCAGTTTAACAGACTGATGGGTTTGGATTTCCATAGTATCATAAGCAGAGAAGTACCTTGACTTCTAGATTTAAAGAAAAATAGTCTAAAAACTCTCACTTATCATTGGGCAATTTATATCAACAAGTACTTAAACGGGGTTCAATATCAGCTTGCATAAATATTTAAGGAAGGAAGTTCTTCATAAAGCTAGCTATTGTATCGTAAACCGCTAGTCTGTTAGATAACTGCATTCAGTACAACGTTAAAGCCTCTAGAAAAAGCAGATTTGAGAAATAAAGGCACTGGCTGAATCTGACTGAACCAAGATTATTTATGCTTAGAGCTATGTGCATGGCAAACTTTAGGTTACAGATGACTTAATACAATACATAATCCTTAACAGAGTCTTACAGGGAAGAAACAGCATTTCTTCTGGATAAGATCATATCTTGATACATGGCTCATTTTAAGAACTGGTTTGACAGCCAAAAGATGGATCTTTTAGAAAACAGATGTCTGAAGAACTTTCTTCCTTATTATAGCTAATAGACATGAGAGTCTTTGAGACTTCATTGGTCTTGAAATGTATTTTCCCCCCAAGTAATTATTTCAAGACTAGACTACTAACAGACTTTTCAGAGGTCACATTTACTTCTGTTTTGTTCTAAGGTTTCTTGCCTGAATTGAGACAAGATGGTGCTACACAAGTTGCTGCTCTTGTGCTTTTTTTGACACTTGTTTTGGCTGTTGGCAAGCCCATTCTGCCCATGATATCAGCAGAAAAACACTGAATTTGATCCTGAATGTTTTTCTATTCATTTAGTATGCTACACTGATTCACCAAGAAGTGCCTGAAGAAATGCAAGGCAGATTGCAGGTGCATTCATAGCTGGACAAAAAGTGTTAGATCATATCAGCTGTACTGGGGATCCCCACCATTTCCCTATACTCTGTCAAACACCTGGAACAGGCAGACATCAGTGCTGGAACAGGCAATACAGCTGACAGAAAAGGGTAGGAATGCACACAGCCAAGCATTTCTGGAGACTAGAACACCCTTCGTGGCAGTGGGCTGCATGTCTGTCTTGTTAGAGCAGCCGTGGCCCTGCAGCCTGCAGGACAGCCAGCCTGCGGAGCTGCACGGGGCGCCAGGGTGGGCTCCCTGTTGTGTCTTGATAGACTCTGAGGCAGCAATCATGACTGTAGAGCTGTACTAATGGACTGCACAAAAACGTGGTTATTTAACATTTTAGATTGCTTCCTATGTTAAAAGAAGTGTCACAAGTAATAACGTAACATCTGCCTATATAAAATTTACTAAATATCTTCTATAGACCATTGACTATTACAGGAGACACTATGAAGACAACACTCATTAAGAAGGCTCTGTCAGAGGGAGATACACTTTCTTCACATTAACTTCCTTCTACTACTAAGATGTCTTCTTCAAACAGTCTTCAGTGTTACAAACACCAAATGAAGTTAATTTCACTGGTTACGAAAAGATTCAGATTGACCCACTTCAGTATTATTCCCCCTATGAAGTGCTTATACAATCAATACATGATTTTTATTTGAAGTGGGTCTCATTTGGTTTAATAATTTCTCCATCTGTAAGATACCACAGATATCTACAATACGCTTACAATGCAAACCAAAACTGATTTTTCAGATTAAGTGTATTATTCACTAAGCAATATGAGGTATTTTATTTTGTCAAGGTAACTTCATTCTTTTAAAAGCATTCTCTTAAAGTCTCTGAACAGAGAAATAAAAGGAGGAAAATGCTATTAAGTATCTACTTGCTTATGCTCAGTCTCACTCCGCTCATCCTTTCCCTGTAACATTTACTGTTCTCAAACATGAGGAGGCTTACAGGAGGCAAAGAACATAACATCTTCATATATAATATGAAATCATACATAACCTGATCAAATTTCATTGTGGTAATTGGACCTACCACTCCTCCTTTCTGTAGGCTGAAATAAGTGTTTTTTCCAACATTACTGAAGGAAAAAAAAAAAGGACACAGAGCTTGAAGCACATGTGTAATTTTTTCAAAGTATAGAGAACAACATATTTTTTCCTGTTAAGCTATTTCATCATGCTGTCAAATGCAGAGAAAGAAATATTTCATATACTACCTATATATTTAAAGGATCTTAGAGATGAAAGCTAAGACTTCAACCTTTTGTTTAAGATTAGTCACTAAAATTTGCACAGGTACAAATTTAAAAGTGTTCCTAGCTTACCGTTATCCTTCTGAACGTTGTGTAGATTGGCGTAAGTAAAAGTTTCATTATGTTTAACTGAGAAGCCCACAAAGCATTAAAAAATGTAACATTAAAAAAAAAGCGTCTAATCATTCTGCATTCCATTTTACGCTTCTGCTAGCACGATACTGCAATATGGCTTATAGAAATGTCAGGAACAAGTTAACAGGAATGACTTGCACTAGCAATGCAAAATTTGGAAAGATGGCTTGTATTTTGACAAGTTGAATGTGTTTACTCTTCTGCAAAGATTGTACCTTTTCCTTCTTTGCTACGTGTGCCTATGCAATTCTTTACTATTTTTTTTTAACTTAAATTTTCTCAGCATTGCTGCCATTTATTTAGCTCCAGTGTAGCAGGAATGAACAGAGCGTGGAATAGATCAAGTGACAGCAGCCATCAGCAACAACTTCTGTGCCATCAATAGCAAGGAGCTTTTAAATTTTCAGTTGATGAGGTTTCCATTATAGATGCCATGGAGCTGACCCAAGGGACCACATTCAGAGAGAAAACAGTTCTTACTAGACAGACAGTAGCAGACAAGATTCAGTTTCTGAGAACACACGGCTTCCAGTGATAACTTGGTATTCATTGTCAACACCTGGATACATAAAGGATATGGCTCCAGATCAGGTAAGTATGAATTTGATGACAGCTTAATGATGAACCAGAATGACTCCCCACAGGTTGCCTGTAGGTACAACTGTTTAATTTAGCCAGAAACTACAGTTGTGAAATTGAGGCTTATGACAGGTCTAAGCCAAAGACTACCACCAGCTGAGCTGCTATTGCTACTCAGTAAGGGGAAGTGAAGCATGCCTGCACATAGTATTTGTCATTGCACTTCTTTTGATGCCACTGGCTAAAGGAATCAGTCACTTTTTTTTTTTCCTAGCCCCTTACACTCAAGGCATCCATATTCAGAATAGAACTTAAGATTATTTACTACTTCAAAATTTTATCCAACGTTACCAAATCAGTAAGGGATCTTCAATATAAGGAGAAATTACTTCAGCCAATTAACAATCTATTTTAAGGTACACCATTTAATTCAAATAAATCAAACTAAATATGAAAAAGAAATGCACTGTGCCACTGTTGTGTCAGTCCACACTACCTTTTCACAGGCTCTGTCTGCACAAGTGCTGCATCTGTCATGGCTTTCATCCACAACTCCATTTCCTTCCCTGTATCTGTGCAGAAATAATAGGTCCTCATGTTTGGATGAGCTGCCTGATTGGAAATGACATGGTCATTGCAATAAAAAGATAAGATTCTGTAAAAGAAGAGAGACAAATAATGTTACTGTATACTCATTCTAATGTTTTGTATAATAAGATTTATGCACATAATACTATCAGAAAAAATATTGGAAGGAATACTTCAATGTTTCCCTGTCACTGCATTCACCTTTTCAAAATAATTGCCTATAATTTTCAGTCATTGCTGCTTCTTCATTAATACTCAACCCCCCCTTAAATTTCTTCAATCTATTAAAAACTATCTTGACTATCCATAAATGTAAATTAATATAATTATTATAAATAAGATTTTGGCATAGGTTTTTGCAGTCTGAATGATATAGTAAATTTTAATTAGTACTTACCGTAGTAAATAAATGATGTGTTGCATAGAAGGCCAAAAGAAGAGCCAGAAGGAGCTCATAAAACAACAAAAAAAGTCAAGAGAAAATATTTAGTAGAGTGATTTATATCATGGTTAAAAAGATTAGCTGGGAAACACAGCTAACAATGATTCATGTAATAATGCGACTGAAGTGATAATAAAACCTTATTTTTATTTATATGTAACTATAACTTTCAACTTATATTAAATAGATTTTATTATTTTTATATATATACACTATATAAGTTATAGTATATAGTTATTATTCTTATTAATAAATGTAAATAGAAACTTTGTATCTAAATAACTGGAGAACTTTCGTTAGTGGGATAAGTCCAGCTGCAGATACAGTCTACAATTCTAAAACACCACACAGTATTTAAGATCCATGAACTAAAACTAAAAGACTAATAACAAGTGATACTCATCCATCTTCTCATTCTGGTAATTATGTCTATATTTACACCAGGCTAAATACTGGAATCCTCTGCCACTGTACTATTCAAAAGTCAGTCTCAGAAGCTGTTTGTCAGTCCTGTTTTGCATAATAACTCAGTAAAATGAATTCTGATCACTAGGTTACTGTGCTTTCAGACATAAAATTAAACTGAAAAATCAAGTCCCTTACCTTAAAGGCATATTTGCGGTTAATATGATCCTCAGCAGAAAGCACAGATATCTGAAAACTAGGTAGAAGTATGCTACCTAGTATTCCTTCTTCTTTCTCATCTGTGAATGCATAGTCTTTGATTAGAGAAACAAAATGTGTTGACACACAACAACACAAGAGCACTCAAGAAGTTTAGCTCAGAGGAAAATGAATTGGGGAATCCAAAAGCCAGACTGATTTGTTAGGTAGGTGTCTGTATAGTCTCAAAGGTGTGCAGTCCACAACAGCAGTTGTGCAGCCCCTCTCTGCCAACACACGCCACCGGACTTGTATCACACAAGTGAGTGTCCCCCAAAACCTGCTAAGCACCAGGAAGCATAAGTCACCTGAAAACACCTGCCTCCAGCTTTTTCCCCAAGACGGACAAGCACAAAAACCACTCCTGAGGGTGCTAGTTCTGTAAAAGTTTAAGCACATGAGCTACCTTATGGAATCTGCCTTATGGAAAACACCACAAACAACTACGCCTAGTTTTTTCTGGGGGTCAGTGCTTACCTGCGTATGACTTCAAAACTGAAAAGCAGATGGAAGTTAAGCCTCTAATTCAGTGACAAGAACAACACCTGCCATCTACTGCCTGCTCAGTAAAAATGGCAAATACCTATGAGAGCAGAAGTATTTTAAAATACTGCTTATAACTGTTGGCCTTTGAGAAAATTTGTTCATTCTTCTTCTGGTATTGGGCATATTAAGCTACAAGTTTTTATAATTCCCATGAAGAGTTTACACTCAATTACATTCTATTTGTGAGAATGCATGTGCCAGATAACTTGTAAAAAAACCCCACAAACTCCCCCAAGCACCCTTTTCCCAGAATCTTGTTTTACATAAAATTTTAGAGCAATACATTACAATAATAAACTGAGATTTTAACTGGAAGCCATAACCAGCTCTTAAAGTCAATTATGCTTTAATAAAGGAATAATTGGATGCAATTTACGAGTCAATCTTAATTGTATTCAAGATACAGACTTCTATTTACAACCAGTATCTTAGGAGACCATTCCTCATAATGCTTCTCTTAGTTGAAGATATTGCCCATAACAAACGACTACTTGTCTTAATTTCACAAATACAAATATAGCTATACAAAGTTTCAAGCATCGGAAATTAGTAGTTACAATTAAAATGCATGTAAACAGCACAAAAGGACTACCTCTTATATGCGGATTCAGAAATCTTTTCCCAGTTCTTGTTTACTCACTAAATTCTGAAAAGCCACTGCTTTTAAGTTATTCATATGGGGAAAGCTCTGCCCAGCCATTTTAGCATTACATGATGTTCAACGTAAAAATGATGCTTTCTGGGATAGATATTTAATTGGAGAACTGAGCATGAAATTAGTCTGATGAAAAGGTAGAAAAGGAATGAAAGGAGTGGATTTACTTTCAGGTACTCAACTGTACTCATAAGTATGCCTGAAACCATCCCACCTTTCCCTATCAAATATTTATTCCTTGCTAGCCACACACACACATAGACACACAAATTTGCCTTTTTTCCTCCGTCCCAGAATGCATGGCAAATACTGTGGTTGACTTCATTTGGACTGCTGTTTCAGGGAAAAAAAACCCCTTCTGCTAGATTATACTTTGACTTACTTCTAAACTACATGTCTGGAGGTCTTTGTTAAAGACAAACTGCTATGTTCCATTTCCAGATTTTAAGAATCTGTTTCCAATTAGACTAGCTTTTATCTACACATCACACTGCCCTATAACCATCTTTACTTGTATGCTGTGTATAAATAATACAAGAGAAAAACATCTGATCTTCTGTCCAGATTTAAGATCTTTTATTTGTTGCAACAGTAACCTTCCAATATGAAAGTGGTCAGTCTTTTCTCCCTCTGTGAAACAGAAGACTATTCTCTGAGCTCTGAAAAAATACAATGGAATAATTTTTCTTTTCATCTATAAATTAGATATTATAAGGTACTAACACTGGAACACAATCAGTGAGATTTACTAACAAAAGCAAAAAAAACCCAACAACCACAATCACTGGTTGCAATCTGGGAGTAAAGTGCATGGCTCCCTCCTTTCAAATTTTCAATATCTGAGACAGAATTTACAAAACCATAAAAACACAGGGTTTAGAGTGCAAGTTTTTTTGTATTTTAGTAGACATTTCTAATGCCTTTAAGATTGTCACTTTACATGTTTACTTACAGTTTATCACCTTTAACTGCCTTCTCACAAGTGATAGCTAAAAGCTAAGGTTTTTTATGTAAACAATTTAAACTGTTCTGCTTGTATTTCAGCTTATTTGACACATTCACATGTAGAAATGAAAAATATTATAGAGCTGTTTGGATTTATTTTATTTGTTGTTGGGTTTACTTATGGCTTTTTTGTTTTATTTTGAGACACTTCATGTGCAGGGCTTTAAGTCAATTTAATCTGTTCTTAAGGCTGCTACAAAGCAGCACTTTCTTTAAAACCTTTCGAAGAGAGAGCCTGAAGACTTGTTTAAAATAGGAAAACCCTATAAGAAAGCACAGAGTATATGATGACCACTTAACTAAATGCACTGTAACTTTATCACGATTGATGCCTTCACAAATGAAATTATAGCCTAATTTTGACTGAGCAGTGGTTTATCTGGCTATGTATACTTCTTGGGGTAAAGAAACAAAGCCTAATGATTATATTTCAGTAATTCAGAATTTGTTAACTAAACCGGTTACAGTTACAAAGCTTTTGTTTCATGACCTGATTTGTCTTGATTAGATTAGAACCATCCTGCACTTTAACAGAACAGCATTTTAAATCTATCAGTCATTGCTTTCAGCATCACCAGCGTCAACACCACTTCTACCAATTCTAAAGTCTCATCCTAAACAGAAACCCTTTCTCACCCTTCATTTGAACCTAAGGCTGCAGATGGCCTTAACTGTTTACTTTCCTCTATTTTGCCATGCTTTACAATTTTCTTTGCTCCTAGCCTCCTTTAAACTGTTATGGTTTTACATCTTCTTTCAGGACTGAATACATTTCAATATGCTAAAATCCCATTTGTTTATCCCCTCAGGAGCACTACAGTTAATAATCTGTAATAGTGAAGGAATCCGTTTTCTAACACACATATCTCCAGACTAGGATTATAAACAGCTAATTTTCCCCATGTACAGTAAGTGTAATGTAGCTACATAAGGGAACTAATAGATTCCTTTGTTCCAAATACAGCAGACTTCTACTCATATAGAATTGGACATCATTTTATGTAAGTATTGACAAACATTGATTACATTCCCAAAAGGCACATATATCCTCTTTATCATTCCAAAGGCAGAGTTTCAGCTCCCCAGCACTATCCCTTTCCCATCCCAATTTCAGTAACATAATTTCCATGAAAAAACTCAGATTTAACCTGGCATATTTAGATCCTAGCAACAGAAGCAGTGAGAAAACTACAATCCAGAATTTAATGGAAAAGGTAGTTGTGAATGGGTTTGCCCTTAGAGCACATCTGACAGGCAGGAAGCAATTATGTGAAATCGGTAATTAAGAAAGAAAGAAAAAAAAAAGATAAAGTAGCAAGGCCTGGATATTGACAGCTATACAACTATTTTAATCCATTAATTTAAGTAGCAGCTTCTTATTTTACATTTGAGTGGTGTGTAAAAATTTATCTGCTTCCAGTAAAAGAGGCAAACGCAACTCTGCTGAGTGGAACTTACCTCTGTAATAGAAGAGACACAGATCTGAGAGCACAAACCACCGTTTCTTCCACAATTTCATTCCAGTGCTATCCTGTGTTAATCAAAGCAATCAAGTAAGAACTTTCAGACTGTTAATAGTAATAGTTCATAAAGTAAACCAGGTACTACATAACTGTGGTGGCTAGTAGTTAATTTTCTTGGCTGAGGTATTTTAAGTATCATTGACTTCTCATCACAGACTTAACACTGCAAACAAAGATCATAAACCAGGAAGCCTGAAGTTAACATGATTCTAGTATAAGTAAGTGTCCATTATTTTAGCATGCTAGAGACTACCATCTACAATTAACTGAAAAAAATGTGTACATTTTTAAAAAAGGAAAAAAGCAAGATAATACTTGAGGTACATCCTCCTCTGTTTTCTAAAGAAAGTCTGCTGAACTTCATTTTCTGCTAGCATTCATATATCTAGAGGAAATTTCTTTCCCAAATAAAGTTTATTCCTAAAGTAATTTCATTTTCCTTTATGCTTATAACCAATTTACACTGCACAACTCTGAATGAAAGACTGCCACCATTACTGCAGTGGAAATAAGCCAGAGCATTACATTGCACACATCCTAGTAGAATTAGATTTAATAAATACGTTAATCTGTTCCAAGAAGAAAAGCAGGTGTGAATTATCAATAGTCTTGAGGTAAATAGGTTTTGTGACAATCGAGAAGAGGGATTCTATAATGAAAAACTGTGGGGTGGTATGGGCTTGGTTTTGGGGTGGTTTTTTTTGTGTTTGGGTTTTTTTTTGTTTTGTTTGTTTGTTTGGGTTGGTTTTTTTTTTGAGAAAAGTCAGCATAATTTTTAGCTTTGTATTTTAAGCCCTGCTCTTTTTGGGGTGAGGAAATAAGCTGTAGGAGGGAGAAGAAAGGTTAAAGCAAGCATTAGCTAGGAAATACTATTCAGAAAGAGCAAAAAAATCCTTTGCCACAAACATTTCCATAAATACAATAACTAAACACTTTATAGCACCTTCCTTCTGAGGACCTCGAAGTAGTTTAACAAACAGCAGTGAAGTCTGGAAGCACTGCCTGTAGCAGTCAGCTCCTATTACACAGCTGGAAAGGCAGATACCAGGAGGGGAGGCTGCCCCCCTCACCTCCCTGACAAAGTCACTGACCCAGCAGCAGATGAGGATGCTGGCCCCCTGGTCCAACATACACTGGCAATAAAATCAACCGTTTAAAATGAAAATCCCCAAACTTCTTTAGTATAAAGGATTATCACAAACCCTTGGACAGACTTTCTGAAGAGGCTGTTATATCAACATCACATTTATCCCATCACTCAAAAACACCAACAGGTTTCTGCACGGCCACAAGTAAGTATCTGCCAGCAATGAGACGTGCTAGAAATGATCTTTTGGCCTTCTTCAGACATAGAAGAGGGGCATACAAAATGACTGTGGTTCTCATATTTTAAATTCTTTCCTACTATAAAGCATATCCTTTCTGTATCAGTGAATTTACTAATTATTATTTCCTTATGATTGTGACTACGTCATAATATGGTTATAGTATACTGACATTAAACCTTTCCAAAAGAAGTTGACTCTGGACTTAAAAACTAGTAGAAAAATGGCAGAATAGCATTGCACGCAATAAGGCAGCACACCCCGAGTCAAACAAAACTTGATGTTACCTGTGATTACATAAATATTTTAAGAAAGTTATCTTAATATCAAAGAGAAACCTGTACAGGCTTTCACTGTAAATTTCTGAAGATAGTATCGGCTGGTAGAGCTCTTAACTAAAATTGGCTTTCAATTTACTGCTACAACGTGGAACATACAGCAAACCCTCTTCTTCCAAAAACTAATCAAACATTATAGCATTTAAATAATGTTACACATAAGCTCTGTTCTGTGGTATGCATTTTGACAGTGAGGTGTATTGAAAACTGGTTGAACTACCAGGCCCAGAGAATGGTGATCAGTGACACCAGCGGTGGCCAGTTGCTTGTGATCTGCCCCAGGGGCTGATACTGTGGCCAAGACTATTTAGTATCTTCATTAATGACCTGCATGCTGAGACAGAGTGCACCCTCAGCAAGTTTGCACGTAATAGGAACTGTGTGGGGTGGCTGACACACCAGATGGGTGTGCCGTCATTCAGAGGGACCTTGACAGGCTGGGAAAATAGGGCAGAGCAGAATCTCATGAAGTTCAGCAAAGGGAAATGCCCAAGTCCTCCATCTGGAGAGGAATAACCCCTCACACCAGTACACATGGGGGCTGATCAGCTAAAAAGGAGCTCTGTGGGGAAGAACCCAGGGGGTCCTGGTGGACAAGCTGATCAGGAGCCAGCAATGCACCTTCAAAGACGATCAATAGCATCCTAGACTGCATTAGCAGTGCTGTCAACAGATGGAGGGAGGACATCCTTTCCTCTCAGCACTACTGAAGTCTAGCTGGAGTGCTGCGTTCACTGCGGGGCTCACTGCTACAGAAGAAATATGAACATACCGGAGTGAATCCAGCAAAGGGCCACAAAGCTGATTAAGGGATCAAAGCATCTTTCATATGAAGAGAGGCTGAGAAGGCTGGGACTGTTCAGTCTGGAGAAAGGGGGCATCTTATCAATACGTATAAATACCTGAAGGGAGAGTGTAGAGAAGATGGAGCCAAACTCCAGCTAGCAGTGCCCAGTGACAGGACAAGAGACAATGGGCACAAATTAAGAAACATGAAATTCCACCTGAGCAGAGGTAAAATTTTTTACTGTGGGCGAACACTGGCACAGGTTGCCCAAAGAGGTTGTGGTGCAGTCTCCCATCTGTGAGGATACTCAAAACCAGCTCTGGACAACCAGCCCTAGGTAAGGCTGCTTGAACAGGGGAGGTTGTGCGAGATTTAAAACTCACTACAAAGGACCTCAGAATGAAAAGCCAGATCATCACGAATCTAACTTATTCAGAAGCAAGCAGCAAAGATAACAACACAGATACTCATGTGCACAACCACCTGTGCTGTAATTCAGACTTCATATTTCAATCAAGTTAATTGATTGACTCACTTAATGAAAAAATCCAGAGAACAGTACTTTAGGAAGAGTGACTTTTTTTTCAAGCTAAAAAGTTTAATAGCCCCAAAACAGCAAAAAACCTCTTGCCTTTGTGACAACTTTCCAGTCTCAATACTGAACGAGAGTAGAGGCCACAAGAATATCTAAATAGGGAAAAATCTACTAAACAGATATTTCTAGATCTTTTTATCTGATAAGTATTTTTTAAAACTAACTCAACAGCATTCAAAAATCCATGAGGGTTATACCAGCCTATCAGAGTAGGGGCAGTAAATGACAATGCAGATTGAAAACTTTATATATATATATATACACACACACACACAGTTGCCTCAGCTGAGTTTAAATGACAAGTTCTTACAGGGTTGTTGTTGTACTTACAAAATATATTCCTAATATGGCCTAGTCAGTTTTGTTGTTCAATTTTTTGATCAAACTACTCTGATTTCCTGCATAGCAAGAAAGTACAGGTGGTCTGGTGTTGCAAAATACAAAGCAAGTCTCCAGAAGACTGAATACACTAAATACTAAAGAGCACATACTTCAGATTAGTTTATATTCAATAGAAAAACCTAAAATGATCTCTGGTTTTAAGATAATTAGCTTTCAGTTAAGAAAACTCTCTCTCTCTTTTCATATGTGAAAAAATGGCTTGAATTCCAATTTGTTACTGGAAGTATTTACTTTAAAAAAATAACAATTAAGACATTCAGCCTAACAAAAGAAACTTCAGAATTTAAAAACCACAATATCCTGGGCCATACATCCTTGTCCCATCATCTCCACATGCCTGAAACTAATTCAGCTATTTACTACTAAAATCAGTCTAGATTTTTTAAGCCCTTTGTGGATTTTAGAAAGAAATACATACATATGATATACCAATACCAATGTTCTGTACTTGCCTAATGCCCTTACCCATTTATATCAGATGTTATCCAATAAGCAGCTAATTAATTAAAATACCATGTGTCAGTTCCTCACAGCTCACAGCTTCACTCTGGTATTGCTATCGTTGCATTTTATGCAGATGACTGTCTTTTGTACATTACACACCTTACCAAAAAACCCCAAAACCCAGAAGGGGGTGAAGAGGGGAAGAGTACCTGTTTGTAGAGCCAGCCACGTCTGACAACTGGTGCATTAGGATTTCTCTTTATTGAGTTTGATCTCTTTCCAAAATTATGAACCTTCTTTGAAGATCGTGATGTCTAAATTGAATTGAACATGTTAAAGAAAACATGACATTAATATCTGTTGAAAAATCATAAGGCATTTTCTTTTCTTTAAGACCTTTTTCTTACATGTGTTACTCTGGGGAACTGCAGAATGCAAACTGTATTCCTTTTTTTAGATAAATTATTATGATGATGATGGTTCTTGCTGGCTTCAGCATTTCTTTTTTCCTCTGCAGAAAATTTAAAGACAAATCCCAAGACAAGTACTTAAAGTTGTTGGGTTATTTTTTTATAACAAGAAAAACCAACTTATTACATATCTGGCCTTCTTATACAGTAGGTAAAAAGCTTACCAAGCTGTAGAAAGAGAAGTAAAATGAATCAAACTATTACTAATTATGAAAAGTTACAACACCTGGGCAAGAAAATTTTACTCTTTCCTGATTCCAACACTGGCCTAATACATGAAAGTTGTTTAGACTTCAACAGGTTATAACTCCACCTTTCCTAACATATGCTAAATATTTTAAAGTTCTTTCTTCCCTCTCAAGAACCCTTTGCTCTGCGATGCTTTCGCTGGTTTGAATGTTCGTTATTTTACCTGCTTGTGGTAAGAACTACTTTGACACTTCTGCCCTGAAACTCCAGTGCTTATATCTGCTGTTGCTTATACCTTTTACAACCTTACAGCTGTGCAATGATCACAGATGACTAAGAGAAGTAGGATAAATAACCCATTTGAGATTTTATCCTTCTACTTGAGTAACCAAAAGAAATTGGAAAAGGCATAAAGAAACATGCAAGTGCTTGGCCAATTCACACTTCATTCATTTCAGCCTGCATTTGGAAAGTCTGTTCTGCAACTACATGCGCTAAGCATTTACTTGCGTTTTAAATTTTGTAAGAATTAGTGCCTCAGAGACCATGGGATATGATACAGCAAAGTATCGCACTCTGCAAAAGAAGTCAAGTTTTTTAAGCTGTGCTCATGGCTTTCCTCCAAATCCACCATTTGAATTGAGACAATACAACCCTGTGCTTCAGCTTCCCCATCTCCACTACTGAGAGTAATCATAAGATTATGCAAAGTTCCTAACATACACTTGGGTTTTGTTGCAAATTAGGGTATGGTGTTTCTCTATGGAAACTCTCTCAACACGCACCGCAGAACTGAGCTGGGTTTTATACATGCTGCAGAGAGCATTCCACAGTAGGTTAAAAATCATAAACCGAAACCTGCAATTTAAAATGATATGCAGCTTCTGTTAATGATGCCATTAACCGAAGAATACAACATAACTTAGCCAAAAAAGAACAAATTACAAAAACTATGTGTGTTTCTGTTGTAGACAGACTTAAGGCAATGAAACAAGGTCGTTTTATTTTTTGAAAGAATCAGGTGGGAATATAAAAACAGAGTGCTTTTAATTTCCCTTGGAGATACAGAAATTTGACTCAGCTCTGTTTGGAAAACAAGATAGAACAAGCAATTGAAAGCCTAATTAAAAATAAAAGTAAAAACCTTTCACATTTTCATCTGAAAAAATTCTACCAGTGCAAAATGGACAAAGCTTTGTAAGAAGCCAAGGAATGACATACAGAGGACCTATAAGAATCCAGAGCACGTTACAAAGTTAACTAGATGTACTTCAGTTGATCTATATGGCTACTATATTGGCATATCACACAAGAGCTATGCCAAGATTTTGATCAGAAATAATTTAGAATGCTCATACCTGCTCTATTAGGTATTAAAGGTTCAAAACCTCTCAAGAGCATTCCAGACTTGCTATGCTTGTAAAATGGCTAATGCATTAAGGATGCTTCTGAAAACACAGTAAACCACGAGTACTACTAATGTCAAGTCTACTAACAAATTCAGGTAATTTAGATAGATATCTGTTAGGTAGGTTTGATGATAAAACATAGTGACTCTAATTTCACTGAGCTCACAGCAAAGTTTTAATGGGTTACATCTTACCAACTGTGAATACAAACTTCCTTTAATTAAACACAGCATCACAAGTGCTTTCTAATTTTAGTTAATAAATACTTTAGATGACTCGTGATTATTTTACCACACACAGCATTCAGAAAGTAACTGTTCACAACAAATTCTGAGTCTCGAGACAATGAGTATTTTAGGATATTGGAATTTTGTAGGTGTATATATAAACATAATTATCAGTTCTCAAACTTTTTAGACCACCTCCTCCTCTTGTTATGCCTGGGATCCCTGGCCATCACGTATTCTCTCACACAAACATCTAATATCTTACAAACTGGAGAAGCAGGAAGAAAGGAAAAAAAATAAGAATTGAAGAGTTCAACTACCTTTTACCCCACACCACTAAAAATATAGGACATATTGCACAGCTCCAGCTTCTGGAGAAGGCAAAGAGAAAAGGAGGATACTGAACAAAGGTCCACCTACTAAGTACTTGCTGGAAGGTGTAGAAGGTAACAGAGCTAGCAAACTTATATTCACATCTGACTGGTTCTAAAGAATGGTCCCAGCCACTGCGATGCCTCCAAAACCAGAACCCACAGGAGGGACCCTGTACAGAAGAAGCCAGGAAGTCCAGCCAGTGACATTCATACTTTCCAAAACCTGAAGACGACAAACACCAGCAGAGCTTTGAACTCTGGGTAACAGACCAGTCAGTAGCTGGGGCTGCACAGTTCATCACTTTGAAAGCTGCTCTTCTCTATCCTTAGCTGGTAGACACAGAACTTATGGGAGGCTTCTTCCCCAGTTGCAGAACTAGAACAAAAGTAATTAATTAACACTAAACATATTGTGTCTATGTTTGAAAAACGTGGGTTGAGAACCTTGCTGACAAGGAAATTTTCTGCATGTGAGCTGAAAGAATGGAAATCTAAATCTCCGTTACTTTCAACTTCTGTTTAAAAATATGTTTCCAGACTTCAAGGCTTATATTATCTTCCAAACCACAAACCAACACGATGCTGCCTTCTGGATTGTGTAGGCAATTTTCAGTGCCTTCAAGTGAGCTGAGTGGGTTTCTGTCTCAGCACTTTAACTTGCACCAGGAGGTTGCTCTTGAAACAAATCTCCCAGTTGTTCCCTTTCACTGTGCTTTGGTTTGCACAGTAGAGCAAACTGGCTTTATTTTAGGTAAGACTAAAATGTAAGATGCACAAGAAGCACTACTGGACTGGTCTGAATATAAACCATGAAAACACAGTACCGATGTTTAGCATTGAGCACAAACACTGCCCTTCACACCACTCCTGTTTATTATGCTATTTGCTAATGTATCTTACGATTATTACTCCAAAATTTCTGGCTAACCTGAATCCTGAGAAGGCATGTATGTCTATACCTGAACCAGCCATTTAAAGCTGGGCTGGCTTAAGCACTGTATGAGCATCTATAAACAAACTGATGAATACTTATAAATAACGTGATACATTCTAGCTGTAATGGAGACACAAGGAGCTCTGCAGCAGCTGTCCTGGGCTGTCACTCCATTCCACTTACTGTGAGATAAAATTGTTAGCCTTATTCTGCTGATCATCAGGACAGCAACGAAGAGCAGGGAAGGTGAACTGTGGAGGGCGATTGGTAATATGACTGACTTTACCCATTAAAAAGCTTATTCCCTGAACGCGTTTCAGGACATACAATCTTATTTGCCTAGGCAGTGACTTTAACAGTGGGGAGAAACAGGAAGAAAAAAAAAAAAGCAACTACAAAAGCATCTTCTTAATTTTCAAGAGGGGTGGAAATATGTAACTGTGGCAATCTCAAGCCTACACAGATCTTTTTCACAGTCAGAGGTCTAAGCTAGTGGCTATAAGTTTAGAAATGCACTTCAAGCTAATAGGGAAGAATCAGTGCTTAACAGAGCTGGAGTGTGTTATTTGGCCAGCATTATGTATACAGTGGGAAAGGAGGATTACCATTAAGACTTTTACAGGGGAGAGACTGATTTTTGCCTCACTTCATATTAGCCTTTAGACAGCAACAGCACTAGACTCCAGTGAGTCCTTCTGCCACGAAATAGAAACTTCTCCATGTTCTGTTTGTATTCGGGATCAATTAACATTAATGAAAGGTGGAACTTATTTCTGTACACCTGTCTGAAACGTCAGTCATACCACAAACTTCCCTTCCATTCCTCATACCTTCCAATTTCAGGTGTGTTCATGAGTCATCTCTGAATACAGAAATACCTAAAAACAGGTGTAGCAACCACATGAAGCATTCTTCTGCTCTGTAATTTACTTTCCTCACCAATATTTTACTCCTCTCTTACTGTGCTGCAATATACAGAGCCTCTACATATTATATTCAAAAACTGATAAAACAGCTAAGATATTCAGGTTCTACTGTTGAGAGACATGCATAAAAACACAGAAGACAATCAGCTGTTGTATCTGGGTACAACCAGCAGGCAATTTCTATGTAGTTATCTTAAAAGCAATTCAACTCATTAGCTTTAAACAACCACCAGAAAATGCTGACTAATATTAGCTGTGGTTCTACTTTGCAAGAATTCACCTCCTGAAAACAAAACTTTTAAAATTATATTGCAGTCATTCAGACAAATTCATATTTGAAAACTGTTGTGCAGTAACTGTACATACAGTCACAGTAATCATATTAGTATTTTAAATGCTTTTGAAAACAAGAACAGACAGGAGGAATGCAAAGTAGAACAGATTTCTATTTTTTCAATATATAGTAATTTCTACAGGAAACTAGAATCATTAATCAATGACAGTAATAACAGTAACTGGGCCATGGCAATCTCAATTTTCTTGTAGAACACTATGAAACGAACATGTTAAGGGGCATTTTAAACTTCTCTTTCAAAAGAGTATGAAAAATATGTTTGTAAAACATGTGCCCCTAAATTGTAATTCCTTTCCTACATTTAACCTGAGAATGCTTCCTAGCTAGTTCTGTCATAATTAATTTTCTAACTACTGCAATCTACATCAGTATTACAACTCTTAACAGTAAGTTGTTTTGGGTTTTTTGTTTGCTTGGTTGTTTTAGGGCTTGGTTGGGTTTGTGTTTGTTATTGTTGTTGTTTGGGTTTTTTCTAGTTTGCTTTGTTTTGCTTTAAACTGCCTTTCCTGCATGGCCTTGAACATGATCATATGAAAATTGAGATGGATTTTGTTACTCTTTAATTCATCTGTGACTTCTTCTTTCCCCAGAAACACTAATAGATTTAAGACACTTTTCTCATGAAATAACAGTTTTCCAACGTAGGTCAAGGATTCTACCTATCAAATGACAGATATAAAACAATAAAAAATGTTTCCAAAACGCACTTGAAGAATGTTTACAATGTTTCCTACTACATGGAAAATAAACTATTTCAATCCACATTGCCGAAATTAAGGGATTTGCTCAGTTAGAACACATTCCAAAGTTTATTTTTCTCTTGCAGGCTAGATTAATCAGCTGAAAAGCACTTCTCAGGGTTAAAGTTTTTAATTACTTGTAAAAGTATGGGGATTTTTTTTCCTTGTTTAAACGTTAAGTGCTGAGTAGAAGAGATTACAGGGCTCTTGTCTGTAATCACTGATCTAAGTTGTTACCTTGGTGTCCTAGTAAACATAAGGAAGTTCTTAATTTTGTAGAAAATATACTTCCATTCAGAAAAGTTGTCCAGAAAATGGAAAAGAAAAAGAACCCAGAAACGCACACAATAGCCTCATCAGCTTTATCCAATAAACTTAAAAGCTGATATAATTGAACCTACCACCTCAATAAACATCTGGACATTTACCCCAGCCTTCTGAGAAGCTGAGTCAATGGAGAAAGCGGGACACAAAGCAACCTAGGGATCTCCAGGTATTTTCCTAGGAAACCAGAACTTCTGCTTCTGCCTCATGAGAGCAAATCATGTCACTGCCCTTTAATTTTACCACAGGGTCACCTTCCATCTCTCTTGTAACTACTTCTTACACACTATTATAATTCTCTCTATTTTAACTGGACAAATCCAGTCAATTGTGATTGAGCGATTTCTGTAACGATGCTTACGCAGATGTCTGATCAGTCACTCAAGGTTTTGCTGTTCACACAGATTAGAAAGGTCAGATTCTGTAAACAATCTAAGTACGTGCAAGTCATAAGATCTGAGATACCTGAAAAAAATTACAGCTTCAGTAATAATTTCAGACATCTCAGTTTCCAAATTAAATGTGAAAGGAGCCAAGTGCCCTGAAAAAGATATATGCTTGGTTTCTTTTTTTCATAAGAACGCTAATATATAGCACTGACTAGTACCTTGTGGAATAACTGAGTTATTTAACTTTTAATTTAATTTGGACATGAAGACTTACTCTGCCCACAGGGCTCATGGGATGAGCAGCATAATCTGATGTCAGATTATAGTTAGTTGCTTCACATATCATGCTTACTGGTCGCTCCTTCTTTTCTTCAGATGTCATTGCTGCAGCAGTCCTGAAAATAGAATATGTAATAGCACTAGAACATGCTGTGTGTGCAGACTGCTATTAGAAAGCACGCCTAAACGTAGCCCAGTACAGCCCGTGTCCTACTTTCCCAATTTGAAAGCAATTCACATTGAACTGTAAAGTTACCTGCATTATGTTTTAAACTTAAACCCATTAGAGATGAATTTTAAGATGATGTTTTAAAATAGGATTTCTCTGTTAGGATGAGGTGTTGGTGGGAGGAGAAAAAAGACAGGTATGAGCACGAGATGGAAATTGAAGGAAATGCTCTTCAAAGGCCCCATATGGCTTTGTCCCACTTCAATGAGAACATGCACATTTGTGAGATTTCACATATTGCAGCTCACAGTTCACACAGGTTTTCACTCAAGCCACCATATAACACGTTGCAGCAATGGTGGCGAGTAGGACACCCGATACCCATATAAAATCCCGAGGTCAGGTATGATTTTCATGCATAGTGTCTCATATTGTGTACTTTACAAAACTAATGCAAACCTAGCAAAACCAAGTTCTTATCTAGCGATTCAGAAAGTGTCTCAACTGGCCAAGAAAATAACCAATTGAGGAGAAACTATCAAGCAAGATACAATAGAATAATGGCATGTGATTGTCCCTAAGTGATTACAAAATTTATTCCTTTTTGGGAGCTTACTGGTTTATTACATAATATACAGGTCATTGGCTACCACTACAGGATAAAGTGGCAAATGGAAATGCACACAGTGCATAAACATGGTGCATTTCTATCATATAACTAAGTTGGGCTATGGTTTTTAATCTTAAAAATTCATATTCAATATTTCATGTTACTTTCAAAGAATTTAAACAAATAATTAAAACTTTATACATGCTTGTCTGACCTGGAAAAAATAAACATTGCAATTAGCAATGACTGAATCTTACTCCAATATTAACACGTTTTAAAACATGTATTTTATAGACTGAAACAGATGCCACTTACTGTTCATTCACAACAAAAATACAGTTGTCCTGCGATGGCTGTCCTGTTACTGGATGTTTGCAGGTTACTTTTCGTTCATTATGACTGTGGTAGAGAGATAAGGAAAATTATTAGGCAATAATTTTTTGGTTTTCCAACTCAAGCATACCATTGTACTGGATTCATATATCAGCTCAGTGAAAACAACTATGAATATTTCATTACAGCATCTAATAATGTATGTGTACACACATACACAAATGCATATACATATGTATAAACTAATAAAAAGAATGATAACAAGTATTAAAGGATCTTCATTAATAGCCTGGAAAGAGATAGGAAACATTGGCACTGGGTTGCTAATGGTTTTGAATTTAAAAACTAGAGCTGTAAGAGTACTACTAGATCATATATGATCACTGATAATTCACTTCAGCTAAGTCTTTATATATACATACACAGGACTTCAGATAGACAGGGACAGGTTAAACATAAGACAAACAACTGCTCTGTAGGGATCAAATATCACTATCACAAAAGTGATTGTCTTCCAGCTTAGAACATGAAGTTCCCAGTTTAAAATTTTTCAGTAATACAAATAAATACTCAGTGATTGGTACAAGAGTGACTGCACTCAGAGTTCTACTTTTCCTGGTGACTTTTTAATTCGGAGTGCTACTGCCCTGCAGCAATCTTGGGAGTACCTTCAAGTGGCAGGGGGCCTGTGGCTGAGGGCTTCACCATCAGCAGCACAAAATGTTCACTTTGCAGTATCTCATTCCCCTGAACGGCAGGTGTTGCTAGATCACAGCAGCTCCCACAATTTGGAAGAAATTGCCAAAACCCAACAACTATTAGCTGCTACCACTCAAGAAGGAAATGTTTTGACTTGTGCCCTCCAGCCCTTAGAGGGGAAGGAAGAGAAAGGGAGGAATATCCTTCACTGCCTACCAGGTACGTCGAACAGCTGACAGTTCTAACTTGTGCCTGCTGCAGACCAGGGCTTTTCCACGCCCAGCCTCCATGCAAGCAGCAGGGCTCCAGCCCCAGTTATGCCACCAGCACACCTGAGAGCTCGGAGCCGCCAGCTGGCACAGCAGCAAGACCGTGCACCTAGGAGAGGCAAGGGTGGCTGAACTGCAATAACCTGCTCTGAAGTCTCTAGCTCCAAAATGTAGGAAAGAGCAGGAAAGGTGCACTGATGAGATTTAAACCTGATTCAGTGAATAAAAAGCATACGAGCTGGCATCAGATTAAGAACAGGCAGTAAGTATATAACATAGATGCATTATTTGGATAGAAGCCACATGCTTCAAAAAAACCTCATCTCTTCTGTATTTCACACTTTAAATAATATTTATAAATAAAAAAAAATATATATAATGCAAACCCCCCAGTATCTGAAATTCACACTGTAGATCACAAAGATGGTAGTTCCATTTGATAGTATTTACTTTTGCGAAGAATATGTGATGATAACCTTTTTCTTTTTCATGTAAGGTATCTTACAGAATACTCTCCCTTTCTTTTCACAGCTTCAGCCCTGAAAAATATTCTTAGACAGAGAACAAACCTGGGACAAAAAAGTGTATTAGTTGCAGGACAGCAGAAAAACAAAAGCTTAGGATGGCACTTCATCCTTAGCACCTACTTCTCTTATTGCCTATTCATTTAATCATCTTAGCATTCAAAACTATCTTTCAAAACAAATGTTACACTCTCTACCCTTCCTGATTCTTAAAACAACCTAGACTTAACAAGACTAAACATTCCCCATGTTGTTAAAAAATTCCCTTAGATCATAACATTTTGCTATTATGAAGCATTACTATTTAATTACCTCCAAACGAAAGCCTAATAAAATATTCACACTACTTTAATGGTCAATGGATAGTTGGATAAATCTGCATAAATCTCAAGTGCAAGATTAGAAAGACAGCCCAATTCTTTGCACTTTCTTTACTGGGATTTTAAAAACTAGTAATACCTAAATGGATAGGTGCCTTATGGGTTTAACTAATGAGCTAGTGAATGCTGGTTCTTTATTCTTCACACTAAATTCAACAGAATTCTAAGTTTAGCTTCTAAAGAAGCTTCTACTGCAGAAATGCAGCTATTACAATGAGGGGACAGAAAAGAGAGGACCTGAGTACCTCTGTGCCACTCCTAACTGCCATGGTCCTAACACATTTTTCAAGTGAAAATGGCCCAGGTTGAAGAGAATTAAAATTCAAAACATTCCTGAGGAAGCATCCAGGATTTTTTTGTGATTGTTCTTTTTCTTCAATTCCAAAATCTTTCTTTTTCTCCCCCTTTTACATTTCAGAAACTCGTAACACCAAACTGAAAAAAAAAAAAAATGGAGATGAGCTGGCTTTGCCAAGATGTTGCCATCTTGTTCACATTAAACCTTGTCAGCTAGTTGTCAGCTGACACCTAGAACTGTAGAAATAAGTGGATCACTACTTCTGCTCAAGGACCGTCAATACCCAGGACCACTACAGTGGAGACATCCCGTTTTGTAGGAGTGCAGCTGGCTCTCACACTGACACTGGAAGCGGCTACACTCAAAGACTGGAAAGGTGAGGTTCATACAAAACCAGCAGGGAAAGCAGGAAGGGAAGGAAAAGAAGAGAAGAGAGAAAGCACTGGCACAAACCTGTTAAAGAATATTTTCTTTCAGGTTGGAGTCATATATCAAGTCAGTATTGCAAAAATATCAAAATGGTATTGGATAACATAAAAAGTTTTCTTCACCACTCACACTGATGTCAAAAAGTACAGAGGTATAGCTGACATCACATAAAGAAGGCAAAAAAATATCTTAGACATGAAACACTCTCCTGTGGGATACACAGTACTTTCTAGTATTTGAGAGACCTTTATAGTCACTTTCTTCTAACAAGGCGAGGCAAAAGAAGAGCCATATTTTCTTCCTTTCAGCTTAGACACAAGCGAAATCTTGCGAACGAACACTGCAAATTCAGCTTGTACAACTAAGTAGTACAATGACTGTAAATATGTCTAACTGAATTAGTAGATATTTAATACATCAACTTGAAAAGATTTTTATTATTTATCTGAATTACCGCATTTTTGGCATTGATTTAGCTGATATTTTGACATGACTCTTCAAAATAGTTGCGTAAGGTGTACAAGAGCTTCGTAATCATTGTCATAACCCTCCCACATAAACAGTAGGTTAAGGCATTTGTTTTAAACTTGATCTGCAGACTACAGAAAGTTTCATTAGAACAAAACTACAATTTGGTATTCACAATCTTCAACATCTGATTCAGACAGTTATTCAGTTACCCATGAATTTCTGGGTCCACGCACACGCTTACTATTTCATTTATTACACTATAATAATACATACCTCATCAATAAATCTCAGGGGGAAAAGTTGGTGGGTTTTTTGTTTTGGTGTGGTTTTATTTGTTTTTTTTACTGAGAGCTCTAACTTCAATTTTATACAAACCCCAGTGTGTAATTCAGAGCTTCAACTCTGCATATTTATGTGTCTGTACTCTTATTATGTGGTAGAGTGATTCACTTTGACACAGGCAGCTAGAAGCCAGTGTGTTATTTTTTTTTGCTTATGCAGAGATATAGTCTCCAAGAGGTACATGGAAACAACATATCTCTTCCTTCTCTCTCCAATCATTTTTTTTTATATCGACACATTTTGAGAACACAGGGTAACTATACACACACACACTGTTGCACCTATACTGAAGGATAGAACCGACTCACTATTTTAGCATCCATGGTTAGGTTGTATTAATGGCATGCTAAACACCACAGCCAGAGATGGAAAAAATTTGCGTATTTTGTTAGTATTCATGAGCATACTCTCCAGCCTCAGTATGTGGCAGAAACTATTCCTCATTAATATTTGCTGCTGGGATGTGTTGGGCTCCAGAAATCGACACAACTGACTAAGATGATATGACAGATAAGTATTTCAATGCAAAATATAGCATAGTTCTTCCATGTATCAATATTCGGATTTTGATTCCATTAGTGACCTGGGACATAGTGACCTGCTATAAAAAGATAAAAACCAGACAAACAATAAATAAAACCCCCTACAACACAAAATACTAACCACACCAAAATAGCTCACACAGGGACAAGTTCCTTTTTTAGTTATCTCAGGGCAAAACAACTGATACCAGCTTAGCAGCACCAACTTGACCTCTTTTCTCCAGAATTTTTGAACTTCTCCTTCCCAGTCCTTTCCTCTGAACACTGCAAGCTTTGGCATCAATTAGCTGGTAGCTTAGCTCTGGCACATGGACAAGCCCTCAGAGCAAAAGGATTTATCTTGTTCAGGTTAGAAGCCGACAGCAACCTTGAATTTGACTCATGTTATTTGTCTTCTTATCTACTCTCTCCCTTCCATCCCTTGAGACCCTTAATCTCTTTAGAAGACAGGATTATTTTACTAATTTCTAGACACATTCAAAAAACCTTGTTGTGTAGTTTTAGGCTACTCACTAAATGTACAGTCAACAGCAATCTTTTTGATGGTCAAAAGTGATCCAAGCACTATTAAAAAAACATAAAAATATAAAGACTTCAAATGCATCATTCAAATATATTATTCTATTTGTAAGTAGCAATAGAATGCATAATTCCAGGAGCAGACTTGCCAATGGAAGTCCTACACAAGCAGGGTTGGTTGGTTGTTTTCATTCTACCTTGTGTTTTACAGGACTGCTGAGCCAAAACCACCTGGTACCAATTATTTTATTCTAACACACAACACCACAAAATCAGCAATTTCAACATTCTGTCCAGTTTTACCATTCTGAAATTGCTATCACCTTTAACAGTACCAGGATTTTTTGGATAGGGAATAAACTCAGATAACAGCAGCTGGATAGGGGGACAAGAAAAAAAAAAATATCTGTAATCCAGTTGTACAGATACAGAAAGCTGCACACAATTAAAAATGAAGGGTTAGACTATCTTTCCACTGGAACAGAGCAGTTCACTCAGCAGTGGCAAGAAAGATCAAAGTCCTTGGGTGGGGCAGTTGGTTTGAGGTCTCTCCATTGTATGATTTGGTTGAGTTCCCTGTCCTCCTAAAATAAAAAAAATGAGCTGGGCCAGAACTCCCCAAGACACATCTGGTTTTCTCCCTCTAAAATTAAAACTAGATGCCACTTCAAAGCTTCTCCCATGCCCTTTCTTTGTAGATTTTTTTTATGTGTTCCTAAATGCTAAGGTCTTCTCATTTGCTCATTCTCAACGTGACCATCAAAGCAAAGGCTGAGTTCTACTTCAGTGAAAGAATACAAACAAAAGCCAGGACACAACTTTCAACAGGCCTCCATATCTTTACTTTAGAAAGAATGTTCCTTTTGACAAGAGAAAACTGAAGAACACATTTCAGAAGAATGCTACACCAATTATCTGCCTCCTAACATTTATTGTCTAAATTTCATAATCTGACAATCTAATCTCTACTATGCAAACGTAATCCCTATATATCACAAATACACTTAAGTACATAGAGATATTTCTTAGAGAAGCTGGTTTATGCATTTTTCAGACCTGCTTCATGAGAAAATAATTTAAAAGATTACATATTAAGTAAGGCAACCAAAATTACCAGAGTAATAAAGTCATCCTCTCTACATTAACGCTAAATGTTTGCATTTAAAGGTAAAGTTCAACTCAAGACAAACGTCTAGGCCAGCTTTATTCTGCTTCTGTGAAGCACTTAATTCCTGAACTGGGGTGGGAAGAAATAATAAAAAACCAAAACCAAACCGAACACCCCCCCGGCCCCCAACCAAACAAAAAATCCCACATCCAAAATCCCACATCCAATTTTTACCTTGTGTGCTTGCTTTCCAGTGTACCAATGTCTCCTTTCTAACTGAAATAAATGCAGTAACTTATAGTTATCTAACAAAAAGTTGTTTGAATTTGGAAAAAATCTAAGTAAATGTAGTCCCTACACAACTGTTAGCAAGGATGTGGTCTGTGGCTGCACCAACACTTCTATTTTACTAAATCTGTAATGCCACATTGTACAGTAAATAGCAGATGCAAGCACTTTTTTGTCAGTGCTATCATACCCTAGAATTACGAGTCTTTTTCAATTAAGCTTTTTAAACAACTTGGAAAACCAGGCTGTATGGCTCCACTGGAAAACATATGAGCATGGTAACTAAACATCAGGGAGTCCAAACGAAAGAGGGTGTAAAGAGACAGCAAGTTTCAAAGCGAAGTGCTGACAGACCTGTGTAACATCACATATGCTGCTAAGAGCAAAGTGTTGAATCCTTCGTGTGTGCACATGCTTGGCAAGGTGCATACAAAAGACTACTAATATTCTTGGCAGATATTGCAACACCTAAACTATAGCTGCTGCTGTCACCATTTTTTGGTCTCCTATGAATTTATTTTGTTCAATGAGTCAATTCCGTAGGCTATCCTTTTAGGCCTTTCTTAGTTAGTTATACAAGTTTTGCTATCCTTGCTGCTGCTGTAATGAAAAAGCACCTGAACATTTCTATACAACTGACTGTAATCCAGCTTTTCATTTATTATTGAGATTTTCCAAAAAATTAAGCACTACTGCCCTGAAATTGTAAACCTTTCTGTCAATAGGACCATTCTAAAAATCAGACTTTTATTCCAATGAAAATATTTATGTAAAACCAAAGCCTTTTCTCACTTAGGCAGATACGATTAACATGCTATGACATACCTCCAATGTAAAACTGTAGGTTTATGTAATTAAATGCAAATAGTAAATAAAAACGTTTCAAAATGCTAGGATGAAATACCTTCTAAAATAGCGTATACTGTATTACAGATAGAGAAGCTTTTAGTAAGTAACTGTCCTTTCTAATCAAGCACTGTATTTTCAGAAGAAGAAAGTTTTATTTTTTTAAATTTTGCCAAAACTTTGTGGGAGGGTGTCCTGTAGGTAACATATTTGGGAATCTGTAAGATACTGAGACTTGGTAAAGGCCACAGAAGCCACATATCTTTAAACAGAAGTGTGGCAATTTGTGAGATGTACTTGCCATGCGTCATCAATTTATGTAATAATTCACTACACACATTTTAACCCCTGGGCACAGTACCTAACAGTATCTTCATAGCAGCACTGCAGATGAAGAAAATTTTCAATTCTGTAAGTCTACAGTAGTAAAAATTACTAATACTGCTGTTTGAGATAAGTTTGAGAAAATAGTGAGGTGGGTGTTAGTAGGCAGAACTATCTGTAAGCCTCAGATTTGACAGTTGAAATCAAAGCATCCTTTAATGGATAACTATGTGGAAAGTTTCCAAGAACTAGAGCAGGGGTCCTCAAACTTTTTAACCAGGGGGCCGGCGCGCGGATGCAGTGGCAGGCAGTCATCTGCGGCTGCTTGGTTTGCCCCCCCCAAACCCCGGCGGGGGGCGGGTGTGTGTGTGTGTGTCTGTAAATACCGGTGGCCGGATTAAGGACCCTGGGGGGCCGTATCCAGCCCGCGGGCCGTAGTTTGAGGACCCCTGAACTAGAGTAACATAAAAATTCTGCAGTGAAAACCCACAACCTGTTTCCTAAAGAAAAATGATATTTGGAGTAGCATGGTTCAGCAGGTGGCTTGTGGACCAGAACCAGCACTGGATGCTCCAGCCTGGCTGCTACTGCCTCTTCCTCTTGAAGACCAATGGCAGATGTCTGATCACCTAATGCTGCCCCAAGCTCACTTCCCCAACGCAGGAGGGAGGCTGCAGCCTCTCCAAAAGGGGCAGAGAGAATGGAAGAAGTAAAAACTAACTTGCAGAGAGGGCAACAAAAAGCCACAGTCAACAGCTGTTCTGATACGAAGAACAAGCTGTCTTTGCTGCTGAAGCTAAACAAATTAGCGGACTAATAACTAACTATATTTCATTAAGATGAGTTAATTAGGAACCATTAATTGGTATTTTCTTACACATATGATGTTAAAGGTTTTAAGAACCTGAAACAAACCTGACTTGAATTTACAAGGGACAACTGCACTTAGGCTGTCTAACTGCATGATCATGACTGTAACACACTACCTGGAGCAATTAATCACACCAAGTACATTACAGAGAATTCAGTTGTCTTAGTCACCTTCCACAACTCTAAGAATCAATCTCAGTAAAAACTTCTAGCAAAAGCTTTAACAGCTGCATACCAAAGCTCACTATACAGGACACTGTCTCCAACACATATCGCTAAGCTCAGTTCTGCAAGCCTTGTCCTTCATGATTTATTGCAGTGTTAGAAGTGTGAGATGCACTCGAGCAAGTGTTACGAACAGAAGTACAAACTCAAATGCAATTTTATCTCACGCTTCAATTTCACCATGAAATCTAGACACATTTTGCAAGAGAAGCCTACTCTAGTAACAGTTCCTTTTACTAGTTTTTGTTTTTCAATAATTACATTTTGAAAAAGAACTGCTACTGATAATAAGAAAAGTGAATACAAATCAAGCACACACCTACATATGTGTATGCATACTTTAAGATACATTAATATATGGGTTATGCAAAAAACCCCCAATCTTGCTGTCAAAACTATTCCCAACTGAAGTCTGACTCTGCAAGCTCATGTGGTTTCAAAAGCTCAAGATGTCTCCACTTGGCATACCCTGAAAAAAAGTCAAAGCTGTGCTGCAATGTCTTAATTTTCATTCGTCTTGAAGAGCCTGCATCACTGTTGCTTCTCTGAACCTCTCAAGCGCTGACAACCCTGACTGCCCTGTCACTCAGTCCCACCACTTCTCCACTTTCAGTTCAAAAGGGATCTCAATGGATTTGGTAATCAGAGGACTTTGGATTTCATTTGGAAACAGTTGTGCATTTGTTAGTAAGAACAACAGATCCTACAAGCACTTAACCTCATTTTTTCGACCAGTTTAGAGCATCCTCTGATACAGAACAAGTATTTCAGAACAATGAGCAATTCCCCTTCACAAAATCTATGTGTTTAGTAAGTTGCTGTAGTTGTGTCCTATTAATAGTTCTCTCACTAATGATCCGTTTTGCCCCACATACATCATGGATCAAATTTCTTTTCATCCCCGTTTTAACCATATTGTGTGGGGTTTGGGTGTTGTTTCCATTTTTTGTTTGGTTCATTTTTTTTGCTTTCTGTGCACACAAAAGAGCACACTATGAGTATATGTTCATCACCTACTGCACAACTCTCCCATTTTCAACATTTAGCACTTAAAAGCCTTGTCTCTGCCTCTCTCTGTCCCCCCCAGTTAACAAACCAGAGGACCATGAAATGATTAACCATGCATGTAGTTGCCTCCCTAACTTTCCACTCTTTTCATGCAACAATTTCAATGTTTCACTGTTACACCTTCTTTCTCTTCCTACTTTCCACTCTTCCGTAATGGCATACAATTACTTATTACCGAAATAACCCAAATTTTATGGATTCTCATTCTCTCAAAACTCACATTCCACTTTGTGTCCATTGCTGGTCTCCTTAGATCTCGGCTCTCAATTAACTTCACTCAAGACTGCTTGCTGGTTTGTTAAAGTATATGACTTGCCTAGTATTTTTTTTCTTATCATTTAACTCAATGTTGTTTAGTTTAGTCTCAAACTATTTAGAGAGTGACAGTCTTTCAAGAATAATTACAGAAGTTACAGCACAAGTAAATTGTTCAACTAAACTCCTGATGTAGAACTGTAAAGCTGATTAATATTATTGAATTACAGATGCAATATGTAATATATACAAAAATATAAAAAAATTAATTTCAGTAAATCCTCAAGTTAAAAAAAACACACTCAAATTCAACAGCAGACTTTCAAGTGATGTTTGGTGAAATCACACTCTTGCTTTGCAAATCTAGCTAAGCACATCAGGATCAAAACATGACATACATTAACAGAATTAGTTAAATATCTTGTTTCTCTTAAAGGTTTTTTACCTTTGGCCAGACTTCTAGGGATATCTTTCCCTTATCACATTTGCCATTATTTATGATTACTCTGGTTTGGGTTTTTTTTGGGGGTGTGTGATTTTTTTGTTTGTTTTTTTTTAAGATTACGTGAATCACAATATTAGCTATGAAGCAAATACCTTTTTTATCTTCACCAAAGTTACACAGAAAGTGTAAAACTATACTGCTGTCTTCAGCCAGTTATATGACTTCCATGATTTCTTAATCACTTTCCCAATGCCTTAGAAGTTGGCATACTTCCACAATCACATCTCTAGTAAACAGTGATTTTTATTAAGCAACAACACACTTCTATTAATAACCCAGTAGAACTTCTAAAAGAAAGTTTAAAAGAAAGCCATGTTTATCAAGCACTTATATCAGAATATACTAGGTCATAACTAGACACTTCCTCAGTCTGCTGAGAGCGAAAAATGGTCTGGGCCAAGCTTCTGCAAAGTAAATACAGAACCATCTGGGAAATGCTTAGAAATAGTTCTTTTAACAATTTGATAGAAGAAAGCAGCTGAAATGTCAGTGCATCCACTTGTGTATCAGTTCTAATTGTGGAACCCATTCAGACATATCCTGTATCTCAGGCTTTCCCTCACAACCGGTCCTATTTTGCAAGAAATAAGGATAGATGCTGAAATTTATAAAAAGAATTCTATACATATAATAAATATATGAACACTCATCATTAATGCTTTAATCACTGGCCTTCTTAAAGCCACTGTAAGGATTTAATTGAATAATCTTGGTGGTCCACTGACAGAGCATATGCAAATATGTGCACCAGACCCCAGAGGATAATTAATTGAGGCTTACATCATGTGTGGCCTGCATTCATCTCAGACAAAAGAGTACAAAGTCTATTAAAAATATTCATTGCTTATGATGTAAAGGTCAAGTACAGAGACACACATGGTATAAAGTGTGGCACTGAACTGGAACACTGAATGCGTCAGCTGTCATCTCCAAGGTCCGAGGGCACAGCTCAGCCTTGCTCAGCTCTTACTTATTTCAGTCCATTTGGATTCATCTTCAGGAACCGATCATTTCAGAAAAATATTAATACTGTTGCTTTAGAAGACTAGCAGCAAGTTGGTTTAGAAGTCTGCAAGGCCTGAAACATCAGTAACAAATAAAATTGGTGCGAGATTTGTTTGAAATCACAAGTAGATCAGAAATTATCTCAGGATTTTCTCTGCATACTCACATCCTTTAAAAAAAAAAAAAAAACAAACCCTAAACAGTTTTCTTGAAACATCCACACTAATGTTCATGTTTGCACTTCACGTTCATTTCTTCATATTTCAGAATAAAGATCCTGTTGGAGGTATAATGTATTTTAATCCAGCAGTGTGGACACCAGTCAGGTTTGTGGGAAACCTTGAAAAATGATTTACCTGCAAAGAGTAATGATTTACCTGCATTTTCTCTCTTTTCTCTGGTTTTAAATTCATAATTCCCTACTATTCCTCATTAGCTCCAAGTATTTCTAAAAATTAGGCAGGCCTCGACACTTCAGCAAATGCTTTCCAGAAAAAAAACCACCACTATAATATTATCCACAAAAAATACCAAAGAGTATCACACTGAGATGTGGTGTTAATTCCTCTTACACCTTTATCTTAAGCATGGGCACCAGACTTTACCAGGGAGAGAATGCCAGGCCAGATGGACCCACTGTCTGATCTACGGTGATGGCTCTTATGCTGCTATCGTGAGTTTAACTCCGATTGTCTGTGCCTAATTGTTGGTGCTAAGAATATCTGTCAGCAAACAGCAAAACCACCCCTTAACGTTGAACCTATTTTCCATGCTGCCTAATGCTATTAATCTACAGCATTCACTCCTTGCTTTGATGCATACGATCAAAACGCAATGGAAGCCCCCAGTTTTATGCAACAAGAAAAGGGATAAGAAATATGCCATGGAAACAGGTAGAGCCAAACTACAGCTGGGAACTGGAGCCCTTCCTCTGCCACCAGGCACAAAATGGAGGAGTGGGGCATTTGGAGGCAGTAATGTAAAGGGAAATGTCCAAGGTTATGTAACAGGTGATTAGTCAGATTCATATAAAAAAAAGCAAAAGAAAATGAACCCTCTTTCAAATAGAATTTTGGTTTGCTTTCTCTTGATCTCTTCTTATATGCGTCATCACAACTGGCAGGAGCTCCAGATACTCAAATATCTTTATGTTTGTTCAGAATGTACACAGAAAAAGTTGTAGCACGCTAGTGTTATCAGATATTGTCATCTGATACTTAAGATTCCTAGGTGTGTTGGATCTTTTACACAATTTAAACATCTTCCCCAAAATTATGTCAAAAATGTGAACTTAGTTAGAAAAAGATCACTAAGAAAGAACAAGCAATAAAAAAGATTGCTTCCATAATCTTTTTCACGGAGGCATTAAAAAGATACTTGCATAAAAAAGATTATTCACACTAACAATTTTTATGATAAAATCCATTGATTTTAGAACTCATCTACCTACAAATAGCAACAAAACCAAGTCAACCTGGACACAAAATTAAGTACTATTCCCTTTATGTAGTGTTTTAGCTACTTATTCCCATCTCAATGTCAAGCTTCTTATAGAATAATTGAACATCAGAATTTAGGCAGACTACTGAAGTAGTAGGAACGATTTATGGTAACATTGGCATCATTTACTCATTATTAGGTAAGGAAGTGGAAAAGATGAAGAGTGACTACAATATACTTTCTCTGTAGATTAAACCAATTTGGCCTTTTTAAACGAAGAAAAAAAATTCTTTCTGGAGGCGTAAACACACAGTTTAAGGTATTTTCTTTTAGGATATGGCCTCACTACACTGAAAATAAGATTTACTTTTTAGAATGTGTTTTAATACATACAGTCAGGTATTTTAAAAGGTGAACTGCCCAAGTAAGTACCATGAGAACAAAGTCATTTAGGTAGTAGGCTATATAATTATTCAATTTACCAGGTGAAATTTTAGCACCCCATCTGGTCGAGTTTATATCTACCACCCAGTGCTTATATGCCCTCTTCTTTGACAATATGTCAATCACTTTGATGTCTCTTGGTCTCATATAATTAAGCCATTGGCTCTAGAAGTTTGGAAATTTCCATTTGACAAAAGTATTTCTTGGCTGCGTCCCCTTGTACTTTCACATCTTTGGTTTCAACACCTAGACAGATTGTTCTGTGTTATCCATTTCTTTCATAAATGCAAAGGAACAACTACAGGTTATTTACAAAAACAACTGTTAGCAGATTTGATAGCTTTGCAGGAAATATGCACAGCAAAAACATATTATAATTCAGTTTTTTAGTTTTACATCCTGACACTCACAACTGTATCCTTATCCCACAATACAACTGAAAGAACATTCAATTTCTATTAAAAACTACTGCTGACCCAGCAACACAGATCCCATCAAAAAATGGCACACCAGATTGCCTCTTCCAATTAAAATCATAGGTTAACTGCAGCAGTAGAAAAAGCTGCAGGACAATACCTCCTCTTGAACAGACAAGATGCCTCTGATGACCTTGCCAGCATTTTCTTGCATTAAATTCATACTTCTGTGAAAGCCAGAAGCTGGGAGCTGGTTTCTTTCACAGGTGCTTTTTTCAAGTTGTGAGACTCCAAGCTGCTGGGATTGCAGCATGCCAGTCAAAGTCTACACACAAGCTGTAGAGAGCCAACTCTGGTAGGCTGCTCTCTCACATACTGAGCAATAAAATGCTAACAGCATTGTTGATGACTTCTTTAGTTTTAATTCCAGAAGCTAGAATTTTCTGATGTGAAGCACACATACACGCCCCCCTGCCACGGACCACTGAAAATTAATGTAACACAAGGGCAGCTATAACACTGAAGTATTTTGCTGTTGCATACAGAATGCAGCCCACAACCCGCAACTGGGACAGAAGCAGCACAGGCTTCAGCTTCAATGCCACAGTGAGGCAGGTATACACACGGCTGTTGCATTGGAATTGCATATGCCTGGTTCACCAGAACAACCAAACAGCTGTCATCTGTGTGCAGGCCCACATCTTCTGCTTAAAGCCAGATCTTGAGACTACACTCTTACAACTGCTTGGAGAAAATAGCTAGCTGTTCTAGAATGACAAGCCCAGCCCACCCTTTGCTCTTGTGCTGGCACCAGTGCTCAAGCAGTCACACAGTGCTCCAGTTCACACAACTGAAAATGAGTTGTTTTTCATGGCATTAACCCTTCTGCAGGCTCACAGCACAGAGTGCGGCAAGGGGAGATGGAAATGGCCTTTCTGACAACAGGTGACTATCGCATTGGTTTAACTACATCCTCAGCCTCAAGTTGGCAAAAGTGATGTTTTTAATGTCAGAGCAGTTCATCTGTACCAGACATTTGTAAGAGTGTAACTATATGTTAATGAAAAACAATCCTGGTGAAGACTAATTTCACAAAGAAACATCTTATGCAAAAATGACCAACTAGTCTGTCTGATTTGTGACAGAGGAAGAGGTCAGGGACAAAGGGAAACTTCTGTGGCAGGCATTACATTGACAGCAAAGTAATTTCAATGGAATTTTTAAATAACAAAGAAAATCCAATACCACCCTCTGTATTGGGTGGGAACACCATCTCCTATCAACTTCTTCGGGAACTTACATTGAATCTGGCTTTAGAAAGTATTTTAAAGGACTAGTAAAATCACATCCAAGATGATAAATTAACTGCAGTTTACCATATGAAGTATTACTTATTTCTCCTTTTACCACTAGAATACATGAACATAAGGAAGAGATTTGTAAGGCAGTGAATTTTCATACAAAATGCAGAAGTGAAAACTCCATCCCTCTTTTTTTTTTTTTCTGGATTACACATTCTATCAGAAAAGCAGATTTCAGGCTGCATTTCAAGACTATAAAACAGAGAATTTTTTTAAAAAGTTGCTTTTTTACTCCACCTTATAGAGTATTTCCCAAATCAGCAATTTTAGAGAAATTCCAGATATATAAAGTAACTATACCATGCAAATTCTTTACAGATCTCCAGCTACTCAATACAGTTTTCACATGTTATGTACTTTCTGACACTAAATTCAGAATAGTTTTCTTCTGGCATCCACTGTTCCCTGATATTATTTATGGGTACCCAGCCTCTATATGGGTGTACCCCCTCTCCTAGTGAGGAAGTGGGGGATGGGGGGGTGTTGAAATATATTTATGGCCAGCAGGTTTATAGTAGCACAATACTTTAACTTTGTTATAAAAAAGACACACCCCAAACATTGTAGATGTTGCATTAAAAAGACCTCTGGGTCGTCCTGGCAGAAAAGAACACTGTTCACTTATTTGTTTGCCTTAAAACCAGATTCCTGGTGTCCACTAAAGATTCAGGCACAGCTTAGATCACAGAGCAGGTATCACAGATCAGCACTAACTCCTTATCAGCTTTCTATTGTGTACAACTGTTCTGATCAACATAGAAGCGACATCTCTAAAACAGGCTACTGTCTAGAGCTGTAAGTACAATAATGTTACTTATTAATGGTGGACATTACAATAAAAAAGTCATTTGAAGACAGCCTTTGAAGCTATTTGTGAATATTAATTCACCTTCTATCCTAGTCGAGTCTCATAAAGCAAGGGTACGGAATTTTCAAAGTGGAAGGCTGGGGGTGGTGACGGGGAGACGATTGACCAGCAATTTCTCATTCCATGTAAAAAAATGGGCACAAAATAAGTCTTGCTTGTGGAAAACAAAATGCCACTTGAATAACTCTTCCATGGAGTATGAATGTAGGGAGTTTGGCTGTATTATTGCCTTGGGCTGAGAAATTTCCAGATGTCAGTTGACTGCAGGGTGTACGAACACTCAGTTTGCTCCTGTTCCCTGGCTGCCTCGGGCAGGGAGTCTGAAAATGCTCTGCCAACAACAAGTCAGCAAAAAAGCTTGCCATGCTCTCCTCCCACTTCATGCCCTTTCCCTGGTGATAACTGAGGCAAAAACAGCCAAATCAAAACAACCTACTTTATGCATTTTAAAGGAGTAGAAAATGCACAAGTCAAAATATGTATTGGTAGATCAACTTCAGATAAAACTGATTTTCTCTTTTACTCTGACCCTGAAAATGATTGGCATTGCTACATAACTGTTTTAAACGATTTAATGCTAAAAGTTTGATCCCATAGTATGCATTTTACAGAAACAAACATGTTCTTCACAAAATAAGCCTTTTTAGTACTTTCAACAAAAGAACATTCTAGAAGATGAAAACAGATCAATGCATGAGGCAAATCAAATAAAATGTTAAGGCCATGCAATAAATTCATCACCTTCACCAAAAGCAAGTGTGAACAAGTGGTACTGCTTTCCCATGACTGTTGTTTGTACTTTTCTTCATTAGGCAGAAGGTATTTTGAGGTAAAGAATTTGTTCAGTGACCACTGCTCTAATCTATTTCACTGCTGAGTGAAATCAGAAATTTACCCTTCCTCTGTCCACTCCCCAAAATAAACATCACATTAAGATTTTGAAAATTTCTGGCAGAATGATAGCTTTCACTCTTTTCATGAAGGAAATTTGTTTCTAAAGCCAAATAAGGGAAAATACAGATCACGCTGAATGTTCACAGTCTGTGTTCCTTTAGAGATCGTATTCTTTAGATAAAATAGGAGTTTCAATACTAGAAGAAACATATTTAACCCCCCTCCCTGCTCCCCCATTAATATAGGAAGACTGATATAACTGGCTTAGTTTAGAAGCAAAGCCAAAAGCTTCTTTCAATCGCTTGGCTTGGTGACATACATCTTTAAATACGTCAATATATTCCTCTTTTAGCTTGTATTAGGTAGCCACACATTTCAGTCAATATATACTTTAAGGTTTAAAACCCCCACACACACTTGCTTATACTTAAACTGTATACTTTTCTGCTTTAAAAAAACCCTAATCCTGCAAGAGAATGGGAGACTTATGAGCAAGACTTTTAATCCTATAGGTAAGAAAAAGCAACTGGAAAATTCCAGCCATCGCCACACTAACTCAAAATAACTATGGCTGTGTTCAGTTTGCCAACAAAACCAGAAAGTTTCAGATTAACAACTACGTGATGTAGCCAGTAAGTATCTTTAGACATGTATTTAAGAAAGGCCTCTCATTCCACTCTCCCTTCTTTTTCCTGGAAAGGATTTAAGCAAGTTATCGTGATTAATTTAAAAGTATAGCTGCATGTTTTCTTTTGGTAAGGAAAAGCAGCAAATTAGAAGTTTATGCACAATCCTAAATTCCAGGATCACATAAATCACATAAATCATAAATATGGTATCAATTCTGTACCTACAATATAACATCACCACACTACTGTATCATAAAAATTGCCAGTTGACACATTAACAAAATTATCCTAAGCACAGGCTTCTGAAAGCTAACACATTACATTCACATAGCTATATACAACTCTGATTCAGATCATCCACATTCAGTCTGGAATTGATTTCCTGCTGGAAATAAGTACCTAACTTTTACCAGGATGAGTTTCACTATTCCCCAGAATCTTCAGACAAATGAATAAGATATTTGTGCATGTATTCATCCTTCAATACTTGTAATCATTAAAGAAAACAACAAAAGAAACCAAATCCAAAGTGACACAGCAAAACCCTGGGCTTCCCTTGCAAAATACCTCTGTGTAGGTAGGTGTGCTGTCATTTGCTAGGTATACTATGGAAGATTATCAGCATATTAAAATAAAAAACCTTTCAAAATTCAAATCTGCCAAGATTTCTGAATGTCATAGTATTGCAGCAATTTCACAATTAGACCTCTAAGTGCTAGGGAGGAGAAAACAAGGCATGTATTTTACATTTTTTCTGTGATGAGAAAATAGTTGCCATGAAGTGGAAACTAAAGCATACATCAGTTATTTAAAACTTAAGATACAACCACATACAGTTTTGTGGGTTGTTGGTTTGGTTTTTTTTTTTCCCCCTGAATAATTATTATGCTGACAGATTTTGCAGCTCAATATATGACATTCATATAGAAACAAATACGCAGCTTGGCCAATGATACATACAGATACATACACTAACTGGAAATGCATCTGTTTTTCCTTTTGGTACCCTCACAACACATACACAACCCCCAAAACAACATTTGAAGCACGGTCATCTTAACATTGCCATATGAGCTGTATGATAAAATAAAGTAACTTACAAGTGTATTTGGAAAGTACTTCCCATTCAGTGTTGCAAACTAATTAAAATAGCTCAAATTCCTGCTACATTCAATCCCTTAAAACATGTGATCTAGTTGACAAGCACGTTTGAATAAAGCCCTTGGAAATTATACACAGTTATAGTGAGAAATAAATCAGGAAACACTTAATCTCTACCTAAAATTAGGTTGCTATTTAAAATCTTAACTTGAATGCTATAAAAGTTGTATGCTACTTTGCATATGTTGTGGAATACTGAATGCTGGATAAAAAGAAAAAAAAAGGTGTTTTTCCAAAGGAGGAGGAAATGCTTCATGTCTAAAGATAAACAGTTGTTAAAATGTATAAGAATTACTCACCAGTCTCCAGGGAAATTCATTCTTTACCAAAAGCTTGACACACAAACAAAAACCACATAGGGATGTGAGGTACAACCCTTTTTACTTGGAAGCTGCTCCCCAATGAGTACTGCACAACCCTGACCCACAGAAAAAGCAACTTAGCTGTAAGGATTGCTAGCCTCGGAGAAAGCCGATACCAGAGTGATGTCACATACTTCTGAAATGTTACTGCAGCTCCAAACTATTGACTCTTCCACCAATAAAATCTCTACCTCCAGATGATGGAAGATAAAACATTTAACAACAGGATCAAGTTTCAACAGGAGCTAACACTAAAGATTTTTAAGAGCATTTCATAGGCTTAGACAAAACATTACAATCGGAAAAAATGAAAAAGAACAGATGCAGGCTGTGTTACCTAGATACACTCTTCAATTTACCTTCAACCTGCAAAGTTTTTATTTGTTGCAGCAATATTCATAAAACACTTCCTGAGTTGGAGGGGAAGAGCAAAGACTAGTAGAGACCACTACAGCATCTCTATAGCTGAGAAGTTCTTAAACTCCACATGGTGGCCCTCAGCTGCCTCTTCTGGCCTCCTGCCCCGCTATCCTTTCTGTCACCCTGCACACTCTTGTCACAGTCACAGGGAGTACTGGGAAGCACAATGGACTCTAACCTAAGATCCTCAGAGAGCACTTGCCTAATGGCATGGGAAAACAAAAGACTAGGAAACTAGATGCAAAAAAAATAACAATAATCACCATAATCCTTGTGTGCTAAGATCATGAGCTTTGATACCGAAATGGATGCATCCAAACTACTAAAGGATGATGTGAATCTATATGTACTATGAGGAATGCCACAGAAAGGAAAGGAATTATCATAAAAGAGGTACTGAAAGAAATTACTACACCGGAAAGAAAAATCACAGACTAATGTTCTACTTTAAAAGTAAAGCAAAAAGATGACACGAATGCAGTATGGAAAATTCACTTTGCAGAAGTAAAAATTAGAGTTGCAGTTGCAGGGACAGATAGCTTCTACAAATCCCAGTATTTAGACTGGGGTATGGACAGAGATATTTCATATTAAACCATAAACATCAAAGATTATCTTCATGAATATTTTCAAATTAACATCACACATCTTTAAATGTGACAGCCCACAGATCTTCAACAGTCCTGAACCAACAACTATGCTAATTTAGAGCTGGTTAGTAATCAACAGGGGCACTGTGTGGGCAAGTACAGCCTTCAGTCAACTAGACTAAGGGCAGTACAAGTCTTGCAGTACAGAAGAGGCCTGAAATTTTTTTGATGTTTAATTAGTGAAATTATCTGTGACCTATAAAGAGAAGAATCTTGCATCAAAAGGTTCAAAATTCACAAGGTAAATTACTACTTTTTTAAAATGAACCAGCATGAGTAAGATGAGGAATTCTAAGGGAAGGATGAAGGAACAAGCAAGAAAGAATATACAGGCCTTCAAAATAGAGAAATGGCAACTTAAGTTAGGTACTAGAAACATTCTTCTGACAGAAAGAATAAGGACTGGGAAAAAAACCCCAAACTGGTACGCAGTCAGAAAGCAGTTAAAACAGGAGTTAGCTGAGGTGGGGATCAAAACCCAAGTAATATTCTTCCTCGGATATTGGCAGTATCTGTCAATATGAACAGGATCAGCCATGAGAGCCAGGAGGCAGAATGAACTAACAGAAATAAATCCACAGGAACAGGCTGCCGTTGGGGCAGGGAAGAAACTGGTTAAAAAGAAGCAGCCAAATGCAAAATCAGGAAGCAATGGATGCACAGAATACTACTTAGAGAATTCAATCTTGTTCAGAGGACTAACCTAAAATTAGTGTTTTCATTGGTAACTAAAAAGAAAGGCATATGTAATGAAGTCTGCTGGTGACAAAGCCATGGGGCATCATCAGACATATGAGCTATATTCATTAAAATATGAGAAACAGACAAGTTTCACACAGAAAGAAATGGATAACAAAGAGGTAAGAAGCAATGATGGTGGAACAAAATTCAGGAGTACAATTGTAAGGTGATATCCCTAACTAACAAAATAGCTGTTAAAAGACAAGAAAGTGAATGGCATCCTATAGGCACACGGATGGTTCTAACCTGAGATCTCTACCTCTGCGTCCTGTGGCTACTTCTATGGTAAAACATGGAGAAAATCTGCACTTCCCACTAACTGCTTTTGCCCCTTTTCTAATGGGTCCATAACCTGAGAAAGGTCGAAAAACAAAAGAGCCAGAATATGATTAAGTAGCACAGCTATGTAAATTACTTATACCATTACTTTAAACCAGAACAAAGAAACAAATAATTAATTTGCCAGTATGACCACTCATTCTAAGAGAGATTACAGGAATAAGCCTCACCTGGCCAAGCAGTATGAAGCAGGACTACACTACATAAAGGTGATTCTAAGCTGTGAAAGATAAAACACTAGACAAGGTAAATAATGCTTGAGGCTAGAACAAACAGATGAAGGTTGTCCAAGATATAGAATCTGGAAATAAAAAAATCGTTAAATGAGGCTGGTCTTGTTAATGGGTGAGATCATACAACTTTTCTGTGTCAGAAGGAGGCTGGCGTCAAAATCCACAAGCGCTAACCCTTAAGGCAAGTGACCTATTTTGAAACAATTTCACCTGTCACACTTAATGGCAAAAGTCTGGAGTGCAAAACCTGAGCAGAGGTTTTTCCAAAAAGGTACGGAATATGAGACTTGAAGCCAAAAGTTAACAGTCCAGGAATCAGCTGAAAAACTGCAGTTTTACCATCAGTCATGTGTTAAGTGATCAATACTGAAAACTACGCTTCCCTTTCTCACTTGCTTGCACGTTTCATGTATAAAATTGACCCACTGCTTGAAATCAAGTTGGTAATCTTTTCCTCCTTTTTTGTTAACAAACAACAGCCTTTATAGAAGTAACTGATCTCCCGTTAGTTCCACAGCATTAATGCCTCTCCTTCTAAGAGCTGTGCTATTTCCAGAAGCATCTAAGTTTCATTAATAGCCTCCATCCCTGATTTCAGAGTTAAGATTTCATTAAGCATCAGCACATGATGTTTGAAGACAAAGACAAGCAGGACCAAGGCAACTAGGAGAGAGAACTATGAGGTTCAAGACATGGTAGCTTACCATCAGGTAAGGGCTAATTTTGAATGGATGAAAAACTTAGTATTAAATTACAACTTCCTGCTAATCTCCAGTTTTTGATTTTAGTAAAAAATGAAAATAATTACTTCAGAACAAAAATCTAACTCCCCACTTCTGAACAGCCTGCAAAACGAGAGAGCACTCAGTGCTGAAGCACAGAATTTTGAACAGTTTAATATCATAAAAATGTAAGATAGCTGAGATTAATCCTGAAAATATGAATCAAAGCAGGACAACTAGTCACAATTTGGCACTGTTGAGCATACTATCCCAGGTATGGACTGTTGCAGTAAACCTAATTTGTTGTTTTCAAGTAAGAAGAATTTTTTTTTCTCCCCCCACCCCCATCAAGCCAATATAAAGACAAAACCTAACTGGGTCAAAGGAGCAGGGGAAAATAAAATTGCTTTGGGCACATATGTACAGATGACCACATCGTAAGCTTACCTGTATTTTACATGGAATTTAAGGTTTTATTTTCATGTTATCACTAAGGTCTTTAAAGATACAGTTTAGGGAATGTGCTTGTGATGACTGCAACAGGCTGTCTTATGGACAGTCTCAGGATAAGCGCTATGCTGTATAAAAACCTTAAGCCAAAAAGATTTTCCATATAAATGAGACTCCCACAAAAACATAAGTTGGGCCAAGACCCCTGGTGGTCATCAAGTCCTGCCCCATGCTCAGAGATAATTTCAATACCATATCAGGTTGCAAAGGCTTCTGTCTAGCCGAGTCTTAAAAATCTTCAAGAATGATGATGCCATAGCCCCTCTGTGCTCAAAAGCTTTGTGGTTTGTTTTTTGACTACTACTATTTCTTTTTATTTTCACCTGTTAGAATGTACTTTACTGGAATTTATGACCACTGCATCTTGCCCTTTCTTTGGGCACTTCTGAGGAGAGTCTGTCTCCTTTATAAAACCCGTGCAGGTAATGAAAGACTGCAGTTTAGGCATTTTCCAGGATACTGCTCCTCCACCTGCATGTTTGCCTTTGGTGAACTTCAGAATGTTCCAGTCTGCTCACTTGTCCCGTTTGCCAAGGTCTCTGTGAATGACCGCCCTTCCCTTCGGCATACCAACCTCTCCTCCCAAGGGTGGTGTTATCATGGAACTTGCTGATAGTGCATTCCACCTCACCACCCAACTTGCTGATGAGTGTTAAAATAGTTTCACACCATTATCAACTCTGAGAAAGACTTCTAGTAAACAGTCCCTCATTTAAAACTTCAAACTATTGATTGGTAATCCTTAAGCCTGATGGTGCAATCAGTTTTTCGCCCACCTTTGTAGTCCATTTGTCCAGTTCACACCCCCTCATATGGATATAAGGCTACTAAATGAAAATACATCAAAAGCCTTGCTAAAAGTAGGTGGCTTCCACTGTTTTCCCCCCCTCACCTGTAGAGATAGTCATAGAAGGTAGTCAGGTTGGTCAAGCAAGATTTTTCCTTAACACACTCATGCTGGCTGTTTCCAATTACCTTCCAATCCTTCGTAAGCCTAGAAATAGTTTACATGAGAATTTGCTCCATAACATTCCCAGGGAAAAAAGTGAAGTTGATCAGTGTTTAGGTTCCCTGGATTCTCTTTCTTACTTTTATTTTGAAAACAGTAATGTTTGCCTTTTTCCAGTCATCATGGTTCTTCACACTGATAAAAAAGTCTCACTGTGACACCTGACAGCTTACTCAGCACCCTCAGATGTTTTTGTTCTTAGAATAAGAGTCCATAGCTGTTTCAAACACCAGTCAGAAAATTACTTTTAACTGAATGTCACTTTAAAAAAGAAATGTGAGGAGGAAGTGGCCTTGAGGCAGCTTATATCTGTCAAAACAAGAAAGAAGAGGTAGAACAACAAATGACCTCATAGGAAAGACTCACTGGTCCTGGTTGCAAAGAAATCCAGGTTGCTGGTATGCTCCAGGACCTACTGGCTGTCTTCTGGTATTTCGACTATATCCATGGAATTGCGGTAAATCTATGACCAAAAACACCGATGTGTTGCTCTAGCATTTCTTTAAGCTTGCTCTGCTTAGTTTAAGCTCTATATACAATGAACAAAAAAAATTAATAAATTTTGGAGTAGGAATTTTGACTGCTTGCTGTTGGCAGAACAGACAGAACAAATCTTTCCAAAGGGAAAGCCCAGCCTTGGCTTGCAACTGGAATATCTTGTTCTGCCCCAAACAAACAGGTTACAGATATGTAATAGAACCTGCATACCACAGGAACATTACCAATCCAGCAACCTTGGCAGGGAAAACAAGGTCTCAACAGCATGTGGGACACTTTTGCTCAATGAATGAGATATATAAACACCGAGAATGAACCCCAAATAAGCTTGGGAATAAACAGTCATCATTTAGAGCTGTTAGTCTTTCTAGAATAACATGTTTAAAGTACCTTACATGCTCACAGCATTTGATTCTATGCATTTAAAATGAAAAGAAACAATGAAAATGAATGTTTCCTCCCTTCCAATGCTTTTAGAGGAAGGAAACTATTTCTAGATTTATTTCTGGAATACCAGGATTAAAGCAAATGTCTGGTTAAAACAACAGCCATGCACTTATTAATTTAAAAAATTACTTACATTTCTCAACTACAGCATCTTCTATTAAAGCAAAATGCACCCCAATCCAAGTGATGTAGTCACTTAGATTGCACTCTCCTGCTAAGAAGGAGCGTGCCATTGGGCATAGCTGCAACCAATAGTTTCAGAGAATAACTGTATCGCTCTACTTAAGCTGACACCAGCCTCAATCTACTCTTCATACTACTAATAACGTAAAGGGTATTTTCTTTCCTTCATTTTTCTAAAATATGCTTCATGTTTAACCCAATCCAAATTCAGAATGTAACTCTTCAGAAAAAAGCAATCATGAAACCTGATTATCTAGGACTTTTATTCACTGTAAAACAGATTTTCAAGCATGTGCCAGCTGAAGGACCCGCAGTTTCCCACAGCTCAGCACTAAGACCTGAATCTCCCTGAAGCCTGTCACAGCCTACTGCTCCCCCCCGTGGCAAAAAAAAAATAATCCAGGAGGCCATTAAAAAAAGCATCACTTGCTCATACAGTACTGTTCTTGAAGGTTCTTCAAACTGAAAGTTTCTAGTACTTAGAGGAGATTTTTATTCTACAAAAAAATGAACAAACAGACCAAATCAACATTCATCTTGAACCCATATTTATAAAACAAAAAAAAAAGTTTTAGGAACTGATAAATATGAAGTCATTGATAATGAAAAGAGATTTTAAATTGATTTATAATCCTAAAATTGGCAGCCATTTTCCCAGGTTATAATAAAAACGCCATCTTTAAACACAAAAATACTTTAGATAGTAGTATTAGTAGCAGTCTTCTGTTAAAAAAAAAGCTCAGAGCTGCTGCCACACAGATATCACTTGCCTATTCTTATCAGTGTTCTGACGTGTCCCTTTTCAGAAGCTTCAGTAAGCTTTTAAAGTGAGCATAGTAAGAACAGTGTTCTCTGAAAGGTGAAACAAATGAGTATTTTAGAAAGTAATTCTGACATTTAGTGTAACTTTAACAGTAAAGGCATATCTAAGACATATCCTCAAACACTTATGTAAAGAGCAATCTTTTATATTCAAAGACTGACTGCAAAGTTACGTTACTTCAAATACTTTTGGCTTATCTTACTGGTACCTTATATGCAATTTACCCTCATCTAACAACCAATTGACCTCTATTTGAAATTTATACGCTGCTTATGAAAAGTGATTTCTAATTTAAGACTCAGAAATCCCAGTTCCCTGAGAAGCCAACAGCCACGGCCAAGCATAAGGGGCATGACCTGCAGTCTAGTCGCTGCTTCAACAGAACTGCAACATTTAGCAACAGTGTAAGAGAGGCAGCCACTAAACATTAACATGAACATTTCAAACTTTCTGATAGGCGAAATTGACCTGATATTGACCGAAAAGCTTCCTGCAAAGCCTCATGTGCTATATTGCAGCTAAGCAAACCCTTATTAATAAGCGCCACTGTAGCTACTTTGCTGTGGCAACCCTCTGACAAATTTGTTTTCTATTTAGTACCAAAAACCTGGAAAGACTGTTGTTTTGGTCAAGATAAGGTATTGTTTGACCTACACACACCCAGGGAAGGCTCAGCGACAAGCCAACAGATGGCACAAACCCAGATAAATCACAGGGAATGACACTGAAGCCAACATCCAATGCAGTGACCAAAGATTTAACTGGAGACTATGATACGGTTGGATTAATGCCAAGAGATGGCCAGATAGTCTACATGGGTTCAAAAACACAATATGCAGAAGTTGAAATGGGGAACAGAGAGAACAAGAGCCTTCAAGAAAATGACAAAAGTAGGTGGATCAGACCAAGTTTGCAGATGACACCAATCTGCAGGTGGGGGCTGCCACCCAGCAGGACCCTGCCAGGCCGAGGGCCCAGTGTCCCTGAGCAGGGCGAAGGCAGAGCCGAGCCACGGGGGGACGAGCCCCGGCAGCCGCCCCGGCTGGGCCCGGCCTGGGGAGCAGCTCTGCCGAGCGGTCCCGGGGCCCGGTGGGCAGCGAGCTGGGCACCAGCCAGCCCTGCCCCGGCAGCAGGGACGGCCAGCGGCCACCCGGGCCGGGCAGCGGGGACACGGCCCGGAGCTCGCGGGGAGGGGGGATCGTCCCCTCTGCACTTGTTAGGCCGTATCTGGAAGACCATGTCCGGTTTTGTTCCCCCTCAAACGAGAGAGATCGACAAACTGCCACAAGTTCAGCAGAGGGCCACCAAGATGGTCAGGGGCTGCAGCAGTGGTCCTGTGAGGAGATGCTGAGGGTGGCTTAGCCTGGGGAAGAGATGGCATTGGGGTCCTAACAGCAGCCTGCTTGTACCTACAAGGAGAGGAGAATGAAAGCAAGCACTTCACAATGGAGCGTGGGCAGAGGTTGAGAGACAACAGACATGAATGGAAACCTGAGAGGTTCAGACCACACATGAGTAAAAACTTTGTCATGCAGGACAGTCAGGTGGTGGGACAGATTGCCCAGAGAAGCTGTAGAGTCTCCATCCTTGGGGGCTCTCAGGACCACACAGGATAAAATCCCTCCACAGCATGGTCTGAGCTCAAGACTGACCCCACTTGGGGCAGGATGTTGGACAAGTGACAACCTGTGTCACTTTCGAACGGAGTAATCCTGTGATTACTTATCAGTCACCTTCAATAAGCTTAAGGAATGATAAAAAATCCCTTGGGTTCTTTTGTATTTCATGCACTGAATGAGGTGAGGTGAGATACTGAACCCACATGTGAAGGACTAAAACTTTACCACAAGACTTTAAACAGTGTATTTAAGAAAATAAATTATCAAATCTCACTGGTCCAAGCTGAAGCCACTGGAGGCAAGTAAAAGTTAAGAAAGTTAACTGAAAAACTAATTCTTAAATTTACCAGAGGTTTTAAGCAATCCAAAAATTCTCTAACACTGATATTGAAAACAACCTACATGCTGCATTTCTTTTAAATATAACATACCTAAGTGTGCAACATTTACACAAATTCAATGTTATCTAATAGATTAGATCATTAGATCCCAAAGGATCTTACAATAAATATGGTTTAAAATGCTTCTAAAGAACTTCTAGGTTGGAGTTCTTTCACTTATTTCCAAGGATTCCTGTACCACCCCTGTACTTCTAACACAGAGAAATAATAACTTCCATTATCTTTGCATACTTTGATGTTTTTGTGTGCTATTAAGTCAAAGTCTTTGGACTGTCATGAAGCAGTTCTAGCCAGCCTTCACATCCCTCATTTATTCTGAGGAACAAAACAATGAATTGACCAACCCATCTAGAAAGAGTATGTTCTGTCAATAAAAATGAATGCTAGCCACATGGAGTAATCATGTCAAATGCTGGTATTAGCATTACTACAAGCAGCACTGAAGCCAGCAAGGCAAGGTTTACACAAGGATCAGCATCTTTTGTTACATCTACTGACAACACTGGAAATGAGTTACAGGACTCCAAAGCAAGACCCATTGCTCAAGCTTGAAGCAAAGGCAGCAATGCCCACCAATTCAGGAAAGCTGAAAACCATCATGCTGAGTGGAAATTAGGTATGTTTATCAGACCAGCTGAGAAGAGGACTTCAGAGCCCAGTAGATGGGAGCAAGATTTTTTAATAATATTTTTTTAATTACTATTATTCCTTTTTTTTCTCCCCCTAAAGGGGAAGGTGTTTAAATGGTGGGATTAGCTGAAGCAGACAAGAAAATTACCTGGTATAAAACCACTGACTTAATGAGTTTTAAGATCTAATAGATTTCTGAATTTCCCATGCTTGCCATTCAAATGCATATTGCAGACTTTCCTTGAGGATTAGGACAATGGCGCAAGAAGCAGCTTTGTAAGAATTTTTCTCCCACTCTCTTTCAATGATTTTGAAAGTGTTCATACTTTCCCAGTGATTGCTTAGCTTCACTGGAACAGTTTCCACAAGTATGTTCCACTGAGGTACCTCAAACAAAATTGCGTTAGTTATTTTGATATCTCAAAAATAATCAGGACATCAAATGTTCAGTGCTCAAGACTAAGACAGCACATTTTTTTCCAACAATTATACCAAGATCCACATTTTGAACAGCTCAGCTCTGCAGAATAAGTTCTGATGATCCATATCTATTGGCTATGCAAGTGAATACTGCCTGTCAGAAAACATGAATTTAACATTGACAGAAACAGAATTACTGGTAACCATTTTCAGAGTCACAAAGAATTTGGCACAGTCTGAAAAACCATCTAGTTAAAAGTTATAAGCTTTTTTACTCAATGTTTTTGGATTCTGTTTCTAACATAGATGACATGCTCTACCATTTTCATTTAATCATTTAAACAAAACCATGGAGGTAATAAGAGAAAAAAATACACAGTCTGGGAAGCTGAAGTTCTTTCTGGAACAGAAAGTCTAGTGCTAGAGAAACTACAACATGGTGGGGGTTAATGTAAAGTACTGGCTAAACTTGCATAGACACATATGTACACACCCACATGCACTCACACTGCAGTCACTCCAACATCTTTTAGCTTCTATTCACTTGACTGCTGTGTTATTACTCTTTCATACAGTTCTCAGACTTTGTTCCAGCTTTACATAGATGCAATAGAGGTTTTCAGAAATTTTATGTGAAAATGGAGGAGGGGACTGCAGTCAGAATCTCTCAACATCACTTCAACACAGTTGTCAGAAGATGACATGTTGCTGCTTTAATAGATGTGTCACTATAACAAAAAAAAAAGAAATTAAATAAATCTAATTCTGTTGAAGTCCCACGCTGTTTAATATATTTAATAGTTCTGTTTAAACAAAATCTACACTGTTCTTACTTGATTTCAACACAGACATGTTAATGAAATAAAACCCCACATCTAGTGGGTCAAATTATCGATCTCAATATATCCTGGAAACAAGAATCATTACAGGACAGAAAAAGGGCAAGGATACCTTAGTGATCATGGTCCCAAACTGATGAAGTACAGACCTTAAACTTAGTATGTTACAGGGCAGTGGCATGTTAGGATACCAGAATGGGCTGTGAGTGATCTGGAATTTCTAGATGAGATAATGCAAAGCTGGTAGCTAAAATCTCAAAAACAGTCCAACCTCCTGAACAAAATGTTTCTCTGGGGCTATTTGGCTTTCCTCCCTATGGGGCCAAGTGCAGCTCTGCCCTGACATGCATTTCAGTACCTGAGGTATTTCACTGACAGTTATTCAGGGATCACAACATTAAGTTAATTGCATCAGGGATATGCCCTTTGGCTTTACTTTCTGCTTCATTAAACTTTCTATGCAACCTTGGTTAATTAAACCTCTGTTTCCAGTTCCAATTTGTACTATCATGATATATACTCCTCATCATTAAAGCAACTAAATACAACTGAAATAGTGAGATCCTAATGCTGTAATGGAAGGTTGTGGGGAATGTTCTCAACTTATCCTGATCATTAAGGCTGTCAGAAATCAAACTGAGCCTCAACCTATCAAGTACCAGTCTTAAAAATCAAACTCACTAGGTCTAGAAAACAGTTAAGAAAGGTCTTAACTGCTTTCCAAAGGGCTCAAGTAAGCTATTCAGTAGCTGGTTTTCCTCCTTCTTGACCAATGAAGATCTGTAACGAGCTACATCTTACAGATATTTCTGCAAGATACAGCTTAGGATATAACTTTAAGGACCTGGTGAAATTCCACCAGTCACAATTATTTCCTTTGATTCACACGACCTCCTCTTTCCCTCATCCTCTGTGCAAATCCTGCCTCCCACTGGCATTGCTGTGATCCACTGAGCAGCAGCCAGACTATACCAGACAGGTAACTGAAGCCGCCTCTGCAGGAAACACATTATAGCTGCAATCATGCTGTACTTTGAGATACTTTCAAAGGCAGCACTAAAGTACTTATTTTGACAGCCTCAGCATGAGGGCTACTAAAGATATCTGTCTTCTCTTTGCTCATAGAGAAAACAAAAGTACTGGGCAGTGTGGGATGAAACAGATGGCATTACAGAAAATGGCATTGTTTAAGTCATGCCTTTTCATTCTTTGCTAGGATACAACAACTTTGACACCTTAGCGTATTTTCTCCAGAAGGAAAAAAAAAATTAATACTACTTCTCAGAACAGTGAAAAAACAAATTAAAAAATCTATTTAAGATTTGCCAGGTAAGATACACTGTCTTGCCTCAGACAAATTTCTATTTGGTACAAGTGCTCAAAACTGTACTGATCTCCTGGTTTTTAATGACAGTTCTGAAAATGTTTTTTCATTTCTTCATTCTCAGAACATTTTTCCCTCAAAAACCTCCATCATATGCTGAACACCTCCTTTAATTAAATCATGGGTCACAGTTAATATGGCCTAAAAAAAAAAAAAAAAAAAAAGGAAACCTCTGTAAGAAGACTCCATAGCAAATATTGTTCTATCAACAGCTTGAATGTCATTCCACTAAGTGTTTTTTTCACTTTTTTTTTTTCACCAAACACCATGTTTTCACTGATTAAAAAGTCTTTATTTAAATGCAAATGACAGATTATCTACCAACATGGTTATATTATGATGCCTATGTAATTCCTTAGAAAAAACCCGCACACATTATTATATATAAAGCCAAAAGTTACAATGGAAGCATCTGAAATATAAATGCAGACGGATTTGTGAATAAACTTTAAAATACTGAAATACTATTAGTCATTTCTATACAAAAGGGAAACTACAGAACATCGAATCCTTTTGGTGTTTGAAGTGTTTGGACAAGAACATAAAACATGAACTGCATACAATCCCTTTCAAATGTCCTGCAGTATATAAAAATTAACTTTTAATTCAATGGTCATGCTTTGGAAGAATATCAGTTTGCGACTAGCTTACAAACAAGTAAATCACTGTATGGCATGCACCTCCATTAAATTCAGATTAGCTTTAAGATGACAATTCAATTCTAGTTTTCTTAAAGCCACTGAGATGTTTAAATACCATTCTATTGTCTCCTTACCACAGTATTTAAGTATGCATAAGACCAAATATCCTAAAAATATTTCAAATGTTGATGTACTCTAGAGCATAAAACAGTATCCCAGGTTCTCTTAAAAAATATGGATGCATGTATACACATAAGGCAAGTGATGTTGTACTGTGCTGAAAACTCAAGGAAAAAATTAAAACTTACATACTATTTTGAGAAACGTTCCTGTACTTCCCTGCCCCCCCCACCTTTTTTTTGTTTGTTTGTTTGTTTTTTATTTTTGCCCTTTTCTCTTCCCTGTGCTTTTTTTGAGGACTGGAAAGTCTGACCTACAAAAAGGACTATTTTACTCTTGGTCATCTTTTAGGAAATGCAAAGCTACCAGCACTTACTTTATAAAAAATACTTTTCTAAATTTTTATTGATAGATACTCCCACTAAATAGCTATTCATTATTGAATTGCAATGATCTACTATATTTACAGCTAAAATCTACTAAAATTCATATCATTTAATTAGACTGTATATAATACCCATTTTATACCTCAGTGCACTGAAAAAGTACAGACAGTTCTCTGCTCATTCAGCAAGGACTTGGCCAACTCTTTACATTTCTACTCTTGGTACAAAAATGCTGAAGATTTTTTAAAAATAATTTACAGCATTTTAGGTTTGCACTTTAATAAACCTGTTTCTCAACTTATACTATATACATATAGAAAGAACTAATAACGCCTTCTTTATTTTTCCATAAAATCTCAGACCTGATGCTGACATTACAGCCAATTATTTTAAATGAGTACTGGTGTGCAGTTTCTTTTTCATTTGGAAAAGTAATTTCAGATCATACTTGTGAAACATAGTTCCACTCCATAAAAAACGAAACTAAAAAATGCCATTCTTCTCTAGAAAGTACCAGATTACAGCATGGTGTCTAAAATGGGTCAAGATTTGATGCCGAATGCTGACAAAGTTTTTAGACACAACCTTCAGTCTAAAATTGTGACAGGCTCTCCATCTGGCACATGAACCGAGTAGATGCAATTGTCAGCAGTAGTAAAATCTTTCATTTAGAAGCCAACATGAATGGAAAAAGACTGAGCCTCCTATGTCCAAAAAATTTTAATTGTTCAAAAAATAGTTGGCAGGCAGCTTAAGTGGTGTATATGCAAGACGTTCCTCTTCACCCCACATCCCTAACCTTCACATCCTTTTCTGATTTTTTCCTTAGTCCTGTACAAACTTTTACATGTGAAAAAACCTCAAGCAGCGCAAAATTCATTTAAACATTATTTCAGCAGTGGTGCTTCCTCAAAATGACTAAAATCACTGTCATGTTCTTACAGGTATACTGCTTTCCTAGTGAAAAAGCACCACAAGTCAGTAACTTTTTATTCATGTGGAAAACAGAATAAATTTTTTATCTTCTTCAAAAAATAATAGAAGAAGGTGCATTACATGCCTCATATTGCCAGTCACATCAATGGGCACCTCAGAGATCCTTCCAGAGACCTACCCAGAATTTCTGAAAATCTGAAAGGTAGGTCTACATTGCAGAGTGGTAAGAACTTAAACTTTACACTCTGGTATTTTATTGCAAGTTACAATATGTTGATCCCCAATAAAATAAAATCCTAATGATGACTGGCCTGTGTACAATGACTGAATCATATCATTCTTTGAAACAGAATTAAATATTTTTTTTCATTTTAATTCTCAATTCAGTGTAATTTAAACACATTCGGGAAAAGCTTGTACAACCAGCAGCCCTTACGCACATTCACTCTCCCTGCACATCTTCTGTGTGTATGTGTATATATATATACACATAAATAAAGAAATCAACAAAACTAACACCATAAAATTACAGCAAAACAAAAGGTAATAAATATATAGGTGTCAGGCTCTCTAAGATCTCAAATTCATCTAGTTATGTGCAATCACCATTACGACTACAAACACAAGGCAATTTTTTGTGCACGCTACCCATGACAAAATGTGGACTTATATGCTACATAAAATGGGTACAGACAAGAGCAGCACTGCAGGGTAGACAGCATCTTGCCTGTAAAACTTCAGTTAACCTTTGTAACTATAATGTAAGAATTCCTCTTTGGAAAACTAACAAGAGTAAGCACTTCAAAGGAAAGGATAAACATTATTCTGAAGATTAAAATAAACAAGATCAAGGTTGTAAAAATAACTTAATTTGATATATTTAACTTCTGTTTTCCCTGAGACTAACAATTGTTCCCTTATAAAACCTTAAAATACAACTTTTTATACTTTTAATCTTAAGTTATTTCAAAGGGGTATCTCAGGAAAATCACACCAAGGTCAAAATTTCTTCATCAATCCAAACCAGAAATCTCACATTTTTGCATGCTCACACTGATACAGGAACACTGCCAAAACAGCTAAATGCTACTTGCTTTACACACGTTCACCTTCTACAATTCTGTTCCTCTTTATATTGCCATTCCCGTTACCTGCTCCGCAAGTCTTTACCTTTCTCATCTCTTTGTTCCCTTCCTAAAAGGTGTTAAGTTTTCTAGGTTTGCTGTTCATCTGGAAGCTGTCCTATGGCAAATCTGTGCAGCTTTATAGCATTTTCCAGATCTCCAAGACACCCAGCTCATGGCACCTGAAAGCACCACCACTATGAAATGACATATTCTAGTTATAAGAGCAAAAACTTAGTATTAGAAATAACATGCTTTGAAGATAACAAGTCAGAACAGTAATATATTTTGCACGACACAGGTTTGCAGTTACCCCTCACTGTCTCTCATCAGTTGTCAGGGCCGTGTGCTAGAACCCTGTTTTGGCAGCCAAAGTGCAGGTTTTCTGATGGGTTATGACAGGCTTTGCCACAGAAAGGCCTCAATTAAATGCATTATCCTCAGACTTTAACAAAAATCTCATCTATTACACCCATTTAGATCATTCCCCCTGAGAACCCTGTGTCAGGGGATCAAGCAAACTACTGCTCAAGTACTCAAGATTCACACACACCACTCTCCATCCTGCCCCCTACCAACTTCGACTGTCAAGGCAATGAAAAAGCTTAAGGTTTTATTGATTTTACTCCAAAGAATCAGGTCAGTCGGAATCATAACAGGGGTTATATGTTCAGCAAGAATCTCTTTTATCAGGCACAGTGAATTCACTGACAAGCAGTTTATCCCATTGTAATTCAAATCTTTTATCCAGAGGACTATTTAAAGTACATGTGCACAATCACAACAGGATAAAGAGTACCTGCTTGTAAAAACAAGCAACTCTCCCAATCCAAAAAATCTATGTGACTGTATTATAATTAAGACCTCCAACCTCAATCCAGCAACAAATTGTATTCTAGGAAGTATTTAGTATGTCACAAGTTAAACTTTAAAACACACAAGAAGTTCAACCATGATATTAAATCATCTTTATTCACTGGGAGATAAGTGTAATTAGGAACCAACTTTTTTCTTGGGGGGTGGGGGGGTGGGTGGTGGTGTCAGATTTTATCAATTCACTCACTGCTTTTTACAATCCCAGTTTAGATGTTTTAAAAATACATTGTCAACTGAGGTTTTGCTACAAGCTAAATGCATTGCATTAAAGAATTTAAAAGTCATATTTTGCAGATACTTTTGGAGGAAAAAAAATTTTAAACCAAGTGCAAGAACTAAGCTTTGATAATGCTTCACATCATAAATCCTGCCTTCCCACAGTTGAATAAAAGTTAATTAAATGTTAAGCTGTATCAAACATTCACTTTAGCTACTATGAAGACTATAAATTTGTTCAGAAATTCCTATTATATCCAATCTCTATATATGTAAGATCTAAGTTATAAATGATTATGCCTTTTTCTATTTCTTAGCCGGTTAAAGAAGGAAATACATGTATATCTATCAGCGAAACTAACAGATGACAACAGTTAACTTACCCTGTTTGGCAATTTGTGTTGAAACCAAATACTGTAAATATCCTTCAGCATTGTCTTACATAAATAAAATTATATTCTGCAAGACTACGAAATCTCCCTCTAAAATATGAGATAAACCAACCAACCTAGATTTTAAACCAATTTACTAAGAACAAAGAAAATGAAAAATGACTGAGAAGTGATGGTTGAAGAACTGTTGCTATATTTAGAATAGTTAGCTAATTTGATGTCAGATGAAAAAAAGATACATACACATTTTTTTGACTTCTGAGCAAAATAGCCTAGCATTCCTTTTAAAAAAGCAACTCTTCTCCAGTAAAGAAATTAATGCATACGTACCATAAAGATACCATCATTAGAGAACAGAGACAAGTATGAAGCTGAGTTTTATCTGAGATATCTAAAAGGCATTAGAAAGGAAAGAGATGAATATTGACTCACCAAAAATACTGGTGATCTAACAGCAAGGCTTGTCTCACATCAAGTTTCCAGTTCCAAGAGAAATCATATGTGCACTGATGGAAAGATGACAAAAGGGCATGCTGTGCTCTCCTCTACTTCAGTAGAATGACAGCTCCACTAACAGGGAACAGAGACACACGCTGCAAAATCTAAGAGAGTGGGTACTTGATATGAGCATGCTCGGTATCTAATTTAAAATGGCCTGATGCTTCATCTCAGCATGAGATGGCCTACTTCCAAACAATTTCAGAACTTTAAGTCAAATATAAAATCTTTAACTGGAATACACAAAACTACCACCAAGCAGTATTGATTTTTTTTTTTCTTTTTCCTTTTTTTTTTTTTAATCTGCACTGATGCACAGATAATTATTTGCATTACTTCCCCACAAGGCATCCTAAGGCTTAAACACTATCATCATGTAATTACGTTGAAGCACATGATGCCACTGTAATAGACTAAAACCGATTTCAGGATAGCATATGATTTGAACACTAAGCAGTACAATTCATAAATCAGACAAAGACAACAAATCTTTTAAATATTCTCCAAATCAATTTAAAAATTACCCTACCTGGTGACTTCTGGGCAGCTTTTTTTTTTTTTTCCTAGGGTGGAGGAGGCAAGAAGGAGGGCTAGAGAACCGTCTAACTAGTGATCTATGTTCCAAAGCAGTTTACCTGCACTTAAAATCTTTTTATACATAAAGAAATCATTTAGATTCTTAATGAAACAATTTATTTTGATATTGAAAGGCAGGTTATTCACACATGAAAATCCTATGACAAAGAAAACAGATATTCAAAGCCTTTCCCTTTAGAGATTATCATCTTTTAATTCACCCACAGACACAAGTAGGAGAAATCATCTGGTTTTGTTTTCTCTGTTTCACAGGCCTCTTTCCATATTTATTGTATATTAATCTTTTTTTAAATGAATACGCTACGTTCTTCCCCTGTTGTGGGAAGACAAAAGTTATGCCCCAGCATTTTTTATTTTTTAAATGCTTTCCTGCTTCTCATTCAGGCTGAAAGCAAAGCCAGGCAGGCTACTTTATAAATGCTGTATTTTAAAAGATGCTATACAAAAAACAGCACAGCCTACTTCCTGGTCACTACCACAGCTGGACACTAGAAATACTTAATTTGGAATAAACTACCACTGGGAAGGCATGTATCAAATCCTCTACTTCTAGTACAGTGGTTAAAGGTTAATAGAACGTTTGTTAAAGCAGCAAGATATTCTTCACTAATGTCTATAAAATTAAAAATGAGGTTTTCATATTTGTGTAAAAATGCTTGTATTTACTACGGGAATCTTCAGCTTCAGCCATAGAAATCCGAAGTCTAAAACTCAACACACTGCAGTCCTATGATTTGAAAATCCACTTTGCATGAAAACAAAATATTTACTAAGGTAATTTTAACATTCATCCTTACCCTTTCCTTTGCCTTTGAACTAACACAAAACAAGTACTTTCACGTTAGAAATTCCTTCCAGGCATAAACACAGAAGATGCACAACAGAGCTATGGCACACTTAAACCTGATTTCATAAACAAACTGAAACATCCCTTTTTATATTTCAGAGATAATACCACACCACTGTAAAAAGAAATTTATTTATAATCACCTAACACTAACTGCATTAATTTGATTTTTTATCACATAATACCTTGGTAGTTAGTTTTCTTACTCCAATACATACAAAAAAGAACCCTTGTTACATGATCTGTAACAGATTGCAAAATTCAAATTAATTCTACAGTCTACCATTAAGTGACGAAAAGTCTGCTTCTTGATAGGAAATTCAGTCTTTCTTTGCCAGCTAAATAAGTCTTTAAAGAAAAGAGAAGTTAGTATTAAATCATATTCCACATTTTTATCTGAGCTTATCTGCTCTCATCACCTAACTTTTCATCATTTCCTGTGTCACAGGAATGCTGTAAAAAAAAAAAAAAAGCTCTCAACTTCTGCAGATTCAGACTGCTGAAATACAAAAAATTTTAAAAATGCAAGATGGTGTTAACAGTTGCCTCCTGAGCGAGAAATTTTTTTCATCCAGGCAAGTCCAATCTAGCTTCATTCTCAAAAAAACCCAAACCAACCACTGAAGAAATATTAATTGTGCAAATCTGTATCTACCTAATCAGTAGTTTGTAGTTTACACATGTAACACATATAGAAGACGAAGGGGGGAAAAAGAAGTCATTAATAAAATCCACTAAAATTGAAGTGAATACTGTTCTCTTGTTTAAGGTTTATTTGCCTTTGCTTCCCAAAATTCCATGAAGTTGAGCAAAATAAGAATTTTATTTGAGCTAGACAAAAATTTACAAGTTCAAGAGGTCTGCTGTGAAATCAGGTTCTTGTGAGTATGTTCTCCCCCAAAAGACAGTGTTTCACAGAAAAAAACCCACCCTCTGCATTTCATGGACATCTGCCCAACTTACAGGAGCTTAAGGAAGTTTCAGGACAATTTTTGTTTCTTCTTTTGATGAATCTGTATTTTATGCTCTTAATGACCTACAAATAGTAACTATGATAATGAAATGCAAAAGGGCTATGAATAGCACATAAAAACAAAATACTTTGATTCCAGAATTAATGCAAACTGCTACTTGCAAAGAAGTCTCTCACTGAACTTGAAATGGGTCCTTTACAATGACATAATTTTGAGTTTCAGGAACTATACTTTTGATAAGAAAGGTCTGTAGTAATTGAGTATAAATTTGCCAATCTGCAATCTAACAAACATCTCTTGAAAGAAAAAAAACCACAAAATCAGTATCAAAGTATGAAAACATACCCTGTACATAGAACTTCCAGAAAATAATTATTCTTCTGAACTTGACAAAGGTGACATCAGATTAAAATTAAACTTCAGACCTGGAAGCTGAAATATTTTTCTAAAGTTTCTGCATTGATATCCAAACAAAAGGCCTGTTATCATACAGCACACAAACTATGCCAGACTACTGCGTGTTGCTATAAAGACTGCGTTCAATGAGCCCTCAGGGAGTATTACAGGAATAGGAATAATTTCTGTGAACTCAGCACAAAGTTAGAAGACATGACAGAAAATGTTTAGTGACTGAGGTGGTGGTGGTGTTAGATTTTGGGGTTTTTTTTCCCTTTTAATATATTTATCAAGAAATCAGGTGGTGAATACTTAAGATATCTTGCTCCTTTCTAACAGCTTCGTAGCAACAGTTCACACACGAACACCTTTGATCACCTGTTCTGACAGTAAAGATATCTTATTATTTTAATAAGAATGGTGTTTTGCATTATGTTTAGGTTCATTTTAAATACCAATATCAAACTCACAAATATTTCAGAATGAAGTATGTTTCACTTTTAAGCTTACAACTCTCTTTTATATGGATTTTTTTTAAGCTGCAACTGAATCAACTGATGTTTTTAACTAAACGTAATAAATTCTTCAGTAAATTATATACATCTAATTTTCACAAGACTTTCTGGCTTCCTAAGAAGATTTTCATAATCATGCATTTTTTACACAAGCTCTTTCAGCTCTCACCTTGGTTTGGCATGATCACACAAACAGCTTCCCTGGATTTGGTCTACTCTAAGTAATAACTCAAATTCCTCTTCCTAATACTAAAACATCTTCCTTTTCTATATAAAGCTCTGTTCCCCAGAAACTTGTAGCAATTTAAAATGTTTGCCACTATGTTTTTATACCTTAACTATCAGCTAACCTATTCAAGTGTAAAGAACATTTTTCGAACAGAACCAAGAAAAAAGTGTGTATCTGGATCTAACCAACCACAAGAGAAAAACTACATACGCAGTTTAAAAGATGAGTTCTTTTGCTTTTATTTATATAATAACTTTTACGGTCTTGTTTCTATTCAGTTTTGCCTGTGCTACATATTTCCAGTGTGCCTACTGTGTAATATTTAAGTCTTCCTATACTAGTAAGTGTATTTCTCTGTGGGTTTTTTTTTTTTTTCTTCTGTGATGATTCTTGCATCTTATTTGAAACTATTGTCTTGGTTTACAGCTTTCCTTTTGATCCCATGTATTGTTTTTGCTTTCTTCAACTTCCCTTTTTTTTTCCTCCCCTGTTAATCCACTTCTCAATGCCTTCAATACTGAAAACAAATTAAATAGATGTTGAATATTACTCATGAATACTAACTTCAAACAATCAGAAACAAAAATAGTTGAGAAAAATGAATACCTAAGTCTTCTGAACTTTCATTAATGCACATATCATATAGCTAAAGGCACCAGGAACTGATTACCACCAAAATCAGGACTAGGGCATGAAAATCCCATAGAAAGATAGCATTTATTGTCTGTGGTGTTTGTTTTACTTCTGTCAATATGTATGTTTCCACAGTTTATCTGAGTAGTTAAGACATTCAGAGAAGCAAGTTTCTTACTCCACTGGAGTTTAATACTCAGCACACCTGCAGCAAATCTAAAAAGAACAGATAGTCTTCAACTATCTTGCAGGGCTTGCATAACCCACCAAAAGGGCATTACTACTACTGACTCAGTGAACCTTCTCCAAAGGATGTCCTCTTCACCTCACCTCTTCATTTGAAGGCTTCATGATGGAAGACTTGACAATTACATGAAATTGCATGAATTGAGGAATCAAGGGATCCACAAAATACATGTACTACATCAACTGAGAATAGACCTGTATTCTACTCCTTATTAAGTTATTGCAAACCCCTGGTAAGTCTGTCTTTTTATAGTCTTTCACTCTTCATATGCCCACAATTGGATTGAATAGTCAACTGTAAGTTTGTGCGCTACCATTTACATTGTCGTTTTCTTTATAAATATGGGTATACTAAATGTTACAGATACAACAGTTTGTGCTCAGGCTCTTGAGTAAGTATAATGCTTATATCTGCTGTTCACAGCTTATAAAAAGCAGACTGTGAGTTGGTCTTTAATATATGACCACAGATAATACATCTGGAAAATTATATCAGACAATGTGCCAGAATATATAAAAAACTGCCACTGCTGCCTAGATTGTTAGTGTTGTTTTCCAAATTTATATATATTACAGGGTACCTGAGACTAAGACCAAATCTGAACCAACCACCTTTCATAACTACAAGCTATGTATGAGCCTATCCTGATCACAAACTCTAGCTACAGAGACCGACAACCCACTACTTATCCTCAGAGTAGAGAGAATTCCCCCTCACCCATTCTTCCTAATAAATTTGCTTTTCCTTTAGAAATACTCAATAGCTTTAAAAACATATTGAAGATTGACAGGAGAACAACAGCCTAACAAAGGAACTGTACTTGGTAAGGCAACTCTTGATTGTTTCTAAAATTCAACTAATTAGTGCCACTCTATTTTATGTCTATTTCCAGAATTGCCATTAAAAAAAATAAAATATCTAGTAAGTGATTCCATACATGAATAAGTTTACTTCTGCTCAAAACCAACAATCTCAGAGACCCAGTCTGCATACTTACTCTTAACGTCCAATGCAATTGATTTTTTTGCACATTTCTTATACTGCAAAAATCATACAAGAATTTTTTTTTTTTTAGGGCAACACCACCACAGACCTAGTCAACCAATAACACATCCTTCAATTCTATTTAGCATCAAAAAAAGCAGCATAAAATATTTTTCAGTTTGGATGTAACACAGAACATGAGTGAAACAACCCATCAAACATGAGTTTCTGTATAAGAAACACTGAAGCTCAGCAGCACTTTTGCGCTGCAAGCCCTATAGTTATTTTCAAATCATTATTCAGTAACTGTCACATGGCACGAATCCTTTTTATTAACTGATAAAGCCAGAGTTGGAACTGCTGTGATCCCATCTGGAAAATATCTGAATTATCCTCTCAAACTAACCTATCAGCCAGACAAAGCTCTTTGCAAGGTTCTTAAACTAAATCTGAATCTGTTATGCATGCACTCATTAAGCTTCTTTGTATCAACAGAAGGAATTCTAAAGTAAAAATATCCTTTTGTAGAGTTATTACTTATAAAATACAATCTTTTAATGAATTTAAAATTGACTATTTAGAAAAACATGCTACTCTGACAACTTGCTGACTGTGTACCTGATACAGAATTATAGACACGAGCACTGGCTGAACCAATCTGAAAGAGCACTAAGATCTCTGCCTCCTCTCCCAAGTCTCTTGATATGGAAAAATTAAGGTGATGAATTACCTGCAGTGAAAAACAAGACAAACTCTTCTGCATTACAGAAAATGTAGTGTATTGCAAGGAAAATGTGTATCATTTATTTCAAAATTATTTAAAGCAAAATACAGATCAGCGTCACTAAACAGTAAGGTAAGACAAGTTTAATGAAAGAAAGAAAAATTTTGAAAGTTTTCAAATGGGAAGAAGAATACAAGGCTCAATGAAAACTCACAAGCAGGCAAGTCAAAAAGTAAATACATTGCAGGCTCTGAGGAACCACTTGTAAATGTGTAGAGGGTGAAAAAGGGCGAGGCAGACCCTCTATCTCAAGCCTAGTATAGCTCCTCTTTTAAACTTCAGAATCAGAAAGCTTTTCAACCAAAAAAAGAAATTAAACAAAGAAAAAAAATCAAGATGCCTGATAGAAGGTAAGGTTACTTCAGAAAGTTCAGCTACATCATTTTTCTGTATTTGTTTTCACAGTTGGGGATGCATTTATGGCAGCCTTGTTCACCTAATTGACTCAAGGCTGATTCTCCAAAGAATTAAACTATTGGTTGAACAGGGTGAAGCAGCCAGGTAAGTGTTCTCTAACCACAGAGCTTATCTATTGTCCAAGGTATCAAAATTGCCTCATTTCCACAGAACTGGAAGGTCCCTGACCCTATGTCAAGTTTTACAAAGCTTCTAGGGTCAGCTAGAGGACTGCAGGCCAGGTAAGCCTTATGATTTGTACCAGTCAAAACAGCAAGAACTATTCTAAATGACTGAATTAACAGGTATGAAACTGTTGCAGTGAGGAAAAGTCACCACGACTTTTAAAAAGGAAAGCCATACCTCAGAGATCTACCAGATTTATTACCAGTAAATAAACTAACAACAACAAAAACCCCACAAAAAACCACAAAACAAACAAACAAACAAAAACCCACAACAAAACACCACCAAACAAGCAAACAAAAAGACCCAGAAAGAAGCAAACAGGCCTTTCAGCTCAGAGAGAACCTGGTTTTCCTAAAAGCATCCAGTAAGGTCACTCGCTAAAGCTGCTCAAAGAAACTAAGCTGCCAGAGGGTAAGAGGGAAGGCTGTCACATAGACAACCTGGTTGTCTGGTTCAACAGGAAGGTTCGACCAGGTAACTGGTTCAAAAGAATGAAAGGATACAAATTAGTAAGACCTGCAAGGGCTTGAGCTCACATACACTCTTCGTCCTGATTTCAAAAAGGGGATGAATACAGAAATAAAACTTTACCAGGAAGTATCTTGTACCAAGGATGCTATTCAGGATAACAGCAGCAAGGGCCCAATTGAAGAATTGCAGAGGAACTTTATAAGATCGGGAACACAAGCAGTTAAATAGCAAGTGATATTTAATAGTGGTAATGCAACATAATGGAAACAATCCCCCCCTGTATTTTACATATTCAAAAATGGGCTCTGAGATGACCATTTCTACTACAGAACAAAACCTTTGACCTAGTCATCTCAGAGAATTGACAGAAAATTTTGTGTGTAGATTAATCCTTACACACATACTAAAAAAACCCCACACCACAAGTTCCAAAAAAATGACAAGAAGAATGACTAAAGGGTGAAGAACACCTTCCACATGTAAGGAACAAAAAGTAGTTTGACAGGCCTCAGACCAAGCGATGCAATAAAGATCCTCTTACCCCTCAGGCTTTTATGGTAAACAATGCATCACTGCACCTACACGAAACACAGGACACACCAAATGAAACTAGATGGTAGCAATGCTGCAGTATGGAGCTCCATTTAGCCTCTAAAACAACTCATGGAGAGAACCCATTGGGTGCAGTTAAATGCAAAGGTATTGCCTCTGCAAGTCACCGAACACAGACTGCGGCTGGCCAGAAATTCCTGTGCAGGTTCTCAAAAAACAAAACAGAAATCCTTATTTCTGGCAAAAACTGTGAAAACTGTAAATATACTCTGTTAGAAACCTTGAAGACAGGATGTATCAAACTACTAGAGAAAATTTCTCCTATATTTGCTTTTCTCAGCTACTATAAAGCCCAGTAGGAATGGTACTACAGCATCAATTGATTACAAACCTAGGGTGTTGGGGTTTTTTATTTTTTTCCCCCCAAACTTACAAATTTCTTCAAAAAGTTGGGTTTTGGGGTTTGTTTTGGTTTTTGTTTGTTTGTTTTTTTCTATTCTCCTGGCTTCCCCAACATCCTTTTCAACAACATAGGGAGTACTCCAATTTGTGGCATACAGTTTGACTTTCACTTCAAATTACACCAGTTTGCCAAATACGAACGTTTTCCTTTGGTGGGCCAGAGCTTACGGACTGTTCCCTATTTCCCTGGAAACTGATGTAGCATGGATTGTGCAAAGGAGAGGAGAGTAATTCTGGAGCCACAGACACTGGAAGATTATTAAACCAGTGAACAGGATAATTAAACCCTGAATGATCCATAGCCAATTTGCAGCTGTGTGTAATTATAATTTTCAATCCAATACTTTATCTAAGAGCCCTTATTAGGGTGTTCTCACAGGTAGATGCCTAAAAGAGGGATACTATTTAATATACTTCAAGAAAAAATTCACAAGCTAGTGTGTAGCCACTTAATTTTATATTCAACTGTAACACCAGATCCAGCACAGTGCAGGATTAGTCGCTAATATCACAAGCTTTCCTTCCGTACAATCTGCCACCAATTCAGCAGAGCCATCCTCACCAAGAGCTCCTACTGTCAGATACCAACCACTTAAAACTGCTGAAAGCAAATCTAATCAAAGTGACAGTTAAAATAACATCAGCACAGATTAAAATCATCATATTACGGCTTTCTCTTTTGTTAAAGTCAATTTAACTGATCTAATGGGCTTTATATTCCTCAATATGAAAAAGCCTACACGCATAAATGAGAACTAGGGGGAGCAACAGTTTAAATGCTTTTTTAATTGACTTTTGTTTTCAGGCCAACAGCCCAGGGATAAAGTTTCATTATTACTCCCATATTTCAAGTCCTTCAAAAAATATGCAATATGTACTCGGGATACCATTTAAACAGGATTCAGAGGAAATAAGTGAAAACCAAAACCACAAGCAAAATCAACGATTAAATTGGATTTACACAAATAATAAAAATCTTCAGTTTTGAATCCTACAGTGAAATTTTACTTCAGAAAGAAAACACCAAGGATATTTTGAAAGTTATTCATATTTTCTTAAAATATCCATCTTTAAGACATACTCACACTGACAAGGGAATAATGTATATTTACAGTATCCTTAAGAAGGTAAGCACTGGAGATCTGACTTCCTATAACTAAAACCTCATTGTCACCCAACACACTTAAAAAAAAAATAAAATCAAAGGAAGTTTGAGTGGTAAAGTTTGTGGTATATTACATGCTGAAACCAAATTCAAAAAACCTAATGAGTCCAAAATGGAAAAATAAAAATTAATGAGCAAGGTACCTTGTGTGTGTGGCTTCAATGCAAATCATGCACAAAGCAAACCCTACCAGACCACTCCTACATCCCAGCCAGCTTCAAAATTCTTAGGAAATCATCTGCAGACAAACAGAAGCTTAACAATTTTATCACATGAATTCCTCCATCTAAAAAAACTTGGCGGTCTGAAGTGCTTAAAAAACAATTTATGTAGAGCTACATAATTGATTTCCATACAATATCCTATGCTGCATGGCAAACAAATCATGTTTGAAAACCCTTGAAACAATGGTCTAATTTATTCTGTATATACACATGTAGTATTGTTACAATAATTATGAAACAACATTAACTACAGATTAATATTCTTTACTGGTAAATCCTTAGTTGCTAAGACTGTAATACTCAGATATTGCAGTATTACAAAAATGCGTTACTGCCCTCTTAATTGCAGAACGATGCCAGGCACACTGCAATAGGCTGGCAGCATTCTGCCAATGGTGAAAAATCAGATATTGTATTTTTTTAGCAAAGGGTGTTATTACAGGTCTTCACTTCTGGCAATGTCTTGTACCTGAAAGACTATATAAATGAAGCCCAAATATTAATTGTGGGTTATTAATCAAGTATTAACGGGCTTTTAACTTTTCCACCTACAGGAGGGCAGTTCCTAATGCATATACTTGCAGCTTCCATCTCACTGGAAGTCACACCACATGCAGCCCAGTAAGAAGTTCTGGGATACATGATTGCACAGCAGTGCCTAAAGAAGTTTGCCATCTTTCCCCTATTTTGAGTAATTCATTCAGTGTTCAAACAAACAAAACACAACCCGCATTCAAAAGCCCACACATCCAAACAGTCCCCACTCAAAAAATGGCCTGAAATTCAGTCTCTTATTTAGAACTAGAAGTTTGATAGACAAAGTGTTTTTCAAAAAAGTAAGTTTCAATTAATGTGCTAACAGTAAAAACCTGATCTTTGTTGGCAATCCTGTCCTTCCCTCTCTCTGATGCACGGTGTCTTCTGACTAGTGGTTTGCTTTTTAAAAAACTAAATCAGCCTAGATAAGACATTCTCAAGGTTCCTATCATACTGAAACATCTAAATATTATGACTACTATTAAAAAAAGTTAACTTTGTGATAAGGTTTTAAATTTTTTTCTTAAATAAGCGTATTTAAGACAAACACACATCCTACGAATTATTGAAAGTAAGTTTGTATTACAGTAAGTAGTGGTATTTGTTGTATTACTAAAGGCTTGCTGTTAACAAAACACAGGAGGAGTTGGCAGGATTTGTTTGTGGACTTGTTTTTTGTTTTAAGTAGCTTGCTATAAAGCTAATATCCAGAGAAATCCTTCACCCACCTCCCCTCACATTTTAGAACTGCTATTTCCTTTAGATTTTATAATGGGTAGTAAAAATCAATCTCCCTAAGCAATAACCTAGTACTCCACTACCAACAAGTGTAAATAAGAATCATCCAGAGAGCCCATACAGAAAAAAAAATGCTATCAAAACCCTTGTTAGATATATAAATATCTGAACTAGATGCATAGAAATACTTTAGTGTCTTTATTGTACCGTCACTCAAAATTAGGAACACCACTTCCCATTTCAAACAGAATGTACTAAAGAATATCAAGCCAAACTTCTTTTTAGTAGATAGAGGCATTTTGATTATTTAATGTTATTTTGAGGCTTATTACTTTTTTCCTTTTCTATTTAATTTCTTTTGACAAACTGTTTCAGACTTCTGTGTGCTTGAGAAGTGACTTGTGCAAGTTGACTGACAAGCATTTGAATTTCCTGTTGAGTCTGAAGACAGACATTACCTTTGATGATTAACACATGTATCCCTTCTGGATATGAATTTTAAACCCTAGATATTTATTTTAAAGACAAGATACAGCATTTCTGCTCTTTCAAGCTTTGGTGACAGACACTCAGAAGTAAAGTCTCAGCATTTATGTTTGTCTGTAATGTTCATTTACTCCAAAGCTTTCAATTTTATTAACACAGAAAAAACATTAACCCTCAAATATTCTACCCAATTTTTAAAGTTTAGAAACATTAGAATGCTGAACTACTACACCAGTGTTGCCTCCTGGCAACTTTCTGCTTTCAAACCCTGTACAGATCATTTGTACCTCTTCATGTATGAATGCAGGTTAGTGTGGCAACAGGTCCCACAACGGCATTCTAAAAATCACCCCCCAAATCCTCTTCGCTCTTGAAAACACCAAGAAATTCTACACAGGTGTCAACTTCCTTTCCCTGAATCCTTACCAGTATCCCAGAACAATTCATATTTAGAGCGATTCACATAAGCATAATGTAAAGATTTGGAAAACTTCACTGTATGCAAGTTTATACATGATACTAAATGCACTGCAAAGAAGAATTACACATAAGCCAGTCCTTTTCTTTGGCACTGCAGTATGTGGCATGGCTTTTACAACCTGAAGTCACTTCACATGGAAAATCTTATTCCTGTGCAAAGGAGTCAAATATATCCTCCATTAATATTTTAATGTGGAACATACATAAGTTATTCACAGAAGTTTCTGAAAGAACTTGATCTGCAGTGTAAATTAATATACAGATGCAATTTAAAAAAAAAAAACCACACCACCTGTCCCAAAGAAAAACTAAATCCCATCCTAGCATTTAGCTTGTCCTGAAAAGGCAAAGCTTGTAACATAAGATAGTCTGCATTTATAAAGATGAGCCTCATATGTTCTTCCTGGCTTGTATAGCAAGAGCAGGAAGGTTGCCACAGGGACAGCTCTTACACTACTGAAATGCATCTTAAGTAGTAGAATGGACACAAGGTAAAATTATTCAGAAAAAATATTCTCACATTTATTTGTCCACAACTTCATCTAAAGTTTCAAAGATACTGAAAAAGGACTTACACGATTTTTTATACAAAGAACAGAATTTGCCTTCAGAGTGAAGAAAACAGAATAAGCTTCCTGGGGAAAAAAAATAATTCTCTTTCCTCTGGGCTATCTACTCAAGGATAGGACAGAGAGCAGGGATAAGGAAAGAGAAGAAAAGAATGGATTAAACAGTCACAAATTTCTATTGCTAGCAATAACAGATTTACTTTACCTATCACATCTTTTGTCATTACAAGAGTTACTCTCTTTCCTCTTCCGAATCAATGATTTAATTTATTCACACTGAGATACTCGTAAATCATCAGTGACCTTTACCTTCAAGACATAAGAATTTGGTCAGTTTCAGTAGATGTATAGCCCAAAGAAAGTGCAACATGTTAGAGCTATTCATTAGGAGCAACACATGATAAAACATTTGCAGCACAGGTATTATAAAGTTCTTCCATGAAGGCTAATGCTTTTACCAGCCAGTCAATTACGAATTCTTCAGGATATTTTCCATATATGTTCTGATTATTTCAAAGTGTCTTCAATATGTTAGGCAAAAATTATCCAAATGTTTTTGTTAACAGGATCAAAATATTTTAACTGTATTTTCATTATGTTCCTTGAATTCATCTGGATACAAAAGTCAGCACTTCCATAATGCAATAAACTATTTTCATTCCCTCCTCTAATCATTTCAAGGACATAAAAAGCAACAGTCAAAAATATTTTGCTACTTTTGTCCCCTCACATATACTAAACAGTTTAAAGCACAGCTACCCAATAAAGCCTGCTTGTTTTTACAGGAAGGATGAAAACACTGAATATTGCAACTCTCTTCACCCTTAACGTACCTGCTTCTTCCACGCTGTCCTCATTCTGTCCCACTAAAGTTTACTCCACATCCTACTCCCGCTTCCCCCCCCCCCCCCCCATAGTTGACTTCTAAGCTTATGCATTATATTAAAGTAAAATATTAGACTGGACACTGACTGTGTTCTTGGAACAGGTTTGCAAAGAGGAAGAAATACCGAAAGCTTGAAATAAAGATTGAAAATAACACCCACCTTAAACAGTCTGGATAATCTCTGCTATTAAAGCAAGGTAATACTAATTACAGATTTCTTTCTAGAAGAATCCTAGTCTTTATGTTCAAATCCAAAGCCTCACCTGAGTTTAATTGATCTTAAGCATACACTATTTATATATACTGTATTTACAGTACATGTATACTGCAATCAGTATTTAGACTTGTGCAACAGACTAGCATCACCTTTTACTCTGAGGCTGAACTACTCTGTCTCCTCCAAGAGCTACCACACAAACCAGGACAAGAAAAATAAAAAACACTCCTCAGCTGAGGTGCTCTGAGTAAGAAACATTAATGATTCCAAAAGGAGAAAGGCACATCGCCACAGCTGGTATTGCCCCTTGGCGGTGTTCACTCCAAGTCTGAGAGAATGCTGACAACATTTTTTCTCCCTCTTCCCCCTTGCTTTAACACGTTACTCCTATATGAGCACTTATTAACTGAAGGTAGCCATCCAGCTCCTCCAGCGAAGCACTGGGACAGGCAGAACAGGCAGTAAATGCTGCCATCTACCAGAAAGTCGAGACTTTTCATTTTCAGGTGGCAGTAAGCGAGTGGGGAGGTGGGGGGGGGGGGGGGGGGAGGCAGATGAATTGCTAGGTAGACATGGTAGCCAACTCTTATGCAGTTGTAATCTTTAAAACATAAAAAGTGACTAAATAGAACCCACAAGAAAAATGACCTTTCAAAAAGCGGAACTCACATCTAAGTATGGAAAGAAAAAATGTAAAGCTGCAATTCAGCAGGCCAAGAAAATTCGCCTCTGGCACATGCACACACAGACACAAAAAACCCACCACCACCCCCAGAAAAAAAGAACAGAGATTTTCTCCAAATAGACAAAAACAAAATCTTCCAGAATCTGAAGAACTTATTTGATTTGAAGATGCAGGAGGAGTACTCAAGGCAGAAAAAAACACAGCAAGCAGCCATACTTCTCTCACTGGAGAAACCAAGTTCCCCTTAAAAGTGTTTTCTTTATATGCAAGGAAGTTTTAAACTGTCTCAAAGCAGTATCTGTACAAGAGATTTATTTTACAGAGCTGATACAAGTGAAATACAGTAGTACCAGGTCAAATTAGTATTTATTTAATAATTCTAAGGAAATATAGTGAAAAAAAGGAGAGGGAAAAAAAAAAATAGTATGACATAACAGTATCTCTCATATAAACTGACTTTTGTATCAGAAGAATGAAGATGCCAAACAGCAATCCTATGTGCTATAAAGTGCTCCACTTTTTCAAGTTTAGTTTCTGTACTGAGTTATCAGGTATTATAATGAAGAACACAATTAATAGATATTTGAATATATATAGTATACTGCAAAAGAGTCAACAGCACCTCTGCAAAAGAAAGCCACACCTTGCACGTTTACTGCAATGGAATCATACTGATCAGATCCATATGCTTATCACTATAAAAATTCTATTTTTACGAAGTCCTTCATTTTCAGTCCTCTTAAAGAAGCCTAATTACAATGAAACAAAACAAAGTCCTCTATGTACAGGTAGGAAGTTGCAAAACACAAGAACCCATTATACTCAAGATATGCATAAGCTGTCTGAAAACGCAAGTGAACAGCACAGAAATAATTTGCAATTGATATGAAATTATTCAGGACAGACAAAATTAGATTGAAGAGAGCTGCAGAGAAAACACATAATAGGCTGTGCCTGAAATACAAGATAGCAATTGAAACCAAGCACATTAATTGCAAAGTGATTCTTACAGGAAAGAGAAGCACAGAGACAAAGGTCAGGCTTGAATTGAGCGGGTGCCACCTCTGAGTGAAGGGCTAGAGATCTACCTGGTGGTTTCAAGAAGCATCAGCTCAGTGGCAGTCAAAAAGGCAAACACGTTAGAGGAACTGGTAACAGCAAACAACCATACCACCATTGAACTCTTTCAGGCATGGAGATCATCTTGTCCCCCAACTCCCAATACGTGCTGAAGCACTCCATAAGGCACAATCAGAAACACAGAATGGTCTAAAAGAGTCAAGGTTCAACTCAGCAGGACTCAAGCTTAAAGTGTGGGGAGGAGACACACACACAAAGTGGTGCAGATAAACCAGAAAGCTGAATTCACAAACGCTATTGAAAAGTGATACTGAAAATTACTTCTACACAGGACGCCCTCATCCTTTCTCAAGACATAAGAAATTGTAATGTTAATAGTAACTACTGAAAAGCAAGCTTTGTTTAACAGAAGAAAAAACTGAACTTTTAAAAATTCTGGATCTCCTTAACACGAAGTATTCTGGAAAGCAAAAATACCATATGCATATGCAGAATAAAGTACTAACAAATACCACGACACACTTTGAAGCAGTTTTTAGCTGCACCCATGTTCTTCATAGTTGCTCTATTTTTATTACATTATTTCCTAAAGGTCTTAACATTCATCACACAAAGATCTCTTTGGTCTGCCTAGTATAGCCATCTTGATGTTATACCCAAGATGACCATTGATTAAAAAGAAATAACTTTCATTTACTGGACAATTAAGATTGAGCTATGAAATAACGCCACTTGGACCAAATGTCCCTAAGGCAGCCTTAATTTTTTTTTTCACCATAGGAACATTGGCATCATGTAATAAAAAAGTAGAACATTTAAGATTACAATAAAATCCTACCCCTGAATATGCTTTAGGGAATGCACTAGCATTGTTTTGAAACTAGTATATAATTCTTCATGAGAACAAACATTCTTGTGAGGCCTTTCTGCCCTCCACCTATTAAAAAATATGTGAAATTGATATTCATGTCATAGCATAGAACCTGCACTCCCAATTCATTAGTTTATTAACACAAAAGAAATCTATTATACCCAACAGTAATATTTCTACACCCTAGCACAAAGTTTAATTACTAATGGTACTTCAGATTTCAAACCAAACTTCCCCAAAACACAGAGCTGTGATGCAGCCTTCAGAATACGCTTTAAAACTATATGGGCTAACATCCGTATGTCACATCACAGCAAGGTTAATACTGTAATTCAGGTGAACTAACTGTGCTCTCCATCAAGAATTTTGCCAACAACAATCACAGAAAGCAACATTTGCGTAGGAAAGAGCACTAAAAGACTCTTACACTGGCAGTCTACGCAGCCATTGCTATGCATGTGTTTAGAAAAGAAAGAACACTCATTCCTAAAAGGCAAAAATCAATTTCCCTGCAGAAGGAGCATTTACGTATAAAAATTGTGTAACCATCTGAACAAAGGGAAATCAGACATTCAGCTCCCCAAAGGATGCTGAAAACACTTGCTCCAGCATGCAAAGCAAAGCTGATTCCCAAATATGCCAAACAGTAAGTTACACTATACTAGTTCCAGTCTTCAATAACCACTTAATAGATACCATGTAACAAAGCTGTTTTGATAACCTGGTATCATTGCAAATGTATGCACCTGCCAACTGCATGACAGTTTTTTACTTACTTGACATCTTTCTTGTGTCAGAAAACCAAGTGGTCTTTTGACTTGTATGCTACACACGATACAGGAAAACAAAGGATCTTGGTCAAGGACGGGTAGTACCTTACCTTACATATAAGCACAGAATAAAACCTCTTACTTCAAAGAGATTACATTCAGAAATAGAAAGGGAAAAGACAAACCAGAAAAGCAGACAATAGGCAACAGAATGCAACTGATGAATTTACTTCAGGAAAATAAACAAAAAGTAAAACAAAAAATCCCTCCCTGAAGTAATATGCATTTATAAAGTCTTTCAAAATGCAGAAAGCAACATAAAAACACCCAAACAAAAAACAGCTCAAATACTGATTTAGCAAGTTTAACACATCTAAAGCAACATATTAATTTGACAGTGGGAACAATGACACTCGTGCAGTATATTCTTCGCCAATAAATCTAGAATATAGCTAGATATTTTAATGCTTTCATCACATGTTTAATGAATTAACAATTTGCAGGTATGTTAGCATCATGAATGTATACAAATATAGACTGTCATTGCAGTCTGTCCCATCAAGGCTTATGAAGGCTTATCAGGGACATTCTTCCTTTTAGAGCCTTTTTTTCCTTACAGCTCCAACTTAAGTCCATTATTACTTGTCTTACCTACCAGAGACATAGAAAACCAATTATTCCCACTTTGCTGTAGCTGTTGATGTATTTCTGGAGTTCTGTTCCCTTCCAGCTTTCTCTTCTGCAGGCCAATAATCTCTACAGGTTGCATTAACTAACTGACTCTGCAACTGGCTTGCACTGGTTTTGGTATCTCAGGAAGTCTTGCGCTCACTCTATGCGATTTCACATGTTCAACTGTTCATTCTTGCTTAAATATAGTGCACTTATATATGAATTTACAATAATTTCACTGTTTTCTGCAACTGGTGTTTCTGGAGGAAAGCAGAAATCTGCATATTCTGAAATCCACTACTGCCTTCAACAAGGGTCTAATCACCCCGATCATGTTACATAGGTTCTACCTGCTCTAATAAACTGGATTGGCGATAACTTGCTTTCACAGTCCCAAGATTCTCAGCACTGATCAAACCATTGGCATGTCTCATCCTCAACAGGCACACTCCATGCTTTTAACATTAGAGGTTTTGTTGGGTTTTTTTCCACCACCCCACCCAGCCCCAGTTTCAAATATACTTATAAAACAAATCTTAAAGGCACCTTACAAGCCAAGCAAGTTTTAAACAGTTACAACCTTCAGCTAATATACAACTGACATACAACCACAGATACACAGGTATCTAATAAATCCTGGGAAGAGAAGCTGACTTGCGCTCAGGATCACCTACGTACCACAGGACCTACTATGCACTTCAACCAACAATCTTATAGTGGAAACCTTCACCACATGTTACTAAATGCAAAGGAATTCTGCTCTATTTTTAAGGTCATCTCCAACAAAAGGTTCTATAGCCGAGGATATACCTATGTAGCGCACTCTCAAAAAGACACATTAATTGTACAACAACCTCTAAGATTCAGTTGCAAGTCCTATCCAGGATGATCAATTCCTGGCAAGAAAGAATACTAACAAGATTGCCCTCCAGCAAGGACATAAGAATTAACAAATCATTATTATAAAACTGTTGCACTGCTGACAAGGAAATCAAGAAGCTTTCAAAAGTCAATTAATTCCAGATAGGCTTGAAAGTGTTCTTGTAACAAAGTTTACTGGACAGTATGTAGTGGGATAATCTCCTGTTAATTTTAGGACAATAGCGACACTTTCTTTTAAACAAACCATGTGTCACTGAAATATACACAATTTGTCAATAAACGTCCCTTTTATGGGGAAACGCTTACTCTATCCTACAAGCCCCAAAATCTGCTTCAGAGTTTCTTTCCGAAATAACAATCATTGTATGCACATTCAAAACATTTTCTTGATCTGCATCACTTACTTAATTGCTCCAATTTTTCCTTGAAAGAGGCAAATGGAGGGGGTTTTGAGGTTTCTTCCTTGCTTTATTCTGAGAATGAAGAAACCTGCAGCAGCAGCAGAACCACAAACAAACGATGATGCCAGCCAGCATGAAGGGTTGGGAATGGTCCGTAGACAAATGTGCTTTTAACTTCTAGACAGAAGTGGTGCATCATAACTATTGGCATCACAAAACATCATTGAATCCAATATCTAACAGTGTACATCTCTTTACCCCTCCTGTATATTTTCTTATTAAGAATTTATGTTGATTAAATATTTTATTTAAATACCAAACAACTTCCTTCTGTACTTATAATCCCAGACTAAGTAACTCTAATGAGTAGTAAACAAATCAAACTTTTTCAAGATTTAATTTTTAGGTACCACATTTTTCCAAAGAAGCAACAGTGGTACTAATCAATCATTCCAGAAAGTAGGACAGAAGTACACATGGAAATGCTACCGGGAGTACCAACCCCTGAAGCATTCAGAGAGCCTTTGCTGACAAAAGTACTTCAGAGAGGATTGGTTTTAATGGGATTTGAGCATCAGTTGACTAGGTACCAACTTCTACAGTAACTGAGGTTGACCAGAGAGGTCAGTCTCCAGGATGCTCCTGAGAGTGGCTTCAGCAAGGAAGCACACTCAGAAGTCTCCCAAAAGAACAAAAGCATGGCCCTACTGAAATTTAAGCAATCCATTGCATCTGCAGTCTTTATTGTCCTTCTCCTACCCAAGATGAGATCGAATGAAAGCAAGAAGAGAATAAAATGAATAGAAAAGGAGAATAATGGGTTGAATGCAAGACAGTATCAGTGGCAAGCCTGGCTTTGCCATTAATTCCAAGTTAGAAGATCAAACCTCATAACAAGAATCCACAGAGATCAAAGGAGGAAATAATCACATATGAAGATATGTAAGAAATGATCCAGTATTTATAAAGGAATAAACTTAACATGATGTGGGGAAACCCCAACAAGTCATACAGGCGCACAATAAAATCCGGCCAGTGCCAGTCCTTCCTCTCAAATCACCGTAGTTGATCCTCTAGCTCAAGGCTACAAAGCTAAACAGAAACTATGGAACAAAAACCAAGCTACCAATTAGTTCAGCCTATAGTAGACTTGAAACACTGGTGTACTCTAGCCAAACTAACCAATTATTTTATTCCTCAGATTTACAGACTTCTACCAGACTTACAGACTCTCTTTTCCAGGTTTCCCCTTCCAATATTACACTAGATATCAGATATTCATTATACGTATATCCTGTGAGGGCCACATCAACAGAAGGTTGTTTATTCCTATTTCCCTTCTGTTTTTCTTCTACTTTCAAATGCTGACTTACCACTTCACTTTCAATTTCACATACCTACAACTACTTTAACTTCTCCAGGTTAGGACATCCCTTCCTGTGTCTTGCATCGATTCGCCTCTTCCTATTTCACTTCCTCTTATAGCAGATTCAGCCCTCTTGATAGCACCCTAGTATTGAATACTGAATAAGAAACCAGACAATCTCTACAGGTTTCTTGCAAGGAAAATAAAGATTAGAATGAAAGACTACATCTTGAAGGTAGCTTCTTTCTTGGCGTGCATCCAAAACTGCCTTTTTAAGACTATTATGTCTCATGTACTACTTCAGAGAACATGATTACTACTGACTTCAGAAATAAATTCTAGTTCCCTTTGTAAACACCACCCCCCACCACTTTTCTGACATTAAGGAAGCTGTAGGATCTTTTTTTGTGGGACCTCAAAGAAAAACCGAACCAACCAACCAACCTTAAGTCATTTACAAGGTCTTTCTTCATATGGAGTGAATCCAAGATGACAGCCTAAAGGCACTGGTAGCAACATCCTCAAGGCATCATTTTTATTTCAAAAGCCAGTTTGAACACATTTAGGAAATGTGGAAACAGGCTTTTGTTTATACAGAGTTACACAAGAGGGTCACAGGGATCCAAAGTGCAGAAGCCTGAAGCTGATGGTGATTCTGATGCTGATGTGAAGAGATTCCTCACCTCCTGAACTGAAAATTTCAATGTATTTTTAAAGCAGCAACACAATCACACAGTGCACTTAACACGGCAAATCAGTTCAGTAAAGAATACTCAATCTAATGAGGCTATTACACACTCAGCTGTTAACACAATAAAAATCTACAGTTTCCAGACAGCTGCTATAGTGAACTCAAGAGACTTAACATGCTAGCTGACATTTCTTTAAATAAATCTACTGCCTAAGATGGTGTCACCCTGGTAGCAACTGAAAGCCTGAAAGTTTTAGGTTATGCTTCCCATCACTGATACCTGCTGGCAGGCAGGAACAAGAGACAAACTGAGAAATTGTCAGCCCAAAAAAGCTGCCTGAGTAACAGCACCTTTTGGAAGCATTTTAAACTAGAGAAACCACATGGATGAGGTCATTTAATTTACAGTTCTACTTTGAAAAACACAAAGAAATCTTGCATTTCAAATTGAGCAGGAAGTAATACACAATTACAGATTGTTAATGAAGGAATGAAGGAGCTGCCAAATGTGCTCGAAACTATCAGCTTCACCATAACAGCAGCAGCACAGAAGAGCCATGTATGCCCCTTCCGAAACCTGGCACAATAGAAGGTACTTGGAGTAACACAGGTGAAACTATGAAGACAGGAATCACTAGAGAGGGATTGCAGAGGGAGTTTTAAGGTGCAAGCAGAGCTGAGGCATTGTGAAGAAATCTTCAAAAACATGCCAAGTTCTGTCCTTCACTATGGTTTAAATGCTTTTGGTGTGTAAGCTAACTCTTTAAAATTTAGCGAGCCCAGAAATCTCTACACTACAGCTTAAGTGTCAGCACAGGCATCCCTTCCAAAATAATTTTGACGTGCCTGAAGCTACAAGATTAAATCCCTTAGGAATTCTAACTCAAAATGCTATCCCATTTAGAATAACAACTTGAGGGTTGTTGATGTGGAGGTTCCAGCAGAATGTGCTGGCAGGCAAACCATCTCAAGCATAATATACTCCTCAGCTACGTCCACTGTACTGCTCAGTTACATCACCTTAATTGAGTAAAAAGCAACTTTAGTTGTACTGAGTGCTGACAGACACAAAGACTAACCTGTAGGCACGTTTCAAAAACTCATCTGCTGTCTGAGGTGATGTGATTTACGCTTGGCTCTGAAATGAGGACCGAGACGACCGAGCTCCTGAGCTGGTTGAACAATAGACTGAGAACCAGCATATAAACATCCTGCTTCTCATCACAACCAACTGCAGCAACGTGACAGGGCCAAAAAAGCATTCCTTAGAAGGCAGTTTTCACTACTGTCTTTCTGACTGTTTCCCAAATAACTTCCCAGCTAAATAACCCAACATGGAGATGTCAAATATGCAAACTTTTATTGTCATGTTTTCACCTAATAAAAGGCATTTGCCCAGACAGTGGTATACAGCCTATAGCATCTCAGCTACCTGGGTGGTCTGGAGTTTTTGAGAGGAAATTGCGTAAAACCTTGCTGGAACACATAAGAGTTTTCTAGCAACAGTAAATAACCACCCATTGCTCTACCGTACTTGGAAGCAGGGATAAAGCTGCAACTTAATTCCAGCTTTGTCCATTATAAAACTTTAAGTTGCAGGACGCTGCTTCGAAAAGGTCATCTTTTACTGTTAAGATCATCATTGTCCTGTTACGCCTTAGCCTGAAGCTTGGAATAATGGCATACAAGTCATCTATACGCTATATTTATTAGTAGATTGTTATGTTTTCAGTGACTAAGTAGAAAAGAAAGATGACAGTTGCTTCTAAGACTGAAAAGCCACAACTGATGCAACTCTTTCTTACTCCAAGAAATATGTAATTTCACTTCTCTACTGATGGTTCACTAATAATCACAGTGAACACTAACCTTAACTGAGCACACAGGGATAAGACTTTTAACCTACAATCTCCAATATCTTTTTCTGCAAAGATACCTTGAGTTTCAGCAGCTACTGGTAGCAGTCAAAAATACAGAGGTACAAATTAACTCTAAACCTGACCATTTTGAGTTAATTGCCATGTGCGGTTCACACAGTATTGATCATTTCAATAAACATGATGCAAGATCTTTGAAGAAGCTAGTGCTGCAACCTGAAGTTTATATTATGCAACTTGTGTTAATTAGCCGTTTCACTGTACAGAATGACTCCATCAGCTGCAGTCTTTGTGTGACTACAATAAAGCAGATTTTAACTCAAGTTTTTTCAAAATTAAAAGTTTTGCTTTAAAATAGAAAGTATTTTATGAAAAAACAACTTCCTAAAGTTATTGAGATATTTTGACAATTTTTATATATCATGCAGCAAAAGTGTCAGAGAGAAATGCTCCGTATAAAAACTCTACATGATATTCAAGACAAATTCATTTACAGCCATCTTCTAGACTACCATTTTGGTAGTTATTACTACTTATGTATCAGAGTCACGCAACACTCCAGAGCCTTTTGCAAGCCCTTGTTATTTTCAAGAAAATGATAACATGGTTATTAACTGATAGAATTCTTTATTATTTTTATTTTGTTAAAAATCAAAGGTCTTATTCAAGCAGAACATATGAAAGGAGCTCATTTGAAACAAACAGAGCAATTAAAACTGGCAAAAAAGAAGAGTCGATAACAGCAGTTTGGCTGGGAAAGCAAGGAGCCGTAGTGCAGCTCAATTCCACATGGGGGACCCAAGTCTAACACTTAACAGCTCTGACACCGAAAATTATTGAGGCAAGATACCAAAGCTCTGGAAGAAGTTTGAAGTCCTTCTGAAGTGGTATGTCCAGTCACACAAAGAACCTTTTTGATTATCATAGAAGAATTACAGGTACGTTAACACAACTGATAAAAGGACTGTCAGTTCAGAACTGGGGAGGAGAAGAGCAAGCACACATGAACCCAAGTAGCTGACTGACACTGGGACAGGGTGAAGCGGAGACTGATCCAGTCTACCGACTCAGTGTTTTGACAAGCTCAACTTCATATTTGTTTCTTTGAAGAACCGACTCATTGCACTGGGCTAGGGGGGCAGCCTGCAGTAACCCACCACTCTTTAGTGTTTTGCAGTTGTGTCATAAAAGCCTATAATGCCAAAATACACAGGCCCCCAAACAGATTCTTGAACACTAAGGAATTTTCCTGACACGTCTTCATTGGTTGTCACATGAGATATTCCAAAATAGTTTCTCATTACTTCTCCCCAGAGCCATTTCCTTCTTAAATAGTGACTACTGAAATGCAAAGACGACACCCAAAAAGCATTTTAATATCAAGGTTGAAATACCATGGTAACTAGAAGTTGCTATGCATTTTTAGTTTATTACTTCTTCTGAATTTCCATTTATAACAAAGAGTTGTTTCCTTAACGCCTAAACACATTGATAGTCCATTATGTACCTGAACAAATGTTTAGCGGAACAGAATAAGCTTTCATATATGTTTTAGACTTCTGATGAGCATGAGATACCGCACTGTTTTCATATCAGAACAGCTACTGAATCCAAATTTTTAAAGGGAAAACTTAAACACAAAATAATTGGCAAGCACCCAGCACAAGTGAAAGGTTGGTGAAAAGGCACTATTTCGGCCATAACGTAGAAGCTAACCTTCTGGATTTATTTCAGTCCAATTTGTCTGTTGAGGAAGTTGAAACCAGAACCACTCGCTCATTTACAAAACCAAAAGACTCAAGTAAATGAATAAGTATGTTCTACTGTGAAACAGACATTTCATGTGTTTGCCCCAAGAAGCGACCGTGTATTCCTCTTGCATGTAAGTCTCCGAGCAATATTTAACTGACCAAGGACTCTGCGTCCCGAGTCCAAAGCGTATTTCAATTCAGTGATTCTACTTACTGTGGCATAAAGCAGATATTGCAAATTCGTATCAATACCTAACTGTGTGACATTGCTGTAACTGATGGCAGGGGCCCATTTCACACCTGAAGGGACACCTTTATTCTTTATGATAATTCAGCTAAACCCTTTCTGCTTGTATTTAGTACTTCAGAGCTCAGATTATAAAATTTTAAGGAACTGGGTTGCCAGAGTGTGTGTTTCTATCTCTGTTTAAATGCAACTCCATTGTTTGAAGTTCTTTAAAAAAAAGTTGGTTTGGTGAAAACAGTTCATATTTAACACATGACATATTTCAGCAGTTTGTACTATAATGGCACATGGAAGAATACTATATATTTCATATTTTTATCATGTGTTTTTACAGCTGAATGTGCTGCAACAGTTACTTTTGCTAAAAAAGCTATAGTTAAAACTAGTTTTGGCAGACTTTACACACTTAAATATATTTAAGATAATGGCTTGCTTTTCCATTTCTACATCAAGTATTCAAACAAAGCATGCACATCCAGTTACAGGCTGTGTAAAATTTATAGATTCTGGACAGTAAGTGCTTAATACTTGTGTAACTATAATACATCCTGCATAACCATCTTTGCTGAAAAAGCCTCTAGCATCCACTAAGTGAAACCATGGAAGAGAAAAAAGTAGGCTTTAATGAAAATTCTTAATCGACAAGCTAAAACATTTAACAAATTAAGAGTTATTACTTTGCTGCCTTAATTAGCACTGACACTTTAAAACTATGGAATTTCTGAACAGAAAGCAGCAGCAAAACATCACAAAAAAGGGGCATAATGGAAGGCTCTCAAAGTCTTAAAAGACATAGGATTGTCAGATTTTTGTAAAAGGAAAACAGTTCAAATTAGCTGAAAGGTATGCTAGATTAGAAAGATTCAATAGTTAAAAAAAGGCACATAACGTTCCAAAAATGTTTAAAATGCTGAACAGTCTCAATCCATGAAAACTTTTGAACAGAGGAAAATAGCAGGGAAATACATCAGAAACTTACTATATTTGACTATTGCGTATTTCCTGCTGGTAAGTAAGGAACGAGGATATTTTAAAACCTTGTGTGAATTGAGTATAACATGCACATTTAGCAGTTACTGACTACAGCAGCAAACAGAGGAAATAAATAGGAGCAGATCTCTAAAAGCAAAACCTTGGTGCCAAGGAGCTGTAAGTAAACACCACCCATTTCAGTTAGGATTGGGTTTGCTTTCAAATACTCAGAGCAGCTACAGATCAGTTCCATAGCTAGAACATTTGAAACAGAGTAACAGGAGAAGAAAATGTTGAACCACTACCTACTTCCTTCAGTGGTCCATCCTGGCTGACAAAGTGTAGAGCTGAAGGTCTAAACTTCCTGGAGGTAACAATCTGTGCAGCAAACACACCAGGGAAAGAGCGCTCCAGCTTACAGAAACGCTCAGCCCACCACAGAACAGAAGTCATGAGTTTCCAACAGAGGGAGCTGGCCAGACATCTACTGTTCTCAAAATAAAATTAAAAAGTAAAACAACCACACAGAATAACTTATTCACACTTCTGTAGGAAGCTGAATTTAAACATGCCAGCAGTCAGGCTATTTAAAAATGGGGAAATGTCACTTTTTGAACAGAAAGATTTCAAGGCAAGGAAGTGGCAGAATATTTAGTTTTATTTGGGATATTTTAGTTGAATATGGTGACCACGCTTGAAAAGGAAAAAAAAGTAAATTCTTTTTGGTCTACATCCTCTTTTTTTTCTGCTTTTGCCTACAAACCAGTAAAACATGTTCTAGGAGTGACTGTCTCAAACAGCTTTGCAAGAGGGTTGTGTTTTGTTCCAGCGACAAGTGGTATGGAAGACAGTGCAAGTTTTAAGGGGTCTACAATTCTAATTCTGTAATCTTTTCCAATTAGTAGGTCTGCTTAGAGGCCAATAACAGACCGTCAGATGGGGCAGCTTTATCACCCATGGGCAGGGAAGGCAACACTGCAAATTAATGCGTGTTCCTAATGATCTGACAAGGTAATCTTTATTAAAAGCAATTCTTCATGTGTAACCATGACTGCAAGACAAAAAAAGAAACGAACTTTAGAAGACTTTTTGCTTATGTAAAACTCACTAAAAATCCAAAGGATGGCTGAAGGTATCTTTTTCTATAATTCCATAAGAAACCTTGATAACAATTACTCATTGGCATAAGTGTGAATGTCAAGCAGTGACCACTCTGACTTAGCACAATTTGTGAAAGGACTCTGATGTGGATTTAAATTAAAAGGGCTCTTCCCTTTGCCCCAAGGTGCAGTAAAACTCAGATGCCGACTTCAGTATTTTGGCTTCATTTATAAACTACTTTTTGACTGACAGAAGACTTCCAAGACATTCACTTTAATGGAGATGGGAAGATAAGAAGGTGGCTGTTAGTCATATCCATAACATACATGCATATTGCAGCTACCAGACAGTCTTAAAATTACCAGGCTTTTAAATATATTTTTAGCACTTCAAATAACTGCAGGAGCAAAATTATATCCCTAACATTTCTTAGAAGAAAAAGGAAGACACTTCAGTATTTTCATATGTAAGAGGCTACTACCATTAAGACTTGATAAGAATCTTTAACTAATTTGTTAAGATGCCAGTTGATATTTATTAAAGATGAAATACAAACGAGCAAAATAAATCCCCTCATGTGTTATATACACAACTGATATACATTTTTTTTTTAAGTAGTACTTGGAAAAAATGGAAATATTAGTTCCATTAGGTTACTTGAGGCTATGAGAAGACCTCCAAATACACTTGTACACATACAAATCCCCATCCCCCCACCCCTCAAGAATTCCTAGAAATTTATAACCTGGCAGCTCACAGATGCTCTCTAGCAATTCAAGACCTAATACAGGTTTAAAAGGCAGCTGGCTGCCCCACCTCAATCCTAGGAGTTTACATGCCTGCAGCAGGGGAGGCAGAATCCTAAAACACAGAATAATTTTGACTGGAATGGACCTCTGGAAGCAGTCATTTTGACCAGTTCCTCACTCAGAGCAGGGCCAACATGGATCAAGTTGCTCAGGGTCTTGTCCTGTTGAGTCTTGGATGGAGATTCAACAATCTCTCTGGGCAACCTGTCCCTGTATGTGATTACCCTCATAGAATTTTTTTTCTCTTAATACTTCATTAAATTTTCCTTCGCTACAACTTGGTTCTGTTGCCTTTCATCCTATCATTACGTACCTCCAAGAAGACTATGCTTACCAGCTACTCAGCATCAATATCATGCCAATTTGTGAACATTGTAAAGAATACAGTTTCTTTATGCTGTGCTATAAATAAGCGACAGTTCTTGTTGTGTTGCTTTTCCTAAAAGTATGACACACAAAAAAAATCTTTGGTAAAAGATGGGGAGGTAACCTCTTAAACTTAACATCTAAGTGAGGTAATCTTTTCAATTAAACCGACATGAAATGCAATGAGCCTACCTTCAGACAGACTTTAAAGGGATCAGCTCAGTTTTCTTTGCCTTACAAGTTGCCAGTCTTTATCCCGCTACAGTAGTTCTTTACACACATAACAGTCTATTTTCTGCTATATCTAGATTAGAGACTTGCTTCAGAAAACCACCAAGTGTTTCAGGTTGCATCTACCACTTTAAGCACCTTCTCACCTAGAAGGCTGACTTGAAACTATTACTGAACTACCTACCACTTTTAATAGCTATTCAGCTTCATTATTTCAGAAGTTCAAATGTTACTTTTGCTGATACTGGTGAATTCTAACAACTTTAGGTAAAATACCTTAAGAACAATTACATGGAGACAGTGGACCACACAGAAACGAGGACTGTCTGACACCAACCCAAATATTTAAAATGCTGGAAAAGGTGTAACAGTTTCATATTTATCATAAGCTGCACAGGTTTTGAATTCTTAACTCATAAATTTTTAATTTATCTATGCTCCCCCCCCCCCCCAGTAGCTTAGTAAATAAAACAAAGATTGGAATTTTATGGGGGGTGGGGTGGTTGATTAGTTGGTTGGTTGGTTTTTTTCAGGGGTTGAGAGTGGTGCGTTTTAAGGGTTTTTTTTAGGAACTGTCTAATTAACATGTATACATTTAGACTTTTAGAAAGCTAAAGAAGACCGATACATACAAACTCTCTTTTGTGGTATGCACTGGAAGAGAAAGCATTGCATCACCAACACTGCTGCTAACATAAGCATCCAACTACAAAGTGCAAGCCAATGCAAAGTGTGCATCTTCCAAGAGTCATACTCCCGCTTGAAAATGCTTGATCCTTCCCATTCACCCAGAAAAAGAATCCAAAGTCTCAAAATCCTTAAAGCTGAAAAACTTTTATAAGCACCACGTTGAATCAAACATTCCTTCTATGCTTGTTCTTTTCTAGTTCTTTATTGTTTAGTTTTACATTTTGTGGTTGTTGTTTTTATTTATTTTAACTTAAGAACTGTCATGTTATAAATTCCATTTATCCTCATCTTTCTGGTAGGTACAAATGTGACATACTATTTTCCATGTTAAAAATCAAAACACACATACGTTCATGAAACTACTTCTTGCCTTGAGGGATTTTTCTTCTTATCGTCTCATTGCATTTTCTTCCAAAAAGAATAAACTTTAATCTCACGAAACTGAATTGATTTAAATATTTTGGTCTGAAAAGGTATCAATCTCAGTTATACAAAGCTGTGTTTATGAAATAATACTTTTTTTACTCATTCTTCTTTCACACTGGCATAATTCATTATTTCTCAAAACAGGAGAAAAGTCAACACTGGCATTAAAGTTTGTATAATCCCAAATGATTTTAAAAAAAGAAAAAAATTTACAAGAGCTTCACAGCAGTCATCAGGTACTTACCCTAAGGCCTGAAACAAGTTTTTCCTGTTGACCACACCAACCATAAAGTTCATCATTTAGCAAGGAAGAGCACACTCCAATTAAGTAGTGGTGTACAAAAAGGATGTTTACTTTTTCCTTCTGTGCTAGTCCTTCTCCACTTTTAGATTGAGGTAAGATAATTCATTGCCAAGACTCCTCCACCCCAGCATTACTCATGTGTTTTGAGTGAGAAGTGGAACAAAACAGTGAAATGTTTAAGACACAGTTTAAATCGAAGCAACACAAACAGCAACGCTAGCATTTTATTGCTATTACCCATTTAACTACACGTTGCTATACACTTGAAAGACAAGGTCCTAAACTGGTTGTAAACTGCTGTAAACTGAGTTCACCACCTGCACCACCACCCGAGAAAGCTACAATCACATGTAAATGGCATTGTGCAACATACTAATAATCTTGAAACGCACTAAACATTACATTCACCACTGCTTCATTGCGTAATTTATAATAGCTACAATAATGTTGGTCTTAAAGCAGTAACTCTGACTTAGCTGATGAATGTCCTCCATTGTCTGACTGAGTTCAGGCAAAATAAATCACACAAAAGCAACTCTTTTTCTTGCTCCCAAAGGTGAGGATTTTGTGTTTGATCAAATACTCATCAAAAGGGATGCTAAGGACCTATGGAAGAAGTTTCACAAGCACTTGCTATTTTATGTTGTCAAATGAGAAAAATTCTGGACACAGGCTACCTAATTTTTGACAGGTATCGAAGAAAAACATTGGGTGGATTTGCTCTTACTTTGGAAAACTGAGTAAGTATGCAGATACCTTTCAGGCCATTTCAGGCCAAAAAAATCACAATAAAGAGGAAAATAGTACAAGAGAGCTTTCCGAAGCTCAGAAAAATAGACACTTTTTCACACATTGCCACAACAGACATAACAGGACTCCTTCTCCCACAGATGAAAACAGGCAAGTCTTGCTTTATGCATACTATTAGTCTAAAATAAGGTGTTTACTCCACTTCGTCCTAAGTTTTGTTGGGCCTTATGAGAGAAAAGGTGAGGGCTACAGTTTAATAATCGGGTCATTTCAACAAGAAGCTGAAGTTCTGTTTCTCTTCTGCCTCCAGTAGCCAAAAACCAGTCTTTCTCAGATTTCTGAACTACTTTCCTGGCAACTATTACCCTCTTAAGCAATCGAGCTGCAAAGTTAAGATTAATTTCTAGGCAAACAAACTCAAACCAATAGTCTGAACTTGAATGCTCCTTTAGAACCAGGACAGCACTCCTATGAGGTACAGGTGTGCGTAATCTCATTTTACAAACTCTGTGCCTAAAAGTAAGGTCCTAAGCCCATTAAGCCTCCTCAACAGCCCTGTATCATTTGCAGCCTTTAAATATAGTATTTGCATTTCCTTGCCCTCTGCTAAACTCCTGCAGTTTTTCCCTAAATAACAACATTTCTAATAGGAGATCACTGTTTGAATACTCAAAAATAACCAACCACAAAAAACACCCACCCCAAAACCCCACAACAAACATACACTGATTTTACTTCAAAAACACGATCAAAGAAATCAGCGTGAGTTAGATGAAAAGGTCAAAGCCTTTCATATATATAAATGTGACAGAACTGCAGACGTATCTCACATCCATTCAGTTTCTGAAAGAAACAGGTTTGATCAAGTGAAAAAGTTGCAGACTCAACAGGTGAGGGGTTCTCAGTGTCCTGCTCCATAAATAAGCTGCTTATAGCATTCCTGCTATTCTTAAAAATAGCTTGCCCTGTCCATATGAAACTATTCCACTCAAAAAGAATCACTCCACCTTCCTTTTCCTTGGAGGCTGGGGGCAGGGAAAGGGTTAATTCACTTATTTCCCCCCTACACTATTCAGAGCAGTTACTGTCACCACGGTATAGGCAGCTTACACCAAAATGTCAAACCTTACTCCATGTATCCTAAAAATTACTTGGAATTTCCTCGTCTGTCCTTCACTGTATCATTTTTTCACCAATGCTTCCAAATTTTTACAGAAGCATGAACTTAAAGTAACTGCAGTGATGATCCCACCAACACAGATTCTCTCTAGGAGGTGCCCAAAAGTTCACACTTGCTCTATTTTCTGAATGCTGGTGAACACCGCACTTTGGAAGACATCTATTAAGACAGCCATCACTGCTGTACTAACAAATGTTAAAAACTTCAGGACATATTAAAGATGTGAAAGCATAGTGGAAATCTCAAACAGGGGTCAAATTGGAAATACTAGTATACAGAACTATGCAGCTTTGGTATGGAACTAGTACAGAACTATGCCAGATATTAAAACCATACAAACCAAAAATCAAACACACACATACATCCTCTTTAGGCTCCAGAAAATTCACTCAGGAAGGACTTCTTGACTAAGAAGTGGATTATCTAACATGTCACACAGGAATTATTTTTTGAGGCTCTCCATAATATTTTCGCACATGGAATAGATCCTTATACATGTTTTCACAAAAATTTGTAGAAATTAATCACCTTTGAGGTCTAAACAACATCAGGCACATCTGAAATTACTTACTGCAGTCAAGTGTCATTAGATATGCATATCATTTCATCTGTCCATAGTCATGTCTTTGGTTGACAATTAAGACAGAGGATAACATGTAAGTCAACAGTGCTTTGACAGTCTCAGAGTGCACTCAAGCTGATGCAGATGGCTTTGTCCAGGTGACAGTAGCTGTAATACAAAATAAGGCTGTATATATACACTGGCAAGGGGGTACATGCATGAGAGGAAGGCTGCGAGAGAATGAGACAAAGATGCCAGAGTAGCTGTACCTATACTAGTTGCTTTTCTCCCACATAAAGAGGCAAAACTATTTTTCTCTGAAGTGATCTGCACTTGCCACAGGGAAGTTATATTAACTGAAGTCTGCAGAGAGAGCATAAAACCCAGTCATCTCAAAAAAAGTGACCTCAACCGAGTTACAAGTCTGTGTGTACACCAGTTACGATCAGTTACAATACAGGACTGCAGTTACAATCCCAGACTCCTCCCATCAGTTTCTTTCTTTAAGAAAAACATCCCTATGAAATAAGATGAAGATATTAATCTATTGGCATGAAATGAAGTAGTTACAACAAAACAGTCAAAATGGAAAAACAATTAAGCTCCTCAAAGTAAGTGCATATGTTATTTAACTTCCATAAAAGATCCTCTACAACAAATGAAAATAAAGATGAGTCCATCAGTACACAAATTTTCTACAAAAGTCCCTGTTCTTCTCTTCCTGCTTTAGACTCCCACATAATGGAGGGAACTGTTTAATTTTTAAATTATATATGAAATATAAATTAAAATAGATTTACTTGTAACCAGCACTGCAAAATACTCACACACCAAAAAACCAAAAAATATCACATAGTGCAAGTAGTAATAATAGTAACCTCAAATTTAATGAAGTCTTGACTCTTTTTGCCATATTTACAGGTAATATTTACAGTTACACTATATAAATAAAAGCTAAAGGAAACACATAAAAAAGATCACAGTTTTCCACCCTAATTCCAGGTCAGTACAGATGTTTGAAAAAATGTTGCTAAACAGCAAAAAGAAAAATGAAAGTACTTCTGTATCACACCAGTAAATATATAAATACAATAATGTTATGAAAAGAGATGTTCTGTGCTTTAAAAAAAATATCTAAGACTTCACAACATACAGTTTGTTTGAATGCATTGTATCAACAAATAGTCAACTAATACATGATGGTAGCTTGCATCTGCACTGTTAAAACATTCCTGGAGCACTACTATTATTTAGCACTGTTTAATGCAATTTATTTCATGTATAGTATATTGTTGAGACTCTCTAATCCAGCAGTATTATTAGCTACCTAGGTTAAAAAAAGAAATACAGCACAATTTATCATTCCTTAACTGTGCCTTCTGTATTTATATAATAGAATAATAACATTTTAAAGGATACACAGCACACAGCAAACCAGAAACACCTATGCTTATAGCTGTAAGCAAACATTCAACTACTACTGATTTAAAGACAAAACCAAAAATGAACAAAACCAACCCCACCCTGCACTTCCACCAAAAAAAAAATAAAATCTGAACACCACACACACCACAAAACAAACCGCGTTTTGTCTGGGAACATCCAGAAAAGCTGTCACACTCAATCCTCCTCCAATTCCATTTTAAATTACTTGGAATCAAATGCTTCATGGACACACATGCATATATGAAAGCATGAAAATAGATTAGAAATACAAAAATTTGCATAACATCCCAAATTTTAACATTGGAGGAGTTCTGCTATCCATTTACATGAAAAAAACCCAACGATATGAACCAAACTGAGTTATGTTGTATCCCTATCATCCATGGTATTGAAAACACTTAAAAAGCTAAAGAGATTTTCTTGCCCATGCACTTCTCCTGTACCAACAGTTTACAGGACCAAACCAGAAATGGGGCAACTGTCAGTACTGCTCTGCAGCTTCCCTGTATGTTTCTATTTTGAAATGCACTACAAAGCTCTCTCAAGAAGGTATGCAAAGTGTTGGATTTTTTTTGTTTGGCTGTTGTTTTTAAATTATGCATTTAAAGACACTAACAGTATCAAGCTCCTTCTACTATTACATTTACTTCCGAGTTGTCAGTTAAGCACAAGACCAGGAAAAATGCCTAGACAGGTCTGGGTCCTAAAAGAAGAATATTGATTATTAAGACTTTTTTTTCAACATTTTTTTTTATAAATTTAAAAGTTGCAAGTTCCAAATTCAATAAGGTATGGGCAGGACTTATTAGTAGTTACTGTAACACTTAAAACTTATAAACAAACTATACAAATCAACATTAAGTAGAAATAATTGTTGCCTTCAAAAAAATCTATGTTCATAAATAGAAACACTGAAAATACTACACAAGGAAAAAACACCATAAAATTCTCCTCTTCAGCTCACCACATTCAGGACAAGTTGGTGCCTTAACTCATTTCATTAACTTTTTACCTACATTTCAACCATTATTCATTGACCTTTCATCATATCCACTCAGATACAGAGTCTTCTCCACTAAAATATATTTTAAGTATTGTCTTAACATCATACAAAACTCCAGTGCTGCAAACAAACTCAAACTACAGCTTCTCCTAGAAGCCTGGGGAAGGTGCTTGCTTATAGCATTCCCTTCAGCCCAGACTACATCACACCAGTCTGCTCTGAACTAAGTTTGAGCTAGCCACCTTAGAGTTTCAGTTCCCTCCCAGGTACACACAGACAAAACTTTTAATTTCTGCATTCAAAGTCTGTCCTGATTCTTCAGCTCAGGCAGACTAAACTGAAAATGCACCTCTCCTTGGCACTAGGATACATGAAGATGCCCAGCTTGCATCGTTACAGAACAAAATATGTCGTTTCAGAGACATTTACAACTCTGTGTAAGCTACAACTGTACTTGCAAACACAGAAGCAGCAAAAGACAATCACTTCTCAGAAATTTGTGTATGTAGTTCAATTTTTGCTTAGCATTCCTCCTTCCACAGTTCAGCCAAAAGCTGATGCCCATGGGAAAAAAGCAGCTACAATATTATTATATACTATTAATAATTATTAATCATTAGTATGAATAATATTATGCCAATATATTATTATAAGAGGTACTTAGAAAGTACCTCTGGAGCTCATTTAGTCTGACCCCCTGCTCCAAGCAGGGCCAGCTTCAAACCTACTTCAGGTTAATTAGAGCCTTGCGCTGTCAACTTTGGACAGTCTTGAAAGACAGAGAACCCACGGCCTTACTGGGCAAGAATTGAGATGAGGTAAATCACAGATTACAGATTTCACAAGGATATTGACATTTTCTTATCACCAAAAACTGCCAAAAGCCCCTACTATTATTGACAAAATCATATTGCCATGTCAAATAGCACTGAAAGAGTTAGCAGCAGCTGTCCGTTCCTATAATAGAGTTTCTGCACTGAAAACTTGCTTCTGACAGTATTTTTCAAGGCAGAAACATTTCCTGAAGTCATCTTGCCAAAACTGACAAAACTCCTGGTATTCAGTCAGAAATATTTCCTTTATTTTTAGGCATATAGGTCCATGTTTTTAATGCTATGCTGTAATAACAGGAGCAAATACGGCACATGCTCGCTGCCTTTAAAACCAACAGACACATCAAATCTGTGGAGAAAAAAACTGTTTACAAACAAGTCAGACAAAATAAAGGAAAAGATCATTAATATATCATTGTGATAAATGACTTGTACTTCTGAAGTCAACTTCTGTTGAAGAAGTTTTTAAAATTAATTACAGAAATAAGCACAAAGACAACCTAAGGATTCAAATTTCTCTAGGAATTTGTAGCCAAGGGAAACATTCCTTTTGCCATAATTTTATATTTAGTGCTTCCCTCACTCTCTTCTATTCTACCTTCATCTGCTTTACCACAGAAATATTAGTAATGTTAATTCTTTTCTGGTTTTGCTGAAATTTTAGAGATCTCAGACATGAATCATTTTATCTAAATAATTCTCTACTTTTTCTCATAGTTATTCATTAGGGATCAGTAATTAAATAAAATTATTAACCTGGAGATTGAAAAAAAATCTTTACCCAAGCAGTCAGCTTGGCATTCCTTTTCTTATGTCAACCTCAACAGTTCTCTAGCTGTCATCTAGAAGTCCAAGAGAGGACCTGAATTTTTAACATAGAAACTAGCAGAAAACTAGAAAACAAATCTCAAACTTTTTTGAATATGTATACACACATGTACACATACATGATAATCAGGAAAAAGCACAAAGGGGAAGTAGCCTTCCCCCATTCCCAAAGTCACTTTAAAAAGTTCATAGAAGTTTAGACTCATACCTGCAAGTGTAATCAAAGGTTTTAAACTCACCTCAAAAAGTTCTAGTTATTACAGATATCAACACACACTGCTAAACCAGAACAGTTAGTTATACCATTTTAATCAATTCCTGTTAGTACAGCTACATTTTAACTTGACTCACCTACCATATCAGCTATATACTACAGCATTCTTTTTCAAATCTCTGTAAACAGACCGGCAAATTGTTCAATTCAATAAACAGTATTAACAAATTTTCTGGATTCTAAAGCTTCTGCTGATTTTGGACACAGCCATAAAAGCAGACTTCAAAGAGTATTTTGACACCTTTATTTCAGCATTCCTTCTATGCTATAAATAGCACCTACTTGCTGTTTAAGCTAATCAAAGAAAACTTTAAGTATAAATAGAAACACAAGTTGCAGGGAAATACTGAGCTGGCATTACTTAAGTATGCACACAAGAATACTGCATAGAAAACTATAAGCAAACCTACATCGTGAATTTTTCCCCATATAGCAGTACCATGCAGCATGCTATTTCGTGAGAAATGTTTCAACGTTAACAAACCCTCTTAAGACAGATGGAGCTATACCAATGTAAGTGTCTTCTCTCTTAATAGCTGCTACTGCCTGATGAACTGGTATTTGCAGAAGCACTTCTTGAAAGCAATACAGGTTCAAGTCAGCTCAAAAACTCAACTAAAAACTACTCCTACAATAGACAAATTATCAGTTTGTACAACTGCATGACTGCAAAAGCCATTGTAAGAGAAGGACTACATGACTAAGATAAAAGGAACTGTGGGACTGATCTCTTCTAGATAGTTACAAATCAGTTTAAACCAAGATGAACCTATCCTGGGAAAGTGTAACAAACGTACACACACACACAAACAAAAACAAATAAAAAAATCCCTTCCTCCCTGGAGTGAGCCATTAACTTTCAACTTGGCAAACTTATACACATGCTATACAATTTTTTGATTAGTTATGAAAGAGTAACTGGTTTCACGAGCACTTCAGAGAGAACATACAAAGCATGAAATAACTGTTTTGCACAGCACTCCCATTCTCTTAAACCTGCTATGCTTAACCAATGGTAACTTCCATTGATAATTCCATGCACAGAGATTTTTGCTACAGAATTCACTTGTCTGGGTTTTTTTGGTTTACATACTTCATATTGCCAGCACTTAAAGCAGCCTCAATTCACCACTGCTTCAAGCTTGCTCAAAAAGTATGTACCAGACAGTAGCAGGGAGCAACTGCTACTGTGGGAGTCTTTGACATAACTTACAAGATAATTCCTTGTGTTATTTCCTGTATTCCAATTCCTTCATCTATTACAAAGTGTAGCAAGATGCAAGAATTAGGTCCTACAACTTCTTTGTAGGGAATGCAAATTAGAAACAAGTGTAGCTGCACCTCAATAATCTATCATTTTTGATGTGGAAGTGCCATCACATAGATTAAAATGTAGGTATAAGTAATTACAAGAGCCAATTAACCTGTAAAGAAAACAGAACCTATTTTCAGGTAAAAATATTTTGCAAATGTTATTTCATATAGAAGAATTTTAAAGTAACTACATAGAAAGATGAAGTCTCTCTAAAGTGAAGTCCATTTTCCATTTAGACTTCTGGAAGACTGGAGATTTTTTTTTTTTTTTTCTTATTCCCCCCCCCCCCCCCCCCAAGTTCTGTCCATGCTTTTGCTGTCAGCAACCTGGCTTAAAAAGCTGAAGACAGTGCCAAGACACAAGTTGTTGACTTCTCTGCCAAATATTCTTCTATTGTTTTTGCGGATTTAAACTGACATCTGCTTGGGTAAAGTAACAGTCACAAAACAGTCCAAATTAAAGAGCCTGAAAATTGGGAAAGCATGGCAAGATCTTTATCAACACTTGGAAACCCATTCAGTTATTCTTTAGTTTTGTTATTTTCTTGTTCTCTCTTCAGAAATGGATAAGCCATGCAAAAGAAGTCATCAAATGCCTTTAAAAGTCTGGCTAAAATCCTGGTAGGTTTAAATTTAGGCAGTGTTGGTAGAATGATTCACAACCTAATTCCTGGTGATGAGCAGCTTAAATGAAGAAATTTGATTTCTCAATTACCATTTTCCAATATTCTTCTTACTCAGGTCTCTCTTGTTTACTCGATAGAATAAGAATCCAGGTTTCTAGTATTATTATATACTTATTCCTAATCTTGTTCTTCCCAACCCAAGTGAGAAATAATTAAATGCAAATAAATCCTAGAGTAGGAATCCAGGTGGTGTTACACTAAGCAGCTTTTACCAGCTAAAACCTCTTTATGGCATTCACTTTATATTTTAAAGATATTCCAGAGGCACATCCAGCAAATTTAGGAATTGATTCCTACCCATTGAGACCATTTACATATCCATTCCCACAAAATGCAGTTTAACAGCAAAAAACTTCATTTGTGTCAGCCAAGAATCTGTATTTCCGTTCTTCAAGATACCTGAAAAGGAATAAACCCACAGGCTTTCTCTTTTCTTTACTAACACAAGAGAATACTGATTCCAAAAAACTAAACCTTCTAACAGAGTTCTCGTACTTCAAAGCCTTTTGAAGTTTTGTGTATACAATTTACAGTAATTTAGTATTAGCAATAGTAAGTCATATTTATGAATATTCTTGTTACTTTGGAACTCCAAATTCTGACATCAGTTATGGGGTGGCATGCAGAGAAACAGAATTTAGTTTTCAGAGTTGTCAAGCACTGACATCTGTATGTAAGAAAACTTCGAAATTCACTGCTCTAGTAAATTCCTGAAGTTTCATTAATAAAAAAAATAACAAAAGTCAAATCTATAACTTTGTAGAAAAGTTACATAATTTATGCTTAAAGCTGTAACTGTATTTGTATCCCACTTGTTATATTTTCCAAAAAATGTATTTCTTGAGAGCAATATTATAAAGCATAGTTATCTCCCAATAATCCAAGTACTGATTTAGAATTGAAGAAAAATCATTCTTCAAATGTCCATGTTTTTAGGTAGAACTGACACGTCTTTTGGAGAGAAAGGGAGAAAAGAGGAAAATAAATTTTATATTTATTTTTTTTTCCTTTGCAAATAAATAATCAGTCTGTCATTTAGGCTGTTGAAAATATCTCATTCTACCCTCACCAAGCTTGTATCATGCAAGTTTATCTCCAACTATCTCTTAGGATTTCTGAAGGCAAGTACAAATTTAACAGTTCAATTCCATTTACAATCTGAAAAACAATTTCTGCTTTAAAATCTCTTTGCCTGGTACCACCTCACTCGCACAAGCACCTTCATGCATAAAGTTAAGTCAGTTACATCAGTCTCAATCAATACTCAACTAGCAGACACTATCTAATGATTTCATAAGTTTTACAACCCTTTCATTAAGGGATATAAAACTTATGAAATCATTAGATTTCATATCTAATGATATGTAGCATTTTCGTGTTAACATAGTTTTTTTCAAAACAAGTTAAGACCAACACGTTAGTACAAGGAACATATTGCCACACCGCAATGCCTTGTGCATACACAGGATCCATCAAAGCTTTAGTGATAAGATACCAGAGATACTCTTCAAGGCCATTCCTAAGAATCTGCGTAACCATAATTAAAACAACACTCTCCTCACTTACTACTAGTAAATGAATATTTATAAATTGGTGATTAGCGTTGTTCTTGAGAGCAGCTGAACTAGGTGAGATCAAAAGTCTGCATAACACCGTGCCCTGTTCCCAGCCGTGATTAGCAGCAAGTCTCTTGGAGAGCCCATCAGTACAGGGGAGACACAGCAATACCTTGCTTCAGCAATTGTAAGCCTCAAAGGTGGGATACTACATGACAGATGACCACACACTCTTCTTCCATGAATGCAGACTTACATCCTGCAGAATCCTGAGCTATACTTTCTGTGTGTTTTCACTTTCCTTAATTACATAAGCATTTCTCTCAGATATTTTTAACATTAGCCACAAGGGTCAACTCTTCTTGATTCGTAGTTCCTCCTGCTAGTTCTTTTATTGGAAGATACAGCAAATATGTTCTCTACTTTCCTTTCTACCATTTATAATTTTATAGACTTACGCTCTCCACATCAGCCCTCAGTGAAATATTATTACAGGCATCCTTCAAATGACGAGCTTCTATCTTTGATCACCCTTGACAAACTTCTCTACCTTCTTTACTTCTATTATATCATTTTCCTGTTAAACTAGTACTACTTTAGCATAAAGCTATACTCATGTTTCCAGACATGCCTAACTAGAACAGTATTATATCAGATGTCAAGCCTTTACAGTCACGTGACTTTTTCACCTGGAGTCTGATTTTAAGAAGTCTTCTTTCTGTCTACACTGTGGATCAAGGCATCAGTTTCCATTTTTTTCCTAACTGAAAATGACAGAATATAATCTGAATATCAATAGATCATATTTTTTATATCCTGAGGGTGTGCAACACTGTCAATTCATAAACCTTACATCACGAAGATGTTAGATTTATAAAGTGATGCCACCTTTCAAACAGGAAATCTTGTTAAAAAGAGCTAGAAATCCTTGCATGAAAGGTCGGTCAAAAGCAGTGGCACCACGACAAAAAAAAAAAAAAAAAAAAAAAAAAGAACACCTAAATCAGAAAGACAAACACTTTCCTGAAAGGCTTAGAAGTCTCTCAGCACTGCCAGGAGATCAGGTAAAAAGTAGAAATAACCCCTGCTTGTCTCTAATAAACAAGCTATCATTGCATCTGTCTGTCTGGACAGTACCAGTCATACAGCTCATGACAACAAAATGCTAATTAGGTATAGATGCTTTATTTCCACTTGCCTGCCACTACAGTTGGTAAGTTGACCATCTATTGGTAAGTTCCCCCCCACTTCCGGGAAATTCTAGTAAGACAAAAAATATGATATAGTTGCACGCAAAGCTTTAAATGCATGTAGAGCTTCCTTGCTAAAACTGCAAGAATATTAGTTCTATGAACAGACATTTCTCCAAGTTTATTTTAACAAAGGGTAAATAAAAGATTCAATTAAGATATTGGTTTAAAAGGAGATATAAAGAAGAAAAAAACCACAAACACCCCAGAACTTAGCCAACTTTAGAAAGACATCACTAAAATTTAGGATCTGGTGGCTTCATAGACTGAAGTGATAAAATAGCATCTATCATCTGCAGATTGCCTGTGTAGATGTTCATATCACATCAGGGAACAAAAAAATGCTATTTTTTAACTGCTTCTGGGAAACAAGACTCACAGCTTAAATTTAGTGCCCGCTTCAAAAAATCTGTACTACTATTCACAACAACTGGGATTTATATGAAAATCTTTGAAAGGCAGTCTGACAAAAGGAGCTTATACTCTCCTCCGTATGGCATGTTACTGTGGAATTCAGTATTCAACATGGCACATTTGTAGTGAGAGTGCAATCTTGCTCCTAGTTAACTTAAATAAGAAGCCAAGTATTACACTTTTTTAAGAAACCAGTGGTAGAATCTATCTAGAAAGGGATTTCAATTTTCAAATCACTACCTAAAGAATGAACACTGCAAGTCAGCTACAAACTCTTGACCCCAGTATTAACACTACAGAAATGTGCTTTTTTTTTGTTATTATTTTACTTTGGGAAAGTCCCTCTCCCCAGGCAAGGCAAATTAAAAAAAAAAAAAAAAAAGGAAAAGAAGTCAATTAAGTAGTCAAAATAAACAAGCATATAAAAAGGAAAAAACATTCACCAAAATGAGTTCTCTATAGAATGTCATTAGAGACCTCAATAAAATTTATTTTTTTTTAATGCTGAACCACTTATACAGGGCAAACAAGAAAATCTTTTAATTGGCCTCTAACTTCATATTCCTCCACGTATTAATCTTGTACCACAATGAAAACCTTTAATTTGTTTTCATAGCAGAAAGGTCCCCTACAAGCAGATGGTTAACTTTGGTTAGATAAAAAAAAAAGAAAATCTTCCAATGGGAGAGCTGAGCCATGTAAAATGTTTAACATGAACCACTTCAGCTGCCTCAAAACAGGTTATAAAGATACATAAACTTTTGATGAATTCACACTGTTCAGTTCATCTACTGCCCAGACAGGTCATATCTTGAAAACATACCTGTTTCCTTTAAGCTGAAAACAACAATAATTGTATATAAATTCCTGTCCTAACTCCATGTAATTCTCTTCTCAGCTGCTGGGACTATATGCCAGTTCTATTCCCAAGTATTTGAAAAAGCACAAAGCTATCTTCCCTGCAGATTTTTTTTTTCTCCATTGAAAGTTTTTTTTCCTGAAGAAATGTGTCAATTCAGAAGCATGCTGCCTCTCCCCACTTATCTCCCTACCTATTTACTAGTGTAATTCACAAAATATTTCTATCACTCAATAGGTTGCTTCCAGTTACTGATGCACATCAACTAACATTCTGATACCATTACCTTTTTGCGACTTACCTCCTTAGCTTTCTGAGAACCAGTTTCTGTCAAATTATTATCTTGGCCATTACTATGCTACCTGGTGAATCATAACAGCATAAAGTAGTAAACACTGGAAGATAAGTACAGCTAATTACTGAAAATAAAATCACAGCTTCAAAGATTGTTCCACACATAATGTTTATATACTCTCCTTTATTACACCTTGAGGCAAGTAAATATATATTTATTAAATATCCAAGTATAGCTTACAGACTAGTAATGGTCTTTTATAATTTCTGATGGCCCAAAGAATTATCAAAACACCAAAGAGGGTTCAGAACATATACAGCAAAAGCTCAAAGCAGTATCCCCAGAGAACTCTAGAACAAGCATTTCCATGATATTTTGTGCAGTACAAGACATGGTCTAAAAACATGAAAAGTTGAGCTTCCTTGGAAAATGAAGAAACAACAGTGGGTTTGGATGCAAATTAAAAAAAAAAAAAATCAAGTACTTGAACACATAATAGAAATACAAGTTGCTAAGTTATGAAAACGTATTATGAAATTAGATTTTTCTCCTTTGCCATTTCTTTTGAGTGCTAAGTGCTAAGTACGTACCATTATATGGAATTAAGTCAAGCAACTTTTTTTTTTGTTTTTACCATTTCAATACATAACTTGGAATGCAACCAATGAAATAGCACATTTATCTCTAAAAATAAGACCAGAGAGCTTAGTAGCTCTTTATTATGTTTTCCTTACAAGGATCCTTTACAGAAAAGTACATGTTTCAGTTTAGAACAATGATAATTAGTGCCTGTGGGAATAAAGCAAACTAATTTTTCCACAGCAATATAATTTCCTGTAACTTTAATTTTTACATGATGATGCTCTAGTAGCTGCTCAGATACAACATTTTACTGTCTACAGTGTGATCAGGATTTGAAACAATTAGCTGTTTTCAGTTTAATCCCCCCCATTTAAAAAGAGTTAGTTTTACTCATTTATTATAAAAAAAAACTGTATATGAAGAAAGAGAATTTGCCAGTAAGCTACACATATTTTTATGGATGCTAATGAATTCCTCTAACTTTGGATTAAATTATTTAAAGTGACACAACCAAACAGATGCAACTTGTAAGTGCATCTGGATTACAGGCATTGCAGCCATCCCCTTCTCGATACTGCAATGGAACTCATCTTCAGAACTCCGGGAATCCATCTTCACTGACTAGGAAGACTAGTATTTAATCTACATAAAAGGGGGCATAGCCAAACACATAAATAAAGCTATAAGAGCTGCCAGTGGTTTGCAGAGAGACAACATTACAGAAGCTACACACCAACATGTAATGCCAATCCCAGAATACTCTTAACACAGTTCAGATGTGTAGGAAACTACTGTTACCTTAGAGCCCCTGAACAGCTATTTTACATTCAGCAACCGTAAGAAACAGTGTTTTAAGGGGAATGTAGCTGTACAAAAGTCAGCAAATGCAACCAAATTTGACAGAACCTGCACACTTTCCTAATGAAATGAAAAATAGATATCAGCACTTTTTTTTTTTCTTTTCTTCAAGTTTTAATGGTGCACTGGGAACTATGTTTAATCATCATGCCTCATGAGGAGGATTCATTAAAGACTTCAAAAGAAGCTTCTAAAAAAGACCAATATTCTATTTCATAGGAGAAAAAACACCAACCAAACAACAAACCAATCCCTACGTTCCCTTGTAGACTTCTCAGACAACTGTATTGGATCTTTCCCAAAATAAATCCTGGGGTTATAAAATTAGACCAAGAAAAGCACTGATGTAACGATGAGTTGAACGGACATCGTGTCATTCACTCAGGCAGTTCCAAAAGCCAAAACAGAGTCAATCCACAAGACAAAGTTATGCACGTATTAGTAGTTACATCATCCTTATGCCCTGACTTTAAGGCTCTAGAAATTCAACAGCACTAGTGCAAATTGTTGTAAAACAAGAAAACCCAGCAAACCTCACAAATCCTAACAGCCAGTTCTATACCAGACTTCTTGTAATCCTGCTGAAAAAATTCCCATCATTTTCAAATGGAAATCAGAAATTATTATTACATCATTTCATAAACAACAAACCCCACGTTCTTTTGAGTAAGTAACAAAAATAGCTTTTTATTTAATTTTGAAAGAAAGTATGGAACTGGTAGATTAGCTGGTCCTACTACTCCACAGCCAATAACCTGAATTTTTACTTAAATATTTTAAGCATTGTCCTACCAGTACACAGGTATTTATGCTTTAAATTTTTAGAGAGAAATGCTATGTAAAGTTGATCTCAAATAATATCAAGTATAGTGAAATATGCTGTTTAATGGCACTAGACTATTAATAGAACCGTTCAAGAAACATATTTGAGTACCATTCTTCAAAGACTGCTTTATGCACCATAATACATTTATCCTTGCTTCAGAATGAGCCATTTCATAATGCACTAATTTGAACTTAACATTACTTTACTTACAAGACAGCTACAAATGCTTTCCATTTTAGAATCTGTTTTATTCTCAGTTCACCACTGTACTTTTTCATTAATAGCCCCAACAGTTAATTTCAATATTCACTTTAATCTGCTAAGAAAATTGGATTGTAGCATTCAATAATCAAGTATTTCTTCATCTGAGTCTCATGAAAGCCTCCCACACAAAGCCACAGATGTGTTGGTAAAACTTTACCAGGAACATTACAGAAGCACGTAAAGCAGTGTGGACTTACCTAACGATGGCAACACTATTTATCTCCTCCACAAAAATAAAAGTTTTGATAAAAAGAAAGCAAAATTTCCCTGACAAGTCATATTTTTCTGTTGTCATTTCACAGTAACATTATTATGACATCTTAGAGACCTGGAGATAAAATGGAGAATTTATCAGTCTCATCATGGTGTGGCCAACAGAACGCACCAAAGAACAATCCAACCCCTGACTTGTCCATTAACATTCAGAGGTTATTTTCTTCTAGTTTCACCAATTGGGCAGATTCCCACCACCAAAACTAATAGCAGCCAATACTTCATACACAACAGTTCAAAAGACAAATATGCCTAAACATGCTGATCCACTGACGGTACCACAAAGCCAAAAAACTCAAGTTCAATTGTTAATCCATACTTTCACTCCTTGTAAAATGAGAATGGCTGCATCAAGTCCTTAGCAGCACACAGATGCAAGTAATTCAAACTATCATATGACTAATTAAAGAGCATCACTGATCTAAAGGAAAAATCACTGGGCATTTCGCCCTCAAAAGAACTGGCAGGTTCATATGAAGTACAGGAGACTGTCATAAAAAGCAATTTGGTTTTGCTGTGCTATGCGAGTTTCACCACAGTCCTTTTTCCCCACCGTTCTTTTTCAGGAAAAAAGGTAGGGAAGGAGGTGAGGAGAAACATGGAGTAATAGACAGGCTGAAGATTTTATTTGTTATCAAAACCACATGACTTCAATGCCTAAGTATCAATGTTTTAAATATGTTGAAGGTGAGCAGCATGCACACACATGTACTGCTTCCTCTGGCTTACAACCTTAAAGAAATATGCCAAATAATCCATCAGTGTATATAGAGAGATGTTCTTAAAAATCCCTATTAATTACCACAATTACAGTGAGATGTCCCTAGCACTACTCTGCTTTTAGTTTAGGGGAAAGAAGTAAACAAAGTAAAAAATAAAACAAATCTGTAAAGCATAACATATAATTTAAAGTCTCGACTTTTCACTGTTTAGCACCATATCCTAAGCAGGTTCTAATTTTGACTGACTCGCAGAAGATCCTGCAGGGTTCATTTCAGGCTGCAGGCATTTGATACTGAACTGACCTCACAGTATTTACATTACCCTTAGGAAAATTTGGCATGCAGTCCAACTGGGGAAGATCATGTCTAAAACTACTTGAGCTACCAGTGCTTGAAGCAAGCAGAACAACAGTGAAAAGAGTAGGGTGAACATTAAGGGCACATGTACAGAAATAAATTAAAAAGGAAGAAGAGAAAGAGAAGGTCAAACAGCAGAAGAAAAGAAGTAACGAGGAGACAAGAGATGGAAACAGTTGTTTTTCTGATATAAGTAAGTCCCTAATTGGTTTTGGGTTAGGTTTTGGGTTGGTTTTTTTGTTTGGGTTGTGTTTTGTTTTGGGTTTTTTTTCAAACTAGTAGTGCAGACAGGCTTTTCAACTAGTAAAAAGCAAACTACTTCAAACTCAAGGAAAATAAACTGATCAGAAGACTTGAAATATTTGTCTCTGCTCAAAACAAATTAACAGCTGCCAACCACAGCTTTGCCTCTTGTGGTCACCATACCTATGTCAAATTTAGAGAGAAAAAAAACAAAACCATAAAACTCCCCCACCATAAGCTCTGCTTTTGACTATTCCCACTACAGTTGTAATAGACATCTGTCAAACCCAAAACAGATTCACCTCCACTCATTACAATTTAGGTCCTTACTGCTCCAAAGAAATCAGATAGGAATACAAGTGCCAGTCAGCAAACCCTACTCCCATTTCCCTTCAAAGTGCTTATCTCATCTTCAAACAAGTGAAAAAAATGTTTGTTCTTCACAAATTCGCTCTGTCAACTACATAATCTTCTACACACTAGCCTGCTGAAATCCTATGAAACACAGGTTCTGAACCAACCAGGTTATTTCTTCACCTCCTTGAAAAATTAAATAAAAACCTTAAGTTACCGTAATTTCTTTGAAAACCCCTTTTCCAATTGCACAAGGCAATTTTTAAACAAAGTAATAAAATAATTGAAAAGCAAGAGTTCTTGCACAAGTTAATGACTGCAATACCTGTCTGAAATGATGGTATCTTCAATCCGCACTAGAAGTTTTAGAAGTTTCCATCTGCTTTAATTACTTACAAGTAGCATCACTAAAAGTCAAAAGGAAAAACCAATGCCATTACTGAACGACTATCAAAAGACTCGCTCCTCTTATTTAAAACCAGGATGTTAATAACTCCAACGCTGCAGCCTGATGCAGTCTCTCAGGTAGCCCAAGCTCGAAATCACTTAAGGGCTGTGAAACACAACCAAACCCACTTACAAGCTGATATGACATCACTGCTTAAATCAATAGGTTGTTTTTTTTTACTTATGTCTCACTTAACGTAGTTCTTTTCTATCTACAAAATCGCAAGATTTTGACCCAACTTACGTATTTAAGCTCAAAAATGTTTTGAGGCAGCAAGAGATTATAATGAAGCACTGGCATTTGAATTGACTGCTGAATTTGATAGCACTATTTGTTGTTTTAAACCACAAGTGAGCAATCAGAGGTAACAAATCCCGAATTTCTTGTTAGACAGGTTTGGCACTCTCACCTGAAGTTGAACAAAAACCACAGAGTGAGCTCTGTTCTGAAGCATATTGCAAAATCTCTTTCATGTTTAGCTTAGGATACAAGAATAAACAGCATTTCAGGAAGAAGTTCAGATTTCTCCTGATGTCTAGAAATCTTTTTATATTTTGAAAGTGAAGCAAAATGCAAGCATTCCATGTAAGAAATCTGGAGTGGGGGTCCTTGAAAGAGGCATAATGTGACCTGTATACACATGTGTATGTGTATATACATATATATACATGAAATACACAACCACTGCTGGCAATGAGAGGACCAAAAGGTTAGTTTCATTTAATTTATATTTAATCAGAAGTCACTTTACACATAATACTATGTATCACTCATGTAAATAATTCCAAAACTTGGCCTTTTATGCTGTTTACTACACATTGTGGAATGTACTCAGCTGGAAAATTAAGCAGATGTAATGGATTTGTTGTCAAGTTTGTCTGCTCTTAAGAACAAGAAACTTTTCTTAAGCCCTATTTGTTGCTAACAGTGCAGAGAAAGTTTTAACCACAGAACGTCTTTAATTTGACTTCCAGGAAAAAAAAACCACCTTTAGTTTAGTAATTGAATTATCAGACAGACAGGAGCTGCAGAGAAATACCAGAATCAGTACAAAAGGAAATAAAAGTCAAACCACCTTTTCCAGCAGTGTTACCACAATTAGCACTCTACTTCCTTCTAGTCTCATCGCCACACTACAAGGCAAGGTTTGCTGAAGCATTGCCAATTGCAATATTGTCAGTTCATTTTTATCTGAAGTTGAGCAAAAGGAGGTACATACACAGGAGACAGAGTGTATGGCAGAGATCAGAGCACACTACTGTCTCAGGGTTCTTCAGCCTGGTGTAGTCCCTACTTATGCTTGTATAAAGAGATAAGAAACCCTAAATCAGTATTTTTTACTGACTGCAAACTACAGACAGATGGCCCATGACTCCCATTGATGAGTGTAAATACTTAGGTTCCTAAATACTTCAAAGTCATTGTAGCACAATTGTAGTAACTACCTCCTATCTGATCAAGGACAACTATAGCTACTTACTACCGTAAAAGTCACTATATTAGAGATATTCTTAGGTGTTTGATTCAACCAACTAAAAATGTATGGGTTCAAATGTCAAATCTTTTAACTCTGCAGATACAACGAAGGTGGATTAATTAGTAAAAACTAAAATGTTACTAATTGCAAAAAAGTTTAGTAATATTTATGTGCTTTAACAACCAAAAACATTTCAGTGTTTCAGATCAGGTAAGCAACTGATATCCACATCAAGCATAGAAGATAGAGATTGTACTATAAAAGAGATTTAGGATCAGAACAGATAATACAAATTTCTAATGAAGTGTAACTTGCATCATTATTCTGATTAAAATTAATTGTTAAAATAAACATTTGACATTATGAACTTGATTGCTCAAATGCATGTTACTGTTTGTAATTTTCTTTTTCAATCTTTGTGTCAAGTGTTATCCAAAAACTTCAACTAAAAAGTTTTATATTTGGAGGATTTTCTTTGTATATGGAAAAATAATAAAGAAGCGTTACAAATGGTGTGGCCAACATGTAAAAACAACAAACCAACCAACCCCCACCAGCACCCCAACGGTCCTGGCCAGCTTTACTCTCTCCATCAAGAAACCAAATTATCTTTTTTGACATTTAATCAGATTAATTTTTTTTCTTCCCCATAGTTATTTGAAAGCACCATGTGTTTATTCTTATTGTTCGCAATATTTTATATCAACGTGAGATTTCTTTCATATAAACCAAATTCATTGAATAATTTTAAAGAAGATATGTCATCTGTTTTTACACATCCCAAAAGATATTTGCAAAAATTATAAGTGTTAAACATTTGTCAGCAGCTGCATAGTCTGTAGGATTTAACACAAAATTAATGAAAAAAATTACAGAATTATGCTAGTAGTACAGCTCAGAAAAAAAGCACAAAACCCTGTATTTTTGCAGGATTTATACAATTTCAGTAGTTCTACTTACTCAAAGAATAGTAAAGAATATGCAAATTTCCATGAAATACTGAAATTGAAAGATAGCAGAGATGGCATTTTAAATCAAAACTTTCAGCAGGTATTTTCCTTTCAAACACCTTTGTTTACTAGGATCCCTCTTACCTGGTCTGACACACTGAAATGTTTCCAGTTAATAAAACACAAACGTAATTTTTTATGTATTTGTTTCTATTACACATGATTTATAATAGATTCAAAGAAGAAGAATACAGAAAGCTAATTTTAAAGGATAGGTTGCATGGCAATATAGGTTTCCTTACAAATAATTGTTCTTACTAAGTAACTATGGAGAAAGCCATGAAGACCTAAGTTGCTGGAGCCTCCTGAATACGGCAAGTGGTTTTGGTTTGGTTTGGTTTTTGGTTTTTTTTTTTCATTTTTCATATAAAGCTCCGAGACCATCACAGGCTACACAGGCATTCAAAATGCTGTCTTTTTTTCCACTTCACAGATTTCAAATAAGTATTCAACTCAAGTTTTATAGGTCTGGAGCAGAAAGATACAACTTCACAACCAACTATTTAAGCAGATTTCCCAGTCCTACCCAGTACTGGGAAGTAGGAATCTTTCCCACAGTTTTACTGAAGTGCCTATACTATCAAGTTCCCATTCCCCAACTTCTACTTCTGAAAGTGGCTACTGATGCAACTTCTTCACCCTCAACATCACCGTTGGAGAACACCTTCCCTTCAACCAAATGCAAAAGCAAGTGAAATAAACAGAGAAAAGCTGCTGTCTTCCACGTTCAAAAGAAAGAAGGCAAGGGAAATAGAGGAGAGAATGGGGAAGTGTTTAAATTTAGATATTTACTTACTGAAACACAGAAAAACATACAGGCACCACATTGGCAGAAATCCCAGCAGTCAGGGGTATGGAACTTAGCTTCCAGCAAGCATTGGCCTCAAGCTTCACATGAGTTTTCTCCCCCTCTCACTCAAACAGAAGCGTACTGAAGATCACTCTAAACTGCCAACCAAAGTGTATCTCAGGTTTAATGAAAGTGTAATTCATTATAATAAGAGCCAGCGTAACATAAACATATGCAGGAAAAACAGGCTTAGCGCAGCACCACAAGATGCTAGTTTTGATCCAGTACAACAAAACACTTGCAGACCACAGAAAAAAAGTGAGTGCAATTCCTTTAAAGTAGAAGCAGAACACAGTGTGTACCAGGTAAAATCTGGACCCATAAAAGTTCTACCAAATACTGGCTACAGCAAGTAGACTCCTTTGTTGGCAGTGTTCACAAAGCACCTGCCTGCCAGTTCAGGTGTTTTTGGAAGTGTCCCTCAGTTCCAGGTACTGCAGGGCATGGATACCAAAATGGGGAAAATAAAAAGAACCTGTGCAACACCCTGACACAGCAGGAAGATGGAATACTGGTAAGGACCTAAAAATAATTCTTAAGAGCACATACCAGTAATCTTCTTTTCGCAAAGGGGTGAGGGTTGGCAAAAGAAAAAAGCATCACTATATTTACAAAAAAACACAGCAACCATCTACATAAAGTCACAATCGATCAGTATTTCCTTTTCTTTTTACCATGCTTCACACATTGTAGATAGCAAAAACAAAAGACCACAGAAGAATGCGCTACACTGTAGTAACACCTTAGATGTATTATCTTTACCAGCTACTATTACTCAATCACTAATTAAGACCATAGAGAAGAAATATGATCATTTCCAAAACAAGAATCTAAAATTAGGAAGTTAACTGTCCTAGTTCAACAGATACCAAAAACTTGAGTGTTCTCAATGTCTTTTCATGGATTTCAACATTTTATGTAGCAATTTACATATAGTTTTTTAAAAAAATAATTATCCATTAATTCTTACAAGCATGTAAAAACTTAGTAATGGTTTACAAAAATATAAATCAGTAAGCTCCCTTCATGGCTTCAAGTCCGTCTTAGTAAAACTAAAACACTCAAAGTACTACTCAATTTAGAAACACTTCAGGAAAAAAGAGCTCGAAATACCAGCCACAGACATCACAGTCAAAGAGGCTTTATAAGCACAGTAATTCCTAACATTCACATTTGATCTTCTACCTGACAGACTAACTTTAAAACAGGTTCATAAGCCAGGGGTAATAGGCCCTGCCAGATCTGCACGAGCCAGACAACACGTTTTCTCAGGGTGAACTCTTGCCACCCTTCCCTCTGGGAGAAATTCCATTGAGTTTGCTCCTAGGAAATCAGCTCCCACTCCTGCTCCCTCCACTCACTGACTTTCCACTGCCAGTGCTCCATTCTGCCTGGTTTAGCCTTCACTCCTCCCCCTTCGGCAACTACTCCCACCCTTTTAGCCTTCTTCAGGACACCACCACCTCCATCCTCTTCCTTCCACATCTACCCCATAAACTGCTTTTTTTGGGTGCGGACCCCCCTCTCCTTCTCTGACCCACACCTGTTTATTCCTGTGTCTAGAGCCCTTCCACCTCCACACCCAACTTCAGCACTGCAATATTTTTGATTCTTCAAATATTTCAATGGAATAAAGAAGTAAAAGTTACAATAGATAATAAATGTGCAGACATTCCTAAAAACTTCTCCTTTTCTCAACAGCTTTGCTCACTGCAAATATAAAAGGCACAAGTTAGTTAATTGTAATGTTATGTCCCAGGTCACCCATCCAGCCATATGACATTATTTGACCTAGAGTTCTCACCATTTAAGAATGAACCAAATGAAGGCCATGAAAAAACTTTTGGTTTTCCTTAATTTTAGTAAAATAAAGGTTAGAGTTAACAAGAACTAAATTTCTGGAGGGAACACTGTGATTCTTACTGTTGGAGGAAAACAGTCTGATCTGTTCTTTTTTTTTATTATTATTTTCGAATTCCATTTTTCCTTTCAAGAAAGGGCTACTGTGCAAACATGACTAGGTGTGCTTTGATTTTTCTGGAGAAAGTCTCAGCTGAGAGGGAGAGGATGCTTAGAATGCACATAAAAGACAAAGGTTCGAACAAAAGCGGAATTCTCAATGAGCACAGGTTTATTTTAGTAAACAACAGAAACTCAAAGCTGAACAAGATCTTATCCCTCTTAATCACTTAATAAATTTTTCTCACCTTCCCTATTTTCAAGCTACATGACTACAATAAACAAACCTGCATTGATAAAAGTTTCTATAAAAGCATACAAAGCCTCGATTTAATGCAACAGTGAACTCGCCTCACCTCAGCTTTGGCCTGGGTTTGCCAATGCCTTGCTTCAGCAAGCAACAGGCAAAAACTGTGCTGATAAATACAGAAAAAGGTAAACTTCAACACAAAGCCCTAAAAATGGTTGTTTAAGAACTTTTTCACTCAGCTTTTGTACTGCCCAAAAGGTATCAGTCCTGCAGCAGAGTTAAGAAATACGAAATTCTAACACCCAAACGGTTTATCTGAGAATATTTCTGTAGAGCCCGAACTAGGTAGACTGATGCAAAAATCCCCAAATATCATCCTTAGATTGATTTTTGATACAACTTTATTTGGTAAATTAATAAGCTGAGTAATATAAGATCCTAACATATTCAGAACTACTGAAATGAAAAAGGAAATAAGGTAAGAAAAGTAAGCAAATGCCTGAGTTTAGATATTCAGGTGGATTTAACCAGGAATAAGGGGTTTTTTAAAACATGCATATGAATAAATACACACACACATATACAAACACAGAGAGGACGTATTTATGCAAATTTATAGCACGCAAAACCAGTGCCTTGGTGCCTAATGACTATGTAGTCACCATGAGGTACTAAAAACATTAAGCTGAAAATTCTCCTTGATCTTAATAGATGTGGAGCCTGAAGCCCATGACCAGGTATGTCTCCTCTGTTGACAGGTTTCATGCTGGGCTTGTCATATGGGTCCATTTCCTTATGAACTTAAAAAATAACATAAGGAATTTAAGCTTCCCATACTGCCATCCAACTTAAATCTGCTTTGGGATAAATCTCTTAACTTTTCAGAGCTCAATGAGTGCTCAATACACAAAGCATAAGTAACTAGCCCAGTGAAGTATTCTAAGCATAACAAAAGAAAATGTCAAATTTTTAAGCATCTTGTTTTACTTCATAGTATGGAAGATCCAACAGTTAACTGATAATAAACTAATTATTAAAGGTTATGTTCGAATGTGTTGATTCGAGTCATACAGCCCTATATTCCAGGTAAAAGTTGTATAAATAAAGATTACACCCAAACCAAGCATTACTTCAGAAGAGTTTACTGGTAGAGTTCCTTCCCATCAAGTGATGAGAAAGGGCTATCCAGGCACATTTCTAACATTAAATAAACAAAGCCAGACTGTATCACTCCCAAAGAGACAAAACACTAACAGTATAAGGACATCTCATGAGAATGTATAAAGTATATTACAGCATTACTTTTTTTTTTTAACTCCAAATAACAAACACCTTTTGTTATTTGCATTTACATGAGATGGGGAGGATGTGGGAGAGGGATTCCATCATTACGAAGTATTAGAATTAATTCTACTAATCCAAAAAAATGCAACAGAAAGTCCAAGTCCTAGTTAGCATCAACTTACTAATACAACCCTATAGAAAACCATAACCATTTTATGCAATGGAAACAACTCCTTATCTATGCCTGTTTCAGAATATCTTTCCTTCTTAAAGCTAGAACACATTACATGTCATGGGAGGAGGGGGGCATTTGCTATTTACTTATTCCGAAAACAAGTGTAGACTCCCAAGAAAAAGATAGCATCCTTTAAAAATAATCACATTTCAATGCAGTCTGTATCCTGAGTCATTTGTTTGAAATGCCAGTCCAAGGAATGTTAAGATTTAGCTGACGATTATCTCCTCGACATTATCCCAATTTGATTATACAGTGTTTACTACATCAAAGCCAGAAAAAGCGCAGTAATAGATTCAGTGACACACCCACTTGGAACACTGAAGACCTATTATTAAAGAACCATAAGAATGACTTTCAAAAGGTTTTTATTTTCAAACACAGTCTAGCATATGATCTTACCATAAAGCAAGGTTGTTAAATATTTTTAGTCAACCCACATATTTGAAGCTGTGCTTCAGAAGTTAGGTGATATTATTTATGTGATCAGGAAACTTGACTACCCTTCTTGTCTAACTCTCTTATTGGACACATTACAAAAGTACAACAGCCAAGTTTCACACAGCTGAATGCACCAGTAGCGTGCCATTAACGTTCATTCCCTTGTAACTCACACTGGAACAACATACTTCTTTCAGATCTGACCATGAACGAACAAGTTTTCAATGTTCTCAGTTTAACATAGTTTTATTATTCCGTAATCGATATAATAATTATTACTATTTAGCAAGTCAGTGCACTTAAATGAGCCAGTTACGGTTAAAACTCATCACGTGGGGGTGCCTGTACAGCCCAAGATCACAACAACCTGCACTGTTTCCCACTCACGCTGGAGTACCACAAGTAGTTTAGATTCAGACAACTGGAATTATTATAATCAACACATCATCCAGAGTTACAATGTCTAGTATTTTAAGATAGTGATTATAGTGTTGTCACCCTGTCTATGTTCGTGCTCACATCTTCTCCAGCACCAGTAGGGCTGACTGCTAGACAGCTTTCAAAGGAGCAGCTTAAAAGGAGAAGTTTAAACTCAGCCTAAGAGGCTACGCAACGAACATGTACTCAACTAAGGATGCCAAACTGGTCATACCATGTGAGCCTTTCAGCAGGCCTGACAGCACCATCCCTGCTATCCTCCTACACCTACCAAATCACAGAGAAGCGCTGTTTATGCAAAATGTTTTCAAAGATGCAGCACAACTTTTAAAAAGAGCTATTTAGTGCTGGCTATCAGCAAAACAATCAACTTCATCCACATGGTCTAAAAACACCTTGAACACAAAATATTTTAAGGACAAAAGTACACAACTTACCACTTGGTAAGTTTGTCCATAAGCGCATCAGTCACTCTACAATAGCTGTCCACATGTTATTTTTTAATTATTATTCTAAGAAAACTCAGGTTGCTATTTTCCAATTATTACAGCTAACACATTCATAGTTTTATTCTGTGAGAACAAGTTCCATCTGAAAGTCTACAAGGATTTCTTTTGACATTATATACACACACAAATACAGCTTGGTTAAATTTTCAATTTTTTTTGATTTAATAATCTGATTAGAACATCAGAGGTGAAATTCTTAGTACGTTCCTGTCCTCAGTCTGGTCTAGTTCTTGTCAGTTGCTATACAACACTAGTGTAATGTAAATTACAAGAAGGCAGAATAGAACAGTACAACAAACATGTTGCCTATTAACAAGAAGTCCCCTTCTAGAAAGCGCAGCACCAGTTCAGACAAGATTTTTGGAGCATTATCCTTCAATATATTCTTTTTATTTTTTTTAGGATCAAATCAAACACATCCCTATATAAAATAAACCATGCAACACACATACAACGTCCATCTCACTGACTACAATGCAACTTACGCTGAGCAGCTACCCTTTGCTCAACACTAAGACACAGAAAAACCTACCTGCAGCCTATAACCTCTGTGACAATCAGTAACCTTCACTCATAGAAGTTATCCCACTGATTACACTATTCATTTAAAGATAGCAAATGAAACACACAGTGTAGTGAGCAAAATCTGAATGAATCGAGAAAAGCCTGCCAATTGTTAAATAACAGGAAAAGTAGTATATTAACCAGACAAATGCACATAGGTGCTACTTTAAAATTTTCCAGATAAGGATGGTCTGACTATCTGGAGAGGAAAAGCTTGTAAGTTGTTACAGATCTGATCAACACAACATCTGGACTTCTACATAAGCACTCAATTTCCACTCCTCTCATTCAAAAAGACTACATACAGCAAGTCTACCATAGTGGACACACTCAAAGCATATTAAAACTTGAATAAAAAAAAATTAAAACCAATGCTAGAAGGAAGAGATCTGCAAAGAAAAAAGCCACATTAAACCTTCAGGATGGCTTTAAACAATGTAATTACTAGAGAGCAGGGCTGAATCAAGACTCTTCTCCTAGTGACGATGTAACATCTTGCCTTTCTGAAAGCATTTATGGCATGACTATAAACACACAAGTGTCAAACAGACAAACTCAAGGTATTCTCAATTTGCAAGGACATTTGTTGCTAGATGATTACATTCAGCAGAAATTTCATTTGAATCTGCATCCTTAAGCAGCTTTAATTAAAATTATTAACATAAAAACTGAAGAAATTGTTTTAGCTGTGCAGAATTCAATAAACAAAGGATTACATAGACCATGACAAGCTTGAATACTCCTTTTAGATTTATAGCATTACATTAAAATTCTGTTTGGAATACAGTCATGATTACAGCAACATTTAGACAAACTAACTGAAAATTACAGTATTGTGACAGATAAACATTCAACTTACTTTACATAATATCTTGCACCTTCAAAAGTATAAGCTTCCTCCCAACCTGTGGGTAAGTCTGGAAAACAAGTAGCAAAACATTTAAATTAACTTTTGAAATTATGCTAGTCATACTAGTCTACTCCCTAAAAGTAAAGTAGTTAAAATACTGTGCATCCCACATGTTGAAAACTTTAGTCCTATAAACAAGTCTTTTAGAACTGACCCACAATACCATCTCAGTTTAAATTCTGTAATCCAAGAAAAGCTACAGGCATGAAAATCTGGTTTGGATTTCTCGTTCTCAAATAATAACAACAAAGGTTCAAGCATGCACTTATTTAACAGTGTTCCCTCCTTTGACCAGTAACTAGAACTCACGGTCATCGCCAGATCTTTCTGCCTTGAACTTCAGTAGCATCAAATTACCTGACAGGCAGAAATCTGAACAAAAATCCATTTACTGAGTTTGCGTTACATGCCAGTCACAAGCATCTTAACTGGCATATCAACTATACCACAGAGCATTAGCATCATATTAGCATAATTCCACCACTGTTGTGACTAACAAGTGTTCCTGCAGTGTTTACAACTCTATTCAATTTTACATGAAAATAATTTTTAATGCAAATCTAGTGGAGGAAGTGGGTACATCTTTTCCTTCTCTATTATCACTCTTAAAAGACCAGATATTAAAAAAAAAAACAAACTACCACTAATGGTCAATCTTTTTTCAAGTAAAAGCTGCCTGATGTAATGCAAGCTCTGAAGATGCCAGGCACCTCAGTGCAACTCTAGGTACATCACTACCCTTAAAAATTTGCTCCAGTTAATAAAAACTGTAATTAATACATAAGACTAACTCATTGAATTATAAAAGCATGAATGTATTTCCCAAATACAATAAAAAATATTCAGCCTTGGTCATGTGCTGCTCCTCCCCCAGTTTACCTATTTATTCTGGCTGTTTTTTTCTTCACTCCCACCTTCTCCAGAAGAAAAATCAAGGTGTCTTTGATAACAGCACAGGGCAAAGTATCAAACAGGAAGTTTATCTAGCAGAAGTATTTATGGCTGCTATAAGAACTTCGATAAAAATATCTTTCCAGCACCGAACATATCCAGGAATAAAAAGCACTTCATAATGGTGGCCAAAGCCTTCCTCATCATCTAGTAAATATCTTGGGAGTATTATTTAAAAGGAGCTTCACATTAATATACACTTCCAAAGGAAGTGCTATTTGCCCAAAAATCATTTCTTAAGAAGACATATTTTGAACACATTTTGACCAGGTTCCAAAACAGTGGTCAGGGCAAAACAAGATAAAAAACCACCAGAATTAATCCATTTGATTTTATCTATATGTGGAGAGATTCATTAACATACACATGAATGAGAAAAACTACAGAAACAGGTTTGTTTTGCAGATACTTCACTACCTGATTGATAAATAATGGTCAGTACATCCAAGGTCATGCCCCACTCTTGCATTCAGAAACAAGTCTAATTTACCTGATAATAACCCTGCTATGGTACATGTAATACTCTAGATATTCAAAAGCAAACTGCATTTCCTTTAGAAGGCACTTAATGGCAGAAACAAACGAGACACTTGGAAAATTACTGGGAAATCACCATCAGTCAACAGACACTGATACGAGTTTCAAAAAAGAATTAACACTCAGCTAACATTAGTGTCCAACAAGCAAAGCACCTCCCATACATCTGCCTCCATGCATATTGCTGTCGATGAAGGCCAGTTTCTTAATTAATCTGAGTACTGAAAGCAAGGGAAAGAGGAGCCTGATAGCAATCAGAAGTTCTATTTCCTGGCATTAAATGACTTCTTGCAAACAACAGACCTTCACTGCAAATTGAACTGCAGAATCCAATAGCCATAAACCTGTGCGTTTCAAACTATTTCCAACTCGAAAGAACCCCCAAACAAACAAAACAAACAAAAAAAGGCTACCCACAGTTTTTTTAAAGACTATTTCTGATTTCTTAATGTGCAAGTATTAACCAAACATTAAAAGCAAATAATCTGATACAGTCCAATTCACTTGCAGATTTTCCTGCGATTATCCAAGTGATTACATACATAAAACCAACTGCACTTATTACTACACTCCACCACCTCCCAGTGGCATATGCTGCCTGTGTGCAATTCCAGCAGTCAAGAGTTTGGCTCTGGGTCTCCAGAGTGTCTGCTGTAAATCCTCCTCCTCCAGCACCTCCTGCTGCTACTTCTCCAGAGTGGAACAATCAGCAGTAGCAAAGACGACACATTCCACCCTCCAAGTTATTCCTAATGTTTCAGTTCCTTTTCCTCCTACCTATTCCACCTCTCGCAGTCACTTAGAAACCACCCACACTCTCAGCCTAGATGGAAGCGAAGGGAGGAAAAGGGTTTCTAGGTGACCAGTGAAATCAGCCTCTACGTTTCCAGCACACCTATCGTGGTTATATCTAGGTACTGCTGGAAACCGAAACAAGATGAGTGGTTTAATACTAAACTGTGCAAGGATGCTATGCAGGTGAACGAACGGGGTAGCCTGTAGGAAGCGTAAGAGGAATGAGGCGGTTTCTAATGGTAACTATATATATATATATTAGAGGAGTGATACAAGGCAAGTGAAAGCGAGCAGAGAAAATTACACAGACACGGAGGGAAACCACGGGTGCAAAGGACAGCGTTTTAAGAAAGAGCCGAGGAGCCCACTGACGGCAAGGTGGACGCACGGCTGCACTGTAATGTCATCCTTGCTCAATCCGGGGGCAAACAACTGCAAGAAGTGCGGGGCGTGCGGCCGGCGCGGGATGAGGAGTTGTCCTCGGGTGGCTGCGGCGGCACCGAGGGGGCTCCCAGCACCGGGCGGCCGGGGGGCAGCGGGGCGAAGGCGGGGGCGCTGCCCGCGGCGGGGCGGAGGGGACGGGGCCGCGGGGCCGAGCCCGCCGGGGGCCGGGGGCGCCCAGGAGGCGACGGGCTCGGCGAGACCCCGGCCGGCGAGGAGAGGAGGGCGGCGCTCGCCGGGCGGCCGGGAGGGGGCGGCCGGGCCGGGGAAGCGCCGGGGGCCCCGGCCGCCCCCGACCCCCGGGCGGGGCTCCTACCTGCGCTGCGGCGGTGCCCGGTGATCACGGCCTCTCCGGTGAGCGGGTGCAGCCAGGTCGTGCTCTTCGCCTCCTCGCTGCGGGGACGGACACACGGACCGAGTCAGGCAGGCGCAGCCCCGCCGCCCCCTTCCCCTCCGCACGCCCCTCCCGGCCCCCCGCACGGCCAGCCCAGCCCCGCTCCCCTCCTCGCCGGCCCCCCGCTCACTTGATGAAGAAGACGCGGCCGCCCTGGCTGATCCCGTAACTCCAGCTGCCGGGCAGCGCCCGCAGCCGCTCCGCGCTCAGCTCCGCCGGGGCCGCCATGGCCGAGCCGCCGCCGCCGCTACCAGCGCAGCCGGGGAGAGGCGAGGGGAGCGGGGAGGGGGAGCGGGGAGGGGGGCGGCGCGGGCACGAGCGAGCGCGTCCCCGCCGCCGCCAACACCTTGGGGTGGGGGAGGGCACAGCGCGAGGGGGAGGGGGTGCAGCGGCACGCCCCGCCCCGCGCGGGCACGCCCCTCCCGCCGCGGGGGCGCGCGCGGCGCCCTGGCTCTCTGCCCGCGGGGGCGCGCCGCCTGCCCCCACCGCGGCCGTTGGGGCGGGGCGGGGCGGGGCGCGAGTTCCGGCGGGCGGGGAGGGAGCGGGGAGGGAGCTTGGCGGGGCCGCGTCGCACCCGGCCCGCAGGGGGCCCGCGGGCGGCCGGGCTCGGCCCTGGCGGGGCAGGGGGTGCCCGGGAGGCGGGGAGGGCTGCCCGGCACGGGGGCGAGGCCCGGCCGTGCGGAGGCCCTGGCTGGCTGCGGCCGTGCGGGGGGAGGGGGCCTCGGCCGTGCGGCGCGGGCGGGCACAGTCCGGTAATGCTGTGAGGAGCGCGGGGGCTGAGGCGCTCCCGTGGCGGTCCCGTGTCGCAGCTACAGAGCTGAGCCGGATCGCTGCGTTTCGTCTCGCCCGGGGCTGACCCCCCCGGTTCTTTGTGGGGGTGGTTCCCCACCGGCCGGGGGCCCGGCCCCGCCGGCGCTACGAGCCCGCACCGCCCGCCCCGGCCGTTTGAGCTGCTGCTGCGAGGCACCACCTCTGGTGGTCTCTCGCCGGGTCCTCAAATGGCACGCATTGCTGCGGGAAGCTAAAACTTTTGTCGAATTTCCTGCAGCGGTGAAAATACGCTCTTTCAAGTTTTATTTTTCTTACAAAAAGATGTAGTCTCCCGAGGCAAGAGTGGAGAGGTGCCATATTTTTTCATCACATAAGAGATCTAGGATATGGCATGCACACATTTGCAGTGTTTAGGGAGGTGGTAGTAATTCAGCTAAAATCCACATCCGCAAAAATGAAAGTGTGTGTGTGTGTACTTTTATTCACATGAATAATGTGATTGCATGTGCATTCATACGTAGCTGTGCACGCCTTTGATTTCAGTTATACATGACAAAAGTAAATTGCTTAAAGTGTGTAGTGGCTGTGATACTTCTAAGAGAATCTTGCCTTACAAAACCACTTTCTGAGTGAGGAGTGAAGCTGGGAAGTCTGATCGTGTTCCTGTGTCCAGAAAATAATTTGAAATTCACAGCTGACAGTGTTCTGCATAACAGTTTTGTCCTCTCTCCCATTCTGAACACCTTGGGGAAAAATAAAATCTGACAGAACAAGCTGCTGTGTGGTTTGGTCCCCACCATGCCATGTGGTCAAAGCCTTAAAACCCAACTGCCCCACGCAAGATACTCAGGACCTGAAGAACAGTGAACATGTGAGCAGATCTTAAGTTATCTTTTATGTTACTGGGTATAAGAATTCCTCCCTGTCCAACAATACCCTTCATTTCCACTCACCACTGACAGCACCTGAGATTTATAGTCTACCAGAAAAAGATACACTGGAGAAAACACAAGTTATTCTATAAACAGTTTCCTTCTCCTAAGAGCAAGAGCCCGTGGATGATGAGTAAAAGTGAATAATGACCCTTCCTCTGAAGGGCTGTGGAATGCTGCCTGGCAACAGCAGGGGGGAAATCACACGTGGTTTTGGCTCCTGAGGTGGTAGTGGTCATGTCCTGATACTTCCTCATGCAGCCTAACTAAAGCAAAGAGCAAATGCCCTTCATCTTCAGAACACTGGGTACCTTCCACCATGCAGAATCAATTTTCTTCTCTAGAAGAGGAGGGCATGCAGCACAGCTAGGCTTACATTGGCCCAGATCTGTAAATTGGGCAAATTAGGTAGGATTTAGGTGCATAAATCCTGCCTAATCCCAGAAATGCCTGCCTTAGGCGAGTAAATCTTACCAGGACCTTGCTTTACAGCCTTCTTTCTGCTTTGTGTATGTTTAGAATTGCTGCAATCTTGGTAAAACCAAAAGCGTGGTACCTAAAATACATCGGAGCCTGGCTGAATTCTCAGGCAAGGCATTCCTCCAAGTGCTGCAGAGGCCTGATAAATCGGCCGCATTCGGGCCGCACTTACAAAGGACTTAGAAGATTAGTTTCTGTATAACTCATAGGAAACAGGTTGGCATCAGAGTCACCACTGTGAACACTACAGAAAACCTCTTCAGCCTGAAGGATGAAGGCCATTTAAAACGATGCAACTCTTTTCCCAGGAGGATGTTTTTGCTGCAAGCTATAAGCTATTCTGAAGCTGAGACTGAGACTATTGAGTATGGTGAAGGTGCTCATCCTGCCCTTTTGAAGTTATTTTGCAAATATAATTATTGGGCTATAGGGTGGTGGCATGATGCTGCTTTTTGAATAGGAAGCTCACCCATGGAGTGATGGAAGATCTTGGTTCTACTCCATTGTTCAGGGATTCATGTATTTTGCATTGAGTCATCAGATAAAATTTGGTATTAGTTCTGGGACACATGGAAGGCACATTACAAGTCTACTTGCCAATACTAATCCTGCAAGGTGCCATGCACAATGCACCCACAGTGCTTTCTGGGAGCCCAGAGTTTAAATGTTTTGTGGAACAGAGCCCATGAACTGCAAAGTGCGTGAGTGAAACCACACCTTCATCTTTTCTGCAGGCTGGTGCCAGCAGTTCTTTCTGAAGACTGCTGTTGGTTCCATAGTCAAGTCTTTTGCTTCAGAGTTAGTCTGAAAGTTTGATAAAAACAAATCACACATTGAGTTTTCACAAAGCTCAGTAAGAGTACATCTTTTCTACAGTCAGGTAAGTGCCTGAATGCTCTTAGAAGAGGGACTTGAGAATAATATTTTTTTAAAAGCCACATCACTTAGGGGAGTAAAAATCTCTTTTGAAAGCAGTTTATATCACTGGAACAAATCCATGCATAGTTTAGGACACCACATATTGTACCTTTCACATCATTCTTTTATAAAATTAAGCTGATTATTCCAAACGTGAAATTGGTCAATCTGATTTACAAGACCCAGAGAAATCCATCGGGATGCTCCCATCTGGCCCATACTTTTTTTCCCAGAAGAATTGAAGATGAACTGTTGAAGTGGTGACCAGCACTGATGCAACCGCTCTCTGTTTTCTACATGTATGGCCTGATCTATCTGCTGCTTCTGTCTCTGATGGGAAGTAGACAGGGGATGTGGAGTGAGATATGAATCTGTGTGGGAGGCAGAGCCCTCTGACCATTGTATTGATGACGTGACTGGGAGCTTGGGATAAAGTAAAAAGCTCCACTGAGCTTTTCCCCATGGTTCTCTATTGTGACCCCACCTTTTTTCCTTCCTCTTTCGCCGCCCCAGGACAGTAGCTTTCCTAGCAACTCCCTCAGGGTCAGGGAGTACTAAGGGAGTAGTAAGTTTATTGATGTTTTAAAAAAAATAATTTGGCCCAAAAATGTATTCATAATCAAAATATTTAAAATTCCTGAGGCAAAGGAACCTTGCCCGCAAAACAATGGATCCCTTTAAATGGGATTAATTAAAAACTAGCATTGGGAGAACATTTATTGTGTAAGACTCGGAGAAATACACCCACACCTCTCCCAACAGGTATGAGGTGACAACATAGGATAAGCCAAGAAAAAAAGGACTACATCTAAGCATAGCGTCTGACAAAGCCAGTAGCCTCTGTAGCAGGGAGTGGACTGCAGTGCCGACACTCCACCTAAAACCTTTCACAAAATTGTGTTCATCAAGATTGATTCTGTGTGTTCTGTCAGTATGAATCAAATTGGTTGACATTATTTCATGGAGTCTTTGACTTTACCTTTTTTATGCTGTTTAACTAGCAAGACAATATAACGCTTAACATCACAAGAAAAGCCCATTGCTGGTGGTGCAGTTTTATGTTACACCTTCTCATGAGGGAGCTGCTGCTGAAGGGTGGGTTCCTTTTTGCCCCATCCTTAATCATGAGTTTTTCTTGCCTCTGTACCAATATTGCAGCCCGCAGCGGATTAGATCAGTTTGCTCATCTGGTAGAAAACAAATCACAAATTCTCTCAAATAATTCATTTCCCATCAGATCAGTAAGCTGATACAGCTCGTCGTATCAAGTTATCACTTGATAACTAGATCCAACACACCAGGTGGGAAGAGAAGAACCCCTCCTTTTAGTTTAGACTACATTCCTCAGTGACAGAAGTGGGGAAAAATCAACAAATATGCTGATTGACATTCTCTGGAGTCAGGGTATCTCTGTGTAGATGAAAGAAACAATTAGCCTAGGTCAGAGGAAATAAGAGGAAAAAAGCTGTCTAACACAGCCTCTGCAGACAGCTCCGCTGGTAGAGTGGAGCCTCTTCTTTGCTCTAAATAAAGAGCCTGGTAACAGTTCAGGGCTCCTGTCCAGTAGCAATGAAAGCTGCAAGTTTTTCTAGGGGTCATTGGTACAAGTGGCACAGTAGTCCTCTTCTGGGTTAGTGTAGAGCACCAATATGACTGAACAAGCATTGGGTCATTAGCCTCCCTGTCATCAGCATGAGATATCCTAGCAGACTGTTTTCACAGGCTGTGAGATACAGAGCTAAAGCCTGCACTTAGGCAGTAGAAACAAAGTGCTATTTTGCAGTTTAATAAGTTTTGCAATCTGTGCTTGACAGAATTTTGCTCATTTCAAAACCTTTTTTTAGCTGCAATTAATGATTTCTGAGTATAGCTATGTTGTGTGAAAATGTTGTTATCTTTTGGGACATATGTTGTCTTTGGGACATCATATAATGTCTTTGGGACATTATATGAGCCTGATTTCTTTTAAAGATCCTGTCAGACTAACGCAAAACAAACTCCAAAGCCACAGCATGAGTTTTGCTTTTCCCTGACAGGCAGCATCAGAAAAGCAAAAGGGCTTATTACCCTCTGACCAGCATCATCTTGTCAGGATTGTATTGACCATTTGCATCAATTTTGAACAGAGAACACTCTTTTTGTAATAAGTCTCTTCAGAGACTTGTGTACCTTACCATCCATGTCATGTATACCATGATGAGCTTCTCGCCCAGTCTTCCAGCCTGAAATGATGTATGCCATAATAGGGACCTTCAGATTTCTTTTGCTGATTGTGTAATATTCAATATCTCAAAAAACCTGAGGCCTCAAGATCAAAAGCTGGAACCTCCTTTTCTTCCTTTTCACACCGTTTCACAAGCCTTCTTGTTTAGTAAGTTCTGAAGCCTACCATAACAATGGCTGCCTGTGACTTTCACACAACAGTCAAATGACATTTTGAAATCACATTTATTACCAGGATTAGTTTAAAATAATATTAGGAAGGAAAAAAAATTGTGAGGGAAATACAGTGATCTCAATATCCCATTTGTCCTTTCACTAGCATTGTTAGCCACAGCTGGCTGAAGCCAGGACATTTCCTCTTTCAAGTAACCCTCTCATTTGAATAAACCAGAAGAAAATCATATACAGTACAACGCAAATAAATTCTGTGTCTCAGCTGCCCTCTCTGTTTCACAGATCTCTTCAGTATCTGGTAGACTTCAACATCTGCTTTTCTTCACAGAGTTCTCTTCATTGCTGCTGTCCCTGCTCTGTTTAAAACTCTAGGAGATGCAGAAGCTTTCTCTGTTTTGGAAGAAGCAGATTACCTGTGTTTCTCCTAGGAATTGTCTTTGTTCAGTAATTGCTTGAACAAATAAAGAGAAACTTCATGTGGAATATCTGGAAGGGCTTCACCTCTGATTTGCATTATGTAAGATACACAGAGCCCTATGACTGCACGGGGTTTCACTTATGTGATCTTTTCGCATATCTTTTCTCATGTGCATTCCCCTCCCCCACACCTTTTTTTTTTTTCTCCCCTTAGTGGGGCTAGCAAGAATTTGCAGCATATTTATATTTAATACTAGCAACTATATAATGAATTTCAAGCTATCCGCATTAAACTTTCAATGATGGATAGTCTGTTCTCAGAGTAAGGGAAATAATAGCGTGTTTCACCCATGAGATTTTTGTAAACACCCCTGCTGCAGTCTTGACATTTTCCATAAAACCATTATGTTGTGGATACCTTAGCCATGAAGTGCTTTAAGTGATACTATTTTTGCAATACATTTAACATCATAATCAGATCATGGTCCATTTTCTGTAATTACCACAGTTGGTGTAATATATACGTCAGTCTTTATGGACTAGACATAAGATTACCAGTGTAGCAGTGATATCCTTTAATAGTGTTATAGCATAATAATAAGAAATGTAATCTATTTTCAGTCTGTAATTTTCCCAGCATCATAGGCAAAACCAGGCCACCTCTTAACTTACTGTTCTAAAGTTTCCTTGAGTATGTTTAGATGTGAGGTAGTAGCTGTTCCAACAGTCGTTATATTGTTAACAACACTCACCTTTTGTCATTTTAGCACTGTTTCTGCCCTGACCTGTTTACTAGAAATTCTGTTCTTGTTTTGGTGTATTTTCATGTACTTCAGCTTTCCTATACACATCTTTTTCATTTTATCTTCATGAACTCCTGTTCTTCCATAGTTTCAGCTCTCCCAATGGGAGGTAAGACAGTGTTTTGTTCTTTCACATTTGTTTCCTTTACATCTGATTTATATTTTACTCACTGTAAGAATATTTTGTTCACTGCATGACGTGAGTTTTACCTACTTGTGCTGGACAGATATATAACTGAAAAAAATGTTACTGAAACTTGCAAAATTGTGTCCAACTCATATTCATTGTATTTCAGGTACTGGGATTGCATTTTTCTGACAAAATGAAGGTATTTCACAGGGCCACTTTTACAGCAGCAGTGGGCTCGACAATATAGTCAATATAGTCTATGGTGTAGTTCTTATTCTGATGTAGGTATGTATATCTGCTCAGTTCAATCACACCTTGAACTGTTCTGACTACATCGACTCACACTCTGTTAACAGCAATGAGATTCTTCCCCAGGCAGAAATAGACACCTTTATCATAAACTGCTGTACTCAGAGGAGACAAATCCCACCTGAAACATAACTGTCAGAACAGTTCCCACAAAGAACCCTCCCATACAGAATATTTCTTTTAAAGACACTTGTAGTCAGTGATGAGAAGCTTTTGCAAAATGTTTTGTTAATTCTCACAGTCTTTACTAAGCTAAACCTGTGTTCTTCTGGAAGCCTTTTTCTGAGTTTTGGGTCTCTTGATCCCTATAGTGTTCTGATCTTAGACTGGATTTTGAAAATTACACAACTGACAGTACTTTCAAACCCTGTAAGTATCTTGAAAGATTTCCTTTTTGGTTTAATTTGTACAACTGCTATGTCTCAAATATTTCAGTCTTTCCAAGAGTGCGATATTTTCTCAAATCTCTATAGCACAGCATTTCTCATTTGCAATCTGGTGCTTGTGGTCTTGCAGTACTCAGAAAGGGAGTTACCTTAATTCATCTTCCTTTTCATCAGTCCTGTCTCCTTTTTAAAGAAAAATTGTGTTATTTGATTGAATCTCCTTCAAAGCATAAGGATTTCTGGAGAATTTAATCTGCTCTGAACTTTTTTAGCTTCTGCTTCATAGTGTTCTCCACATACCACTTCTTCTAGTCTATTATTTCTCTGGGCCGTCTTTTGTCTTTACCTCTGCTAGTGCTCACATGTAAGGCTTTTAAGTTGCATTAAAGAAAACGCTAGATTAGTGATAAAAAAGGCATCTTTAATACAAAATAAGGGTAACATGCATTAAGTAAGATACAAGAGATGAAAGAATTTATGAAGGAGAAGCTAAAAATGCTATGCTAAGCCAGTTGCTGGCACCAGCTTTGAATGGCAACAGTCACTGTGTTGAAGAGCATTCCGTCCTCTAAGCCAACAGGTCACTCAATTGCAACCAGAAACCCACTGTCATTTGTCTTGCTAGTTCTTGCATGATCTCAGTTGCCTGTCTGTACATTAAGTTTTATGCTCATATAGTTCTGCATAGTCTGTATGTTCTCATATACTATTGTCATTCAAGTGGTTTTCAACCTTTTTTTGATTTGTGGAGTGCTCTTTTTGAGGAGAGGCAGGAGCCTTGTGTGGCAGGGCTACATATTCACTGAAAATAGGGTTATTTTCCTTTAAACACTTAGTAATTCATGGATTGCACACAGTCTGTATCTCCCTGGTTAAATATTGCTGTTAATAGATCTCTTTTTTCCCTCAGTTATTTCCATTTGTCCCGGCTTGTAGCAAAGGTTAACCCAGCTTCATTTCTAGTAGTTTCCTTTTATCCTTATACTTCCAGATTTCTGAAATTAAATTTTCTTTATTGAGCAATATTAATGTCTTTTTTTTAACGTATTTCTGCATATTTTAAATATCTTGTTTGATGTATTTATTAACTTAGAGTTATCATCCCTGCTGTCCCTGTAGGTTGCCCCCCACCTCCCCCTTCGTTATTTGGCATTAAATATCCAGAAGCTTCTGGGATTTTTTGACACAAGAATTGCTGTTGTGTCCTGCATCAAGTTCCCTATACTTTTTAATTTGATAACCTCACCAGTCAAATCCCTTACCACCAGAAGAATCTTCCAGTAAAACAGCACTCTGTTGTTTGTTCAGTATTTTAGATACCGCTTTTGATTAGCACATCAATTTTCTTTTGCAGGAGCAGGCTGTCCTCATGTGCCAAAAGACAAGCTGGCAAGGAAAAAGGCCAGCCTATCTGAACAGAGCTTTGGCTGGAACTCAGGAAAAAGAGGAGAGTCCACAACCTCTGGAAGAAGGGGCAGTCAACTCAGGAGTGTGCCCAGGTAGCCAAGACCAACAGCATCCTGACTTGCACCAGAAATAGTGTGGCCAGCAGGACTAGGGAAGTGATTGTCCCCCTGTACTTGGCACTGGTGAGGTGGCCTGTGGAATACTGTGTTTGGTCCCCTCACTACAAGAAAGACATTGGGGTGCTTGAGCATGTCCAAAGAAGAGCAATGAAGCTGGTGAAGGGTTTAGAGAACAACCCTTACAAGGAGTGACTGAGGGAACTGGGGTGGTTTAGCCTGCAGAAAAGGAGGCTCAGGGCAAACCTTATCACTCTCTACAACTACCTGAAAAGGGGCTGTGGTGAGGTGGGTGTCAGTCTCTTCTCCCACATAACAAGCTACAGGACTAGGGGAAATGGCCTCAAGTTGTGCCAGGGAAGGTTTAGATTGAATATTAGGAAAAATTTCTTCACCGAAGGGGTGGCCAAGCATTGGAACAGGCTTCCCAGGGAAGTGGTTGAGTCACCATCCCTGGAGGTATTTAAAAGACGTGTAGATATGGTGCTTAGGGAGATTGTTTAGTGACTTGGCAGCGCTGGGTTAATTGTCAGACTCAATGATATTAAAGTTCTTTTCCAGCCTAAATGATCCTATGATTCTATGTTTCTCTTTCCTTTCTTTCTTGCTGCTCCCACTAGCTTTTACTTTCTCATTTTGCCTCCCAGTCTCAACTTCCTTTTTCTGCCTCTGAGATGGCTGATACCCATTCCACCTTGAACCCTACTTCCTCATCATCATCTTTGCCTCTCCTAGTATTCCCCTTTGACTCAATCACTCTCCTTCCATTTACACTTCTTCTTCTTCTAAACAGAACCAGCATAGCACAGAAATAGGTAAAAACTGTGACAAAATGACCTTTCCTCTGCTCTTCATTTTTGACAAAGGCTGCATCTTCTCTCCGACACTGGCTGTGCACCTGCCCTCTCTTGTGATAATTTCTGCAAAACTCTGCACCTCCAGCTGGTCCCTAGAGGAGTCACATTGGTGCTTTAGATAATGAGGCTTCCCTCCCTCCAGTCTGTTCTGGCTATCACTTTTTTTTAATACCTGCCTACTAACTTTCTATGTTCATTGTCCATGTGACACCATTTTTCTCTCTCTCCTGTACTAAAACTTCCATTACAACTGGCTTCTGGCTTTCTGTTTTGCTCTTTCTGTAGCTGATCATTTCATTTTTTTACACTGAGATCTCTGCTTCTTTGTAAGTCTAGATCAGCTGCTTTATTTCTCCAGATAAGTACTGTTTGTCTTGCTTGCCTCATGCCACTTCAGTGTGTTCTTGTTCCTTCCATCAACCAAGATATTTCAGGTTTTAGAGAGGGCAAGAAGGTATATGGCAGACTTGCAAATTGAAGAGTTAACTTCTCAAAGCTTTGCCACCATGCATTATTATTCCTGATGTTTTAAAAAAAGGATACTGTTCTCAAATCAGGAAAACCACAAGAAAATCTCAGTGAGATCAGGCTGCTGGGAAAAGCTTGAAAGAAAGGGAACTCTGAAACGGAAAGAAATTGAGTAATCCTGATTCTTAGGAAATGACAGAAAATGAAAATCAGAATTCCTGAGTAAGGGCAGGGGGAAGGGCATTTAAATAGATCCTATAACAAAGACAACTGCAGAGGGAATTGCAAAAGCACAGAGGAATGAAGCAACCCTGCTCAACAGAAAACAGGAGTAAGCAGCAGTATGCTGGAGGCCCTGAAGACTGCTAGTCTTTCACAGCAAGTTGCAACAGCAGAGTTCCCTGCCGCATGGCCACCAGGCTAGAGAAGCTATGTAAACCCTGGTGGGTGTATTAGACTACATTCAGAGAAGCCACAAGAGTATCAGATAAATGTCCTAATATTTGTGGTAGGAGATGGGACAATGCAGTTGTTATCATCTGTGTGTCCCTTTACTAATGTGGAAAAGGAAGAAAGTTTGCAGAGGAAAAGACATGCTTGATTCCTGATTAATGACAGACAGATTTTGTTTCTAGTGCCACTTACTAAGATTGCAAAAAAAAACAAGCAGAGAAATAATATACTTCTTTAACAAGAGTTGTTCAGTGCTATTTACATGATTGTGGGGGAAAAAAATGTTTTACCAGGTCAGCTATCCCACGGAACAATTTCTTAAATTTTGTTGACCACTAGTGAAAAGATCATGTAAGCCAGTAGCATTCTTTATGCCACCAGCAGAATATACAACATTTCCAGTAACACTAAGAAGTCAAAAAAAGAAGTATGAGAGAAATGAGAAAGCCAGATTTCCAACATAGTAGTCTTAGTGCCATAGACTTGCTCATACCAGAACACCTTTATAAAAGCAGAATAACAATAAACTCTAGAAGAGGCCAGGCTTCTGGGCTGCATCCAGCATAGGTGACAAGAAGGAAGAAAAGCAGCAGTATATAACCACGTCACATCAGGATGCAAATAGCTAAAAATATTGGAAACCACCCAGAGGACCGAGATCAGAAGATGCTTCCACGTTCCCCACAGGAAATAACATGATGAGATAGACAACCCCATATTACACAAAAAATAAATCAAATTGGATGAGAATTCAAATTGATTCTAGAATGGTTGTGCAAGGGACAGTTGTGCCAAAAGAGTACAAGTGTTTCAGCCATGTGTCTGAAAAGACTGTAGACTCTATGTTCACCCAGGAAAGCTGTGTTAGATATTGGTTGACAGTTCCTAGGGAACTGCTGGAACCACAATACAGAAGAATGAATGTAAGTGGAAGAAAGATAAAATTGTTTTTGGAGCAGTTATCACTGTGAAAAAACCAAAAACCTGAAGCCTGTTCAGTTGCAGACCTCAGAGACCTGGTGCAATTTTGGACATGTGCAGTATTACTATACGGCATAATATATGTAGGCAGTTTATACCCAGTTCCTAAGGAAACTAGAGAAAGGGAAGAAAATGTTCCAAGAAAAATGCGAGAAATTATTAGCTACTTTTACTGTGATTGCCAGGAATGAAAGAGTTAGCTGCAGAATGAGAGCTTGGTTACACTGGTGATAGAAAGTAATCTATAAATAAATGCATTTCACAGGTCTTCACAGGATTGAAAAAAAGGAACAAAATAAGATTGAGATAATTTGCCACTTCCTTTGGTGTCATAGTTCTTCATTGCTTTCCAGTATCAAGGCAATGCAGTTATTTCCAAGACAGGAAGTATTGGGTAAGTACTTTTTAAGTGAAAAGCCAATTACTTCCATAGGCATCACAGAACTTAATGAAAGTATGGTTTTGGAATAATACTTGCTTCATTCAGCACATCAGATATTTGTTAGGTTATCCAAAGCCAAAATACTATTAGAAATAGGTGACAGAAGAAGCTTTTGGTACATGCTTTCCTGTGAAAGAATCAGCTTAACTATAGCCCCTGTGTTTACAGTCGTATCCCTTAAACATTTCCTTAGTACTCTTAGTCTTCAGAAAGAATCAGCCTTATGGGAACCAGATTACTAGTGTAATATCTGACTGGTAAAGCTGACAGAGAACACAAAGCTGAACAAAATGTATACCATATGTAGGTCTAACAAGACAACCAGACAACCTTGCCTTGCATGAAAGGAAACATAAAACTCTAGGAAATCTGAAGAGGAAATGAGAAGTGTTTCCAGCCTTAACATATACAACTTGTAAACAGTATCATAAGAATTACTTTTATTTAAAAAAAATATATTTTTAAAAGATTCTGTATATACCAAAATCTATATGCAATCTCAAATGAAGATAATGCATGGAATGTAATTTGCTTACCGAAAAGGTCCGTTCACTGTGTGCTTCAGCAACTGTAGAAAATGGTGCATCTTTGTAACATTTAACAACCGTGTTTAAAAAATAAGAACAAATGAAGAGGAAAACCAGAAGCCTGTCACATATTTCAAGCATTGCAAACATACAAACAAACCCAACCCAGCATTATGTCCCAGTGGAAATGAAAGTCTTAGTAATGACACAAACATTTGAACAGCTTACTGAGTATTTGGTTTGGTTTGTTTCTGTTGTAAAAATGCCTCCTTAAGCCTTTAGTGGCACGGCTGAATCCAAAACCGTTGAACAATTTTTTGCCTAGAATACAAATACTGTTACTGCAACATGGCAACTTTAACTGAGCACTTCCCAGAGTGCAGTCTTAGGGACACATGTTTTGTCAAGAGCTCCAGTTACGCAATAACGCAACAGGAAAGAGCTTAGAGTCAAGGGGAAAAAAAACAACAAACAAACCCTGAGGCCTTTGCTGACCTTACAACAACAGCAATTTCAGCATCAGCCAGCTGACTGGAGCCAGAGATGCACCATTAAAAAGCCTGCTGGAAACTTGCGCAAAGCTGGGTGGAGCAGAAGGAACAAGCCTCTGCCAGGTTTGCTCTCATCTTGGCAATGACCTCTGTATCACTGACAAAGTGTTTCTGAAAGAACAGCATATTTTTATGATTTCACTTCTTTGAAAATAAGTGCTTTACGATATCCACAAGGGATGCTGATATAAACAAATTTAGGACAAAAATACAGCAGTCAGGTGGAAGGCCTTGACCACACAGACTCATACTCTATCACACAGCTGTAAAATATATAACCTAAACAGAAAAAACAACCTTGTTTCCCACCCTGCAGAGTCACTTAATGGATTTCAGCAGCAAGTAGGCCACAAAGCTGTTTTTCTGGAATGGAAATGTTGTAGTTATTTCCTTCTCTAAATATACAGAGCAGGCAATAATGCTTAAAGAATCTCATCCATAAATAGAAATCAATATTGCAATACATGATCCTCATGAAGTCCTGATTTGGCTAAAAGCTCTTAATTTCTGGTATAGCCCTTCATGGCATTTGTGCTGCTGGCAGGAAGCTGCCCAGCAGTGATTTATCAACAAGGAAAATAAGTATCTGAAGCTGGGCTCCTATGTCCATACTTAGTTACCAAAATAAATTGCCTGATTTTCAAGCTTGCCAAGAACCAGAAGCTCCCAGGAGCACATGTGTGATAGAGAAGGAACAATTACATAGCAGATCAAAGCTAAAGCAGGCTAACCAGAGTCCACGAAATTACAGAGGAATTCAAGCCTTTAGTGCCAAATGGAACATATTTTATTTCTTTTTGCTTTTCAGTTCCAGGTCTCCAGTCTGTGACCCACTGAGAAAGCTACTAACTCCAGAATCGCCTGTTGGTGACCAAATCTGACAAACTTCAGAACAATTTAGGGAGTTTTCACCTGACATTTTTAGGACAGCTTTCTAAAGCTGTGCCAGATCACTTACATGTCCAGATATCTTCTAATCCAGGGTAATGTAATGAATTTTAAATCACTGTCTCCAGATGTCTAGCACAAAATAGTTTAAGAGAGCTTAAACTTAAGTCAGCTTTCTGTGGAAAAGGAGTATAACATTTTGATATTCATGCATTATCTACAATGTTTCCTGCTTGATGCAAGCATAAAATTAAAGGTCCGTCTTCAGAAAGTGTCTGATACTGTCAGAGCTACATGTTACTTCTTATAGCTCCAAGTGGCCAGAACTGAAGTCAGACTACCTTGGGCAGATGATGACCCTAATTGGTGTCACTCAGACAGAAAAAAATGGCCCCACAACACCACAATAAATCATGATATTATAAATTATTTATTCACAAGTAAAGCTTCAGCCTCCTGTGGACTAAAAAAAATATACGTATTTCAAGACATAAATAAGAAAAAAATGGCTAATAAATTCAGAGCTGTTTTGTTGCAAAATAAATAAAAATAAATAGTTTTTTTCAGTTTGGTTCAAATAAATCCAGTTGGACATGACTTAGTGAATGTCCAGGAAACAAATCCCAAACATTTCATCTCTATCACATATCACCAGCTACATATAACCATAATGAAGTCAGTGAGGGCCCAGTGTCATAAGAGGGTATGGATGCTACTAGAATAAAAATAACCTCAGTAATATTTCCCACACTAGAACCAAGAGGCAATTTAACCTCAGAATAGTAAGCCTAGTGTTCTGTGTTTACTCTGACATATTAGAAAAAAAATTACTGTTGCCAGTTTCAGCTATATCTGATCCAACATTGCTTTAAAGCTGTGTTAGTAGCACATGTGTGGTGTTTTAGAGCAACCTCTGTGCTAGTTAGAGTCATGGAAGGTTATTCATAAGAAAATTACATAGTAAATCTGTTTCAGTAGGAGAGAAAAAAAAAATTCTTCTCATTATATCCCATATTTGTTATGTGTTAAGCTTAGCTCTCCTCTTCCACTATAATTTTTCATCTTGACCCAAATATGACTGATTTTAGGAAGACAAGAAGTTAAAATGCTCAGTCTCAAATGGACCTACACTACCTTGCAGCACACAGGTTAAATGCTATTCAACTCATATTACAGGAAGGTGGATTAGACCTGTAGGTCTTGTAATACTGACTAAAGCTGGCATGACTCGACTACATTTTCAGTTTAAAGTAATGGTGAGGAGCATGCAATTCCTTCAGTGAGAGATTTGCTGTTGAAGAATGACCTAGAATTTTCACATGTAAATCTATTTATTACCATAAGCTTATGATTTTTTTGGGTGGTTCTCTTTAAATTTGCATATCTGTATGTAGGGCTCAGGCATAGTCTCATCCGTCTGCTCTCCCATTCCTTGCACACAGTTGACAGTGTGAGGTTCTCAGCTTTTACAAAAACATGACTCATAGAAAAAAGTTTCCTTTTGGGAAGCTCCACTTCATTAGGTCTTGTGTGAGCCAGCCTCTTCTGACCATTCCAGCTCAAATATTAGGACATCTTTGTGTTCAGCTCTCTAATTCTCTGCCAACTCCTTCTCATGAAATAGTTTCAATAGGAAGCCTCAGCCACAGCCTTCTGCTTCTCTCTCTAATTCCTGGACTCACAACTTATTTTGCTTAGGGACTCTGCCACCACCCTCTTGCATTAGTTTCTTCAGAACACAGACAGTGTTCTTAAAGGTCATTGGTGCCCAAGTCCTCGTCCATGTCCTCACAGACTGAGTGGGTCCACCTGGGGCCAATCTGAGCCCCTTCTCCTTGCTCTGGGCCTATCATATTTGAACAAAGCACCTAACGCGCATTCTCACCTTGTCCAACTATTAAAAAAAAATCTGTGGTCAAATCCTGCACCAAAGGTCTGTATTTTACTAACGCTCAGGTGCTCATATGATTACTCAAGAATGTTAGCATTTGCACATCACAGATTTCAGTGTGAAACTCACAGGCTGCCAGTGAAAGTCCTCAAATCCATTCTGCACTTTTTTACTTCTCAGAAGTCTGTGCTGAACATGCAGACCGTGTGTTCTAACATACTTGCAAAAATGCACAATGAAACAACACATTTGAATCTAAAACCTGTTCCTGGAATTACTGCTTGTTTTATTTTAATGAACAACTGAGTTTTAAACATGTTGAAAAATAGGAATCAGGAGTTTATTTTGCTATTTGTGCAGCCCCAATATTTGCTGTCCAACTATCTGTGAGCAAGATTTGAATGTTCTTGAAAATGATTACATGTCTTAAGGTCCTTAAATTTTTTTCCCCAATTCTATTTCATTAGCACCACTTTCTGATTGTTAGATACAAATACTTTCTCTGCTTTTCTGCCATCCATTGTATGGGCAAAACCAAAAAAAAGTGACCCTATGCATATCCAACTTCAGTGTTTCCAGAAAATCCAAATGCTTAAGTTAATTCTCACAAATGACTTGAAAAACATTTATATTGATTTTAATATTAAACTAGAGAAGCCCAAATTAAAACTCCAGCACTTACTGAGAGACAGTTTAAGAGACCACAATTTTAAAAAAAACACCAGAAACACAGAAACAGACAAAAACCTCAGCAACCTTACAGTACAATATTTTGATATAACAAGATAGCAGACGGAGATGGGTCAGATTTTCTCTTTCCTGTGCACATAACTCATAATAATACATGCTTCTTAGCAATGTTGCTGTAAAGATATACCCCGTAGCATATCAACAAGTGTACTTGCAGAAATCAGATCAGTTTAAGAAATGATTCATGAACATAAAGAAGGGCTGCATGTGTAACAAATATTCAGCCATCTGCACATTTTGTTTTCTCATCTCCTGCTTACCAAGTAGCTTCTCTTTGAGAGTTTGCAGTATTCCCTGTCAAAATGGAAGTGCTAGTCCGGTCGCCAGCCACACCTTTTTATGTTTAAGTACATATATTTGCACCAGGTGACTAAGGCTTTTCTTTCCAAGTTAAACAAAGTGTTTTCCTACATGATGACTACCCTGTATTTTTGTTTCTCACTTTAAAGCTTTGTGGAGGCAAAAAAAAATTATCTTATTTTACTGTGAAACATAGCAGGTGGAGTCACTTACAAGCACATGATGTAGCGTTGAACTTACTTTGCTACCTCTCAGTGGAAGCACAAGGGTTTCTCACCACTGGGATTTTAAAGCAAGATAACCACCCTGACATACTTATCTCCCTGTATAAGATACAGCAGTAGAGAATAAGCTTGAAGTGTGAATTAATTTCTTACTCATCAGCAAGTATGTAGAGCCTCTAGACCCTGTCATATAGAGTTGCTGAACATGTTGCACAACAGAGCCACAGTAACTCGTACACCTATTATGAGGGAGTCTTGTCTCTCTGAGTGTTCCCACAATGTCATCAGTGTTAGGGCTGAAGAGGAGGTGTCAGAAAAAAGATTTGAAATTTTTTTGTAACAAAACCAATGAGGGTAGGCAAGTCATAGACTGAGGTAGGACGTGTGGTTGTGACTTGCTGAGATCAGATCCTTGGAGCATATTAAGCCAATCATACAGTATCACTTTATTTCAACAGCTGAAAGCACCCCTAAGTTATAACCTAATTAGAGACATTAAGATTCATTTACATGTTATGGGACAAGCTTCTTTGATCTTTAAAAAAAGACCAATAAATGGCTGTCCTCTACTGTATCTGAATCAGGTAACTTGAAGTTAATATGAACTGAGGTTCAGTACGCTAGAATTTACATAGACATGATTAACATTTCAAATGGAATGGAGCAAACATTAAGTGCAGGCATGTTATGTGTTTATGACTGTCAGGAGGGTTGGTTTATTGCTGTCCTAGGAGATAAGTCCTAGGTGACTTCATAATCTTTCAAACAGAGTAGACAATATTCAATTGGATTCAAGTACCTCAAAAATGGGTTATAAAAAGCACTATATGCTGGATATAAGTACTCAAGACAGGGGGAGAGGGAAAGACATTTTACTCTCTAATGGAGACTCTTTTCCTGAAATATGATCACGGATTTTATTCAACTCTTTCCCTAGGTTAATATAATCAGGTAATTCTTCTAATCTGTATTCAGGACATTTGAGCCAGTAATAATTTAGGCATGAGAAAAAATATTCAGGTCTTTCTTCATCTTTGCAGAGTCTGGAAATTGACTGCAGACTATGGGCCCAAATGCTTCATGTTTTACCTGGGAACAAGTTACAGTCAATCCTCTGGTTTAGTGCACATGTTTATGTGAATGAGATTATTAAAGATCATATATAACTGGGCAGCCTGTTTGTGACTATGAAACACAAGTAAAAATAAAAGGGTTGTATGGCATACAGAGCTCTCCCCTACAGCTGCAGTTAAGAGGGGGGAAATTCCCCTTTTTCTGTTTATCTTGCTGAACACTTTCCACACTAAGCTCTGCTTCTGTCTTGGCTGGTGTGCCAATATTTCTTTTTCCTGTTTATATACATACCTTCTGTATATCAGCAGCAGTCTGGGGCTCTCACTCTTGACATCCCAAGTTATTTTCCTATTAGTCATTTATTTTTCAACTGTGCTGTCCGCCTGCCTGCTTCTGATGCCATTAGCTGTCACTGCATCTACAGTACGCATAACAGGCTTTTCATATAGGAGCCAGTTGCTGCATTAACATAGAAACTGTGCTATGCTGGAGATTAAAGTGCTGTGGGGTAAATATGGGCTTTTTCTTATACGGAAAACCTACCCCTAGCTGTCCTTCATCGCTGCTCACGTTTTGTACTTGCATTCAGAGAGCTGGGTAAGATAGTGCAGAATAATACCAACATCTTTTCTCATGCATGTTTACTTTCTCCAAAGATTTAATAGGTTCCTTGTGTATTGAGAAAGCCTTTGTGTATAAACACATAAAGGAGATGGGTAGAAAAAATAGAGAGAAAGGAAAGATTATAGTAGAAAATACAAGTAAAGTCTACTCACATATTATTTTTATATACATATATTACTGCATTAGCTATTCAGCATCTAAAGCCCAATGTCACTTAAAATTGCTTCATCAGATTATCATGGTTCAGAAAGCCTGTTTCCCTTTGACACTCCACTGCACTAGTGGCCTCTATTGTTTTTACTTTTGTACATGGGCACCAAGTCCTTTGAGCCTCCCTAGCCTTTTTGAATTCCTACTGCTATTAATAATGATGGATAAATTATATGGGCCATAACATGTGAAAGGCCAACTGTCTAGATCATGAAGAGGTGAAAACCTGGTCACTGCTAAGCTTATCTTTTTCTCAAGAATGCACAGATTCAGATAGTGTTATATGGTTTTGAGAAGGTGTTTAGCTGTCTCTTATCTTAACTTGTATCTGTACACACAATAATAATTAATAACAATACTATAAGAATATTGCAAATATTAACTGCTTTGGGAGCCTCAAATGAACAGTGTTAGGTAAGGACACAATACTGTTATTAAATACAAGTATTGCCTACAGCACTAAGTATGCATTCATACATTCATTCATTCATTCCATTTGCACCCAGAAAACATACTGGGGCAAAGCCTGAGGTCTCCATCCAGGTTTTAACCTAAGCTTTACTTGGACTAGCCCTACATAAAAAACAAGGTAAACAACAATTATTAATAGTGCTAACTGAATGAGTAAAGAGATGCTTCTTGGCTGTGCTGGCCTGTTCATTACAATGGTGGTCAGAAAAGGAAAACAAATACCACCTCCTCACACTGTTTTATTCCTTAATGAGAAGTAAGGAGGGTCTGAAACAACTTACTTTTTGTTTCTTTTTCTGCTGTGCATTTTACATCAGAAATTCATATTCTTTTAACACTGCCAGACCAGTGAAAAAATAACCAGATGATAATAAAAGGCCTGGGAATGAGGGTAAATGTTTTCAGTTGATATTATATTGAAATATTTTTGCCAGATACCCTTGCCTATTGCAGACTTTATGCTGTTTAAGTTATTCAAAGTAGCTAAAAAAGTTCCTGGCTCTAGCAAGGTAGCAAGGCAATTCTCCTTGTAGATGACTGGTTTCAGCAGTCACAGCATTCCCGTGTTTGTGTCACACTGTCCCCCCTCAAAGGAGGGATGACAGAGGCTCACCATCGGAGCACATACGCCTCTCCCCAGTTGGTGTACTTTCCCTCTGGGAGCATTGCCAGTTGGTGGAGGTTAGAACAGCCCTTGGGCTTCTTACCGGCCGCTTTCCCTTCACTGAACTTGACTGAAAAATCTGCCAATGTGTGGTTCCATTTTGAGAATAGGTATGTGTGACAAGCGTGTGAGTGACTCTGGGTGATTAAAGGCTGTCACTTATGTGGCATGTTTGCATTATGAGCAGGATAAATATTTCACTCTGAGAGGTCTGTCTAGTTAGCAGAACTCCAGTTCTAGGCAGAAGCAAATTGTCCTTTTATCTGAATGCAAGAAGGGCCTTCAAGGTACAGAGCCAGAGCAAATAGCAAAAGGAATGCAGGGGAGGGAGCCACAGCAGGCAGGTGCAAGCAGGTTGGTTAGTGGGATGCGTGCTTGGGTCTGTCCCTGCGCTTTGCTCGGAAAGCCAGGTGGGCAGAATTTGCGGGCACACGTAAGACTGGATGAGCTTAAACATGCTTGAAGTATGGCTGCTAATTCTGAATCTTTCTTTCTCTAATGCATTATTCCAACTCCTAAGTAAAAATTATTCATTATAATGTGTTGGTCAGTATGCGTATGCCTGTGTCACATTATATGTGCTCCAATGCCAGCCTGAGTTTCGGGAGCCCAGTGTGGCCCAGTTGCACCTGTGCAGACAGCGAGGTAGAGCAGGAATGTGGGCTGGTGCCTGTACCTTCCATGGCAGGACAATAAAAAATAACTTGCATCACTGTGCCCTGTCCTGGAGAACAAACAAAGGTCCCTTCCAGGGGAGGGGGTGGATTATCAAGTGTGAGAGGTAAGGAGAAATGCAAAACTTTCAGGATAAGAATGGAAGAATGACAGGATTATACCTGGGGAGAAGTGCCTGGGTGCCCATAGCCTAAGAGAAGGCAGAAGCATCACGGGAGTAGAGCTGCATGTTACCATGACAATAGGCAACAATGTATCTGTGTGCGGAACAAAAGGATTAGCAGTCATCCAGGAAAGATTCTCATCAAAACCCTATCTTTCCTACAGTCTAATGAACGGAAATTTAACCTTTTATTTGAAAGACTGTCAACTCTTTGGAGTCTTGCCTTCCTATCCCACCAGCAACTAATACATCTTGTAGCAATTACAAATTTTGTGTATTGTAACGTTTTCCACATCCTTCTGAAGGCATATTAGAATTGGATGATAGCCCTAAGTGTGATGTGAATGTGAAGAACTTTTCTGGGGAAAAGAGTCTCTCTGCAGTTTAAAATTTTGCTCTATCACTCTAGTGAATCCTAAATAAATTTCTGTTTTTACCCTCGATGCTACTGTGTGGTTGGTCCATTGATTCATTTTTGCCTCTCACATATGCAATCATTTGCATAAGTATGAAATGGTTGTAAAATACTATTATACTGATGAGGTGATATTTTACCTCCGCTTTGCATTGTTACAGTAATGATTCCTGGTTCAGAGCCCTGGTTAATAAAATTTAATAGCTTTTTCCACTGGAGCTGTTTTTGTGATCTTTCAGCTATCTCTGCTCTCACGGGGTGAAGAGAATGATATATCCAAAACTGGCATGTTCTGAGACCTCAAACTGTCTACCATATGCCTAACAAGAAATGTGAGCTTAAAGTTAAGCAAATAGTAGAGTAACCTGGGTGATGGGTTAAGGTAGATAGGGGGATTAGATTAAGGGACCAGCTAATTAAAAAAATCTGAAGGTAAACAAATTACTCTTAAACTATAATGTTTTACTGGATATTAATGCTATATGCTGTGAATTAATTGTTTATTCTTATGTATCATGTAAGTTTGTTTAATTCATGTTTGTCCAGCACACAGATCTATATGCATGTTATGAAACAAATAAAAGGAATGAAAATGCACTGATCTAGATGTACAGACACACACAAAAGAGCAGGTTAATTTGAGTGGCTTTGTACAAATACCTAGGAAGGCTTGTTTGGAATATTTATGCTAAGCTATTAGTCATCTTCCCAAATATTCATTTAGATTTTCTTAGGCTCTTAGAGGAGATATAATCAAATATTTGTGAAGGCTGCACGCAGCACTGCTGGTGGAATTGTGTTTTGGATTCTGCAACATGGGGACAGAGTTATGTGGATTGCTGCTGTGCACTCTCTAACAGGCTCTGCCAAGCCTTCTAATTTGAAAGACAGCTATTATTTCCCCAAAGCCTGACACAGTGAGTGTTCACGTCCTGATTTTCATTACTTTCATTTTCAGTGACTGAAAGCCTCAGTCCGTGTGCTGCAGAGGTTTCACTCTAATCAGACTTCTTTTTTTTAAACTTTACTCAGCTACTGTTTGCATTAGAAGCGAAAGAAAGGCATAAGGATTGTACTTTCCAGTTGGGTTCCTTTTACATACATAGCACATCCTAGTCTCATTACTTTCTCTTCATACATGACATCATTTATAAGACACGTTATTTGACGACTCCTAGGAAGTTACCTAGTAGTTTTAGAAAGATACTGTTTGGCCTCAATCACAGTCTGTTTTTTTAATCATTATATGTATAGACAGACTATTTCTTCAAGTTCAGACAAGGTTCTATTGTAATAATAATTGTAAATTGACGTTTTATTTCATAGTGCTCCGCTTACACTGGATACAATGGAAGAATTACAACCTTAAATATTAGTATATATATCCTGGATAGAAATCTATAAAACACATGAATTATCATAAGAAAGAAGAAATCGTTCAGTTTCTCAAACATAATAATCTTCAAGTACCAGTAGGAGGACTGTAGACTACATATAAGGGGTAATTTCTGCGGTGTAGAAATTGGCAGACACAAAATTTACCTAGAGATAATTCACCAGTGATGATCCATGTGGTGTTCTGCAGCTGATTCTTTGCACACTAAAGTGTAGAGAGGTCTTCACACAATAATGGTGGTTATTGTACAAGGCTCAATGAGTATGCATGTAAACAAACACTTTTGTATGTCCTGGAAATTCAAAGTGCATTGGCATGAAAATCAACATTGTAGGAAATTCAGAATCTCGACCCAGTCAAACACAAAATGGGATCAATTCATTTTTGGTTTAAGAACTTGATGTGTTTTTGAATATTGTTCTCTACTTGAACTACGTTTAAAGCTGAGTATTGAAATCAATACAAGAAAACCATCAAAAATTTTGTCAGTATTTTAAAACTCTTCTTTCTGATGCTGACTAAGCCATAATTCATAATACAGAAACATAGAAGGAGAATTCAAAAATCACAGCCCCCAACTTTTAAGGCACTGACCTAACTCCCATTTACTTAAACAGTGTATGTGGGTTCTGTGGCTCCATGAATGTTCTTAACACCTCAGGTCCAGGTGCATATCCAGTTATGTCCAAATTCCTCTTCAGGATGAGACCTGAGTGTGCACCTGTGAGACCTGGATGGATGGGCTAGGAGACAGCTGCAGGGCTCTGGAAAAGTTCAAGGTAACTGGTGGACCAGGAGTGTAAAACATGCCATGAAGTGTAACTACCCCATGGTCTAGACAATGTCATTAAGAATTAGGTGCTTGACTTCTCTAATTTCCCTTGAAATTGCTTAGCTGTTGGCTAGAAGAAGGAAACCACAGATCTCAGGGGGTTTTAAAGTTTTGTTTCTGGTGGCATTTATGTTGTCTTTGATAGGGAGCTTTAAAAGCAAAAAGCATTATTGCAAAAAGCCAATAATTAAACCCACTTGCAAAATTAATATTTAATTTTAAGATATCTAAATCACTCTTATCCAAAACATTCCAATATGTAAAACACTACTGCTGTGTGAGCTGCACAAATGTGCCCTGTTGCTCCAGGAATGACTGGTGTTTGTTTTACAACCCTGTTCAAACGAGCTGTTCTTGTAGTTCAGGATAGAAAATGTAAAAAGTAATCAGCTAGGATCCTGATTACCTTTGCCCATGCTGTAATGAGACTTTTGTGATAAAACAAAAAATTCTGAACAACAGCATCTGCATCATCATTAAAAGCCAATATTAAAATAAATGTTCAGTTATGCTTGGGAAAGTCTGATGACCTGTTTTTCCAAAGTGCTGTGTTTCTGGAAGCAACCTTTTCATTCCAGGTGCAAATGATAGAGAAAGATAAAAGTAAAGTATTTACTTGTAAAGAGTAATCAAACTGGAAAAAGTTATAAATCTACTTCTACAAAATGAGTCCTTCAATAAGCCATGGTCAACAACAACTTTAGCAGAAGGGAGACTAAATTTACTAGCATATATGGAATGAGTGATTTAATCTATCGCTGAATGACTGCCAATGCTGGGGTGGAATACAGCAGATGTTTTTCATGGAAACTTTAAACATAATTTTCCAATAGAAAGTAAAGCATAATATTGTGTCTAATTGAAATAGTAGGAAAAACTTCAGTACACCCAGTGACTACTGTCTTCCTCCTAGCAGTTTCATTTATAGCCTTCTTTCTCATTTCAATTTTAATAATTTTTCTGCTAAAGAATCAAGATATTTATAAATAAGCAAACTGTCATAGTAAACTAAAGTGGAATTAATTCTGCAGAGTAGCAACAGAATTAGCTAGCCAGAATTAGTAGGTAAGCTTGTGTACTATGCAAAGCCTACGTATTTAGACCTTGTTACTTGTCTCAGCTGGTACCTAGATGGAAGAACAAACACTTGAAAAAGCCACTCCACAATTGCAGCACCAGGTATTAGAGGCAAAACAACAGTGCACAGTTTAGGTAATTATCAAATGTAAGACTCTACGTTTGATAAGGACACAGAAATGCCAAATGAGGCACTGGAAATTGTGACCTGCAATGCAGCTATTCTCAACACTTCTGCAGAGGATCCCTTTGAGGTATATCCAAGATGAGCTCTGCCCCTAAGGCTGTGCAATGCCAACTCAAATCCTCTGAAATATTCAGTTTATAACTTAGAAATGTCTGTGCTAAGATGAACAATAAGAGAATACAAAGGATCTTGACCCGTAAAGGTCTTGGTTTGCCTAATTTTTCCTGGGATTAGACAAGGGAAGATATATTTAGTACTATGAAAAGTTATGGGAAAAATTTGCAACAGATATGTGTGTGCATGGGGAATCCACATCATGAAATGCTTTTGAGAGTGAGCCAAAAGTTTTAAATTAATATTTATATTGTACTATCACAGGAAACAGAAGAATGACAAACAACAGTACATTAATCCTGTTGGTAATCAATTTATTTGGGATAAGTATGTATACAGGCTTTAAAAGTCTAATACATTAACGTGTTGATATGGATTATCCCACAGTTCATGCCACGGAGATACAAAGGGAGTGTGCTTGATTAGAAAGAGAGAGGAGAGGAACCATAAGCCAGTGCACAGCCCCCACACTGTTGCTCACTGTAGAGCTATTCCAGCTTGTTTAAAATGGCTCAGTGATGAGGTTTTCATGACTTCCTCTGGGAGATTATTCTACAGAATTGCAAATCTCAGAAATGGGAAGTGTAAATATTCTCTCAGTTAATTTAATTAAACTACTCTCCATTCTTGCCCTTTCACAACCTAGTAATTTCCGTCTTTTCTTACTATATGCTTGAATGGCCACTAATCTGACTGGGGATAGGGAAAAATCCTTCTTTCTCTTGTTTTTCCATGTTTGATCCACTGCTTGACTTGTGCTTGGGAGGAAGGGAGAAAGTCACACAGGACATTGGGTGGCCAGAGGAATGCATGTGTCTACTGAGGGGCCAGCTCAGCTTGCACCGCCTACAGAAGGACTCTGGTGGAGTTCCACATGGCTTCTTTTACCATGCTGAGTACTTCAGTGGTATGTACGCCTTTATCCCTATAGCACTCCTGTAAGGAAGCAGAATAACCCCATTTTAAGATACTGGAAGCAGAAACCAAGGCATCCGCATGAGTTGTTAAGCAAGTGATCATGTCTCCACCACACAGTGCAGTACCAAGCTGAGGTACTCAAGATACTTTTAGCAGATTAGGTGGGTTGCCGGAGGCAATCTCCTGGTGTGCTCTGCACAGAATAATTTACTCTGCAAAGTAGCTAACTTGGGTATCTCTACACTGCACTAAGAAGTGTAAGCATAGTATCTGTGACAGATGTTAAATGAGCTCATCTCTGTTAGGCAGCTAAGGAAAGACTAAAGGGCTCTGATGGAGTCCGAGTGAAAAGGCTGCTGACTGGCGCGAAAATCACAAAAGATGGTAGTGATACAGGACCTTTCCTGTCAAAAGCCTGGGATAATGTCACCTCAGCTCTGTAAACTTTGGGTAAAAGTGAATATTCAAGCTAAGGTTTTCATGGCAATAATGCCTTGCCTCTGCTGCTCGGTTACTTATTAGGCTGCTAATTTTCTACTTTTTAATATTCAATAGGCTACAGTCTGCAGCCTTCATAATAATTGGAATCAGATCACCTCCTTGATCCATAGACCTATTGAAATTTTACTCCAGTTTCACTGAAAGTGGGGTTCAGTCACAGTTTCATCTGTAAGAGGGAATTGGTGTTTACAGGCTCTGTTCACGTATCAATAAGAATGGTTTTGCTCAGCTATCCCTGTTGCACTAGTGTTGAGAAAATGGTATGAAACTAACAGGATAGGAACATGTGAAGAGATTCAACCCTCTCTGTCTTCAGTCAGAGCAGTCAAGATTAACAGATGTCCAATATCTTTTGCCCTAAATAACCGTTGGGGGGTTTTTTTGTTTGTTTGTTTTTTGTTTTTTGTTTTGTTTGTTTGTTAAAAGAAGTGTTCTTTTGCACTTCCTGACTTCTTGCTTATGGCTAAAATCCAATTCAGAATATCAGTAGATCTGATGGTTTGAAATAGGATTCCCTGGCTCTATTGAAAAAATAGAAATCAAGGTCAGATGATGAAGGTTGCTATAGTTGAATCGGAAGAGTTACATCAATGTTAAACAATTATAAAGGACAGATAAACCAAACTTTAAATACACTCTGTAGGATTTGACCTTTAATGAATAGCTGTTAATACTTCAGCTCAATTCTTTATACTTCTTCTCAGATCTCCATTCATGCCTGTTGTCTCCAGTTCCTTTTTCTACTTGGCCCCAACATGTTCAAATCTTAGTGTATGCCCAATGACCTTCCCTATCCACAAATGTTTTTTTCCCTTTTTGCTCTCTATTATTAACTTCCTCTTAAATTTGCTAGATGTCAAAAGCTTGTAAAACATTCATTACCTTCAAACCTCCTCCCCACTCTCTTTAAAACTCTATTGTTCATCTTTGCCTGTACTGTGCTGGCACTGGTACATGCACTTAGTAACTTAGAGGAAGCAGTTCTGCTTCTTCAAGTTCAATAAGTGGATCAGCTCAGCACAGAAGGTCAGGAGGATAGCATGGCAGTGACAAGGAGATGCTGTTAAAATTGTCCAGTAAGAAATGGTAGAATGAGCATCTAATGGTCAAGCAAGAGAGGGTAAAATCAGGTGGCAAATCTCTCCTGAATTTGCTTTATTAAGAATACATCCTTGTGATAAGTAATGTGCGATATTTTAGAATAAGCTACATCTCATGTTCAGCATTTCTTCATGTCTGCAAGGCATGTTTTTTAAAATTTAGCTTGTGACCTTTCCTGATTCATGACATATAAAAATAGAAAGTTCTTATTGAATTTATTTTTCTAGCAGTGTTGAATTTTGAAAATGTATTAGTAGTACAAAGATTTTTATTTCAGGAGCTACAACCAGCGTTTACTCTGACACTTTGTGAAGGGGTGTTCTTTTCTCACGATAGCCTTTTCTCCAAGAATGCTAAGTAACCACAGAAATTTAAAAATTTACAGCTGCCAACTCCGTGTTTAAATACACGTTCAGATTTTGGTTTTGCTGTGATGCTCACCATTTCATTAATTGTTGTAGGTTTTTTCCATGTATAGGTCATCGTTACAAAGAATGTGGTTTTGTGAAGAATGTGGTTTTGCAAAAAATGACCTTTACCAACACTGTGTTCAGGTTTGTAGAAAATGCCATTTTGCTCTCAAGTGAGGTGAGATTTATGTGGGAAATACTGTTGCTCCGCAATACTGAAAGCAATTGCACACTTCTTTCCTCTAAGACAGGATAAGCAGATGCTTTTTGCAGGCCTGCCTAGAAGAAAGTGTGGCTACACACTCTTAGTCAAGACTACTGTTGGCATTCCAGTCAGTCCTTTTCACAAAAACATACTGCATACTAGAGTAGTGGTGTTAAACAAAATGCTCTTGCGTATTTACATAGTTTGCAATATTGCCCTCATAATTTTATACTTAACTGCCTGATAGACTTTAATAAATTTATCTGCACTATGTCTCTAAGGTATACAAAAGTAGGAATTACAGAGTTTCCCCAGAGGGCAGAGATTCATCCTAACATGTACAAACCCATTCTGTAACAAAAAGGGTGTATAATATCATCAAGTCATTGGCTACCCCCTATTCTAAACCTTTTGGAGAAAATCTCTATCCAAAACACTGGTAAGATTGAATAGGAATTTCAAAGAAGAAATTGCCATAAGCCTTCTAACATGTTTGCCATCAAGTTTCTGAGCAAAGTGTAGAGGCTCTGTCACCTCTTCTTCTCACTGCTCATGGTCACTGGTCACATTCTGGGCTTTCACTGATCTTTCATTGCCCATGTTCAAAGCCAGCACTGGTATGGGGCAGCAGTGACTCTGGGTGAGACTGCTGGGCAAAGAGCTGGGTGAACAAGAGCTGGGAGAAACCTGGCTGAGAGATTCCCCTGTTTGTGCTGGATCTATGAGTAAACCCAGGCCCTCCACCTTGGTCCTTACCTGACCCACGCCACAGCCTTGCCCATCCCAGATACAGATGAAGAAAGATTAAAGCCTCATTTATTCCTCAAGACATTATCTATGAGTAGCTTTCATGCATGACATACACACAGCTTCTTCAGAGATACACAAAGACTTTCACCAGCAACTTCTTTTAACCTGATGACATAGCCTCTGCAATGTGCTCCCTTCCTGAAAAGTGTGATGGGAGGAAAGAACCAGGGAAGAACCTACTCAGCATCTGCACTCTGAGCGTGGATGCAGGAAAGGGGACAGAGTATGTTAGAAAGCACCTAAAAAGGTAAGGTATTGCAAAGGAGTAATTTCTATCCTCTGCAGTAAGCAAAAGGATCCCCTTTAGAATATTTAGCTGTCATTTGATTTGCAGGTAGAAGTTTGATTTACAGATGGAAGTAATTTTGTTCACCTTAATGAAAAAAGATAAGATCTTAAAGCTCTTCTTCCTAATTCAAACATTTAATTTCAGTGCCATGATAAAAACCTAGAGAACAGTTAATATGTGGATGGAAAACCATGTAGTTAGTTACACACTCTTATTAGCATGGTTGTGAATAGGTACTTTGTGAATAACATATTTCAATCATTTATATATATATGGATCAGTTATTTACAAGGGGTTGGTTACGAAATTACAAAAATATGCTCTGATTTTATTTGCCAAGTTTTTCTTCAATTGTCAGATTACTTCTAATACTTGCATGTTTTCCTGTATTTAGTCAGAGGTAACCAGTGCTGGTCCAGTCCCTGATCTGTGAGAGGTTTAACATATGCTTAAGTTTTTACAATGCGAGTATTCCTGTTAGCTTTGATAGGGCTAGTCACTGGGCATAAGCATAAACTTGGTGAGAGCTGATGCCAAGTCCTTTGCTGTCTAACTCTTGGCAGGAGAATGACCTCAGGCTGGATTACAATACTGGGTGGTGGTGATGGGGAATTATATAGACACTGTTACTATTCTCCTGAGTCATACAGACTCTAAAAATATTTTAAAACCTGTACACTTCAAAATTAAAGAGTGCTTAGAAGCATTCAAATTATTTGTTTTAATAGAGTGTGTATAAATATACACCTCTTAACTTTGTTTTTCTGAAAAGTATTGTTCCTTGAATTAAAGACATTTTTGTGGTTAACCTTAAGGGATAATATCTGTTTATTAACTAACAGAAAAACTGCGGTGCTTATGGCAGCAGGAACAGCATCATATTTCAGTTTGAACAGCTGCTATCACCACGACCAGACCTGGCAATCCTTTTTGAATGTACACACAGAATAGGCCCAAACAAGATGATGTGATTCAGCAGTGTCCCTAGAAAGACTTTTATGACCTATACTGTAGCCACACCTATGTGGCTGCATGAGTCAGCAAAGCAGAAATTAAATTTTCAATGAGTCTAGTGAATTCAGCAAGCAAATAGAACTCATCATTTCCTGGTAATTCAGCTCCCTGTTGTGTCACTGACCTTGGGCAAGTTATTCAGCTTTCCAGTATTTCATCTTCTATGTAAAATGACTTTAACAAGACCTAATCATCACACAGTGTTCTGTAGATCTCAGTGGAACTGCAGCCCTATAGATGAAGGCAGAATTTAACACACAGCTCTGCCACAGTATTTTGGGGTTCTCAGACGACTTTTGACCTAAATGAAATTTAAATTATGCAGGAACCAGCTAACATTTAATTAAGTGAAGCCTCTTGCTATTTCAAGAACGGTTTCTTAACAAGCAGAATTAACAGAAATATTCTGCTGGTGGAAGCCAATAGCTTCTCCAAGCAGAGCTGGTCTCTTTCTATCCTGGTAAGGCTGTAAACTCCTTCTGTGTTTTCAGAATCATGTTTCTCCAAATTTCTGATATTATGGGTGCAATTTTTCCTTTGCTTAGCACTAAAGAACCAGTGCAGCTAACACATGGTAAGGTGACAGCTGTTATTTTTTGTACACCCATGAGCAGAATTGCATAGTAGTTTAAGCCACTTTGCAACTGTACAAACACACTGTGAGCAGTAGGAATGCAGTTACGTCCCCAAGGACCTAATCTGGCTTGCAAAACTTCCACTAGTGGCACAGATGTGCAAAAAGCAAAAACACAGCTTCACTCTCTGGTTGCATGTGCAGAATGTGGATGCAGCTAGAAAATAATATATTAGCATTTCTACACTGATTTGTATTCATATTCTTGAAGCGTTTTATGTACATTGAGCAGTAAGAGTCATACCAGTTTATATTTCATATTTGGAAACTGAGCCAAAATGTGTCAAAGTGATTCCTTCAAAATCATCCAGCAAGTCAGTCTTGGAGAGAAATGTGCCTGTTTCATTGGTCTGTATATATATTGTTATTTATGAACAGCTGTGACTATTAGAATCTATTATTTATATTTCCACTAAGCTTATTTTCCTCACTGCAGTAGATATTCTACAAAGGCAGAACTGTTGTCATTTTTCTGCAGGTACTGTGATTCACTGGATTATTATGGACAATAATGAAGCAGCACTGCAGATGCTGTTAAGCAAGAATCCCTTTGTAAAGCCATTTGAAATGTGTTACCTAAAACAAATATAGCACTTTAAAAAAGAATTAAAACAAAAATGTGTGGGTTGTGGATTTTCAGTGACAAAGCAACTCAGAAAAGGTTTGCTTTGCCTGCATCATTGACCCCACACCATCAAACATTCTCAAGCAGTGTCAGTGTTTATCCTCAATGCTAGCAGTTTGATTTGCATGTGTACACTGTACTAACACCAAACACTGAGAGCCGGTTACAACTTTAAGTAGGGAGAATTTGTCACCTGTCCGCAGTAGTGGCCTGAGGTTTACACTGGTGATAAGCAAATTCCAAAAAGCCTAAAGGATTTGCTTCAGGCCCAGAATCTGAAATCGTCAGAGGCTGGCACCCACGAAAGAAAGCAATAATAAAATAATAGAAATTGTCACTGCTAAGCTACAGAGATCCTTAGCACAGAAGAGGTGTGTATAAGGCACTAGTGATGGAGGGAGGTGTGCTGCGTGCCCTGTGATCGGTGGCGGAGCTGTGTTTTAGGAGGGTGTGGCTGTGGGGAAATGGTAAAACAGGGTGTGTGAAGAATCAGTGCATAAACTAACTAGCATTGACTGAAGATGCAGACATCTGTTTTTAATTTGCATGGAGCTGCTAATTTTTAAAGGAGGAATTTGCATATCTCTAATTTTAGCCAGGGGTTGTAATTGGTACTTTCAGAAAATGTGGTGGTTGCTGCAGGCTTTGCCAGAGCAAAAACCAGGTTCCAATTCTGCACTGGTCACCTGGCGGAACAAGACCCTTTGGCCAGTAGGAATAGGCAAGACATAGGAACCATAACGTATTTTATTCAGTAGGAAAAACTTTGAAACACAGTTCCCCTTTTCCTCCTTCTTTCACAAAACAACTTGATTTTCTCGTGGGGATTGCAGCATTCTGATTTTCCCCCTGAGTGACAACAGATGGGTTTGAAAGTTTCCACTACAATAGTATTTCAGTCCCTCAATTTTTTCCTCCCCTTTAAAAAAAAGTAGTAAATGATTTTATCCAAGGCAGTTTCTCCTTCATACTCTTTTACAGCCTTAGAACCTATATCCTGTTAAATGAACTCCTCTGGTTTATCTTCCAGTTTTCTCAGCTTGCGGCGTCCTGTACCTCACTGTAGTGTCACCTCGCAGCCATCTTACAGTGGCCATCCTGGTCACACACCAAGAGCTGGGGAACTGTTTCTCTGGTCTCCAGTGGCTGTAGGGGTAGGTTTGGAAGGCAGTTCTTCCTTGTGATGTTGGAACATGAAATAACAACAGTGCATTATCCACCCCTGACAAACACTTGGAATATCTTCCTTAGGCTCTGGCAAGGTGCGTCTAGCTTGTCATGCCAGTAAACATTTTTTGACTGATTTGGAATTGAAACATTAACTCAGTTCCCAGAGGGGACATTTTAGTCATCTAAGCATCACATTTAAAATACCCAAACGCTTTCAGTCTTGCAAGATCCACTGATCCATTCACTGTTCTGAGATTCAGATGAGATACATTACTTAGTATGTTTTCACATGAGATCTGGAAAACCAAGTAATGCACCTTGTGGTACTTTTTGGGTAAAGATTTCTCCTTTTTAGCTATATACAGAATGACCTTTAAAAAATAAAATAATTTTCTCTGGTCACCTCTATGTTGTTTATTGGGTCACCCCATGCAGTGATAAGGGCTTTTTAAGTGGCAACCTGTCAGCATTACATAGACTAGCAAACTGAACCTTGGTCACTTAAGACATAGCCTCAGTTTTCTAGCAATTACATTTCCTCTGACAGCTCTTGATGCTGGTTGAGCTTGTCCCTATCAGCAATTGCTGTTATGTGGTTAGGTAGGCTGTGTATATTATTTGTAAAATAATTTGTAATTCTTTGGAATGAAAAATGTATTATAATGTAATACCATGAGCCAGACACTCAGCATACTTCTATTGACTTGAGACCTGTTCCAGATGAGGATGTGGAGTATTAAATATGTTCCTATGACAACCTATGACATGCTTGTCAAAACTGACTTTTCCTAAGTTTATAATAATTGAATTCATCCTGGTTTACAGGATTTTTTTATTTGTGAAGTTCCTAAGCCTCACTCAACTAAATGGAGCAGCTCTTTCTCCCATGGATGACTCTGCTAATGCTGTGATATAAACAAGGGTGGTACTTCCAAAAGAACAGTAGATTCTTGTATCTGCATAGCACCAGACAGATACCAACCTCTATCTCTGCGTCACGATATCTGCATGCATCACGCTGTTGTTTGGTTATAAAGGAATAAAGGCAACTTAGAAGTCCTGATGGAAGGAAATGTGTGATATAAATTTTGATTTAATGGCCAGATTGTGGCCTTTTTGATGAAAAACATGGGAAGGAAAATTCTTAGAAATGCCCTTAAATACTTGCAGAAAGAGGCCAAGGCCAAGCTGTGTGTCTAGCTCTGAAAAACCAGGGCCTCCTTCTCTGCCTGCTTGATATCCTGGAGACCTGCTGGAAGGCAGAGCACCTGCTGTATTTTCCCACCTTCTGGCAATACACTTCCTTGAGAGATAGGTGAGTTAGCTAAGGGTCTTTTTCCTGGGTATACTACTGACATCGCATCTCTTTTCCAGTGCAGTTCGTCCGAGTTACCAAGCCTTTCCACTGTTTCTGCTCTGGAGGTTGAATCATAGATCACAGGGGCTGATGGGGAGGAGGAGCGAGAGCTGCACAGAGGTATCTGATATTCTGACAGAAGAACAACAACTGCTCTCATGGGGATCTCTGTGTACTGAACTCAAACAAAATGTCTATATTCCATTTTTAAACAAAAACCCCCAAATGAAACAAAACAACTACAAAAAAAAATGCTGTTTTGAGCTGTTTTGCTTTCACCTGCTACCTTTACCTATGCTTCCCTCCTTCTCTTCATAGCCCCAACTATCATGGCCTCCTTAGTCAGATTTTCTTTTTATAAAATGTAATCTGCAAGCTGTAGGTTGAAATCAATAATGTCAGAATCCAGCCAGAGTGGTAATGGGAGATGCAATCCACTACATAATGCCACTTTAAGAATGTTGGCTGTGTTTTTTAGGAACAGCCTGGAATTTTCTGTAATTGTTTATTCTCAAAAAAAAGGAAAACTGTTCTTGTGTTGTATTTTCTATATTTTCTTTTCCTCCAACTTTTTACATTATTCCTATATGTGTAGGAAGCATGATTTTTTTTTTTTTTTTGCTAAAAATCTATAGCACATCAATTAGGTGAACAACAGAGTAATATCTTCCAGTATCTTGATTTTAATGGTATGTGTATATATAATAAAGCAACTAATATGGATAGTTAAGCTTCCATGACATCTGAATTTTGCAGTTGGAAATGTTTCTGTGTTTGACTGCCTGGCTTCATAGCAGAGTGACAATGAAAAAACAAAAAGAATGAAGAAAAAAAATCTGGTTTAAACATTTCTCCTTTTTTTTTTTTTTGTTGTTGTTGTTGTTGTCAGACAAGACAAGCATGATAGTTATACAACAGTCTCAGAGTATAATGAACTAATACTCTGAAACCAAAGCTCCAAAGGCACTATGATTATTTTTAAACTGCCTGCCAAGATCCTAAAGTATGATAATTAATGAACTTTAACATATGTGACAAAAATCCTAATTAAAGTAGGAGTGGTGCAGTGAGCATTAATGAAATGAAACTGATTTTTTTAAGCATCAGTTTTGACCAATTCCATTTCAACTTTAATTATTAGATTTAAGGGATAGCCTTGAGACCTTCAGTGATGTTCATGGTACAGTCAGAGGCATTGTGGACAACTGTGGCAAAAGACAGTACCTCCTTAAGGTTTCAATGAAGTCACCAATCTTGCAAGTCTTGTCTATGTATTTTGTAGACTCAGGGCCTAGGAAAAAAGAAATGGTGCAAAGCACAGGGAGATGAAACAGTTTAGGTGTACTTCACAGTGTAGGCAGGAGAGGCAGGAGTAGGATACAGCTGTTCTGATGCCTAACCCCAAGGTGCTACCCTCCAGACCTTACTGACTCTTACCCTTTCAGCACTCCCATTCATATTTACAATGGAAATGTGATTGCAATAGTGATTAAAACCAGGTTATTTTGGGCGAGTTAGAAAAAAACTAATGACAGAAATAAATGATAAAGAGTGGTTCTTGCATCAGTGTGTCTGGGACTTAATTTTCTTCTCTTTTCTCCTCTTTTCTTATTTCTTTTTAACATAGTCCAAATGTAGAAGAGAATCTTATAGAAGGAAAAGCCCACTACTGATATGGCAAAACAGAGTAGTTATCTTCTACAAACCTTCATCTGCTTGAATTGTTGGTTAGTTTGCACACCTGTCTGCTACCTAGCTGATGAAAATTATGTCACCCTGCAAAATAAACAGATTTTAGATTGTCTAGTGTATGGAGAGTGCATGAGGATGATGATGCAGGAGTGAAGTAGGGGCCTGGTGAGGCTGTGGAGCCTCCATCCTTGGAGGCCTTCACAATTTGGTTGCAACCTGACTTTGAAAGTTGACACCACTTTGAGTGGGAGGTGGGAGCAGAGCACCTCCAGAGGTCCCCTTCAACATGCCTTGTTCAGTGGGTTCACTCTGTGGAACTGGTGCTGCTGTGTGCGCCCTGGATCTGGTTTCAGTTCCTCCTGAGGGAAGTGGAATCCCTTACGCAGCATTTCATGTTAGCAGGAGCAGAACTGGCTGTGTGTTTATGCTTGAGTCAGGAAACTGAAAAGTAAGTTTGACACAAAGCCTCACAGTTTCCTAGTCACTTTTCCCTTTTGCCTATTTGCTTAAATAAAATCTGAAGAAAAAAATGACCTTTACTGCTGTTCTTCGTTTGCTTTCAATTAGAAATGCAATCCTTCCGGGATGTAGAATTTGCTAATATTTAAAAGGATTCTAGACACAGTCCCTTAACTGAAGGAAAAAATAGTACAGTTTTTAAACTAGCATGGACAAAATTTCCTTTTCTAGTGCCCTCATATTATTTTATAAATCCCTAAGACCAGGAGGAAGATTACCCTCAGAACCATTGCATATATGAAAGATGAGAACAACGCGAATATTTTGTTGTATGTCCTATCATTTGTTTTAGGCTGAAAATTAAGAATGCTGTTTGCCTCTGAAAATACGGATTTAAAATGATACTTGAAATGATAACATTTTTGTTTTCAAGACTAAAGATTCTCAGGTTCCTTCAGATTGTTTTAGAGAATCAGAAAACATGAAAGTTAAAATAAAACCAAAAATGCAATGATACACTAATAGCCATTTTCCTTGGAAAAGAAATATATGCTGCTATTAAAGAAAAACTAAAAAGAAAAGCAGAAAACAAGCCCAATTCTTTGGCATTCTTTGCCTGCCGTCACTCACATTTTCTCCAGTGAGACACTTGAATCCTCTACGAGTATGCAATTACTACTGCCATTTGTACTCTTCTGGTGCCTGGAGGTCTCAGCCAGGGACTGGGCCCTATTGTGTATGTGCTGTACAAACACATTGAAGAGCTCATTGTAAAACCCTTCTAAAGCAATAGCTAAGCAGAACATGAGAAACAACTGAAGAGCAGATGAGGGGTGGTACGCAGTCGGAGGGAGGTGATTATGATCACAGTTGAAGCAGGAGTCAGGGCAGCCACAGACTAATCATTGCTGAAGGGCTTTTTGGCATTTAATCTATGCAGCCATCGTTGGCTTATGTAGCCGCCAGCGCTGCAGTAAGTGAACATCTTTAATATGTTTATCTTCACTCGCCCTCCCTGGGATAGGAGAGCATTAGCCTCATTTAACATGGCGTTCGCACACTCAGCTCGGTTGGGGCACTCCACCCCAGGAGCTCCGCAGGCGGGTTCCCTCCCGCTTCCCCTTGCCCGGCCCTGCAGGGCACTGGGGTGTCCCGCAGCTCCCGGCCCACCTGCCAGAGGGGAGCCTCTGCGTGACCCCAGGTGCCAAACCAACTGTTTCAACCCCAGATCTCCCCACCCCACCAGGACCTCTCCCCCAGGGTTGAGGAGCAGGGACCCTACGTGGATCTGGGCCTCGGTGCTCTGGCTCTCTCACCCGGCAGTGCGTGCACTGGCCGCGGCAACGCCAGGGCAGCCATCACACCACCAGCAGTGCTGGCGGCTCAGCCCGGCTGAGCCCATCTATTTGCATGTTCTTAGGTAATTAGATAGCAAAGGTAGTGGTAAAACATCATGACTGTCTGTATCTTCCCCTTCCCTTCTTCTATCTCAGACTGTATTTGAGAAAATTAAGTATATATACATTCATGTCAACAGCTCCAAGTGTTGTGCTCTTTTATTGTTTTGGGTTTGCCTTTTTTTGGTTTTAAATAAATGGCAAAACCCTGGAAAGCTTGATAAACCATTTATTTGCCTGGTTTGCAAGGCAGGTAAAACATGAAACCGGCCCCCTGTCAAGGCCTCCAATAATTTCCAGTGCTTACTATTTTGAAACACAACTGTATGAAAATCTTGTGAATAAACACTAGATGTAGACTCATTTGCTGAATACTCTTCAGTTTAATTTTGCCTGCCTCCTTTCAATTTTAATAACTGATTATCTTCCTACATATACAATGCAGATTAATTGACTCTATGGTTTAAGTACAAAAAACAGAGGCATAATCAATACCCTTTATCCAATTTATTAGGCCTGCATGACATTTAGGTAATTAGAAAGCAAAACACAAGGATCAAGAGCAGAATAATATATTACTAACAGTAAAAGGGACTTTGTTTTCTTTCCCAAGTGAAGTGGTATTAAAATAGCTTAAAAGAGGTAAAAATAGAAAGTTTGGCAGATACATTTTGCCCTGTGTTCACTGTTGAATCCCTGTGCTTTCAAGGCCATTTAAAAGGTTTAATATCATAGTTTAAGGCCCTTATTCCATACTGAATAGAAAAACAAACACAATGGAAAACTTCATGCTAATAAATAAGACAAAGGATTCTTGCTCCTGCAGTTAGCAGCCGGACAATATTCTCATTGAAACTGAAAGTTCAAGTGTATGCATTTTGGGATTTTTGCCTTCCCCTCAAACTCCTGGCTGTCCACTTAAGACTATTTTAACACCCATTTTGCACACACGAGTACATTGAAAACCTGCTGCCATTGGCTCTTATTGTGCTCCTTTTTTATTATTCACTGCTGACATTTACCACAAACAAAATTACCAGCTATCACTGCTGAAGGTGGGTTGGTGATTTGTTGCAATACTCTGACAGCTCCTTGTGCGACTCGGCCACCCGGGCCTGGTGCTAATATGTAAAATACCACTAAGTGACAAAATAAAGGAAACTGTGCCCCTTAACTGGGCCTCCTTGTTTTTTTCCATCTTGTCTTCCCATGCCCCTTTCCCATGTAGCCCACTGTACAGAAGGTTATTTTGTGCAAAATAGAGCACAGCACTCTGTTTGTATAAAACTACATGTGCCTGTCACCAGCTTTGTCACCAGCATGTAGCACCCCCGAGTCTTTTAATTAGGGTTAGTGCAAATATAGTGCGCTCCCACTCCCCGGGAAGACCAGACATTTCACCCAGTCGCTCACGTTCAATGCTTGCACCTGGCACCCTGACCCTCAGCAAACAGCTCTGGAAAACTGTTATTGCTGCATGCAGTTAGGCGAATTTCTACTCAGGGTTTGCCTATTAGCAAACATAATATTGAGCACTGCATTGCGTTTTATATTCTGGAAGACTACCAAAACTTTCTGCTTTATGCTGGCCAGTGAACTGGAGGCCAAGACACAAGCGTTGCTCTGTTCCACGTTGGCTCGATCTCTAGGAGTGATGTTTGTATAAGGAAATACAGTGAAAATAATGAGTATTTCACTGGAGAAGCATGGAACTACATTTTGGTTTCACTTTCTGTGCTCTACTCAACAAATTGGGAGTTTGGTTTGGACTTGTTTAAATCAGGAATAAATACTCCTCTGCTTGTTGCTCCAGCTTGTGTTTGCCAGAGAGGAAATATCCCTAACACCCAGCGTTTGTGTGTGCCAGCCCTCACATTGGCCCTAAGCATCTTGGCAGAGATACTACCAGCTTATGTCTGTGATATTTCTGCAAACACATAACCTTCAAAAGCTGCCACATATTCATTTGGATTTACTACCTTCATGGATGTGGAGTAAGCTGGCTTTCTCTATTTCACCACACTGCACTTTGCACTCAAAACGCTAGGCAAGAGTAGCAGTTAAGAGTAATTCCCTCCTCATAATCACACATACACATTTGCATTTACTGAGGAAGATTTGATGCTGGGATCTCAGACAGATTACTAAAAGCAGGTAAACAAGCAGGCCAAACATAAATGCAGTCCTAGGTTTGCTTGATGATTGAATACCTTTCTAATTGCCCAGCCTTTAAAACTGGAGGTTTACAGTATCTACTAACACTAGCCAGAGGTTGTTCAATCTGAAAGACTTTCTTTGTGCCCTACTGGAATATCTTTGGAGTTTGAATTTCAGATGTCACTGTGGCTGTTCCTGACAGTTCTCTGGAGAAGGCTCACCACCCTTCTGGGTACTGAATGGTGATTTCCTCTCCTGCATCATTTGGGCAGATGCAGGTTGCGCAAGTTGGTACTGACAAGTCTGAGAGCATGAGAGTTGAAAAGCTTTAGCTGCTTTGTTTCTAGCTTGCTGAGCCTATGACTGCTTCCCATCTCCACCTGGGTAGAGCCTTTTGTCTGGTTTATTGATACATTCATGGTAAGTAGATCAGGCACTGGTTACACAGAATCACTGCAAAGGGTGAGACTGGCTATGCTGCAAATTGTTTTTACAAAGAAAATGTGATGCAAAGAAGCTTTGTGACAGATTGAAGCCTAGTACGAGCTTTAGGGGTGCAAAGCCCTCTATAATATGGAGACTAATGTGTTGTATATTTTGAAAAATTCTGTTTTGCTTCTCCAGTCTTTTTTAGTTCTGTCATACTGCTATCAGTGATCAAATGTAATTGTGCAACTACTGATTCATTTCTGTCAGGTTGCTCTTTAATGTCTCTATTTTTCATCTGGTACTATCCTAGGAGTAAAATGCTGTTTACTAGTTCAGAAGAAAAAAAAATCCCAAGATTTGCAGATGAATGACAGATGAATTAACTTTCAAATTCTTGACTTAGAAGTGTAAATGCTTTTTAAATAGGTCCAAATAATTTTTTCCTTTTCTTTCCATTCACTCTTTTTAGAATCAACCAGTTGCCCACATCATGTTCCTTGTAATTTTTTGTGTCTGTTTACAAAGCTACAAATTTGAGGGCTGGCTGTATTACAAATACCTTAGGAATTACAGAGAGCAAAAGAAAAATGGCCTGGTGAGCATGATTAGTAGAGTTTAGAAGAAGTTTTAGTACTACCTGCTGTAGTTAACATCCAGAAGCTACATATCTGATCAATTCATTAGTCATACTGAAATCTAACTGTACTCTAATTTGCAGGTGCAAGTAATTTGATACCACACAAAATTATAGATCTTTCATTGCAGGGCCTTGTCTAATCAAGTTGGATACAGTAGTCAAATTATGGGAGTGCCAAGGCATTTCATCCGGTATAACATTAATGTTGGGGGTAGGCACAATTCTGACAATTTATTGTTAAAAAAATATTTAATCACAATAAATATTCCTGCTTGTGAGTCATAACCAAGTCTTTCCTCTTCCCTCAAAACCTCCAATGTAAGAAAGAGGTAATATTAGCTGAAGTACCAGTGTGGGGTATGGGTGGGTCTTGTGCCTTTTCAAACACCTGTCCAAATGTGGTGAAAGCTCCCTGCACTACAAAGCGGTTCAAAAGTCTTTTTCCTTTCAAGTTTTAAAGATACTGTCATTCTTTTTCTGACCAGAAAACAAGTGCCATTTCTGGTTGATGGCACTGGAAGCTAAAGCATTTAGCGAGTTTCCTGTAGCAGAAAGTGATAGGCTGTGTCAATACAACACACCTAACCAGTCTTGGCAACCTCAGCTGCTTATTGTTGTATCTCTATTGTTAGTCAATGAAGGTTAAACTTGGCTGTGAAATACTGCGATGTTATACTCTGAGATCACTGCTGGATTATAATTCAGGTACTTATCTTCTGAGAAGTACAGAACTTTAAAATAATTAAGTCTTCTCTTGTGGGAAAGAAAACCACATTTTGCTACTTCCCACTGGAACCAGTCTATACATTCATTCTCCTACTCAGCTTGACAGTGACAATAACTGGTTTTCTAAGACACACAGAAAATTCAGTTAATTTAATTTTAAGTATTAATACAATTCACTTCTTTCTGGATTTTGCAATGGATTCTCTAAGATTGTCAGTGAAACAAAATGTTCAGGCATGTCATAACAAGCCTTTTATGTTAAGAGGCAGCACAGTCTTAGTCATCTCTTTCATTCAAATATGTTACCAAGATTTAATATTTATAATCTATTGTATAGCTCAGCAAAAATAAAAAGGACCTCACCTGACCTCAATTTAGCCTTAATTACATAGCCATCCTTTATAACAGTTATTCCCTAAGATAGGTTGCTGCTTAATGTGTATCAGATACTCAGGATGAAACATCACTGGTATTCACAAAAAAGGTTTACTTGCATTTCACAGTCTGCAATGTCCTTTCCACATAGCAGTCATACAGGAACTTTTACTACGTGTAGATATTTTGAAGGATCATGTTGATAATGATACTGAGATTATGCTATGTCTGTTAATGACCTGTCTTCCAGTTTTTTTAACATTGTTTGCAGTGTGTCTTTTAAATACATGGCTCAAACATTCTGATACAAGTTGGTGTTAAAGTGCTAGATCCTAATTTCAAAATTAAAAATGCTGAACAAGGTAAGTCTTCTGTACAATCTGAGTACTTCCTGTGGCACACTGAGGTTTAAACTTTAGCTGTTTTTAGCTATCATGATTTTTTCCTTTTATTTCTAAGAGTGTGTGGGTGTGCAGAAAACAGTGATTTTATGCTAAGATTTGCTTTTGTTTCTTGACAGATTGGGAAATACCCCATGACTTCAGGTAGAAAACTTATTCTTCCTTATTTTTTGGTTTGTTTTTTTTTTAAACTAAAAAGCTTTTAGCATTTTCAGCTACTCCAACCCATTCCTTTGTTTGAAGATGTGTTATACGGCAGTTTTAACAGTTACATCTTTTCATTCCATAGCCTGGATGACACTGAGTTACTGAAACTGGAGAATCTCTCTGGGATTTTTTCACAGTCTATCCTGGTTTTCTGTTAATTTTACAAAAAAGTGTTCTGACCCTTTTTGGAAACAAACAACAAAAAAAGTAACCCCAAATTTTAACTTGAGATGACAAGAATAATATTCTGTTCACTTAAATGTATGGGCATCCTGAGGGGGAACTTTGGATTTCCCAGCCCACACCAAACAGGACTGTCATCTGATTTTGTAATGTAGGTTTGTTTGACTGTAGTTTTCAGGCATTCAAAATCTCTGTGTTTCACAGAAAGTGTGTCATCCTTGGTAAGCAAAGAAGAAAGGCAGTGCTCAAGCTTTGTGGCTGCTTGTTTGGTTTTGCATATGCCTGTAGCTTGTTGTTTTGTTGGTTTTGCTTAGTGAAACACAGTTGGAACCCCCCCTAACTTTATAAAGCAGGTTCTCTGCTTTATAGGACTTCCATGTAAACTCTGTTGGATATTCTACATCCTAAATGGTCTCTGACTTTTTGAGTCAAATGGATGGTCCAAAAGAATGGCTTACAACAACTTTCCCCCTGCCCCAGTCTGTATTCTTCTGTATTTGTGCAGAATTATCTCCTTTCATTTACAAATGATGAGCAAGTCAGTATCCAGAGGTGGTGCCTTTTGATACGCTTGCAGAACAATTTACATAGGTGACTCTTACATTCTAATAAAAAAAATTAATTTTTGTTATCTTTTCTTAGAACTTTTTCCTGCTTTTCTTTCTATGCTGTCATTTCATTTCCTTCTAATTGTAAAAATCTGTTTTCTTCTGGATTGGAGAAATCCTTGGTATGTCAAGTGTTACCTTTAGCAGGGAAATCACAGTGTAAGGGCAGTGTAAGGTGGAGTGTTCTACACAGAGCACAGAAAAGTCTTACGTTTTAAAGGAAAAGTGTTAGATCAGTCCTTGTGCTGGACAAAGTCATTGTAGGCTCCCGACCAGGGAATTGTGGCTGTGAAATGGTGGCTGTAGTGCAGAGTCTCTGGTCATTCCAGGGATTATTAAGTAATGGGCAGTAATAAGCATGTCAAAGCCATAGCACTGGTTTGCAACCACTTTGCCCATTAAGCACTCGAGTCTTCTGTTGATTGTGGCACAAGAGGAATAGACTCTACCTCTAACTCTGTTTCTCTAGATATTATCAGATGGTCTGTCAATTTGAAGAGAAACTGAACAGTCTCTTTTTTATTATAAGCATGTGCAGGATGAAATTTTTTTCCCTAATATGAAATGATTTAATTTAGTCATCTCTGGCTTCACTTAAAATACCAATTTCTGTAACTTACTCATCACAAAAAAAACCAGCTCTTGGTGACTAATATTGATTGTACTGTGAGATTCTCAGCACATATTTAAATATGTGGTTTTAAGAATAAATAATTGTAGCAAATGAATTTAAACTAATAAAGTTGTTTCTAGACGGAAGTAATTTCTTGAGGGAAGTATTGTGGCAGATGTTTCTTTGATTGTTTATACTCTTTGCCCGAGAATGTGTTTTGAATTGTGACACAAAGTAAAAGTAAATTATAGAAAATGGGTGCAAAATTAAGACTAAGCTTATTTTTTGGAATTCAAGCGCAGGCTTCACCAGAATTACTTTAAACTAGTCCAGAAGAAGAATCAGGCCTTTTTTTTTCACATCAAAGCAAACTTTGAACCTGATTTTTCATTTTATGAAGGAGGTTTTGATATACCATGTGGGACTACAAATAGCAAAGATGAGTAGTTGTGCATCCAAGTCACTATAATTGCTGTCTGTGAATTGATGCATATTCTGGAACTGTAGCCTTTTGGATGGTGACTATATTAAACTTCTCCTCTCAGATTAGCTCCTAGAAGAATATAAATAACAAGTCAGGTATTGTGGAGTGATTAGGGCCACGCAGGACAGGATATATGTAAAATATGTTCAGTGCCCACCTTGAGACAGCAGTTCTGCTGTTTGCTTCAGAGTTTTATGACAGTTCAACTGCATCTGAAAATGATGCAGAATGAATGTAATGAAGAACAGAAGAAACAGGCTCTCCTTGTACTAAGGTGTAGCAGCAAATGTTAGGGAATGCTCTGCCTTGTTTTAGCTGTCAGCGAAAATGGGCTCCTAATAGATCCTTCTCCAGAGGAAGAAGGGAGAAAAGAATTGTTCAAGAAATTCAGAAAACTTTCTGTGATTTTTTTTTTTTGTATTGTTGGTTATTCTTTGTCCTTCTTGTATACCTGAAGATACTCAACTCCAAACCTAAGAAAATCCTAACAAAGTGCTCGTGCTGTTTGGATTTGAAAAATGAGTACAATGTGTGTAAGACAGCAACTCAACCCATGGAAGCTCATGCATTTTAAGTTGTTCAGACTAATTATAATTTCACAATGTCTCTGCTTTGGTTTAGGCTTTAGCTGTGAAGAGTTTGGTGAACCAAATAAGAACATTTATGATACTAATAAACAGTGAAGCTGGAAAGAAAAAAGCATCCAGAAGCCAATAAAAGAAAGTGTGAGGTAGATTGACAAATCTTTTTTTGTACAATGAACTTGCAAATATAACACTCTGTGGCCACATTGGAAGAACAAATAAAAAAATGACCAACAATTGTTAAAAGCAAAACAAAAGCTTAGAGAATTCATACAATTATTCCCAGAGTTAGGTGAAATAAAAGTCTCAGGCAATCTCGGCTAACAAACACTGAGGAGGTCATGGGTTGAATGTCAGTCAGTCATTATGTATTAGATCCAGTACATCTGCTGCAAGAGATGCATCCATCCAGACACTCTTTAAAAAGTGAGTGAAGATTTTAAGTTTTCCCTTCTGCAAAGAGAATGGAAAGTTTTGTTTTGGTTTTTTTTTTTTCTTTTTCTTTTAAAGGTTTGTAAGTTTCTAAAGATCCAAATAGCTTTACAATCATTAACTCTCACAAGGTTCAATGGAGGCAGGCAGTATTATAAAAAGTGTATAGAGAAATTGTGGCATGCACTTACAGGCTAAATTGTGGAATGGTTTGAACTTGTGACACTCTGCCTGTGCCTATACTAGTCCCATTAAAGTGCTTCTGGGAGGCTTGTCTTGAACTTGCCTTTCCCAGGACTCAGGAATCTTATCTGTCTTTGTGGCAGGTGCCATTAGGACTCTTTTACAAAGAAAACCAGAGTTCAAAGGGTAGATGGGACAGCTTGAGGTCCAGAGCCCTTTCACACTGCATGCAACTGCTTTCTGTTTTGAATATGGCTGGAGAGTGCTCTTTATGTCAAGGTTTTCCCTAATTACAGGAAATCCTCTCCAAAACTGGCCCTGGGGGTACTCTAGATCTCATCTCCTGTAGCCAGGTACCAATTTTGGCTTTGACAGCATTCTTGGAGCATTACCTGAAACAATGCAGATGTATCCATAATGCTAGATTTTCAGGGAGAGTGAGCACAAAACATGTCAGGAACACACAAAAGATTGGGGTAAAAATATACACTCCTGTCCAAACTGCTAGAAGACATCAAAGATAAAACAAAAAGCTCTGTTTTGGCACAGTTCTTAGAAAATGTGGTAATAAGAAATACAGCTAATAATTCTGCATTAATGGAAGTCAAATAGCTTTTTAGAATTTTGGTTGCACCAAAGAGGTTTTCTTTTTTGCTGCCCTTAGCAAACTTGAAGCAGTGACTAGTATGTAAATGAAGAAGTGAGGAGTTTAATAAAAAGAAAGCATTATGTTCTATGTGGCATAAAGGCTCATAATATTTTGTATTCATCACATTTTTTGCTTATGCTCCTTATGGACATATAATTAACCTTACAGTTTTGTTTCATGTTTGGTTTTTTTTGTTGTTGTTGTTTGTCTTTTTTTTTTTATACCTCTTTGAATAGTAAATCTTCTCAAATGTGAGCTATGAGACTGAGTTAGATATCCCCTGCATAAAAGCACAGTCCTGATAGTTTTAATGTTGCATGGTAAAATATTACAGGGTTAAAGAAGGTTTATTATTCACTTTGGAAGGCAAATACACAGGTGTATCCAGTTCTACTATTTTTTTTTTCTTTTCATTTTGCCAGTCTTCATTTTTTTTTATAAATGTTAAAACTTTGATTTTTAAATAGTTGTCCTCAGGGAGCAGACTTCAGACTGGTGACTAAATTCAGATAGCAGAAAATTTCTTTAACATGCAGTAAACAGGCACTAGTTAAACTTTGTGGGGGTGAAAAGATATGGCAATTCCTGAAAAATCTTCAAGCAGGAAATCTTGTCCCTGACTGGATAGCGTGAAAGGTCAAAAGAGGAAGAGATTTTAACTGTGTATAAAATTGGATATTTAAAGCCTAAATAATTTTTTTAATTGCACTTGGTTGAGTTTAGCATAGAGAATGGCTTTTTTTGAAATGTGATTTTTCTGAAATAGGCCATGTCTGAGAATGTAACTGGGCAATGACATCATTGAAAGCTTTTTTGAGTGATGCTCGGATTACTGTAAGCTTACTTAAAACTGTCCATGGTGAGTGTTTTAAAATGAAAGCTAAAAGCCTCATTTGTCTAACTAGTCCTTGAAAGAAGATTCTTCAAGATTTTGGACACACTAAAAGTTTACCAGTGCATCCCCAAACCAAGGCTAGCTATAACCATTGGTGAAATAATCTGAATACTCTTGTCCTCTGTTAAACAGGCCATGGAAGCTAAATAATTTCCTCTGCCTACTCTAACCTACACCTGGTCATGTTAATTTATTTTCCTTTGGACCTTTGTTTCTTTTGCTTGAGTTTCCAACTTTTTTTAATAACAACGGGGGAGAACGGGAGTGCCCAATATTTAAGATAATAGGTCAGTTGTAATTGGCTGAACAGTTCTCACAATGTATTTGAGAGTTTAGGGAGATTTCATGTTGCCACCATGACTTGCTGGCTTACAGTTTTTAGCAGTGCAGCAGGATTCTGTTGTGACAAGTGAGGTCTGAAACCATCTTGACACATGGGTGTTTCCTAATCAGACTTCTGCTGACTTCCAAGCACCTGCGTCAGGGGTGGATAAATCCCAGCTACTGCTACTTCCTCCTGAGCAAAGGGATGGAGGAGTAAATGTTGTGGGAAAGGCTGGGTATGGATGAATACAGGTTGTCCACTTCTGACTGGGCAAGACCTATGTGTAGCCTTTTCTCAGGTGCAAGCACCTTCCTTCAGCATTGGTTTATATTCTCTGCTGTACCAGGTGTAAGAGATGTTTCTGGTGACAATGTTTTCTGTCTGTCTTAGTCTTCTAACATACAATAGGGTGAATCTGCTGACAGACAACCATCTCTCCTCTCTCCATGAAATTATGGGAAGACCGCAGATGAGCAGCTATGAGGTAAAGCCTCCCTTGAAAATCCACAGTAGGATCTGAAAAGTGGATCAAAACTGCTTCATTCTCCTCAGGCAATGTTTCAGAAGGGAAAAAAATAGAAGAAGGAAAGAAAAGAAAAAGAAAAAAGGCAGTCCTTGAAAATAAATAATCTACTTCCAAACACCTCCAAGCAGCGAGACTGATGACTATTGTTTTCCTTCTGTGTGGCATTATCTCGTGGCTTCTTACATGTACTGGTTTTAGACATGATGCTGGTTTTTTGCATACTGATTGTTCTATATCTTATTATGAAATACTTCATGTTCTCTGTGCAACATACTGGCAACTAGTATGCCTAACACAGTTTAGGGAGGAGAAGGTGCTTAGAAGTTACAGACCTTCACTTCTGGACAACCAAGTCCTGTATTTGGTAGGAATCCTTAATCTTAATTGGACCTCAGCTCCCAACTCTGTAAAGAAAGAATAAAACCAGCATGTTAATACATGCTCACTAATATATGCAAACAATACCTTTTTGGATCCTTCTTGAGACAAAGCTCCCCAAGAAAAATCACCACTGGTTTTGGAAGGTTAAATTATAGCCCTCACTGTAAGCATCTATTACTGAACCAATGATTATGCTAGTAGTAGTCATAACCATTTAGGTATGAAGGCCTGTAGCCAAAATGTTGATGCTACTCTTATTGTTGTAAGACCTTTCCTGTGTTTCCAAGAAAGCTTTGCTGTGCAGAGAAGAATCTCCTGACCTAAGCTTTTAAAAAGATTGGCAGACTGTTCTGAGTGGGAGGGTGCATGAGAGCAAAGGATAAATATTTGCAATACAATGGAGATAAAGAGGAGGCTGGAAATGTTACTGCAGCATCAAGGCTTTATTTTACTTTTGAATTTGGGTAAGTGCCAAAAGGACTAAATCAGCACACTGGAAAATATAAGAATGAACTTTCTTAGAAAAAAAGATAAGTTACTAACATCAGGAGTACAAATTTTATTCTGAATGTGACTCTTGGAATTTTTTCTTTTCTGAACCTGAAGTAATACTAATGGAAAAAAATACTGTGTTTTGATTTCTAGCCCGTATATATCTGCCTTTATAATTTACATAAGTATTGTAGTGGAATATTAACTTCCATTATTTATGAATCTATTGAACTTTGCAAAGATGTGCTGACAGTTGAAGGATTATAATTGTAAAGGCAGTTTGGTTCACATCATAAATATCCTAAAAGGTCACATACTACCTTACAGTAACATCTGAAGGAGAATGAGCTTAAAGTCAGAGTTGTTTCTGTCAATTCAGTAAAAGTTTCACCAACATTATCATTCTAGAAATCAAAAAGTACCAATTCATCACGCTGTGGGAATATTTTTATACAAGTTTTTGTGAAGTGTTGTGCTTCCATGTATATTGTGTTACTATGTGGAGTCCCTCCTTTTGGTTCCTACAGGACCACTTCACTCCAGGTTTACCAAAGAACAGAACTGTGATCACAGCATTCAGGCTACCTTCATACAGCAGGCACATTGCAATATCAAAATCAATTAGATTCTTAACATATTTGTTCTGATGTCTACCTACCCTTGAAATACCATAAATAAAGAAAGGTACTCAGTGTTTTCTGGCAATTGGGTCAGCTTTACATTGTGTAAGGTGAGAAGTCTGAAATATGGAAGCAAGGAAACTTACTGTTTATCTGAAAACCTTATGCTGTGTCAACAATGCCAAGCCCGTACAGCAGTTCAGTCTAACTAGTTTAGATGTGAGTTGTTTCCATTGAAGAGACATCACCACACCGGTATCATCACAGTATTGTATCATTGAAAAAACTTTTACTAGGCCATGGATAAAACATTCACAAGTAAAACTTGAAAGAGTTAGTACAAGTGCACTGACTATAGTAACTAATATTAATTCATTTGTAGTAACTCTTCATTTGTTTTTCTTGATAATCCAATGGCAAATAGTAAATTATCATTTCCATTCCCCTGTTTGCAACAGAGAGGGAATAATAAGGCATTTATTAACTTGGTGTATTAAAATGGATGGATGGTTGATACTGAAAAAATTAGGATATTTCTTTGCATTAAAAAATGGTGCCTGCAAAATTTCTTGCGAACTCAGTTTTCCATGTTGTGATAGCTTCCATAATAAAAACTACTAGCACAGATTTATAAGGACTCTCCATTATAAAGGTAGGAAGGAGACTGACAAATGTAAACTGATGCATTTTGGTCAGACTATTGATTTACCTGAGGGAGTTTGAAACGGCATGCTACACTGCCATTCGTTGCCAGCAACTAAGAATATAGGCCCCATGTCTATACGAATCATATGCAGACGTATTTTTGTTTACCACTGTTGGAATGAAAGTCAGAAACACACTATTTTTTAGTTAAGCATTTCCTAACTGTAAGGCTTTTACACTTTACAATTATTTCCTGTAATTTAAAGGACCAGTCTGCTGCTGCAGAACAAAGCAGTTGGTCTTTAGTAGCTGCTAACAGTCTGTATGCTGCTGTGTAATGTGTGCTAACAGAGCAGAGTCAAGTAGAGAGCCTGTATTGTACTGTCTGGCTTTGAACAAACTCACCTATTCAAATATGGGGAGCTGAAGTATCCCTATTCATGAAAAAACTTGGCGATATTATTTTTTAAGTACATACATTCTTTTATGGTTTTGGCACTTCCATTATCATGCAAGACAATTTATTTTTGCTTTTTAGCAGCAGAAGGCATGCAGATCAATTGCAAATTGCAATATTTCTGGTTTTGGGGTAATTAAAATGCTGCAAACTTACCAGGGGAAAACAACAAAACCCCAGAAACCTGTGTTTCTCTTTTTTTCCCTCTCATAATTGAAAATAAGACCAAGAAACCAGTGGGTTCTCAGAGGTGATGGTGTAAACTACTTGGGCTAAGGGAATAGCAAAGAGAAATACAGGGCTGTCCAAGTGAAACTTTACAGAAATTTAGATAAATAAGATCAAGAAATCAAGACGGAGCCACAACATCAGATTACTATACTTAAACACTTTCTTTCCTTAGGAAGCAGTTTGTGATACAAACCCACAGTTCTTAGTGAAAATGTGTGCTTATTGATTCCTCTTAACTATTTCAGAATCAGGATTACGCCCACTAACTTCAGTGGAACTACTTGTTAGATAAAGGATGACAAATCTGGTCCTAAAGTGGTAGACTCTCTTGACGAATGTGCATCCTAATTCTCAATGACATTTAAGTGACTGAAACATATGTACAGAGAGAATAAAATGCCAAAATGTGTTGCTTTGCCAAGTTGCCACAGTTGGAAGCTTTCAGTAAATTTCCATGTGTTTGTTGATAAATCCTCCATTTTGAATAAAACATTATTTCATTTTTAGAGTAGATTTACAGTGAGAAGCCCTTAAGGCTAAGCAATACCTTGCTTTTTTTGAAACACCTGTGAAAGAAAATGTTTTCACTTTTGTCCTGGTATCTGCAAGAAATGTGATTTTTCTGGTAGTTAACTTATTTGCTATACAAATTTATGTTTTTAAAAGCTCGGAGGCAAATATCAGTTCAAAGGTCTTAAATGTTTATTACTAGAATTAGAAATGAGCTTGGTTAATTGTTAAACAATTTACAATTTCCTGGGTGATTCAGTACATCACAGGAGATAAGTAACCCTGATTAGCAACTCAGAAATAATTGAACAGGATAGATTACAAAAGCAAGCTTAAAATGCAAAGAACATAACAGGCATTAACTCTAACATAAAAACTATTATCTTTACATTTCATTATAACATTTTTTTAAAGTGTCATTCAACAGTGTGTTTCAAAGCTTGCTGAGGTTATTGAAAATACACTGAGAAGGCAGCTAATACCTGGAATTAAAACATAATTAAATTATTTAACTTTACAGTAGTCAAGAGAGAGATCTATGCACTCTAATTAAAATTTAATACTGTGAAACAATAACAAACAATTATAATTACTATTAGATTGCTCAACAACACTAGTTAACATCACACCAGCTCCTTCACATCCCTAACAAGTGATTCTGTGATGCAGTTCACATGGCACAGCAAGTCCTGAACTAACAATGCTATAGCTGTTTCATCTGTCAGAAACCTTGTATAAAGCAGGTGGCTCCGTAATGGCTATACAAAGAGTCACAACATTTGGAAACCAAAAGTATACTTTTCTCAGTTAAAAAATCCATTCCCATGTGCATCTATTAACCTCTCACCCTCTAAATCTGTGTCTTCTATCAACTCAACCTGCAAAATCAATCAGACGTATACCTAGGATGGGAGGGACAGCCACAATAGCTCTCAGCAAGGGGCTGTGCTCTCTGACCGCAGCTACTAGCAGATGCCCAGAGAAGATGTAAAGACATGGTAAATATGCAGTTTATACCTCCAGAATATTCTCTCAGTATTCACCACTGTGACTTAAGAGCTTCTTATTTATTAAAGTAAGCAGAATCCAGGTTCATGCCTGGATGTTGGCAGAATCATATAGCAGTTTTTGGAAACATTCCTAATGTATTGCCCCTTTCAAATAGTGAGCAGTGGACCTCTTGGTGCTCTGAGGGAAACCTCATTGCCCCAGTGAACCTTTCTTTCTGTCACTGTGTTCTTAAGGTCACTCCCTTTTTTGCTTTTATGGACCAGTATGTATTGTTTGTGACTATTAACTTCTAACAACAGATTGGTTCCTTTTCCTTTTCATTAACAATATTTCTAACAATAAGCAGCTTTATTTTCTGTCCTGGAGGTACCTCTGTAGTCCTTCAGTGTAGACATTGCCTCTGCTACTTGATGAAAAACCTTGGAGTTGCAAGGAAAATAACTAAAAAATTGGAAGGCTAGATTGGTTTGCTTACCAGCTGTTTTATGAAGTTTGAAAATCTGCAGCATCTCAGACCAAGTGAAGGTTCAGTCTGAGAGAAAGCTGAGTATTTTTCTGCAGAAGTTTATAGAAATTAATTGTAGGCAATTTAGTTACAGAAAGAAAATCAAAGATTTTGAAATGTCATACTGGCCAAGCTTTTTATGTATTATGGCTACTATAGTTAATATGCTATACCTAGATAGGTAGAGAATATAGGTCTTTATATGTGTATCTGTCCACTCAGCCCTACAGCTAATATCTATCTGTATGATATCATAGAAAATATTAAGAAAACAAGGAAATGTTTCTGCTACTCATTATTATTATCTATCAATAAGTATATTAGTAAATCTCATTTACTAAGAAAGGAAGAGGTGCCTGGTCCAAAAATCATGGATTCTGCAGTGTTATTAGTCTGATGGCACGTATGGTCCTCGCCTCCTGCTAAATCCTCTGTATCTTATCAGCAACAATTACCTGCCTTCTGACTTACTGGAGTTATCAGTCTTCTTACCTGTTCTCTTCTAACATTTCATCTTGCTCCTTACATTCCAACCACCTTTCCCCCCCTCAAATTAGACTGAAGTCTCAGTCTGACTAATAGAGTCATTATAACTCACAGCAACAGTTCTTGAACTGTATTTAGATTGAGATCAGTGGCTTCTGAATGAGAACTTGGGTCCCTCAGAGATGGTATATCCAGCTGTATCACTGTGTATGAACGTATTACTGTCTCTGCTGAGCCTTGTTCTTATCTATTAATAAATCATTAAGGTAATTTTGTCGGGTATTTCAAAAGTTCTTGTAAACTGGAAAACCTAAAATGTAAATAGATTAATCACAATTAGTCCAAATATTCCATTAAAGATGTGTTAAACAGATGTGCTCACTTCCCTGTTCCACATATATTTTCTTTTTGATATTTTTGCCAATATCAATCCTATTAGCATTTAATTCACCAGTATGACTGCAAAAAGCTGGATATTTGCATTAATGAAGGAGAAGTTAGTACATGTAGTGGATCCAGAAGCTCCTTGTAAAATCTATGTAGTCAATGAGCAGATGAAAGACAATTTTACCAAATGCACATCAAGTCATTAATCAAAGTTAAAAAGACATGCCAACTTCTGATGTATGTAATGAGTGAAGAGTGATGGTGTTTTAGAAACCTCTTTTAAAAATTTTTCAAATTAAAAGTTTCAATGTACTTATCATGCTGGAAATGGTATTACTTCTTGCTTGCATCTTGCTTTTGTTAGTTGGGTCAGCATCTAATTTTCAGCACACACAGTGCTAACCGTGCTACTTAACTGTTCATGTTCTTACCAACCTCTGCCTTGGGGAAGGCCAACCTGTTGTCTTGGCTGAAAATCTCATACGGCAACCTGAGCCAAGAAGACTGCAGCACTAGGGATGTCATCTGCAGAGGAACCAGCTAATGTCCCAGAAAGGACACTGCCCTCTCACTGTATAGACTAATCATAGCAAACACACGCCCCTGCAGATACACCTTCAAGAAACCTGGCCCTGGCAACTGACACAAGGCTACACATGGGATTGACTGGGATTGACTGATTAGGGATTAAATACTGTTTGTTTGGTTGGTTGGATTTTTTTCTGTTTTGCTCCTAAGCAGAGATGAAGCTACTTCAGAGTAACCTACTCTGAAATGAAACACCTAATATAATATTGAGTGTTTGGTTTTACTACACAGTAGCTTAATTTCTGTGCATTTCATAGTATCATGCTAGCTTTTAACTAATTTAAGGCTCAATTTGTAAAATATTAACACATGAAGAAATCTTTTCTAAATATATTTATTATTTGAAATGATCCCAAGTGGCAAAGAAATTTGGATTTCAAACAAGGACTTTCACAACACTCAGGGTTATCAGAATCAAGAGTTTTGGTTCAAGCCATTCTAATAATGACTATTTACAGAAGAGATTGTGAATCACAAAAAGAGCTTTCAAGCCAAACTGTAGCAATATATTTCTAGAAAGTAGCTAGTTTCTTTTCAGTTGTCAACTTCTCACTATGATCAAAAAGAGTTCAACAGCAGTGATTTGTAGCACTCTACATTTTCATCAATGCTTCATAATTCATCAGTTTCAAACCTAAATAATACTGTATCCCACTGCAAATGTTCCTATAATCCTTTCCGCCTTCAGTGACCTGATCTGCAGAACCACAGGGGAAAAATCCCCACTGTTCAACACTAAATATAAATCCTGCATGAAACAGATGTCTTCCCTTTATCTTTTCCATTGCTTTGCTATTGCATTTAATGATCTGTCTATGATTTCACTTATTTTATTTCTTTTAATAACCAAGGAAGTCCAGACAAATCCACTGTAATACACTCATCTCTTTGAAGTCTCCCACTTTATAATTATAAACAAAATAATGCTAAGGAATATAAAAAAAACCCCACCAAGTTTAAGGGAGCAAATATGCAATATATTTGTGATATTATACTCCACTGTACCTAGCTGTTTATTATAATCCTCCCTCTTTGAGTGTCATACAAGAACACCAATTGGTGTCAAATATTGTTACTATAATTTTATGGTGTCATTTATGCATATTGCTGGAGATATTTTAAATATTGAATATTTTTGTTTAAAAATGTTATTCAAAGAAAAAAAGAGATATATCCAGGATGTGTATCTCCTTTCCCGGTGCTCATCTCTTTAATACTTGATTGATATACTCACTAGGTCTGATTTTCAAAAGAAATGAAAAAGCAAGGCAGGAATCTGAATGTCCTACTTTCCTGAAATCCCTGTTATTTCCTTAGTTTTGTTGAAATTTTCAGCATATCCTGCAGAGTCTTTCAAGGTGTTGGCTTCCTTATCAATGTCAGAATTCACTATGTATCTGAGAATTATCTCTTACCTCTCCTTGTTCTATGTGGCAGTGGATTCCACAATACCCTATCAGTCTTCATCCTTCAGAAAGACCCTCAGCATGTGTTACAGCTGGATTTGAAATGTTTTTATTTCCTGCACAGAATTATGGCCAAGTAATGAGCTAGAGTCCTCAGTTCTGTAAGGCGTGGGTAAGCCGAGAGGGGACTGAATTCAAAGGAGATGCACAAAGTCTGTCTGGAATGGAAATAGGATCCCACAGAAACCCCATGGATTCAAAGGGCACCTCATCACCCTCCCTAATCTCTCCTCTTGTTCAGAGAACAAGGCTACTGCAGCAAGTCATTTGTAGGTCCTTGAACTTGTGCAGCTTGGTATAATTGAGATATTAATTTAATATCTATATAATTTAGAGAAACAAGTCTTACTAGAGAAGATCCTTTAGGGATCCCATTGTGAGGCTCAAACACGCTGAGTCTGTTCTAGTTAGTACCAGAGGCCAGAGCCCACTGCCTGGCCCCACATCAGGTGATGTGGCCAATTTGCATTGACATGTCCTAGATTTCTTCTGCCCAAAACAGGATGGTCACATCCAAAATCTTGTTCTGAACATATGGCATCCCCTGAAATGCGACCAGCAGAAGGGCAGAGGGTTGGCCATTAGCATATCTAACAGAAGTTAGACAGGTAGTGTAAATTAAGTTAGAAGAATTGCATTGTCTCTGCGATAGTTTTCCAGATGCAGGGCAAATTATGCAGGGATGTTTGAAATGTCTTAAAAATAAGAATTTCTCAAGTATTAACCAGATGGGAGATAGATAAATCAAAGGATAATTCCTGTTGAAAGGGACCACAGGAGGCCATGTCTCCAACCTCCTGCTGAAAGCAGGGTCAGCTTTTGGATCAGACCAGGCTGCTCAGAGTTGTGTTTTCAGTTCAGTTGCATTCTGACTACCCCCAGGGATGAAGAGTATGCAGGGTCCCTGGGCAGGCTGCTCCACTGCCTGGCTTCCTCATGGGAAAAAGATTTTCCTCATGGCCAGTCTGACCCTCTGTTGCTGTTTCAGTTTAAGCCCATTTAAGCCCAGTTTAAGTCTCTCTTCCTCAGACTGTGAAGAGCTTGCCTCTGGTTTCTTGATACCCTTCCTGCAGGGCTGGGCAGGCTCTGCCCCAGGACCGCTGAAGTCATCTCTTCTCCAGGCTCTCAGTATGTCCTCACGGGGTGGGTGCTGCAGCCCCTGACCATCTTGGTGGCCCTCTGCTGAACTTGTGGCAGTTTGTCGATCTCTCTCATTTGAGGAGGAACAAAACCGGACATGGTCTTCCAGACACGGCCTAACAAGTGCGGAGGGGACGATCCCCCCTCCCCGTGAGCTCCGGGCCGTGTCCCCGCTGCCCGGCCCGGGTGGCCGCTGGCCGTCCCTGCTGCCGGGGCAGGGCTGGCTGGTGCCCAGCTCGCTGCCCACCGGGCCCCGGGGCCGCTCGGCAGAGCTGCTCCCCAGGCCGGGCCCAGCCGGGGCGGCTGCCGGGGCTCGTCCCCCCGTGGCTCGGCTCTGCCTTCGCCCTGCTCAATGTCACGAGGTTCTTATGGCCCACTCCTCCAGCCTTTCTGGGTCTCTGACCTAAGTGGACAGTGTATACTCTTTGTCTAGTGTTTAAATTAATCCTGTTAATTTTTTTTCCATTTTCTCCTTTAGATTCCTCTATCAATCTTCTCGTGTCCTTCTTCCCTCTTGCAAGCCTCTGTCATTCATGACCACTGAACTCCTCCAGATACTTTCCAGCTTTTGCTAGGCTTCGTTCCTTCTGAGTCTGTGTCTCCTGATGTCTCTGAGGGCATGAAGTGTCTTCTGCTGTTTCAAAATGTTGTGTGAGCTATTTATTATGATATGAAGGGGGATTCATTGGCATGATTTAATGGTTATTTAGATAAGAGGTTAAAAAAAAAAAGTTTTAAAAACTGTGGAAAACAGCCACCCCACTTTCAAAGGCAATTTTAGAAAGAACAAACATGGTCCTTTTACCTAACCGGAACATGCTTTTGCCATAACACAAGCCATTCCTTGCTACTGGCAATATCTGCTCCTACAAGATCTGAAATAAGTGACGTCTTTCTAGCTGGAAAACCGGTAGATTGGATTGGCAGCTTGTGAAAGCACAACATACAGAAGAAGGCAAGAGCTTGATATATTTGCTGACATTTCATCTTTGTTCTTGTATTTCTTAGACAGACAAATAACTGTGGCATGCAGATGCATAAGGAAACCTTTTTAAAAAGAGCAGTGAATCAGTGTTCGAGACTGATGTTACATATGATGACAATGTCTTGGCTCTTTACAGTATTTCTTCTGTCTGAAACACTGTTCTGTATGCCATTTCCCATAGCTTGTTTACCTCAAGTCCCCTTTTCTCTAGTTTTCTTATGTAACAAAACACTCTAAAATATACTGCTTATACTGTTCTGTTCTCTTACACTGTCACTAGTGTCCTCCCTCCCACACATATGCATCTTTAACATACAAAATTTTAAAAGTGGGAGCAGTAGCTTGGAGGTCAACATCAAGCCATTCAATCTGCTTCCCTAAGGAGAGCCATTGTTAGCTGCACAAATATAGATGCATGCGAATAAAGATGCTAATGCTTCATTACCACCTCAACAGAATAATTGGTACTCTAATTTACATCCTCCCAACACTATCTATCTATCAAGGTGTAATGAGATATTTAACATGTTGTTACTCTATGTATGCACATGTTTTATACATAACAACCTGTTATCTGTCAGCTTAAACCAGCACTGTACACTACAATTAGATTCTTTCCCCTGTAATTATCCTAACATATGTCTGGGCAACCCCAGTAAAGTCAAATAATATGCACTGGATATAAATCATGACAGAATAAGGCCATGAACTCTTTTAGTTTGGTATTTTATGTTATTTCGCTTTCTTGAAATTCCAGATACTTAAGAGAAATGGATTTTTAAAATGAAAAATCTATTCATTCTTCTAAGCAGATGGCATAATACTCATAAATGCCTTCTTTACATTCTTATTCAGCAGGAATAAAATAAGCCATCCAGCAGAGTAGAACATGGATGAATATGTATTTCTCAATGGCTCCCATTTTTATTTCTGCTGAGGTTAGTAGGTGTTTTGCCACTCATTTGCCACTAGAATTCACATCCACCCTGTCTATCTTTGTTTTAGGTGCACAAATACTATGAAAATCTTGAAATTCCACTTCCTGTGAGTAACTGTACTCAGAAACATGGAGTTCTTTCATAATCTGAAAGTTCTGCCATCACACAAAGTCCTTCCAGTTCTTCCATTGGAATGGCTGCTCTTGCAAATAATCTTTCTCAGCAAAATTAAAGCAGTAACTTTTTCCTTGACCCAATAACATTAGCATCTACTTTTTCATGGTCACATACAGTAAGAGATTTTCTGCCTTCTGTGCCTCTTTTGTACAAAGAACTGCAGTGAACAGAGTATTTGTATACTTGGTAGAGATGATGCATGATAACATCATGGATGAATTATAACAGGTTTTCTCCACCTTTCCTGGCACCTTCTGTGTGAGCAGAAGGTATATTTTTCCAACAAAGCTAAGCACATCAGTTTTCCAAAATGCTCTGTTACTTCAAATTCAAGAAACAGAAAAACAAAATTATACAGATTAAAGAAAGTGATTAATTAAAAAGAATGAAGAATGTGCACTATTTTGGAAAACAATAGGTGGAAACAACCCCAATTACACTGAGGCTGATGGGACTGTTCTGTTCCACAGGCGTGGTGTAATATATTGACAAAGTGATTTTAACCCTCACTTTAACATTTCTTTTCCTTTAAAAGCAATCCCTCTCCTGCAAAGAATTTATAATTTTTGTTTTTTTTTTAATTGCACCAACTGTAGTTTAACTGGAGTGAAAGGAACCTAGTGCATCCACTTCTGGATCTCTCATAATATCCTTGTCTGTTAGCAGCAAGTAGCAAACTGTTATACAATTTTATTTTCTTGAAGAAAACTCTTTAATAATAAATGTGATCTTCAGAAAAATATTGCTTCAGATTTTTAGGGACTTCAGAGATGAAATATGTTATAAAATCACATTTGTTCACTGTTTTCAGCTACTTTTGCTTTGCAGGCAATAATAGTTGATACAACCATGGATACAGCATGGAGCAGCATTGAGATATGATTAGGCAAATGCTCTAGAAATTAGTGCACATCCCTTTGGCATTCCAGATTTACATCTTAATTTCCCCTCCCTTCAGAAAATGTTAAATATAGTTCCATGTGTTTTTTTCTAGTTAGCATAATGTGCTAGGGTGTATTTTATATGTACAGAAATTTTGCTGAGACATAGCAATCTGTAGCTATTTGATAAATAGGTCTGAACACTTTCTTGTAAAAACATTTCACTTTCATTTCCAATTTCAGATCACCTTACTGGAACTAAATTTATTTTCCTGCAGACAAGAATGTTAGACAGATCAGTCCTTTCTTCTATACGGTAAATAGTTTAGAACAGGGACTATCATTTACTCAATATTTGTAGTATTTTCAAAATAATGTATTCTCAAATTGATTGACTTATTGCTACCACAATATGAATGATGAATGTTAAAACAGGGCTATGTTTCATATTAAGGCAGATATTAGCCAGTACTGATGGAAAGCAAATTTAATACCAGATTGAATGAGTATCTACCCTACACAGTGCAAAGTTACAGTCATCAAATGTCTGAAAGGATCAAATACCTAACTGGGCAGTGCAAACAGCTCAAATTGCAACTATCAGACACTTACAATGAATTTCTCATGAGTAATCAGCAGGCTAAGAATTACTGACAGAAGCTATTCAGAGAGGAATTTTGAATGAATCAGGGGAAAAAAATCATGTTCTGTCAATGACAGTTCACAAACAGAGAGATGACATTTGGCAAACAGATAATTCAACATGAGTTACTTACTCAAGGCTAGTAATAATACCTAGCAATTATATAGTGCTTTACACATTTAGTGGATTGTACAACTCTGACATTAATTAAGTTGAACTGCTTCTTCTTGTCTCTCCTTAGTAAAAAACTTAGTTTGGCACACACAGATTTTCACACAGGCCAGCTGTGTGACTAGCAAAATCTCCATCTTTACGTGTAAAAGCAAAAGTATAAAAAGAAAGAAGGTTAAAGTCTGAGGTAAAATCACAAGGCTAGCTTGTCAGTTTATAGTACACCATAAATTAGGAATGATGCACAGTTGTGACAAGCTTAGAGTGGACTTGTGATTTCCCAATTACTGTGCTTATTACTGGTAAGAGGAGGAGACGATTTGTCTACTGAGTCCGTATTAGCTGAAACCCCGACAGCAGACTCAGTGGAGCTGGCTGGTGCAGAGCCTGTATGCCCTGCAATGCTCATTTCCATTCCTGCATAGGAAGAAGCACCTATTGCTGGAAATATTTACAGATTATTTAGCATGTGAAGTATGTGTTGAAACACTTCAGAGAGGCAGGGGAGAAAAGGCCTTCACATGGACTTTTTAATTTCCTACCGTATATATAGAAGTGTATATATAGGAGTATATGTGCAAAAAACACGATAGCAGAATTCTGCAACTAAGACCTGAGTAAAAGTTATTGGAAGAGAACAGGAAGACTAATAATCTTGGATCAGCCTTACAACTCAAGGCTGTCTTTTCTATAATTTCTCCTAAAACTTCTACAAAATTAATTTTGTAAATATTGGCAAATCATCTACCTCTCGGTTCAGATAGATGACAAAAGAGTGAAGTTGAATAGTCTGTAAGAAATATATACTGAAATAATATAGGACACCTGATACTGGTAAAATCCAAATTTTGGAGGATGCCTTGACTAGATTAGAAATTAGAAATTGTTCTTAATGCACTTGAGAGACTGCATTTCAATTTATAAAGATAAAACATACTCTAAAGAGACAAAGAAAAATAAATTAGCCCTAGTGTTTTTAGTTGATGGGGTTGAAGGCAAACTCATTAGCACATTCACAAGACATTTGCTTATCTGTACACCAGCCTTCTGTTGCTGAACAAACCTCCAGAGTACCCACTGGTTCATTTCTCTGCCATTGTCAGTGGTGTCACATGTATAGAGTTCAATATTGTCCTAGTTATTCAGCACTGGTGAGTAATCAATGTGCCCAGTAGCCACTCACTCATGTAAGAAAATTAAATGGTTCAGAGTCTTTGATCTCATTGCATTTCACTGGTTCTGTAATGTATAGGGCTGATAATTGAAAGTGGTACAGGTTGCCTGAGTTAAATTCTCTGCTCATTTTATAATGTGCTTTGATAAATGAAGTAGGTTGGTAAGCATAATTACTGTTCTGGTTTCTGAATTTTCTCTCTCTCTATTTTTAGGGTTATATTTAGATATAGTGGCAGTACAATTTTAAAAACAGCTTTTCTTTAACTACCATATGCCGAGTCTCTCCCAAAGCTCAGTTCTTTTAGGTTTAAACTCTTAGAGAACATGTAAGTTTCTGAAAGACAACCACCTGTCATGTATTTGAATGCATGCATTATAAATTGCATGTCTCTCTTATAATTGCAGAAAGTGAACGCTCATACTAAACATTCAAGGTTCTCTAAAAATCAATAGCTCCATCTTTTCCTGAAATTTTGGTATTCAGATAGAAGGGAATACATTCATGATGGTGTTCAAGACAAATGCAAAGTATGTCTGGTTACATCTACATTATTAAACTCATCTGCCTCAGGAAGCAATTCCTGGCTCTGCAGCCCTGAGACCTAACTGAAATATTTTGTGTTTTTAAAGTGATAATAAAGTGAGATAATCTGAAAAAAATGTGAAATCTGTACTGCAGCCTACCAGAGCAGTGTCTCCAGAGCAGGATGCCAAAAGCATGCATTGCTTGCCCTGCCGCCTGACCTGAGGGTATGTGCTTATTTTTGCGGGCATAGGACCTGCTGGCATCATGTCAGAAGTCTGTCCCAGGCTGAAGGAGCCCATTTTGCCACCATCTATTTTATGTTTTCTGCCTCGAGTCAACCCTGAAGCTAATTACTGTGCCAACTGTGCCTTGGTTTCCTCCTGGAAGAAAGAATTTTACTGATTCAGAAAGGAGCCTGGAAAGACCTTGGCATATCTGCACTATGAATAACCAGCAACCAAGGCTGGGGAGCTCACATACTTAACAGCATAGAAATTCCTTCGGATATCATGTGGTCTTACTATACTGACTAAGGGCTATTAGTGCTACCATGGTCAAATAGAAAATTGAATACCATCCAAACCACAAGTTCCATGACTATATGAACTTGCAGAACTTATATTCATCTGTACATTGTTAAAAAGCAAGCTTTTTGTCACTTTCCATTTAGGGCGACATTAGGGGTTTAATACAACAATTCTTACTGAAGGATATTGTGTTCACATTTCCAACGTGATTTTCCATTGTATATTAAATAAGTTCAGAAGAAAATGGAGAGCAGTGTGAAGAGTACTAGATCTCCATAAAGTGGCTATGAACATCTAGATGCTCCCTAGAGATCTGCCTTCCAAGCACTAACCAGGCATCATACCCTTTTCTGGATAGCTCTTTCAGCCCACCGCTTTCACAAATATTAAGAGTAATTAAAATGGCAAAAATAAAAACACTGACTCCTTCACACCTGTTTTTTAAACTGTTGTTTAATGTTTACTTATTTTTCTTAATAGTGTTTGGTGCATTCACTTCTTTAGATGGATCGGTAACCATAGCAACAACATCATCATCTCATAACACATTCTTTAAAACCACATTCTGGAAACAGTGCATTGTTCCAACTTGTATTGTTCACTCTGATGCTTTGGATAAAAAATAACTGAACCTATTCTGCTGTTGCTCCAAAAATAATACTTGGTAGTTCAGTAGTCCCTTCCAACCAAAGTGCTTTTCGTGTATCACTGTGGTCCTCAAAACTTGTGTTAATGGTCCTCAAAACTTGTGTTAAAGCCAGTCTGTATTCCTACTGGGGTGAGGAAACTAAGGCACAAATATGTTAGTTGTCTTGTCCACTGTCAGACAGGATGTATGGGCAAAAAAAGGCACCAGCACACATTTTCTACACTTTCAGGTACAACACTCACTATTCATCAATTAAACAATGAGACATCCTCTAGATCCTATGGGGGCGGGGGGGGGGGGAAAGAAAGAAAAAAAAAAGGGAAACCCAAGAGGTTTTCCTTTAAAAATCAGGCTGAAGCAGAATAATTCCAGAGGACTGAGTGCAGTGCAGTTTAGGTAAAAACTCATTCCAACATGTAGGTCATTGGCCATAAAACACCCAGAAAGCCAGTGTGGGATTTCTCTTGCTTACACTGCTATTTGTTTATGGTAACTCTTGTTGAATTTCAAATTTATGCTGATTTAAGAGCAAAACTTGACCTCTTGTTTTCAGGCAAGCATCCACCACATGAAAAAAAGGAAAGAAGCACTAAGAACATCTGAAAGAAGCCAAATACTTTCTCAACAGCGTGGTTTTCATAGTTCGCTGTGAGGCCTCTCTGAAGGGTGCAGTTGTGCTGCTTCTTGTGTAAAATGACATCTTTTTGCCCTTACCCTTTTATTGCTATTCCCATTAGAATAGAACAGTAAACATTTTTAACGAGGATATGTTTTCACCAATTATTCAACAAATATATGCAATGTCAAGTTAGAGGAAATGAGGCATGAAGTACTGCAGGCAGAGTTCATACAGTACACCACAGAGGCTTGAGAGCAGCTGCTGAAAGCCATTGTGTTAAAATTTCACTTTGAAAAAGGTATGCTTCTGTACAATAGGCTATAATGTTTCTAAAGGAACTGTTCAAAGCCTTTTGTGTAAATCATTTACATTCCCATTGCCTAAATAATTTCATTTTAAAATATCTAGTCAGTTGAAATGCCACAAATATTTCTATGATTGGCATTTGGGCTTGAAAATGTGAAAATACAATTAAAATATCCATTGTAATGGCTGCAGATTGTCCTTGGTTCTCCCTGCTTTGGAAACAGAGCATGTAGGATAAGATACACAAAGTTGTCTAGCACAGTAAAACACCCATTTAGTTCAGCTAGGAACCAAGATTCCTGTATGGCGTTTGTGTGGCAACATTTCGGTAGCCGGAGGCTGCAGGGGTGGCTTCTGTGAGAAGCTGCTAGAAGCTTCCTCCATGTCTGATAGAGGCAGTGCCAGCCGGCTCCAAGACAGACGTGCTGCTGGCCAAGGCTGAGCCCATCAGCCATGGTGGTAGCGCCTCTGGGGTAATGTATTCAAGAACAGGGGGAAAGTACTGCACAACAGCAGTTTGCACAGCAGCAACTGCAGCTAGAGAGAGGAGTGAGAACATGTGAGGGGAACAACTCTGCAAACACCAAGGTCAGTGAAGGAGAGAGGAGAGAAGGAGGGCAGGAGGTGCTCCAGGTGCCAGAGCAGAGATTCCCTGGCAACCTGTAATGAAGACCATGGTGAGACAGGCTGTCCCCCTGCAGCCCCTGGAGGTTAATGGTGGAGCAGATATCCACCTGCAGCCCATGGAGGACCTCACACCAGAGCAGGTGGATGCCTAGAGGTGACCCCAGGGGAAGCCTGTGCTGGAGCAGGCTCCTGGCAGAACATTTGGGCCCATGGAGCCCACACGGGAGCAGGTTTTCTGGCAGGACTTGTGACCCTGTGGGGGACCCATGCTGGAGCCATTTGGGAAGAACTGCCGCCCAGGGGAAAGACTCATGCTGGACAAGTTTGTAGAAGACTGTCCTCTGTGAGAGGGGCCCCATGATGGAGCAGTGGATGAGTGTGAGGAGTCCTCCCTCTGAGAAGGAAGGAGCAGCAGAAACAATGTGTGATGAAGTGATGGCAACTCCTACTCCCTGCCCCCCTGCGCTGATGTGGGGGAGGAGGTAGAGAACTCAGGAGTAAAGGTAAGCCCTGGAAGAAGGGAGGGGTTGAAAGAAGGTATTTTATGATTTAGTTTTATTTCTCATTATCCTACACTGGTTTGATTTGTTATAGATTAAATTAATTTTTCCCAAATCGAGTTTGTTTTGCCTGTGATGGTAATTGGTGAATGATCTCTCCCTGTCCTTATTTTGACCTTTGAGCCTTTCATTATATTTTCTCTTCCCTGTCCATTTGAGGAGGGGAGGGATAGAGCAGCTTGGGTGGGCACCTGGCATCCAGGCAGGGTTAACCCACCGCAACACCTGAGTAAGTCTCTTCCTTTCATGTAATTAATCCTTCTTCAATGCCATTGATTTTAATGTGACATGAAGAGTTGTTTATATTTTCATGTTACCAGATTTAGAAGGTAGCACAGTGATTTTTATACTAATATACCTTCTGGCAATGCAGAGCTTGGAGTGTCAAATGCCATTTATGATGACTCATGCACATAACTGTAGTCATTCTTTTGCCTTGCTTTTCCTTTGATACTCTGGTCTTTCAACTTCTTTGTGATTTCTCTGCTCTTCTGATCCACTTTGAGTCCCCATCTGATCCTCATATTAGGCTCCTGCTTCCTATCACCTTAATTTTTAAAATTTATTTCTGCTTCTATTCATCCATGGAGCTTACCACACTTCTTTGGGGCAAGGGGGGAAATCAGTTTGCTCTCTGACAGGAAGCACAGTTTTAGAGCTGTGGATACCACAGTATTCATGAACACTGAACAAAAAAATAATACAAAGGACCATAATATGTGAATGAAGGACACGCTGCCTAATGTCAAGTACAACGAGTGTCAAGGAAGGGAAAGAAACTCTATGGAATTTGCCCTCCCCCCGCCCTCCCCCCCCTTTTTATTTAAATAAACTGAAAAAAGGGAATTCCACTTAATTGAATACTGGCATCATAGTCAACAAAAAGTAATACACTCCAGCACTGTCTACAGAGCTGCTCTGTAGAAGAATGGGTCACTGCATTTTATCTGCTGATGGAAGAAACATGGGAAGACTGAGAAACAACCCTATCTGGGCTCAGCTCTTTCTCTGGGCTCCTTGCCTGGCCAACCTCCAGTTCATCGCCCCCAGCTTCTTGTCCAGCTCGTTTCTCTCTTGTTCGCGTGCTCTCCACACTGTGTTGTTCCCAGCATAGCTGGGAGGTTCCTTTCTTGTGCTCTGCCCTATGTCTTTTTATTTTTCCCTGTTAAATGGGACAAGGTCTCTGGGATCCAGTGCTACATCAGATTGAGATAACTCACTGCAGCTCCATTTTCCTGCATCACTTTTCAGTCTTCCCATCTAGCAAATCCTCCACCATGGCTGAACTACACTTCACTGACACTTGCACTAATAAATTTCATTTTCCCAATGAGCATAACTCGAAAAAGAAATTTTTCATTATCCATATTCACCGATACAGTTGGATCATGTGGCTCAGGCTGTACTTAACTTTTGGACTGAGGCAGATATCCAGTATGGCAAATTTTAGCCCTTTCAGTAAAAATGCCAGATTAAACCCCCTTGTATTATAATGGATAGTGTCTAGCATTTTTAATAATAAGCATAACTTTAATAATAATAATAATACTACCACTAGCAGTCACTTATATATGTTTTTCCTTGATTGATTGTTATGGAAGATTTCCCTGTAATATTCTTTTGAAATTATTTTATCTTTTCTCTCTATGAGTAAATTGTAATTGACACTACAATTTATCATTTGAGAATAGCACCGTGACATTACATTTTTAAAGGCTGCTTTTATTCAGATCACACAATGGGACATAACCTACACAATAGTAAAGATTATGTAGTTTGTCTTTCAAGGTCAGCAAGATTACAGTGAAACAAAAAAATTTGGTCTAACATTGAGAGACTTACTACACCTGTATGCCATAACTCTGACTAAAGATCTTCATTACATTTTTAAATGTTCTTCTGTCTCAACCAAATCTCCTCTCTCTGTCCCACCTCTTTCCAAGTCAAACAGCTATTATAGTCAAACAGCTATAGAGGAAAACAGTTCGCAACTGTTATTCACCATCTCAGAAAAAAAAGTGGAGACAGAATCTAAAATTTAAAAAAGTATACTGCATTCAGTACTGAAATTAAATATAGGTGGATCTTGGCTTTATGTTTTTGAGGGATTGACAAGAAAAGTGTTAGTGAGCAATCCAGGATATTAATGTTGAGATAATAAATCTCAGTATTTCTTACAATTTAGGAAACAGTTTTCCAGCAGTGTGCAGGAATTTAGGGGCTGTGTTTCTATGTACACTATGAAAGACCCCATTGCTTCAATTACTGGAAAGGAAATAAAGACAGCTTCAACACTAGCAGTATAATTTAGGTAATTTTTTTTATCTTCAGTTTACCCACAAGGTACATAGATGATGGCAAAAAATCTACATAACAGAGGTATTGTAAAGCATTTCTAACGTGTAATCAAAACCTTAGAGAATATATATGAAATGCTGTAACGATTTTCCTTTCTTTTCTTCGACATTTTTAGTCATAAAATCTTTTACATAGTTTCCCAAATCAAATTAATACCCCACAGTAATACTGAGCATGACATATATGTTTTCCCTAAGTAAGTCTAATTTAGCACATAATGGGCAGAAAAGTTTTGCACTTTTCCTATAGGATATTTTGCTGAAATTACTCCACATAAATCAACTAGAAGGTACCAGAATAACTTCAATGAGTCTCCTGTTTGCTTAATGTTTGCATGTAGGGCATAACTGATTCACTCACTAGTGTGCCCTGGAGAGTTGTGAAATCCAAAATAGGAAGCGTTCTCTGTTGAAACAGCATAGTATTATTCATGAAAATAAAACTGCTTCAGGGGAAAAAAAAAAAAAAGCCTGCTAATTAACATGGGGCTACTGCAAGCAGATCTATTATTTCCCAATATTAAATAATTAGCATTTTTATTACTGTACCATTATATACATCATTGGTTTATTTATTAAAGAGATGTAAGGGTTCTTAAACTTTCAGGAATATGGTTTGATGCAGTAGAGAATTGTTTTACTGAAACAGGCTACTTTTTCTGATTTTCATTACCCATTCTTGAAGAAATGAAAGGTGATGAGCCAAATAAAGCTGAACTTACTGTATCTTTCCGTATCCACATGTATCATTACAATGATATTACAGTGTGGTGCTCCTGTCATCTTTTCACATTTATATTTAATACAATACAAAAATAAGCTAATTCATTAGTTCTATTTCCCTAAAAGAGTTTCTGGAGTTCTTGGAAGTTTCATTTGGAAACCTTTCTTCAAAAAATGCTCAGTAGGAATCATATGTTCTCTAGTACCCCCATCCATTGACACAAATCCATGCCCTGTGAAAATGTTCCAAAAAAAGGGCATGTGACCAAGTATACGCATATTTCACTACAGTCTGAGAGAGATACAAAGTTCTTTAGGACTCTTGTTTGACTGTCCTCTGGTGACAAAGAGGAATGCTGCCGTTGTGCATTCTGTTTCTTGCTTGGCAAATATTTGATTGGTTTTAATAATCGTGTGTCAGCTCTCATTGAACAAAAAATGTCAGAACAATTGCATGAACAATGGTTGGTGTCCAAATAGCATTTGGCAAGCATGATGGTATTTTGCCCACAATTGTTTTCGCTGATCAAACTAACAGCTACTTATTTATTAGTGGGATGAAATTGTATTTATAAGCTACAGAATATTTCTGACTTATGGAACTGCACAATCATGACAGCAGCATCAGCTAACATCTACATTTCATTTTCATTGTTGTTCTTGGCTTACCTTTGCAGGGCTAATGCAGCAACAAATTTGAACTATTCACTGTTCTGTATAGTTATGTCCAGGCATGCTAAAGCACTCAAATAATTGCCTTCTAGGAGTGGATTTTCCCCTCTTTATAAGGGGATGGAGTTGTAAAGATTATTATAGCTTTAGCTTAACTTATTTAGACATAAATATCCTTGAGAAAGAACATTCGCTTTCAAAATGGAAGTACAATCCTCATCTCACAGATAGGGCATATAATTACAGAATCCACCCACAGGGACAACCTCCCTCCCAATATTTAAATATTGACCTGATTTGCAAGTCATCATAAAACTATAAATCATTATTTATGATCTCAAATAATAGATACATATTCAGGTCTTTCTGAACATCCTTATCTAGATTAAAAATGATAGAGCAGTTTGCAATAACAGAAAATTATATTCAAACTCTGAAATACAGAGCTATTCATTGCTTTGCCTCTGATATGTACTTAAAACTTTTTACAGACATATGGTGTAAGGCAGATTTTGGCCTGCATAGAACAGAATACATGTGTAATTTTGTATGAGTTTTTTTCTTTTCTTTTTTTCCCATGACGTTTTCAAAAAGCTGACCTGAAGTTAATGAGTAACCATATAAAAATAATAAAGCCAACTAACCTAATACAGCTATTAGGTTTTGAATAGAGTACACTAGAGTGCCATGTGCTGGGAAAGATTTTAAAGAGATTATGGGCTGAAGATAAGTCTCTATCTGACAGATCCCTCTGGAGTTCAGGCAAGGAAAACAAACAAGAAGCCATGTGGCCTAAAGATGATCCCCTAACAAACAATTAAAGGATATATGAGTCAGAAAAGGAGGAGAGAAGGGAGGCAAAATTGGAAATATTCAGTTTAGAAGATTATTGAGATGACGATGGAAACAAGTATCACATCCCTTCATGTTGCTAATGTCTCAGGTCTTCAGCTGGTAAAATGCCATGTATTTTTTAAAGGCAGTTGTACCCTGGGCTGGCTGAACATTTGCCAGGGGTTCCCTCTGTGTGGTACATTTATAGCTGATGTGCAGTAACTGTTTCATGTGCTGCATCAGTGATGCCCAGCTCTCTGGGTTAGACTGTTCAAGCTACTGCAAAGATGGGGGCAACACCATATATACTAACCCTCCTTCTCCATCCTCCCTGTGAGATCATGCTGGCCACAGGATAGTCCAGCTCTATGTGAGCAGCAGCCTTGGTGCTTCCCCAAATAGTGGGCAGGCTATATGTGTGATACATGCACATGCACTTGTGGTTCCCAGAAAGATGGTACCTGGCAGGTGCTAGGCATGGACAGGGACCAAATGAGTTTTCTGATGGCTACATCCGGTTCTGTCTGTCTAGCAAATGCTGCAAATTAGACTGCAAAAATGATCCCTCTGGTACCCAGCGTGTATGGCACATGACTCAGCCTGAGAGTGGAGGAACTGAGTGGTTTCACTCCATATCAGATGCTAAGCCACATATGAAGAACAGTTACGTGCCGGAGTAATTATCCTAGAAATCATATTTTTTAAAAAAGTTCCAAGCTAATGTTAGTTCTCTGACACTTTCATGAGGAAGGAACTGGCTCAGGAGGAAAAATGTCATTGAATGGAGAAGTATCAGCATTATAGCTTTGGAGAGAGGCTGTTGATACGGGACAGAGTGACTAAGGTTTGCTTGAACAGGACAGACTTGTATGGTACAGAAGGAAACAACATTTGCTACTGAAGTAATGAGCTTATAGGAAAAGAATTTCATAGTCTTCAGCTCTTGAGATTGTAACAAATGTAAATGCTGTCTGAAGACCTCAAATGCACTTAAATTATTGCTAAATTAATTCTTTGAACAACCCCAGCTGAAGGTAGGAGGCTGGAGAGAATGAAAATATTTTGGGTGTGGTTTCTTTGTTGGTTTTTTTTTTTTTTTTTCCCCACTTGCTGTGAAAGTATACTTGCTGAATTAGAACAATTCAAGTAAAATGGATTCCACAGAATAAATTAGCAGTGTGCTGGATTGAAGGTTGGAGAGTGCTTGCTGGCTGAAAGGGACTCAGAAACCAGCAACGTCTATTTACAGAACAGTTTTTTCCAAACAGAAAAAGAAAATAGTTAAGAAAAGGAAAGGATACAACTGGTGTGAACTGATACATCAAAGATTATTTACTACTTAAGTAACCTATATGCTTTTGTGATATTTTCTGTTTCTCTGAAATTTTATTTCTTTACCATGATTTCTTTTTTTTGTTTTGGTCTAGGGTTTTTTTCCCCCACCCTGCAACAATTTGGTCAGCTGTCCTATATGTAAATGATGCTTTGGCCATCATTCCTAGCACTATGTTACTCAGAAGAAAAGATAACTGGAGATATGTTTTCTTTCTAAACTTTCCAAGTAATCCTACACTAGTCTGTAAGAAAAAAGATACTCTGAAAAGTGAGTTGGGAGTGAAGGCAGAAAAGCAAAAAGACAGAGAAAGGAAAACTTAAACCGCTGAGACCATCTTAGCTTTTCTGGTAAATGCACAGGATTTTTGTCCAAACCAAAAGGATCATTGGCTGTTCAAGATATAACAACTCGAGAACCACAGAGGATATTGATAAATATCATCAGAAACACAGAATGTCAGTTGTTTATAGCTTTTTCCTACTCAGGATGATGTTCAAAACCACTGGACTACTGACTAATCTGCCCTTTTTTACCCACACTTCATTTCATTTTCATTTGTTGTCATGCTGAGATCTATTTAGGGTGTTTAATGCAAAGCTAAACTGGATCCTATCGAAGGTATTTTTTTGTGCAAATAAATTGCACAGAAAAACTAAAACCTTATTGTTTCTGCTATTATAAAAGGAAGAAAGTTATTATTATTTTTTAAAGATATTTTTCCCTGACACCCAAAATATTATTCATACTGGGAAATAAGACTTTTCTAACCATAATCCCCAAATTAACTCTGTAAGTACTAGTGAAATAATTACACTAAATGTAGATTGAATATTTCATAAGCTACTGTAGGTTTTCAGAACTGTTATCATTGTTACATGCTAATTATATGTAATAAGTCACCAGTTTTGCAAAACTTAATTTGTCTTTGTTTCCCTTTTCCAAAGCCTCTGCTAATGCAAGTGTCGTTAATTCACATTCCTAATTCATCCAGCAAGACTGGCGACATCTCAGTGAAATTCAGTGGAGAGAGTAACGGATCTATGTAAAAGGAAGGTGAGTATATAACCGAGTGCTTATACCCACTGAGGATTTAGACCACTTTGCATGACTACTTTAGTTGTCAGTCCTGGAAATGGAAGTGGTGTGTTTACACCATTGGTTACAAACACCCCATGTAGCTGTGAATAGCAAGTGGGAAAACTGGTCTAAATGAAACTCCATTCTGTCACAGCTGGACTGTTTCTATTCTTGAGCTAGCAGCTTCTTTACAGCTGGGCTGGGAAAAATGTCCATAACCAAAAGAAAAACAAATATCTTAAATGCATCCCTGTGTAGTTAATGAAGGATCTTATTGACCTGAGAATTACATCATTCTTCACATAGTTTTGTGCCTGAGCTCTTACATGGAGGAGCCGAGGGTGTCTCCACCCTGGGAATTTTCATCAGTGCAATTCACTGGAGCAGCTCCACTTAGCCCACATAGGCAAATCTTACAAAACTTTCTTAATTAGTCTAGGTTTCATAACACAGTTCCTAGTGTGGCCTAATTAGAGGGACTGCTGGACAATAGGTATGTGACGTAAATCACTGAGTCAGGTCCCCAAGCATGGAAAACTATTAACAACCTGGAAATATAAGAAGAAAAGAAAGAGTACTACAAGGAAAATGCATTTGTATTCTGAATGCATAGTCAGGATGCAGTAAGGCAGAGTAGATCAGAAAATGACCATGCAGAAGAGAAGCATCACTGAAGGAAAACGGAAGTTAACAGATTGTCATGATGGAACTGGAAGAGACAGCTTTCTCAAGGGCTGTGGGCAATAAGTTTGTGAAAAAGCAGGAAGCATAAAAATGCAGTGCTGTGGAAAAGTTAATTGACAAGTGAAGAGACAGTGACAGGAAGATATGAGACTGAAAGTAGCTGTAAAATGAAAGAGAAGTAATGGTGAAAAAAAAAAATATTGAAAGAAAGAGTAGAATTTGTGACTCAGCTGTTGCACACACTCTGCCTAAACTTAGGTACTGGAGAGACGATAAAACCATTTTATGCCAGGCTTTTTTTGAGACTGAAAGAGAGAATTTGTCTCATGGAAAGGGCAGCAGGTGAAGTACTCCAGTGCTGATCCCCAGTTGCTGAAATGACTCATTCACGCCATAGGCAGCTACACATATTTAGGGATGACTGAGGCTGCTCTAATGTACGACCAAGGAGTGTTCAGCCAGTTTATTGCTACCTCTTCACTTTCTTTTAAGCTGTTCTACATACAGCTTTTGTTTGGTATAGCTCTTGTTCCTCAGTGAGAATAAGATGTTCTCTGAAAGAGAAAAAAATTGAACTACTGTTTAGGGAAATTTGGTTAAGACAGAAAACACAGAAATGCCTTTTCATCTGAACGTGCAGACACCAGCAAGGTCTTCATGGTAGAACAGGTGGGACCAATTTGCAAAATGCTTTTGGGATTACTTAGTGTATTGTAAAATGTTACTGGCATCAGAACTCTTCACTAGAAACTTTGAAGAACATACCTATAAAAATAATTTCTCAAACACACATACATATATATGAGAATGACAAACAGCATTTTATGTGGAACAGTAAAAGGGGGGGGTGGGGTGTTGGGGAATCAATCAAGAAAGATCAGGATTCTCTAGAAGACATAAAAAATGCCAGAGTTTTGTGATTGCTGACTACAAGGCACTGAGGAGAGGATGTAATAAGGTGCACTGCTAAAACTCATAATCTAGAAGGTTCAGTAGCTAGAGTGTGGAAAAGATTAGTTTGATCATGCTGCTATTAAAGCAACATTGACAATATATCTTTGCCTATATCAAGATTCATTCAATATAATGCTGGTATGTCTGTACAAATTGTAAAGTGTCATAGGTGTCTTCAAACACAGCAGGGAGTGTGCTTTGAGAAATGTGGCTGGAGACAATAAGCACATACACTAAATTAAAGGGTTTCATTCCTGCATGTCTGATGTTTTAGCCAGAAAGAACATGGGGGAAAAAATGTGGAGAAGATGTAATTTCTCTTTTTCTCTGTAGTAAGAAATTGTTCTAATCAGTTTCTGAAACACATTACATGCATTCTCTATGTTAAAGGCTTTTTCACCATCTACCTGTGAAGAAAACAGAAAATTTTACTTCTCAGTGAAGAAGGAAAGAGTCTTCCACTGCTGTTTTAGGGTATCTGCACAGCAGAGGTGTCCTTTACTCTAACAGCTGACATTGAAAAAATACATTGCTTAAATTCCTATTGAACAGAGCTGTCTGCAGATATAGCTACAAACTCAGTGATAGCTCTCCCGGTCAGAACAGTACTCCAGAAAAGTATGTGACATGACATATGCAATACAATTTCCAATAGTATGGGTCAAGAGAAAGCATCCTCACCTTAGGTAAAGGTGAAGGAACGGTGGTTTCTAATGCAGGAATGGCTTGTTCCGGTTTTCACATCATCCTTGTAAACACAGGCAGTGTAGCCTTGGAACTGTAAACCTACAGCTAAATTTCAGACACTGAAATAAGTGGTACAGATAAAAAATAAAAAGAATCAGCTGTCAGAACATGATTAGAATTGTGTCTAGTTTGCTTTGTTCATTTTTTGCTTTAGTAGTTTAAATCACAGTTCTTAGTATTAAAACATATCAGTTCAGGCAGCTATTAATATCATCTGAGATTTAGAAGCAATTACATTTAAAAATGGAATTGCAGAAGATGTATAAACAGGAATGATGTTTTAAAGTAATTAAACAAAGACCTTAACTGCAAATTCAGTCATATGGCTGAGAACCAGAATAAACCTTTGTTAAATAAAGTCTCAGTGACATGAAGAAGTAATAATCTGACATTTTGTTGCATGAATTAGGTGTTTCTTTCTAGCTACTAAATACTTGCCTGATGATCACTTGCTGTCACATGTAGAACTGTAAGTTTCACCAGAAAAATTGAGTGTGTCCAACGAGATGAATTACTTGCCATGTATCTAGGACAACAGCACCAGGGGCCAACACAGACTGAGGTCCTAACACAGACTGTGGCCTTACCATGTTAGATTCCCTTCAGTAATTTCATGGTAATAAATAATGACAATTTGTTATTCTAAATGAGGCTGACACCTGGCTTGGTCTCTTTTTTGATCAAGTATTCTTCCATAGCAATCCATGGTAAGAAAGATCTATCTCACCCACTGCAAGTGAAACTGCCCACATTTTTTGCTTTTATACCCTAGATTAAAATTGAATCCTTTTCGGTTCTGTTCCACTCTTTCTTTATAAATTCCTAAATGATACAAAACTTACTTGAGTTCAGATTTTGTTACAATCCCCAAATTAAAACCATGTTCATTTTCATAAGCTTATCCAGAATTTTCAAGGAGGTGTGGGTGTAGTGTAGAGCTTGCATTACGTGTGGAGAAAAATTGGCTGATTTATTGGGTTAGCATTACAGAATGCTGATTTTACAGCACGATGACAGCTTGGCAGATACCACAGTATTTCTTCTATCAATATTTATCTTATTTTTTATGACACTTCTCATCAGTTGTATTTTCCCAATCATTATATCTATGTTTGAGAATTCTGTAGGTCTTATTTAAGATGATGTAATAGTCTGCAGCAAAACACAAGTGCAAAGATCTGCTGAAGCAAATGATGCAAATGATGAGGATCATGTGGCAAAACGTCACTAAGAACATGAACATTTTTATCATATGCATACATACTTTCCTGATCTTAATCCTTAAAGAGTGACTTCACTTTTTGACATGTTTCAGCAATTCTTTAGTCTGTAATTCAGGAAGCTCATGCAAATTGAGAAGGACCAGAGGGAGGATCATTATAGGTAACCTTTGTATATAGTAACAAGGAAAATAGCTCAAAAATTAACAACCACTCAAAATAAATATTTGAAAACACTGCTGTGAAATGATAACTGATTTTCAAGAAAAATGTTAGCCAGCCACATACAATTTTTAATGTGAAAAACATGGAATTAGACAAAGATGTTAACCTAATTTGTTTTCTCAGGTCGAACTGTAATGCAATATCAAAAGAACAGTATGGCTGTTCTCTTGCTGAGCTGGGTTATCCAGGACTGGAAGCTGAAATTACAGCTTCAATGGAGTCATGTTTCCAGTCCTGTAAGAAGAGAAAAAGGTGACCAGGAAAATGCAGAGCAGACATAATCAATGATCTCTATATTTAAAGCCATCAGAAAAAAAAAAGGAATCTTTAAAATGAATGAGTTATCTTTGCCTGTAATAATGATACACATCAAAAAACATCTCTTTACATACTCTGCATTTAACTTCGGAGCAGGTAGAATTGAACCCCCTGCTCCCACTTCCTTAGGATAGCTGTACATGTTCTGTCAACATTATGACAATACTTTGGGTATTTTGGAACGTTTACTTTTACTGTCAAGCCTGTTGAATTTACACTATGTGGTATCAGCACAGATGTTTTGTCCCAGCAGCTTTTGAAGAGGAATGTTGATGAGGCTTGTGCATGGGCATGAACAGCAGGATCAGAACTCTAGGAAATACAGGGAAGCATGAAACTGCCTGAAAACTAGGCATAAAATGAGCATTAATGGATGAGAAGCGACAAATGCTTGTTGCTTACTGAATACATAGCTCTGGGGTATTTCACAATGCAATTTAATAGAACAAAAGCCTACTAGAAGATAAGGAAAATGAACTAATTTTTGATACCAATATAGGTACAGGCTCCCCTATGAATATACCTGTATGTGTGTGTTTGCTTATTTTATCTGCAAAGGCAAATTCCTGACTACTTTCTCAGCAGGATGAGCTATGTGCTGCAGTATATCCTAGGACTGGTAAACTATGAATGGTACTTAAGTGAAAGCTGAATTGTACTCCGATATCACAAGGTTCTGAGCTTGAATGGAACTTTCAGATGGGAGGTCAATATACCTGACAATAAATCTAAAAGATTATCCTCTTGTCCAGCCACAACACAACTAATTCCTAGTACTCCACAGATTTTAATTCTGCTGAAACCAATTTAAGGTGTAACTGGGTTGTAAGGCAATAGCCTAACATAGTGATGTTTGCAATAGAGACGTGTCCTACCTGGTGAACTAGAAATAATTCATGACTTCTGCACACAGTGTTAGGAATTTTTAAAGTTCGAGCATATACTTCAGAGAGTTAGGAGCTTGGCAGATAAGGTGAAAGATTCTGACTTTGGTTTTTTTGGTTAAATGACCAAGAAGATCTCTTTGATTGAAAGATGGCTGAGCTATTGTTGAATAGCAAATGGGCAATTACATTCTTTGTTGCAGATTTTAAATTAATATTTGATAATGTGGAATAAAATCGGCTAAAAGTACTTCACTTCAGTTTTCCTTTACACCATATATCACATAGAAAAAAAAACCACCACTGAATGAAAATAAAGGCTGCAAAATTAACTACAGGAAAAAAATGGTATTAAGATTACCTGTATTTGAAGTTATCCTTCCCTTGTGTATATTAATTATTCTACAGCCTAATTACATTATCACATATTATTTTTTTCTCTAGACTCCAGACTCAGTCATGCACAGAATGGATGGTGCTTGCTACCTAAGGATTTTTCAACATTTGGTTCAGTGTGTAGCCCCAGGCCCCACATAGATCCAAACCACATTTTGAAAACAAAATTTTTTCATTTCCATGTGGACTTTTCTACTTACATTACAATATCTAAGTGCTTAACCAATATTAATAAAATTAGTTCCTAACACTTTTCTGAGCTAAAGGGCCTTATGGCTTCCTATTTCCAAAGGGAAAATGAGCCACAGCAACGTCTGCCTGTGGCAAGTAGCACAGAAAATGTCAGCCAAAATGGTTAAGGTCTGGTGATGTCATGAGTTGCTAATTAGATGATCTAGTCATAGAAAGCATCAACACAATCTGCAAGTGAAATTGTGCTCTATACTCTCTCTAATATTTTTCAGCATTTTTTTATAGTTACTTCCAGCATTCTAGGGTATGTTAGTAGTAATAATGCTTTAGCCAAGCATTTCAAGCATAATTATATAGTGCCTTCTTATAAAGTACTGGAGTAATAGGATCAATGCCTAAAGCTGCTATAGCTTGCTTATTTTTGAGCTGTGATCTTGCAAACAGAACAGGGTCATGTTAGGCAAATACTTCAGAGTAACTTCAGGAGATGTTTCCAAAGAAATTTTAAATGCCACAGGGGACTGTAGGAACTTGCTTATTCTTCAGTGAGTACTGCATAAAGCTATACTTTCAATATGCTGAGTATCTCCACCTTGCTGTGAATTGTCCAAGAGAAGAAATTATCATATCATGACTTTCACAATGGGCTCGTGGTAACAACTCTATGCAGATCACAAAGACCCCAAGTCACTGTGCCACAAACCATGCCATGTGTTAAAACAACCAAAATAAATGAAGAATATATTCAGGTTTCTGGCATACTTTGTCAAATAGCTATTTTCCTCTATATTTAAGAGTGTGCTAATGTAAGTGTGGAGGATACATACTGCTGCATGCTGGAGCTGACAAAGAAAACTTGATGATCATAGTTGTTTTCTCTTAGAAATAAAATAAATTTAAAGCAATTCAGAATAAAGTAATAAACCCCCATGTTTGATCAAACACTTTCAGAACTCAGTAAGTGTGTGAGAGCTGGTGCAAGAAGGTAGGAGTCAGTTGTATTCTGAGTGTGGCACTTACTCTTTAGGTGTCAGTTACTGCTACCTTTGCATTTCCATCACCTAGATGATGATAATATTATTGCACAAGTCTTCTGTGAAACTAAATGTAATAGGACACTTTGAAATGGCAGAGGGAAAGGTATTATATAAATATCATAAATACTGAAAAATGTAAGACACTATTGATGGTTGCATACTTATTCCTGATTAAGAATTATGAGTTTGTTCTTTTCTCTTATTGTTTATATTTCTCACAATATGTATGAGACACACGTTTTACCCATGGAGGATCTTGAATTTTTATTTATTGTATGACATTTTATTTCTTTGTTTTAAAGGAATGTTGCATGTCTTTATCTGCATGCAAATTTCTTATTCTGCTCAGGTGCTTAAAGCCTTCAGTAATTGAAGCCACAGTGAAAAATTTATGGTGTTATTTGTAAAGTAGCTACTGGAAAGTAAATAAAAAAAATCTAGTATTCTCTGCCCTGAAGCTGGAGCAAACAAATTCTAGTCTTCCTGGCTGTTAAACTTAACTCTACCTCCTAGATTCTTACTGTAAATCTCATGCACCTTATTAATAACACTGGCCTGAATCAGTAGGATAAAGACCATTGTAAAGCTTATCTCCTGCTCCGCAGTTCTTAAATTTTCAAATCAGGGCACTTAGGTTAAGATTAATTCTACTAAAATGCCTACTCCAGTTCATTGCCAGAAACATTCTGCAATAAGACATATCAGACCAAATACCATAAGTAGTTGCAACAAAATATGACTTTAAGGTAAGATGTATGTTCTGCTCAGTTTATGGCTGGCTTTATTTGAACCGAGTTAGAAGAACAAGAAATTTGTGTCCCTGACACCTCTCCCCAATGTCTAGGTGTTGCAGTTGTATCATTTAAAGTGTATTTACATTTAAAGTGTATATACACTCAGAGTCTGCAAGAGTCATGAATAGCTCCCTACACCTGAGAAAACTGCAATTCCTGCAGTGGCCTAATGATACAGATGATATTCTGATGGTGCATTAAAACAAAAGTATTTGAGAGTTACAAGATTAAAAATAAAGATGTCTAAACTGCCCCTGCAGTCCTCTTATCTCCAAAAAGAGATTAACCTCTACCTCTGAGCTTTTGACTAAAATTAATTATCTGGAAAAGTCTTTGGCATCAAAGATAACTTATGGAGCTTCTGGCTTCCCTTTGGGAAGGTATTTCCTAAATTTCATCCAGCAAATTTCAATGGACGGCTTTAAACTGCCTTTATCAAGAAACATTCAAAAATCTGAGATGAGACATAATCCAGTCAACAAAGGTTAGAGCATGGAATTAGGGAAGCTGGTTTCTGGTAACTACTGTTATACATTTATTGTGCATAATTTAGCTAAATAAAGAGCATGATGAGCGGAGCGGGAGCCACTCTGCTCACACTTGTCTTTGGAACAGTCTGAATATGAGTCAAAGCTTGGTGCTTAGAACATTTAAGCAATCCACTATAAAACATGTAGGAAAATATAAGGAGTTGTGTGCATATTTTATTTTATTTCATTTCATTTCTAGGTTAACTCAGGAATTCCTAGGCATGCATTTTCGCTGATTATTTCGTTACTGTATTAGAGACTAGTAGCATGATCTAAGTGCTGAATATCTAGTCCCACAGGGGGATTTGATAATGCAGATGCCAGTGACCTGGCAGAGTATTTAAGTTAATGGTTTTCCAATAATGGATCAGGGATCAAGTTTTCTGTGTGTGCCAAAGGATCTCTGTACCTTATGGCACAGCAAGCACAGTCTGTCGCTTTCTTGATCTGTATAGGTCTGATCCCAAGTGTGCTGCTTTTACTTGGAAGCTGAACAGTTGTAATTGCTGTGACAAAGGAACACCACAAATACATTTCAAGAACAGCTTTTTTAATTTTTGTTAAAAAAGGCAATTATGCAATAAAACCCTAACTGCCCCAAACTTCTCTATCCATCAGAAAACAAGATGTCTCTGTCTAGAATAATGCAGATGACATTTTAAATGACCAGCAGTTTAGCATTTTTGATTCATATACTATTTTATATGCTATAATTCATTACTGGGTTTGAATCAATTATATCTACCAAACCAATACAAGGGCATCAAAAAAATACCTGTTTTAAGATACAGCATTTTTGGACACCTCCTGTATTCACTTTAAGGATTATAAGGTATATATAAATGCAGTTGGGTTCTGGTCTTCCAGGTGATTATATTTTGCATGACTTGTTGTACCTGAACTAATGTATCACAGGTACACTTACCTGCAGCTTTTCAAAGAAGCTTTTGGACTACTAAATCCTATTTCGCTAGTACTCCAAGGAAGTAGGTGTTCTTTAATTTAATTTTCTTGTTATAGTGTAAAGGTATCACAGAAGAAGGATCATTATATATCAGAAAATCTAGAAACAGTGACCTTTCCCTGACAGCTTGATATGAAAACTGAAGTCCATGACTGAACACGTCTCTTTAATCAGCTGAACAGAAAAAGATGAGATGAACAAGTGGAAAATAGGAAAGACGAGTATGTATTTCAAGAAAGCAGGGATATGCACCCAGAAGGCATTGCTGCAAACACGACTGAGTGCAGAACTAATGTGGGCTGTTAGCAGATTTGCAAAACGTGTGCAAATCCTATTTTTGGATTAAATGACTCATGTTAACTACACACAAGCCAACTAAATCTCTGAGTACAACAGAAATAACTTAAATGCAAACATAGCCTTCAAAGAATGCCGTAGGTTTTTTTTATTTATTATTATTTTTTGTCTTTAAACAGGCAAATGACCTGTTAGTAGAACTGGCACAAGACATAGGCAGTTGTTTTGGGAGGCTGTTGACAGGTGGTAGACATGGCCTTTGCCTATGCCCTTATAGAGCTAGGTCAGGCTTGCTGGCAGCCAGCTCAGTGGAGTGCCACAGCAGTTCTGGTTTTAAACTGCCATCATCTTCCTCCATCAGAAATGAAAGAATGAGGCCATGTTGCCTGAACAATATTAGTTAGGAAAAGACAATTCTCTCCAACCAGGTAGTTTCAGTGCCTGCTCTTTCTGGAACCAGCCTCCTGTCCTTTACATAAGGACCTGCTCCTTGTGTCAACCTTTTTCCCTTTCTATGTTGAACTAGAAATTACATGAGAGGTGAGAAAAGTTGTAGCTGGAGATTAAGTGTCTTCCTCAAGCTTCCTCTCCAGTAGACCCCAAAACCTATACAACTACCTAGAGATTAGAAGTTAAGGTGCTTACAACAGAGCTATAATTACTTTCTGATACAAATATCTTCCTTTGTGTCTTAGGCGTAATAAATATTCGTCACATATCAAATGCTTTGATCTCCTATATTACAAACATATCTCCCCCAGTCATTATCCTGCTATAGACAAAGAAATTGGAGGGAAGACAACCAAGTACATATTGTGATGACCAACATATGCTTCTGTAGCTAAACTGATTGAGTGTAAGGTAGAAACCATTATCTTCACGTCTCAGAAAGATAGATCTATTGTAATCTGTCTCTATTTTCTTAAGCATATAACTGACCCAGTTTAAAACTCTTTATTTCAGATACAGCTGACTAACAGGATTAACTTGGCTTTGTACTAACAGTCCAACATAAACCAACACGAACCCTATCTGAATTAACTTTAGGACTTCCTGGCAACAAGAAATTGCAGTTTCCTTACCACAAGAAATTTTGGACTCTAGTTGCATTCAGAAGTGATCACAAGTCTTCAGCCTCTCAGTTTCCTAAACCTACCCCTAATTACAGTTTTATTCATATCACAGTGAATAATTCTCACTCCACAACTAATAGAGCCCTGCAGAATTACAGAGAAGGATTTACTGAAGTGGTGCAGAGTTCAAAGAGGGCAAGACAAGTGCGAGAACTGGTGCAGGCAAGGGCAAGTGGCCTTTCCTTAGATATAATGGGGAACAGATGACTACAGGGCTTTAACCATCACAATGTAATGGAGTGCTCCTGGAGTGTCCGGGGAGGTCCTGGTAGGGAGCTGTGGCTAGGGGTTAGGATTTCGAAGAGTAGCTTTGGAGAAAGTACAGCGGAGAATGCTGAGTAGGGCAGTGCTGAATACCTTTAAAGTTTATTTATAGGTTTTCTAAATATCCATGGGCTATGAAGTATGGCAAGGTTAAAAATTGGTGCTGGGGTTAGGATATAGCATCCAGAAACCACGTTTAGTGTTAAACATCAGATAAGCAATAAGAGAGGAAGCCATGGCTGGCAAATACTACCTTATACTTTGCTGCAGGAGAGCATCATGTTCTCTGATATAGTATTGGGAATAAAGATAAGGACGAGGTACAGGCTAAAGAAACTAGAATTGACAAAACTTGTTCAAAAGCATCCATGAGCCAGACTCCTAATGTTACCAACTCTCTTAATTGTGTGTGCTTTATGGTGGCTCATCATTCTGTCTCCAGTCATAATCCTGACTTGAATCCTGCTCTTTTCATCATAACTCAGCCTTTCTAAGGAGTGTATTGGATCACCGTATGCAGAACCCACTACTCTTCTGGAAGCCGCAACAACACAGTTGGTTTTTCTATGAGTGAATATTGAACTATTAAATAGTATCCTTAGCCAACCATTTGCCAGGATATGTTGGAAGTTTCCAACAAAAATAAATATTGCTTCTTGCCAATGCTACCACCTCCACATTCCTAGTCATGTTTTTAGCATGAAGGGGAAGCTGTTTGTTTGTTCCTTCAACAGGATTCACAGACTATTAATAAAAATACAGGTGATGTGTTATTGGCAAAATGTTAGTTAATACAGTCTGCCTATCTGATGCTGCCTGCTGTAGCTGTTCACTTTCCAGAACAGTGTTGTAGAGTCTTTTCTATGAAAGATCACAAGGGTGTTATGTTTTACACAGAATGATACAATCCTGAATTACTGTTGTGATTTGTAATAAAATGCACCATTTGATCAAAGTTTTATGTAAGTGAACAGTACCATTCCAATTAGCTGTTGGCTTTGTGGATTTAAATAAAAGTTTAAAGCTCCATCAGCTTGACCAGCAAGATGCGTTATCCTCTAGCTATTGCTTTGTCATTGGATCTTGACTGTATAATCAATCAAGGCTCTAATTTATTAAAGCATTTTCTAGCCTGTGATAGAAATGTGAGATTACCCCAGCAAATGAGAAATACACAGATGCTGCCATTATGTTTTCAGGCTAAACCTGTTAGAAGACAACTTGAATTAATGGAGAATACATTTTTTTTTTTTTTTATGAAACACAACAACCAGGCAGAAAAAAGGAACAGAATTAGGCAGTTTCATATGTTTCCTATATAGACATTAACATTTTCTGATAGACTTTTCTCTGCCCCAACCATGGCTAGTGATTTTGTGTTTTGCAAAATAATATAACCAGCAGAATTCATGAGCAGAACTTAGCATTAGTTCTCAAAGTCTACTCTAACAGAAATCACCCATACACATTTGTTAATAGCTAACTGGAATTTGAACTTCCCTAAGAAATGCTGAGACACTGTACTGTACATTACACATCTTTTTAAAGCACTTTTACTTTTCTGAAACCCCAAAAATCAACTATGCAAACTCCAGAAGAATCAAGTACTTAGAGATATTTAAACACGTGTGAGAAAACAGCCGCAAGAGAGTTCTGTGTATTTATTATTACTGATGTGGTCTGCAATCAGAACATCAGTCAAGGACTCATTCTGTCAAAACATTTACTGTCGAAAAGGTAATGCTTACCTACAGGTAACAGCTAGAGAGAGAGCACTGGCATATATAAATTACTTATATAAGAATTGAGTGCAGTAGCTTATTTTTTCCTTTTGCACAGAGCCAAGGATTGTAATAGATCAGCAGTTTAAATGGGCCTCAAAATGTATGCTAAAAATACCAACTATGTGATGCAAAACAAGACATCAGTTTTTTTCATTGTCTTGCCCCTGCTATTCCTTGACTCAGCTGTGTAATATTCACATTGGTTTATCCTGTTCTAAGAAATTCGTTGCATTCAATTCCATAGTTTCAGACTCTTCTGAACAAAAAAAATAAAATAAAATCCTTCCCTGAAATGTCTCTAGGTCTTTATAGGGAACACTGATCACTTCCCAGCAGGATCTGATAATAGCACATGCAGTTACCAGGCTTCTAGCTTCCTCACCTTTAAAAGACTTCTCCTGTAACAAATACAGAACAGTCTCATTTAAAGAAATAAGACACTAATTTTTAGCCATAGAAACTAAGTACTTAAGGACATGCTGAATCATATTATTCCAACATGATTCACAATAGCACCACACTGTACATTTATAGATCCACAACTTGGGAATTTTGAAAAGGAAAAGGGAAAAAATAGTATTTTCTATGTAGTCCCTCTCACCCTCCCACAGGGTTTGAAGAACCATCACTGGTTCTTCCCTGACATGACCTCCCACTCTACACTTACAGTATCAAAGCTGCTGAAAATTCAAGGTAGCTGAAGCAATGGGCAAAGGAAAGGGGAAATTATTAGTTATTGACAGCTAGCAAAGTACTAGATACAAGAGTCGCATAAAATCTGTGTGTTGAGAGAAAAGATGCATTATACTGTGTTTCTGGGCAGCTATATAATGGTCTGCAGGCAACTGGTGCACAGAACACTTGTTCATGACTTCTCAATGTTTAAACTGCGTTTTGCAATTAGAATATCTACAGAAATATATTCTACCTTCTATTGTAATGACAAACGAGTTAAGAGAAGAGTCAGGGTGTGGTTTGTGTCAGTAACTGCCTTCTGATAGCCCTGAAAGGGTCTTACATTCTTCTGCTCCTGAAGAATTTATGAATTTGACCTCAGTAAGACAGAGGACACATACTTCATCCTATGTGACTGAAAACAGGAGGACATTCAGAAAGACAAAGTACTAACACAGTAATACTGCAGTCCTTGTGCTAGGCTGCTGGCAGCACTGTGGTTGTCAGCAGTGGAACTGTACAGAAACCTTAAAAAGGATGCATAAGAAAGTTTCAAAAAGCTAACATCTGGATACAGTTACTGGAAAAAAAGATTCATTGCTGTGATTCACATCTGGACTGACAACCTGCCAAAACCTGCCTATTAAGCAGCAAGACTTAGCAATTCTGTTGCTCAACTGGACATCGAGGGATGTCAGATAGTCACACAGTCCCATTTGTCAGCTGGAGGAAAATTAAGGCACTGTGTGTGGCAAGCAACACGTCGTGCACCGGGCTATGAGGGGCTTGCTGAAGGTCATAGCTCTGCTCCCTGGTTGGTACCATGTCAGAGCACATGCCAGCCTGCTTCTGGCTGCTGCTGGGGGAGACTGAGGCTGACAGTTGTGGACAGGGCTTAAGGTGACCCCAGCGGGCAGCAGCAGGGTGCCTGATGCAGGAGGGTACTCCTTATTTCAGTTTTGTATTTTCCTTTTACCTTATTTTCCCTCCCATGACAGCAGCAATGCCACACCAGCCCTACCTCCTGGCCTTGTGATGAAGCAAAATTCAAGAAGCCTGAAGCTGGCTTTGGGAGGATTGCAAAGGGCTTAGAGATGACCGTGGCTGTAAGAGAGCTACAGGGGAAAAAAAAAATAGTAGGTTACATTGTTCAAGACATTATTTTGTGTACACTGATACAGTGGTTTGCTTTACAATTTGCTGGCACCCGGCCTGTTTATGCACGCAGATTTTGGAATATTCACATAGCTCACTAGGTATGCAAAACTAGAGGCTGGTTTCAAAATACCCCTTTGAAAACACAGTTTAATATATTTTTTACTATTTGTACTATTAAAGTTTTTAAGAGGCAGTGGTAGTAATTCTTTGGAGTTGACATGACTTTTACCTAGGCACTAGAGGCAAGATGTTAGACTCAGCCATATTCAGAGAAGAAATAAGCACATATTTACAGAGTTCTACAGTAAACCTAATTAATACTGCAGATTTCCATATGAAAAATCTGTTCATTTTACTTTGGTTAGCAAACAAAGCAAGAAGCTGCTGCTGACAATAATTACATCAGCAAAACAAGAGTTCTCTATCTAAATTTTGTTTTGAATGGTGAATGGAAAAGAGGATTTATCATATGATGGTCATTATATCGACTTGGAAAGACCAATTCAGTCCATGTCCTGATGGGTGCACAAATGGCTAAAATTTATGTTTGGAGGAAAGTTCTATAACTCTAGGAGATGTAGGAAAGGCAATATATATTATGATATGTGGCAGATTTATGACCTTATATTTCCCTGTATTCCACAGCTTTGAACGTTAAAAGTCTAGCAATGGCTTTATGAATATAGTACTAAATGATCCATAAAGAAATCGCACTTATATCAGAATGTATGGTCTTCCGTGTACATAGCTGAAAGTCAAAGCTGGGCAGCAAATAGGAGGGATCCTCCTGCTGGCATTTATTACGTTGCTATCGAGTCCTGTTAATCCTGGGAAACAGTTTGCCCTCTTTAGCATCGGTGTGGCAAACACGTTACCAGGAAATGAGGTAATGGAGAAACAGCAGAAACTGTTAACATTGAAATATGCCCAAAACAAGAGGCAAGCATAAGAGGGGTGTGACACGCTTTACAGTTTGAATGAATATCGGCTGAAAATTTGTAAGGCTTTTTATGGGAAGTGTCTCAAAGTACTTCAAGGCCTAGAACATTTCTGCAGGTATGCTGCTTCTCTTCTGATCAAAATAATTAAAATATATTCTCTTCTGGCATAATTCATCTTTACTTATGTGAGTTAGTTTCCTTGCAGTCATAGCTCTTCCTGGGACTGATCTTCCGTTCCTCTCTTTTTTGGATGCTTTTTGTGGGCTTGCACTTCCTTTTTTCCAGCCCTCTGTAGCCCACAAATTCCCCATTCCCTGGGGACTGGAATATGGAAAAGCCATTTTCTGTAGGGCCGTGCTTTCCAGCTCTGGCTGCCACAGCCTGACAATTGCTGGCATTCACTTTTCTTAATTTTTGTACTCTTGGCTTTGAGAGCTCTGTAAAAAAGCACAACTCTGAACAGAGCTTGAGACTTCACTGTACATTTGCCCAGCTGCTTAATCCCTTCTCCAAGGCCTTCTTGTTAGCTTAGAGAAACACCTAGGCTCTAAGATGAGAAATGGCCATGATTTTCTTGCCCCACAATCTTCCTTTCCATGATTTACCGCTTCAAGTCTATTTCAAACAATTTTTCTCACATCTTTCCAGAATGACATAAATGATTTTGTTTCCCCAAAAGGACTCTTCACCATCCACAATTTTCCTAGCCTTATATACTTAGTATTCATTACAAGGGTCTTGACCAACTTTCCTTGAAGCCAATAGAAATTTTTGTCACCTCAAATAGGAGTCAAATCTTTAAATATATACTGTATATTCTAGTATATTCTTCAGAGTAATATGATAATTAGGTCACCTTACATACCCACCCCCCGAATAAGGACAACAAATATGGTCATTAACTTACCTAGACAACTAAAATGTGGCCTGAATTGCAAAGTATTTGTCATCCAAGTAGTTTCATTGCACTTAAAATAAGACACACATGAAGCAACAGCATGAAAACAGCATGATGTTTTGAACTTATTTAGCTGCTACTAAACACAACAGTAAAAAACCCAACAAAATTGAAGAAGGTAGAGGAGCACAGACATCAAAACTGTCTCCATTATTCAATTGGCAAAGGAGTTCTATTTGGTATAAACAAAAGTAGACAATGTTAAGGATGGCAAAGATGTGCTGTAGTCATAGTGAACTAAACAGAATGTGTACTTATGTATCCAGTAGGGATTTAAAAAAAGAACAAACTAATATGCTTTATAGATATTTCAGAAGATAAAACCATTAAAGGGGAAAAGTTCAATTCAGTGTGTGAGCTGGTATGACAGGGTTGGTGAAGTATGCTCACCATGAATAAAAATAGAAAACTTATAAGTACATAAATGAATCAAGAGCCACTTAAAAACACATGCCCTACAGCATTTGCTTCCAGCAGTTTTGACACATTTGTCCGTCAGTACGTGAATCAGAGATTAGCTTGAAATTATTTGCCTTGGAAGAAGGAAAACACGAAACAAAAAAAAGAGAAAAAAAGTTTCTTGCAGCAACTTCCATTTCTTGCTATCAGAACACTGAATAAACTGTTTTATGTACAAGTTGCCAGGCTTAACAATATTGTTCCCATGAAGTTTCTCCAATTGTCTGCCACATTTGACTGCATGCAAATAATAATGCTTTTATGATGAGAAAGAGGAGGAAAAAAATCATCTAGCATTTTGTATGCCAGGAATAAAAATCTTCAATGCTGCTAAAGAAATGTCTTCCTTTAATGAAAGTGTTAACAGACTACTATTTAGGTTTTTAAGACAGCAATCAAGCACGTTTCACAATACACGTAACTACAGGTTTCTGACATTGATAAATTAACATGATCTTTTTTGCCATATCTCATTGATCTCATATCTCATATTGGTAGATATAATAAAACTAGTAGAGATTATTCTTTTCATGCCTTCCAAATAGCAGAAGTTTTGAATGAAACAAAAAGTAACAGCTCATATAATACATTAGAAAACCCAGAACAAACACACCTCCCTAATAGTACCATCAAAAAATTAATTCCCTAAAAATAAAAATAGACCTAAGATACAGAAATTCATTATAATGACGTTGATAATGTTACAGCATTTAGAATTTCCTGCATTACTAGTCTTTCTGGCTCAGTTCAGCTCTGCTTCCATTACACTTCACGTGCTCCATTTGGACTTTCAAAGGGTATGAAACATGGGACATCTCATCTGTAGTACATGGATATTATAAAGACATTGAAAGCAAAGAGCAAGAGATACAGATGACAGTCACTGCAAATCTGTAACAATGATACAACATTGGCTCTGTGAACTGTAAAATCTTTTCTACCCCCCCTCAAATTAATGTATCATACTTTTATACATGAAAATATACATACACAAGCATAAAATATGCTAATATTTGATGTTTTATTCATTTATTACACTGCAATAAGTTGTCAAAATTATCTTGTCTCATATCAGGCAAATCATCCCACAGTCTAATAAAAACAATGGCAAAGACATTTGGTCACAGAACCAAAGTGTTTGTCATCTGTGCTTGCCAACAGCAAATCCCACACCAGCTAAAGGCAGACAAACAGCCTTCTCTTCCACTGTGCTCTGGCAGCTGCCAAAAATCAGATTTGGACAGATTGTATGTAGAAAAATTTGGGGAGTTCAAGACAAATTTGAGGCATATGGTCACCATGCTACGTATAGCTATCTATCATTCATTGTTTGACAGGAAAATATTATTTTTCTGTCTTTTATGTTCTAGTTTCCCCCTACCAATGCCTGTTATTGAAATTTTGAGGTCAAATGTGACTGTTGCTTGCTGAAGATGAAGATTTTTTTTAATGGTTAGGCCCTAATCCAGCTCCAATTAAAGTCAATGAAAAGACTCTAATAGCTACATTGAAGGAGGCACAGAGCCAGCGCTTCCAGACTTTGCAAAAGCCCTAAACAAAAGTGCTTATTTTACAGCAAATCCCACATTCACTAATCCAGCTATCTACATCCAGTAAAGTGGCAGCCAGATTTTTGCAGATAGCCGTAACCTTTCTGACAGGCATGGACTGCCAGAAACAATGGCCAGGTTCACCGGAAAACTACTGAAAACAATGTGAAACAAAACATAAAACTACATTTCAACCCTTAAGAATACAAATTATATTATCTGGGCTCTTGGTAAGAAGCGCTTGTGAATCTCCATTTGTAATTAGTGGGTTAAACTGATTTACAGAAGCAGAACACTACTAGGGAGCAAAGATGAAAGGGAAACTCAGCAGGCTAACAACTCGGGAAACTAAACAACCCAGAATGTGCAAGACCATTGCACCTCAGAACAGAGTGAGAACAAAAGCAATCAGCCATCAGCTATCCTCAGCAGTCCTTTACATGCCCACACCCACTGTCTAGATGTGGATGAAACCAACTTATGAGCAGAAGGATCTGTCCTCCCTAGGGCAGGGGGTAGCAGGGATCCAGGTTTGGGAATGCTGCTGTCCACCCCAGCCCCAGTAGTCAGCATTTACTAGGAAGTGGAAGTGCCAGTGAAGCTGCTGCTCTAGGCTGCTGATCTTGATGGACATGATGTCTGCTGACACTTTTTCTTGTGGATCTGGTTTGCCATTAGCCATTCCCATTAATCTGCTCTCTGGAGACCATTTCTATCCTAAGTTTTCACCAGAGCTGGTGAGTCAGATCACAGCAAACCCCTGCAGCACCCCAGTTCTAAGGGGTGAGCAAACACAGACCTCCTCCCACAAAAAAAAAGCAAAAAACCAAAAAAAACCCCCAAAAACCAACCAACCAAAAAAAAAAAACCAACAAAAAAACCCCTGAGTGAATCCTCTCTCCCTTCCTTAAAAATCCCCTAAATGAGAGTGTCTTACAACTCCTTTTGCAAGGATTCCTCACCTAAAACTGCAGCTATAAATACTTGCTTTACATGATTCCTTCACCCTGAAGCACAGAATCCAGCCAGGTTGTCCAGAATTTCCCAAATCTAATGAAGACAGCCATATTTTCTTCAACTTTACAGCAGGAAGTTCTTGAAAGGAGACTAAAATGTATTTCAAAATACATATTTAGAACAAGTTTCTCTGGTTCTGGCCCCTTTTAATCACCTTACCTGTTCTGGAACTTGTATGAAAGGAATGCTCGTACCATTGTGAGTGGCTGTGCTTCTAGCATTTTCAGGGAGACGCTACTTGCTTTCCTTAGGTTACTATGTTTTCTTTTCATTTCCACCAAATAAATTAATAGGTATTCTTTATACAGTCTTCCTGTCAAAGTAGACTAGTGTTAAGTGGTTGTCACTTGCAAATGTTAGCAAGGATTTTGGGAAAGGTTACGAGAAAGTAATCTAGTACTAGTACAAAGATATGAGAGCAGGCAAGACAAAGTCACTGTATTTGACTTGCATGGCAAGGTTTTGGTAGAAGGGGGAGTGCAGGGGTGGCTTCTGTGAGAAGCTGCTAGAAGCTTCCTCCATGTCTGATAGAGGCAGTGCCAACTGGCTCCAAGATGGACCCACCACTGGCCAAGGCTGAGCCCATCAGCCATGGTGGTAGCACCTCTGGGGTAATGTATTCAAGAACAGGGGGAAAAAAAGACATAGCAAGAGCAACAGCAGTAGAGGGAGGAGTGACAATATGTGAGGGCAGCGACTCTGCAGACACCCAGGTCAGTGCAGAAGGAGGCAGGAGGTGCTCCAGGTGGCAGAGCAGAGATTCCCCGGCAGCCAGTGGTGGACACCATGGTGAGAAAGGCTGTTCCTCTGCAGCCCCTGGAGGTTAATGGTGGAGCAGATATCCACCTGCAGCCCATGGAGGACCCCACACCAGAGCAGGTGGATGCCCAGAGGAGGCTGTACGCCATAGGAAGCCTGTGCTGGAGCAGGCTCCTGGCAGAACATGTGGGCCCATGGAACCCACATGGGAGCAGGTTTTCTGGCAGGACTTGTGACCCTGTGGGGGACCCATGCTGGAGCCATTTGGGAAAAACTGCAGCCCAGGGGAAGGACTCACGTTTGAGAGGTTTGTGGAGGACTGTCTCCTGTGGGAGGGGCCCATGATGGAGCAGGGGAAGTGTGTGAGGAGTCCTCCCTCTGAGAAGGAAGGAGCAGCAGAAACAATGTGTGATGAAGTGATGGCAACTCCTACTCCCTGCCCCCCTGCGCTGATGTGGGGGAGGAGGTAGAGAACTCAGGAGTAAAGTTAAGCCCTGGAAGAAGGGAGGGGTCAACAAAAGATGTTTTAAGATTTAGTTTTTATTTTCTTGCTACCCTACTCTCTTTTTATTAGCAGCAAATTAAATTAATTTTCCACAAGTTGAGTCTGGACGATAATTGGTGAATGATCTCTCCCAGTCCTTGTCTCAACCCCTGAGCCTTTTACATTTTCTCTCCCCTGTCCATTGAGGAGGGGAGTGATAGAGCAGCTTGGGTGGGCACCTGGCATCCAGGCAGGGTCAACTCACCAAAGTCACTGACAAGAATATTTTTAAAGCTATAAGCTTGCAGTCCCAGAATCACTTAGAAAAGGTATATGTGACACCACCAACATAAAGCAAAGGTAATGACCTCTGTTCTGGTAGACATTGGATTTACCCTGTTGTAGAATGGCTATGCTGTCTTTGTGGGACTAAATATTCTGCTGGCTTAAAATGGATAAATTTCAGATAAGTTAATGAAGCTGTAATAGTTTAAACTACCAGAGAATGTGATAAACAGAAAACTTTTAAGTTTTAATGTATTAAAATGTCATTTATCTTTGAATTTATGCTACAACAAGAAAATACTAAGCTTATTTCCATGAAATATTAACAATCAGTTGAGAAGTGCTTGCCCCTTTTAACTGCAATGATCCAGGAGATTCAAGAACAAATATATTACAGCTTTATAAATACAAAAGTAATAGAAAAAAGGAAAAAAATAATTGTTTCTATACAGAATTGACATGATGTAAAAGGTAACTGCCAGCAGTTCCTTCCTATGGTGATATTAGTGGTCTCTGTTATGCTGCCAAGGGTGGGTGGTCTTGAGGTGGATATAGTGCTCTAGAACTGACAAAAAGTGGAGTATAATTCCTGGTTTGGCATCAGGTCAAATGCTTATATGGCTCATATAATCTAGCACTCATGTAATTTTGTTTTTTTAAAATGGTCAGTTATAGGACAGAGGCTATATCCCGTTGGGTTGGTACAGATATGTAGAATAGGAACCGGCTTTTGCTCAGCTAAGACCTCACTACTGTAACTTTATAATGAAACAAATAACATCATCTACATCTTTTGCCTAAGTGTTAACGTTCTTAAATAACTGTAGGCCCCAAAAGGCTTTTCTGGTTTCTAATGGTTAATTGAGGTTATATACAGGGTTATCTCTCCAGAACAGATTGTTCCCAGAGTCTCTGTATCTGTTAACAGACTGAAAAGGGTAAAAAGAAATGTGGTTTGAGTTGAGGGTTTTGGTTTGGTTGTGGATTTTTTCCTCCCCGCTACCCGCCCCCCCCCCGAAAAAAACCCAACACTGAATTTCTTTGTGAATCTCTAGAATAAATTATCGTAGCACTTTAAATGCAGAAAGCAGAGCTTTTTGTATGCTATGCCAACTGCACTACAAAGTTTTAGAAAAGTAGGTGCTATATTAAGTCCAAATCACAGTGTTTGTTGTGTGTTTGCCAGGTCCAATTAAGCAAAATTTATCAAGGCTGGCAACCATCAGCTTGTTTCATCTGCTTGTTGAAAGGCCTGATCCATATTTTCTGTGAGAAATTAATGGTTGGCCTGACTTAGAATACTGATCACTACTTCAGGTAAACAGTAAAAGATAAGGAAAGCTGAAGAGACCAGGACAGTCTGTGGAGTTTATTATACTATATGCAAAGTATGACAGTTAATACTCTGTCTTTTGGTTGGGTTTTTTTTTTTGTGTGTTTTTTTTTTTTTTTTTTTAGTTTTGGACAGGCAAACATAATTAATTTACAAGCAACAGAAAGGTCTGGGTATAACCATCATGCGTGACATAAAATTGGCAAAATATTGCTCTTTTCTGTTAGCTGGAATCCGAGATACTTTTTATCATCTTACTTTAACAAACCTTTAACAAAATCACCATAACATCAGTTATGCTGCATGTACCCAGTCTTACAGATATTTCACGAGCTTTCTATCTAGCTTTTCTATCTATCACCTGGTTTCTGGTGATGGCTGTAAGAGAACATTCTAAGAGCCCATTGAAAGTTGTGGTGCTAGACCAGTAGAGAATAGATTGGTACAGCAGTGTCAGGAACAATCACAGAGTAAGTTAACACTTAACCCTGACAATTTTAGTATAGTCGTAATGGAAAGATATTGTGCTACAAAAAATTTTGTGACAAGCTCTTATCATTGTAAGAGATATAAAACTTGTGCTCCATTATTCAAGCCACATAGTCTCCCAAAAATACTGACAGGCACTGTTTTTACCTATTTTTTTGCCTCTGGATTACAGTGGCTGCCACTAACACAGCTCAGTTCCTTAAATAGGAAACTGTAGGTCATTCGTCTGACAGCCTGAAGAGGTTGGTTTCTTCTGCCATTGCCTGTGAGTGACCATCTAGGAACACTTCACTGGCTGTTCTGCCTTTAGGGAGAACTCACTGGTCAGCTGAAAGCAGATGGAAGTTTGTTGTCTCTTCCAAAAGACAGCTTTTGTGTTCTTAAGCTGCTTGCTAGCCAGCTTGATTTCCAGCATTAGTACTGTTCCAAAATAAAGGCCACAGATGACGTGACAGCTATAGCTAACATTCCTGTAAATGAATGCTGACAGTTCTGAGAGAATTTACCAAGCTTTGTCGTCTAAAAATCTAATTATTTTTTTGGGGAAAAAAAATGATTGACAACAGTGGTTTAGAATATGACAATTTTGTTTATCTGTCTAAAAACAATCTCTGGAAGAAAGCAAAGCCTGATGGAGAGAAGAGTTGTACCTATTTGGTCCTTTGAACTCCACGGAGTAAGTTATTTTTTGACTACCATTCCACAGCTCACATAAAGACTATAGTAAAATTACTTGTTGAGCTACTTGAAAGAACACAGTAGAGAACCAGACATCACAAGTGAAGTAAGTTTCATTAATTTGGTATTTTATTCTTGTGACTCAAAGAAACAGCTCAAGATATTTTTTAATACCAGGCTGTGATCTCCTGTCTGTAAAATTTATGTCAGTAAATAAGGGTGTATAATTCCTTTCCCCATTAGTCACCTTTTCCAGTTGGAGACTTAATTTTGGAATTTCTGTTGAACAGGCATATTTAAAGTAATGAATGGCCAACCACCCAAGAAAGGCCCAGGTTTATTCTTCACTCCCAAGTAAATTTAACAGGGGAGATCTATTGTCTGATGTTGCTCAGTACTCTTGCTTGAGTGGAGTCACTGAAATCCTCACAATGAATCTTAATTCAGACTCTGATGTGACTAAATTTTAGATGCCTGGAATTAGAAAATGCTTAACTAGGCTGCTGTGTATGACCCACATCTTTGGGATGCTATTTATAAAGAAAAAACAGACTTGCCAGGGGCAAGATGGGACTTTCTTTCTCAGGAACATTTGTTTATTAATTTCCCATGGGTTTTCTACTCGACCATACTAATTTCCAACAAGTGTTGCTATAGTTTCTCTCTTTCCTCCTTGTTTTTAACTTAATATCCTTTTTGATCTATGTAATGATTATTCTTTTTTTTTTTTTACTTTACTGTGACCTCTGAGATTCCTAGCAAAAAACCTACCATTTGCTAACAGGCACCTCCATTTCCTATCCGCTGGGCCTATTTAATGAGCATATGGTTTGTTCACGATGGCAAATTGTAGTAATTACATGGCATTCACTGGCAAATACTGAAGTAACTGCAAAAATGTCATTTTATTAATAAAGCCAATAACAATGGAGGTCATTTAGTTAGGATGTGCTGTATCTCTGCCAAGTAAGCATTTTTATTGCTGCTTCTTCGAAGGAACTGCATATGAAACAGAATAGCATCAGTTTTTAAGCAATACACTAAATACGAGTTGGGAATCCTCCTGCTTCCCCTAATTAGGTGGTGAATAGGGCACTCTTGGGTACTATTCTAAAAATATACATCTAAGTTATTAGGCACGTTCATTGTGGCTATCAGCGTTCATTTGTTATAAACAGAGATGCTTTGTTAGAACATAAAGTCTGTATGAAGAATACACAGTAGCCATTACTTTCCTAGTAACTGAAAACAGAGAGGAAGTTATTTGTATTGTTAGTCTATTCAGAAGTATGTTATAGTGCTATGCGAACAGAGGAAACACATGGCAGTATGAGTGACACTATTATAACCTCACTATATAATAAACTCCTCTTCCAGGACAGCTGGAGGATATCCTATCACTATTACATTGTAGCCTGTTACACAACTGAAAGAATGAAGTCCCAACATCATATCACTTAAGTTCTTGCTCTTGCTGCTGAGCCTGGTCTGTTCTGTGTACTTTCTATTTCTTCCCATAGCCAAACACAGTACTAGATGACTCTACATGCTTATTTTGAATTTCATGGCAGAGGGGGTGGAACAAGATGATCTCTAAGGTCCCTTCTAACCCAAACCATTCTATGATTCTATGTTCATCTACCAAAACATAAAAATAATCCAATTCAGTTACAAATATCAACAATGGAAAATGGGATTCTTGCAGCCTACTAGTTACAGTTTCTCAGTTACTTCTACTGTGTGATATGTATTTATGGTAATCACATGCCTGTTAAAAGCTAGGGAGTCACTTTGTGCAAATCTGATTCAGCGCTATGAAACTCCAGTTTCAATGTTAACTTCAACAAACCACTTAGGGATGTGTTATGCTCTCTGCAGGAGCACTCCTGAGCACTGGGAGTTCAATGTTTTAAGTACTATAGTGGAACTGACCTCAGGCAAAGTGATTACAGACTTCCACACACTGGGGAGAAGGGAAGGTGTATTTTGTATAACATTGATGCCTAGGTATGTGTATAGCTTTATACATGCAGAGTATATACGTGTTGTATGGCACCATACAATTTTTTCCTGGAGAATGTGCTGAGGAAGCCAAACACATATCAAGAACATTTCTATATGAATATTCTGTGACTGGTTCCTTTTTGTCTCTTGTTTTCTTCCCTTAACAAAACAACAGTGAACTCCTCCTTTAGTCTCTCACATATTTATTCAAAGACTCACTAAGATCAAAGCAGTTGTCGTCAAGGACACAGTGTCTTCCTGGGAAAAAAAAAAAAATAATCAAGATTTAGTTGCAAAGCAGACCTCTCCTGTGTTCTTGGCTTGATTTGCTGGACACACTAGGTAGTTTAAGATGACAGTTTCAGTGCTTCAGTCTTGCCACCCCTGAAACATGGACCGCCAGCGTGCAGGTGGTACCATAGGTGAGGTACCTTTACACCAATTCAAATATTTCACAAGGCAGAGATGTTTCTAATAGAGTCAGAGGGGCACATCTCTGTCTACTGAAAATTTGCTTCAGTTATTTGCATTGCCCTTCCTCAAAGCCTAACTTTTAAATGACTGGCTTTGAGCTTTGCTTATATATATAGAAAAGAAGTTGAGATGTATATTGTATCAGGAAGATGTTGTTCACAAGAATTATTATTTACACAACACTTTTTAGGAATCAAGTGTTGCACTTTATTATTTTAGTCTTCTGTCTTTTATACTCTGCTCAAAACATCGTACCACGCCATCACAGATAATTGCTATGTCTTTTACTTTATATCCTTACAAGATAAGCTAGGGTAAAATAGTAGGAAACCCACAATCTGCAATTAATGCTGGTTGAGTGTTTTACTGTGCTTTCTAAACCCCTTAAATTGCCAATGTAGTTATAGCAGTTAATTTTATAATACCCAAATCTCTAATAAAAACATTTCATCTGCATTTTTATTATCAGTTTGAAAAGACATTTTTGTGGGTCTCAGAAGGAAAGCATTTATGTTGTCAAATGGCACATTTAATGGCTATAAGACCTAAATGTATATAATGTATTAGCATTTCATAAAAGGCCTTCTAAAATATTGTTGAGATAATATTTTCTTTGCTGGCAAAATTCAATAAATATTGAATACTATTTATGTTTATAACTTTCAATTGCCCTACTAAAACAAATTTTTGGAAACAAACTTGTGGTCAAGAGATAGTTTTTAAGATCACTTTTTCTTTTCCTTCTTCACAGCCAATTTGAATTTGAAAGCTTTTAAATACAACAGAGTTAGCTGTTCTGTGTTTACAAGACAGGATACAATGCACAAGATATTGGGTAAAAACTGGGATTTTAAGTAACCAAAACAATAATGAATCTGATTAAAAGTTGTCATTTTGCAGAGTCACTTATTTACTCTTTCTGAGCTTGGCTTTTTTTATCCTTCCTGTTTTCATCACCTTTCTTCCTATTGGATTATTTTGTTCTTTATGTATTTAGCATCTTCTTTTCCCTTTCTCCACCAAAATGCATATTGAAATTAGTTTATTTAGCCTTTAAAAAAACCCAAGTGCCACATCCATTAATAAAGTTCCAGATTCTTCCACTCTGTCTTACTCTACGAAGAGCCTTATTCCATATTCCAGAAGAAAACATTTTAATTTCTAGACACTATTTTTTGAGGACAGCTGGGAACAACAGAACCAGAATTTTTTTTAAACAAAAACAAACCTGGAGTTTTATTACACATTTTTGTCTTCTAGTAAAGCAAATCATGCCCTAAATTTGGTTTGGATTTTTTACGTCTTCCCAAAATATCAGGATGGTTCCTTTTTTGCAAGTTTATATTTTGTTTTAAAATTGTATGTTCCAGGCAATTGAAAAAGTAAACACATTGGTGATCTACACACTCCAGATATCAGCATTTACAATAGGAAAAAAAGTATTGACAGATTTGATGACCTTATTGCATGAAGACCATAGAAGGTTGCAAAACTTACCCTATTTTAGGCCTATCACAACAGTGAATTTAAAAAATAATCTGGAGAGAAAGGACTGAGTCTTGATAATGACTGTAGCCTCAGCTAAATAAAATCCAGGTCTGAAATGCAAGGCGTTCACTAGCCAAAAATATGATTATTTCTGAGTTAATGAGTAGGGATTATTGCACAGAAACACACTTTTCTTCCCCTCTTTTCTTTAGTGCAAACTAGCTATTAGAAATCTTTCATTCTTTCAAAGTTTGACACCTCTGCAATGTTTAATCTGCTTAATATCTGTCCCTGTTCTTCTGGACCCTTGTAACGAATTCAGTCCTGAAGGTTCTCTGATTGAAATTAAGACCTATGCTTTGCAAAGGACCACCTGCATCCCAAGGGGCTTACAATCTAAACAGATGACAAAAGGTTAAAAGAAAGAGACTATTTCATTCTCATTCAACAGACAGAGAGATGTGGCCTAAAGTATGTCATTTCCTCAAGTCTCTGGTGAAGTAGTTATTAAATCACATCTCATACCTCTCACTTCAAAAACTCTTAATCATAATATTTCCCTGTTGAAAATACCTATTAAATAAGGAAAAAAATTGTTTTGTAAGCAAATGGTGTGTAACAGTCAAAGAAATCTAACTGCCAACCACTATATTCTAGGGGGAAACAGCAGTATTTGCTGAGGCCAAATCCGCTACGGTTCCTTACGTGAGGATGAGACAACCTGGGAGAGGAAGGCTCCTTGGCACAGGGAGAAATCCAGGGAACAGGAATGACTCAGAAAAATTCATCTAAATCATGGCTTTGCCACTGGGCTTTCTTGAAGGCTATATAAGGCCATTGTAGACACCGTTTTTCTGTCCCTAATAATAGGTATGTACTTGGTAAAAAATCTGAATACTGAGAAAAAACAGTGTCTGTCTGCTACTAGGCAGCCTAACAGTTTGGCAGGAGTCAAAAGCTAAGGTAGCAGCAGTACAGAGTACTCTGAGGACTGAGAAATAAAAATACACATATAAATACATCTGCTTTGATTTGTTAATGATGGCTCTCAGCCAGACTACTGGTATTTGAATGCCTGGTAGTCACTGAAAAGTGACAGTAGTTATAAAGCAAAACACAAAGACACAGCTATTTAGAGTGACAATAATTACATAACTGGAAATTATTTATTTTTATGCATTTAAACTGAAAGAACTTAAATAAGCTTCAGATTTGATGCTATCATCAGAAACACAGCACAGATCAGAAAAAGACAAAATATAAAAAAACCCCAACATGAATTAGGAAAACCAAAGAAAGAGAGCAAACTTAATCAAAACTCTCATATTTATACTTGATAAACTCTCCCCAAATATCTATTCAGAATTACAGTATTTGTAAGATGCTCTGCAGATCCAGTATGCAAGTTTTATATAGCATGATTGCACTGGTTAGTCTTATACATTACGATCATGTTAATTAAATGAGATTTTTTAAAATATATTTTTCAGAACATAAATAATGTCTATAATAACACTTTGTATGACATTAAATACTGCATCAATATGTTTTAGCTAATCCTAATGATCATGTAAAGGATGAAACAATTTTTTTATACTCAACAAATTGCTGATTGCTCCCCTCTACCTTCTGCTCTTCTGCTCCGAGATTCCATGGAGCCAAACTTGTGATCTCATTATGTGTTGTATGGAAGGTGCGATGTGGAAAAAAAAAAAAAATTGTTGGTTGTTGGGACAAGATTTCTCTGTATTGCTTAGAACAAACTGAATTAATGTATTTTAAATCATAACTCATGTTTAGGGATTACAGAGAGTTATTAATTTCTACTTTAATTTCAATACACAACTTTTTTACGAACTATGTAAACATCAGACTTGTGGAGCAGAACACAAGAAAAAGAAATCATCGAGTAATTTAGGAAATGTTTGGAAATCCAGATCTTCCATTTATTGTGCTGTTCATGGAGTTCACTTTAAAGGGCAAACCAGCATGCTCAATATACATTAATTCACTGACATAAAAATAATGGGAGACTAATTTTACATGTCTTTTCAAAAATTTCAGTACATTCTGTACTGAAGTCAGTGGGATTTTATATGAGTACTTGAGAGCAGACTGTGTTCATCATCAATCACATTCAAGGACTGACAGAATGCAATATTCTTCAGAGGAGTCCCATAGATATGTAGGTTCCCCACTGCACAAATACAACATTTATGTGACAGCATGTGATTGAAAATCAAGATTTAAATCATTCACCATGAGCACCTTTCAGAAGAGGTTGAATTGATAGATATTACCATAACCTTGACAGTCAGCTGTTCTGAAAAGGAATTTTTTTTATTTCACTGGCTGCCATAAGGCTGAATCTTCTCCCATCTATGAAAAGCTTTAGGTCTCCGAAGTTGAAGGCAGATAAACCAACAAATAAAACACAGCATATACCAATTGCTAGCAAAGGTTTATGATCTATTTTTAGTAATTACTGTGGATTTATACCTATGTAAATTACTACAGAAAATATTACCCTTTTGTTAAAATCAGAAAAACGAGGAACTTTTTTTATTCCCCTGATGTATAAGCTCCCATTTTCTAATATAATACAGTAGACTTATGGTCACCTGCTTAAATTTGTGTATTAGACATAATAATAAATTTTGGTCTCTCTCATGCCAATGAGGTCATTAATTAATCTGATCTGCTGTTTTTTAAATTGATGCGTCATCTGTCCTCTGACCTTTGCAACTCAACCTGAAGTCAACAACAGCTATTGCTGTTTAAACTCTGATATCTAAAAATTTGATTAGAAACTTCTGGTGGATATAAACCATATTTCTTTACTTTTTACCTTTTTTCATTATGAAGACAAGCCTACATGAATTATGATAAATAATGAGCCTGTTGAGCAGAAATGCCAGCTGAATAAGAATGGTTTTGGGGGCAGAATTTGTGGTTCATTTAATTGTGAAAGCATGCAGCATTGTAAAATAAGTCTGAGGGTCTTAAAAAACACAAATAAAATACTGTTTTTTAACAAATCCTAAACTATATTGACAAGGGAGTAACATATTTTAGTACACGTATTCATTATGCAGGTTACTATTGTGAAGCACTTTCTAACAGATTTGAGGCAAACTATTCAGCAAACCAGCTTTTTTTTGCAGCCACCTTCAAAAATTAACCATATTACCTAATTCAAGGCATCAGTTTTACTGGTGCTTTACTGCTCTATCAAATACTTATGCCCAGAATAATTCTGTAAAGAATGGCATAGCAGAACTGTTAAGAATATGTAAACGTCTGCCCACACATCTGTGTTTGCAAATTAGCTTGCCAGCACTCTTCAATCTCAAATCAGTCCCAGTTATACCTTTTAAAAAACCCATAACATTTGATTCACAGTTCCTGATATAGTGCTATCCTGTAGCTGCCTACCCAAAGATAATTTTCAATATATATTTAAGTATTCTCATCATTGACAGTAGCCTACAGACAGTAGCCATGAGGAAAAATACATAATGTCCTGCATGCCATCTTATCCATCAGATCACATTAATTTTCTTTGTATGTCAGGAAGTTATCACTGTAAATTTAGTTCCAGGAAAATATTCATTCTTATACTATCTCTGTTAAAAAATGTAAAGTATTTCTGTATAAAGTTACCGAGATAACAAGAAAAAATAGAATAGCTTTTCATTCCCAATATTATATTGAATTTGTCTATGAAAGAGCATGCAGATACATGTTCTTCATATATGTTAAATATTCAAAAATATGAAGAAATAGCTTGAAATAGGGAATATTAGGATGTGTGTTAACCTTAACAGCCTGTTAAACACCTATTCAGCTTTCTGACAAAATCTTCCCTGGCAACAGCCAATTTATGAAATGATTTTAGGAACAGAAGCTTGAACCCTGTGGATGAATTTTCTGATCAATAAGACCACAGTGCACAGTTCCTGTTAAGGATGGAGCAACTTACTCAATTAAGTCAAATCTGTAAAGTAAGTTGCTTCATCTGGAGAGATGGAGGTAGTAAAATTGAAGAAGAGCTGCTGGGACAAGGGAGAGTCTAGCAGGAGCCTATGGGTTACTGCAAAGTAGGTATTGGATGTTGAACTGTCTGTGGCTTGTTGATGAATGTTTGTCCAAATGCAAATGATGCCTGAAGATATTTTGGGTTAGATGTGCTATTCTTCCCGCTTGGGGAAATCAGCCAGTACTGCATTCCTGTACTGTCTGTTTTGCAAGTCCCATGCACTTCTGTCTGGTGACACAAAAGAACAGACATCATTCCTGTTGTAAAACTGAGTGAATAATATGATTAATCATAAATTTTAGTATAATATCCCATTAATTAGAGGAGTGAAAGAGAGAATACAGTACAGAAATTGCATCTAGTACAATGTAATATATTATAGGGTGAGGGTTGATAGTATGAGAGAATTAACGCATACAAACATCCAGCCATATTTCCTTGAAAAACTGAGAGATCTCATATTAAATAAACATGAGACTCCATAAAGAAATTAGAGAAGACAATATATTTACTATGATACAATCTGACTGAGTCAGAAGGACACAGCAAAGAGAGCTAGAACAATTCTAAGGTATCTGGGTTTGATATAAATGTGATTTAGATCAGGAAAAAATGGAGATAGCTTTTCTCAAGCAGAAATGATCTTTCTGAGCATGTGAATTATGATCATCTAGGCAGGGACTTAAGGGAAGCAGAGTACATTTCTCAGCAAGTGAGTTCTTGATGACTAATCACAACATAGAAGACTTCAAACAGGTAAATATATCAACACTACAACACATCTGGGGATGTCTCAACAAAGACTGGAGTAAAGGCAAGTTTTTCAAGCAAACAATATGTGAGTGAACAATTGCTGGGTCATAAATATTTGAACTCAAAAGGAATAACTCATATAAATAATTTTATTTTTCAAATAACTTTATTTTGGATTTCCTCGATGTTTAGAACTCAAAGTGAAGTTGCATTTTGAACTAGTCTTGGTGAGCAAAGATCTGCAAAGTAAACCTATGATTCACAGCACATAGGTGCTGCAAAAGGAGCTGGGTAGCCAAAACTGACTAAGATTAGGGCTGTGCTTCAGCTTTCTGTTACGTGTTCAGAACAGCATGATGTCACCTGCCCTATGAATAGTGGAGACTCATTCACCGCTTTGACAGGAGTGCTGGAAAAAATACTCTGGATAGGAACCCCTGGGGATCGACAAATTGAAAAGTTGATGAAAGACATTAATAAATTTTAGGTGACCTTTGATAACCTTAAAGGACAGGAAATAAATTATTCTTATTATTTGATATCTGACTGTCCATAATAAGTGAGTATACAGCATTTTGAAGGCTGTAGTTCAAAAGGTTTGGTGACCGGCTGAAATTCAATAACAAAAGAATGACTTCTGGGGTATCATCTCTTGGAATGATTAAATTTCTTCCTTCCCAATGCTGACCCCAAAATAAACACGGGTACCAACTTTTGAGCCCTTAGTTTAAAATCATTATTTAATTATTCGAGTCCTGTTAAAGATGAAACAGATGTCTCCCAGGTATGTTCAAGCAAAAAAACCCTGAGATGATGTTCTGGAGATTTCTAAGGATTTCCACCCCCCACCCCCACCCCCTACCCCCACTTCTGGTTCACAAGGCTAAAGTCAAATTGTAATATTCTAGACCCAAGGCAGGAGGAGAATTAATTATGTCAGTTAGTCAACTTCTTACAAGCACTTGTTTGATATGTTAACACAGGGTGGCTTTCTGCTTGCACAAACAACAAAAGCATAAGCAATCCTTAATCACAAAAAAGCCGATGAAATAAAGGTCATATATTTTCAGTTTATGAAGGTAACCCAGGATTAGTGTAGTTGCTTTTAATGTATCCTTACCTTAAAACTTCTGAGCCTTCATTGCTACTGGCCTTTCCCCAAACACAAGTGGAGGCTTTTCAGCTGTACATCCTATATAGCATCAAATCACATCAGCAGGTTCAGTTAGCACTTGCAATTCCCTGCTCTCTTTCTCAGCAGAGAAACAGCAGCAGAAAGGGATGGTGAGGTTAGAGTTCATGCATTTTCTTCCCCTTCTATGAGCTGGCAGAGCAGGAGAGGTAAACAAAGGTGAACATGTCCAGTTTACTGATCAGAGCAAGTTTCACAGCAGTGCAGAGAGTAAGGCCTCTTTGGTGAGGGACTGTGCCCAGGGTTTCTTTTGGGCAGTTTTTGCTCAGAGTGTTATGCTTTACAAAGAGTGAAATTTAATCGCTGTTTCCTTCCTTCTCTACCACTAAATGGATATATCTGGAAGTAATAACAAGGAACATCGTGCTGATTAATTCCTTTTACTTAGTTCACCTGTTTAAAAGAGAAGATAAATTATTGTTCCTCTGTTCTGGTACATGACCTAACAATAAAGTTTATGTATTGTTTTAACACTATGTAGGTTAGATGCTTCAGTCTTAACATACTTTTGATTTTAATCTCTAGCAGAAATATAGATTTTCTGGTTTAGCCAAAGCAGCAGTCAGTACAGCAGAAGATTCCTCTCTGTGGTTAGGCCACAATCCTGTGCTCTAATCCAGACCCCAGTGGAGATCAACAGCTACTTTTAGGGATTCGTGTGATAAGACACAACTGCAAAAGTGAGGCTTTACACTGCAGAGTTTGCCTTCAGGGAATCTAAATTTTCAGGGAAGCTCATTAGAATTTCTACATCTTTTGTAATAAATCTTTCTGAGGAAAGAGCAGGCTATGCAGCAAAAGCAAGGTCCTTTGGTTTAAATGAGAACGGAATCGATTTCCTGAAACATAGTCCATCTTCTTGAGACTGGGAACAAACATCCAGTAACTGAAAAGCTGAGAGCGTGTGTCACTGAAGGTCTAATGGTTTAACTGCCTTTCTCTTGCATCCAGAAACTTTCAATTAATTGATGACAGGAATGAGAATTTGCAGTGGCCATTCAAGTACTTCTGCAAAGACATAAGATGAACAGTTACGTATAGTGAATTTGGGCTGATAGTCTGCTGATGAAGTCAGGGCTACTGAAGTGTACCATTCTGTGTTCATTCTATACAGCAATAGCACTCTGTTTAATCTATTTTAAAAATAGCCCACCTCAAAATAAAGTTCTTCTTTTATCTAACATGTTTCATGTTGGAAAAAAAAGATAATTGTACATTATATCCCAAATTTATCCAAGGGAATGAAACACGGTAATGAATGAAACAGAACTTTTACGCAAAGCAAACTAACCAACACACCAGCCAAGCAAGCTGAAAATAACTAATGTATGATTGTGTAGTTAAAGAATTTATCAGAAAATATGAATACTTAAAAGTAAACATCTTAGCGCTTTGTTTTCAGTATGTTGTTCTTTAAATAAAAAATCTAAATATAATTTTCAAAGAGCAAACTGATCAAAACAGGAATTCTGAAATCTGAAACATCAATATATCTTTCATGCACAAGAGTGGAATCATTTAGCTACACAATGCAAATGTCTGTCACTTCAGTAAACAAAGCAAAAGGTCATAGTAAATTGACATACTGAGAGCTATCCATAAGCTAGGAGGTTATAGTTTGGTATTGGATTTCAGAGCTATGTGCAAACAGGAGAATAAATCCAGACTTGAGCTACATGCAAAAAAACAGAATAGTATTTGGGTGCTATGGGCAAGTCTGCTGGCTACAGAATCCATTTTACTCCAGTCCTTATCCAAGTTCCATTTTTTTAACTTCTTGTCCTTAGTCATCCCTCTTTTATCCTTCATAAGATTTTTACCCCTCTGCATTGCAATACAGTTCATTACTGCTTCTCTTGGCTGTGTGACTTGCTATTATAGGAGCAGTAAAACCAAATGAGAGATTATGTGCCTGCTTTCAGTGGCATGTAGGTGCAATTTATTCATAAACCTGGAAGCAATCTGCTCAGTAACGAAGGCCTGCCCTCTTTCAGCACTTATGGAACTGTACCTTTAGTATTGTGTCCAGTAAAGGTTTCCCCAGAACAAGAAAGATACTGACATACTGAAATAAGTCCAGCAAAGGGGCGTCAGGTTGCTTAAGGGACAGAATGCATGAGGAGAGGCAGAGACAGCTGTTCAGCCCTAAAGACAGAAGGCAAAGGGGAGGTATAGCTGCTGTTTACAACTACCTAATGGGATGATGTAGTGAAGAGAGGTCCAGTGTCCCAGGGGAACACTGTGGAAGGGCAAGAGAAAATGGACATGAGTTGCAACATGAGAAATTCTGGCTCAATATGAGAAAAAATGCTTTTATTGTGAGGTTGGTCCAATGCTGGAACAGGACCCCAGAGAAGCTATGGCCCTATTGTTTTTTCAGGCTGTGTTCTTTCACAAGTAGCCCTCAGGGAGGCCAATTAAATTGTTCTAACAGCAGCAGGCTACTTTTGGCTACCATGTCTCCTGAGAGTCAGATGTTTCATCCCCTGTCATGTGATAGCCCATATCCAGTCCAAGTGATCTGAAATGTGCCTTATGGAAAAATACATATCGTGGGCAGCAGCCTGCTGTAACCACAGGCATTTGTTCCCCTGCAGCCTGATTCGCATGTGCACATTGATGAGGAAAAGCAGCAACGGTCCGTCTGAACAGTACCTGCAGAAGTGGTCCATGTATATCTCTAACCTCTCTCAGGAGCGATGTGAGCATGGGCAGGAACTGCATACTCTTTGATCTCACTGTGCACTTCATAAAACTGATCCCACTTGGAATGAGGATGGTAGGTCAGTTTTCAGCTCTTCTCTGTTGGATGTTAGTGCTCTACTGTTAACTCCACCTTGTCTCTCTGGGAAGACTCCATTCTGTCCCCAGGAGCTTACGGCTTCTTCCTCCTAAGACTGAATTATGACTTGTTACAATTTTATTTCCCTCACAGGTGGAAATTGGATTTTCTGATGTTGTTTGTCCTAGCTCAAGAAGCCAAATTGTACTTTACTGATTAATTTTTATTTTGAGAGGTCTGTGTATGCAATTGCAAGTATTTCTGTATCATTACATTAATTCATTAGGATGTGGCTCCCCATAGGATGGATGCAGGGTACAAGACGCATGGTATTTGTACAAGTACTTCTTCTTCTTGGGAATTTATGATAATATGCAATACTATTGTAAGCAGGATAAACATATCCTTAGTAAATATTTATATTCCTTCTGTCTAGGTTTCTAAATGGGCATTGTCATAGCTACAAAAATCTTACATACACAAAACTTTACTCAGTCTGGAAGCCTTTTGGAAGAGATACTCTTAGTGGTTTCACATGATTTGACATGATTGATGCATTTAAATATTCTTTTAATATAAATAACATTTAAAAGTTAAATAAAATGCTATTTCTAAAGCTATCCTTATTTGTATAAGTGATGTCTTTTTACAAAGAGATTAAATATGGGATTATTTTAATGTGGGATAGACTCTTCTCAAGAGACATAGTAAGTTTATATATAGTGACTGTGGTTTTAGAGGTATTTGCAGTAATCTGTGATCAGAAATGTTTTAAGTACAATGCTTTAAGTCATGAGAATATTTTCAAAGGCCGTTATTCTGAATAACATAGTATTTGCTGTTTTTATAAAAGGTATGCAGATACCAACAAATGCTGTTTATAAGGCTTTAATGTTCTGTAATTATATTAGATATAGTAGCTAAATCAGTATTTCTAACTGCGTATTTGTAAATCTATTTGGCAACCAGGGCAAAAAGTTTTGCTGTCAACCAATTATTATCAAATAATTTAATTTTCTTTCAAAGTAAAAATTTGATTATGTTGAAATGTGCATAGTGCTATAAATGTACTCAGTGTACTCAGCTTCATCTTGCTTAGATACATTTACTTTTCAATAATTCCCGAAATATGCCATTCACTGCAACCTTGCTTCTTGTAAGGATTATTTGAAATCTGCATAGGATGAATCTGCAATGATACAACATTAAACCTTGAATAAGTGACGACAGCTTGCATCCTGTATGTGAATTAAAGCTTAGACCTTTTATGATTTTTAATTTTTCTAATTCTGTTGTCTCTATTTCATCTCTAAAGTGTGTGTATATATAGATATATAGGCACTCTTCATGATTTTTATATATATACACACATACACTTTATTTTTATCTTGCCTCCCCCCCCCCCTTTTTTTTCCTCCCCTAAAATACAGTTTCTGATGACAGTTCTGTCCTGTCCTGTATATGGCATTTAATGCCCACAATGCATTTGCCGTGAATCCTGAGGTAGCAGCATAAATGCCAGCGTAGTTATACTAGGCAGCACAGCTGGGGATTCTATCAGAGATACAACATGAATTCTAAAATCAGTCTAGCTGCAGTAGCTCCATATTGCATGTAATCTCATTAGCTTGGGGTTTAGGTTTTCTGAGAGAGCAGCAATTAATCTGTTTCAAGAACTAGGCTGGCTGGTGTCTTGACATCCCAGTACCAAGATTATTGTGCAAAGATTTTAGGTGGATTTAATACCAAATGGATGGGAGATTCTTACTTGATAGAAGCTACTATTCAAAATCCAGACAGCAATCAGTACTTGCCACACTGGTAGTAAAATCCTGAGACCAGGTTTTCACCCAGTATAAAATGGAGTAGCTAAACTGATGAAAATATCCAAAGTTGATCTAAGTGTAAAATGGCATTTTTAATGGTGTAAAGGATATGTTTTTCTAGTACCTAATGCAATATGGTTGTGTTTTAGTGTACTATATTCAGTTAACATGTCTTTTGATATTATTAAGCCATTGGTCAAATAGGGGTTTTGTGTTAAATACTGTAACTATCTTTAGCTGTTCACTGAATGGCTACATGCTGGATCGGAAATATTATTCCTTCTTTTTGTTCAAAACATGCAGATAATAGGTTTCACTGAATTATTTTTGTGCATTGTTCTTCTTTAAGCACAGTACCATGTAGAAGACACTGCATTTACTCTGAACATTCTGAAATGTTCTTGTCCTTGAAGGCCTTTCTCTTTCAGTGTTCACTAGTCCTTGTTTTTTGATAGTCTGATGGAAGTCTATCAGTCCTGCAAATTTTTTTTTCTCTTTATTTTTTTTTTTTTTATTTTTTTTTTTTTTTTTTTTTTTTTTTCAGAAACAGGTCAGGTACTACTGTGCTCTAAGAACAAGCACGCTTTCCTGCTCCCCATAGGTTTTTTCTGTCTCCTTCCTATTTTTTTTTCCTGTGGGTGCTCGCATTCACTGGGCTGCTTACCAAGCCTGCTTTTGTTTCTATGCACAGTGGAAAACAGAACTTTGTCCTTTCCCTCTACACACTGAAGAGCTTTTACTGTTTGGTCTGAAGCTCTGAGTCCAGAGTTTTCTTTAAAGAGCAGAAGTTGGATAGGCCAGGCCTCTGGATGGTGGGTAAACCACTAAATCGAGCATGCAGCACAGGTGAAACACTGTCTACTTGGGGGAGAAAGGTGCTAAGACCAGCTTTCCAAGGGAAAAGTGGAATCTCATGTTTCATGCCAACTTGCCTGACATCAAAAATAGAGTCCAATTGGAGTCTCATATGTGAAGTCTTTACTCTCCTTTTGACCAGTCTGAGCAAACAGACCAACCAACATTTATCTTGTGCACCTGAAAAACAGCCTTTGAGGTACTTAGTACTCATGTCACACCAACCTGGAAGCTGGATTTTGGAATACATGGTATGAAGTCATGAGGGTAATTCAGCTTTTATTTGAATTTTCCTCAGGTATCTAAAGCCAGAAAGGAAACAGGACAGGCAGAGTTGAGCTCTCCTGTGAAATCATAGCTTGGCAGTCAGGGTTGCATGGCTGTGAAAATAGAGAAGTGGCAAAAAAATACAAGCAAACAAACGCTGAGCAACATATTTTGGGTTTTGCATTGTTTTCCTGCTTCTGGAGGAGGCAAATAATGTACCCAATAAGGCATTTCTGCCACGGTTGATATGAGACTACAGAACTGTATAGAATAATTGAAAATGAATAAATTCCTCACTAATTACATCTTAAACAAACATTTAATATAATTTCAGATTTCACTTCATCATACTAATAAGCTGCAAACAACTGTCCTTTGACCCAAAGTTTACAGCTCCTGGTAATTTCCTTTCTATTTAGCACATCATGATGTCTTTAGATGACATTTTTACAGTATGACTTAGCTAATAGTTCAGTCCTTTAAAAGAAAATGAAATGGACAATATTCTTCTAGGGAGTTAAAATTACCAGGATTACGCTGCCTGTGAGGGGCTTAATGAAACAGGAACATAAGCATCAAAGTGACTTTGGAATGCAGAATTTTATGATAAATATAGCGAGGTTTTTTTGTTTCCACTCCAACTTTTTGCTTATAAAAATATTGTGCCAATATCAAAATAAGATAGACATTGTGATTACCCACTCTGTTACATGGGTAAACTTGAAAATGTTTTGACCTATTCTGATGTGGTCCTACATGTTCACAGATTTGAAAGTCTTTTTTTCAATAGTTATAGATATCTTTAGGAAATTCTTAAAATTGAACTTTTCTTTTTGTTAGAAAATATTGGAAATAACCTCAAAGTCTAAAATAAAGATGCTAATTGCAGGAAAAAATCCAAGTTTATTTTTCTCCTTTATTCTGCACCTAACTTCTCCCCTCCTTCCTCTTATATGAAAACATAAGTAGCCCTCACACTCGCAGAATCTAAGCAGCTCACCATCTTTCATGTGCTTACTTTCTCAATACACAATGGCCAATTACCTCATCATTAAAAGAATTATAGTCTACTGAATCCACAAAAGTAGTCTGGAAAGTTTAAATAATTTGTTTTATACTTTCACAGTACAGAAGTGATCAGAATGCAGTTTCAGCTAAGTCATTAATTATGTTAATCTTGCTCTTTTTATGCCCACAAGTCGTGCATTCTGTGGTACACATTAACACATTTTCTACAGATGTAGCGTGCTTCCTCTGAGTACCGTTCCATAATCCATAACATAAGTGCAAGGGCACTCCACTAGAAGAATGAGACAGAGTTGAACTGCCTTAAATTAAGAAGACATTGAACGCTCTTGCAGGGAGTAAACTTGCAGCTCAGAGCCTAAATACCCATGGACTGTATAGGTGCTTCACTTGACTCTTGTGTATTTGACTAGAGAATAAATAAACACTCATAATTTAATTTGCTGAAGCTCATAGACTTTTAAGTCCATTTCTGGATCTAGTGATAGTAATTTAAAGAAAATTAATTGCTTCATAATCAATATGTTTCATAAACTAAGTTAACAAAATGGAGCAGGATAATGTAAATTAATTTATAAAACACTGGAGCAATGGAAAGTTGTGTGTGAGAACTTTCTTCAGGCCAGTCTAAAGTCTACAGTCAAAAGGAAATCTTTCTGCTGCTATCTGTACCTTCTGTATCAGGTTCTTCAGCTTTGCATGATCCAATTTAAACAGCTGTAACATCGTAGTACCTGTATCATACCACTCCTCCAAGTGGAAATATTCAAATGATTATAATTAATCAAACAATTAAGTACTTTGTTGAACTGTGACTTAAACAGGGAAGCCAGAAAACAACTGAAGGCAAAATAGATCCTATGCATTTTAATCTTTCTTTTCTCCCCATGAATACTTCACAAGACATAACATGTTTTGAAAAAACCTGCATTTTGAGTACAGTTTGTCCCATAATCTGTATCACACATTTGGCAGCCTATGTAACTTTGATAATGGAAAATAAATTATGCACACAGAATACCGCAATGTTAATTATGATTTTCCTTGGCTTCAACTAAATCCATGTTTGTAGTGGATTTAGGCATACAAAAGTACAGCCCAGAGGCTGGAATAACAACTTGTTTTTTGCATGGCTTACAGATCATAGAAAGCATGTTGTCGATGTGTCCTCAAAATGACCTTTTGATGGGAAGAGAAAGAATGTACGTATAGATGCTCAGTGAATACATATTGCACACTCGATTATAATTACTAGTGGAACAGGTCTGAGCAAGAATATATTAGCAGACAGTGTTAATTATTTAAGAAAGAACAACAGAATAAATTTGCATGTAGATGCTATATATGGAAACCAATGATATTGAAACTACGTAATACAGTACCTGAAGCAATCACATTTATTTTATGGACCTGCAAAACTGATGAACAAGAAGGTGACTTTTTACTGCAGATGTACTTCAGGCATTAATTCATTAACAATACAAGAATGAATAATAAATACTTGAAATAAGCTGTGCTTCTTATATCTCTCTCTAATGAGGACATAATTAAAAGTAAGTTGCAAGTAGGAAGTCTTGTGTGAAATAAAGTTCTTAAGTAAAATTAATAATATCTTCAGTGAACTGGCAAAAACATTTTTCTCAGAAATAATCACAGGGTTTTGTAGAAGATATTTACTAACGAACTCACATGCATTAGAAACAAAAAATGCTCTTTCTCATCTGTTAAATGCTATAAAGCAAGAAGGATAGCATAAGGAAAATTTATGACTTGGAATATATCTGGTTTTGAAGGTGAGTTATCTATTGCACTTGCTTCAAGATCAAGGGAGTTCTAATTACTTCATGATACATACAGAACAACAGAGCTGTTAAAGGCATGTACAGGAGCTGCTATTTCTCACTCTGTGAGACTGACTTCTGAGCTGTGAGCTTCTCAGAGAGCATTCTCAATAGTATTTTTCAGTTCAAGGTAAAGAAAAACAACCAACAAACCAATAAAACTCTACAAGGCAAAAAAACCCCAAACTGATTCATACATCTTTACCTTCCTTTTGGTTGTCTCATTCCAAACAGAAAGTATTGCTATCTGAAATCAAAGATATTTATTGAAACCTAGTTTTTTCCACTGAAACCACTCTCTAGGAGGCTTAGCTACCAATTCCCCACTCAAAGAGACGTGGCTTGCAGGGTGAATATATATTTTTCTTAACCCTTTGAAGAATTCATACTCTTTCAGCCAGTAAGTTCCCAGGTCTGGATACATTCCCCAGTCCTGTCCCAACCTCTTGTTAGCACAGAACCACAAACTATACATTCACTTCCAAGGGAAAGAACTGTGGCTATGTGGGCAAAAAATGAGCCATAGGAAATGAGCAGTCCATCATGTGTCCAGGCAGAATGACTGGAGGACTAAGGTCAGAAATGGGCCACTGTGACAGTCTCCAGTCATGAATATGCATGACTATGAACACAAACTCATATTTTCACCTTCTTTGTGTGTATAGAACTTAGTATGGCCTGCATGATGTATTAACAGTGAGAGAGTTTTATTTGGGACCATGTTTACTTTGGACACATATCATGTATAATTAAATTATTTCCTATATTAGTTATTAAGAACCAACTATTGCATTATTTATTCACCATTTTAATGCATTCTCATAGGATACGTATGAGATCAGGAAGAACTGCTAGCTTTCCTGGGTCCAGAAAGACCGAAGATTGCATATACTGGTGTACTGATTTAAAAACACTAGATTAAAAACACTGATTTAAAATCTAGATCCATGTGACTTGCCCAAAAGTTAAGGAAGGAAAGACAGTGAAGGAGCTGAGATTTCAATCCCACTCTTCTGCACAGTCTCAGATTCCGGAACAGTGGAATTATGGTACTCTCTCTTTTTTCTTCTTTTCTCTAATTGTGAATTTGCCTTATTCATAATTTTCTCCAACATCCCCCCACTTATGGCCTTTCCCTCATCCCTCCTGTTCCAGGTCACTAGCTCTCTAATGTCATACTAGACACTGGGCTTCCATTCCCCTAAGGAAAGGTCTGTCTCATATGCAGTTCTGGCTAGATACGTACAAGGAGCCCGTATAAAGGTCTGCTCTGCAGTCTGTATTTTAAAACACTAATATTTTATCAGTATCAGCTATCAGCATACTTTGAAAAGATAGCTATGATTATTGCCATACAGACTTAAAATTTTTAGCCTTCTGGTTCTGGAAGAATATTTAGAAAGGTTCTCAGCTGCTCTTGTTACCAACCACAGCAGTTACAGGTGCTATTAAAGAAGCAGTATATATAAGAGTTATGTTCCTTAGTAAGCAAATAGGAAAAAACACCCACCTTTTATGTATAAAGATCCAGGACTGAAAGGCCTACACCTGTATCTAGAAAAAAGCTGAGATGCACACTACCTTTTCTTTCAAATGTGTTATATGAACAATAACATAAAAAAACCCCACCAAAACCAAGCAGATCCTATTATTAGGATCTTATAATCTCAGAATGTTTTCTGGGTATGAATGTAAGGGTGTGTAGGAGCTCCTGTTCCATTCAAAGATGATCTGCTACAGAAGTGACTTAATATAACATGGGCCATCTCTTGTTTTTTTATTATTATTTATTATTATCATTTATTACCTATTATTATATTTATAATAATAATAATGATGATAATAATGATGATAATGATGATAATGATGATAATAATGATAATGTTAATAATGATAATAATGATAATAATGATAATAATGATAATAATGATAATAATAATAATAATAATAATAATAATAATAATAATAATAATAATAATAATAATAATATCTCTTATTCCCTCAGTTTTGTATGGTAGCAATTCCTTACTGCAACAATTACCTCTTGTAACTTCTGAGCATCCCATGATATTATGCTTTGAATAGTTCATAATAGTAAATTTTTGAAATAATGACTTTTTGAAACCACTCCACATTTTTAATAACTGCAAAGCTTTCATTAAAAAGAATTATAAAATACACTGTTGGTGTAAGAATGGCATAATGGCATACAGACTTGGAAAATATCTTGCAAATGGCGGGTAATAAATTTGCTCTTTGCGATTTGTTGAACATATTAAAACATTCTTACTGTAGAAGGGAAAATAATCCTTGAATTTGATCTTACTATAACAGGAGCATCATGCACTGATTATTTGAAATCAGTGAGAGATATACACTTGACAGAACATTAATTGTATTTCCTTCACTTTTATTTCCTCTGTTTCAAAATCGTGTTTTCCTAGCTTCTCCACAACTTGGTAAGGAATAAGGAATAAGGAATACAGTGCAGACTGTAATACAAACAACAGCCTGGAAAACATACAAGTAGGGGTGTTTTTTGGTGGTTTTTTTGTTTTTTGTTTTTTGGTTTTTTTTACAATATTGTCTTAATGAAGCAAAGAAAGAACTAGAACCAGTTTTGGAGAGTGAAAGGGGGAAAACATTAATTTCTTCCAATGACTAGGAATATTGATAAACCTTGCTTCCTACTAACAGATAATTTTAGTGCCTGTTAAAGATTTGTCTATCTATTCTGAAATGACAGAAAAAGTTGTTTCTAATTCAACACATATGTTGGAAAATGATGAAACTTATTTTGCTAGGTGTCCTCATTTTAATAGGTTTTCCACCTGTTGCAGTACTAGCAAAACATGAAGCAAACTTTATAATGTGAACATTGAGTATTCAGTGCAAATACCAATACAAAGTGTTGTTTTTCTTCCAATTTTAATGCAACTGGAAGCTGACAATGCTAAGCTTTAATGTTACTGGCGTAATTAAAATGATAATTTTCTTTGCAGCAACAATTAATGGCAGGTACAAAATTATTTTCAGACATCAAAAAATTGAGTCAATTTGACTCAGATACATTTGTACCAACTTTATGACTCCACTGAGTCTGCAAGCCTGTAAATGGAGCAGTAGAATTCCCACAAAATTCATATTATATTTTGAAAGAAAATGAAATCTCAACGTGTAAATGTTCTGAAATGATAGAGGGTGATTTTCTCCTTGAGATAAATAACCATGGCCACTCAATAACAGCCAGAGATAAGAATGAGAAAGCAGTATTGGAAGCATATTACGGAAAGATACTGATAATGTATTTTTGCAGGCACAAAGCAGATTTTTTTTTTTAATCTTTAATAATAGACAGTTGTGATTGCGAATAGGTAGCTATGGCATCAATTCTAGGTATGCTATACTCCTGGCTGCAGTAGAAACCTATTGTAAGATACAGTTTGACAACTTTAATTTTTGTTTTAATTATACATGCCTATTCTTTATTTCTTTTCTTAAAATATAGGGTACTGATGCTAATAAAAAGAGGTGGATTCAGAGGCAGCTATAAGGATGTCAATGGTTTTCACGGCAGTAGGCAGAAAGGTGGGTGATTTTAGGAATAAAGATAGTGTGAGTTGGCATGTATTCCCTATATAACAAAAAAGTCTAGTATGGGCAAAAGAGTAAGAAGGTGCAGCTAAGAAACAAACAGATCATGGAAGTATATACGTAAAAGTTCAGCAAAGTTTTCAATGAAGTTGTACATCTTTGCTTTCTTCTTATAATGTTTGTTCCTCCCCAAGTTTCAATTTTTCAAAAGAAAAAAAAAATTCCAAGCCCATCATGGAGAAGTTAGAGGAAAAATTGACAAAGCTTGTATTGTAATTATCTTTTCCAGATTGGTTTCATAGGTCTTGCAAAAAAGACAGAGTAAGAGAGTGAGCCAGACCCTTTCCGGTGGTGCCCAGCAACAGGATAAGGGACAGTCGGCACAAAATGAAACAAAGGAAAGTCCACCTGAATATGAGGAAAAACTTCTTTTAGGGTGACAGAGCACTGGACAAGCTGCCGAGAGAGGCTGTGGAGTCTCCTTCTCTAGAGATACTAAAACCCCAACTGGACACCAACCTGTGCAACCTGCTCTAGGTGAACCTGCTTTAGCAGTGGGGTTGGACTAGATGATCTCCAGGGGTCCCTTCCAAACCCAACCAGTCTGTGATTCTGTGATTCTGTGATTCTGTGATTTGTGATTCTGTGATTCTGTGATTCTGTTTTCAGCCAGGTCAGAACATTTGCTCTGTCAAAACTTCATCCTTCTGAGCGGCTTTTCTTGCAGATTCTGGTATCACAATTTCCTCTTTTATACATGAAGAAATTGAAGGAAAATGGATAGTTCATAAAGGTAGACTGACAGGGAAGATAGGAAAACTGCCTTATCCTACAATATTAAATGTTTTTTTTTGTTGCACTCCTTGCTACAGTTTTGCTGTACAGAAACTGCATTTTAAAAAGAGAATTTAATTCTACAGCACAGAACAGTGTATTGCAAAATGTCATATATTTGGATCTCATAAGGGATTGGTATGATAGAATAAATGTTGAAACCAAAAGTCATCTAACTGCTTAGTCTTTTCCATTGCTCTGTACTGTTTCTTATTGTTGATTCATGCTCAATATTTGTGTTTGAATAAAGTGTTTTTTTCACAATCCCGAATTTCTAATGCTATGTCCCAGTTGCTGTTAACATTTAAATGTATGTCCGGAATTTAATCCATTATTCTGTATTGCAGACAGGAACTACGCTTACAACAGGACATCTTCATTATAGCAGCCCTGGGCTGTATAACTTTTTAATAAAATTACTCCTGTTTTCAGAAAAGAAATAATCCCATATTGAAATAAATACCTTGTAAAGACAGCTGCTTGCTCATTGAATGGCCTTCAGCAGCAATATAAACACTAAAAGGGTTGGATTGGTGTTGAACAGATCTTGGTAGCAGCTGTGGGGTGAAAAGAGAATGACCCATAGGTAATGCAGCTCTCTGTGAAGAACTGAAGGGGCACAGAAAACGCTCTCCATGTTCCATCCTTCTCCCTCTTCAGTGTATGGTGCAGATTTTCTGACAAATGGGCATCTGTAAAAGGCATTGTCAAGGGACATTGTTACAAGGGCAGCAGTCTGCTTTCTGTTTGCAGGAAGGAAATGCTGCATGATGAGTACCTTTCTGCACACAGATTAGTACAACAGTCCCAGAATCTTTGTGCTGTGTAACCATGAAGATGAACAACCAGATGAAAAATGTGCTCTAGTCAATGCAAATCTGAAGAAATTCAGTGTATATATCACAAAAACTATTTTATTTATTTGAGTTTTAAATATTGGCAACACTACAACCTTGTCTTCTGCAATAAGGTTCTGTAAATTAGTATGCTTATTAATTAAAAATGAGCATATGACTTCGTCATCAACAATATAGAATGATGTGGATCGATGGTTTTTATATTACTGCTTGAAAATAAACTTAGTTTCTAATAAAACTCTAATTAAAAGGTATGTTTACAGAAAACAGCAAGTGTAATAAGCATTTCATTTATTGTAATAATGTTAGCAAAACATCACTGTCATCGTTTGAAAGTAAACCAAAATCACATACATTCCTTTGGCATTTGTGATGAAGACTGGGAGAAGGGAAGCAGCATTGCTTTATTCTGTAATATCGCAACACCCAGCATACATTCCGGGTCAGTCCTGGAATACCTTCTCCATCAACTATATGAAATTTATTCCTCCTGTGTACTGATCTCTCCTTGTTCATGTGACTGTGTAGGGATGTCTCTTGTGCATACAGAGAGGTAGGTACAAGCAAAGCCTGAAGGCTGAATTTCCTTGGTTTCAGTATCAATGAAGAAAATCTAGAAATAAAGCCTCAATATCTTTGACAACCTACCTTACCAATTTCCTTATAACCAATGCTACATACAGTATGAAGTTACAGAATTAAATATAGCATTGGGTAAAATTAAAAAGGAAAGTAAGAGTTTGCTTGCTGGCTCAACTGTAGCACTGTACTGCCTCTGACATTTTGATCAATACTTGTATATATAGAAAACAAAAAATATACAGCAACTTATTTTCAGTCACTACAGACCTGAATTATTTTCAGAGATGATTGACTGATGAGTTTGTGCACCCTCCTGAGTAATCCAGAAATAAATCAACTAAAACCCCCTTTTTTTGTCTTTGTCTTCCTTTTTTTTATATATATACATATTTAATTTAGTTCACTATATAAAATAGTGTGTTTCACTAACCATGGAGGCACCTCTGTATTGCTCATTCAATATTTTATTCCACTTCATAAAAGTGCAAGTAACAGGTAGTTTCCTTGGCAGATTTTCCCCCCATATTTCCTCTGACAAAGCCTGAATGTTTTTCAGGATGGCAATATGAAACTTGGTGTCCTTTATTTTCACAAATTTCACAAAATCTGTGGCAAACAGACTTTGGTCTATCACATTTAACGTCTCACTCACAGCCTTGCTGACAGCTACGTGGAGTCTGGCGTCTCTGAGGTAGTGTATCTGGAGGAGAAAGATCCCTGTAACATGAGTGGAAAATGGAGTCAGGACAGAAGTCCAGTCTGACTTCCAAAGGTTGTTCCACTGATTTGAAGGTGGGTACTGATGAGCCGCAAAGCAGGCCACAAACAGCTGCCTCTTCCAGGATTTTATTGAACACACAGCAGCTCCCTAGAGGAACGTGGCAACTCACGTAGGCCTTCAAGCACTTGTGGAGGGCCTCTCACCACACTTCCTCCTCAGCTGGCAACACACTGGCAGCAGCTGGGGTTTGCTGGTTACCCCACATAGGTGGTCAAACTCAAAAGAGAATTTGTCCTGACGGTCAAAGAAACAGTTTCTCCCTAAGCTGTTGCAGTGGGTCAGTAGCACAGAGTGCCTGCTTATTTGGAGGGGGGTGATGTTCTTGTTGTGCCCCCATGCAGGCAGCCTCCTGCCTTACCAGCTTGTCATCTAGGCCTTGAGCAGAGAGATGTGGGACAGCCTGGCCAGACTCCCCAGGAAGGGACTGGTACAGTAGGCTGCAAATGAAAGACACCTTCTCTGGCTCACACAGCTCCTGCCTGGTGCACATGCTGGGGGTAAGGGCTATCCACAGGGTGGGAGATTTCAGGCAAGGAGAGGGCATGTGGGCTGCTTTGCACTGGAGAGAAAAGGCACAAGATGGTGGCAGGGGTGGAGGGGAGTGGTGGTGGTCACAGTTTGTGACCTCACAATGGCGCCGGGGCAACGCTGGCTGGGTGCTGTGCTGAGAGGAAGCGAGGTGCAAGGTTTGGGACATTGTTCCACGAGGAGCCAGAGCGAGCACCTGCCAAAGGCTGCCAGCTTCACCTCAGTGAAGAGACTAGAGCAGGCAATGCAGAGCCGCCATGGAAGAGAATAGATATCCTCCTCCTGCTCTACCCCTGCCACCTTTTGCTGTTCTACCTCTTCCTCCTCCTCTCCTCTCCCTGCTGTGTGACCTCCCCCATGCATGCCTCTTCACCCAGGCTTGGGCCTGGCCTGTGCACACATGGGAGCCCCCAGCTGGCTGGCAGAGGAGGGCCAGGGGTGGCCAGTCCAGTCTGGACCAGCCTGGTCCAGCCAGGGCTGATTGGGGCTGGTTGGGTGGGCACAATGCTGGGTGCACTCATTAATGTTTGTTGTTCCTGCCATTCCCTGCAGCCTCCCCTCATTTTTCTCCTTTCATTGTGCCCCTTTCTCCACACTGACCACCCCTTGTTTTCCTTCACACCTCCCTTCTTTTTCTCTCCCCTTTTTGCTACCTTTGTCCTCAGACTCTCTGAACACAGAGCAAAAATGCCTTCCTGCATGCCTCAGAGCCTGCTGCATTCTCAGAAATCAGAAGACAATGATGTTCTAGTGTATGAGGAAAGCAATGCAAGCTTTCTAGATTTAAAAAAAGTTGAACTTCTCCCACTCCTCCACCTATTAAAAGGTGATGACATGGGCCGGAAGTTTCCTTAACTTGATCTCTCATACGTGGTTTTTGTCCATCATTCAAGATGAGTTCATGACTGGGAAGATTGATTTAAACAGCACAGTGAAGCTACTTGAAAAACTGCAAGTGCCTTTTGATGTCACACATGTAAAACATGTTTTCAAGGTGAGGAATATGTAGATTAAGCAGTTAAATACGTTTAGAAAACCAGTTACATAAGTGTCGTATTTGTTGATTTTTTTAAATTAATGTTTTGAGAAGTGAGTTTCATGCTAGTAGGGTGTGCAAAATCAGCAAATAATTTGCCTCATCCAGGTCTATTGTTTCTATGAAAATACCTAACCAAGTGGTTGTATTAAAATCATAGAATAGAATCATAGAAATGTTTAGGTTGGAAAAGACCTTTAAGATCATTGAGTCCAACTGGTAACCTAGCACTGCCAAGACCACCACTAAACCATGTCCCTTAGTGCCACATTCTACACATATCTTTTAAATACCTCCAGGGATGATGACTCAACCACTTCTCTGGACAACTTGTTCTAATGCCTAATATCCCTTTCCATGAAGAAATTTTTCCAAATATCCAAACTAAACCTCTCCTGGCACAACTTGAGGACATTTCCTCTTGTCCTGTTACTTATTACTTGGGAGAAGAGACCAACACCTAAGTAACACCATCTCTTCAACACATCAAAATAGTACAAGGTGATGAAAAATATGTAGCTCTTGATTCCCAACTTTTTTGTAACATTGCCTCACTTGAGAAAGATTAGAACATTTTGATTTCATCCCTTCCAGCTGCTTCTGTGATCAAGCTAACAGGATCAGACATGCCTGTCTGACGCTGGGCAGAACTATTAGTATGACTACATAGAAATCCTTCTTCCAAGATGACAATATAGAGTTGTCCAATCTATTCAGGTTTCAAGTCAACATAGACCCAGCACACCTGTTCATTCAATTATCCATTATACCTCTCTTCTGAAGAATTTAAGATGTCTGCCAGAATGGATGGGAATTGTGCTCTAACCCCTGGGAAAAGATGTGGCCTTGAGATATGTCAATGTTTAAAAGATTCCTATGAAGGTTCCATGATACAGCTAGAAACTGGACTTACACATAAGTTAATTTAGCAGCAGGTGTGCAAACTATAGTGCAGGCAGTCCCACTGACAAAATACTGCAAACTGAGTAACTGAGTATCTTTGGACATATTGGGTTTTAACATTCTTCAGGTCCCCTCTAGTATTTACTCAAAAGATGTAGGATTTTTCTTTTTAGCTTTTTTTTTTTTTTCTTTTTTTTTTTTTTTTTTTTTTTACCAGAAATAGCTGTTTGGTAAAACTGTTTTCCTAAGGGAATGAAGCCAAGTGGCTAGATATATATGTGATTTCTTTGAGAACCAGCTGGCTGATTTGGTCCAGATTTCACAGAAGAGAATTAACTATGGCAAGTCAGAAACTTTCAGATCACATCATGCTGACAGGCAGGCAGGCAAGCAGAGGGAAGGCATTAAGATTTCCTCATTCTGTCCTGTTCCTCTCTCATTGCTCTCTGCCTTTTTAAGACAAGGTAAAACTGGCAGTGTGAACCCAACCCTTGCTGAAGAGGCTGTCTGTGGTTTTTGGATTTGCACTGCACTGAGTTTCCAACCTTGAGAATCTCATGAAAGCTTGAAACTGGTTCTCATTGTTTCCTGTATTTTCCATGTATTTTATTTTTTGACAGAAATTTGAGAGAGATGATCAATTGTGGGTAGAGAATGGAATAACTATTTAAGCAAGTGGCCTGCATAGACCAAGTCTGATCTATTTACATTTAACAATGTAATACACTCAACCATATGATCTAGTTATTTGTAACAGTACTGTGAGGTACCCTTTACTGAGTATATTCAGTAGTTTGGGGGCTCAAATTTTTCATCAGTATAATAATATTTAAAAATGCAAAGCATTCTGAAAGGAAATCTTAGTAGCAGCATTGTCAGTAACTATACATCAACAGTTAATTGAATGTCAATTTTATAGAAAATTTAGTTTTTAAAGAATAATCTGGGGTTTTCTTGTCTATTATCTTTGAATTTATTTGAATTTATTTTACTATAATGCTCCTTTAAGCAATACCAGAATTATGAACATTAATATTTTTGAGGAATAATAAATGCTCATATAATTATTCTCAAGACTAAGTCTTTGTTGAGGTAGCTCTTTTTCATAATAGCAAGAATTTGAATGCATTGTTAAAAAAAGGAATAAAAACTTACCAACAAATCTTTTATAACAATCTTTTTATTTTAAGATTAACATGATTTTTATAACTATAATTTGAAAAGTTCTATGTAGTATTATTGTCTGTCTTTCATCAAGAGGCAACTGAGATAGAAAATTTAATTTTTTGCCCAGCTGCACTTTGTACCAATACCTAAGTGAACACCTCCTGAGTCCTGGTAGATTACTTAATTCCAAAATAAGTTGGTTTTCTTTTTCTATTTAATGCTTATAAGTAAATTTACAGTTTTCTTCAAGATGTTAAAAATTAGACTGAGGATGTCAACCTTAGATGTGGGATTTCTCAAGCAGTAATGAAATGCATATTATTAGCATTTGTACTTAATTATTTTCTTGTTAGTGATTCCTGGTAAAAATGATCATTACAATTGTCTTTCACAAAGTCAAAACAAATATTTTACTGATTTATAATTTTTTTTAGCTAGAACTCCTCATGAAATTTACTTTTGTATTTTTTCTGGTTATCTAATGCATTCTTACTTTTATTGTACTTATTCGGACAACTCTTAGTAGGAACTGTATTGCATAGGAAGAAGCTGGTAATGTATCAATAAGCTTTTATCTTTTATGATATTGCTTCAAAACTAATCTAATTTAGTAGTAATTGAAAGTCTTCATCAAAGAGCTGCCAGAGCTCAAGTAAGCCACTTTATGTTTATGGACATTTTTGGGGAAGCTATCGTAACCACAGTAAGTGCCATGTTATTAGATGTTGAAATTTAGCTTTTTTGGTAGTCTCAGTTTAAGGAGCCAACAGTTACGAATTTTGATCAGGTTACAGTGATAATCAATGAGGCAATGAACTCTCATTTATGATTTTGTGAGTAATTTTGTTAGTAAATTTCCAAAGTTTCTCTTAATTTGGCAACTTTTAAGAATAATACAAGCTAAAATGTTAGAAACATCTATATGTCATATGCACAGTTATATATTTCATGTAGAAAATTTTAAAGGATAAATAAAACTGTTAAGCCTGAGAAAAATAAAAATGGCAGAAATGGTAAAAATGTACTATTCTACTCAAAATCTTTTACCCTTTTAGTTTTTCTAGTGGCTTCTATACTGAAACACTGAAATTAATTAATGTGCTAACATTTTGTAAGCTCTATGAAAACAAGCTTACAGTTTAAGTATTCTGAAAGTGTGAATAATTAATCTGAGTTAAACATTCTGGCTTGATAAGAATAGAACATGGTGTCGTAGGTTATTCTAAAGTATCTTGTCTCCAAACTTTAACAATGTTTCTTATTTGATGTAGTGAAAGACATGGATCTCAAGATAATTTGGTTATCCTTATTTTGTTTTTTAGATTACTGTTTGCTGTATGTTGTATGTAAATTTAAATTGCTGTATTTATAAGTTGGAGAGGTATTATATTAAATGTATTTTCCACTTGATAATTTTTATGCTGCAGATTTATTTTATTGTATAGCATTTTGGAGGTTTTATATAGTGTATTTTAATATTATATATGCATTATATAGAAATGTCTGTAATTACTTAGATTTTAATTGTGTCATATTGTACATTTTATTTTGTATAAAATCTTTTTAACACACAAAGTCAAACCTAAAAGTTGCATTTAAAAGTAGAAGAACATAATTTGATAAAGCATTAAGGTCACTATTATCTGAGGTTTTCTCAATTATTCTCGTTCTTGTGATCAGATATAATAGAATATTTTGTGTGTATTTTTGTATCATTGTATCTCTTTGTATTGACTGGGTTGTTTTTATTTCCTTTCATTTTTTTTCAGAAATTAATTGACAAACGGAAGGAACGTACCATTAACATAGAAGACTTCAGGGCAATTTATCGAACTATTGTACACAGACCTGAATTTCAAGAACTTTTTCATGCTTACTCTCCGGACTGCAAAATTCTACCTGATACCCAGCTCATAGAATTTCTCAGAAAAGAACAATTTGAAACTGAAGCTTGTGAAATAACTGCCTTAGAAATTATTCTGAAGTATGAACCCATTGAAGAAGGTATGCATAGTTTAACTATTTGATTTCTAGCTCTCAGTTATTATACTTCTGCCAAGGACTGTGTTTATGTTTTTGAATACCCATCTGACTATGCAAATTGAACATTTTAAAGTTAACTAAGGTAAGGAATTAAATTATATTCTGCATGTTGTATAATAACTTTTGTAACCACTTCTACAAAATGTTGATCTTTTTGAAATTCAGATCTTTGAACACTAAGAATGAATGAAACATGAATGATACATGAAACCATTAATAGAGCACAATAAATTTACACAGCATATTGCTTAGCGATAGCATCTTACTCTACTTACCAGATCGGTGGAGGTTTGTTAAATTTGTAATATGTGTATTCTTCAGCTATTGAAGGCTGCTTCAAGTTGTGGTGTAACATTTCTCCCAAGTTTTACTGAAAATAACTTGACGCAAAATTTTCAAGTAAGCTAAGAAAAGGAAATCAGACTTAACTGCATTTTATTGCAATCTGTTACTTTTTTCAGAGAAACTTGAATCTCAAATGTTTAACTTTGTTAGTGTGCTTTGGTTTCCAGTCTTTAACAATGGGTGGAATTGATAACTAGTTAAGAAACATAAACCAAAGAAGGAGAAAATCTTCCTTTTGGAATAGAAACCCTGGCATATCTATGTTGATATTGCCACTGTCGTGGAAAGAAGAAACTGGATCAATCTTTCAAGAAGAAACAGAAGACATTTGGTGTTACATTAAGAATCACTCACTGTCTAGTTATAGCTACAAAACCTTTGATTCCTTATGCCATTACTCTCTGAGGTTGTCTTTCAAATTAGAAGATAGTTTAGTGAATATATTCTACTCTTTCTGAGAACTGTTTACTAGTTAATATTTTTATGTTCCCGGTTAAAAAGGTTTTGGGTTATTTATTTTGATGGGAAAGTTAATAAATACAAAGCAGTAAAACAATCTTGAGTCAGTTTGAAAACACATTTTAAATATCAACTAAAGTTTCTATAGTTTTAATGTCTGGTTTAAATTTCAGATGCTGAGCTAAATTCTTGTTTGTTTCTCTGTCTGTGATAAGAGTGTTTGTCTTACTGAATGAAATAATAGCTGTATTGTTCATGCTCCTTTGAGTGAACTAATATTCTCACTCAAACATATTTGTTGGAAAGTTCCAGTTATGCTTGCATGTTAGTTGATTCATATGGTGGTGTGATAGACCATTTTGTGTAACTGTCATTCTGAATTTGGTATAGGATATTCTTTATCAGGATGATCTGTCTAACTCATCTGCCATCCTTGTCCTGTGTATTGCAGAAAAGGAAAAGGACAGATTTTGACACTTAATTGACTGGTTTGCTAACAGTAGCAACCATTATCTGATAAACTTGATATCACTAGTATGTCATGATTAAGATGAAACAGGTACTAGATTTTACATACAACACTGACAAATTCATCTTTAAAATTCAGCACATCCCTAACATTTGTGTGCAGACAGAGAAGACTTTTCAATGCTATTAAGCCAGATAACTCTAAATTAACTCTCTGAGAGTACTTTAGCAAGTTCAGGAAAAGTATGGAATACATTATTCTTATTTTTTATTGTACAATTTTCATGTCTAACAGTAAAATGCTGCATTAACAGATTTTGTTTGTGTGTGTGCTAAAGCTTGCATTTTTGGCTGAGAACCATTTTATGCAATTGATTATAAAAGTAGTGAATATGTGATTCACGCCTGACAGTTGTGTCTTACTAATATCTGAATGTCATTTGTGTTCTACGTAAACATTTGATTATCTCCATCTTATTATTAAGTTTGAATAGAAGTGTTGAGTCATGAAATAGGATTAAATAAAACATGCCAACCAAATGCACTTTATTTTTTAAAAACTTCATTTATATCTCTGATAAATTTTTTGTAGCTCATTATTCTGTATTTGTTTGAATAGAATTAGAGGCACAATGAGATGAGAAGGTGCATCCCACTATTATTTGCAGCATAGTGCTATTCAAAACCACTGCTCCTATCTCTGTATTTTCCTGATAGGCAGTACCAAAAGAGGTTAAAAGTACAATCCTGTCTTGAAAATGTTGCTTATTTTCTTACAAAAAAGATAAACTTGGTGTATCTGTCATATAAAGAATGTGCGTAACCCAGAATGCATTTGTGAATCAGAAAAACATCTTCAATTTATTCCTAGGATATATATTCTTTTAAACTTATCTTTCATATGTACAGAAAATAGAAACTTAATCCTATTGTTACAGTATAGAACAATACAACATGTGCGTGTGGATAAATCAAAGAACTTAAGATACTAAATAAGATACAACTATCAAGAGGCAGTCATCTGCGGCTGCTTGGTTTCCCCCCCAGCCCCTGGCGGGGGGCGGGGTGTGTGTGTCTCTAAATACCGGGGCCCGGATTGAGGACCCTGGGGGGCCATATCTGGCCCACAGGCCGTAGTTTGAGGAACCCTGATCAAGAGTCATGGGGTAGCAATAAGTCATTCTGCAAATATGTTAATGAAAGAAAGACCAAGGAAATTCTTGATGCATTACCTAAGTACGATCAGGTGGCTAATATTAATGAGACCAGAGTAAGATCTCAGTCAAATATATGGAAAAAACAGGGTAGGACATGCTTAAATGACTTCATCAGATCAGTGAAGACAGGTTGACAAATCAGAGTTTTTAGAAAATTGACTGTAACAAGCTTGGTTATTACAGGTTAACTTTGAAAAGACATGGAGAACAGATGATGAAAGATCAAATCTAATACCTGTTTTAGAAAAGGAATATCCAAGGAACTATACACCAGTCAGTTACTAGAAAAACTAGAACAAATAATGAATATGTAATCACCTCTAAGATGGTAAGGGTGAGTAACAGTTTGTCAAGACATTCCATGAAGAAATCATATTGTTTTCTTCTATGAGACAGTAACAGTGCTGGTGAATAGAAGAATCATACTTTTTAACAGTGTCCTGCATTCTAAAAAGCAAGTTGAGGAAGCAGGCAAAATAACTATATGGCAGATAAGCAACTCATTAGAAAATTACTCTGAGAAGTTAGCCAGGAATGACTTAGAGTCAAAATGAAAGGCTACATCTGTCTACAGTTTCACTGATCATGGTGTTGGGATCCAGACTTCAATTATGTCATTGATAAGCTGAATGATGAAATAGAAATTAAATTTATTAATTTTACATTTGTCATCAGAACTCAAGTGTAATAGGGAAAAAGATTAAAAGCCAAAGCGATCTTGGCAAATTGATGATACAGGAAAGAAGGATGGAGTTCAATATGGAGAAGCACTACATTCCAATCAGGGCATCAAACATCAAGAAGGAAGTTCATCAAATGGAAAGAATTGTAGAAGCCCATTGAAAAATATCAGAAGTCAAAGAAAACCTAACCTAAATAGAAAGATGAACTGAACTGGATTTGTTTCTGCTGGAAAGCAGTGGAATGAGGGGAAATGTAGTAGTCTTCTTATATGGATAAGACTATGACAAAAAAGGAGAGGAATAATACAAAACAGAAAAAAAAAATGTACAGCAAGGAAGTTTCAGGGTAAACATTATGGAAAAATTTCTAACAAAAAGGTTCTTAGGTGCTGAAAAGGGATTACCAGGATGTGTGTGGATTCTTCATCAATGGAAGTCTTTAAGAATAACTTTGACAGAGTTCTTGTAGGAATAACATTTCTATTGTTAAGAACAACAGTGCAAGTATGTATGATGTCTGGAGGGCCTTCATCCTTATATTCTATTTCTGTTTAGTATTTTAAAACATTGCAATTTTTTTCTAGTTCAAAAAGCTGTGTAATTTAGAAATAATTATTCTCTTTGTGTTACCATCATCAGAATGATTTTCATAAAGTCTCATTCAGATAGAAAATTTTCAGTCTGTATACATACTGAAGATTGATAACTGCAATGCTAACCTGTAAATTGTGATTCTTATAGCTCTATTGAGAATTGACAGGTCAGATAAGTGTTTGGTGTTTTGGGTGTCTTTTTTTTTTTTTTTTTGTGTGTGTGTGTGGTGGTGTTTTTTTTTCTTTTGTTGTTTTTTTTGTCAAAAGTTTGTATACATTGACCCCTCTAAGTTATCATTAAGACAAAGTAATCTTGAATTACCTACTGCTTAATTATCACTAGCCTGCTATACTGACAATAATAAGGTTATTTTAGAGCCAGAACTGGGAAAAATCCCTGACTAATTGAAACTAGGTTATGTTTTGAAGCAAAGCTGGCTTCTGAGATTACATCATTTGCAAAATTACACTTGAAGCTTGACATTGGAGCAGTAGTTGGCATTATAATGGACCTGTTTGTCATCAAATCCGTTAAAAACAAAACAAATGGGATGACTGTCACTGGTATGGAGGCAATTAGCAGTTTTTCTTATAGACACAGTAATATAATAAGCTTGATTTGCAATTCATCTTTGTGGGCATTTATTTTGTTAAAAAGCTATTTTTTTTCAAATGCTTCTAATTTAAACATTATTTTACCAGTATTTAATTGAAATTTTCTACCACTGAGGAAGATATTTTGTGCTAGGAATCATAGTTTTTTCAAGATTATTTTGACAGTCTTCAACTGACATTTTGGAGAACAATTCCTGTTCTTTCTGCAGAGAAAAGAAGATTCTTTGTGCATTGACTGACATGTTACTTTCCAAAACTAAGCAATGAATATTTTCCTTTGTATTTAATTAGGACTTCTGAAAACACTTCTTATTGGTGTCCATAGAAATATAAAAATGTCAGAACATATTTATTTCCTCTCATAATTTTGAACTACAGCAATTCAGTTCCAGACTTACACACATCTGATATTTGTGTTTATGTTGTTTGTTATGAATTTTAAAATTGCAGGAAAGTGTTACGCTTTATAACCTTCAGCAATGTTTAGAATTGGCTATTAAAAATTATGGAAAGTACACAGATATAACCATCGGTTTAGCTTCACACCAGAAATTCTTTGCTTTCTTTTTTGTTCAGTGAGGAAAAGAAGACAGATGTCAATTGAAGGTTTTATAAGGTACATGAGCTCAGAAGACTCTTCAATATTCAAAAATGAACACAGAACTGTCTACCAAGATATGAACCACGCATTATGTGACTATTTTATTTCATCTTCTCACAACACCTATTTGACATCTGACCAGCTAATAGGGTCCAGTGATCTATGGGGATATATCAGGTATTTAGATACTGTTTTTAAAACATTCTTTGGCTTTTGGTTGTTGTTGTTTTAAATGAATACTGTCACATATAATCCTACTTGGTAATAAGGAACAAAACCATCATAGATACAAGTAGAAAATGTGAGAGTGGTCTTTTAATTTGTGTGTATACTTTTCAATATATTACCCAAACCATCTGTTCATAGTCTGGAAACCATCCATTTTTTCACTTACATCTCAAAAAATCAGCCTCACAGCAAATGAAAACTATAGTATGCTGCACAGTATATGATTAAATCAGTTTTTAATTTCAACATGCCACGCAAGAATAAATAACTCCCTGAAATAAATGTAGAATTCCTGGGCAAATGCTAATATACAGGACTTAAGGGCACAGTACAGTGGAGTATGTCCAGGATATCTGTGACCAATGTATGTTGCAATGTGGTTAGTTTAGAAACAACAACAACATGGGCACTGTAGGAGCTAGGAAGGAGAACAAACGTTGAGTGTGCAATGTATGACTCAAAGAGGATAAGGAAACCAGGATGTTTTTTTGCCAAGACACATTTAGAAGAAATGATGAGGGAAGGAGAAAATGGTTTATGTATTAAAGGCAATACAGAGAGGAACAGAAAGTATGAAAAATTTGGAAGACAGGTGTCCAGCATTCTTATTCCTTTGTACTACTTTAGTGAAGTGAAAGAAACACTAATTAATTTCTTTCTAACAGTATTTTAAATTATATGACATTAATACTATATTGCTTTAAGTAATTGCAAAGTGAGTATAAAACCCCCTCTCTTCCTCTTAAACTGCTATTTGTGTAGGGAAAATGTAAAATACTAAAATAAGCTAGAAGCATCTCTGTGAGATTGTTAGTATGTAAAGGGCACCATGTAAAAGGCAGATTGGTAATTAGTCTGTAAGAAATGTTTAAATTAATAACAAGCCAAATATTAGAAACCTAAGACCTTTAAGGGTGCCATTACCATATTAAAAATTAAACCAAAGTAAATTTAAGGTATCTGAGAAGCTTTATCACTTCCTTTTAGAAATAAGGTAGAAGGAGATTATGTAAAGACAAGTACAATCTGATGTAAGTGTGATGCTGTTATTTTTAAGTGTAATGATTCTCAAACTTGCAGACAAATCTTGGAATAATAATAATAACAATGATAATATAAAAGGCTCTTTCAAACGTTTTGTCTTTTAAGCAACTGTTTTCCATCATTCCAATATTCTTTTGTTTAAATCTTTGACTCTACTGAATACTGAAAGTTATTCAGTTATTAGTCCTTAATTCCCTAATGAAGTTTATTACCTAAAATGTTTAAGATAAACAATAGAAAATATAGCTCTGTCTCATATCTGTATCATTCTATAGAATTTCTTTTCTTTGCAATGAAAAAGTAGGGGGTGTTGTAATTATTCAAAGTGCTTGTAATCAGAAATACAGTGACTTGTGTAAGAAAGTGTGTTATCTTTCTTTTGAGTATAAAATTGTTTCTCCTCTTTTTGTTCTTTTGAAGCGCTCTCTTAAAGGGATGTCGTTGCCTGGAAATTGACTGCTGGGATGGCTCAAACAATGAACCTGTTGTGTATCATGGTTACACTTTAACAAGCAAAATTCCATTTCGTTCTGTAATTCATGTGATAGACAAGTATGCATTTGTGGTACGTATCTATATGTTGGTTAAAATGTGGTGATGGCTTTAACAAAGCCCATGGACTTGGTTGTTGTCAGAGATTCACCAGGGTAAAAAAAAATCTGAACAGAGACAGTGCTTGTGGCAGTGGGCATTGTTGAAATAAATTATGGGAAATAGTGTTATCTGTTCTTAATATCTTTTAAAATTTTATTTAAGAAACGGTAAACATATTTTACTGATAATGATTATAAACCAAACTTGGTGCAAGGAATTCAGAAGACCTTACACAGCTTGTTAGGTGGAATTTGCACCTGAGGTCATTTAAGCAAGGACTGAATATAAAGTGATCAGCTACTTCAGAATTAGTCCAACGTTTCACCACTTCACATCTTTTGTATTTTTTTACTTCACTTATTCTTTTGTTGCTATCAGTCTGTCTTATATCCTATGGCTGAATTTATAAAACAGAGAAAAATGTTAGATAATAGCTGAGTTTGAGACTCAGTCTGTTTTCCATTTCCTCTCGTTTTGAATTCAAGGCCTGGTAAAGGTTACCATCTACCGCTGTCTTTTTGTTGAACGACTCATTAGGGCAATGTCCCTCCTGCCTATGTCTGGTAAAGCAGCAAAAGCTGGAGAGCTTGTGGCACTGTCTCAGTCTTTTGTGTAGGTTTCTGGCAAAACTTCTGCTCAAATGAAGTCCTGAACTATTAACATAACTGTTGTATTCAGGCCAGCATTATGTGTGTGAATATATACACCTGTGATCATACATTTATATGGATTTTTGTACATATATATTTATAGCATGCTCAGGCTTAAGCAGAGCTCTATTTTTTCTGTCCTGATTTCTATATAAAATTAATTAGCCGCTGATTTGAAAAGACAGTGAAAACAACAATATGGTTTTATATCACTGTTCTTCACAACCTGTTAGATACAACTCTCCTGGTTTTGCTAATATACAGCACATTGTATATAACTATAACACAAATGTAATTTAACAGGCTCAAGTTACAATAAGATGATAAAATCACAATAGGTAATGGTTTGTACCAGCTGTCTATCCAGGTTAAGGTGTGCTTCTACTGGTGGTCAATAGCAAACGCTCAGGGAAAATGTGTAAAAACAAGGTAAACATAAAATTATACTTCCCTTAGAAATTGACGGTTTAGGTCCTGCCCAAGTAAATATTTTATTCAGAGTATTTGTTTTATTAGCCACCACTATTACTGGCAGCTTCTGAGATTTATTTGTACAGTCTAAATGGGCATGTCTCATTTGAGCTATTCACTAATTTTTACTTGATTTCCTATGTTTCACCTGTCTGGCTTGAGTACTGTGATAAGTGAGGTGTAAAGAGTCCTCAGAAAAGGTTTTGATATTATAAAAAAATATGCATAGCTTGTTCATGTGAAGGCAATGAATTCTGACCAAATTTTAAGGACACTGTGAACTTGAAACATAGTAAATTATGTCATGAGTTAAATCAAAAGACACTTAATCCTGGTTTACTTTGTCAATTGTAATTTTAGAATCTGATTTTACCTTTTAAAAACAAACAAACAAAAAATCTCTTTTCTCATAACAAAACTGTGTAAACAATGGAGAAAATTTTGTACACAAACCAAACGCTCTACCCTATAAAGCAGAGAAATATTTTAAATCTCTGGCTACAGTGGCTACAATTTATATTTAGCTGAGTCAATTTTGCCTTGTTTATAATTGTTTTTTCATTGTCCTTTAAAATAAATTTAGCCACTAAAGGAGCTATCACTAGAATATCTCAGATGTAAATTTAAAGGTACATGATTATGTGAAACTTTCCAAGTTCTACCTATAGATACATGAAAATTGCAATAATTTTGTTTTCTATTTTTCTTTTTCCTTATTTTCCCTTATTGAAATTTTTTTTTCAGAAAACTTAATCATTATTTCAAAAACATTAATCTACCAAATGTGGTAATTCCCTGTTGGGATGACTTAGTCAATAGGATTAGAGAGCAGTAATGTTATAACCTTTAGGTGCAAAAGAAAGAGAAGATACTAGGTCTGAAGAAATGAGGATTTCTTTAAGTTTGAAAAACACCAAAATGGTCAACATTGATATCTTCAGAATATGGAATGTTTTAAGTCTCCTTTGAAATCAACCTAAATAATTTTTTAAGCTTTGGTGTGTCTGGGAGGTTTTATTCTATCTTCCTTTTTTTGGCGTAATTCCTCTTCTTTCTTTGTAAGTTCATTTGTTGAGAACCACCGTCTCAGACACACAGTAGTCAAAGCATCGTTCTTTAGAAGCTCTGTGTATCAGCTGAGCCATTAACTGTGAGAAATTTTGCTTTTTGTTTCCGGGTTTTACTCTGCCTTGTGCAATTGAATCAGCCTGATCTCTGGCTCATTTAACACTTCTTTTCTCTCCACCTTCTTTACATCCAACATTAATCATTGTTACATGCCTCTGATAACTTCTTTTCTATGGATTATTGGACAAATACACTTCAATATATGCTTTCCAAATATCAGCACAGACATTACCTGGTTTCTCTAATAAAGTATTGTGTTCTTCTTAACTGATCTTCATTTGATTTACCAAGGGTTTTTTCATCTCTGTATATGTCTAACCTTGTCTTAACCCCTTTCAACTTCCTGAGGATGTGTGTTTATTCTCCTTCAGTTGTGCTTTCTCTTTTCTATAAATATTGTGAACATTTTATTGTAGTACTAACCCGAAACAACCAACCTATATTCTGAAAGTTTTGAAAATAAACAAAAAATACAGATTACCAAGGGGGCTTTTGTAAGATATTTTTGGAAGTCAAGTGGTTCTCTTAATTTGTTGATAATAAAAGCCTTTAAATTGTATTTCCAGGCATCTGACTATCCAGTTATACTGTCTTTGGAGAACCACTGCAACCCTAAGCAACAGGAAGTAATGGCAGAATGTTTAGAAACTATTCTAGGTGACAAACTTCTTACATCAACAATTGGTGATACAGAAGTGACTCAACTACCTTCTCCTGAGGTAAAAACATTGCTTTTTATTCTGTGAAAGATAGGGGAAAAAAACTGGTTTGGGTTTTTTCTTTAATCTTTTGAAACTGAATTTATGAAACTGCTCGTCTGGTGTCTGAAATAAACTCCAGGTGGTAACAAAAAATAATTAACCAACACCAAAACACTCACATGAAAAGATAAAGAAAACAGAAAAAGCAAAAATGAATCATGTGGATTGATATGGAAGTTTTCATTTAAAGGAAAACTGCAGTACTGCAGTGAAGCACATATTTGTCAAAAGCTAACATACTAACATTTTTGCAAAGCTTTAGATCTCGCAGTTAAAATCAAACCAACATTCAGTGTTCTGGATGCTTTAAAAGTTTTATTTTATTTTATATACAAATACAGTTAAGTAAAGTTTGTGGGTTACAGTTTATTTTATATCAAAACATGCAGCTGTACTAATGTGTTTTGATATTTTGCACCATACTTACTAACACTGAATAATCTTGCATATCAAAATCCGAACAGCTGCACTGAAACTACTCTGATTTTTTTAAAAGTGAACTATTACTTAATATGGATTAAGTTATCGTAGTGTTCTTCATCTACAGTAGTCCTATGCTGGAGACATGGTAACCTAAAGACAGAAATGAGTATCTGCCTTTAAAAAGAGCAGATTTATATATAGGGAATAGCTTGCCAAAGACTGCAGAAGTAAATACTAGTAAATCTGAGCTTTGAATCTGAGAGCTATGCAAACACCTGATTAATTTGGGAAATTTCAAGTTATGGAAACATAGTGTTACATTGAACAGCTTCAAAGTTTCTGTTGACCTCCAAATTAAGCATTTTGAGGTTAAACTTGAACAATCTCCTCTCCTCTCCTTGTCTCCTCCCTTCCTTTTCTCTGAAGTGAAGCTTCCCATGTTTTAGTCTTAAAAGAGGGAAAAAAGTGTGATTTTTAAACAGTATGCTTTAACTAAAATTAAAAAATCTTCACTTTAAACATGTTAGTATATGTTTTCTGCTATTTTTTTTAATGTTAGATTGAAAGAATTTTCTGAAATTTAAACATTATTTAAATGGAAACCTGAATCTATGTTTTTTTGTCAATAACAATGTTGATGAAACTATTTCATTGAGGTCTGTTACTGCAAAAACATTCTTTCTCAGTGTGTTTCTCCCTAAGGCAGTGTTTCTCAGCTGGTGGCTTGAGACCCCTGGGATATGAAGCCAGAAAAGGCAATTAGATGGGTGTTGAAATTTTTATTGCAAACAAAAATAAATAAATTCCCATTGTTCCAGTCTTTGCACATAATATTCTTTCAAGGACAAAAGATTTTTTTCTAGTCCCTTGTAACACAAATACATGCATACATATAAAACAGTTATTTAAGCTTGTCACTGTTATCAGTGATGTATCAGATATATTTTATACCTTTTTTTTTTCTTTAGAGTAACTGAAAAAGGAACAATGCAAACAAAAATGTGGGAGGAAACACTGTCATAAGGAAGGACAACACACAAAGAAATGTGTTTTTTCTAAAGGATTTGTTAGAGAAAAAACATTTTTGAAGTAGTGTGTCCAAAAAACATCCTAAAGTATTACCATACTTTTATAGATTGTAGCATTATATTTTTTATATCACGCTGCCCAATATCACTTTGCAACCTTGAAAAGTGTTGTGTAAATTAGAAAAAAAAAATAAACTGCGTTAAACATGAGAGTTTGATCCTGTGCAGCCTGCTCTAGGTGAACCTGCTTCAGCAGGGGGGTTGGACTAGGTGATCTCCAAAGGTCCCTTTCAAGCCCATCCATTCTGTTGTTTTGTGATTCTGTTTGTTTTAAAACTTCTCAAAGAATAGCTACATTCAATCTAATAGGTGTGCAAAGATCCTTTGTCCTCTGTAGCAAACACAAAATCAGTGTACTGCATCTGAACCATGGAGTCACTGAATCACATACTTACAAAGATTACTTTATGTGAGATATGTCCCTTAACAGATGATTACTGTGATATAGGGAATTCATTCTTGATATTGCCTAGGTTATAATTTTTGTAAGTCAGCTCTGAAGAATTTTTGTCTGAAAATGCATTGCTGGGTTCCATGCTTATTCCTCATTTAAATGTATGCTCTTCAGGTGAAATTCATTCTATTGAACTTTTAATCTTTTAAAATTATGTGAGTTGTATTTCACGTCTATGTAGGATGTAAGAGTTATCTAAATAATAACACTCTTCTCAGCTGATTTTCAAAAGTCTGAATTTAATACGTCATTATATTGAGACTGAACAAGGCTTAGGATCACCTTCATTTCTCTTTGTTGCTCTGATCAAGCACTTAAGAAAAATCATAAGGATGGTATTTTGCAATGGAAACATGTAGTTATGATTGAATTTGCAAATAGAATAGTAAGCTTGACTTTTTTGGCTAGCATCTTTTTGAAGAACAACTTTTGGTCCATGTTCAAAAGCAGTTTTGTGGCATCACATCCTTAAAGTTTGGGACCTTGTACATATTCAAGGCTTGAGTAAATTGATTAATCATTTGAGAGAGCCAAATGCCGAACTTAGACTTAAGCAGTGTAAGAGATGTTACAGAACCATAAATGATGAATTTTAAATGCTGTTCATGAGAAGGATTCTCAGTCAGTGTAAAAAAAAAAAAGAAGTTTTCACTCATATCGTTTACTGTTCCACTTTTTTCAAGACAGCACTAGCAAGAATAGGGAAGAAGCTATTGCATCTGCTATGCTTCTATAGGAACCCAACTGGTAAAGCCATGCCAGGAAGAAAATTGTATCAGAAGTGTTAACACCATTAACAGAGTAAAGATGTTGCTCTTTAAATGTGACAGTCTTCTGATTTCTGGTACAAGTCTAATAAAATATAGTAAGTGTCAGCATGATTAAAGTTCATTGTAGTTGTTCAGATAGGAGATTGGTTCAACAAAATGATAAATGTTCATTAGCATGGCTCAAATACAGTACATACACTTGCTTAGAGGCTGATACAACCAATAGCCTGATAACTCATTTTGAAAAATATTAATATGAATAATGTACTCAAGTGAATTGGTACATGAGTATCTTTACTAGCAAAATTCTTATTAGATAACTTTATCTATCTATATTCATACACAACAAAAAAAGAAAGCTTTGAAATCAGTTTCCTCTCTTGAAACTTTCCTATGTAACTCATTTATATTTATATGTGAACCTGTACCTTTCATTGAGTATTGAAATAAAGGAAATGGAAAATATAGCAAAAAGCAACATTTTGAAAAAGAAATCGTTATAAACTATAATTTAGCCTACTAACAGGTCTGAAGTTTTCTTTGTAGAGTTTGGCATCTTCTGTGGTCAACATACATTCCCTTCACTTAGATTATCAGCTTTTTCCTTAGCATGTTTTAATGTATATTTTTAAATACATTTTAAATGTTAATTTAAAATTATGATTTTGTCATTGGTGATTCTTTTTTTACTGTTACACTGTCTTATATTAAAGCAAAATAGGTGGTAAATTGCTTATATGCTAAAATATTTACTTATCTTGATTGTAAATTAATATGAATATCACACTGAAGTAGTTCAGTATGAAGGTGAATATACCTTAACATATCTTAATCTGAGCTCCACCCTCCTCCCTTCTGGCTGGATCTCAGCAAGGAAGATGGGAGGGATTGAAAGGGTAGAGTCTTTTATTCTTTATCGAAATTAACAGTAACCACAGAGACATTTTTTATAATGTGCTCTGTTAGAGAATATTCCAACCTAATAATATCCCTAGGGACACAGCACAGACCTCTTTACTGCCACATGTGCCTAGAAATGCAAGGAGCATAATTCTATACCTCAGGTCCTCTGTCTGCATCACAACAGGTTATTGATCATTTAGTTGTCAGCTTTTATGTTCATGACCTGTGCTATTGCTGCCTTTGGCAGGTTTTTTTCAAAATCTGCTTGTAAGATCCCTCAAAGACTTGACTTTGGACTTGCCAGTTTAGTCTTCCTTCCCTTTTTCTCTCAGACTTTTTTTGCAAGGACCTTCAATATCCAGCTTCTCCTGCCACATCAGACTGAAAGATTATGTTTCTTAGATGAGAAATCTTCCTCATCTGACAGCTACTGTTGTTATTCTTAATTTTGCTCTTCCTGTGAAGGGGCACATGCAGCTTATGCAAGGCTTCCTTTTAACACCCACTTCTCAATGTTCTTTAAGATATGAATCAAATAGTACCCTTGTCTGTAAAAGAAGTGAAATACCACACCATTTCTCCAAACACTACATAGAAATATTTACCAGTTACAGATTCTTATTTAGATCTTGAAGATTTGGAGATCTCCACGGAAATTATTTTCTCCTTCACTTGTCTGATCAATCTCCTACTTGCTTTTCTAGTAGGCTTTGAGCTACACCTTTGTCAGCTGAGATGATTCTGTGTGCCTGGAAGAAGGATTAAAATGTAGAGCAAACCCATTCTTAGGTGCGCCTTTGGACCACAGCTCATGAGTGATGTCTCCTACCGTTGTAAATCTAAGTGAAAATCACAGGGAGATCCAGAAAAGAAAGTTGGATGGTCACTGCTTTTTCTCAATACCTGCTTGCCTTGAAACAAAAACCCCAGAAAATTTCAGGAAAAGAGGTTTTGAAATTCTTTAGTCTCAGTCATAAGTTCTCCCTACAGCTGACTATACTAGTACTGTTAATTCCCTGGAATATTATTGTATTCTGTAGCAACAATCAATTCTTCCTCTACATATGAAGCAGCAGAAAGAGAAGGCTTTTGCACTGTTTCTTTCTTTCACACACCCTTTAGCCAATGCGATAGACTGAGGCTACCCTTGAGCTTCATCAGTCTCTCCTACCATATCTATCCTCTTATCTCCTTCCCACACAGATATTTTGACGCCCAAAGTAACAGACCCAGTACAATCCTCTCCCTGCAGTCTTGGTCACTTGGTCACTATGATGCTTCTAAAGAGACTTCATGAACTTCCTTTAATATTCAGTGCAATATCATGTCCTTTGAGTGAATTTCCATGTCAAATTGTATTTGACATCACTGACTGGTGCCAGATGTCTTTTTGATTGCACAGAGAAAGTCTGTGTGTGTTTTCATATTTCTATTATGTCTGGAGTCCTCAGGTAAAACAAGACAAGGCACTACCAGCTAAGGGTCCTGTTTTTCAGTGGGATCTAACTACTGCCAACAGCTGTAAAAGGTCAAGCTGTTTAGCTATTAGCAAATTGATCCTCTCTTTATCTTGGAAGTTTAATTCCTGAGTGGGTCTTTTTCTGGTAGATGAATCAGAAATAAAATCTTGCAAAATAGTTTTAAAGGACAGATTGTTAGAACACATACCCTTTTACCCAGAATTGTGTCAGGTTTTCACTTCATCCAGAAAATTAGTCTGCCAGTGTCACCCCTTCTAATTTCCTTCTTTGGGCATGTTTTGCTTTTTTGTATTTTTAGTAAAACAATATTTAGAAAGATTCTTTCATGTATTTTCACAACACAGAATTGGAATTTTTAGCGTAGGGGGCTTCTCCCTAGATAACTGTATCATATGAGAACTTGTTATGAGATAGCTAAAACGTACTTCTGATGTAATTAATATCCATTTAACTAGAGCTCAGTGTTGATTTGAAATATCTCAATAACTGTGATTTATAAGGCTGCCACAATGACATCCATTCACACTTTTACTAAGCATGATTCTCTCCTTGAATCATTGAAGAATGCTGCTGGTGGGTTTTTTAACAGTTGTACTTAACAATAGTCTCTTGTTATTTCCATTCAAGATAAATTTTGTCAGTGCCTGAAAAGCTTCCTCCCTGTTAGACTTCATGGAAAGTGTGGCATCTTTACCCTGTATTAGTATTTAGGACAGTAATATAATTCCTGAAATAGAAAATTATGTAAAACTTTTAACTGATTTTAGCCTTGTTACTTAGCAAGATTTTCAGAATTTGATGTTTCTTTTACTAAGCACCTACAGCTTGTCAGGAGAGGAGAAGAGGGAAGAACATGCTAAATTTAAATAGGGGAAGCTATTCTTCTGTTTTTAATACTCATGACCCAAATCCAGGATTTGTTCACTACATTTCAAAGGACTGAATTTTGTCACTTTTTACATTAATTGCAGTGGTAAACAGGTGGATTTGCCTGATCCATTCCAAAGTGCTTGTGATTTTGTCTTGGAGTCTTGCATTACTTCAGCTGTTCTGATTTGCATTGTACATCACATTAACCAGAATATACATTTAGCACAAGACCAAAGTTTTTTCATTTAATTATTTAAATATTTGTTTCAATTGATCTTGGAGGCTTTTGCTTATCCCAGCTTTGAAGTCCCATTATGCTCTAGGGAAGATCTATTATGCTTTACGTATTTAAATGTTTTAGTATGTTTACTGCTTTTATATGAGTACATAGTAAATATGTATTTAAAAAATATTTTGTATTTTATATTTAAACTAGAAAAGAGAAGTTATAGTGAATGTTTAGACTTTCAGATCATTATCTGCTTAAAGGATTCAGACATTATTACAAAAAGATGCCACATGTTTAGCACTGCTTGTTACCAATTAAAGAACTTGAATTTCACATACTCACTGATTTTGTAACCATACATTTGTTATATATATTTTTTTAAAGATCTGTTTGAAGCTCAGACTTAAAATCCACATACTATGGATTTTAAATCCATATACTAATGGATTTTATCCATATACACAGCATAAAAAGAGACATGTACTATGGTTTTTTTTCAGTTCATGGTTCATTTTCAGTGACTTGGGTTAACTATTGCTGGAATATGCTTCTAGCAAAAAAATAGCAAAATATATTCTTGCTAGAGTATTTTTTGTAACTACTTTTGAAAAGAAAGCTGTGCTTTTAAAATGTCATTAATAACAGAAAAAATAGTTTGTCCTACCTCAGGGTATTTATATCTTTGTTAACAGTTCATAAACAGAATTTTAGTAACTGATTTAAAACATCGTGGCCCATTTTTACGTGATGCCACAACATATGATCTTTTTTTTACTTAAAGCAATTTTACATATAGGAGGCAGTAATATATCCATAGAAAGGTTTTCCTTCCCTTCTATACCAGATTTTTTTTATTTTTTTAAACATTTATTTTATAGAATTAAATCTTGCCTATGAATAACAAAATACAAGACCAAAAGTGGCTAGAATTGCTTTTAGATATTGGGAAATATAAAGATGCAGAAGAAAATTCAGAGGTCTTTAAAAATATAAGTAGCATTACTCATATAAAGCTCTTCTAAAAATATCACAGAAAAAAAATGAGTGCCTCAATAAGAAATGAAGGAAATGTTAAAGGGCATCCTTATTCTGAATCACCACTGCACAGACACTAATCAAATCTTACACTAGCATGGCATTGATAGATATTAAGCATAAAATATCTTATTCCACTGACATACTGACAAACTACTAATACAAGATCTGAAGCGATAAGGGGATTATCAGCAATGGAGATTGCAATGTAAATAAATGGAGTGTCTTATTTCTTTGCCTATGGCTGCGGTTTCTGTTATAAAGTTTTGGTTTGATATATATATGTTTCTATCATCCACACTTTTCATATTTACTTAATGGATACCTTAAAATACAATATTTCAGTTCTGTTTTATTTAATGTGTATGTATTTGTTCCTTGTTTCTGTAAACTTCCCAGCAGTATAGCCTTCCTTTAAACTAGTGCATATGAAATTTAAGGAATATTTTTGTAGATCACTTTATCCAGGAACCTAACTCCTGTTACTCACTGGCATTTGCTGTATATAGAAGCAGAGATGAATGACTGTTACATAACAGGTGTTGTACTGTGAATATTATTTCATAAATCTAAGGAAATTTATACTCATAGGATTCAGTTGCATACATGAAAACCATATTATTAGAAATTATAAAATTTAATGATTTTTTCTCCCTGAATTCTGTATTATGTAAGTTGAAACATGTCCCTTTAAAAATAAAGAAACTGCTTAGGGAACAAATTACCAAACTCTTAGTTTTCCTGACCAGGTAAGATCGGCATGAGGATCCACTGTACAGTGACATAACAACAAAAGTCGGTACACTAGACAGATGTGCACAAATGCATTAATCAAATAGGGGAACAAATTTCCAGCAGCTGTAATAATGGCTAAAAAAAAAAATAAAATTAATATCAGATACATGTGTATAAGTCTCTATATAAAAATGAATTCATGCACAGCAAAAAACCCATACATCCTTTGTCTTAACTGACCATCAGCTCTAACACGTAATTAACTTCCTACCTTAATCTTGCTCGCAGTTTCAGCACCTGTGTATCTGTGTGGTGGAGAGCCTTTTTTCGTATCATGGGATTAGATACCTATTTTCTTTTGTGTACTTTGGTCCCCAGAGTCTGTTTGTTTAATTTGCTTTGACTTCTGCCTCACCAATATCTATCTTCATTGTGCTACCTCACTTCATTGCAGTTAATAAACAGCTTTGAATGTGGGTTAAACACTACTTAGATAGGAAAACCTAGGAACAATCCATACATAATTCTAATTACTACTGTTTAACCTCTTTTCTACAGGAATTAAAATTCAAAATTCTGATAAAAAATAAAAAAGTTGGAACAATTGAGGAAGGTATAATCAGGAGAAATCTTGACAGTCATGGTGAGACAGGGGAAATTTCCGAATTTGAAAATACATTCAATGAAGATGAGACCGATGAAAAATACCCTCTTTACCCACAGAGTGATTCCTTAAAAAGAAAAAGTGGACGTAGACATTCATCCCCACCTCGAAAAAAGGCAAAGGTAACTTTTGTCTCAGTTGAACTTAGAAAACACATAGATGTATGCCAGCTTTTTTTAAAAAAATAAGGATTATCTTTAAATAGAGACTAAATTTAAAAGGTAGGCTTTAAAATTGCTTAGAGCGATGTTTTTTTGCAATAGTATGTTTTAGCTCAAAGTTTCAGAGTTTTCCTGATTCTTACAAGACACTCCAAACTGGAACATATTTTAGTATCAAACAAAAAACAACCCTTCCCTATGCTCCCATCCTAACCTCATGTGCATTTTTCACTTTCAAGTCTTGTACTTGTACCAGGTGCTCAATACCACAATATATCGAACAACAAAGTGCCCAACAGCTTGTTGGTCTCAAGCTCTCCTGGAGTTATGCTATGGAGAACACTCAGTAGCAGTTCCTGATGATGGAGGACAGAGCTAACAATCTCTTCTCTGCAGTCACCAGTCTATTTTGGAGATTTTAAAGAGTTCCTGTTCCTCTATTTTCTTTGATTCTGGATTTATGCATGAATTAGGTGTAGAGTTCTTGTCGTGCTTAACACAGCTTTAAATACTTACAATGGGAAAGACATTTTATATTTGTCGTGTAAAGACTTAACATTAAATACTATTTCTTGCAAATAGAATGTAAAAACTGGAATGTAATCTTTTCGGTAGTCAAATTGAACTTATTTTTTTTGATCAAGTAATAATTAATCTGCCATGGAAATCTATTGCTCCATCAGGGTTCAAGCTGCTTTGTTCAAGTTTTTTAAGTAGGCAGGAAGCACCCCAGTATCCAGTAATTTTCCACATATCATGCTGTATTTATCTAAATGTGGGTAAACCGGTAATGCTCCTTAGGGTTCAGTGTTTTTGCTGAGAGTCTCTTCCTCTGTGTCTCTTTTCACTAAGTGATTTTAAGGTCAAGAGCTTTGCTTCTTTCTCTTTCTATCTGATATAGAAAGATAGTAAAAAAAAAAATCTGAAGAAGTATGGATTCCTTTTTTGAAACAAGGGAGGCCAATTTCCAGATAACAGGGTCACATATATTTGTAAATCACATTACAGACCAGAACATATACCACATACATCTTTGTCACAGGCAGAAAAGAAAATGGTTTCTGGCTCTCACTTTATTGGAGTGGGACTATTTATTCTGAGTTTCCACTCTATTGCTCTGTTGAAGGGTGGGAGAGCATTTGAATCCACACTCAACATACTGTAGTGATGTTGTTGCCTTTGGTTGCATCGCTGCCTTCCACATCCACAGACTTGCATTACTCAGGAGTTCTGTGACAGTAGACTCCTATTGTTCCTCATGGGATGTAGCCCCAGAATAATTAATGCACTTGAACTTTGCATAGCTTAAGAACTATGAGCAGGCAATCCCTATTATTTTGTCAGATGAGAATTTGCTGTCAAAATTTTTAAAGGAGTGTAAACATTATTAGCACCATCAGCTCTTTGCTGGCTACTACCACTGATTAGTTTACAAGTTCATGCTAAGTAAAATAAAGAGGTTACATAGTACCTGAGTTTAAGCAAATTAAAACCCTGCTAAAATTTCAGTTGCTTCAGTGTACAGCAGCCCTTGCTTTCGCTTCCTTTGGTAATGGAAAAGTCTGAACAAAACACTTTTGGCCAAAGAACTTTCCATCTTAAATAAGAATGGAGTTTTCCTAACTTCAGAGCAATGCTTGGAAGGATATACCTGTGATTGCTTTACTTGGCACAGTGAAATATTCTCCTTTTATTCTACTTTGTGTTGTTCAGTGTGTATAGATTCTTTCGGCGTCTTTTGTTCTTCTTTCTGTTTAGTTTTTCTTCCCCCCCCCCCCCCCCCCCCCCCCCCCCCCCCCCCCCCCCCCCCCCAAGTACTATCAGTATACCTTTTCTGGTACTTTATGTATTTAGGAATATAAAGCTGGACAAGTATTTTAAAGGAGTAATGTTAAGAGCCATGAAAAATTATGTTAATTTACATACTGGTCTCAGAAGCAGGGAATTGATAAAGCTGTCCAGCAGAATACTGTGCTAGGAAGCATTGGAAACATCTCTCCATTCACCCTATAATTGCTATGATAAACATAGAGACAATAACCTTAATTGTCTCTGATTGGATCAATTTTCACTATCAAAAGTCATATCTTCTGCTCAAATATTCATTAATTGTGGCACATTTTCCCATGGTTTATGCATCTAAAATGATAGTTTCTTCTGAATTTCTAATAATAATAATGAAATATTTGCAATTGTGATGTTTTTATTCTTCCATTATTTTATATCATGATTATTAGATGAGAGAGACAAATGTTGCCCTTCCGTTGTCAGACCTTGTGATTTATACCAAATCTGAGAAGTTTGTGAGCTTTGAGCATTCCCTTGCTAATCAGAATTGCTATGAAAATAATTCAATTGGAGAACTTCGAGCACAAAAATTGGTAAAATATTCAGGTAATTTCTTTTGATTCAATCAGATAAAATAACAATGTTGCTTGAGTTCACCTCTTAGGCATATGAAACACATATTGTCCAATTCTATTTGGTTGTTTTGATGACATTTAGAAATATCTTAGCATTTGCACTGCATTTTTATATTTCAGTTGGTTTTGTGAACAAATTGAAATACAGCTTTGTTTTAATTTCATGTAGTTTTATAAGAACAAATATTAACATGGTATACAAAATATATAAACACTTTTTGATTCATTGTTTTCTGCATCAAATAATTTAGAAGTTACAGTCAATACTTGAAAATATGTGGAATAGATGTCACCCACCCTCATGTATGGTCTGTATTCCTCACTGGACATGCAGTACCCCTGGCTTTGATGGTAACTGCAGATAAGAGAATTTGCATTGATGGAATGAATAAAACCCTTAGGGGGAAGTTTGCTTCATTGGACTAGATCTTTCATACCAGCCAAGTTGGATTATTCAAAACTCATTCTGTTTTGGAGCATCTCCATTTGGTGCTGCCAATACAGTGAAGCCTCTGCTTTTTTAACTCCAGCTGTCTGCCAACAGCCTTAAGATAGTGTTGAGAGCAGAGATCACTGACCACAGGTATGAAGTCTGCCACAGGGCCATTCATTCAGGTCCAGCCCAGCTGCCATCCATTTGTGGAGATGGTTCAATAGTTCATTAGTGAATGGTGCTGAACAGAATCAAAACAAATAGGCTTTTGCCAGCTATCCATAGTCAGAGTCCTCTCTGGTCCCTCTAGCAATCTAGTGAACATAAAAGTCGTTTTATTGGGGTGGGGGAGGGAAGGGTGACAGGAGGGTGGAAAGGATCAGAGTGATGGTCGTGGAAATGTAAAGCTTTCTGTTTAGTTACTAAACAGGAGTAGTGTAGGTAGAAATAATCTGAAGTTTTCTATATCTTTAGTTTATGTCTTTGTGGGAGGGAACACTGCTAGGAGGAAGAAAATCAGCTCAAATAATTAACATCTTCTGAAGATTATAAAGGAATCAATTAAGTGTCTTTTAAAAATGTGCTCTTCACTGGTTTTGAGCTTTGTCAGTCATTTTTATTTAAACCTCAAAAAAGCATTTTTCCTACTAAACTATTAAAGAATGAGTGGTCTCTTTGATCAATTTCCTGGTTTGTGTCTTTTAATTTTCCATAAGAACACAGTGGGCTTTATTATAAAAATCATATTTACCTTAACAAAGAGGTGAAGAAAGAGAATATTTCCGTGAAGGAATGATTCTTGGTTATTGACCTTTAACAAAAATCTGCACTATACGCAGAAGTCAGATCCAAATATACACAAAATATTAAAGTTTTAAAATAGGATTTTAGCATTTTCATGAGTGCCCCATATACTAACATTATTATGCATTAAAATGTCGTAAAATAGAAATACATTTCATGATATAATAATTCTGTAAAAATAAATAAATATTCCTGGGTCAATATAGTATATTATTAATTACTATTAATATTATTAATATTATTACTATTATTATTCAAATAGGTTCTTTATATTAACAAGGTTTTTCTTACCAAGATCTTATCATTTTATTTTTCAGCTAAAGAGTTTGTTGGACATACTTCAAGATTCATTACAAGAATCTACCCCAAAGGAACAAGAACTAACTCTTCAAATTATAATCCTCAAGAGTTCTGGAATGTGGGGTGTCAAATGGGTATGTACATTTGCAGAGACTGTTGCATTCCAGGCTTTGCAGAGACTACATAGATGCAAGAGTTTTTCCTTCCTATAGTATTTTTTTGCTGTTATATAAGTTACATATTTTCCCTCAGTGGTATCACTTTCATTTTGTGTTATCTAAACTTCTCTGAGAGTCTACATATCCTAGTAATGTTTCATCCTGGAATCCAGGAATACTAGTATATAATAACTAAGAGGAATATTATTTTCATCTACTTACTTTTGTAATTGATTAATATTAGGCCCTAACTAATTATAAATATTGGGATTTGTTAAATACTTGTATCTTTAAGCTACCATCATTTTTTTCTATTGGATAATAAGAAAAACACTAGCTGGAACAACACAACATTTTAAAGCTTTGAACCTTATTTTGGGTTGCTCCTAGCCATAAGACTTAACAAAGCATGATTTTATCTCATGAAACAGTGTAACAAAAGCACATACATAAACAACTTTCAACAGCCACAACAGAATTTTCTTTTTCTTTATATATTATCTCTTTTTTTATTAATAATTAAAGATATTTATCTGTGTGTGTCTGTAAGGAAAGTCTAAATGATAATTTATATTTTACTGCCTGTCTTGGCTGAAATTATCATGTTAACTATGTTATCTTAGGTTCTGAGGTAAAAGTAAGCGTGCTATGCATTAAGCAGTGTACTGCCAAAAAAATAAAACAACCCACCCAAAACCCCCCAAAACAAACAAAACCCAAACCCCTTGCAATATACCTTTCAAGAATATGAAAATAGATTACATTCTTTTGCATGCTGTAATTAAATTTCATATTCTCAGTGTATATTTGTTAGCTGTGGCTAAGGTAGAAATAGAGCACATTTATAAGAGAAAATGGGAATGGGAGCTTCTTATTCTTTTTTTATTCTTTGTATCCTTTTTTTCACTTTTTTATTTTTTATTTTTAAATCTTTTTCAACTGACATCTAGCACTATAGCTGCTTTGTAGTAAGCAAGGGAATAGAAGCAGCTGCCTTTTTAGCTAGAGGTGGGAGCTGTTAGAATGCAATTGCATTTGATTTTTCCTAAGCTTGCCTTGTGGCACTGAATTAGAAGAGGCAATGGAAAAATATAGATATGTGTGATTTAGGAATTTTTACACTGCAATGGAAGCCTAATATGAAGGCTCCGTAGGTTTTCAATGGTTTTGTGTGACTTGGAATATCACAGATGCAGGAGATGTGGACACAACAATTAGTATTTTTGCCCAAAATTCCCAGATTATATCTTTGCTACTGCAAAGAAGCACTTGAGTGCTCTTGGTCAGCAGAATACCAAGGTACAGCTAGGAGCTGCTGGGAGTTTCAAGTGACTGCACAGAGGCAACATTATGTTTAACATCTTAATTTCCAGTACAAAGCATATTAGTTCCCTGAGCAATGAAATAACAATAACTTCTGTTTCCCTTAATTTCAAGTTAGGTTTTAATTTGAAATCCTTAAAAATAAGCATGGCTTCTGTACTCAGCAGGCTTTAAAAAACCTCTCACCTGTTAGCACTTTCCCCTTTTTAACGGCTTTAGAGGCAGTCTTGTCTTCATCCTTTTGCTCTTTGGTTTAAAAGATTCTTAGTTACAGAATATTTTTCTACATCAGTCTGCTACACCTTCTTCAGCCTTAGGTAAAGTAGAGAGCAATACTTTTTTGCATCTACATATATATTCTGCATTTATTTCTGATTCTATACCAAGGCCACTTGAGGGAGACTGTGGGTTGAGCAGGGCAGTTTGCTGAAGGGTCCAAGTTTTGAGAGGTAAAGGTAGGGCCTCACCTTGTTGTATTCCAATACGCACATACAAAGATGGGCACGGATTTCATTTTGCCTGTAGGGCTCCTGGAGGTTATGTGCACCCTTGCTCCAGGCTTCCTTTTTCACTTGTTTCCTTTGCCAGCTCCCAAAGTACTTCTGTTTCAAGTTACCTTCTCAGATATTTTTTTTAAACAGTGTGCTATTTCCAATCAACCATCCACATACATATTTTCTATTGTTTAACCCTCTAATGTACCCCCAGCTACTCTCCAAGTTACAGAACTTGGAAGGAGCATCATGTCTCAGCTTTCACTGAGAGATTGCTGTTCCTACCCCTGTGGCCCTGACCACAATGGGTGGAGGATGTCCCCAGCCTAAATTTCTTACCATTTGCTGCCCCCACCCTGAGCTATGCCATGCTGTCAATGCCACATGTTGAGGTAATGTGGGAAACAAGGACTAGGGAGATTGTGTGAATTTGGCCACTCATTGCTGGCTCTTCCATGAAAGAACTGAGATTTACTCAGTCCCCCCATAATTCTCTCATTGTCACAAATTCTGCTTCTCATCCTGACTGTTGTATGGAGGTATAGTTTTACAACTACAGTAGGAGTAGAAAAATTACTAGTTAGTAGATTAGTTGTTTGTGTCTGCGTCATTATAAATGTTTATTTATAGTACGTACTTGGAATTGGGCTAGGCTGTTGCTGGAAGTATGTCACTGTTACCATACTATTTGAAATTGGTTTGATTATATTCTGTCCTTGTGGTTGATCCCCACTAAGCCTGATGTCATGCTGTTGCTGGATTATTTACCTGGGATGGTGCACTCTCTATGTACTATTTTCATTGCTATTAAAAACTAGCAAATTTGATTTATGCTTAGAGTAAGTGCTGGCCAGAGGTCCTAAATTTAAGATTGAATTATTTTCTCAGGCTTATCTGACTGCAGTTTACCAGTTCTCTTTCTAGCCGGTAAATTTCCACACTGATCTCTGTAAAGGGTATCCGTTTGTCAGATCTCAAACAAGACTGAAGTCTTTGAAAATAACTACTTTCACTGTTGACTCAGTCTACTTTATTGAAAATAATTCTAAACATTAGTGTACAAAGCATACGATGTTTGTTGTACGGGGGCTTTGGGCCCCTTCCTTGAAGAATTAAAAATATGCAGGAAGTGGTTAGATCTGCCCTCTTGGTCACATCATTTGCATCTTCATTTGCAGAAACATTTTTCTCATGGGAATAGTTGGATTATAAGCAAATCTCCACATACATTATTTCCAAACCATGTCAGAACTATTCTTGATTCCCTGATCTGTTTTAGATAACTGTTTGGCAGAAATATAACTGTGCTTCACAATGCACCTCCCAAAGCTCCACTCAGTGAATCTTCTGCTGATGTCCTTCCACTGATTTAACAAAGATTTTTTTAATTTTTGTGTCTGTCCTGTGACGGTATAGTCCACATACTCTCCCTGTGTCTCTGCCATTGTACTCTGCATCCCATGCACAGATGTAATCCCTCCAGATCCCTCTACCACTTTCCTAAAACTGTTCATGTGACTCTCAGGTTTCTCTTATGTCACCTATTCCCCCTCCTCAGCTCCTTCACCCTCCCCACACCTGCTAGCTTACCCTTCTCACTTACCTTTAAGTTTCTCTAACATCTGTAACTGTTCTGGCTGGGAAAATAAAATATATTAGGTTTTTTTCAAACCTACATATAATATTCCCTGTCAGTCCTCCGCATTATGTAAATGGTGAGAGTTCTGTTATTCCTTCACTTCCAAAGGCCCAAAACAGTGCTTTCTTCTGTACCTTGCCAGCAATTTTCTCTAAATTGATTGGAACATGGTAACTTGGAGCAGCCTGGCACTCAGTGAAAGCAGGATGAAACGGTCCAACAGGCCCAATATTTGTTGGTGCTGAGGAAGAGAATTACGTAATTGTATAAACCTAATTTCCAGAGGAAGGCAAGTTAAAAACCATAGTAAAAATTCAGGGTTTCCACAAAATCACTTTTGGATATCACTGTGCACTCAGTGTTCATTCTCTGAAAACTGAGACTCATAAGAACAGGATAGGTTTTATGAACAAAGAGGTCTTATGGAGAAAAATACTTTTCATAGTCTGGGAAAATTAGCATGCCTCCTGCATACAACTGCAGTGTGGCACTGGAAAGAGCTCGTTTGGCATACCCCTATCTCCTTTTTATTTAGTAAATAAAATGGAATGTAAAGATTTATGCGGGAAAGAAATTTCAGAACAGTTATTTACATAAACCGCTATCAGTTATATTATATTGACTGAGAAAAACAGAGCAAAAAAAAACCCAAAACAAACCAAAAGAAGACCTCAGTAAAAATAAAAGTGGAAAGACTTAAATGTCCTTTTGAATACATCCTTTGCATGCAGTAGCAAATATTATTCATGTATCAAAAGAACCTATGGGAATGACCAAAACATGTCTTAAGTTATATGAGAAAGCCATGGTATGGCAGGTACAGAATTTAGTTTTAGAAGAGGCTATGTAGAGCATATGTTTTCTGGAGCACTCATGAAAATTTATGTGCTACTCTGAAGATTCCGCTACGTGTATGATGGATTTTTTTCTTACCATAGGTTTTGTTTTGGCCTGCAACATCGAAATGCAGCTTGGAAACTTTGTGGCTAAATCCTGTGTGCAATAATATGATTTAAAAACGCATAAAAAGATGAGTGATAAAGAGCTCTTTAACTAGTTCTAAGTTAAACCTCTGAAGCTACCTAGGGAAAAGAAATCTGCTTTTTTAGATCTTGGTATGCCTCACCTGTGCAACTTAAAATGATCAAGTCTGACCTTGCTTGTGTTCAAAGTGAGTGAAAACTTAAAAGAGACTGACTTTGGAAAGCATCATACGAAAAAGATGGCAGAGGATCATTAATTACTTTTGAAATTTGGTTGTATGTTTTCTGTAAAACTTTATTTTTTCTTTCTTGCTGGATAAAAAAACAAAACTGGAGGACAACAGGACCCGATTATTTTTTACCTAAATTAACCAATTATGTTTGATTATGGGAAGTTCAGATACTCTGATGATCTTACTGAACACTATACATTTTAGAATATGTGATGGAGTGTCAAATTTAGTAAAGAAATGTAATAAATAATTAAATTAAATTTAAAGGAAAACAAACTTAAAAGATGGTGGAATACTTCTTACAGTGTTAATTAGGTTTTCAGCATGGTAATTTTTACTCTTGGTTATTTTTACTGGATTTTTTTTTATCACAGCAGAAGTGTAAAGTAAGCATTTTCTATAACATGTTTTTTTCAACAGCTAATTTACTGTTAAACATCTGAAACAAACTGACAATATTCATTACATTATAGCTTTGAATTGTTATTGCTTGGATTTCTAGTGAAAATTGTGAAGTGACATGCTTTAATGTTTTTATTTTTATGTTCAAGTAGGTTATTAGAATACCTCCAAACTCTTTGTAGTATATGTTACTGCAGTTAAATACTGAGAACTGTTAAACTATCGTGATCCTTAAAACCATGCAGATGGCTTACCTCCAAATGCTGCCTATGTCATGGAAAAGACAGAAACATCACAGCATTTCTCTTTTGTTCATTCTGCATCTGAAAGCCTAATTGTTAGTCTCCAGTCATTGAACAGTTTCAGCTGTCTTTCCAAAACAGGCTCCATATTTTGTCCCAAACTAAAACACCTCTTCTGCTCAAAAGCAGGGGAAGTCTGACATGTCATACCCCTCATGGCCAGAACACACCCAGTCTGTTCCATACAGCTATCTTTCCAGTCTAGAGCTCATTCTTTCTTTGGGCTTGCTGTGGCCTTATCCCACAACTGACTCATGGAGAATGTGCTACAAGAAAGACAGGAAAGTTTTCCTACTAGCTTCCAAGGCAAGGAGTGCCCTGGAAGAATGCAACAAGAAGGCACAGGGAAGTATCTCTTGGGTGGCCACTTCCTCTTGTTGAGTTTTCAAGGACAGGACTAAACGTCATGGGTCAGCTGCAGAAGAGGTGTGGAATTAATACCTATATTATTACTGTCTTACTAATATTGTTTTAACAGTCCAAAAAATCATCTTTAGGAAGTTAAAACTAGGTCTTGCACAACTGACATGAATCTTACTAAATACTGTTGAATAATGTATTGTGGAAAGATAACACTAAGATGCCAAACAAAGAAATGTGTTTATTAATAGCCATGTAGGTGGACAAAAATCTACAGCTGTAATAAGCCACATATTCATCATGGTTTATGGAACCCAAAAAAAGCATTGCTTCACCTCTTACTCTTTGCTCCCATAAGTCCCTAGCCTAATGGGACTTTAGAATTCTAGACTCCAGGGGTATGATTAAATTCATACTTAAAGTAAGAACACATTTTTTGGTTATTTTGCCCCATAAACTTCACTGATTAGATCCTCACTAGCTGTAGTGGGGCAGCTAACTCATGTGTAGACATTTACAAGTTAGGTGGGACAATATCACTCTGATACATGAAGCTACCTAAATACGTTCGCCTTTCCTTTGGACTGGCTCCAAGGGCTGGGAGGTGTTTTGAATAAAGGTTTCATGCTTCTTTTGCAAGAACTTCTCTAACTGCCAGGTTTATGACAAAGCTCTTGGGCTACTCTGGAGCCAGCTCTCTTTTAGGCAGGTTTTTTTTGGTTGGTGTAATAGATACTGGAATTTCACTTAAAAGAAAAGAAACACAGAAATTTCATTTTATCATTAATTTTTCCAGCTGTCTTCATTAAATCCACAACTGCAGACAACTAATGGAATACTAAATAATTTATTTGAAATCTAGTCATATTTAAAAAAAGGCAGAAAAAACTGCAGGGACAAAATTGTCTCTGAACTCCTTGCTGACCTTGTTTTAAACCCTGTGTTAAAGACTCGTACTAAGGAAGGGGAAGCTGATAAAATACACACTTCTGCCAAGAAGCATGAGGCAAACTAATTATAAAGTGTTTTTTTTGAAAAGTATCTTTCAGAAGTGAAATAAGTGAAATCATAACCAAAAGATGCCCAGACTTACGCTGAAGTGTAACTTTCAGACGGATACATTAATGAAATAACAAAAATAAATTGAGATTTTAGATTTGATAGATTACCAGAAAGGCTTTAGGTACTTTTCCCAAGAGAACTCCTCAAGGGAGGATCCCTATATAAAACCAGTTGCAGATATATTTGGACAATGAATGACATTCAATCACCTAGTATCTTTTTTTCTGGTAGACCTACTTGTAATTAAGTAGGAACAATGTTAGCAATTATGACCATTATAATGACTGAATTCTTAACATTTCTGATGACAGTGTCTTTAGAACAACAGTATTGAATTGGCCCAAAGACAACCGGGACAGACTGACTGCACATACTGAGCATGATGTGTCAGTTGTGCATGTTACTCAGTTCTCACAGCTCTCTCTTACTACAGCAGAATACCTCATGTTGTACGTCATTCATAAATTAAGTTTCTGCAGAGTAAGAGCATCCATTTCAAAATGCATCAGTGATAAGAAAACCCCAAAATTATAATTAAGCTTAATAAAATCTGGAGTCTGAATAGCTAAAGACCATTTTGTTTGGTAAGGAGAAAAAAAAAATACATACAGTTTGACAAAATTTTTTGGTCAGAAAAAGAGACGAGAGACAGTTTGTAAGCCAAAATTTGAACTAGCCAGTTAAGTCTGCTGTGTGTTGTCAGGGAACCAATCACTCTATACTTTTTCTTTCTAGTAAACGTAAGTCTTTTTCATAAATTTGGGTGGGATCTCACCTATTCACTGGCTTGGCAAGAGGGCTAAAGCTTTTATAAAACTCACAAAGCCCAAGGCAAAGAGGATGCTGAGGACATCTAAGAGACTGACCTTGGACAGTATGTCCACAAGCCTGAACTAACAAGCACCCAGAGATGGCAGTGGGGATCAGCTTGACATAACAGGACAGGACCAGAACAGCATTAGTTCAGGCTCAGAACTGCCCAGGAGGCTCCTGTAATTTGGCAGAGAGTCTTAATTATGCTGGAAGTCTTTCTAGTTTCTCAGATCTGAATAGAAAAGGTATTTAAGAGCCACTTTGTTCCACCATTTTTCCTGGTTATGAGTTCTGACCACCTGGTGATAGAGCTGTTAAATGAATGCTTGCTTCCTGGTATATGTAACAGGTGACAATTCGTCATCATGTTACAGTTTATCCTTCCTTCAGATGTCTTTAGTTGGTTTCAGTGTAATCTGATGACTGAATAGCCTCCTCTTTCATCCATATTTTGAGTCATCTCATACTCAGTTAGCATGCCCTTTATTCAGGCTGCGAGTGATTTTTTTTTAAAAGCAACCTACATCCCTTTGAAAAAAGTAATGTGGACTACCCAGTCATGTAAGGATGTCTGAAAATGTTTCTGTAAATTTGGGCAGTGATGGATTGTCTGCAGGTGTGACCTGCATATGAGAAGAAAGGATAGATGGTCAATACCCAGCTAGGAGTGCTCATGTGGAATGAAAGCAGTGTCTTCAAGTCTAATAACATAGATCATGTCATAGACGATAAAATGTGCCAGATCATTAAGATATGGTCCTATTTTCATAGTATTTCCCAGCCTGTGTGAAATTCAATCCAAATTTTGGATATCTAAGGCACAGAAGATGCATTGCGTTCATTGTGAGTGGCCCATTTAAGAATATAGACAACTGGAAAGAGCTGAGAGGGTGGCAACAAGACTGATGAAAGAGTTGGAAGTGTGATTTATTATATCTCTTTAGACTCAAATGAAGTGAAGTAAATCATGGAGATGGGAACACTGGCACGGAGTGCTTTTTTGCATATGATATTTTTGGAGATTGCATAAAATCCAGACATTTTGAGATGGATTTTAAATGGCATAAAATACAATTAAGTAACTCATTTTAGGGAAAATTGGTGACAAATGTGTACTAATCCATTAAAATCTTTCCTTTTAAATGCAGAGAATATATTAAACCTTAGGGTTGTAATACAGCTAATAGAGCCAGGAAGGAAAGAGTAAAAAATAATGACAATTTAAAAGTCCCAATAGGTACATTAATTGAGAAGCAGTATCACAGACAAAATACATGCAGTTTTCCTCAACTGCCTTCAAACCATAGTCATTTAGAGATCTAAGAACCCCAATACTCACTTTGGTTTTCAAAAGCTTTTGCTTTCAATGTAAAAATCATTCATGTCTTGAATGGTCATGCTTATGGAAGGTGCTGTATTTGAATACTTAGATTGTGGTTAGTTCTGCAATGAGTTGTGGGACTGACTTCAGTTAACTGCTTGTGATATAGGGATGAAATATGACCTTTGTATTCCTCTGGGCATTTATGGATTGTTTCATCCTTTTGGAGCTAGGCTTTTTCCTAACTCACATTTGCTATATGAAGTTATTTATATCTGGGGCCAACAGGGACAGCCATGGCAGCATTGGTACTTTGCAAGAGGACTTGAGTGTTAAATACTCTGATCTGAAGGAGATTTGGCCTCATGGTTCCAGAAAGGCTAAATCGATTTCAGATGCAGGAATCACACTGAGGAATTCCTTTTCTTACATTGTCCTTTAAGCCCATGTTTTGCTCTGCTGTTTTGATTTTGATGTCAATATTAAAAAGATTTTGGTGCTTAATGGAAGGACTGAGGAGAAAGTTTAACTTACATAGTGCTAAATTTCAGGTGTCTATACTTTTCCATGAAAACCATACGTTAAAATTATGTACTGTTCAGATGGTTTCATAGTAAACGTATCTGGGCTTCTTTCCAAAAGAAACCAGCAGTTTAAAGCTCTCCTTGTACATGCATTAAATTTCTACTGTTTCATAAAACAACAGTACAAAGCATGTTATTGGCAAGTTCTGTCCTTGAATTCAGCAAAACTAAATGAAACACTTGGATAGAAATTCAGTCTTCCTTGCAGAAAGATATGCTAAGACCACACTGCTAGGACAATGGAAAACATAGGTTTTTAATTTATGAACTTTACCATTTCTCAAGAAGTTGTAAGGGTTATAACTGCGTCTGATTAAAAAGAAAAACTGTGCATCGACAGTACACCATAAAGCATTCTCCTAGGAGGCCCCAGGCAGTTATGAACCTTGCAAACAGTTGTAGCAGAGGTATGCATCTCAGAGAATATAATACAAAATTTAACATTAATTTACCTTAATTGGGTTACAACTTGCAATACTGGGAAATCAGTAGGTAAATTAAAACTACTGTTCAGTGTGTTTTTAACTTATTCTAAGGTAAAAGTAAATTAGGTAAAAATATAGTATTGATGTTTGAAGATATCAACCAATAATAACATTGCCCTTCACTTGTGTTGCAAAAGTAATTTTCTTAATAAGATAAAATGTGAAGTATTCTCCTTTGCTTGTTTCTGTTGTTAAATCAGATTTTCCTGCTTAGTAGCCTATAAAGCTCAGCAAATTTAGCAACAGTCTCATTACGTACAATCATGTAATTAGTTTCATCACGTGGAAGCTGCTGTTTGAAGCTGTGACTGATTTGCTGTATCCAGTTACTCTTTCTAAAACACATATTCTGAAACTATGGCCTAGTAATTGCCTATGGACTGAGAGATCTTGGGGTATCTGTAGATCATGCCAGGACCTGGGCTTCAAGGGGCCTCAGGGTTGCAGTTTTGTAGCATTCATTGCACTGCTTGAGTCAATGTGTTAAAATACAACAAGGGTCATATAACACCATGTTTCGGTCTGTTTCTGGGTGATTTGTTGAGTCATAAAAACCAATTTGTGAACCACTTGCAAAACTATACCAAGAGTATACTTACCCTCTTTCAAAAAGGCAGTGATGTGCAATGGGCAATATGAACATTCTGAAGTTTAGTTTCTGTTGTCAAAGGTAAAATAAGCTTAAAGTTCCTTTGCATACTGACACAGAATCTATGCCTGCATCTACATTAACATTTCGTTCAAATCAGGAGTGCATGTTGTGTTTTGGTGGTGGTATTTTTTTCTTGGTTTGGGTGATTTTTAGGCAAGTTTCCCAATTGTTCCTACTTACTGCACATTGGTTCCTGTTGCAGACCAATGTTATCTAGCACAGATGGGATTCCTTTCAGATGAAATAGAGGATGCACTCTGGGAGCACTTGATGTATTCCAGCCTCTAATTGGTATTGAGGGCATGGGACCAGGCTAGTGCTCTTCTGAAGTAACCTCACTGAAAACATACATAGTGCAAACATTAGGTCCATAGTACCAGCTGCTTCACTCTACAGATCTGTTCCTATGTGTCATTTACTACAGGATTTTTTTAGAAGGATCATCAAAGCAGTGAAGAAACAAATTTTTTTTTCAGTGAAACAGACCCAAATTTCTTGCATTTTCACATGAGATAAGGATTTCTGAATTCTTCCAAATGTTCATTCAATACATTCATATTATCTAATAAAAATGTGTAATAAGGTCCTCTTCTTGAGTTATTATGAAGAGTCAGTTGTGCTGCTTAAAGTCTTCATTTTTTTCCTACCAAGCCATTAAGTAAATGACTTTTTATCGTTTCCTATTTAACACATGTCATGTTACCACTTCACTGATTTGACTTGTGCATTTTCTATTTTGAATGTGACAGGAAGCTCCAATGTACCAGAGCAGGGGAAAATTTCATTAAAGAAGTCTATTGCAATGTTGGCTTTATCTCATGAATTACAATATCCTGTTGATGAGAAGTGTGTTATTTTATTATTGCTGCTGCAGCAAACCAAAAATATTTTGAGCTGCCAAGGAAAGGAAAATCTGTCAGGTGTATACTATCAATAAACACCAGTACTGGAGGATTAAGCTTGAAAAGAGCTTGCTCACATAAATTTAAGAAGAGTTTTAAAATTCTACTTCTATAAACTTATATGTATTTGCACTGAATATTCTAACTCTAAACTAAAGCTTCTTGATCTTCTGGGTGACATGCTTTTGTGACAAATTCTGCACCATAACCAAGGTTAGTTACAATCCGATGCTCTTGCCTTCTGCATCAGAACTTTGACAGCAGGCTCAGCGTGCAGGGTCTTGCCACTGTAGAGAAACTAATACGTGAATTTAGTTCTTATGGAGAAAAAAGATCTCTCATTTCATATTCTGCGAGATCTAATTTAAAAGAAAAGGGAAAGCACACAACACATGACAGTGTAAAAAAGATCTATAGGGTAGTCCTTAAAACATGGTGCAGTCCTAAATAGTGCACTTCTTTTGTGCATGAATCATTCGTTATTGAATACTGCTAAATTTAAGAGAAATAACAGGATCTTACATGCGACTTAAAAGATACACATATTTTAATCTCATTTACTTTTGTTTTTACTATTACTGTCAGCTGTTTTATAATATGGTATCAGCTCCAATCACTAAACCCAACATTTATTTAATTTTACAGTGGCCTTAAACTTCCAGACACCAGGAGTACAAATGGAATTGCAAAATGGAAAATTCCTAGACAATGGTGGTTGTGGCTATATTCTGAAACCAGAATTCTTGAGAAATCACAATTCAACATTTACTCCACACAATGTGGGAAGATACAGCAAACCAATGTCTCTGTCAATAACGGTAAGCTTAGTTAATTGTTGGTCTGTCGCATAAAATGTGAAAATAGATGTTATGTAGTTGAGACCTATTTGTTAACTCTTATTGGTTCCTCATGTTTACTTCATTCCTGGTTGTTGAGAAGTTGAATATTGGTTTTTAACAACATTTTAAAACTCTCATGTAGTATCTACTGCTGCTTGGATGGTTTCCCATCTGTAATTCACTTCTGTTTGCTAAAAATATATAGATGTTCAGAAGTTATGCAAGTTTGTAAAAGTACATGATTTTTCACAGTATTGCGTAAAGAAATGCAACTTGCACTGTGTCACAAACACAGTGATGAAGGGACTTGTCAGTTACGGTTGTGGGGACTGAACTCTGAAAACTTAGAAACTGAATGTGCACTTTTGGTGTTATTTTCTTTAAGTATTAGTAATACTACATGTGCTATAATGGTAATTGACAAATAGAAATGTTTAAAGGTAAGATAACAAGCTTTATACTTCTTTTAAGCTTCGTTATCTTTCTACACATACGTAGAAGACTATTTCTCAGGCTAAAATTATATAAATAAGTGTAAAAGAGGGATGAACCAATAAGCCTTTGAATTCTGTCCACTTCCCCAAATTAAAATCTGATTTAATTTTTAAAAATATTAGAAATACATGCCATTTAAAAATAATGGGTTAGCAAAATCCTTCTTTTGAGGTCAAGTAGATGTTTTATAATTGTTCACTAGTTAGAAAACTATCTTTTCCCAATGAAAAAGTGCTATTTCTGTTTAAAAAGTATACTACTTGCATAAATGTTATTTAATAAGCATAAAATCAGTATGTAATTGCTATTTTGTTTCTTTCAGAGAATTAAATAGTGGAGATAAAACATTAGATAATAACAATTATAAAATACTTAAATAATGCATGTACCTAATCAAGAACATTTTTGGAGTCCTAACAGTGAGCATTCCAATTATGCAGAGACATTACTGGATGATTTCAAGCACCCATGCATATACATCAAGTATTTTAGTCCTTATTTGTATAAAGCTGGAATTAATTAAGATGAGGAAAAATCCCCAGCTGTAATGCAGGAGACAGGGAAAAATATTGACAAAGGGAAGGAAATGTCTGAGTCTGGAAAAAGTTGGAAAAGAGAAAGGCAGCTTTTTAGACTGAGGACATAGACTGAGACAGGCTGGGTAGTGCAGGATACAAAGAAGCAATGACATCCCACCAGCTGAGGGACTGTAGGGCACAGAGTGTCTCATTCATTGAATCAGCAGAAAAAACAGGAGTGGTGGCTGAAGATAAAAAGTGTCAGGAGCAGGAGTCAAAGGGAAAACAGTTTCTGCTAAAGAAGAGTTACTAACGATGAATGGAGAAATTACTTAACAGAGGGCAAAGATATAAAACATCTAGGGGTCAAATCTCTCAGACTGACTGTGAATGAATGAATGAATGAATGAATGAATGAATGAATGAATGAATGAAAAGAAGAATATAAGTGAACACAAAATCACACAGGGCCCAGTTTTACTGAGTTCAATATCCTTCTTAACCTCATGTGCCGTAATTCCCATCAACAAAAAGCAGATAGTCTTTGAAGCAGAAATATAAATACTCAAGGTACCTCATAAGGAAACTTCTGAGCCTACCACGTTATACACTACCCTCTCTGTATGTCTGCTTCACTTTGGGTCTTAAAAATTGATTGGATTTATGGATTGGGGTTATAGTGTGCTGGAAAGAGCTCACTCTTTTCCTGTCCTGTGAGAGACTTCCACTGGCTCTATCAATGCGTTAAGAGCGGGAAGCAAGACTTGGCCAATGTGGCTGAATTTTTGTCATGACATTTAGGGCATGTCAAAGAACCTTTCCTGGTTCTAAGTGGGCCATCCATCAGTGTTTGTGTCTTGCAAAGCTTTCCAGTGAAGGCAGTAGCTATTTTCTAGAAAGAAAGGGGACAGCATCAAGGTTTGCTAAGCCACTGACTGTTCTGCTGTTTCAGACTAGAACTTTTCTTGGAGTGAGGTGTTACAGTAAATATCTAAGCAAAGGGTGGAATTTGTGGGGTTTGATTTTTTTGTTTGTTTGTTTTTGTGGTTGACCGGGGAGTAAGAACATAATGATTTTTGCTCAGTCCTGAGATCTGGATTATAACAGCCATATCTTTCACCTACATTTTCAGGGTTGTATATTGCTCTAGATACATTCCATATATTGATTTCTAAAAAGCATATCACTGAACAGATGGTTATTATCTCCTAGGTGTCCTGAAATATAGATAGAAAGCAGACAAAGCTGTGGCTTTCATAAATCCTTTCTTAGGCTGGGTGCCAGATTACAGGGGAGTCTGAGGCAAAATTTCCGCATAGCTAACTAAATTAAGGAGAAAAACATCAGGGATCCTACTAAAAGCATAGTTTTTATGTATTACTGTGAAAGAGAAGGCACAGAGGTGAGAGAGTTTGCTACATACCCTGTAACACAATGCTGACATCACTGTGGGTGTTAGCGCTAGTCCACTAGACACAGCTTTAATAGGAATTCATGAGCTTCATGTCAGAAAATGCAAAAATCATGAGACTGATTTCTCCACCAGTATTATTTTTCATCATAACCAAATATAATTTTAATGATGTTATCGAATAAAAACTTAAAATGTGAAAATTATATTTTGAAGCATGATATCAGATTATTATTGCTTTTTTATGATGAGGGCGGTGAAACAGGCTGACCAGAGAGGTGGTAGATGCCTCATCCATGGAAACATTGAAGATCAGGTTGGATGGGGCTCTAAGCAACCCAATCTAGTTGAAGATGTCCCTGCTTATTGCAGGGGGGTTGGACTAAATGATCTTTAACGTTCCTTTCCAACCAAACCATTCTATGATTCTATGAAATTAGCCAAGAATTAAATCAAATGGTAAGAACCATCTTCTTAATTTCATTGTGTTTAATATGTATTTTTGTAAGAGTTTATGGCTGGTATAGGCTTCTTATATTAGTTTTCTCTGGAACAGTTTTTGTTACTATGGCTACTATGTAAAGTTCATTCTTACAGTTATTTCAATGCATTATAACTTTAATTTTCCAGCTCATCAGTGGTCATCAGTTACCACCCAGTAACCTGTCGAAGACTAACAAAGCTGACCCCTTAGTGCAGATAGAAATTTATGGTGTGCCAGAAGATCAAATGAAAAAAAGATCTAGTGTTATAAAAAGCAATGGTGAGCATGCCTTATTCTCTTGACTACGAACAAAGCACAATAATATTTTATAAGGAATTACCATTTTTTTCATCACAAGAAGCTATTATGTACTTACAGACACTGTAATTATTTCTCTCTAGACTAGAACCTTCTGACACAAAAAGTTCAAGCTATGTGCCATTTTTGTAGACTAATAGGTTAAGGAAGAACAAACTCCTAGCTAGTAGCACTCTTGTGAAGGAAGATGGAATGCACTGCCTTTACTCACTGTTGTGAGCTCACCCTGGGTGGCAGCTCAGTCTCACAGAGCCCAATCTCCCCCAGTGGGACTGGGGAGAGAGTCAGAAGAGCAAAAGAGAGGAAAGCTCTTGGATTGAGATAAAGACAGTTTAATAGTTAATGCAAAAGCTGTGCGCACAAGCAGAGCGAAATAAAGAATTAATTCACCACTTCCTACTGGCAGGCAGGTGTTTAGCCATTTCCAGGGAAGCAGGACTATGTGATGTGTTACCGTTACTTGGGAAGACAGACACTGTAACTCTGAACATCTTCCCTTCCTCCTTCTTTCCTTCAGCTTTTTTATGCTGAGCATGATATATGGCTTGGGGTACCCCTTTGGTCAGTTGGGATCAGCTGTCCCAGTTGTGCCTCCTCCCAGCTTCTTATGCACCCCAGCCTACTTGCTGGGATGAGGGGAGGGGAGGGTTGCAGAGTGAGAAAGAGAGAAGTCCTTCACACTGTGTGAGCACTGCTCAGCCATAGCTAAAACGCTGTTGTGTTATCAACACTGTTATGGTCACAAATCTGAAACACAGCAGCATACAGGTTGGTATGAAGAAAATTAACCCTATCCCAGCCAAACCCAGTACACTAATTGGTAAATTTAACGACATTTTTTACTGAAGAAATTTCTGTGATTTCATCACTTAGCTCATATGAAATTTCTAGTTGAACTAGTCCCTTAATTGCTTGACAGGTAAAGTGTGTACTCCGTAGTTGTCTTTGAGCATTCCCTTAACTTTATCATATGGATCTTCTTGATGCTCAGACTAAAAGTTCCCTGTGAGCTCCCTTCTTCTGTGTCTTTGTCTTTTATTTTTCCTTTCTTCTTTTTTAAATGGCTGCTGTTTTAAATCGGCCCCTGAATTTAATTTCTTTCTGTATGAACATTGTTCAAGATAAAGCACTGCCCTCCTGTTCCACAACTTCTTTTTTGTATCTTTAGTCAAGTGATCACTTTACTACCTTAATTTATTTAGCTACTGCCTCATTTTCAACACTGTGAAAGGAGATACTTTGGCAAAACATGAAACTGATATGGTTATAGAAAAAATTAAGTTGAGCAGAAGTTCTTAACCTGGCTAGTGCTGTCCCATTTTGTTCTCTTCTAATAGATGACAGCAACTTTATTAGGCTTTTGATTTACATTATTATGTAGCTAATACATGACAAATCCTTAGAAGGTGCTGGCCTGCATACTGTAGGCAAGTCCCAAGCTTTCCATATTTGCTACATTCTGAGAGCTCCCCTCTGACAGTTTTAACTCCATAATCTATAAAAAAAATGTGACTTATATATCACTGAAGTCAGTGGAAGTGTAATTTATTTAAATGGGTACAGAAATCTAGGGGAAAAGAACAAATCTTGACCAGGTCAGACCAGTAATAGCAGACACAATAATTCAGATATTAAGTAGAATAAATGAAATGGTATTTTGATATTGTGTATTTCCTCTTTCCATTAGCTTTAAGCCCTAGATGGGATGAAACCTTTTCTTTTACTGTCCAAGTACCAGAACTGGCATTGATACGCTTCTGTGTGGAGGATGAGATCTCTCTGGTTTCAAATGAATTCGTTGGTCAATACACCTTACCATTGCTGAGCCTGAGTAAAGGTAATATTTTTATGTGAGCCACCTATAACAGCTCAACCAACCTACAACACTCTAGGCTTTTATCATGACCGTAGTATTGATGGAGTACAGCATTATGTTTATTTCCTAAAGGAGAATTATATAACCATTGGGAAAAATTGCACTCTTCGTCTTTTTTAGAGTCATTGTAGTCTCTGAATGTAAATCCATGGTGTAGAAACCAAAAGAATATTAATAACAGTTAATTATTCCAACTGCAGTATTCCATTCTCGATAGAAACTGTTCAGATGGTATTTTAACTCATTATAATAGGAAACAGGAAGAGAGATTAGTCAGAACTAATATAAAGGCAACAGTTTTGTGCATCTTCTACTTAGCGCCAAACCCCAATACAAGCCAAATTAAAACAAAACAAAAAAAACACACCAAAAAAACTTTGGTAACCTATCTGCAAGTTTTCAGAGTGGAGAATGAAGAGTATAAATTAAGCAAAATATTTATGGTATTTTTCTTGGTAGTGTTTTTTTCTTGTACTGGTACAGCTTCTGAAATCTTACATGATTAATAGGCTGCACATAAAGAGCAGACACAGAAGTCAGTAGGCCAATGAGAATGGCTTATGTAAAATGGCTCTTAACTATATTGAATTTCCAAAGCTATTTCTGACAAAACAAACAAACTACTTTTATTAGTGAATGAAGATGTGAAGGCAAAATGTTGCAGCTGGCAACAGGCACTGTGCCTTTTTTTATCAAGCTTAACAGGGCTTTTAATGGCTTTTTCTTTCCAGGTTCTGAAGTCATAAAGCTGTTTGTGATTCTTAGATGAGGTTAAGGAGTTACACAAGAACAAAGACGTTACTCTTAAAGCACCCTTGCTTTTCTCCAACGTAATTTTTTACACTGATCACCTTTTACTTTGCTTTTATTTAAATATTTCAGGATAATGAAAAAAAGAAACAAACACCAACTCATGATGTGTGAGACAAATTTAAATAGCAGACTTTAAAGCTTATATATGCTTATAAAACCATCAATTTGGGTGTTGGGGGGCGGCTGGTATAATTTTTCAGTGTTTCTTTAATGCGCCTGTATGATTAATTTTGGTCACAAATGGAAGATTCATATTTTGGAAAAGTATGAGCATGCAGATTTTGACTGGAGTAATTAAAAATGCTAGGAAACAAGTGTAGGTACAAAAGCTACAAAGTGTCAAGCAAATTAGCCTAATCCCCACTTAACAATGTAAAAAAATGGTAATGCCATCAAGATGCCCAGAGGCTTAAATAAAATGCTTCTAAGAGATGAACTGACAGGTAATTTCAAAATTTATTGCAATGCTTAATGTTGAGACTTCTGGATTCCAGGTCTGGAAACATTGTTTTGCTTTAAGTATCTAAGTGCCCTAAATAGTGAAAGGGGAAAATGTGTCTTACAGAAGAAGTCACAACAGTCTAAATTTCTTAGGAAAGAACTATCTTAACCAAGCTGAAGAGTGAGTTATGATTTAAATCTTACTCTTCACAGCTCCTATGATTGCTTTAATCTGTACTACAGGACTGTCCCTCCTTCCCTAGGATTCATATCTCTGAGATGTCCCCTGAGGGCAAGTTGCTTCCAAAAGCTAAGTGCTTACATCTGTTTTTTGATTTGGCAGGCAGTGGGACAAAGTCATGCCATTGCTACCCTCCCCTGGATTTTCTCTTGAAGGGATTCAAATGTATATATCCCTTCCTTTCTCTCCCCAGCAGCGGGCTCTCAACTCAGTTGTAGATTATAGTGGGGAAGAATGCTTGCTGCCCACCTGTAGCAGTATTTGATTTTTCACACAATGATTAAGTAGGTATATTCAGAAGGGCTGAAGGTGAGAATAAATCTCTAGCTGGGGGGTTAAAGGCAAGAGGAGGGGCGTCCTGGCTTACAGTCCCTGTCCTTATATATACATATATATATATAACATACAAAGAGTATGTTATGTAGAATACTAACACAGGACAAGAATTCAGTTATTACTGCTATCACTCAGTGAATGAGTAGTTAATTATTTCATACAAATTTGAACAATTTCAATATTAAAGAGGTTTTCCTTCTGTCAGGATACTTTGTAGAATGTTTTGTAGTTAGGAGCTAGAATACTTTCTTTAAATGAGTCTTATTTGTTGAAGCGTATCTTTGGATAGGAAATAAACCCAATCTTCAACATACTGTGCGCATGCTCTAAAAGTTGATCTCAAATGTATATTGCCTGGACTCAGCTTTAATATTGGCTGCCCAGAAGCTGAACCTTAGATGCCAGGTGAGCTTTTATGTCATGTAAAAGAATCAAGAAAATTCAAACCCAGATAAATGAGCGTCCCAAAGACTACACACACATCCAGACACACCTAAAGAAGGATTTTGAAAACTGCAGTTCTGAATGTACTTATTCGTAACAGATACTTATATAACTGCAGTTTTACATACACAGATAAACCACAGAACATTCTTTAAAATAAAAAGTGTCATTGTTTAATATTATGGAACAATGGACATTTACAGTCGTATAAAACAATAGAGGTTTGGGGGTTTGGAGGTAAGTTAATTAAGCTTGACGTTAAGTACTGTAGTTTCTCCAAATTATTCAACAACATGTAGTTTCTAAAGCATGCCTTATGTCTGGTACTGGGAATCACTCATATGTAAAAGGAGATCCTTAATAGACTTAAGATGTCATGGTAGAAGATCTTATACTACACTTTATTCCTGTCTCAGCTGGCCAGCGTGTTACTGCTGCAATGCCATTCTTCTCTAAGCCACTGTCACTGTTCAATTACAAGTTCTTTAGTTTGCCATCAGAACAATATGTGCAGCACACATCATCTTTGGATGTTAAAATGTACACTCTCCCTGTGTTTCACTGGGCTAAAAGTCTTCAGTTTGAAAAAACACCACATCTTGAAAGACACCGGCATTTTTCTCTCTGTGTCTAAAAATGTCAGAAATTAAATAATGTATATGTAGAGGAGAAAATAAGTAGAAATCCGATTTGAGTTCTATATAATTTCAGTTTATTTTAAAGAGTTATTTAGAGAATTATAAACTATGCATTATTTGCATGGTAGATCATAAAAACACTCTAACACATCTTCGTGTTTGCGGTTAATACACTAATATAGTATCATTGTATTTACAGGTTACCGGAACATTCCCCTGTTGTCCAAAGATGGTGCCAATCTCAAACCTGCATCGTTGTTTGTTCATGTTTGGTACTATTAATGATGCTCTGCAGTATCGCTTCTTCTGAAGGATCACACCCTACTCAATAAAGCATCACTAGGTTTGCAACAACTTAGTGGTCTGACTTCCAGAGTGGCACATTCTTAATGATTTTATTAAGCTAATGAGAATTCTTGTGTAAGTAAATGGTATCCTGAATAAGTAATGGCCTTACCATTATTTAGAACTAATTCATAAAGACTGAACATTTTTTGACATTTTTAAAATTCAGTTGTTAATTTCATTTGCAGCTAATTTCAAAATTATGATTAATTACCGAGTGAGAATAATAGTCTAGCATTATGATCTGAAACTGAAAAATTATGAACATATTACATTGATACTTTTATTTATATTGGACAAAATTTCTTACCATTTAACTTTCCAAGGGTACAAGAAAAATTGCACGTACAATGTACCCTTTAAATTTATAACAGCAGCTTCTGATTGGGCTATATCTCTCTAATGTCCACTGTAACTTTCCTACCTGGAAAAATAGATTTGGGGAAAATAACCAGCTCTTAAAATGATAAAAAGTCAGATGTAAATATCCGTACCTTTTCTTGGCTTAGTCTTGAACCTCCTGCTGCTGAAAAAAGACAAATAATTCAGGGACTGATTTGTAAAGGGCTATGTTCCTCATAGCAGCAGGGAGCTCAGGATACATCTTACTGTGAACTCAGGAAATAGGAAGCACGATGCTTTGACGTGAACTAGAATCATTTTAGAAAAGGCAAGGGTTGATTCTGTGATTTAAGAGCTCTTGACCACAACTTCTTGCCTGACATAGCTATCAATGTAGAACTTGCCCATAAGACACGGTTTTGCCATCTTCCTTACAAAATGGAAGTATTGTTGAGTTTCCATAGGGCTATATCTACCCAGTTAATTGCAGATTTGTTACTCAAACAAATGTGCTCTTTTTTTTTTTTTTTTAAGGATGTTGTATTGATAGGTTTCTTTCTTTAACACAAACAGTATTTGCAGACAGTTCTGATAATATTATATTTTAATGCTCTTTTTATTTAATGTCATTTTAATGCTATTCTATTTAATGTTGCTCTAAGATGGAAAATGAGGGCATGTGGTGAATAACAATTAGGAAATAAAACAGGAAATACTACTATTAGAAAATTACATTACAGTTATAATAAGGCAACAAAGACAGTAGACTAAGAAGAATCTAGAATCAATATTGACCTGTAAGGTCAGGTAATTTGATAACATTGTAAACTGGCCTCAATGCGTTTTCTGTGCTTGACTGAGAAATCACTTGATTCCTTACCCAGGAGAGCCTATAATCTAAAATGTTAGACTTACTGATCTTTGTAGTGATTATACCTGTATGCTAGCCAATATCCCTTTCATGTGGTAAATATTTTATAGCTTTTTTCAGCTCTGAAGAATACTAATAATATTAATATACAGAGCTCTCCCCACCTCCCCTTACTGAGGAGGAGTTTAGATATACCAGATTGCCTGGGGAAATTTATTCTCAGATAAAAACTGACCAAGTGACATAGTCAATTGGTTTCATGCTAAGAAAACCTCCAGCTTATTTAGTTTCCTAAATAAAAAGCCTAGTCCCACTTCAGGAGCTTTCTAAAATATCACCTTCTGAAGACTGATTTGTGAGTGCCCTTTGGGAGAAGGATACAATTATCTTCCCCTTCTGGCGTTATTATCCCTCTGTTGACCACTTTCTCACCTGGTAGGACAAATGTCAGACCTACTTAGTATATGGTAACTCGAAATTTTACAGCAGATCAGATCAGAAATCATCAAATCATCATACAAATCTCCTGTGCCTTAAAAATGTGCTTTTGTCCTAGAAAGGTATATGTAGTCCTGGTCAGCTATGTGTGTGTAAGAAGTTGTCAATAATGGACAGTTCATTATGGCTGCTCATATGCTTAATGTTTGAAGGTCTGTTTAAGTACTTCCTTAGTTTAGGTAAAAATGCTTTGAAGAACAGAGCCCATAATTAGCCTCAGTGAATTCAAAGTAACCACTCACATTCATAGTTTAAGATGTATATATACATTTTATAGCCCTGAGGTCAGTGCATGTATTGACTTGATCCCCTTATGCAGCATAGGAATGCAATGCAGTAAGACTGGTGAACAAAGATGCTTTATATCATGATCTTAAATAAATACCACAGTGAAAGTTCACATTTAATATATTTTATTTATTGGTGAATATTAGCTTCTCCACCCCCTCCTTTCTTCTCACAAATGACCAGTTACATTTGCTTCATGGATGTTGGAATAAAAGAAACAATTACATATCTTATGGAGATATGAAAATCTTGGATTGAATGTTACATTATGTAAAAAATTAAAAACACACTAACATGTGCTGCACAAAATGTGTAAAGTGCAAAGATTTTAAGTTTTGTATTTGTTTTTGTTTTAAACATATTGATTGTATAAGATTTAACATGAAATCTGCTAGACATCGGAAATGTATTGGCACCCATGGAACCATCCCATGGTTCTCTGGTGAAATCATCATATGCGGTGGGGTCATAGCAGGTGCCGATTAAATACACCTTTATCAGTATTGTTTCAACACAGTCAATGGAATTAACGGGCAAAGAATGAGGCCCCGCACTTTGATGTGTACAGAATTTAGTATTTTTACAGTACTATGTAATATGAAAACCCCTCAAAATTTAATTGCTTTCATAAGAATTTCCTGCATGCTGCTACAAGTTCTTAGGATGCTATTTCTTAAATGCACACTGACAGCAAGCTGTTGTAGGAAGATGGTAGCAATTTTAAGACAATAGCCTTATGATTAGAAATGTTAAGGCATTTGATCAGCAGATGACTGCATACTCTCAAGGGCAACTGAGACAAAATGTACCGTGGGAAATGGGATAAAGAAATATTAGTGGATAAATAATTGAATGATCTTAGACAACATTTAAATTATGCTGTTTCCCAGTGGATACCACTTTTCTTCATTTAACTGGACACTGCTCAGCTGAATGTTAACAGCTCCCACAAATGTTCCTTTGCTTTTCACAACAAGCTTCAGTACACGGCCTTTGAGCTCTGTGACTTTGTCATACACAACCTGAAATAATATATAGTGAAACAGAAAAAAAAATATGAATTTGTGAATCTAGTTGACAGGCAAAACACTTATTACAAAGTTGTAATCATCTTCCTGAACGCTGTATTGAAGTAACTGCTTTAAACTGCTGCCCAGAATTATAAACTACTAACCATGAGCCAAATTCACTTAGTGCATTTACCTCAGAAATATATTTGACCTGATATAGTTTATATAACAAAGTTTCTGCCAGCTTAGGCTTGTGAAAGCTGAGTACCTAGCATTTGTAAATAAATTTGAAACCTGTGTTGCACAATGCTTGAGGGAAAAAAAAAAGTATACATAATTTTCCCTTGAAAACTGGAACTCTAACTTAAGCTGAATTTTGAACTCAAATGTGAAGAAATATCAGATCCTCCATGAAGTTCACCATGGAATGATAATGCAGAAAATTTTCTGGAGGAGAGATTCAGGTGGAGGATACTCATGATGAACAGCAGCATGAAACCATAAGAAAGGTAATTCTGTAAAAGGGTGGAATATTATAATTTTTAAATATCTTTCCATAGCAGGTACTTTGCTAAATGGTATTGCTTTTCTGTAAAAATCAGAAAGAAACCAGAAAAAAGCTTTGCTGTCAATGTTTTTTAAACTATCTATATTGTATTTGTTACATGTTCCTTAATAGTGCCTTAAAGCAACATTAATGTGCATTGATATGTCTTATAAAGGTGCATCCTATCAATGTACAGTACTTCATATTTTTTCTTAGTACTGTGCTTGTGATTAAGTCTTGTGCTACATGCAGAATTAAAAAAGATCAAGCCAAAGAAAACCAAAATTTCTTCTAAGAAAGACTTCCATAAAATTTCGTAACTGTTCTACGTCCAACAAACCCAAATAAAAAAGAAAATAATTTTCCTTTGAAAATTGTCTGTATAAATGTTATTATTTTAATACAAATAACTTTATGCATTATTCTGGATGTAACTGTATCCAAATATACCCATTATAAAAATGCTTGCATTTTTAAATGGAATCATCAAATATTAAATATGACAGAAAGTTTAGCCCACTCAGTAGAAGTTGCAGATGTGAAACACTTCTGAGATTGGATCCAGTTTAGCCAGTGGAACCTACTAAGTTTGGATGTTTCTGTTACTTGAGAACTGCTGTTAATACTTCTGAAATTTAATGATACTGCTTCCTTAGCATCTCTTTAGAAAATTATTAGGGCCTATAGTTTTAAAAATATCCTTGAAATTACCTTAATGTTATGAGAATACACCAAGCTTAAGTATGAGATGTGAATGGTGTATTTTCTGAATTTTGAAAAAAAACCAATCTGGAGTAATAGGCTAACAAGAATGAGCTGCATTCAGAACAGATTCCTATGTTTCAGTCCCTGCATTAATCAAAAACTGCTGAGTGAACTGCATGTGGGTTGATAAAATGTGAAAGAATGCTCTCAGCTAGTTTCAGGCCTGAAAGGTAAGCTTTGTGAGACAAGTACATTTAATCTAAAATTTGTATGGTTGGAAATGTTTTTGCTATTTTAGTTGCAATGAAAAATGCTTTAAATTTTAATCTTTCTTTGCAGTTTAAAAAGCAAATGCAGTGACATACTGTCACTTCAGGAGAATGGGAAATTGAAACTGCCTAAAAGGTGTTTGCCATGCAACCTACTTGGATTTACTGTGCAATCTGAATGCAGTCTATACATATGGCACTGCTGAGGAAAAGAAAAGTCAGACTGAGCCCTCTCTAGCTCAGACCTCCACAGGCTGGACTGCTGAGTCCTCTCTGTACCTCCAGTTATAAGAAGCAGAAATGTCCATGGGAGATGTCCTTCAGACAAGGATATAAAGGCTCAGTGCCAGCAATGTTCCTCATGTTGAGTGGCAACAGAAAGGTGGTTCTGAACTTCATGGGTGGACCCAGGACACACAAAATTGTTGGTTCTCCCAGACAACCTTAGCTGGCCTCAACTGCCCCTGTGGGACTACAGGGTGATTTTGTTTGCACTGAAAGCTGCAGGGATGTCACAATGAGCACCAAAGAGACAGGACACCAAGCTCTCTGGTGTGGGGGGATAATCAGTGCTGTGGGGATGAACATCCACTGCCACAGGTTGTGCGGGAAAGAAAAATTGTCCCCGACTCTCTTTTTAACTGGCTTTTTCTAGAAAGGTCTTACCAGGGAACAACATTGACTTTTCCCTTTAGAAACCTTTGGAAATCATAGTTTGGAACTGCTGTCACAAAAGTTGCACCTGGTGCTTTTCAGTTTTGATGTTTACTGTGCCTATTTCACCATATGGTATGTGAATTAAAAATTCCAGCTTTTCTGTCCTCCAATGACATCTCCCCAGCAAAATCTCAGTGAAATGATGGAAGAAATCTGAAAAGCGAGGACAGGCACAGTAAGCTATAATTTCATTTACAATAAATCTATGATTTGATTACTGAAGTGATACTAATGTTACCGTAGAAAGGTGCCTTGTTTCTTTGCCAATACATTAAAGATATCATCTTGAGCTCTTGCTTTAAATCACTAAAAAGTACACATGTAAGTTTTAAGAGCTAAGGAATCTTCAGTATAGTGGACCATAACAGGTGTGTGAACCGAGGTAATGAACTTTCAATTTTTGGACAAAAAGAGGCTTTAAGCTTTGTGCCGTGGCAGACCTTACAGTGCAGGGTGGGTGACTTCCAAATGATCCCAATAAACTGTTTCTAAAATGGTATTGCAAATTCAGCTGAAGCAAGGTATGTATCATCAGGATGTAGGGACAGAAGAAAGATCTGGAGATGGCTGAATTAATAGGTGAATAAAACAAATATCACCTGCCAGAATTTCATAATCAATTAGAACAGTTAAATCCTGAAATGATTGTGTAGTAAGAATCTTTGCCTCCCATTTTTACAGCTAGATTAAATGGAAGCGAATTATACATGGCCATGCAGCAAATCAGTGGGACAGTTAGGGCTGGAATTCAAGTGGATATATTAGGGCTGGAAATCAAGTGGGACAGTTCGGGCTGGAATTTGGTTAGCTCCAAATAGAGAAGCACTGCTGACCTACAGGAGTCTAATGACATTTTAATTGTAAATGCAGGACAGTTGCTTCTCCTTAGGTAGTCATGGCACAGTTCCTAGATTTGCTCTTAATTGTCCAAATTAGCTTTGATGCACGATGCTGGAGGGATCGGCTGTAGCTCCTGGTGCAGCTCCCCTCCTCCCTCTCCCCCAGGCTTGTTGGGGCTATTCTGGTTGTTGCAGGTCAGTGTCCCCTCTGCTCCGAGAGCAACTGCAATAACACAGACTGGTATGGCCCAGGTATATTTGCTCACACTTGGCCACACCCCAAGGGCAGGATGGAGAGAGTTTGCTCTTGTTCTGGCTTCATTATGGCAATGCACACTTTGTTTTCTCTTGGAGGTTTGAGCATTTAATGGGTGCACATACATGCAGGCACTCGGGAGACAAACTGAAGACAAGTGAGACCTTGAAGCGTGTCTCAGGGCAAATGTTATACATATGAGCAAGACCCCACTGCTGCTGGTTCTGGTCATTGTGGCTTTTCTTGGAAAGAATTTAAACTTAAATTACTCAGATTTATTTTCAATTTTTATACTTTCTTACTTTTCACTAAACTACTTTGCATTCTCTTGAGTTACTCTTATTTGTTCCTAACTGTGGTCTATAAGCAGGCATGTTATTCTTTTTCTCTTTACACTGCATTCCATTATTCTGTGTTCTTTCTCCTCCTCTTCTCAACCATTATTTTTTGATGGTTATACCAGTGTGAATGCAACAAACTACAAAATCTAAGTAAAGGTATAAAGGAAAAAAAAAAAAAAAAGAGTGCTTTTTAAAAGCAACTCCAAAACATTTGGTATAGTTCATCCTATTGTCAGCCCTCCTGGACTTTCACATCTTTACTCTCACACGAGTAAAAATCAAAAATAAAATGCACTCTGCAAGGCTGATAATTTGCTGTAGGCAGTCATAAGCAAGAAAAGTACAAACCTAAAAACAAAAATACCCAAGAGAAGCACATTTCAGAATTTTCTTAGTCTCAAAGACAGAGAGAAATTAATATACAGCTTCCTTCCAGCTATTTGGCTTTAATAAAAACTTATGAACTCATAAAAAAGGCTAGTGAATTTCTGTACACAGTGTTTTGGACACTAAATAACTTAAAAGACAGCTGACATATTTTTAGTAGCTTTTCTTCCCTGGGGTGGCTTCTGCCTCAGTCTACCAGCCTTGGACAGAAAATGCATACAAAATGACATCACATATGGAAGAACAGAGCTGTGAACAGCACAAGCGTTGGGTTTGAAATGTCCATGTTCAATGGAACCATATGTCCCCACTGTGATTAGCAGTTCCTGGTGAAAAAGATTGAGCATCTGTGAAGAAGGTTGTAAGTTACGAATAAAGGGTATTAAAGTTTTCATGGCATTTCTTTTAACAGCAATGCAATGTTCATTAACCACAACTAAATCTCCTCCCAGTGACTGCTGTCTGAATGCAGACAGGGTTTTGGATTTTCTTGCATTCAACTTGATCTAATAATTAGAAAGGTAATTAATCATCTTCCAGTGTTGCTGGCTGGTTCTTGTCTGTAGTCCATTTTGGATATTTACAATGAATGTTATTATATAATCATATTATATTTCTTTGTTTAAAATCTTCTTCAGATGTAAAGGAATTTCTTTAGACAGGTCAATGAGACTCATCCCACTGTCTCTTAGATTGCAAAAAAAAGGAAAGAACAGAAAAATAAAGCCTAGTTGCCTGTTATTCCACTGCAGTACCAAAAGCAGGGAAATCTGTCTCAGCTGTTAGCAGCAATACTACTCGAGAAGCCTACTTACAGATGAACTGGAAGTCATCTTTTTTAATCAAACAGACACAGGAAAAGAAAGGGAAAAAATATTAAAACCCCAGGATGGGAAACTAGGTGATAAGGACACTTAGGTTCAGCTGACTAACTTCAACATACCTTATCTATGAAACAGGGTGGAGTGGTAACATTTTCCATGTCTTCTCCTTTAAGCCTGCTCAAAGAGCATTTCTAAATTGCTTTGAGATCTTTAGGAGATTTGTTACATGTAATAATTATAAACTCCAATTCCACCTACTGTTTGAATCTCATCTGCCCTTAAAAAAGAACACAGTTTATGCCACTTCCCATTTGTAAATGTTTCTCCATACAAATGTTTCTTTTCACCCAAGAGACATTGAGCGCTTCAGTGGTATGTAAAATAATTATATATGGCTGTGAACTGCTAGCATTTTGATGTAAAAAGAACTTGACTATTTACTACTGTGTTATAATTTAGGATAGTGACAACCAATTTGGTTGTCTACTTTCAAATGTGAATTTGAATAACAGCACCTGTTCAATTAGTACTTTTTATGTTATTGTATAAATCTGCTATGAAAACAGCCTAGGTTTTGGTGCAATGATTCTTGGTTACATTGGGCTAACATGTAGCTGTGGTTATGGTGTAAGAATAATCCAACTGCTTTCCTGAAAAGAGAGACATCAAGAGACCGTTTCACTTCTGAGAAAGATGCAAAGCAGAGGACTGTCCCCATTTGTGGTTCAGTTTATATGTTCTTTCTGTTTGATCATACTCATTGCAACAGTGATAAATGCTCTACTATTTTATTTCAAGAATGGGCAAAGAAAATCAAACAAGAAACGGTGGACAAAAGTGAATGGTACTTACAATTTCATTGTAAGTAGGGTCAGAGCTTTTTGGAGCTGTTCTTGTTTTCCTTCCACTGACCTCAGAAGGATCTGGCAGAAGATAAAATTCAGCATGTGCACTTGGGGCAGAGCCATCTGGAAGGTGCTGAAAAACAAGAGTCATAAATACAAGTTCTTATGTTCTAGCAACAAAAACAAAGTACCAAATGAAATCTGGACTTTAAGCAGACACGGAAACATTTTACATTCTCACTGTTCTCTCTGCTAAATCGGAGTGCTAGTGCAGTAAACAACAGGAATTCTTAGAATTCACCTTAATACTGAATGAGAAAAATAGAAATGGAATAATACAAGAACAAGGTAAAATTGCCTGTCTTTAATATTTAATGTTCTGATGGAAAACCCCTTAATCCTCAAGATTGTACTTGAACTCAGCTTAATCTGATAAAAAGTCTAGCCTTTCCACTTTCCAGAGTAACGCATAGAAACCAGATTCTAGCCAGTCAGTTCTTCTTGATTTTAACCCCTAAGTAGCAGTGCTGATGCTGGGGAGAACTGATCGTTTCTAAGGGTGTTTCATAAAGCATATTACTATAGAAGAGTCAGGAGCATTTCCTGAAGCAGTATAGGCAGAACAGTATTCTTGTAATAACAGTCTTTCTGATCTCTCCCATCAAACAGATGCAAACTCTTTAATTTTTCAGTTCAGGTTACTGAACAATATTCCAGATATTCCATCTTACTGTAACTACTCATGATCACAGCCATAACCAGGCTCAGTCATAGCCTAATGCTGGTGTGTGGAGCATTTTTTCGTAACTTCTGAACAGCTGTAAGGTTATTCCTAACCCCACACTGCCATTATTCAGAAAACACGTTGGTAGTCTGAAAGGTTTTAAAAAAACACACAAGATGTCTTGCCAATATATGTCACTTAGTGCTTAGCTTGTAATTAAGCAGAAGTCTTTGTGTTGGTAACACAATATGCAATCAGAAAGCACAAAATGGGGCATATCTAAATATCAGTAACTTTAATCATATTAAAAGCATTTTAGGCAGCAAGTTTACCTGACAACTCATAGGCAATCCAGTGACAGAATGCAAATGAAAATGCAGGCAAAAAAAGAAGAGATCTTAAAAGTTTTGGAACCAATGAAGCCAGAGCATTAAACAGGCAGTTGCATTTATATTTCCTATTGTAATTCTACCTGGCTCAGAATAAAGACATTTCTCTGATTTTGATTATTCACAGTATGTACCTAGGAATACTGGGCATTCTACAGGCATTATCAACAACATATCCCTGTGATAAGAGAAACTGCTGGTGTCCTAGCAATGAACAACTTCTCTACTGGGAAGAAAAAATGTGGTTTTGTGTGTGAGCAACCAGATCTTGCACAACAGATCTCTTTTTTTTTTTTTTTTTTTTTTTTTTTGTTATCTGAAATGATCCTTAAAGGCAAATGATGTGGTCAACTGCAAAGTTTATTATTGCTATCGTTAACACTATACAGCATCAAAGGATGCCCTAGTCAAATCATTAAACATTGTCAGCACTGTGATTAATGTCACTATTGCTAAGCTCCCAAAAGTACATCTGATTAAAAATATACATGGGATCTGGATAGCTGGGATTCGACAGCCAAAATAAGAATGTCATTAAATGACAGTGAAGCTAACAGGTATTTTCCTAGGACAGAGTAATGCATTGTTATTGCAGGATTTACAATTTACTGTCCATTTGAAAGCCCATCTCTATTGATCTAGACTATACTACAACTTCAATCAAGGACTACAAATAACAGTAAATTGAACAGTCTCTTAAAAATCAGGAAGGAGAAAGAAATGTAGCCTTAAATACCAGTCCAAGCAACCAAGATCCTAACTGTAATCAAGCTCTTCCCTTCCCAATGAAAAGATAAGCATCACTGTAACTTGAAGGTCAACAGATCTTAGATGTTTCAGACAAAAAAGGAAACATAGTTAAAATAAAAAAAAGGAGGCGAGGGGGTCATTCTTGAAGAAGACCTTATCAGCTCAACTGCTGAGGCCCAGCACAACAATCTTCGCGATCTCAAGCGCAGAAATACAGTACAGGGAGATCCCTACGAAATGTCAGGCTTTATAGATCATCCCAGCCTAACAAGGGACCATGTCAGAGCTCATTTTGAAAGCAGAGGTCAGCAGCGGCTTTGAAGGGCACTGGGCTGAGGAGCCCAGATGGTAAGTAATGGGCTGCAAAGGTAGCAGAGAGGATGGCTGCATCTGTCCTGTTCTGCTGCCCTTTGAGCTCTCCAGATAGCACAAGGTGTAGTCACAAGTGCTGTGCCCCACTGCACACCTCAGACAGCAAAGGTACAGATCACAGCAGCATCATTTGCATTTCAGACAGGCTCAGTCTGACATTCACCTGCCTGAGGAAGAATCCAAGCTGATTGCCATGTGATTCGTTGACATGACTGGGGTATCCAGAAGGACATGCCATGAGTCGAAAAGAAGTCAGATAAAATTGTCACTATGCCTTTGAGTTGCTCCTTGTGCCCTGGTAGTAATGCTCACACATCATCTAACCTTCAGGCAACTAACCTTCCTCCATCAGCGGACTCCTCCCAAGGCCTAAGGAAGGCACTTTAAAGAAGTGCTGTGACCATGTGAAATATGGACACATAACTACTTCCTTACTATCCCTTTGAATGTAGCTAAATAAATGTTGAAAGAGGCGAGTAGGAGGACAGGGTCAAGAGACAAAAAAAAAACCCAAACCATAATATTTTAGCAATTCAGAGGAAAGTCAAGGCAGAGAAGTTGCTCTGGGATCTTTCAGAACTAAAACAAAGCATTCTTTATGAATAGTAGCAATCAGCAGCCAGGCTGTTAGAGGTAATTTCAAGTGCAGCCACCTGAATTCAAACTAGAGATCTTATTTCTGGGTGCTGGGTTTATTCCCCTCTGCTTTACAGATAACATTTTCCCACTTCGTCTTCCCTTGCCAAGGAAAGGCAAACAGGGCACTCAAAATTCCATAACTGTCCCAATTCTCCATCTGCAGTGGCACTGTTATGCCATCAAGTGATCAAAAAGCTTCAGCTGAGCACTTTTCAAGCCAGATCACCTCTTCCACTGCTTAGCTGCCCTCCCCTGACTGCTGGTATGACACAATACATCTAACGAGGGTCAATAACTGTTAAAAAGGTTCTGTCCCACTACACACTAATAATTCAAAACTATAGATTAAGAGCAGGTATAAATCAGTCATGGTTTTACAGGAACAGAGTATGGGTAGCTTGATGAGTTTGTGCTGGCTGCTCTTCTGATTGGCACAAAAGTTGAATCTTTTCTAGTGAAGATCCTGCTTCACCGAAGGATTTCTTGAGACAAGACTTGTCATAGCGGTGGACGGAACTGTGCTTTGCTAGATCCTCCCTGGCAGGGGCAATGAGAGATCTTGGCAGTCTGACAATCATAGTACAAAACCAAGAGGGGGAGTAACAGGGCAGAAATATCTTTCTAAATCTAAGGTAGGTGAAATTTGAGGTAAACTGTTTTATTAAGACAACTAAAAGGGCAGGCAAAAATCCAAAGCTTTCTGGCAAACTAGTCCTTTCTCAAGCTTTTGTATGCAAGTTCAGCATTTGGTTGAATAAAGGAGAATGGAGTAAACATCAGATTTTTTTTTCTTTCTAAAAATTATGTCTTCTGTCCTATTAAATTGTCAGATTTAGTGAGCAAAACCCCTTGTTTATCAATTCGCTTCTAACTCTGACTGTATGGGCACATTTGTAAACAGGTAAACATGAAGAATAACTGACCTAAATGCCAGTCTCATTTGCACCAAAGAACATCTGTTCTGGTGGGTCCATTATAAAAATTGAGTAAAATTTCTAGCAGGCTTATGAGAAATTCTGAAATCCTGTAAAAAACCCTTTTTTTATTACTAATGGCTCAAAAATCATTGATTTCTGTCCATAATTCAGGCAGGCCAGAAGGAAAATCAAATGGTACCCTGGGCATGCCATTTTGCATTTTAACAACTCTGCAATACCTTTATAGCTTGGATGTACTTGTGATCAAGCAAACAGAAAAAAACCCAAAGTTTTAGATTGAATTCTATTAATTGTCGCAGCACTCTCCAAACCAGCCAGCTGCAACAAGGTCTTTTACCATCTCATACCAGCATACTCTTCATGCGAGTCCCTCTGCTGCCTTCTCCTAGTCTCGCCTCATCCAGGGCGTGTGTTCTCTCTCTTTTTGCTTCTTCCTCTTCCTTGGCTGTCCGACCTCTTCACAGAACCAGCCACAGCTGCACCTTGTCTACATCAGCTAACCCACTGCCCCTGAAGCCAGCCCACAGATGTATATTATCAATGCTAATTAACCCAGCTTCAATCCACCACAATTAATGTTTAATTCTGTAGTCATTTCATTAACCCAAAATAAAGGAAGTTAACTTCCTTTAAAGGAAGTTACTCCCAATTTAAATTACTGTCTGAAATCTTCAATTGTGTACTCTTATGAATAAATTCAGACTATAAGAATCTGTAAAGGTGAGAAGGTAAAAAACTAAGTTCCCAACAGAAATGCAATAGATCTTGTAATACCTATGGACAAAAAAATGCCAGTGATTTTGGTCTGCCAATACAAAAAATTGAGTTGCATTTAGAAGCTGACACTCCCTGTGCTTTCTTCAAATACAAACAAGCCCCGACTGGACAATTTTCTTACAGAATGACCTGTCTACTTGACCTTGATAATGACTGATGTTTTTAAGGAATTCAGTTACAACGGCCTGCATATATTTTTTTTAAAAAGCAGTTTATTGAAATATTATTGTCTTCTAAAGTCAGGCAGAAGGTGATGAAAATATTTAAAAATGAGGGGAGTGAGGGAAAGGAAATACTACTCTGGATTTACTTCTTTCCACATCTGTAATTCAATACTGAAAAACTAATACAGGCATGTATCTGTTATGGCTGTGTGCAATTTTTCACTCCAATTTTATTTTCCAAACCTAGAAAACTATTGGTATTTACTTACAGAAACACAGGCAGATAGGTTATGTCCTGTGTAATTTAATTTTAAATATGCTAGCTGTAGCTGGGAAACAATGGAAGAAATTAAATTAATTTTTCCACAAGAATTACATTATCATAATGACTTTTCTCCCTTGATCATTACTAACTATCCACAACTCTCCTTAAGGATGGGTTCTTTGTTAGCATTATGAAAGGCCTAACTACTTCAGAATTTGCCATACATTAAAATATGCAATTCAGCAACCAATATGAGTATCGAGATTTACTCAGGAAGTCTAAGGAAAGTTTTATGATTATTAAAAATGCATTTTAGGGATCATTTATTGTAAAGCTTTTTAAAACTCACCTCTTCATTAAGCCACATGAAATTTTCTCTTTAGGTAACTATTGGCTCAAATTAAATTATTTCATCAGTTTCTGTTAGTGTTAGATATGAAGATATTTTTCACTTTTTGTCCTAGAGTGAAACAGATTGATGGCTCTTGAACATTTGATAGTTCCAGATGCTATTCTCTTTTTCTCATTTTTCATTTTCAACCATCTTGACCAAAAGAAATAAATGATCAAAGGTAACTCGTATTACTCATACCACCTTTCCTCCTCCATTAATAACTTCCTTTCTTTCCCCAAAAATTAATTTCCTGGATATTTTCAAAACTGGTGCTTTCTTCCCCTTCTTCAGTGCAAAAAAGAAATCCAGCCTTTTGGAAGGCTCCAATTTCAGCTGCTGCCCCCAAATTAAGATAGGTGATAGATAGATAGATAGATAGATAGATAAATAAATAAATAAATCACCTTCTTCAGTTGCTCTAACTTTTAATTTTCTTATCCTTTACCTTCATCTTGTGTATTTCTCTTACATGCACTACTGTCAGAATTTATCTTCTACACAGTGAAGAAAGGACTATGAAATACTCCTTAATGTTTAATATTGAGATATCCTTATATCTTTAAAAATCATACCACTATAGCAAATGTTGGAAAAAGCCTTCACAGCTAGAAAGCAAAATGTTTATATATTAAGTGTAGACATGAGGCAGATTTGATTATTATCCAATAAAGGAGGATTAGAAAAAAAATCCAAAGAAGAAATCAGCCTTGCACCCCAGTAGCCTGTGGAAATTACTAGCTGCTTCTTGACTAAATTATAACTAGTAAGAAATGTGGAGAAGCCGTCACTGCTGCTATATTGTCTTTTACTTCTCTGAGTCCCTGTGTAATTTAGCAGAGAAAAGCTAAACCCTTTCTTTGTAAGCTGCAGCTTAATTAACAAATACAGCCTCTGCCTTAGGAACAGATAACAACCTCTGGGCTAATTCTAAATTTAAAGAGCGGAGAAACTAATCAGCACTAAGACAATTATATTACAAAGAAAGGAGTTCCTTCAAAAACAGATTAATAAGATATATAAAACTCCAGAACAATTGGGAATGCTGTGTGAATGGGCAGTTTTGTTGTTACTTCATAAATCCCAGCATGGGACTGAAGACCCTTCTTTGTTTTTCCTTTGAGCCCTACGTATCCCAAAGCACTGAACACCTCTATTCTGCTCTGCTACTAAGCTGTTTTGCTGTCACAAAATATTTTCAAGTTACTTCAAAGCAAAAGAAAAATAAAATCACATTTGCAGTAATTAATACATAATTACAAAAGAAGATAATGCATTATATCACTGTGGTGCACCCTGCACTGTCTGCTATTGGCAAGCATATTTTCTGAATCCCAAAATCAGAAAAGCAACCGGACAAAAGTGATTGCACAAATAAAGTATTTTTTCCCAAATGACTGCTTTTTTTTCACCTAAAATTTGAAAACATTTAACTGCTTCTCTGCAAGACAAGTTTATTTAGTTGCATTTTCTGATCCCAATTTTCCCCCTCTCTTCTATGTGAGCAATTACATTTCTTTTCCTAACTTCTTTCCTATCTTATGCACGCATCCGGATATGTAGATAAACAGAGCAGACACACTGTGACAGAGGTCACTGTCACAAAGGTCAATGGCAAAGCAGCAAAAGAAGAAACTACATTTATCTGAATTTCATGCAAGGAAATAAAGATACATTGTTTCAGAACAACACAGATTTTGTTCAGGGAATTTTCAAAAAGCATTTTTTGCCCAGGCATTTTCTACTTTTCAGAAATCTGATAGTGTCAGTGGAGCAAGCCTCCAGATAGCTTTGTCATTTACTATGACAAAAATGCAAAGGTGCTCTACCCAAGTTGTTGTTTTGAATCTCCAAATACAGCTTATGCACTTCGTGCATAATACCTTCAATATCCTCATCGACCTGCCTGTTCTGCACGCAGCTTGTCGGTGTACCAAACGGCAAAGAGCGCCTAGCGTGGGTGCTGTTAATTCAAGGGGAAACAGTGCTTTTGTCACTGCAGTGTATTCAAACTCCTTCTCTCCCAAGTGAAATAAGTTTTTTTGGCAAAAATACCCATGCAGGTTTACTGGTTCAGCTTTGTAGTGGAGTAGCAAGGACTTGTGCAGTCTACTGTTAATAGAAGATAGTATGCTGCATTCCAAATGAGGAGAACTATGAGGGCAAAAATAGGGTCTAGAGCTGTCCTGAGTCACAAAATCTCTAAAGTGAGAACCAGCCAACACTCTCCAAGGTCTTCTGGCTGTCAAATGGGAAAAGCTAACCCTCAGTCGCTGAGAAAGAAGGAAACAGCTAATACCCTGCAATGAACACACCAGTTCTGGGCAAAATGTCAAGGTGTTGACCCATCCTGGTGCGTGTGTGAAGTGGGTATATAAATTCCCAGTAAAGTTAAACCAGATCTCTGTAATGTTGGATATGTCATAGGCTTTATGGGAAACTGGTACCATTCTGGAGTGGTCATTGGAGGTCAAGTAAGGTACTTCACGGTATTTGAAACAGCCATGATCAGGCAATTGATTTGCATTCTACCATATGTGTATGAATCTTAGTTTCAAACCGAATCCCACTCCACTTAGGCCAAGGAACACAGACAGTGGAATTTTGGAAATGATCAAACATTATTTGTCAAATATTTAACAAACCCAGTTTTTTTTTTTCTTGTAAGGAGAAAGACAATTCTGGGAAACAGGCTGAATCCCCAAATATTCAGGGCTTCCTAAGAACTATGTAAAATGCTTCTAGTCTGCTTCAGTCATTTGAGAGGAAAGCCCATCTAACTCTGCTTCAATGAAGTAAATAAAATGAAAGCTGCCCTGTGACACCCAGAAGATCATAAAGGTTTCTGTTCCAAACCTTTATTCCTATAGAGCTCTCAAACCGAAACGGAATACTCTCAGAAAGGTGAAGAAAGGAACTCAGATGTAGATATGATACCTGTTTAAAAAGAATAATTTGTTCTTTTTAATAATATACAAAGAGTTGTATATTAGCATAGATACAATCCCAAATGAAATGGGGAGGAGTCTGTACAACCATGTGACTATGTCAAATAAAACAGGATTTTACTTTTTATTGACCATTAGTGGTAGTGGTCAAGGATGGCTAAAATTTAGCTCCAGCAAGTAATGACAGCTTTGTGTGCATTTACTACTGTTTCTGAATTAACAACAAAGGAAAAAAATAAAAATCTTAGAATGGCTTGTGTCCCTACCCAGCTCATGCCTGATCATGGCTGTTTCAAAGCTTAAGTCTAGCTCCTGAGCATTCACACCCTTCTAATACTTCCCCAATGCTCAGTACTAGATTACTGGGTGCTCCACATAGCACCAAGTCGGTGTAAAAAGGTTACCAAGGCTGCAAAAATAATATAGAAGGCGGCAACTGTATAACCAGGAGTGCAAATGTATTAAATGTACAACTCCCAGTATGAGAATTGAACAAGAATCCATATAGAAGTTTTTTCCTGAAAGAGAAGGAGGTGATAATACATTCTAGATTTCTGAACCACATGCTGTATTACTAACTTTAAGTCATTTAAACTCCACTTTTTTGCATAGATGAAAGAAATCAAGATTCAGCTATGCTTTAAAATTGTATTATTCTACGGATAAGTAATGTTGGTGTAGGGCGTAGAACTGATTTCATGAACAAGCCTCTGAAGTTTTTATTCCAGGATTACCACCAAGCCTGTAAAGAAGCTAAATTCCTTTGCTTTTCAACCCTGTATTATTGTTGTGTTTGGAACATTTAGTTTTCAGATAAATATTTAGTTGCAGAGTCTATGACACTGGCTAAGACTGATCTAGTTTGGACCCTTAGAAACATAGATCCCAGTTTTCTTCTCTCTTGAATAAAACTCGGGGAGAACAAATACTTAAGACAAATCCCCATTTCTGTTTTCTTTTGAAATCACTCAGGATTAACACCATTGCTGCTTTAGAGGGCATGAAAGTGAATTAGCCTTTGAGAAAAGAAACACAAGAAAATGCTGTTGTTCTGTTTCTATGTTGTTGTCGCATACATATTCTTTTCTCTTCTTTTCTAGGCACAGATAATATATGAATATAAAAATGCATAAAAAATAGTGACCTTGTTATCTGTCTTCAACCCTGCACTATTTTTCTTATATTTAACTTTTCTTATATTTAACTAATTTCTTAATTAGTTAAAAAATATATGCCTGATCCAGACTATTTTTAATTTCTCAAACTGTAAAGAGCTCCCTCCACTTTTTTTTAATTATCCTACAGCTTGCCATCTCCCTTTGCAAACAAGTGTTTCGTTATACGATGTATGCAATTTCTGCTCCTTAATTACCTCTCATTACTCCTACTTACACTCTTGCTCCATTTCCTAAATAATTTCTCCTGAACCTTGCTGTCTTCTCCCTTAAATATTTGCACAATTGACCTGTGTCCTTGTCTGTTCTTAACTAAGTTAGGTTTTAGTAACAATAAATCAATCCTAAGGAATCAATCACTCCCAAGTAACTGTACTGAGAACTGTTCTTTGAACTTGTATTCTACTTTAAAAAAAATGTCCTGAGAGAAAGAGTCTACTATCAAAGCCTTACAAAGATGAACTACTTTCTTTCTGCACCATGACACCAGGATCTGGACTTTCTCATTGGCATCTCTCATAGCAACCTCGTGTCTCACCATTTGCTTGTTTTATATTTGCATTACTGTGGGATATAGAGCTATACCTCTCTGAGGAAATACTTTTCATTTGTCCAAGCTGGTTGTAGGGTTCTGGAAATTACTTCTATTGTCTTGATCTTGCTCTGTCTCCACTACTATTTTTAATGTTTTCTTCATTTGCAGCAGTGACAAATTTAATTTACGTTCACCTTCATCTCCCAGATCACTCATATTGTTAAACAAAACTCTCTGTTCATTGTTGTTTGTTTGTTTGTTTCTTTTCCTTTTTTATTCAACACATACCAGTTATGTAGGGAATTACTTCTTTAAAAATGCAGTTAGAATTTAGAACTTTGACAGTACTGTGACTGTGACAGATTAAAGGGTTTAACAAGACATAAATAACACAACTTTATGTACAACATATTTGTCAAACACCTTTCATAACAAATACGTTGGAATCCAACAGCAATCCCTGTGCCACAAGAATAGGCCTCATCTCTTCCCAATTTAAACTACTGCTGAATAGTAGTGCCCTTTGTTTATAGGTGTTCAGCTAATTTTCAGTTCAAAAGAGAAGAGTCTATCCAAGCTAATTCCATTAAGTCTTAAAATAAAGGCATTTTCTATAAATATAAAGTTAAATCCAAAGCCTTTATAAGCTAGAGTTAGTACAAGATCTTTCTTTCCATGGCCTTTAATCCTGTGTTTCTGCCAGTCTAGGGAGAACTCCGTCTGAATGTGCTAACTCCCTCCATCAGCCAAGCTGTTGATTTCATTCTGTCACCAATATTTTCTGAATAACTTTTGTTAAGCTCAGAGAGATTTTTTTCCCACTTGTTTTTCATCCCTGGATGACTGACCAGGCTTGGCCTACCTATACAACTTCTTCTCCATCCCTGTTGGCTGATGCAATGGCCACAGTGTAAGACAGCAGGATATATTTATAATATTCTGAAAGGTTAACGTGGCTTTTTATTTAATTGGCAGGCACTGGGTCACTGGCAGTTAATATATTTTCCATAAATATCTATATAATGATATTAATGAAGTGTAAAAGTTAGTGGGCCCACAGGAGAAATGATGGGAACCCACTAAGACTGAACAAAAATCTGCACGTCTTACGCACTTCAAGCTAGAGACAAAACCCAGCAAAGGCAGTGGAGCATCTACCTCCACTGTACATGGGAACTTCCCTACAGCCCTGCACCTGCAGGCTTAGATCTAGTTTTCATCCTCATGGCCTAGGGAAAGCTTGCCTCTCACCTTTCTTCATGATGCATTTAAGCCATCATGTCTCAAAAACATCTTTGGAAGTAATTTGTACTTGGATGGTGTAGGACATGAAATGGAAAGAGGCTGGATGTCTGTGTAAGCCTAAAGCTGATTGCTAATTCGTCACCCACATATCAGCTATCCCAGAATCATTAATCACCAAGACTGGTACATGACAGCTTCAGAGCTTTAAGAAAAGGAAAGCTGGAAATAGTTTTGGAAAGTACTGAAGGAGTTTATTTTTCTTCCAGCAAATTTTCCCCCTGTAAAACTGGTTCTGAATACATCACCCACACATGCTTTCATAATTCTAGTAATATTTTCCATTTATTGGCATGAGGTTCAGGATAAATTGGCTTTGTTTCTCCTCCCCACTGCCCCTGAGGAGTTATTCGTCCACAAGAAGTAATGGGCAAAAATATTTAGCAGTAAAGACTGAAAGTTTAGCTGCTTATCTAGAAAAACAGGGCATGCCTGAAGTCATGGCAATGAAGTCACCAGAGAAAGCAGACTTCCTTCTGAGCCAACTCTGAACCACTGTTCCCTTCTGGTTCTCTGTGAAGAAGGAAAAGGAAGATATAAGCCAACCTTTTCTGAACTTCAGAAATGGCTATTTCTTTTGCCTCTGGTGTCTTTTTGCACAGAGGAGCAAGCCCAGCACTGCAGCTGCAGGTAGCCTGGCTGTTTCTGGCTGTGCAGTGCTAGGCTAGCCCATAGCCTGCTCTGGGTAACATCTGGTATGGTCTTGATACGCTCCATTCTCTGTGTTGGCTAATACAGATGAATTGGACTTGAGCATTTCATGTTCAAAACCTACATGTCTTTCAATTTTCATAAATCCACCTCCACAGATTCTACACAGATCTAGAACCCTATGTTTTTAAGGTAGACCCTCAGGCTTTCTTCCTAGCACTCCCCTGTGCTCCTATTCCTGCCTGCTGCTGTTTTTCTGGGCATTGTACTGCCACAGCTGGACTGGTTTTGTTCTTACCTAACAAGCCCTGTCACATGCCAAAACAAACCTCCCCTGGGGTTCCTGTACCTTCCTCCTAAGCTGTTAGTGCACTTTGCCAGGTACAGTGCTGCTGTGTTTGTAGAAGCCTGCCCTGTCTCATCCCCTCCAGCTGCCACATCCTCCATGACCCCTGAGGAAAACTCTCCTGGTCTGTCCATATAACCTCTCTGGTTTTCATCCCCGCACAAAGCTTTCCTTCTAGCCCAGCTTCACTTTATTAAGGCAATATTGCCTGTACTGCCTATGCATAAAGTGTTCAGTGTTGCACCGTGCATTTGAGTGGAGCAAGTAATGCCCCAAAAGGCTGACTTTAAATTATGTAACATACATGTTTGGAAAATTGCATTTTATTAGCAACATGACTTTTCTATGTTTGAAAATTTGATTTAAAGTTTTTTTCCTCAGCAGTTGTGGTGAGACCATTCAGATTATATGTAGAAGCAGTGCGTGTGATGGGAGTCGTGACTTACAGAATCTCAGAATTCAAGGAAGACTGAATTGCTGAGGAAAATATTGAGACTGAAAGTTAGTATCTTATAACTTCATTGTGTACCCACAGTCTTAAACCATAGACAAGCATTTGCAACCAGCCTTAAGTCTCTCTCTGATCAAAGTTTCTTCAGCTGCATTGCTTGTCTCAATGCAAGTATGTTCACAGTGAGAAAATATAGCTTGTGCTTTACACAAGGTTAGATCAGATTAATGGTCATTTCCAGTCACAAAAGCTATAAGGCTGCTCTTCTCCATTGCTGGTCTTTGAAGAATTTTTGACAGAGTTTTCTTAAAGCAGGGCTGGCTTTTGTAACACATGGCGAAAATGTTGCAGTGGTAAGGGAGAGGACATTCTGAAACACATGTAGGGATGACTGAGGTCTGCAGCAAATCTGGCATGTGTGGATGCATTAGATCAGAAGTATCTGCACTGTGGAGTCCTGCACCAGACCAATGTACCTGCACTGGCAGGTCTGCACTAGACCAATGTTCTCTCAACTGCTGTAGCATTTTTTGTTTATGACATCCCACATGAGCAGGGTTAACTTCATGAAAAAATCCTGCAAAGCTACAGCATTGCACTGTTTTGGCTTCCTCTAAAGAACCTATCTGACAATTGACAATGGATATAAACACCAGCTTCTTAGGGATTGTCTTTTGCGTTGTATATTAATGTAGGATTTGCACAGCAGGATCTAGATCTATTAAAAATCCTAGAAGTAAACCCACACAAATACTACATAAAATTTATTTACATGGATCAAAAGTCTCTATCAAAATTCCTGTCAGTTCTGTGAAGCTACATTTGGGATTAATTTAGCCTACTACTATTATTTTCACATCTGAACACATCATAAAATCTCTATAAAGACATAAATTAAATGGGAAAGAGGAGCACAAAAATTATTTACTATAAATTATGAAATAAACTAAGATAAAACAAGATAGGAAAGTAATCTCTGCACAGATGAACCACTAAAATATAATTAGTGACACTCTGCGAAAGACGGAATATACCTGAAATAGCTTTAACATGTCTTGAATAAGATATGATCTTGGCTTACTTTTAAAATCCCCGTTCAGCTCAAACAAAAAAAAAAAAAAACAAAAAAAAAAAAAAAAGGAAAGTAAAGGAAGAGAAAACATGTCAGAGAGATTGGTCTATGACTGGAAAGCTGAGAAGATTACTAATGGCATAATGAAACTTTCTGTTATAGGTTACTAGTCTGAAGGCAGTCCAGTATCATGGTACCCCAAAGCACTGTTATTTCATATTTAATATCAGATGGTGATGGATGGATGGCCAGATGGAAGGAAGGAAGGAATTGGAAGCCCAGGATTTAAAACCATGATTCCCTAAGTTAGGCTGCTAAAACAATGACCTTATTTTCAAGTCATGAATCATTGCTGGTCTTACTGAATTGGACTCCCACCACTTCTCTGCAAACTCACTAAAATGGATTTAAGTTGTCTACTTTCAAAAGCTAGACAATAACTTAAAGTTGTATTGTCCCTTTCCATAATGACGTGAACTGAACTCTGGATTTTATGTTTGCTATGCACAACTATATATGCTGTAATTTATTTTCATTTAATTAAATGGCTGGAACTTTCTAAATTAGAGAACACAGTTAGGAGCCTATACACTTGAAATTATGGAAATGAGGAGAAAGACTATTTCCAACATCTCTAGTTCTGTTTGTGTGCATCTCCACATCACCTGCCTGAGCGCACAGTGACATTATCAGCATTATATATGGCAATCACTTAAATATACTTCTCCCACCAACTAGAACTTTGCCAGAAGTTTATCAAAGTCACTTAGCTTTAAAGTACCATAGAAAAAATAAAGAAGGTCTTATGCTATACCTTGAAGGTAAAGTTCATATAAATCAGACCCATCAGCAGAGCCTGATCTCACCTGTCAAGGTGGCACACAGGAAACAAAAGACAAGTCTCTCAGGACAAAGACCTACTGGATGTTATAGACTGAAATGAACGTGCTTGAATTGCAAATCAGAAGCCAGAGTGGCCAACAGAAAACAGTTGGAGCTACTGAAGCCTCATGTGTCTCATACAACTAGTTACACATCCAGCCTTGTTTTATTACTGGCTGGTGCTCACATAAGCTCCTCAGCTTGGCCCTATTTAAGGAAAGCAATTGTAATCCACTTTGGGACGGAGTTGGCATCAGTGTATGCAATGAGATCCCACAACAGTTAAAAAATGCTTTAATCTGCTAGCTAAACAAAGATGTGAAGGGTCTCTTTGCTACAGCCATTACTTGAGACTTCAGCAATTGGGAATTCAAGAGCACATCTAGGAGGCTGAACTCGTTATGAAACAGCAGACATGCTGCTTCAGATGAGAGATCACACACAGCACCAGCTAGATCTCTCAAGATATCCTCATCAGCCAACTTCACCTGTCTTGTGCTGCAGGAACGCTGCCAGCTTCCCCCTCTCATAGCCTGGCTCCAGGAATGCACATTTACCACTTAGCTTCATGACAGAGAGCGTGTTACAAAGCTGAGCATCACCCCACAAAATGACATTGCTTCTTAAAATACACCACTCCTCCCTCTGTCGAGCTCTTCCCTGTTCATCAAGCAGTCATGCCATACTTGAAAGAAATGTATGGATAATCAATCAATAATGCCAGGCTGTCATCCTTCAAAAAGTCACACCGCTGCATGACGCCTTATGTCTGAATGGTATCAAAATTCATCAGTTGAAAGGGCCAAAACAGTCATCAAAACTGGTTTTCTATATGATTTGGAAAAGGCTATTATGAGCCATCAAGGAAACCCAGTTTCTGTATCCATCCTGTACCTGTAACCGTATTGAGCAGGCTCAAAGGAAGAAAGCAAGTGTTAAACGATGACAGAACAGCATCGTTGCTATTTTGAGTTAAAATTAGTTATCCCAGAAAGGGTGGTTGAGGATTAATGTTTTCACCATGCTCTGCAAATGCAAAGACTTATGAGTTATAGATTATGATAAAAATACTCACAATGTTCCTCATGTGTTTCAACATTATTGTCAGGCGGGTGCTCTCATAGGATATGACTAATTGTACTCCAGGCTTATAATCAGTTGACTGAGGACCTAAAAAAGGCCAGATAGTTTGATATTTTAGATAACAGCTCAGCAGAAGTACAACTGTAAAATAATCACAGTACACTTGAAATAATAGATAGAAAAAACCCAAACAACTTATTGCATATTTAAATTAGGGATGAAATTAGGAAACACGGATAAGGAACATGATAGAAGAAAAAAGTCTGACATGCAGTACTCATTTTCTTTCCTGTTTATGCATTGACAGTGAGATTTTTTGTTTTCTAATTGCCATTGATCTGAATTTCAGTGGGAAATTTATGCTTGAGTAACAAATAATTGGGGGGCTTTTTCTGGAAATCATTGATGACACTAGTCAGTATTGTTGCAATTCTGTCTGTCTGAAAACACTGGATTTTTTTTTTTTCAGATCCTAGAAGAAAAAAGAAAAAAAAAAAAAAGAACAAGTTACCAGACCAGTTCCAAAACAACTGTTACAGAAATGACATCTATATCTATCATATATAAATTCTCCCTTCCTTAATCTGTATTTTTCCTGTGCCACGCTAGTTTTCATGCAACCCATTGCTTTCACAGATTTTTTCTATCAAGATGCATTTACGGTGTTTGAGTCTGTTCCCACTTAAAAAAACATTTTTCAGTGTTCAAGCAAGAAAGATCAGTCTCATAATGAGGAAGAAATGACTAAGCATATCCTGTTCCTTCTTTCTGCTGGCGGCATTGAGCCAGCTGTCTTCACTGCCAAAAAGGTGTGTCCTTGAATTTGGGTAGGTAATGTGGCTCACCTGCTCCACGGGGACAGCCGGCAAAATACAGATGGCTTTTACCACAGTATACCGGGCAATGGTGAAGACAACAACCTCTTCTTGCTATATATCTGACCTTCTTATTTTGCAGTGTTAAGTCTGAACAGGGTGCACATGAACCATTTTGCACCACTTGGTCGGAGACTAGGGGACCTCCCCCTGTGTTCATCATCAAAGAGAGTCCAGACATTGCCTGTGTAAACTAGCCTGGTTTTACTTATGCAAACAGGGCTTCATTTAATTAGAACAAAGCTGTATTACAACTAGTACTATACACTTACTGCACTTGGGAAAATAAGAACTCAGTCCTGCTAACCTTATGACAAAATAGTGATCTCTGATGAGCTGGGCTCTGTTCTGCCTGTCTCCCTGTTAAAGACGTAGCTGACCTTGAGACCTCAGACAGAAAAGTCCTTCTCCCCTGCATGCACGTTGGGATCTGCCACTGACACACCAGCCTTAAACCCAGTGCAGGGTGAGATAATGACATGAGACAAAACACTATAATCATAATCAATTCTTTAAGTAGTAACACATCGTTTAAGAAGCAGAAGGAATGAGAAAGGACAATGAGAATGAAAGAACTGCCATCACATGAGGGTTATGCACGAGCAAGAAAGGGCTTTTTAGAGAGCATCAGGACTGCTCATCCTCAATAGCAGGCAGGATTCCCATGTCTTCCTTTCAGCCTCAGTAGACACCTGTGCACTCTGTCGTGCTCTTGCTCTCTCTTTCCCACAAGTGCACCAGAGCTCTTACAGGCAGGGTTGTGAGAGCAAGAGATCAAACTCCCTTTCCTCGGCCTTTACTCTGCTGTTGAGTAGAGGAGGCAGGAGAGGGGAAGTTATAATGAATAAGCCACATTGGCTGTATTTTTCTGAGGAAACCAAATGTGTAATCTCTGGAGTAAACAGAGGCTAAAATAACTACTAGGCACATAGAATTACAGTGTTGTCGTGTTCTATTGACAGCCAGAGAGCTAGTGCAATTACCATTTATCCCAAGGAAAGAAAATTCAAATTAATTAAAAATAACACAGTGTGTACATACAACTGCCATAATAGACATTTTCCAGGCAGCCTGGATATCAACACTTCTGAGTTTCTGATGTTAGGACTGGAATTTTAGAATATGAAGCCATCTCCAATTTCTTCCCTTTAGAGACTACAAAAATACATTTTTAATCACATCCTAATTAGGGAAGGGCCTGAAACAGGCTCTTGAAGAATTGCAATCTTATGAAGAAATCACTAAGCTGGGACTTAGAAGACTGAGGTGCAGGTCTTCATTTGTTATTCTCCTTTATGAACTTTGACAAATCACTTAGCCAGACTGTACCTTATTTCCTTTCTCATTGTATGCAAATAAGGACAAGGAGGGATAGGGGATAAAACCTCCATGAACCAGACAAAGCTGAGTGTGTTCCAGGGTAACAAAAAGTCCACAAAAATCGATTCTTCCCACCATCATTTAAAGATATTTCATCTTGTTTTTAAGTTGTGGGTCCTTTTTCCTTTAAGCTGCAACAGCAAAGGTGGAATCCTAGACCATTAAACACAGTGTAACACAAGGGGAGTTGTGTTTTGACATAAGGTTCACTGGTGGGGCTCTGCTAATTTTGTGAATTACAGTGGGTCATCCTGAGCAGTTTAGCAAGAGCAGCAGATTTCAGAGTTTAAATTACATCATCAAAATTCAGCTGAACACCATGGCTTTCCTCTCCTACCAATACTACCAGTGCCTTTTTCTGCATTACTTAAGTTTTACGTTATGACTGCTTATTATATCCAGTCAAGGAATTTCTCTGCGGGAGTGGATATTTTCATTTAAAAAAAAAAAAGAAATGCAAATCAGTTTCTAACCAAGCTGAAAATAATGAAAAACATGGGAGGGGAAAATGCGTTTCTAATTTACTGTGTAAAATGAAGTCTGAAACAGACACTATGGGCATGACTTTTACTAAAATATTTGCTTTTTCTGTATAGTAAGTTGAGTACTAATGGGGAAAAAAATTAAAAGGAAGGAAAAGAAAAAATAACAGAGTGCAGGGAATCTGATAAACAGAAGAAACTTATATTGCTTATATTTCATAATAGAAGACAGTTACTGTTAGCTACACTCAGCTGTTACATTTCAGGTTTTCCCACATTCAGTGCTAAATCATAGTCTCTTTGAAGTCCAGGTGATTTTAGCTTCAAATGATAATGAAATACACATACAATAATTACTTCCAGTCTATCCAGCTTGGGCAGATGGACTTGAGCTCAGGCCCTGCATTTTTAGGAACTGTCATGCTCTACTTGCACTCCATTATAGGCAAACACCAAATGCTGGTCTGTTGCAGATACACGAAAAAGCTCCACTAACTTCAGCTGAAGCAAGATTTCTCTCCCAGGGGCTGATTCTTTGCTCGCTGGTGTCAATGCAAAAGCTGTCAAATACCAAACGAGGACCCTGGTGTGCTTGTAGCATTTTGCTATATGACTTGTTCCCGTGTGTCCCAGCACTCTGCAGTGGAAGTCAGCCACCAATCCCTACCGCAGAAAACCTCAAACACTCTGCCAGTTTGTAATCTCTCAAACTATAAACACTAGACAACTGTGGGTCCTTTCTTCTTTTTCAATGACAAAATTAAGGCAATCAGTGCTCAAATTTCTACCAAAGGTGGAATGATCTTCAGAGTAGCCAAGTATGCAGTTCTTTTCTTTATCTATATGGTCTTTTCTATCATGTTGGAGAGCTACCAGCTTATATTCTATCATGCGTGCAATGTTTTCATTAGCAGCATTTTAAGAGAAGTGCTGCATTATGCTTTGCACAATGTATGAGAACTATAAACAGTGAGGAAGATACTGCACAGAAGACTGACAAAATCAGTTTAATAATACATTGCATTTCACATGTGGATGGCAAAGCATTGTGAAAACACTGATTAACTAAGGGTCAGAGCACTACCTTTAGGGAATTAAGTATTATTCTGTATTCTGCACCCTCATATTTTTCTTAGACCTTTCTTCTTGGTGACAGCCAGTTTTAACATCTGGCACCAAAGGGTACTGGAACTTGTTTGGTTTTCCAGGGCCAGGGCTGAATGCTCCAAGCCAACCATCTGCCTGCTTTAGGTACAGCTTGGGTTTGTGAGCCTCCAGTGTACCCAGCTTTAGATAGTCAGCTGTAAATACATTAACTACCTCACTGGTTTCATCCCACAAGCCAGCAAGAGGTGCTTATGGCCAGCAAAACAGCCTAAATGTAACTGAAGTAGGGAATGCAACTTGTGGCAACAGCTTTACATTGAGGATGAACAACTGCAGCAGATTGAAACACTACATAACGCGAGTGAAAAAAACCTTCTCTCTTCAGGGACTATTCATGAGGACTGCGATTCTTTATGGAGAGACATACTGTATTGTAGAGGAATGAAGCTGGGTTAATTATCATTGATAATATGTAACTGTGGGCTGGCTTCAGAGGTGGTGGGATGGTTGATGTAGACAAGGTGCAGCTGTGGTTGTTCTGTTAAGAGGTTGGGCAGGCAATGAAGAGAGAGCAGCTGAGAAAGAAGCCTGTGCTGGATGAGGAGAGACTAGGAGAAGGCAGCAGAGGGACTGGCATGAAGAGTATGTTGGTATGAGATGGTAAAAGACCTTGTTGCAGCTGGCTAGTTTAGAGAGTGCTGTGACACTGTATGAGAGCCTTTTTGGAAAGCTTGAATCTTCCCTTAGAAGGGCACAGAGCCAGTTTCTCTACTATGCTAAATGGACAGAAGCCCATAGGAATGCATGGAGTCCTAATCAGACGTGTCAGAACTGGACCTGAGTTGTGCACTGCTCTAACCAATAGCAAAGACTTCAGGGTTTTCTAACTTCAGCAAAACAGGCAATTATTAATATTTTCAGGAGATATAAACTCAAAAAAAAAAAAACCAACCCAAGATTGACATAAAAATGTTTTTGACAGATTTTCTTCCTTCCTTTTTTAAAAGGCTGTCTCTGAAATAATTCCTGATATCTTCTCTCACTCCCTTGTAGTAAGCTTGGTATAATGAAATGCTGACAATATTCAGTATAATTCAAAATTCACCCCACTGGGAGTACTGAATCAGTATTCATGTCAAAGTAAATTTAGCACTGATTTTTAATCTCTTCATTGCTAGGAGCACAGCACAAATTCATAAATTTTAATTTTTATTTTACTTTAGTAAGAGTAATTACCTATAACATTTATAAATTAAAGCAGTGTAAGAGAAAGATGCTATCTTGATCAAAATTCATAACCTGCTTCTACTGGGCATTCATTTTATTTTATATTGATCCTAACTAAGAGACAGATGATTTGCTTGTGTAAAGTCTGAGAGAGAAATCACCAGATTCACGGAAAGCTACAGCCCATATTAAATCTGTGTTTTTCTTCAAAACAAGCAAAACCTAAGGCCCTTATAAGCTCATAAAGCAATGAAAGCTGTGGGGGCAGGATGTCTTCTTTTCATGAACATTGTCTCTCTCCTGCAGGCTCAGTGAAGTTAATTCCTGCCCCAGACTGACCATGGCATTACTACAGGGCTTACTTTCAAACCAAGAGTGTTTCAGGGGACCCTCAGCAAACAAGAGCCTCCAGGGCCACTGTGCTCTTCCCAGCAAATCCTTGTTTGCTATCTGGCAGCTTGGCATGATCAGCCACCTCCTGCCTTAGCTGGACTTGTGTCTTCTCCTTCTCACAGAATGGATGATAACAGGTTGCAGCATGCCATGCAACAAAGTTCTATGTGAGCTAGCATGGGTACGGCAGCAGCCTAACTCCAACAACAAGGGGTGAAGCAAAAACTAACTTATATGAAAATAATTTTTCAGGTGGGTAATTAGGACATGCATGTCTGGTCTTCCTCCAATAGCTGAGCTAGCTCATTTACAGCTAAGCTGACCTACTTCCACAGTTCACTGCAATCGATGGTCACCCAGGTGCATTCCCTTCCTCTCTGACCAGAAGCGGTGCCGTACCCAGAGCAACGCAGCCCATTATTCTTGTTCTCTGTTTTTACCCACTGGATCCTGATTTGGACCACGTGTGCTACTGGTATTCTATAAATAAATGATAGCAATTTGTTTTCTAGGCCAAAGGGAGGTAGGTTTTTTGTTTGTTGGTTTGTTTGTTTTCTCCTGTGTTAAACAGAAGTTTTGCCTGGAGTCTAGAACTGAAGTGTCCAAACTTTAAAAGGTAGAGTTCCTGAGCACAGAAAAACAATCCTTCTGTAACCACACTGCTTGGGGCCAGAGGCACATTAATGTCCCCCAACCAGGTTGTGACCTTCACCTCCACCAACTGTAAAGTGAACCAGCATATTGGGTTACCTGTCACGTAGCTTTTACCGAGCACCCGCTGAACATATTCTTACCTCTGTTTCTTTATTCTCTTCTCTGATTTTGATGCCATTGACAAAAAAAATAAAAGCTTACCCTTCAGACCATATCGGCCTAGGACACCACTGTAGGAATTATGAGGTTGTAATGTATTTCTCAACTTTATTACAGACTCAGTTCATGCTTTTACATGAGACTTTTGCACCCAGATTCTCTGTGATAATTAGGCACCTAAATATTAGTGAAATGTCAAAATCCTTCTAAAGACCTGGGACTTTAACTCCTTTATGCCTCAGTTCACTCTCACACATCTGCATCTCTGGTTAGAGAGCCCATGGGCCCAGACTACATGTTACATTTGTACTTTGGTTTGGATTTTCTGTGACAAGATTTAGCCTTGTATATTCCTTACACCTAGGACGTCTTTGCATTATCTCCTCGTTCCTTTGCAAAAGTTAGAGCAACCATTAGTAATTTCCAATAGTCATAATGGATTTAATATGATAATGGCATGCCCTAATCAAATAAACTCTACACAGGGGGAATCTTCCAAAGGCTGAGAAGCCAGAATGGGATTTATTTTGTTCTGATGGATTAAAAAAAAAAAAGATGGTTCCAGCAAAAGACATAATGAAGCCCTTGTCTGCAGATGGATTAAATTAACTTAATGGACATGCAAACTGAATATACAGAGATAGTCACACTCCTTTCTGAAATATGGATAACTGGTGATCTTGGAAACTATTTTATCCTATGAAGCACATAACAACCAGCTGAACTGTTGTGGTGCAGAGTGCAGGTGCAGGCTTCTTTATGTGACTTTATTTTGCCTAAAACCTGACTATAGAAGATTATTTTCCATGCAGAACTAGCACAGTGGAAAACAATAAACATTCACAGTTTACATTTTACGGTTTATGCTTTGGCTCTTAATGCTGTAATGCCAGAGATTAGGTTAAATTAGGTGCTGAACAGACGAAGGAAATGGGTTAAGTATTTAGATAGGCTAAGGGAACAGTGCAGAATCTCATTTAGTAAGAAGTGAATTACACTATCATTAATAATGTATGCCTAGGCATTACCATAGTGTTCTGTTATTTACCTGCTCCACTCATTGTGAAAATGACTTTAGAAGTCATCCCTGATTTTCTTCACCTGTCCAAGCACACATTGTGCTGACTCAGATCCTTTCTTCCAGATTCTTCTTGAAAGATTTTGTTTTGTAAAACAAGAAGCCTGCCACAGTTTGTATAAATAAACTTTTACTTTGCATATAGGTATGTTTATTAAAAAATAGATGAAGCAAGGCAGAGGACAATATGTCAAAGTGAAAGAAAGCTACAAGTCACACTAGGAACACATTTTCAGAGGCATTGAGAAATCAGGAATTATTTGTTGGTAACTTTATGTCTTCCAAAAAAAAGAGCAAGCCACCTAAACACTTTAGACTCACCTTTACATTATATATTTAGTATTATTAAATAAAAACTTTTCAGAAAAGAAATCAGATTGGTAATCCACATACCTAAGGTCACAGATGATGAATCTTCTGCCAAGGTATCTTTGGACCAATTCAGGAAGAAGCTGAGTACAAGCTTATTCTAGAAGAAAATAGAAGTATTTTAGGGAATATCATATGTTGTGCTCTGTTCCTGAAATTATTCCCCTCCAAGCAGAGTGCTGGTAGGTTTCTACAGTATATATTAGAGTTAGCAGTAGAGAGGAGCCTTTCCCCTCTGATCATGGGCAAGGACCCCAGGGAATGATTTCTTCTCAGGCAGAGGGAAGATGATGGTGCTCCTTACCACTGGCTCAGGGATGCTGCATTTGTGCCTACCTGGCCCCTTTCTGTCAACGTAAGCCATAGATTTGCATTCTTCCTTCCTCTCCAGTGGCTCAGGATATGTATTTGCAGTTGCAACAACATTTACAGAGCAGCCCATCAGTGAAACAAATGCAGGAGAACATCTTTACTATGTGTTGTGTAGTCAGCATGAAATTTGCCCTTGGCACTGTACTGACCTCAGGCTTCTGACCTAACGTGTGCCTCCCTGAGGCATAGATACTGTGCATACCTCCCTCACAGGGCAGCTTAATGGACACTCACACTGAAAAGCTCCATACAGAGTTAAGTCCTACCAGAAACCAATGGGGAGTGAAAGAGATGATCATATTTTGCCATCCTGTTTAAAAGAGTAATCCACATTATATACTGCACTATAACTTCTATTTTTATGTACTGACCTGTACTGCTCTAGTGAACATATATAACAGGTAGTTACATTCAGCTGTAGAGAATTAAACAATAAACGAAATCCCCAGATTTGAGTATTGTGCAAGGCAATAAAAAATGTGAATTCTGAAATAGACTCATATGATTCTGAATCAAAGGTGGACAGTAATTGCATTTTATTAGCTTTTTTCATACAGTCGTATTTCAGAACGGCCATTCATTAAGATGGTTAGAATTGCTACATTCATACTAACATTACTTGGACTGACACTGTAATGAATGAGTAGAACAAGAGACTTTTCAGATTCTAGCATTAAAATGTCACCATTGTTTTTTGCCAGGCTGTGGAAAATAATGTGTCTCTTATCAGCAAGATGTACTTCATGTAACATTTGTCTTATTTCAATTAGACAAGATGTGGCATGATTTGTGCAAGGAAAAAAGAGAAGGAAGCATTTAGTGACAAGCACAGCTAGTGAGGAGTTAACATGTGGTTACAGCAGACAAGAGGAACAAGACGTGTATGTTCAGCATAGAGATAAGGTTTAGCAATCTGGATTTATTTTAGCAGTTGCCTTTTACTTTTCATTCTACTGTTTGGAGCTTTTCCTCCCACACTGATAATTTCTTTGAAAGAAAAAACAGGGGGGAAATAAAAGGATAAACCAACAGAATTGTTTTCTTTGAAATAAATGACAAATCCTTTAGCTATTAGCAGTGGACCGCCAATATACCTGTCTCTTCTGAGCATGACTAAGTATTCTCTCATCTCATGTAGATAGCTTACAGGGGAAACAGCATACACCTGCTTTAGCTTCCAGTAGCTTTAAACAACCACGTTATTCCCTATGGGACCTCCATTTGCTCTTTCAGCAAAAGTCCCAAGTGTGGGAAATCTCAGGGGCTGAAAGAGTATATTTTCGGCAGCTCAGCCTTTATTTGACAGCATGAAAATAAGCACAGAAACTTAAATAGCCCTTTAAGTCCAAAGATCTTGAGAGAAGTGGGCAGGAGGTGGAAGGAAGGATACACTAAATTGCTTGAAAGGGAAAAAATTCCACATGTAGCAATCTGGTTTTCTGCTTCCTCTCCACTTACTCTTTCAGCAATAAATTGAAATATATGAACAGAGAGGTTTGTAAGCAGAAAGTGCAAGGATTGTTTTAGGTGATAGTTCCAAATTCTCATTTCTAAAGGAGACAACGCTGACAAAAAACAGATGTTTCATTTAAGTACAGAAGTGGAATTAGCCCAGATCCTAAGTCAGGCATGAACATGACAGGTGTGTACACTGCTGATGCCACAGCACTGATTTTAAAGCTTGCTCTGTCTGTGTGTCCATTGTACTTAACAGGTACTGAAGTATGTGGGGAAGCAGCAAGGCCAGTGTTGGCAAATGGATTGCAGGGGCAGATGTAGCAGACAATCCTGGTCAAAGTGCTTCAAAGGCAATGGCGGAGTTCTCCTATGTGTTTGTGGCAATAAGCATTTTGCACACTCTTATTTATAAGTCAGTAATTTCTCCCTGAACTCTTTTAATCTGCCTGCTTCAGGAGTCCACTGTCTAGATTTTCACCAGCAAAATGTGTAAGTACCCTCTTAAGTTCACTCTTCGTCAGCAGACCACCAAAGCACATGCTGTACTTTTAGGTGATTCCTAAATTGATGGAATTCAATCAATTGAACCCCAGTCAATGGGACTGAAGTGTATGCTTATATCTAAGTATACATCTAATTACACTGTTAAATTACAGGCACATCAGAGCTTGGAACATATGTATGATGAAAAGCACACTGTATTTAGATGGATAGAGTCCACTTGTAAACAAGATATGACCATAGGTGGGAATCCTAGAGACCTTGTGACAGTCTTGGCAGATAGGCATGAGGATGACCATAAGCACTCACTTACCCTTTTTTTCCCCATGGAATTCTTTCCTTTAAATCAGTAAATGAAAATTCCCTAAAATAATGCGCATTTAGGGATTTTTAGGAAAGCCTCCTGTCATTTGTCTAACCATTCTTACCTAATAAGGCAACAATCTTTAGTAAGTAATGTTGCTATTTTCCCAGGTCACTCAATAATGTTAGCCTATTGGGAAGCAGCCAGGTATGTATGGGTGCACCAGTGTTGGTCTGGCTGGAACTCACCCATGGTGTTTTTCAGCCATTAAACTAAAAAGGGACAAATTCCACCTTCACTTACCCTAGGACACAACTGAAATAAGCAATTTCAGTGACATCGGGGGAGCTGGCACAGCCCTGCACTACTGTAGAATGGTAGAATTTGGCTGCTGCTCTTCATCAAGAGACTAACTAGAAGAGTACTCTGCTGTTAGTGAAACACAGCCTGATTTCAAGCTGCATTTAATTTTGTTACAAAGAAAAGCAACCTCTCCTTTGCTTTCAGCTTTCTTTTCAGCTGTGTTAGGGTAGATTTGGGGTCAGAGAACACCCATGCACCTGTTATACTTTAACAGGATGGAGAATCAGCAGGAAAGAAAGAAACCAGAAAAAGCTGACCTTGCTGCGGCTATTATAACTTCAGGAAAGGACAGCAGAAAATAGAGAGACTTTGAACCCTCCCCATTTTGGCTCTGCTGGATGCCTTGCTGCTGGAGTATGGGACTGGTAGGAGTTTAAGGGACCCACGTACCTTGGGTGCACTCTATACCACTGTGTTATGTACCTCTATATGGGTACTGTGGAAGTTATTTTCTCATCTCTGCAAATCTCAGGTAGTGCCAGTGAATAAAATAGAAATGAAATATGGGAAGCTCTTATCAAACTTGCTTAATTTTATAGTGTAAAACATTTGTCACTCTAGAACAACACTGTGGTCCTGGTTTTCACTGTATGCTTGAAAAGGAGTGAATGTAATTTACAATCACTTCCATTTACATCGTCTTTAAAGCCCTTTTACACAGCCTATAAGTCACTGTTTATAGAACCTATCCATACACTGTTGCTGTTTGCTTACCAGCTTGCACTAGGTCTATCTTTGGCCCCAAAGTCCTTAGTTAATTTGGATATTTAGAAAATTTCTATAGAGTCCGACCCCAATATACCTCATATCTTTTTACTGATTAGCCTACTGTGCACCTACCTGCACTTGCTCTAATCTTTGCCACCCCTCTCCCCATGATAAACAAACACCCTCAAACATCTAAGCCCACTGAACTTGAACACAAAATCAATCTATGTGAAAGATGCGGGACAAATAACACGTTCATTAAAGGCTACGTAGTTTTGCAAGGCCAGTATGCACATTTAGTGTCTGAGCTGTGTTACTAATACAATATCCAAAAATGAAATGCCACTTCTTTTAAATAATGAGAGTTAGGAAGAATATCTATAGAATGTTACTATCTGGTTGATGGTACCAAACACATGTGGTTGCTATATAAAACATTGCTTTAGATTCAGTTTTAGATTTTTCACTTGTAATGGCCAAGCCAGGTGCAAGTTGTGTTTTCAAGATAAGCATGAAGACATTCAGGTTTGTGATTACTGTTTGACACCAGGGCCAAGAAAAGATTAAATTAATGGAGCCTTACCTTGCTTTTGTGTCCCCAGGGAGTGTACAACCCTCCTACAATACAGCACTAAAATTACAAGCCACTAGGACAGCCCTAATTTATATGATATATTATGATATGTATGATAAGTTTGGGCTGCAATCTCCACTTGGGCCATCACTCAGCTGGAGTTAAGAGTGAAATAGAGAAAAATGTAAAAGTGGTTAGCAGCAGCTGCCTTTTGTCACAGATTTGATTTATACTTTGATAATGTATATTTTTGTCCTCCTCCATGTTACCAACCTTCAATTTACTGGTTTTTGATGCTTCACTCTTGGTGGCAGCACTTACTTGTTCTGCCATTTAATGAAGCAAAGCTCCAGGAGTCTAAACATCGTTGAGTATGTCACCTTGCTGATCTAGAAGACCCAGGTATTTCAACACATGCAGCTGATGAGCCAGTCAGCAATGGTGCAACTTTGCACAAAACTAAGTATTCTTATTGTGTTACCATATATATTGGAGTAGAATGAAATTAAAAAAGGTGCTAAGCCTGCTTTTGATCCTGCCCTAAATGACTCAATATGACAATAAGGTGCATAAACTTTTGCATTTTAGTGATTAGTGCAATGAATATAACTTGTTGTTCATGTATATAGTCTGGTGGTATAGTTATTTATAATCCAGTGTTACTCTGAATTTAGAAAAGCACTCCTATTCTAGGCACCTCTTCAATGAAGTCTAAGAGGAAGTAAATGTATTAAGTTTATACTCAAACTAAACTACAGACTTTTAAAACCGCTTTGAATAGGACAGGCACAAGCACAGTTAAGCATTTAAACTGGCCCAGTAGCAAATACCTCCATCAGCTGAAGTTTCTGCATTTATTGGATCTGACACTAAAATTCAGAGATAGAGAAAGGTGGCTTGAAGTTTCTATTCTTTAAAGAAGGGTTAAATGAAACATTTAATTCCATTTGAGCTACAGCGTAAATGAGAAGGCAACTATTTTCCACCTCTCCTTCGTTCAAACCATTTAGCAGAAAAGATCAGTGACATTCTGACCTACTCTTAATTACAAAACAATTTTCATAATCAGAACTTAGTCTGGACTAAAAAAGCATGCACTTAAGACATGACTGAGGAAAGAATTTGAGTATAATCCAATTCTTTCTTTATTTCAAGGGGTTTTAATTACTTATTTGGTAGAATCAAGCATATAGTCATTCCTGTGTGGACTGGACTAAACTTTTCAGGGCTGACATGCTGTCTAGTCAATCAGGGTAATGTGTTTACAGTAATAGCAAGGGTATTTTATAACAAAACAACGTCTCTTCTCTCCATCTCAGAGAATACTCCAGCATACCCTACAGCTACAATACAGCAATGATACCGTACAGGTATAATTAATCAGAAAGAAATGACTGTGTCAAGAAAGTGAAGGCAAACCTGTTCTAGAGGCAGCTGCTCTTACAAGATTTCTCCACAGATTTCTGAATTAATTATTTATTCCTACATAGTTTTACTATTATGGTGGTTTGGTAATGCTTGAGAACAGACAACTCACTAAATGGTTTTGGTCAGGTTCCTTAGCAATTTGAGAAAAAGGACAAATTTGACTGCAAAGTTGCCCAGGACATGAAGAAAGACAAAATAATTGTATTTATTTTTACCAAGAAAGCCTCCTAGCTTGTCTTTCCGCTCAGACTAAAACCAAGAAGACATGATGACACTTTTAAAAGAGTCATACCAAAGGAAAAAGTAAAAAAGAAGCCTTCAGCTGGGAATACAATGGAAATTACCCACTGGCTGGTCTCCTTGTTCTAAGTGGGTCAGAACACATCAGTTTTTTTCTCAGTTTCTCACATCTCCCAGCAGGAGAAGCATATTGAAGTAAAAATAATGTTTCAATGTTTATAGAGTATCAATAACTTTGAAGGTTATTATCTAGAATTGCAGGTTAGTTGCATGGTGGTAAGCAGAAAGATTTCCTGCACACAATAGCACTTTACAGATTGAAACAATCTGCTCATTACTCCATTTATTATCCTGCCCTCCAAGTAAGAACACCAGTAGCTGTGCAGCCCCCTTAGGCACAAAACTTTTCTTCTGATGGTTCTGCTATAGGCTATACCAGACTGGAACAGTTTTCAGGAACTGCATAGTCCAGCATGTCTGAATAGCCCCACTGGGCTGGCTCAGAGCCACTCCCCAACCAGACCTGTCCACAGTTCCCTTTAAATATCCTGTTCATGGTTGTGTCCCAGTGTCCCAGAAGCAACATGCTGGGAGAACTTGCCCAGCTCCACGGGTGCATGCTGTAGGGCCATAAAGAGAGGAGGAAAGACCTCAGGAAGGCCAGTGCAAGGCAGCATGCTCTGGATGGTTAGTAGCCCATGCACAGACCATGCAGCTGGAGGGAGAAAAGAGCTTCTGCATGTGACTGGGAAATGTTTTTATTACTATCCCAGGGCTTTAAGCAGTCTAATTTTTCAACCACAGATTAGGCTTCTATACAGCAGTGCTTGGCTCAAATTGAAAATCCATGTACCTTACAGCAGCCCAGAGAACAGCAGAAGATACAGAGCTCTTCATTTCTAGGTCACTGGCTTATATCAGTTTTTCCTCAGCTGTGACCAAAAAGTGCTAATTTAAAATAAACCCATGACCCTACTGTGAGTGGCAGAAATTGCACAACAATTAACCCAAACATGTGCAGTTTATTTGGCAAGGTCAGCCAAGGCAGCCAAGCACCCAAGTCAGCTGTCCATACAAAATCAAGTCTAAGTCTGTGAAACAGATATTATTTACCCTCTTCAGAAATCTTCTCAATTTCAACTCGGGGCACAGAAGTTAGAATCAGATCAATAAGAAATCTCCTGTTTTATGTATAGACAATTTCTTCTTTAATCTCCATTACACAGTCACAGCTGGGAAAGTCATATAGTTGGGCAACAAACCTTTTTATCCACCAGAAAGATATTTAAAATTTTGGAGAAAACAACAGCCTTTCGTACCCTTTTGTTACATCCTAGGCCATCTACGTTATTAAACCAGAGCAGCCCTGATTTGCACTCTGGCCCTGAGGGGACCTGGCGTGGCTCACCTGGCTGAGGCCCAGGCTCTGCAGGAGAACACGCCAACAGCGGACAGCAGGGTCAACGCACAAGCTCTTGCCTTGGTGCCCTTGAATTTACTGGCCTCTACTAGGATACAATGTAAAACATTGGTTTTTCCTGCCTGTCTGACAGCTTTCCTGACAAAAGCTGGTTGCTGGAAGATGGTTCTTTCTCTCAGACCCTGGTGTCACTGTCAGTAATTAACCATTCAACTCCCAAAGTGAAGCAGGGTAATAATTTAACATCCTCCTGGGGAGCACAGGGCCTGTTAGCTGCCCTTGGCCTGGGTTTTTTACAATGCTGCGGTGCTAAGGCTGTCCTGGGCCAGAGCATGGAGCCGGCGTTTGTTACCACTTCAACTTTCCATTTTGAAACAGGAGGAAAACATCAAATCTCAGGAAACAATTATGAATAAAAAATGAGAAACCATCAATTTTAATGGATACAATGTATTGTTCTGGTAATATTGAAAGAGTCTGGTTTCGATCTTACATTTGCAAAACAATTTCTACTTGTTAACTAAATTTTGAAATCAAAAGTATTTCTGGGCTGAAAGACTGGAACTTTTCATTTAAAAACTGTCAAAATCAGACTACACAATATTTCAAAACTTATTGCTTTTTTAGACATTACATTCCTTAGAACCTACTCCTTACTGTCAAAAATTCAGTGAATCACTGCTTTTGGATGGCAGCAAAGGAAGATAATTTTTTTTGAAAAAAATGCCCTGCCAGGTCTAATAAACTATTTTTCAGTCATTCATTGTCTTTTTCTTAAGTTCTGATTAATGCTGCAATGGATCCATCTCAAAAAGTCTGCATCAAAAGATGTGTCATTTATGTTCTGGGTTTTTTGGGGGTTTTTTTTTGTGTGTGGTTTGGTTTTTTTTTTTTTTTTCAAATGAGGCCATGGAAAGAATGGATCTTTTGGTACAATGCTACTAAAAGTCATATGCAAATAAAATAAATACTGGAAGTGCTCACATTAGCCAGTTTCCTCGATCCACTTAATAGTTGCTTTAGATAGACATTCAAATCCTTCACTCTCTTATGTTCAAGATCTGTCAAAGGTAAATGCCATGAGTGGGGAAACCTGCAAAAGAAGAATATTCGTAAATATAACTCTTGTACTGTATTTGATGAAAATATTTCCAGCTCTACTTAATAGAAGAAAGTTAACACTTTCTAAAAGGTTTTGTAGGTAGGGGAAGGGAGGGGAACAGTGTCCAGAAGACTGTTTACCCTTCTGACTCTAGTTCTTCTAATAATGTGCTGATATTCTGTTTCATATTATACTCTTTTCCTGTCTAAATAATTAAAAACATAATTTAAAAAAAAAAAAAAAAAACAACTAAAGGACACTTACTTGCACTTTGTGGTATCTAAATACATCTAAAAAAAATGGTCCTTTATGCTCCCAGGAGAACATTAGCCTCCCCACGCTTTGCGCTGTGCAGAGCACAACAGATCCCTGATCTCAGCCCAGGGCTCATGTTATACAAACTCTTACCACAGAATACTGAATATCAAAAGCTTAAAAAACAATGTAACATTTTATGAATATATAATTGCTTGCTTTTTTACCTCAGCTATTTAGACTGTATTTAGAGCTATTTAAGTTTTTCAGAGCAGGCCCCTGATCCCCTATGTAATTTCAGGCACTAGCGAAATAAAAGTAATATATGAAAACAAATGATGGTCATAATAACAATATCAATTCCCCAAAAAGCAATAACAATAATAATAGTAACGTTCTTGCTGAATTTTTATTAAGATGAATTTAATTTCAGTATAGTAAATAAACCACATATGCATAGAGCTGCCTTATGTAAATTTTCAAATGTTGTGGTGATTGAAAATGTCAAAACCCCACATAATGTTTTTCTTGAATCATCTTTGCATTTTAGAGACAACGCACATTAGATCAGTCAAAAGGTTAGATTTTTAACAATATACATAATCAATTTATATTAACCTTGCCCTGACAAGGACTATTTATCTCTCAGGGTGAAGCAGCATTAGAAAAGCTATCTGTGCTAAATTGCATGTAATGGTTTTATGATATGGTTTGCTAATATTTGGAATCATAATTAATATTATGCCTTATGTCCTTTAATCTATGTGATATAGAAAGGTAGAAGTTTTGATCTGATTGTGTTTTGCATTACAACACCATCATTAATAGTTAACTGTGTCTTGCCTACAAACCTTTTTTTTTCTGGTACAACCTTGTTTATCCACTAGATCTCAGGAGATCTATGAAGGCTTCAGAGAAATGAATAAAGAGCCATCTAGCAGTGCAATACGCTGAAAAGAGACACTTGGCTGGTCTTTTGAAAGGCGGCTGTGTAATACTGTGGGGAAGAATTCAGCACTGGTACAATTTAGTCTGCAATTAAAACAGCAAGGGACCAGGATGATAGCAGCATATTGTATGTATGTATGACCTTTTGATTATTTTTGCCTATAGCACTGTAAGATCTCAGGGCTCAGGCACTGTACAAATGAATAGTAAGAGGCAATTCTTGCCTTATGAAACTGCAGTGGCAGGACACATAATGAGGCAGGGGAGATGATATGACCCAGGATCATGACACATATGAGCTCCAGAGATAAAAATAGAGCCCAGGTCATTTGGCACACATAGATGGACTGTGAGTGTTCTGGGTTCCTCTGGGGCTCAAAAAGGACTTCTTTCAATAGATGGTAGGGAGGATCTGTTTATAAGCAGCTTAAAATTAATTAGACTGCATAACACAAAGAGAGGACTCTGGTGTAAAATGTAGGCCCTCAGAAGATACATCCTAAGACCAGTGGCCAAACAGAGGACAGAGAAACTGCTGAGTGTTAGCACCAGTAACTCTGCTGCAGGGAAGGACAACACAAACCTTGTGGTGGTGCTGAACAGTTCTTTAAATGATCTTCACGCTTTAGCTGAATTGCACCTATGGCTGAAACTGACTTTGTACTTGTGAACACACTTGTGTTAGAAAAGGTTAACTTCCCAAGCTCATTTTGAGCTTTGCATCTACCTTAAGTACATCAGAAAAATACAAACTTGCGCCACGCGCAGACATCCTGCATACCAGATTCCATTTCCTACTTACTAGCTTCAAGAGCAATCTGCATATAAATTATGTCACTTAAATGCCTTGTTGGATTAAAAGATTTTTGTCCTTTTAAAACCCAATAATTAAACACAATTAATACTCTGTCTGAAACCAAATAAAAGGGAAGGTGCTAGAGGGCAAGGGCTTGCTTGGGGCAGCTATGCTTTGACTTATAAATATGGGCTGAATGTTTAGATATCAATAGCAAAATTTCAGATGCTGAGAACTCTGAAATTTTGCCATTACTTTCTTGAAATATAGCCAGTATTTAGCACTTGTATGAAGTAGACTCATATTGCATTATTTCTTCCTAATGAGACAAGAATATATACAATTTCATGAATCAATATAAAGCAGTAACCAAGTCCTTTCTGTTAACATTTCCAATTATTCTAGTAATATTAGACATTTTACTTTTAAATCACATATTTTCAAACTGATTTTGTGGTCATATTATGGAACAAGGCTTTTTCCTTCCTTTGAAGCACCTGGCATCAACTTTGTAACACAGACAGGCTAATGGTCTGATATGGTATGGCAGTTTCAGTGATAACTTCCTATAAAGAAATAATTAGGTTTTTATTATTAGAATAAAATCTGGAACACATGAAAAGCCTCAAGCTGATGAAGTTCTGTTAGAAAAACCCCAAAACTTTAACGTTAAAGAACAGACATATAAAGAAACATCATAAAATGAATTACTTCAACACAGTCTTGGGGAAAGATCATACACTGACAGGTTACTGCTGGGATTGAATTATGACAATAAAGCTCTGCACCTCTTAGACACAGCCTCAATATATGCAGATTAACTCTCTGTGAATTCTGGAACTCTTTTGCAGTGAAAATGTTGTGAAGGATTTTATTAAAGGTAGATTTATCTGAAAAATGGCTAGTACTATTTTTGAAATTCACTACAGGGTTTCTGAGGTCTATGTATTTCTAAAAAGAAATATATTTTCCTTCAAAGGCCTCTGCTTACCACAGGAAAAAAATCATAAATAGGTACTTGTTAAATATTTTATTTTACAACCTAATAGTTTGCATGCAAATATCTCCAAATCAAAACCGTGATTCAAACACTTTAAGTGTTTAGTGAAATTCTGATTCTCACCAACTGCTGCAAATCAGTTTATGTGAGCCAGTCATAAGAAGTCAGACTGGAGTCAATGAAAATCCCTTCAGATAGGAGAAAGATTCTCTAGAATTAAGTAACCTAAAGCTGTTTAAATGAACGCCTCTCTCAAGCTTGAGGAACACAAAATTTGGGTCTGGAATTTGTGGACTTTATTTTTTAAGTCAAAACCACATTGTTTGCAGCTACTTACTTTGGGTCAAACCTCAAAGACCTTACTATTTTTCAAGCATATAACTTGATATTCAGCTTTGTTCAAATAAACCACTCATCTTTTTTGGCCAGCTTTATGTTTAAACGTAGACTGAGTTTGAAAAGGGGCTTGCATCAGGGTAATTAGCATGACTGTAAGAGACAACTACTTTGTTCTCAATGGTGTATGCAGTATAATATATATGATATTTATTACAAAAGCCATTGAAAATCATTACATAAGGCAAAGCTGTTTTATATAATACAAAAATAAACCATGGGATTCACTGTCCCAGAAAACTGTGAAGAAATAAGATTCAGAATATGAAAAGCAGGAATAGGCATACACGTGGATTATAATTAATATTCAGAATTATTGCAAATAATGATAGCATATTTTTCAAGAGACATTAAACTGAAAGATGCGAGGCACAAAATGTTGGGTTTTGGGGCCAGGATAGTACATAAGATTATTGCATATTTCTTATCTGGGCAGTATGTGCATCTTTATGTAAGAAGGTTTATCATGCCTGCCAGTGTCAGAGATTGGCTTGTTTCTGTTCTGACCCAGTGTGAACATTCCTATATTGCTTTACTATGTGGATTGTGCTACGAGATTTGATCAGCATCATGCAGAAAACAAAAACTATTAAAGGCCCTATTGTACTTTTAATGAAGTCAATACCACTTACCTTTTGATTTCAGGAATATGTGTCAGGCTCAAGCTGTTCCCCCCTTCTCCTCCCATTAAAAAAGGAACAATAATATATATAAAAGTTATACTGTCACAATAGTCTGTGATTCAGTTACTTCTGGGGCTGAATAGAAGGCTTGATAGAATATGTCACATTGCCTTTGTGTTTCTAAAAATATGTCTGCTGTACATTTTCTCACATTCTTATCTGTGCACAGAGAGAACCATTTAACAGCAGTATCACATTTGCTAATATGCTGCCTTACTCTGGGAGGGCATGTGATGGAAATTGCTTCTGGAGATGGCTGTGAAGTTTTGAGAACTGGTCAAATGATCTTTCCACGAAAGTGACCACATTGCAGGTTTGCACCACCTGCACCAAATACAGCTGTATTGAGGAAAAGGGAGAGGAAGAAAATTGTCAGAGAGGCACATAAAAAAAAAATGTACAAGTGAAAATATAACGTGATTTTAACAAAGAAAAACCTTTCTTTAATGCAGTGCCAAGTGCCAGAGAATTCGGTTTGTAATTTAGAGTCTTTGCTGCACAGGAAGTTTTGTGCCTGGATAGCATGCAACTGAAATACTGAAAGATCACTGCAATGTGTGAAAACTAATAGTGCACCATTAAAGCATCATACAACAGCCTCCGATTTCTATTAGGCTTCCTAATTTTGCGCCATGCTTTCCTTCTGGATGCTTTAATTAGCTCTTGATTTATTTTTCACTATAGGGCATGAACTGTTTCCTTAATGGCTCTCTGCTAATAGCTGTCTGCCTGGTGTTCTTTCTCTCCGGTAGTTCATTGCTTATGGCACTGCTGTTCATCCTCTGATCCTTTTAATGTGGCACAAGCACATCTTCTATAAAGGAGGAGGCAGAGTATATAAGCTCACAAAAGAGTCATTAAAGATCAAGGCAAATGAGGGCAAGCAAAGAACATAATACATACGGAGTCAGTCTTTTTGTTGAATCCCAGAATGGTGGCTCTTGCGATAGACTTCTCTCCGTCCAGCATCATCCATTCTTGAGGGACAGACTCTGGAGCTGGAGGCTTTGCAAAGCCTGTCACTGACATCTGTGCAAACATGTGGATCAAGTTATTGAGTTTAACAGGAAAGCACTCCAAACTTTCCTTTATTTTCCTGAAGAACAAACAAACAAACAGAACATGTACTGTTTGTGCATCTGTTTTGTTTCCATTTCTTGATCTTTGGTTTCATGGATGCAAGAACCAAAAAAAACCCCAGATTCTAAAACCTACGTCACACGAACATGTACTGCCCCCACACATCCAGTTACTGCTATTTGTAGCAATACAGCATATCCAGCCCCTGAGTTCTACTGCTTAAAGGTGCACTCTTGACATGTAGCCTGTCTCATGGCTTAGTTTGGGTTAGTTACTCTTCATAAGCTGGATACCATCAGTCTTCAACAACAGACAACAGAGACAGAATGTGTGTTTTGAGGAATTCCAGGGTATAAGAAGTAGTCTTCACTTTGACAGGTAAGAGAGTGCCCTATCACTTTCTTTTTGGTTACACTAAACTCACATCTCACATGGACTTACATGTGTTTGTGCCAGGCTACTGCATCCAATTTGTGATTTAGCTGTGTATAATGTGTTAATAAATCCTCTACCTGGTTATTAAAACCTCTATCCCTGTGGAGCTGCTCAATGTGAAAAAAAGAAGAAATAAATTTTCTTCCTCTATCTCTCCCATCTCACCCCTGTGCAAGGGAAGCCAGAGCACACCTCTAATTTCCTAGAGTTTTAAGAGCCTTCATCAGAAAAAGCAAGATAGATTAAAAAAAACCACCTAGATATACATGTAGATATGTACAGCAAACATGTTTTAACATCAAAGTGAACTCGACTTGAGAAATAACACTGCAAGATAATCACTGGTCTTTGAAGAGTAAGATGCAGTACTCATTAGAAAACATTTGCCTTCTTGAATTCAATTGCTGGTTAAGATCTATATAACTTGTGATGCCATATTTTTTTTTTTAATTTCCCTGCTTATTACTACAGCTCTCTGATGATATTCTGGATAGATTTTGATGTTATAGAACAGCAATGCATTAGTTTCAGGCCGTATGGCAGCAAACCTCTACTAAATTGTCAGTGTTCATTTTCTTTTTTTTTTTTTTTCTGTTTTCTTTTTTTTCCCCAGTTTTAGACCATATCTAACTAGCTTATGAGGGCTGACAATACCCTTAACCACCTTCATCATCCCTGTTCAAAGCTGAGCAAATGCTTCACCTGTCTTTTAAAATTAAATTCTTATTCATGGGTTTCTGTGAGTGGGTTGGATTGCTTACTGCAATCAATTGAAATCAATTCAATTCATTGCATTAGCCTAATTTTTGTGATCTGAGATGTTCCGGTTAAATTCTGTAGCTTCACAGGTGCAACCATACCAAAAAGAACATTCTACCTGCTGATAGCTGCCCAGCTTGCCCTTCTCCCAAACCCCAGATTTTTTTCAAAATACTGTGTGAATTTATCATACAGCAATTAGGCATACTAAACTAAGGAAAGATTTATATGTTTTTCTTAATGTAATACAAGGAAAGGTATCTCTGAACTGATTCAGTTAATTATCTTAATTATTAATTACATTCTCCTGAAACAGATACATACGGAGTATTTAATAAATGACAGAAATTAACATTTAAATGGAAAACAAGAAAACAAATCTCATTTCAAACTATTAGTACAAAATCAATTTGGTGCTGATTAATTAGGTTGCATGTGGTGAACTTTCCCTTTTTAACTCCTCTGTATTTAATTTAATGCATAGTTTAAACACTTTCTAAATCACTGAGACATGATTTAGGTTATAGAATCTGTAACTGGGCCATATTATTGCAAAGCACTTAGGGAATTTGTGATATTACTAGAAGAGTCATGTAAACTTTGCAGCTAAGTACAGTGCATTTTAATTTGCCTAAAGCAGGCCTAGGCCCATAAACCAGTGTTAATCAGACATTATCACTATGCCGAACAGCCAGTCTCATAATACCTGCATTCCTTTCATGGGTTCATTAAGACTAAAATATTTTTAACACCCAGATTGCTCATCACATACTTTAAAACTAAACAGAGACTTTTGTTGTCATTGTTGCAGATTTTCACTGTGAGTTATGTTAAATGTAATCATGTAAATGTAAAAACAGATATTCTGTTTTATCTGTATGCAGTTCTCACTGTTAAAATGGAAAACATGTCATGTTATCCACAAACAATTGAAAAGGCCTCTTCACTATTCTCGTGACATCTCACAGTGCACCTTCACAGAAAGGTAGAACAACTCTGGTTACAGTTCTCTGCACTTTCTGTCAAGGACAAACTGGCTTAAGGAAGCCCTCATTCCCACAGCCTCCCCAAAACTGGTTCCTAACTATGTATAGAGCAGCAGTGTACATCAGAACCATATGTCTATCTTTTATTTTTATTTTTTTTTTTCCTTTTGCAGTTTATTTTTGGCATGCTTTAGTTCACCATTTTATCACGTTGTGTTATCTGGTTCCCCCTTCTGCTAGCATTTTTAAAGTTCATCCTAAGAATCAGTGCTGGAACTTTCCCCTTGAACTCTCCGAGATCCCCACACACCTTCTTTTCTCTGCAGCCACATTGTTTAGCCATAGGCAAAGAAGTAGGTAAGGTCATGGGTGCTCATTGCTGAGATCCTCTTGCTCCCTAGGCCATTACCGTCTTTGCTTGTGCCTAAAGCTGGCTCTGCCCTCACAAGATGACAAAAAGTTTCTTATTTTTTTCTGTAGCCCTAGCTGCTCAGGGATTTAGTTCCTAATGGTCTATAGATGGGAAAACTGAGGTGACCTATATGAAGGGCATCAAAAGCACAGGTTAATCAGAAGAAAACAAGAAAACATCATTAGCTAAAGTAACATTAATTGTGGATCACAATATTGCTAACACAGTTTTCAGGCAGAAAAAATATTTTTTTCCACATGACAAGATCCGTTTACCACAGAGTTTGGTGTTTGACCTACTTCTCAGAAAAGTGAGTTAAATATCCAGGATTATTGAAAAGTAATGACTTTCTGCTTTCTACCTGCTGGACTGACTTTGAATTTGAGATTTGGCTCACAGTCTTCCTACAGAATTGTCAAATTATGGTAGCAGGTGAAATATGCACAGACTGGTTGGCTGCTTGTGTAAACAGAGATGGATGAAAGGATTGTCTAACATTTTCAAGGGTGACTAGTGATAGTTGGTGCCTTGATTTTTAAGAACTAGACATTTTGTGTGGGATAGGTATTCTGAGGGCTGGTGCTTAGATTTTTTGGATTTACCAACCTTTCTCCAGAGCCTTTTAAGAGCACATACAGTCATTGTTGCTGACTAGTTATCCAGATCTTAGTCTTGGTATATATAATATTCACCCCAAATATCAGAATAATTTTCTTTATCATTCTTGATGACACCCTGCTTCTCATTTCCGTCTAGGCCTGAAAATAATTTAGAGTATAATGAGCAAAATTTATTTTCGTGGGATTTTCAGACATTAATGAACATAATGTTTCATTTATACCTAACTTCTCCATCCATGAATTTACCATTTCAAAACAAATTGAGTAGTAAAACTCTCCAACAGCTCTTAACAGAATTTTCCAGAACAGTACTGTTTTCAGGGACAGACCTTTTCTAATTTTCAGCAACATTTATTCATGGACAGTTGATATTCTTTTTGTGTACATCAGTGATAACCCTCAGCTTAATACCTTATTTCCCACTGTGATAATATACGGACAGTAATCGTATCCTTTTTTACCCCTTATTTTGCTAGGCTTTAAAATCCAGGTTTACTTTCAGATTAACTCTGATCCCATGGGTTGAGCACATCAGGTACTCTCCTGAAGTGCATCTTCCAGCCTAGTTTCCCTACTAGTCCTGCTATACGCCTCTCCCAGGACAGAGGGCAATCCTCACCCCAAGCTGGTGGCATGTGGGGTTTGTACAACAGTATGAAAGCCTCACACGGCATCAATTCAAGGATGAAGTTCGACTTCCGTTCCTTCGATGCACATATACCACAATCTTTACAAATTGCTTGAATGCTGCTGAAAGAAAGTTTAGCACTGTAGGTTTGTTTATGCCCTTTCAGAAGTCACCTTCTTTCACTGCGTTTTCAGCTGTTTGAGAGATTTCTGCTGGAATAGATGCAGCCACCTGAGAAACAGGGATCAGCTGATCAGTTAGAGAGTAGCATCATGTTTTGAAAGGAGTTACTGTGAATTGTTCAGTTCTGCAGCTGGTTGGGGGTGGATATGCTTGACCTAGGCATTGACAGGCCAGGCACCTAACAAATGATTCTGTTAATAAATAAGTAAAGATGCCAGCTGACCTAAGAGGCACCCTGTCAGTTAGGCTGCTGAAGATATGCAATGGTGTTTCTGATCCACTGTGCATCTCCTGTTCACGGTTTTCTATGAATGGGTTAGAATGCATACTGCAATCAGTTGAAATGAACTCCATTCATTGCATGAGGCTAACTTTAATCCCTTAAAAATAATTTCAAATATACCTCCCCTTGCAGGCCCTTTAAAAATGTCAGGCAGCATGACACACCATGCTGAACATTTGAGGACATCTGCAGAAAACCAAATGGGAAATTTATATCCAGAGGTAAGATGGGTTTCCAGCTTCTGGTAAATCTGTGTTGTTAGGGGAAGAGGAAAGGAGGGAGGGGAAAGGATCAAATTGAGTTTCAAGGATCAAACTGAGTTCAGGGCAGATGCTGGAGAGACAACAATGTTTCATTTGGCACTAGGTGCACAGAACTGACAAGGAAACACAGAAACTCTTGTTTAACTCTCAATTGGTGCATTGTATATCCATGATCTGAGGGTGCGACCTTCCAGAAGGCTGTAAACTGTGAGGCTTAACACTGCCGCCCATCAGCTCTTAACAGTGAGCTGACCCAATGTGAGAAGAATACAGCACACAAATGAGACCACAGGTTGTTGAACATGTCTTAAATCAAGAATGAGAGCAAAGGAATTTGGTAAAACACAGGACACTTTATGATCCTGAAAGGGGTCAATACATTACTGTCCAAACTCTGCTAGCATTATTCTGTTGGCTAAAAAGGTGACGGCAAAGAACAAATCAACATTGTTTTGCCAGGAATATTTGTGACATCGTTCATCATTTTGTGTTGTTTTTAAACAACAGTAGAGGCAATGTCATTATTATTACTCAAACCAAACTCAGACAATTGCTAAAAGCAACCTATTTCTGCAGAAACAGAGAGAAATACTGTTCTGTTTCCACTAGCAGAAGATTGAGGTTTTCAGCAGATGCATTATATGATTGAATCTGAAACATTACAATAACTACCTTGTACTTAGAACAAAAAATAACTTTCTGTTGGCAGTGTTTAACATTCCAATGACCACACTCCTTGTCTAGAAAAGAATTCTTTAAAAAACAATAAAGTGCTTTTGGAAGCAATTATGGAGAAAAAAGAGCTATGAATTGCGAAGGATTTGAGAGCTACTGGAAGTTATGCTAATATTCAGAACTTGCAATTTCCTTGGCTTTCTAAGGACAGCTTGAAAACTAGATACAGGAGTATGCTACAGAGTGACCATGAGAAGTGTGTAACTGGATTTTTTATCACCTGAACATTGTATATAACAAGGAGGTAGGGAAGAATTTTTTTGAAGGACAGGAATAAAGATGATGTAGGTAATCCAAAGCTCACAAAAACCTCAGTATATTAACATTCCTGAGGGCAGGTTGGAAAATGCTTATACAGGGGTGTAAGTAAAAAGCTCCAAGAGAAATTAGATTCATGGAAATTCATAGGTAATGATCAGAGACTTTCGTCATGCAAATAAGCATATGTAATATAAATATAACCTACGAGTATTAAAAAAAAAAACAAAAAATGCACTCTAGTAATATTTGACTTTCTGTGTGATGCAATGATGTCTATGGATAACAACAAATTTACACTTCAGCATTTTGAAGGAAATTGGAAAAACAGCTCTGAAGTTCAAAAAAACATTTTAGCAGAAAATACAGCTTCAGATAAGAACAGAGCCCACAGCAGTGTACAGATCTGAACTGTGATGCTAATTTTGTTGGTAAGCAAGACTTGAATGGCATTTCCACTCTGAAGACCTTCATTTCCTTAACGCCAACCCTAACAAGAAATCTAAAGGGAAGGAGGACATGATGGCGTCTGAGTCCTAGCTGTAGTCTCTGTGGGCTGAACAGGATTTCCTAACCCTAATACAAACCTCTACCAGGCAATCAAGCGTACCAACTTTTCTTACTTCCAAAACAGTGTTAAGCCACATCTACCTAATGTCAGCTGTTCTTTCACATGCTTTGGCTGAGAAGGACTGCAGGTGAATTCTTACTCTGAAGTCCCTCACTCCCTTCCACCCTAACCCTCAACACTCAGCCCTCACCACAACCACTTTGCTCAGCAACAAGAAAGAGAGTAGAGCCCCAGCTCTGTCTGGAACCCAGCCTTTATCCTTTGTCTTCTAAGCAAGATGACAGTGACATTAACCCTAACCACAACCTTAGTCCTGCCGAACTGAAAAGCATACTGACCCTTTCCACCTCCATAAGAGCCTGGGCATTAGCTCTGAGCTTTGTATGACACTAACACAATTTTCACTTTGAAGACTCACATTATTGTATTTGTTATGTATATCTTAGCCTTTTTTCACTAATTAAATGAAGGCTGTTTTTTTTTACCCGTGAGAGACAAACACAACCATCCAAATTATCTGACAGAATCCAGAGTTTTAGAGTTTAGTAGAAATGGCATGTTTCCTATTTGAATGGAAATAAAAGTCTGTAATTTGGGAATACGTAAAATTTTAAAGGAAAGGATAAGACAGAAGTTGATGGTAAATGTGATTTTGTCATTAATTTTTAAATAAAACAATCTTGCTAATGGCCAAGAGTGAAAGCATATGAAAAATCAAGTGTTAAAGGAGAAGGAACTCAGTGCTCGGCTGAGCAGTAATAGAAAAATACTGTGAAGTAATAGGAACATAGTTTTGTTTAAGAAATTCCTCTCTTTCTCTTTAAAGAAGGCTCTTCCTTAAATGCTCTAGGTCTCTGTTCCAGCCTTCTCTGAACCTGCTGCCTCAGTTTCCAATTCTAATACACGAAAAGTAGACATATAAACAGCATGATTCAAATTGCCCCAAATCTTCATATTGCCTTCTGTAATAGTAATGAGACTAGCTCAGCTGCTCCAGTTCAACCTTTCACCACCTTTGTTCATTGCAATGTGCCCTCCGGCTGTACTGACGGTAGGGGGACTGCTCTTGCCTAAAGGCAGTTTGCACCCTGCAGAGAACTGTGCTGCCTTATGGAGTGTCCTTTTAGGGCTTTGAATTTGAAAGGAGCCCTTCACTCAGAGGCCAGTGCTATGACCTGGGTATGTGCCCTGCACTTGCACCAGAGGAGGAGGTTAGAAGAATCTGGCTTGCTTTGCGTGTTTACTTGGTGTTCAGGGTACATGAATTCATAGACTGTCCTTGGGAAACAACAGTGCTGCACAGGATAGGGTCTGACAGGGAGATTTTTTCTCGTACTATGCCTAGAATGGGAAAGTGAGTTTCCAAATTAAGTCTCCACTGGCCTCATCTAGACAACATCTCATCAACAGCTGGAATTATATGTAATGCAGAATCTTGATCTGAAAGATCAAGACAGAGGTCTTCAAACTTTTTATACATGTCATCTGCAGCTCCTCATCAATAATCCCCAGTTACTATCATAAGCAAATGAAAGATTTCATTATCCTAACTAAAATCAAGATTTAATCCTACCTATATTCACACACAATGTTTTTCAGTGATAGGTCTGTTAAGCGCTTAAAAGGAAGGATCAGTACCATTTTGCAGATGGGGAAACTATGGCTAGCAGAGGGAAAGTAACTTGCCTGAGGCAACACAGAAGGCAAAAAGAAGAACAGAAAAGGAAGTAAATTCAGGAATTCCAGGTCCTCACTCAGTCCATTAACAAGCTGAACCTTTTTATGCAGTTCGAATCCTGTTGCATGTAGCTGCTGCATTTAAAAAACTAGAGGAAAGCTGACTGGATATAAGCCAGAATGATTTCACCATGAAAGCAGAAGAAACCTCTTGGTGCTGAGTAAATGACTTGTTACAAGCATACCACAAATGAACAAGTGTTTCTTCCAGAAATCCGAGGAGATTGGTTATAACATGCATAAGGAATGGACCTTTTAAAAATTAAACATGTGAATACTGATTATCCTTTTGTGTAATTCCACTGTTCACAACCTCTTAACGTAACAGAAAAAACTGGTGGTTTGGGGTTTTTTTTTTGTTGGGTTTTTTTGTTTGTTTGTTTTTGTGTTTTTTGTTTTGTTTTGTTTTTTGGTTTTTGTTTTGTTGTTTGGTCCTGTTTTGGTTGGGGTTTTTTGTTGTTGTTATTTTTTTTTAATTTGACAATTTTGCTTTGTGCCTGAAGGAGATAAAGTTTCTGGATTACATTCTGGTTTTACCTTGTAAAGTAGCTTGTAGCCTGGAGGTCTGAGTCCTGAGGACGGAGATTATCATACACATACTTCAGATCCTGAATGCTGTTTAGCTCAGGCAATCCTGCATGCAGCATCTTAAAGTAAAGAAATATCATTAGTCCATGGTTCCATTGAAAAGAAATTTAAATGGAATAGAGCTAACTGAGGAAAGAAAGGTTTTACACTACAAAGTCTTGTAAAACACAAAGTTTTGTGATCTGAAAAGTGGTTCTTGATGCCAGAGTAATGCCTGGAACACTAAAGTGAATCTATTGCATTGTAAATCTTCCCAGTGAGGTACCAGAAAGAGGCATGGGTCAAAATCACCAATCCATTTTAATTATGTATTTTCTCTTTGGATATTGTAATCTTAATGTGTATATTGCTAAGCTTCCTTCATAGCTTTCTAACAGTGATAAAAGCGAAGGTAACCAAATTCTGCTCCCTGAACAATAGTAACCACATTCTATTATGCTCACTGTATTATCCTAGTCCTAATCCAATTTAGTGCAACATCACCTCCTCATTTGTAAATACTGATTCCTCCACTATTGCTCTGGACTCCTCCTGCAAAGAGATCATAGATTCACTTCCTTTACAGTCAATGCAGAAGAAAAGTTCCTTTAGGCATCGATTCTTAGTGGGACCCCTGAGTCGGGCACTGAAAACTGCCCACTTGGGCACTGATACTGGAGGGTATCATTCTCCATCGATGAGGGTTGGAGATGTTCTAGTTGGCCAAGTTAGGTTCAAAAGACAAATAATGCAAATATTCCCCTTGCAAAGTAGCAACACAAGTAAGGTAGACAACTGAGTGTGTCCAATTGCCCATACAGCTCTCTCCAGGCATCTTAAAATGTCAACAACAAAAATAATTTTTACTCATTTCAAAACGTACTGACTTTTCTCAACAGTTACAGTCAGTTGAGAGTGTTGCTTTGTGTGTAATGGGGAAAAAATTACTCCCTCACATTGCTCTGTATATGAATTTGCAGTCACTACTCTGCGTTCTTCATTGATATTTATGTCTAACTCCGACAGAAAGACCAACTAAGTTTTGCAAGTAACAGCAAAGTAAAAAGGAAGCACTGCTTTTGTTTTAAGGTTTTGCTGAGAGACTAATAAAACAAGGGGAAAAGATTTGGAGGAGTATTGTCTTTATTCCTTCAAACCTTCTCAACAGTTTTATTTTCTTTTTGGAATTGTGAGGGAAATCTTGCTTCATATCAGACCCAAACTGTATTACCACTGAACAGTTAGATTGCTGTCTCACAGAGTTTTGGCTAGCAAGGAGCAGCGGCAGAAAGCTCAATGAGGTGCATTTAAGGGAGCTCATAGCAGGGACAATAACAAAATTCAGCACTAAAGGACACACATTGCTGTTCATCTGTATGCCTTCAACCCTTTTATATGAGATGATATAAAAGATGATAACAATTCCTGTCCCCTTTAAAAAAAAAAAAAAAAAAAAAGTTGTTGCATAGGCAAATTAAGCTTCTTGCCCTGCATTAGAAAAGGGAACAATACCAGAAACAAACATAATCTGAATGATCTGTAGTGCAACTGAAAAACAGGGTTTCTTTAAGGTTCTCTGCATTGTAGAAGGTAGAAAACCATTTGCTGAAACAAAACAAAACAAAAAAGGTCTTTATGTTGGCAGTACCTACACTGTACTTTGCTGGCTGTAGGGGGGGCCTATAGGCTTATTATACTGTTTCATCCCTTTTGCTCTGTATAGCACATCTTTCATGTTTCCAGTCCCCTGATGGAGGAGGCTTCTGAATGTTGTGGCTAGTGATACTAGATGCTAATTAGACAAGACATGGAACAACTGTTCAGAAAATAACTACAGGTATCCTAGGGCAACTCAAATGTCACTAGATGCCTAAGTTTAAGTGCCTGCATTGTTCCCCTCGTTTGGCCACACATACGTCTTGACCTACCACACTTAGTTATTCCAGGCTTTCTGACTCACTGAGTGGAGCTGCCTACACTCTCCTTGGGCCTGGATTCAGAGCTAGTGTGTGATGCTCAGCCCACCATCCCATGAAAAATGAATAGTCCTGGCACGTACTTTCCATGTGTAATACCTCCAAAATGGGGGTGTTCCCTCATCCTCTTTTCCCATATGGTGTTTCTTAGTTTAGAACAGTGAAATTACTTGTATGGGGACACAGCATTCTTGAGTCTTAGATCTGCTCTGTCTAGGTACTGTCTCCTGTTTTATACTATTAGGTCTGCCTGTTTCTTGTCAAAATAGAGGCAAGTGTGCCAATTATTTGCTGTCTAATGTCACCTCTAAGCCCCTTTTAATAATTTTCTACCTGAATAATCTTAATAACAGTAATGGATTTTGCATTTCTTTAAACTAGTCAAAAAGTATTTGTGTCCTGTGATCACCCACTTGATCACAGTTCACATCAAATCTTTAATGAGAGCAAAGCTGATGAACTACCGGCTTTTATGCAGCTGAACTCTGCCAGCAGACTCTTGGGTCTCCCATGGATGTTTCTGCTTTTGAAAGTGATGGAAACTTCATGGATTATTTCTTACTCCCTGTAGCAAATGTCTCTACAGCTCTAGAAACAGGCTGCTCACTACCAAGGAAAAGGTTTAATTCCTAAACTGGGCCAAAACCCCCAAATAGTTCATAATCATGGTTTTCTAGAAACCACTAATAGTTACTGACCGTCCAGAGCACAGTTTACCACTCCTGTGAAGTACTGTACTGTAACATCTCCAAAAATAGAATGTGGGAGGGGAAGGAAAGATTAATGATGCAGACTTCCAGACAGTGAGAGAAATCTTAGATTGTCAGTGATTCAAATAAGCAGTGCTTAGTTTATCTTGCCCCGTCATGACAGTATCTGATATTCTGCATGGAAATAAGAAAAGCAGAACTTCACAGTCTGTCTACTTTTCTAGAAATGACCCACGCAACTAAACCACTTTGATACTTAAAATTTCTGATCAACACCCCATTTCAAGTACAGAACGAAACTCACCTTTCCAAACATCACTGGCAAAAACAAGGCGTTCAGCAAACTTGTCTGGTTTGTTTAATTTCCTTTGGTATGAAGTGCTCATTGATGGGGTGTGAGTATGCTGCCAGTTATTTTTCAATGATGAAATGCAACACAATTGTCTAAACTGCAGCCCACTGACAAATATTAAAACAGATCTTCATGTTGACTTTTAGTTCAGCACTATTACCTCTCCTTAAAGATCATCAGAAACAAAAGATGCAGCATATCCTGAATATAGAAAAACCTGAGCCATATACAGGCAGAGGTAGCTAGTTATTTCAGACCTCCTGCCAGGAACATTTTCTTAACAGTCTCTCTATATATTATTCCAGAGTAATCTAACATTATCTCTGCTGCTTGCAGAAAAAGGAACTGCACTGGGGACAAGGAGGTGGGCAGAAGATGTAGCTATATTTGCAGTATGCAGTTTTAGGCAACCTGTTCAGAAATGGAGGGATTATTGCTGTGTGTGAGAGAGTAGGAGTGCTCTTGAGTTTTCTGGAGGATCTTTAACTTCATATATCCCACAGCTGCACTTTGCACTGCTTTCAGTGCAAAATTATGCTTTATGACAGGAATGCAGTTTTGCTACACATTTGTGACTACTTAAAACCAGGGTTGAGATCTGGGACAATCCTTCCTGCTCCGTATTGGGAAATCACTCACTGAATCACTGCATCAGAATCCATGGGCAAGACAGAAGAAACAAGATGAGCAAATCCTTGCCATTTCTCCCCTCCTCATTGCAGAAGTCGGAGATGATAAAATAGTGTTTACCGAGCAACTTTTTTGCTGTACCTCAGCTTCAGCACGGGTCCCCTTTAGAAGGTTGTGTAGATTTTTTCATGCACAGGCCAGTCACCTAGGTTTTGTGTGGGGCCGTGTACATAACTTTTGGATTAATATCTTAGCCAAGCAACTTAGTAAATATTAGTTAATTTGATATTCTTACTCTACTGCAAAGGGGAAAATCACTAACCTTTCACACACAAGTAAATAGAGGCATAAAGCAGTTATGGAATCTGCCACAGCACGTAAATCAGTAGAAATACTTAAATAAAATAGGGATAAAAGCTCCCAGAAGTCTTAAAATCCTGTACAAAAGGATTATTAAACCAGTGTCAATGTAGGTATTGCTCTTTCTTTCCTGTGTTCTCATTCCTAAGAAGGGAGTGTGGAAATGTGCAGAAAAACATTCTAATGGCATCATTGTTAGCTGCAGTGCTGCTAGGTACCCTCATATCACCCACTCTGTGAAATATTTAGTTCACTTTGCCTTGCTGTAAACATGAACAGGACTGGTAAATGATTTCTTCAAGACCTAGAAAAAGGTCTGAGTGAAATTCCTGAATGTGAAACATACCCAGCTTCTTTTGCAGTTTTCTGATATTTTGTAAAAAAGAATGCATTAAAAAAAGGGGGAAAAAAACCAAAACCCAAAAAGCAGCTTAGCTTTTCTTTTCTCAGAAATTAGTACTGCAACTGGACAGTTTCTTTTCACAGGAAGTGCCAGCACGAACATTTCCAGCAGTGCCCCTGATACCTCTTCAAATCACAGCGCTATTGGAGGCAGCAGAGAAGTGGTAAAAGGGAAGAGGACACCAGAGGAAATGGCTTTTTGGTTTCTTCCTCAAGTTGCTTACCATCTCCAGCAGGTTCAAGAGTAACTGGCTGTGTTTCCTGACTATATTGTAAGCTCGACAACAAAGCTCCACAAACTCTTGAAAACGCTGTGGGTTTTTTCCACCTTCTGTGATGAAATACTCCATCTCTGATGTGAAGATGAAGGGAGCTCGGTCCCTGGAAAAGAGAACAATTACATGAGATATTTAACCGAAAATAGCTAATCATGCAAGACAGTTAATATTTGTAACACATTTTTCACATTTGTTTTTCCAGTATTACATTCCTCATTATTTCATCTCTCCCTTCCTCATTGGGGACAGCTCTCTTGCTGTGCCTGGTGTCACTGACTAATTGGGGCAGAGACAGGTTTCACAGCAAGAGTGCCATAGTGAGAAATCCAACACCTGAACAAACTTGGAGCTTACGTGTTTTCTTCTGGCTCCTTTTTGCTTTTCTTTCCAAACTCTAATTGCTTTAATTTCTCTACTCCAACCCAAAAGTGAACCTGGACACAAGTTATCTCCTCCTACTGAAATGTTTAAAAGTTGTTCTCTAAGAGGATGGGATATAAATATCAACTCCCTACTAGGCAAGAAGTGAATTTAAGAAAGAAACCTACAACTCGACAATCCAAAAGCAAGAAAAAAAAACCAAAAAACAAACCAAAACCAGCAACCACCAACTTATGAAGCAATCATTAAGTAGACACCATTATGAAGGAATGTTTCTGGCCCAGCTTACAGCAGAATAAACCTAAAAACGTTTTCATTTATGTACAGTTACTCTGTATTCACACTACAGTAAATGAGGTGCAGAATCTGACAGCATGTCTTGACTTTTTTTCTCCTTACTAGCAGAGTTGGTGGCTATGGAATTCTATTGCAGAAGAAAACAGATTAGCTAGGCTTCTTCTAACAGTCCTATAATTTGATAGTTTCAGAAAGGCCTGGTATGCTCCATCTTCACAGAGACAAAACTACTGCAGTGATTTACTATTCACAACTGTGTACACAGATGCATGTAAACAGATTAGAGGGCTATATTCCAAGGAAATATATGCTGTGTGTTAACCTTTATATTCAAAATTAACTTGTATAAACTAAATATTCTTGGGAAGCTTGAATGCAGAAAAAAAAAATGAAGATCTTTTTCTTGCTAAAGCCACAAATATGGGCTTGAGTCTAAACCCACTCTCCTTGCTGATTCATTCATAAATGAGACAGTTTCCTTAGGAGTTTTCCTCATTTTCCCATAAAGACACCAGTCTTGTATTATCATAGAAAGAAGGTCAAATTGCAGTGAGATTCTAGGCTGCAGCTGGAAGTCTTAGTCACCATAAATGTTCAGGCAGCCTTCCCATTCTTATGTTTGGAAATTCTTCCTGTTTTACATTGAAGCTAACTTTAAAAACAGACCTCCCATGGGCGTTACTCATCTCAAAGCACCCAGGCCATTAAGGTGTTTGTCTTGTTTTTTAAAAAATATACATTTAATTTCAGCTAGGTAGTACTAGGAATGATGAAGGTCCACAATAGTAATCCTTTCCTTCCATGTTTTTCTGTATTATGCAAGTTCATAGTGTGACAGTCATTACAGTATGACTATTACATAATTATTGTATGTTTTGTGCTGTAGCTCTCAGAGAATTATAAACCTGTGTCTATTACGGATTTTAGAGAGCAAGATTTTCCCAGAACCTTCTTTTCTTTCTTCCTTTTTTCCTTTCTGCCTTTCATTCATTCATTCATTCATCTTTTAGCTTATCTTTTGTTTAGCGGTGGTATTTAAAATAGACATTAACTATTAAATAAATTTATAAAATTAGGGTCATGGAAGTCAATTTGTTGAAACCAACCAGAAAGAGAGGTAGATCCAGCAAATTAGCAACATTAAATTTTCTCTTCTCTGTGGACAGAAGTCCAATCTAAATCCTGATTTGAAAGCATTTTAACATCTTGAGAATGTATAAAACCCAAACCTGTTTCTCATCTGCACTTATGTTTGGGGCTAAAATATTCCAAGTCAAAACTATTGCTGTGAAGGTTCCTGTGAAAAAAATGATGTATTTTGTTCAAAATTAATATTTGATTTCTGATGCCCATTTGCATCAAGAGACACAATTGCACAATGAAAACATAGCTCCTTCTGAGTTGGTCCAAGTCTCCCACATAAAGCTACTTGAGCTGAAAACAGATACTGCAATCAGAAATTACTTTACTGGAAGAAACATGGTGTTTAACATTGTTGGGTTGGGCTGTGGGCCAATTTCCACATAATGCAATGAATGCAATGTTAGTCAATTCTTTTACTACTGTTGCTAAAGGATCCATTTGAAAATGTAATTGATATTTTATTATCTACATTATTTATAAGTTTACTTGCAAGATGTTTTAAAGCAGTTTTACAAGGTTCTTAAATTTTCTTAGTATCATTTCTTTCTTCTGAGATGGTAGACCTATCCTCCATTGTTAACCTGCAAAATACAATGTAGAAATTTGCTTTCCCTGTTTTTTCTCAAGGTCTTGTGATATCAAAGCCTCTCCCATGAAGTGACCCCTGCAATCAGTCAGATGCTGAAGCTACATTCCTGCATGTGTCTAGGTGAGCTGGTTGCTCATAAAGGGAACACTTTGCAACTGAAATTTAAAAAAAAAACCAACAAACCAAAACCATAAAATCAACTTAGTAAGAAGACAAGACCTGCTAGAAGGAACAACACAGCCATTACGATAATATTAAAAAGCAAAGTTTCAGGGGGAGGAGATGCTTACTCACTGAAGAGTACATAAAGGATTCTGAAAAACAAATTGACAGGGCTGGATGTCTGTGTATAGATGCAAGAAGTTCCTTCTGCTTTCACAAACTCCTTTAGAATATAAAAATATAGAAAGGGATAGTGTAAAAAGTACTCCATCAAAATTACAAACAGCCAAGCCAAGTCACCATCCATCATGCATGGGAAAATATAGATCACCAAACAACAGAGGCTGTTTTAGCCTACCTAAGAAAATAAACAATGCAGGCCTGCATACCCTGGTATTGCATGAGCATTCTAAATTATCACACATACACACACAAACACATGTGCAAATAAAGCTCACGTCAGTGCACAGCCTGTACTTCTATATTTAAAACAGTCCCTCTCTAACTTGTGGCACAAAGCTAAGATTGTATGACATGATGGCATTTATTCAGAAGGTATGCAATGCATACAAAGACTTGGTAATAATAACTATGAAAGACATTACTCATTTGGACATATATCTATAACATAGCTTGCTCACATGAAATTATCTAAAATATATAAATATGAAATACTTCTTACCCCAAAAAACCACCCTCAAGATCACAGCTAAACCCTGTAATACTTTACACGTGTAGAATGTTCAAAGACAGATGACTGTTACAACCGATGGACAAAAGCCCCTTGGCTAAAAACTGTATCTATTACAACTTGCTGCCTCCATCAAACCAATTAAATGACTGGCATCAGTTTAACAAAACTGGTATGATGAAGTATTTTCAAGTAGAAGTCTTTTACAATATCTCTGTAGAGGACCAAAAGCCTTTTTTTCTCCTTTATGGTGTGCTAAAGAAATACAGAATTGAAGCATTCTTGAATGACCTCTACAGTATAGTGGTAATGTCAAGTACAATAATTTCTTGGGGGAAAAAAGCCCAATTGAGACAACTGGTGTGGCTCAAGAAAGACCGAAGATGTACAGCCAGTAAGCCTCCCAAATTCAGAAAAGTTATCTTATCACAGCACTCTCACTTTTTTCTTCCCCCCCCCCCCCCCGCCCCAACCCCTAGATGAAATTAATGAGTCCTTTGGTTTTGTAATAGAAATCAGTCAAAAAGTCAATACATCTATCAATACAGTCTGGTTGCAGTCCTGGACCTTAAAGACTTATACTTTACTATGACTGTGACAAAGTGTTTACTCAAGTCATTCAGTCAGAAGCAAGGCTAGTTTTCTGGTGGTTTTATTCTTTTTTTCTTGTGTAGTGCTTTCAGAGTTTAAGATTTTCATGGGAATATGTTTTGCAGTTCCTCTGGAGACTAAGGATGTTTGGACGATATGTCATGAGAGGGAGGAAAGAAAGGAAACCTCAAGAAACTAAAGAGATCATCATGCAAAAACAAACTTGGGCTGGGGTGATGGGAACTTCTGGGACTTCACTGTAGACTAGAAATATGCTGCATTCCTAAAAAACCAGTAAGATCATCAGGATTTGTTATGAAACATTAGCTGTAAATGAATTAACAAAGTTTGTAAGGTCAACAACAGTTTTAGTTTTTCATGCTATGAATCTCACGGTACAGAACATTTAAGAATGATACACTGACTTCCTTTTATATTAAGTAGGAAAAGCATATGAGATAATCAACTACAAATGACTTTTACTCTGATCCAATCTAAACTTCCTAATAGTGTAGTTATGGCAAAGTTCAGGTCCACACAGTAATACAATATGATCAAAACATTTGTAGTCCAAGTTGTCATATGGACATAGGGGACAGCACGTGACAAACCATACAGAACTGTTTGCAAGGTAAAAATCAGCTGCTTAGCAGCGTATGTCACCATATATTCCCTGACTCCTTTAAAATCATTTCAGCAGAGTCAAGAGTGACGATAGTATTCAGCGTGACTATGTGGAATTTAGATGTATCCAGTAAAATAGGAAAAGCTTTTAGGGAGTGTTTGAATGCTGACATCCTCTGCTCTGCAGCAAAAGACAAAAGCTTATTGTAGAACACAGACATAAAATAAATGAACATGAATGCTTATTCCTCTAAGCCAAGTGAAAATATCTAATCAACATCATCACATAAATTTATAGACACAGACAAAAAAAAACCATGAGCAAGTGTATTCCTTTCATGTATGAAAGAATGAAACAGTGAACAACTGCACAATACAATTTGTCTCAAGCAAGTACATAAAAAGCCATAAAACAATATGTCTGCAAAGGGCACCACAAGAGATACACCATCTTCCTGCTTACCAGGACAAAATCAATCATAAACATGCTTGTGAGATGCTTATTTAGCCTGTTCCCAGAGATTTTTAGTGATAGAGTTCTTCTCCAACCTCCCTATCAAATTTCTGTTCCAGTATCTCCCCGCACAGAGGTTTTTTTTTTTCTTGATGCCTAATCTAACCTCGCTGTGCTTTCGTCCTATTAATTCTTGTTCTTTCCTAAGGGAACATGAAGATCCCATCTTCTTTACAGAAGCCTCTAATGTATCTGCAGACTTATTATTTCTTCAATCTTCTGTAGACAATTGTTTCAACCTTTTTTCATATATCCTGTTTTCCTGATGTCTGATAATTTTAATTGCTTTTCTCTGGACTCCATGTAATTTCTCTGGACTCCTTATCCACATAATTCTAAAAGTAAATTTTTTAAAATATTCCAGCTGTAGTTTTACTACTTTCATGTGAAGAAAAAGGATTACTTCACATTTCACGCTTTCGAATTCAATACATTATCATAAACTCATATTCAACTTGTCTGTAGCATAACTCTCAGATCCCTTTCTGAAAAAATACCTGTCACTGCTAATCCCAACTTTCATTACAGTCAAACCCTCTTACAATAGACCTCTACTAAAAAATGAACAAATATATTCTCTATCCCATCATACTGGTTACTAATGAAAATATTGAAAGGTGTCGGTCACATCACAAACCTTATGGTATTCCACTTGGTGTACCCTTCCATCTTGGTACTGAAAGACAGGGAGGTACTTTCCATGAATGGTTGTTAAAGCAGTTCTGCGCTGTAATGAATGGTTTTATCTAGGCAGTGCCTCCTTAACTTAATGATAATGTCATTTGTGAAAGTTACAGGAGCTCTAGTAAGGCTGTTTTAACTTACAGCAAGTTATATGGTATCTGTTCTTTCTCCTCTATTTCACAAAATGATCCTCTCCTGGAAAAAATAACCACTCAAGAAAGGTGAATGCTCCAGGAGAGCTCTTCAGTGCTTATTAATCTTCTGTTCACTGTTATAGCAGATGACAATCTCTTCTCTACTCCAAGCATAGAATTTGAAAGCATAGAATCTAAATGATGTAAAAATATTTTAAGTGACCACATAATAGAGCAGTAGTTCTGAGCTTTCTATAAAGTATAAATACTTAACTTGCTGGTCTTGATGGCAGTTTTCCCTTTGACTTCAATGACAGTTGCTAACACTTGCAATTTCGCTGGCTTGTATTGCAAATCTATGTTCAGATTTGGTTAGAAAACTTTTCTTTTTCTATTTCTTGTAGTGAGGAAACCTTGCTAACACTTCCACAGGTACATGTCTGCTCCTGATAAGTGTAAACAGCCTCTTGCTGAGACTATTCCTTAAATCACCCAGACATGATGCATATCCATCCACATCTAAATAAAATGACAGTCTAAATCTCAATTGCCAAATAGTAATTACAATGCTATAAAAAAAAGTAGAAAAGTGAATTAGAAAATTTGGAACAGCTTTCTAAAAAACTAGAATTTATTTATCCTGAGGGATTTACTCTCAATTGTATTTTTAATAGCTTTTATTTCTAGTTACAGACAGATGGAGAGTTGCCCAAACAGGGAACTCGTGACTAAGCTTCAAGGCAAAAAGGACAAATATTTGAAGTGCAAGGACTAGCTACGAAAGAGAAGTACACAAACTCTGCCTGGGTATGCAGGAACGGTGTTAGGAATGCCAAAGTTCAACTAGAGTTAAAACTGGTGGTGAACATTTAGTAAAAGAACTAATAAAGAAAATATGTACCTGATGCCGGTTGGTAATTTGGTGACATGGGAGCACAGACAAGGCTGTGCTCCTTGCCACCTTTGCCTCAGTCTTCACTGACGAGGCCCCCCAGGTGGTGGGCAGTGAACTAAGCATGAGCCAGTGGTGGGCCAAATATGAGCCCTGCAAGTGACGATGACTAACAGCATCCTGGGCCAAATTCATGGGAGAGCAGGCAGTAGATGCCCTTTATTTAGCACTTGTTAGTCCATACCCTGACCAGACAAGAAACGTGTCACTACATTGAAGGAAGGGCCACAGAAGACCACCAAGATGTTTGGGGGCTAGAGCACTTGCCTATGAGGAGAGGCTGAGGAAAGTGGGCTTGTTTACCCAGGAGGTGAGAAGGTTTTCAGAAGATAAAATAGCCGTTTTCCAGTAGCTATAGGAGGTTATGAAACAGATGAATCCAGGCAAGAATAAGAGAGAAAATTGAAACAGATGACATTCTGAGTGGTCGTAAGAAAAACCCCTCCACTATGAGGACAATTAAATATTGAAACAGGTTGCCTGGAGAGGTTATCCTGTGTGGTTTTTAAGATTCAGCTGAACATAGCCCTGGGTAAACTGGTCTGTTGGCCTTATCCCCTTAATACTTACACAGTAAGATTCTTGAATGCCCTGAGCATCCCTGGCTTAGGTAAACTACATGGTCTGGACAATCAAAACATGCACACTATTTTTATATTAACATCTATCTTTAGAGGCAGAAACATCAAGCTAGAAAGAATGTCCTGAATTGCTTAGGTGACCAAGGACAGTTCTTAAACCATTATGGTCTTATTTATTCATTAATTTAGTGTATGTGTATATCAACTTTGCTATTATCATTATTTCTTGCTATCAGAGCCTTAATGTTAGCTTTCCAGTAAAACCATGTGTTGGACATACCTGTATTTCGATCAGTAGTAAAAGAAATATTTCACATATTGAACTGGACTATTCTGAAAGATTTATCGGGTTTTGTCGGCAATTGAATTAGTTTCATCGAGATTTAATCATGTTTAATGGATGCGGTAGAAAACAAGCTATAATCCTCACCTAAGTTAGGGGCTCTGATTCATCATCATTCTGTGAACATCTAGTTTCCCTATGTAAAGTGAGCCGTAGTAACTATTTATTTGTGCCCCTTTGTCTGTACAAAGTGCAAATTGTGACTTATCTAAAATCCCTTTCATTATGGGCCAACTGAGGTCAGTGAGTTTGTCAATCATGGAGATTTGATCACATTTGGTCACATAGTATTACTATGCTAAGTGACACTATCGCTAACACAGATGTTGAAAGCAGAAGGTAGTCGTGGTTACAGTTCTTAGTGTAGATCTAGTATTTGCAGCATGTATGGCCACAGGGATTCATTTGGAACCTTACCTTGTAACAGGAAAATTGGCAAGACTTGTGATGGGAAAGCAGAAACTAGTTCAAGGCATCTCTTGATGATTTTCACTCTGGTTGCACTCACTAGTTATTCTGCAGACTGACCACAGAATTTATTCACTTATGTCACAAAATGTCACCATTTTGTACAGTCAGCTGACTGTATATTTTGGAAGAGTCCCAAAAAAGTCCTCCCTGAAAAAAGAGGTACTCTGCTTTGAGAACATACATGTCTTCAACAGTTTCAAACATTGGCCTCTTGCAGCCATGTGTATCTCATATTGAGTGGTTAAAAAACACTGCTGTGTCCAGCTCAGGCACCTTCTCAGCTGAGTTAGGATCCCCTATTCAGACAGACACATATAAAGCAGCCTGCACTCAGTCACCAGCAATCAGAGTGCATAACAATGTTAAGGTGGATTTAAATCCTTTATATATTTCACGTTCAATACTTCATTCCTGATGCTTTATACCATTTTCAAAGACTACCAAATCTTCCAGGTTTGTTACAAGTTTATTACTAACCCTATTGATAAACCACTTGAGAGTTAATTCACAAGGAGATTAGAGCAATTCCTCTTGTTAACAGAAAATGTCAGACAACTGGCTTTTGTGTTCTGACTGACCCTCAGCAGTGAAAAGATTTTAAAACTCAGACCTAAAAGTTGCCTTAAAATAAACAGACTGAGTGAAGTTATATCCCCTGCCTATTGAATATTCAGCTAACAGATCTTTTCAGTATGAGATGGCTATTTGGAAAAAAAAACCCACAGTAATAGTTGCAGGAGATTTGTATATCATCAGGCAAAATAGAGAAATAAACCAATGATGAATAAATTGTACTGCAGAGAAATTCTTAGGGCAGGGGATGAAATCCCACATGAATTAAACATATCAGTCTGCTTTCCAGTTATGGATGAAGGATAAAGGCATAGTGTGCAGAACAAGCAGGAAAAGATACCAAGAACAAGCAACAGAGATTAATTTAAAAGTGCTTGATGTATACTTGGCTGTGTGTTAGAACAGCTCCCCCTGAACATAAAAAGGTATGTATAGAAAGCTTTTGGAGAAAGAGATGATACAATAAAATGTTTCTGATGGGAGCAGGAAAAAAATATAAATAAAAAAAATATGTCTGTAAACAGTTATACTTTTAAAAGGACAACAAATGAAATCTTATAATCAAAATGGACAGTGAACACGATGTCTTTTCCCCCTTTTATTTCTGTTTTATTGCTAAACTTCCTATTGCTAGAGTCACATTCTACAAAAAGTCATGGGGCGACTAATAGAAAGAGAAGGAGGGAAGGGGAGAGGGCAGGAAGCATTCTCTGAAGCAGGAAGTTGATAGGGAGTCATTTAAATAACTCCTGTGCAGTAAATCTCCCAAAGTGGTGGGAGTTCTACTGGTGGCTCTGAAGGCATCAAACAATTTCTCTAGCCCAGATGATTAACATAAATACATAACTCCTTCAAAAAAGCAGCTGTTCCTGAAGATACGAAAGCAGTTTATGCCATGTTTGAAAAGCCAAGAAGGCTACTGAGAGTTGTGCCAGATGAGAACTGGATTCCAGGGAACTCAGTTCAGTAGAACAATGCACTTGGATGAACAAAACTGGATGGGGTCAAATCCATATAGTCACTGTATGGGAAAAACATTGCCTCTCTTAACTGTCTGGGTACTTTGAAAAGGATAACCAAAAAAAGTAAGGATCCAAAGTGGACAGTGAACATAATTCACTCCGATTTCCAAAAAGCTTTAGCTGAATGCCCTCCACAAGAGGCTAGTACTGAAAATAAATAATCAATGATAAAGGGCAAACTACTGTCCATGCTCAGTAATTAGAGAAAGCATCAAAACTGCAACAATAAACACCTACTCCTCAAGGCAAAGATAACAGAAGTGCACCTCAAGCTCACAACTCAACTTGTGATGCTCATACGTTCTTAGACTCAACTTGGCTTACGGTGTTTAATTTAGGGCAATATGAGACACTTTTAGAAGTGACGGACCTGTTGCCTCAAAAATTCAAACCCCTTGTCACCTTGGAGGTAACACTTTCACTTTTAGGTCTTCATGCATATTACACCTTTCAGTCTTTATGCGAAGACTTACGTGCACGACTATCTTTAAACGTCTGTATAATCTTCTCAAGAACATTAGGGCTACTAAGATGCTTTAAATCATGAAATTAAATCTTTCCAGGATTCAATCAGAGATTTTTTGGAGGGTGGTATACAGGAAGTTCTGAAAGTGGATTGTGGCAAGGAATTAGGAGTTACCTGTTCACGTAAACGAATAACTCCAGAGCAATCATGTCAGAAAAAATAAATTTAAACTGCAGAAAATTAATTAATAAATAGGTATATTGAAAATTCCTAATGAAATATTTCAGCAGGTAATACACTTAGTCCAACAGTTTTCATGCACAAATTTTGAAAATTAGAAGTAATTATACTTTAAGTTTTTAATTTCAAGTTTTAGACTCTTCCTTTGATAAAGATTTTAAATAAAATTTTAAAAGGGCAAAAAGAAAAAATTAAAATGGGAAATTCTCGAATTCCTATCTTTCTTATTCCCCACTTTTTCCTATTTTCAGGAAAAAGATGGAACACATGTAGATACATTATAGTCAAAGAATGCAGATACAACTTATTTTTCCCTGTCTGTATGCCAGCTTTTCCGGTTTAGAAAGAAATACCTGAAATTAATGTTGTTGGGTTGTTTTTTTTTTTTCCCCAAATGAACAGTTCCAGTGAGACAGTAACACTCATTTTAGGTTACTAACACTAAAAAGTGAAATGTGCTACTTTTAAAATATGAAGAGGTATACTTTTCTACATGTTCAGAACTTGTTAAGTGCTTTTTGGTATAGGAACACAGTGACATATGAAGAAAATGTGGGAAACATAGTTTTCCCATATTTTTGAAACTTCCTTCAAAAAACTGGAATTTCCCAATGGAATAGTTAGGCTGCCTCTAGTAATTAACTTTGTAGAAGAAAACCAGCTTAGCAGATTTAACTTCTGGGAAAAGCATGATAAAACACAGGATTAGTTTGGCAAAGAGACAAGAGGCTCTCTGTGATTCAGATCAGGGAAAAGAAAGGCCAGTAAGTGTTTGAAATAATCAGGATGACTGGGTATTTAACATAAAAGATGGACACCTATGTTATCATAAGGTGAATTACAGTGTGCCATGAGCTGGACTACTCCGTATCTTGCCATCAGGTTTCAGACTACACACTGTTGACCAAAAAAATATACACAACAGTGCTGGAAGTGACTGGTAGTGCAAAGGATGAGACTGCTGAAGTTAGGATTAGTTCAGTTAGCACCGGATTCAAATAAATCTCATATTCCTTAACTGACCCAAGAAGAAATGTTCAAAAGGAACTGGTCAGAAAAGAAAACCAAAGCAAAGAAAGCATGGCAGGTACAATCATGAGTCAGACACCTTCTTTCATATTATTTGATGACTGACCTAGTCCTGTCTGATTATCTGGATAATAATGCACCGATTTAAATTGGAGTGGGTCTCCAGCTGATTGCCACAGAATATTCAGTAGATAAAGAATAGGATGGTTATATGAAATTAAACAAGAAATGCTTCTTCATGCAGTTTGAAATATAATTGCAGAATTCACTGCTTTAGGGGAATGTAGGGTCAAATATGGTGGCTGGATTAGAGAATGAAAAAAAATATTTTATTAGTACAAAATACGTCTTTGAGCGTCATAAAAAAAATAAAAAAATAATAATAAAAAAAGAAATCTCATGGTTCAGTAGGAAAGTTCCCTGTGGGACTTTGTAAATAATTCTGCTGCCAAGCTCTGTCATTATGTTATTGGTAAGATACATCATATGTCTCCCTCCAACAATTCTTCATAAAGATTAGTTCCTAGACACAAATCAAGCTGGTTATTAGTACTGTTTAACATATTTGCTGAACTGTGAAGGTACATGCAACTGGAAAAGACAAAAAGTTCCCCATTCCTCCTCTTCCCTCTTAAACCAGTAAGAGCTGAGCTAGTGGCTTGTGTCTCGGACTCAAAACTGAGCAGATTTATTGAACATTATTTAAAGATGAGGACAGGAATTAGAAAAGTTAACTAATCCCTTGTTGGGGTGTTATACAATTGTGAATGCAAAAGTGAGCATGACTGCATGAATCAGATCAGCTTCAGAGTGTTCTCTGAAGACTCATATTGGATTTGATAGAAAGAACTGCTGCCCATGCATGACAGCGTGCAATTCTCAAAGCTGCCATGTATGCCTTTCACTTTACTTACATCAGAAGAATTGCTCCATATGCAGAATACTGCAGAGAAGTCATCCTCATGAAGCTTTATGAGGAGTAAGAGTTTGGTAAGCGCAAAAAGTGCTCCCTAAGAACAGAAAATGGACAGCTGTGGCAAGCAGCTTACTAAATTCTGAAAGGAAAGACCATTTTAAACAGTTCAGACAGAGACTCCTTTTCTATAAGCCTTCACTCATTTACATAGATTTCATTTTACAAAAAATCCCACAAAGTTTGTGTGATGTGTGTAAAGACCAGTTGCATGTATAGGGATTTGTATTGGATGTTTTTCATTCTCTAAAGTCACCTATAGAACTTCATAAGTATACATATAGTATCAACTGTACAAACGCCCAAGGGTCAGCACTAATAATTCTAAAGATGTGAAAGCATTATGCTGCTGTTTCATCAATATTATTTTAAGGGCATGGTATTTTGGGGTGTGAAAAAATGCAAATAAAAATTTAATAAGAACTCAAATAAAAATCTAATCTAAAAAGCTGTTTAAGAAACCAGAGGCTAAACCTATCTCAGAATAACCTTGTGAGAATGAGCAGATACAAATAGCACTGAGGGTTTCAAATTTTGAGAGAGCTTGACATTTATGGGATATAGAAATGTGACATCCCTGTGTTCCTGTGTTATAAATAATATGCTGCATTTCATGAAGGTGCACACAGCTCTACATGACTACACATTAATGACTACATGACCTGTAGTTCAGTTGCATGTAGGTATGAGAAAAATTACCATTATCCCATGATGTTCATAATGTGCTGTTAAGTGTGAGTCCTAGTTTTACTAAGGAACCGTAGTGCACTCCAGGAACGGAGGTCCTAAACTGTATTCTTTCATCCCATAGTTTAAAAGCAATATACTGCAAGGAGAAACAGGAAAAAATGGTTGCTGCTTACGGAAGTGACTGTGTTTAAAGTCATTTTTATAGACTTAATAAGAACATGTAGTATGACTGAGCTGTAAAACAGTAAAATTAACATCCATTTTTATTATTGCTATGACATGATTTCTGTTAAAATTTGGTTGTTGTGTCCCCCTCTATATTTGCTTCATCTTAATGTTCACTCTAACAAGATAATTCTTTGCTCATGTAAAATTGCTGCTTGAGGAAATTCCTGTTAGGCTCCAAAAGAAGGTTTGCTGGAATGAGAGATGCAACTCTTGACACAGAGTGCGCATGAGTATCTTTTTTTATTACTCTGTTCTGCTTTATTCTTTCCACAGCAAATAAGTAGGATTAAGGGAGCATATCTTGAATGATTGACGATAATTCTGAGCACTGCAACTAAATCTTTTGACTGCCTGGCTTAGAAGTACTTATTATCCCTATCAGCTTCCCTCATATCAATACTCCCATGCTGTTATTTCTGTCTAACACACTGTGATAGTCTAGAATTGTCAAGGGCCAGCTAAAAAAAGAAAAAGAGAAAAAGAGAAAAAAAAAAAGAAAGAAAAAGAAAGGAACAATTAGCTCAAACTTAATTCTTGGACTAGTTCTGGAAATTATCAGGAAACATGGAGGAAAGACAGCCCCCCTCCCCCCATCTGGTCAGTATTAGGGCTCATTTATCCATTCCCTACTCTGATGTAACAGCTTTTTAGCCCTTTGCACTTTTGCACATACTGGCATTATCCTATCTATTTTTATTCCATCCCAATTCATCCCTCCATAGTAGCTTCACATTAGTAACTCGAATACATGATCACATTATTTTATTTATATTTATCATGGGACAGTTGCATCGCAGATTGATATCACAGTCTTGTTTATGTAAAATCAGATATTTGCAAAATAGCCCCTGATCTCAGTGTGGTTAGATATAAAACTTAAAAAGATAATGAAAAAGCTTGCAGTTTTACCCACAGTGGCATAATGTATTTATTCACCACGTCTATTTGGAAAATTTGGTTTCTTCTCTGAATATGGGAAGAAAGTGGTCAATTAGATATATCTGTGGGTTTGGATCCATTGCAGGAACACTCTGCAGAAAAAGATAATGGACATCAGAATTCTTTTGGCAGAGCTCAGTCTACTATCCTGGTCACTACTGAACTACATCATTCAAATCTCTACCCAGACAAAGGTTTAGATTATATTTTTTTTTCCAGACTGAAAGGGGATCCTCAAAATCTTTTAATTCCTTTTCCAGTCATTCATATAATTTCTTAGAGGTTTTGTAAACAACAAACATATGTTGTTTTGGAAAATTCAGAAATAAAAAAAAGCATAATCTCATTTGTATTTTTTTTCATGGGAGCTGATTAAGATGTGAAATTTCAGAACATTGTTTTAAAGTTTACTATGTGCGTTACTATAAATACTAACCTTCTTATGCTTCCAAATGTCTGCGCATGGCCTAAAAATCTTCCAAAATCTATGTGGAACATGTGTCCAGCATTTGTCAACATTATGTTGTCACTGTGTCGATCACAGACTCCCAGAATGAAGGTAACAACACACCAGCCGGCGCAGGAATAAAAGAAGTTCCTTATTGCCTAGTTAGTAAAACAAAAACACTTACTGGAAATATACAGATGTATTTGTTTGTGATGCTAACAAGAAAACCAGAAATTGTATTTCTACAAATGCTGTGCATGTTGCTAAAATTTTAACAGCCAGGTGTTAGCAGGAATGGTACTTAAACAGGTAATACACAGATTTCAAAGTTACAATGCAAGAACAATTTTATTCATGAGGTTCCTCTTGTGTTTTCTGGGTACTTGGAATTCTGTGGAAAACTTTGGAAGTGAAATGTACCTACGAAAATCAAGCCTCTTGGCAGGAAGCTGACATTTTCTGTTCAACTGCCTGCAAGTATATTGTAAAAACTTTTTTTTTTTTTTTAAATTAGTTGGAAATCCACAAATTTAACCATTTCTTTTGTAAAGAAAGTAGGTTACTTTACACCCACTGTACTGTTCTGTACCTGCATGGGTCTTTCTCCCTCCAGAACTCAATTGCCCTTCTCAAATCCTAATTAATCCACTTTCACAATATTCCAACCCAAAGAATTAAACCCCATTTTACAGAATAGAACTGCAACAAAGAAAGGCTAAATCATTTTCTTCTCATAGCATGTGTGAATCTGAATAGACTATGGGATCAAACCTAGTGTCATGTGGAGAGACCCAAGAGAATGATTAAAAACATGTAGCAGTCATGTTTAATACAACCTACTTCTCTGGTGCTCTTTTACATGGCGGAGACCTGTACTTTCATGGTTAGTCTGCTTTGTGTAAGTAGACTGGCTCATTCAGAGCTATCTCATTAATCTCTTTGCAATGTTACATTGTGGCATTGCTCCTTGCCAGAAATGTGCCCATGGCAGGTGTAGGAATACGTACAGGCTAATGATTTGCTTGCCAGACACCGGTAGCAGATTACGAGTTTTCTGCTAACTCCAGTGGGAAGTATTTAACAGCTGTGACTTCTGAGCAGAACCATCTACCCAGCCTCTTTCACACCACACGTATTCAGTGTCCTTTTCCAGAGGAGAGGTTCCTGATACAAGTGATTATCACCCTTCTACCCCAGAGTAGATGGAATAGCTTTTGTCTTTTAAAAATCTTACCTACTACAGTTTAAGAACGGAAAATGCAGTTCTTATTCAGAAGTCTTAACATCCTGTAAATCTAAATCACAATGTAATAAATTTATATAGAAACCCAAACAATCCTGATTTGTGAACTTCGTGGTTTTGGACAAAACTTGCATTAGCCAAGGTAAATCACTATTTAGGCACTCAGGATTTCTCTGTACATGCAAGGTACCACCTGCAATGGCTTATACAGATGACAGCACTGTGGAATGCTTAGGGCATGGCACACGAGTTGACTGAATTTTATGTCTAACTGTACTACTTACTCACTCTGATGACCTTGGATAAAACACCTAAGCTTTCTGTGATTTTGTGCACCCAACCATAAAATGAGGATATTAAAACTTATTCTGCATTACTTTTTTAAGCACCTTAGCTACAGTATTGTACAAGTAAAAATTATTGAGTAAGAAAAGAGAAAGGTTTGTTCACCAGCAAGTTCAAAGTGAAGGCATAGTAGTAATTTTATGTATGTCCTATGCAATCACATCTGACTGCATTTTAGATGTTTAAAAAATTGAAAGAAAATGGGTAGAAATTTGGTTTAGAATATTCCATTTTAGTGGTAATTTTTACAAACTGCAGCAGCAGCAAGAAATCTGGTTTTCAATCAGTAGCTAATAGTATCTCACTTCTCCATTGAAAATTGGCTGCACTTCTACCATAGCACTGTAAACATACAAACTTGTAAAAAAAAAAAAAAATTCTACAGAGATCGTTCCTTTTTAACTGAATCGAGATGATATATTAGGAATTCAAATTATCTTACTGAAAATGTGGATGAACAAATGCCTATGGAATAATTTCAGAGTTATTTAAGTTTATGAAACATATTTATGCTATACATCTATTAATAAACTTTAAAATGACTTCATATTCAGAGTGGTAAACACTCCAACCTCCCATTTCAATTTAAAATTTTGGCTACTAATTTAATGTGGGCACAGAGTAGGGTTCTAAAAATTGTCCCAGCAACAAACACATTAAAATGTTTTTCATGGGCTTCAGAACATTCTCAGCCAACAAAGAATTAACAGAAGAAGTTCCTTGGGAAACCTCTTCTTCCATAAATAGAAATTCCAATTATTTTTTTGCTCATTATCATATCTAGTTTCATAAAATCAGATGCATTACATGATGTGATACGAAAAGCATGATCTTCTGTATCATATGACTAGGTAGTTTTGATAAAACAGCTTTCTAAAACTGTGGGTTACTGACATAGTAATTTCCAAATCCAGGAAATCCACTGAGACTTTGCATGGTTCATATAAATGTATTTAGAGAGCTGGCCTAAAAAATAATATTCTTTTAAGTTCAATACTTAATTTCTACTTCATCTTCTCTTCACTTTACTAGTAAATTTCAGAATATCTCTATGACACATTTTTATAGAAAATGTATTATCAAAAAACCTGGTCAAAAGCAATATCTCCTTAGAAAGAGAGTGGCATTTAAGATAATTCCCTGGGTTCTATGCATATGACTTGTTTGTCTTGTGTCTGAGTCATTTGTTTTTGCTGTCTACTGCTGTTTGGTTTCTTTTTTCCCAATAGTAAAATATGAAATGCATAATAAGCTTCTTTATGATGTTACCTCTTGGTAACTTGATTCCAGAGGATGGTGATGACGGAACCATTTTTTAATTGTGTTTTCTTTAAATGGTCCTATCAGTCCAGACTCCCTGTGGATCTTCGCCAGTGTGGTAGCATCTGGCACCATCTGTACCAATCCTAATCAAACAGAAAAGAGTTCACATGAAAAACCTTAATCTTTAAAAAGGTATGAAGACTGTCAATGCATATTGCCTGTTGTTGGATCACTCCATGCAGAAAAAATACATGCTTAAAAGCTGGTAAAATAATGAACACAATAGAAAATATAGATTATGATTGTTTTTCTCTTTCTCTTTGGAAACAAAAACCAAAGGGCACTTAGTAAAAAGTGGCTGTTCTGCAAATGATAAACACACCAATAACAATATTGTGGATGTATCTGCCACAAGGTACCAACAAGGCCAACAGTTTAATGAGATTTAAAAGTGAGTAGAATATGTACAAAACCAACAAAAATCTATAAAAAATAGGATCAGATATTTACTATGAAATATAAAGGTATTTATATGTTTCCTGTCTAGAATGCTACACAATTTTTTTCTGCAGTATGTGATGCTGATCACAGCTGGGAGAAAGGATACTAGATACTGCAGAAATTAGTCTGATCCAATATGACATAAACTGGGACTTTGAAGCGCAGAGAGAAGCCAAGCATTTTGCAATGCTTCACTTGAATCCTCTATCTCTACTGCATGCACTTAATTCCTTTTTTGGAACTGAGACCTGGCTTGCCTTCTGTCTCTTCCACCATGTGTGGTCCCACAGCACGTCATCCCACAACTCTGCATTAGAGGAAGTACTGCCTCGAACAATTTTACTTGGTGACAGGCTCCTCTGCTATACCATGCCTGGAAAGTGGCATCCTACCAGTTCTTTTCCTGCTTTTCACATTTCTGTGAAAAGTGATTTCCATGTCCCCATGACTATGAAATTATCATCTCCTATCTCCCTTGTGTGGAAAAGGTGGCCCATGGAGCAAATCATTAGCCTAGGACTTGGAAGACCTGGGTATACAAGTCTACTTAAGCACACATCCTGTATGGCCACAGGCACGTCACTTGGTCCTTTTATCCTTAATCATTACTTGTAAATCAATTATAGTAACACTTTTGTAGCACATAAGGAAAGATGTTGTGTGGAAAATCTCAGACACGAAAAGGTTTTCTGCTGCTATAGTGCTAAAAGGAAGAGACTGTCAGGAAAAGAATATTATTTGCAGACAGTCCATGTATCTTTCTTGGCAAAAATACAATTGTTAGTGTATAAGAGAGACTATAATATTATGTTCAGAAACAATATTCTTGTATTATTTGCCTTTGAAGAAGAAGCCTTCAAGCTTTGACTCCCATCTGCACAAAGAAGGGAGGAGTCTTTTTTAGGTCACCTTAACCATCTGCCATGTGCATGAACTCATCTATACATTCTCCTAGTTCCTTCAGATCATTCATCCCCTCCAATTTTCTCTTTGTGGCTCAGAAAGCAATGATTTTTAAAATTCTTTTTATTTTAGTAGATTTTGTACAGCAGGTAATCTGCATACATCAGTCTTCTATTTGTGCAAGGATTATTTTCAGTAAAAGATTTGGAGAGTCAGTGAAAAATAGTAAGCTTATTGCTGTCAGTAAATTTCTTCAGCAAGCAATTGGTAACCCTGTTACAGCTCTGCTATAACAACCATAAAAGAAAGAAATAAAGCTTTCAGATGAGTCAGGCCTGCCCTAAGCAGCATAAATTGCATGAATAATATTTCAAAATCAACCCTGTGAAGCTGTCATCACTTGTCTATAGGTACTTTCTGTAGCTACATGTATCTAGGTTCACTCAAGCATCTAGGCAGGATCCCACTGGATTAAAACTACTAGTTCTGGCTAATTTTCTCCAAAGTCCTCCTGATGTGTGAAGTTACTTTTAAGAATATGGTACAAGCTGATGGTATTGAGACTTTTGGAGAAGTCTAACCTAAATTACTACAAAATTCAATGAGTTTGGTTGTAGTTCTTCTGAAGAAGCAGGATGAATAAATAAAATGAAAATTCAAAAGTAGACAAGCATGCAATTAAGGGCTTGAGTAATTGAGAAGCTGAGCCTTTCTTTTTTCTGTAAGGGGGATAATTGATAAGACACCCATGAAACTAAAAGTTAAAGGGAGGATTTTTGCATAGTGCTGTTTACATGAAATATGAATAATGTAATACAGGTAACTTTTATAATCTAAAACTGACCTTGGCCTTTTCCTGTAGATAAACACTTATAAATGATCATCTGCATATCCAGTCCCTCTTGGAGCCAAATGCTGTCCATCACTCGAATGATTTGCAGAACCAGCATATCTTGACGTAAATCATCACCTATCTGTGAAAATTGCACAAGAAATCCAGGTTTCTCCTTCAATACCAGACAGAAATAGCTTCCTATTTCACTTGGACTTCTTTCCCCACCAAAATATCTATATTCATTTTTACAGTAAATCCCTCTTGTTTTGCTTCAAAGTTGCTACTTATCTTCCCATGTCAGAAGAAAACAGATTAGATGGCACCCATAGGCAGAAACAGTTTTGGCAGCCACTGAGAGGGTAACAAATGTTCCCTGATTAACTGTAGCCTTTCTGCTTGCTATTCCTATGTAATTATTAGAGTTCGGAAATTTAATCCTGTGGTAGGATACTAATTCGGCTACATTTTTAAGTTTATATAATGACACATCCCTTTTCATAAATGACAGTGTTTGTTTAATGTTAAGCTTCACAACTTGGTATTTTCAGCAGGCTGAAGGTGGATTCTGTCATTAATTTATATCTTATCCATGACATTATTCACGTTCAGTTTCAAACAGTGATGCAATGTGGACTGCTCTCCCCATGGAGTCGGTCAAACAATAATCTTAGTGAAATGGGGCTTTAATTGTAGCCACAAGAAGTAATAAAGAGATTATTTTCAACCATGGCTAAGTAAATGGCCCGTGGAAACAAAAGCCCTGCTTTTCTTTTTCCCTCTCCCCACCACATCTAAAATACATGTGACTTCTACTGGTATTTTTAAGTGCTTTATTCTTTTATTGTGTTCTTTTTATATAAGTATTTCAATTTATAGCCATTTACTGCCATGAAATGAGTACTTGAGGAGACATAAACTCATCTTTTAAAACAAAACAGGACCAAACCAAATCTACTTTTCTTTCATTTAAAGGTAATCTTGATTCCAATTAATTCTTCTTACTACCTAAATCTGTGAAAGATCTTACTTTACTTACATTCCCTCCTTCTCTCACATTGACAGTAGGTAGACAATTTAGTACGATATCAGTGCTTATGGTTTTATGCATGTATTATCCATCATGAATAAACAGTGAAACTATAGTACAAGTAAAAGATATCTTAACACAACCGTCTGCTGACAGGAGAAGGTGATGACAGCTATGATACTTCTACAACAACTAGACAGTTGGCTGTTGAACGTTACGGGGCAGGGGAAATGCTGTCTAGGTAGAACCAGCACAAATGTTTATATGCCCCATGAGCAGGTATTTTGTCAAGTTGTTCAGGTAAGCAAGAACCTGTCTATTTAATATTGACTTTCAGATGAAATAGCGTAAGAACCAGGTATCTAAGTGTTCAGAAAAGCTTAATGTTTCTAGCCTCCCCGTAACATGCCTGGAAAGCATACATCTCTTTCTCAGAATCACAGCTGCTCTAAATTTCATTTTAATTAACTAATTTCAAGACAATCTAGAATTTTTTTTACCCTTTTAATCAATTTTTTTAGAGTTCTGTTTTGGAAAACAATACTGTAAAAGATCTAGGAATAATGTCTTTCTATTTTTTGTATCCATCAGCTATTTTATGAATTTCAGTGCTGTCTAAAAACAGTATCCATTCTTATGGAAGACTTTTGCTTTTTTGAAAGAGAAGTAACTTTAAATTGTATATATTCTCTTTTGTGGATAGACACAACACTGTTCTGAACTCTGAAGTTTTTCTAGGTGTCAACTGGAAAATAAACCAGAGTTTATTTTTGCAGTCAGTTCCTCCAGTTCCAGAGAGACAGCACTTCTCTGCTGTCTGCTTCAGCTCTCTCTTCCTCAGCCTATTCCACCACACTGGGCGATAGGAGCTGGATAAGTTCTGTGTAGCAAATGCAGCCTCTAACACTCCGGGATTTTGGTTTGTTAGAGACATATGGACAAGTCTAATGGATTCAGTCATTCTGAACTATCTTTTGCCTGAGACTTCCCTCTGACTTCAATGTGGTAAATAAACTAGGTTTCAAATATAAACTTCATATTTTAGCCTGGTTGTCTCCACTAAGAAAATAAATAAATTGAAACAAGTCATTTGGTTCTTTACTGATCAAAAGGTTGATACTTCAATGCATTGCCTCAACATATCCCATTAAAAGCTCTAGTGTCAAAAATAATTGAGAAAAGTGAACAGCAGAGCCAAATCAAACATTCTCAAGCTAAAGTTTTAAAACATAAATCAGGTGAATTTCAAATCAATGTTTTCCATACAAAAGGAATTGAGGATTAGAGGAAGAACATACCTTAAAAATTACATTGATGTTTCCACTTGGAGCATTTGCATTGATGAAGGAGATTTTTAATGGAAAAGCATTGGACGTAAAATATGAACATGACTTCAGGGAAAAAAAAATGAGAGAGAAGAACAACAGTGTCACATATACAAAACATCAGGCTAATAAAATACCTCTGCTAAAGTTAAATACTGCTCAGTAGTACTGATAAAAAAAAATAATTCTTGATATTATTGATTGTTTAATTGGGTCAGGAAAATGAGAAATTCTTTTTCCTGGACAATTTGTTTCACTCAATAACCAGATTATATGAACAGATAATATTTTCCATACTAATTGTTTTTCATTTCTACCCAGGCCTATTAATAATAAACTTTGGCTGGAACTGAGTAGACAAAGTACATAAGACTGATCTAGTGAGACTCTGTAAAGCACTGAAAAGCCTTTGGTCCTATTATTTTCTGTAGAAAAAAAATATTTGCCCAATTATACAATCTTTACGGAAGCAAAGAACCTGCTAATTTCTTTATTGTCCTCACTCTGGCTAAGGATACAGGAAATTCTGAAAATCATAATCTATTTTATGTGGAATATATCTTAATTAAACATAAAATCTGATTTCTCATGCCCTACAGCTCCTTCCACCTGAAGACCTCAAAGAGCTTCAAAAAGCATTAATGAGCCAAGTGCTGCAAATCCTGTTTGAGTGGTATTATAATCATCATTAAAACAAAAAAAAGGGGGGGAGGGGGGGATGACCCACCAAAAAAACTACCAAAGACGACGGTAAATTAATGGCCTAGTTTCTGGAAATAATGAGTGTCCCACAGGAGCTACTGCTGTCCTTACTGGCTGGAGTGCGATGGAGGCTGATTTGAACAAAAACACCACTAGACACAGCTGTCTCTTGTTTTTCATCTAAACATCTCAAAGCATGGTACAAGCATGCAAATATTGTCTTACCCACATCATACCTCTGCGAATGCAATAGCTATTATTGATGATGAAATCCTGACCTCCTATGGAATTTTGCCAAATGAAATATCTCAGGAACTGCTTGAAAGGTTACTGTGAGATAATGCATTACTGACAGAGCTGGAAGCAGTGCTTGCTACTAGTAAAATCAACAGATGATCCCAAGATGAAATAAATTTAGGTAATTATAATAGCTTTAAAATTCTAATTTGCATAATTATACTAACATACAGTTCAATCAAGAAGCTACATATATTTATAGCAAGATAATGGTCTATAATGTTTTAAGAGAAATAAAAAAAAAGAAGTTCTCTTCAGATACTTATATTTAAACATTTTGTATCTGTCCAGCCAAGCTGGCACAGTATAAATAGCACAATTGTATGGTGAGGTACCTTTCCATTAGCCATTATTTCCAAAAAGCCTGAAAGCAATGAGAAGCAGCAGGCTTCAAATTCTTCTGACTTATATCATGCACAATTGGCCCAGGCCTGCAGGGTGCTGGAAGACCTCTGTTCTCAGAGAGATCAAGGCTGAATAGCAATTACTTGGAGAATCACAGGTCAAAGGCAATTGAAGGGATCAGCACCTCTTAGAATCAGGTCCACCGTGGATAATGAGCCAGAGAACAAAAATAGAGCACAAATAGCTGTAATTAGGCAGCTATAACTGATAATATATAGGGGTGTTCAGGTTTGTTTTCTCTTGCTGCTGGGTGCCTTGTCCTTCTCCAGAGATGGAAGAGCTTATTCCTGGCATAACATTTTTATGAAAACATTACTAAACAATGAATTACTAAGAAGTCTTAGTACTGTGGTCAAAGTAAAGTCAAGTAACACTAAAGAGCACTGTTGTTTCCTTTATTCTTAAGTAATTTTTAATAGGGTTCATAGACACAGGTAAGTTGCTATGAATATTTAATATTTTAGCAACTCTCAGTCATGTGCCTAGTCTCACCTCAGCAAAAAGCAAGCTAGCTGTAGGCTTCTAGCTGCTCCCATGTGTGGCAGAAGAGAGTCTTAGATGAGAAAACAGAAGTGCCACCTGAGAGCAGGCTGCTCAGTTTGACTTCTGTGTCACCACTGCTGTGCAAGGTGGGACATCCATGCAACACCCACCCCACCAGTGCCCTTCACTTCTGCCTCAAAGATTCCCAGTTTAAAGGGGATTAGGCTAGATGTCCATTTACCAGATGTTTCATGCTTAATACCAGTAAGATTATTTCCCAGTCAAGGCAGCCATTCACTCCCGCTTCCCCTTTATACTAAAACAGACAAACAAACAAACAAATAAAAAATGTAATCCTTTGCATGAGCTGGACTTACATCTGTCTCTATGCCTTGGACAACAAGTGCAGGATTCAGAGGAAGCCGACAAACCTTTACCTCCTGGAAAAACTGTTGAAGTTTGTTGAGTTCCACCTTTAACACCTCCTGCAATATGTGAATCATTATGGCAACATAACATAACATCAGCTTTGAAGCAGTTGACTGTCTTTCTATATTTTAAACAAGCAGTACAATTTCTGGAGCTGGTAGCATCCATGTAACCTTGTAACAGCTAATGAGGTCACAGTGAGGTGCAGCTATTAAAAATAAGAACTGTGATTTTACTCCACATTCATGCTTTTTGTGTCTAGATGCACTACCAGTTCATGCTGCCATGTAGGCTCACATTCAATACCCTTCATTAGGGGCTGATTAGCCATGCACCTGCTCTGTGGCATCTCATGTTTTTTTTGCCTTGCTAGACAACTTCACAAGTTATTGCTTGTTGCCTTTGCACTGTGATCTCCCTTGCCTAACTGTTGGTGTGTTAACTGCAAGATTTGGGAGTTTCTCAGTATGACAGTAACTGCAGCCTTGAGATTAATCTCTAAATTCTGAATTATGCATCAGTGATATATAATGTATCACTACTGTTTCTTTTTCTTCACATGGATTCTTCTCTTGGCAAATATTTCTATCTTTTTACTTCCATGTTTGCTTTGCTGCTCTCAGCAGCAACACTGAGAGTTTTTTGAAAAATCCATTGAAAATCTTTGCATCCTTAACGAGGCAAAAAGAATTCACAATAACTTTCATGATAACCAGCAGTGGCAGGTGTATTTTTATTTGGCTTTCTAGTCTGTCTTGCTAAGATCTCAGCAAGAAGCAGTTTTACACACCAGGTAACTAACAACAGCTGTCTTGGAAAATTAACAGGTTTTAATTGGAAATGCACCTACACAACATAAAAGCTGCACCTGCTGGAGAAGAAGACTGCAAGCCTTCTACTGCCAGGAATGCATCTGCAGATAGGCATACAGCATTAACTGCTGAGTGCTATATAAGTACAGTCCACTCTGGTTGGCTTTGCTAAGAAATGAGGATGTTCACCCTATCAAGGACTACTCTTAGCAAAGTTTTTAGGAAACACTGCAGCTGTACAGGAGTCAAATATTTTGGATTAGGCTCTGAATGACAGCATTCCTTTCAGCAAAATGTTGACAGTCTTTGTTGTCATTATTTCTGTCCACATCCAAGTCTGGTTGAAAAACCATTGATGAAGGAGTTTAAATGGCTTAAAAGATCTGCTGACCTCAAGAGTAATAGTGATGAGAGTTGTTCCATTAAATACGTATGTTCTACTTGTTTTCAGAGCAGCTCTACAAATTTTAGTCAAATCTCGGGTTTATTTATATAAAGGGCATTACAGGAGAAAGGTGTCACCTTAGAAAAAAATAACATTACCTGGAGAAGCTTAGATGGAAGGAGAGGTATTTTTTAACAAACCTTTTTTTCCGGGTCACTGGCAGCTTTCACTTTTTTGGCAATGTCTTCCAGAATTCTGACAAGTTTCCCCTCCTTAGAAAACTCAGTGTTCAGGGTTTTTCCAGCACAGAATTGGAGAGCAGCCAGTAGTTTCTGATACCAACTTTTGAAATGAACTTCATTCTGTGCATTCTTCAACAACCTGAATGAAGGAGGGAGAAAAACATCTGTGTATCTAAACCTGATTTTTATTTTATATCACCCCTAGCAGGAACAATAAATGGACTCCAGACTAATCTGTATTTGGTGACTTTGGGCAGCAGAGAATAAAAAAATAATGTCATTTATTTGTTGGCAGTACTCAAGTCCCATTTGGTAACTAATGAGATTCTAAGTGTGTTGAATCAATAGGAATTTGCTATTTCTTATTGTCTTATGTAGTGCAGTACCTGTATTTCTTCTTATTTCTGCAAGAAAGGTTTACAAAGTGAAAATAAGTTGTATGATTTGGATTCCAGTCTTAAGTATATATATCCCTAAATCTATTTGTTTTGTGTTTGGTTTTTTTTTTTTTTTTCTCTGGCGAGCACACTTACACAACCAAGCCCATCTTTCAGCTAAGAGGTACATTTAAAGACCATTTTACTCTCAGACATATCACCAGTTCTAGAAACTTTCACTATTGTAAGTTGAGGAGAAATTTCTGAAATTGGCTATACTGCTATAAAGCCCACTTTATTCCTTTCTTTATTGCTAAGTGTTGGTCTAGAGTGAAAACTCAGTTCTTAGTTCTACTGAAGTTTGTAAAAGCTTTATTCTAACATAAAAGTCAGAAACAAAACCAAAACCATAGTGGGCTGATTTTTTTCTGTGTTCACCATGCAGTCTTCTCTAATTACATATTCATTGGGCCAGGAAAGCTGTGGAGTTTAGGATTTGTTTTTCAGGTAATTGAATTGATCACTGGGGCATTTTTTCCTTATGTGGGTCAAAGGTTTTGTACAAAATTGATTTATTTCTACAAGTGTAGATGGAAGCACCAGCTTTATATTGCTGCTAACACCTGCCCATTATCTGGGATTTCCTTCTGCCTAAAGGACTGAGGAACTGCTCTTTGCTTTTGTCTGAACTTTCTTCCCCACAACTTCATCCTTGAGAACATCCGAAACCTTAAATTCCTTATAAATGTCTGAATCTTAATGCAGTTTCCCTTACTTAATGAGGTTACTCAAACCTAACAAATAAAGCTAGTTTTCACAGGACAGAAATCAGAGAAGCTGTTGACTATCAAGGCACCTCACAAATGAATACACCACAAAAAAAAAACCCCAAAAACCCAAACAAAACCAATAGCAAGAACAAGATATATATCAAGCACTGATATTTAATGGTAAAACCCCATAATTTCTATAGCCACTTCAGGTCCTTCAAATCATATACAAGACTTTATAATATTGTTACTGTAGCCCATGCATCTTTCAGTGATGAGGGATTCTTGCCATCTTTTATAAAGTGATGATCCTTTTTTTCCTATCTAATTGGTCCTCTTTTCTATTTAATTCAATGCAGAATGATATCACCAACTGGTTTCTGAAAAACCTTTCCAGTTACACAAACCTCTGAACATCTAAGGGTTTATAAGTACTGAAAATCTTAAAAGAATGTGTGGTGTTTCTATCAGAAATGCCTAGACATGAAAGGAAAGAGATATGAGAAGTTTATCATCAGCACTCTCTGGAGGAGATTGGAATGACATTTCTTTCTGTAGACTAGTAAAAACAAATAATTACTTTTTGGATTGGAAAGAAATACAAATTGTCATTGTGATGTCTGTTGGAAGGCAAACCCCAGCACAGAGAGGCAGCTGTATTTTGATTCTGAACCCTCCACAAACTGAAGAAGGCTGACAGTACATCCATATATGGCAGTGGGTAAACTAATTCTTCCAGATTTCAAGCAGAGTAAGTCCAAGATTCCACAGGATGGTATTAATTTTCTTAAACGTAGATACTTCATGCCATTTTAGATATCTATGACAATCTTGTTTGGCCTCCAGCTGCTGCCTTGGAAGGGCATGGGTCCACTAGACGCAAGCTGTCATGGGTGCCACTGCCAGGCAGGTGCCTCAGACACCCTATGCTGTCTCAAATAGCCCATCTTTAGGGTACTGAATCACACTTTGCAGCGGCCTTTTAGCTTGGTTGTAGGCAAACAAGGTGATTTAAAAGGAAAACATGCTCTGTCCACTTTAACAGCAGGTCAGGAACAGGCTTGATGATTATTTGTTAAACAAAAGCATTACTGGCACAGTCCAAACTGTCACATGGGCAGGAATTTTAGTCTACCAAAGCACAGTCCAGTTCAGTCTCAGTCTAGCTAAACAGCCTGTATTTGTCTTGGAGCACAGGCAGAACAAACTTGTTCACTTCTGCCCTGCAAACACAAGTGCAAGTGAAAAGACACTGTGATATCTACTTTGAATTGGCCAGGTTATGTTGGTGCAGAATCTTCCGTCTGGACTTAGGCTTGCATTGGAATCATCTCCTGAGCATCTAAATCATACTCCATCACCTACTGCATTTTTGACAAAATGTTTTTAGGGAACCCAGAAAGGCTATATTTCACATTTGAGATGTCACTTTAATCCTCCCAGATATACAGAACATTAGATCAACTTTTCATTTCCCTAAAATGAAAGACTTAAGATTTCACATGCAGGAAGCAAAACAGCAAAACCAAAACGTTTTCCTATTTTAGACAGATATACTCCCTGCATAAGGCAGATCAATGCAAAGGATCCACTTTTTGATTATTCTTATGGCTGAGTGTTCACAGAAAATAAGCTTATATACGCACACAATATAAAGATTTCTTTTTGACCTGAGAAAGGATTATGGGCCAGATTCAGATAGCTTATGCATAAGGTGTACATGAGGACAGAGGATGTATAGAGTCTGAATTTCCCACGTGTGCTTCTTGAGCTCAGTCCATAGGGAAAGTTGAGGCAGTCATCAAGATCTCACTAGTAAAACCCATTTCCATGCCAGCTGCAGCCCAGCACACATTCCACAGTTTCAAGTCACAGAGCAGCTTCTGACAGGGCATGTGCTTCCCCAGCAGCCCCATGAGGGACTCGGGGCTCTGCATCCAAAATGTCTAGCGACTATGACGGTACAGGCAGCACAACCTCCTCCTGCCTGCCCACTGGGGTAGGCATGCTTTTAAAAGCCTGTAGACCTTAATTTGCAAAATGACTTGGATTAAGTGGGTCTGACTTTTCTATTAATTTTATAATAGCAGTCCCAAGGAGATACAAAGGACAGCTTTTAATGTGATGACTCATTGTAGGCTTTGCCGAAATGTTTATTCAGCAACTGAACAAATATGCTGTTGTAATTCTGTCTTCCCAGTTTCCTGGTACACATATCTTCACTCTGCCATTTCGAGAGCTCAGAGAAGATAGGAAAGTCTGCAAGTCCTGAGGCTGCAGGATGGAGAAATGCTCAAGACACTAATGAAATTTTCAAGTTAGAACAGGATGCCTAGCTGTGACAGATGAAGACAAAACTGTAATGATTTAAAACTCAAGGCTGCCAGTGAGAAAGTATGTGAAGGTTTTTGGTTGGGGTTTTTTTTTCCTGACAATTTTCACAGTATTCTGTGAGACAGAACTCAATATAAAAGCCTGGCTTTATGCCAGGCTTAGACAGAGGATCTTGCTCCTAACAACAGGGAGACTTCCTCACTCTTCAGGGATTTCTGATTTGGGACAAATGCCCTTGTTCTCAGCAAGGCCAGGGGAATTCAGACACTGTCCCAAGGTCATTTTTGTGGTACAGCACAATGTGGCTGGAAGCAGAAGGATGCTGGCTGAAATTTAGCAATGAAGAAAACTAGACTGCCTCTGTTTTGTAAGTGTTTTCCAGGTACAGAAACACAAGTGTGCTGGAGAGACTTCTGCCACAGGGCAGAAGGGAAGGTGGAATTGAATCAAGCTGAGTTGGCTGCTGTGTCAGAGGAGGAGAAACAGGGCTAAAACCAGAAGCTATGGAAAAAAGGAAAAGAAAAAGAAAAAAAAAAAAAGAGAAAAAAAGGGGGGTGGAGAGGAAGAAAAGTAATGACTTTGGGTGTTGGTACCAAAAGAGTTTAGCTGGCTTCATTCTCCTGTGGTGTGGGGGGAGAGGGAAGCTGGTGCTCTAAAGCCCTTGCAGCAGACACAGCCTGCTCTCCAAGTTGGATTTGGCAGCTAGTGAAAGAGTGAGGCTGCTCAGATAACTCTGCTGCTTGAAAATCTGTGCCTTGCCTCCTTCAGAAAGGGGAGCAGGGTGAGCCAGAGAGCAAGGCAGGACAGATAGTTTACAGGTAGCCCTATCAAACCTCATTGTAGCAAAAGAAACCCAAGGAAAGGCCAGGATCTCCACTGTATTATTTCAGGTTTAACTCCTAACTGCTATGAAAGAGCAAGGTACAGTTTGACTGGGTTATTTACATGTGACATCGAAGTCAGAGTAGTGACTCTAATTAATTTCCAAGTGATGTCTGGTGTTTATTACACAAAAGCTGTGCCTACCAGCATACACACTGTGCACTCTTCGCTTAAGGTGCTTTGAATTCAGAAGCACACTATGAAAATGAGGTGTCTCAGTGTTTTAAGGTGAGCACTGAGGTACTTACTGTCATTGGTCAATCTCTGGTAAACTTGACCAAGGAAGTCAATGTGCTTTGTTGTGAAAGTGTATTTCACGCCTGTTTTCTTGTTTCACTAAGCTGGAGGCAGGATGTGTCACAGAAGAAGAGAACATTAGTACAAGACTGCTGCTCATTACAGCTTTAATTGTTTTTAAGTTACCCTCCACAGCCCTTCATGTCAAAGATTAGCACACACACTTCTCTACCACTGCACAGCTTCCATATCTAAGGTTGCCATCTGTCTTGATTGATATTAGACATCCTGCAATGCTCCTAAACTGTCCGTTGTGTTTTATTGTGCCATGAGGCTATGGCATACACCTGAAGCACATGACTGACTTAATTTTTGACTTCTTGAAGAAAATTTTAGTGTTTGCATTCTTAAACAGAAAAATAAGCAACGGGCAGTTTGCCAGTGGGGTTACATTTGGGCTTTGCAGCTTCTTAAGCCTCACTGTTGAAGATTAATACCTCCATCTAGCCTGTGATTGAAGATGAGTAGGCAACTGCTGCTATTAATTACTCAGTTGCAAGTAAAACCTTGCTTAATTTTTCTTTTATCTCCCCAAGATTATATTGGACATGGTTTTTACTTCCTTGACAGTGATAACAGGAATGATCCCTTTGATAGAGGTATCAACATAGCAAGTACTGCACAAACTGTGAACTTCAATGAATTCCAGATTCTAGTAAGTACCTGTTCTTCATCCCCTATGCCCTCAACTCCCCTTACTCCTCTGCAGAGTGCAGCCAAGTCTGCAGAACACATCTTTCTCACTTGCTAGCTGGTCCACTCAGGGACAGCCTCATTAGACACAGCCAAACTCTAAGGCAGCAGAGTGCCAAGCTGGCAAATATGACCGTGGCTTTTCTGATCTCTTTGCCAGTGCCTAGGATGGATGACTGAACTTTCTGAAGCTCCCAGGAACATGTCTGTAGGATGGCAGTTATTGCTGCAGAGAACAGAAAGGAACACTTGCACTTGTTGCAATGTCATCTCTGTTTCCAGCCTCCTTCAGCTCCTCAGTGAGCTAAAACTTCACTGGACAGCAAAATTTAATTTCATTAACCTTGCTGGAAAGCCGTTGAGTGGCTCTTTTCTCATGGCCTTTTGTTATTCAAGAGAAACATACAGGTTATCTCTGTCAAATTCCTGTAAAAAATAGATACAGGATAATACCTCCCTTTTTAAACTAACTCCAAATTCAACAAAGGTGTGATTTATGTACTACAAGTCAGAAAGGAAAAGAGAAAAAAATACAGACATTCTGTGTAGATCTAATGGGCCATGGCAACCAACAAAGCAACAGACATAAAAACCAATGAACTGAGAAACACAAAATGCCTAACATGTTGAGAACAACAAAATTTCTGCAGGGGAGAATGAGGAACAAAGTCCATTAGGCAGAAGAGTTAACGTACAACAAAGATGGAAGGGATGTAGCAGTTCTTCCAAGTGACTAGTAGTGAGCATTTTCCACAGCTTTACAGAAATACAGTGCGAGGCCATCCGCTTGACTGGAAGGACCAAGACCGAACCCCCCTTCACTCTCCCTTTTTTTTGACTAAGTACGAAGCCAGCAGAAAGGGAAAGGCACAAGAGGGCTGGAAGAACTCTGTCTTGTCTGCTATCTTTCTTTTCTTTCTTTCTATTCTAGAACAAGAGAATGAATGTTTACATTTCTTGAGCAAACTGAGGGAAGTGTGGTACAATATTTTCTCTGAATCTTTCTAACTGAGCAAGTCTCCAGGACGGAAGAGCAGCAGCTGTTCAGTAGCTTGCAGCACTGGGCCACTTTTGGCTCCCCATACCCCTCGCATAAGGAACCTGCAGTCAGTTTCACCTGCTGCTTCTCATACAACAGAGCTGCTTTTATAGACTCATTTTTCAAAGCTTTACCCTTGAACGGAAAATACATCTGCTTAAAGTGAAATTTTGTTTTAGAAGGCCATGTGATACATTTGCTTTTTTTTTTTTTTTTTTCTGATTCTTTTTTGAAAGCACACCTTAGAACAGATGTCTAACACATTGGTCTCCCTTAGACAACAAAAAATTGTTGCAGACTTCTTATAAAGTATGCTGGTTAGGCTTGAGAAACACATTTCTATGGGAGCCAAGGGACTAGTTGCCATTATTCGTTAATCTTCTCTCAAAGATCTTTATGAACAAGGCAATGTAATTTGCATCCAGACAAATCACTTGACCCGGTAGATTCAATCAACCCAGCTCCCCCTACTCCCACTGAATGTCTTAACCGCGGAACACATGTCCTGCTGACTCACAAAAAATTAGCAGATCAGTGAAAACAAAAGCTATGCCACACTATGCAAGTAAGTTGCCAAACACTGCTAAGGTTGCCTAGCAGAAAAATGTTTCATTTGTTACATAATATAGTTAGATGCACACAGTTATGTATTAAGAAAATTAACCCCAGATAAAACTGGTTTTGTCTGGAGAAGAGAAAGCATTTACCTTGAAAATGAACTGTATCAAGAATTAATAGGAGAGTATAAGGGTGCACTGGTACCACTGTCAATACCAGATAGTAGATGGTACCTGGCCTAAGGTCTAAGAAATAAAAGATTGCCCTCAGAACATGTCTTCTCCAATTTATTGAATGGGCATGTTAACATCAATGTAAGTGCTACAATTATCTAGTAAAAAGAAGTGCTGACAGTTTGTCTCTTGCTGCTCCAGTTTGTAAAAAAAATAATACAAATAATTCTTAGTAAAGATGGTCTCTTTCTAGTCTGCTCCTCTTCATTAGGTGGGGTCTGCAAGCAGCAGAGGACCCAATTTTTTAACACACTATCACAAACACAAAAAATACCTGCAGCAGAACATCAACATAATGAAACTAGTGGTTGTTTCCAACAACATCTGTGTACAACAGTGCTGACTTTAAATAACTTCAGAATCTGAGCAAGGGTTTACAGTCCACCAAAGATCCCACCCTAATAAAGCATCAATCCAAAGCTACAGAAATGAAATACCTTCACCCTGAAGTGTCATTAATACAGAGTGACTTAAGCTCAGGCTTGCAACTATAGGTCTAACTGTTCTCAACTATTAATAGAAAAAATACCACTGTGTCAGTAAAGATAGTAACAGTGAATGACTAACTTTGCCCTCCAAAAACTATATGCCAATAAAAATAATAATAAAAAAAAAGCTGCTTAACAAATGTATTGCACTTAGCATTTACATGAAGATTATCAATGGAACAGTATTTTTTTCCATTCAATGAGAAACATGGCATTCAAGTATGGCATTAATTTTTAAAAGTCTTGTTTCATCTTTGCCAGTGTTTTCTTCACGTCACTAGGTATGTCCCTGTCTGTGCTTGTGTTCTGCGGATTTTCTACTCAGAACAAATGCCATATTGTTGTCAGAATTTCATGCATTATCTTACTTACACCAGATTCAGCAAGACTGAAAGCTACCAACCATCTATCTTTGCAACAGCTTGGAGTAAATTTGTGGCAGAGGAACTGAAATATGCCATTCATTCCAGGCATAACAGAAATCATTGTATTCTTCCCAGTGGGTAACTGCATTGGAAGCTTACAATGAATGGGATTAGATGGGATAATCACTGCTAAAATGAGCAGACCCAATGTCTTTAATGGGATGATGGCCAAATATGCTAGCAATTAATTGGATACAGGAGGTGGCTAAGCTACTCTAGTTTCAAAACATCTAAATAAACCACAAAATTAATCCAGGTTCAAGCAGTCCACTAGTGCCAATGGAGTTTCTAAGGTTTGCACTGTATCTGAAGTTAGGTCACAGTTATCACAGCAATACATTGAGGAAAATCTGAAAATGTTTTTCTTCATCTGCCTATTGTTTTGGTAGTTCATGTCTACCAACATGGCTTTGGATAGCTTCTGTAGCTTCCCATTAGCTTCTCAGCTGGAACAAAAAGTTTCTTACGGCACTGTAAAACAAAATGTATGACACAGAACTAATTCTGTATGGTTCTGCATGCACTGGGCAATCCAAATTTACACAGAATTACAGAATTAAACCTGAGTTACACTGCAACACTTTCATTCACTTTTAAATACTATCTTCACTTGTTTGTTTTTTGTTTACTTTTTTTTTAATTGTTTGTTTGTTTTTAAACTTTTTTAATATACTAATACAGAGGTAGCTTCAGGGAGAAACTAATATAATCTTTCTACAAGGTCATTATGCTCATATTAGAAGCAGTTCCAGATTTTATTCATACATTCTAAACCAGATCCGTACTTTATAATCCTAGATATTTCAGGTTACCATTCTTATGACTCAGTCTGGGTTTGAGAAAGGAGGTGTTTGGTTGCGGGGCTGGGGGGAGTAGGATAAGAGAGTGACATTGCTTTGCAAATATTATGTCATTCAAAAGAATTCATTCTGCAAAGCTGTAGATCTTGAGATGGGCTATTAATGCTCCTATTTGCTTTGCACTCAGTTACAAGAATTTCCTTTGTTTAACAATGTCTACAGTCAAAGTTGTTATCTCTGAAGCAGAGTGTCAGATTTTTACAGACAAGGTGCTCATATGCCAACAGCAGAGGAAGGATGCATGAGATCTGATACATTCCAAACACATGCAGAGTCAACGTTTTTTGTTTAAGGCAGCAATACTTCTACCTCTCTGGAACAACCTGTCTGTGGATCCATTGTGGTTTAAATGCAGGTAATACAGGTGCAAGAACTAGGACCCCGACCCCTCATTACTTCCTGACATGTCATCTTTTCTGGAACTTTAATTTTATCTGGACTTCTCTGCTCTAGCGAGTTGCCCTGCTTATCTTCTTTTCCCAGTATTTAACAAAGGGATTTTTTTTCAGATCACTGCCTACACAGGAATAGGGAGGTATAATGAGCCTCCAGCAGGTATGGCTTTAGGTGTTTCAACAGTGACGGTACCTCAGTATAATTACATGATTGCAAAACACCGTTTTGAGTAGTACTCTCATACCTGACGTAGTATGCTTTCTGTAAGATGTCGAATGTTCTTTGCTGGCAGTTTGCCACATGGCATCTCAATGCTGCACAACAGCAAAGGATGCATAGATCAGATCATCAGGTTACAGCAACTTGTTACCTCTGTGCATGCGTGTGTGCAACTTTGTCAAAAGAGTAACCTTGAGAGAAACTCCATAGCTCAAGTAAAGTGGCATCATGAAGACATACAGTCCTTTACACTTCAAAAATAACTATCAAAACTCATTTGTTTTCAGGGAATAGAAGAAAGAAAATCAGAATTTTCAATAGGGGTGTCTCTGGAGTCCCAATAACACTTTTTCATCTTTTCATGATTCTGAATCTTCTAACAGAGAAATCTCTTCAGACTGCAGCTCTCTTTATGCATAAGGCTACTCTGCAGTCTTCTTCAAACCAGATGACACCTACCATGTTTTCATTTAATTAAAGCAGAGGAGACCATGAGGAACAGTACTTGTCAGCTCATTCCTGTCAGGGCCAGGACAGGAGAACAAGCATTTACACCTTAAACAAGAATGTTTCTGTTACCTTCATACCCCTTCTTTCTAGGCCTGTTTTCTTTCTTTACAGTTTTGTTTTTCTTCCTCCTTTCTTGGTCTCTATTCATTTTTCACTCCCCCTTATATATAGCAATACCCTTTCGCAAGGGTAGGAAAGGAGAGCAGAGCAGAGAAGAAAATACCTTTTAGATTTCTCTTTTTTAAATACTGGCCTGGTTCTGATCTTCCTTCTGCTTCACTGCTTTATTGCCACTAAATATTGGCTTTGTAAAGAGAGAGTGGGAATTTGAAGTTAAGCTTATGTACCAGGGAAAGCCTGCTGTAAGATATAAGAGAAAACTTTTCTTTTTTAGTTGGCCCAAGGGTATTTTCCTAGTTGACAGCTGGCCTAGTTACCATGGAAAACAGAAGAGCTGGAGGGCAGGCACAGTAGGAAAGTGAGGCATAGACCTACGTGAAATAAGGTTGGCTCAGTCTGCAGACGCTTGCTGAAATTAATCTCTGTTTCAGATAGCTTGTTGCTTTTTCCTTGCTGGGCAGTAGACATTAGGTTTCATCTAGGTTTACATGTCCATCTTAGCTCTGCTGAGGCATGTTCAACCGTGGGACCAGATCTGAATAAACTTTTGAATAAAATGAATACCCTTCTAATGAACCCCTAACCAAGAAGGTTTTCTTCTTAAGATTGTATCAAGGAAATCTTACATGACTCTCCAGATCAAAATGTATAGTCTTGGGGTTAAAATTCATAGATTTTTAATGTCAGAAGAATTTAAGGCAGATATAAGAAGGAATATCCATCCTGAATTCCTAACTTTACTTGCTGGGTGACCTTGGCAAAATTATTTCATTTTCTATGCTTTTTTTATCCTTTTCAAAAGAAGAAAGGATTGTTTACCTTCTCATAGGATGCTTTGTTTGTAAGCCTCTCTTATGCCACAGAGGTAAATGCCATGACAAATACGTCTGTTTAATAACATTGTCACCTCCTTCCCATGTGGTGCTTGTATAGCCAGCATTTTTCAGTCATATGGGAGAAAATAGCAGCCCCAGGCATTTTTTTGCTCATGAGAAAAGCAGAATTAAGAATTAGTTGTTGTGATGAAAAGTTCAGCTCTAGTTCCAAGATTCACAATCACATTTGTGGAAGTATTGCAGTAGCAGATGTCATATTTCCATATGTCCTGAGTCAGGTAAAGAGTGGAGCATGCTCTCCAGGGGCAGTTACTGCATTGGCAGAATAAATACAGATCAGCCATCTGACACAAAATGACTTTGAAACTCACTGGCTCTGCTGTAGGTATCTTTCTTGCCCTCAAAGTGCTGTCCTTATGCTGTCTGTGAGGATGCAGCTTAATAGCAGCTGAGAGGCAGAAATCGTAACTTTTTCCCCCTCTCCCACTGTACATATGCTTATTCACTTTTTATTGCATGAATACTCCTGAATCAACTACATTTCTCCTTAGATGTGTACTCTGGGCGAGTAAAAATCTGTGTGCACCGAAAATTAATATGGACAAGGGCCATATTATTTCTACCAGCAAAGCAGTGGCAGTACTCACAGGGTGGCAGCCATGGGCGAGCCTTGCAAAGCCAGGCAAATTACTGTTTAAACCTCCTTTAAATTGCTGTTTAAAAAACTCCTGATGATAAAGCAGGGCAATGGCTGAAGATTGCATGTGTCAGATTTAAATTGACGGAGAAAAGTAGATTAAAATGGTCTGTTACTTAAGTGCCTTGCCATTTTCATACCATGACCAAGCAACGTACTTCTGAGTAACACACAGAGCAAAGCACTGACAACTGCAAGAACGTCTGCCATGATGGCTGCTTAAAATTCATTTAAGCAAATTGCCCTATGAACAAAAACATACATACAAGACCTGTGGGTTATGTGAGTCACTCAGAAGCTGGCTAAGCACAGTCTATTAGAAAAGTTTAATTAATAAAAATGCTTCTCCTGATAGAAATCATCACACACAATGGATGACATCGTGGAGAAGGTTAAGTAGAAGAATAAATATTGACTTCTAATACCAGACTGAACAAAGGAAGTGCTACAGGTCAAAGCAGAAATTACCTGAGCTAGGTAAGCAGAGTTTTATCAGCCATCATTATGCCAAACCCTAAGAAACACCGAAATCTTGTTTACTGTCTGACCTCCTCTGTGCCCAGTGCTCACAGGATAATTATTATGAATAGCAATTCCCCGTTTCCCAAACAGAACCCCACATCCCTTTCTTATGTACAAACAAGGTCTTCCCTCAATTATAAATGCATGTGTTACAGCACTCGTGATGAGAGACGGTTCCTTCAGCTAATCCATGCCCATAGGATTTGGCTCTAGAAATCCTTGTTCGATTCCTTCTGCATCAGCCAAGATGGCAGCTGCCGCACTAAAGATAATAAGCCTGATTAATATCAGTTCAGTAAATTAATTTCTTTTCCAGACATCAGATAATTTTGTACTAATACAGACATTTATACCCATTCAGTATCAGCTGACATAACATAATTTCTCATTTAACACTAATTGAAAACTACTGGTTTCTTATTCCAAAGAGCATTTGCTGCCACTTATAACCTATGGTTTTTTATACAGCTATTTTTCAAATAATATAATCATCAAATTTTATGTTTCCTGCCTAGTTGCGGAAATTTTATAGCCAAGCATGTGACTGGTGATGTGGGTAGAATGGAATAATCAGGTAATTCCTCTTAAAGGTTTTCATTTTAGCAATTTTTCTTCATATTTTCCATTACATATTTGTCAAATTTGTGATTGAAACAAACGGATAAAAGTATAAGAAACAACTCTTCATTTAAGCAGTGCTGAACTTAGCCCCTTTAGTTTTTTCATTTTTTTTTTTATTTTTTTTTTTTTTTACTGAATAATTCTGGGTTTGTTCAGCTTGTCCAGTTTTTTAATTTTGTTTTGTTTTCTTTTTATTTTTACTGAATAATTCTGGGTTTGTTCAGCTTGGCCTCAGGCTTGGTTTCTTCAGGTGCTACAGAAGAAAATGCACATCCCTACTTCTATGCCATTTGCTCTTATTCTAGCACAAAAGATCAAGTTCCTCACTGGCTACAATCAAATGTCAATATTTATATATCAAGGAACTGACAAGAGGTAGGAGGAAGCACACTCCATTACACTTCTGGGTGAAAGGCAGTATTAACATTAGTGTGATGGAGTGTTTGCAGCGGCCCAACACCATCATCTCTGAGGGCAACTGAAATTCCTTGGGGCTGAACATAACATTTGACCATTCCTGTCTGTTGGGGATCCTAATCTGTGGTTTTCAGCATGATTTCACCATGATATCTTTCATCTGTAACATGACCTGTGTGGAACACTACAGACAGTTACTGATGAAAAGTCTCCATCCAACAGATGATGCCTATTACCAAGGCAAATTGCTTATTTAGAAAAAACTCGTATCGTTCTCAACCCCTCCTAAGATGAGAGCACCCTTTCTGCAAGACATTATCTAGGGACCACCCCAATGGCTCAAGAATTGAAGGACTGTGGAAACTAAATTAGTAAGCAAGCCAAGACAGCTACAGAATTCATTTGTAACTTACAGTAACATATAGCCTCTGATGTCAGAAGGGACATCAGCAGGTCCTCTGGTCTGTTCCCTGCCCAAAGCAAGGCAGCCCTGACATTGGGTCAGGCCGTTCAGGGCTTGGCCTCAGCAGCAGGCTGGGAGAGTTCTGGGGACAGTGAAAGGAACGGATGTGCAACTTGACCATGTGATAATGATTCCTCAGAATACGAGGCTGTTTCAAAAGATATGACCTAATGACAGGTAGGCCTTCAAGGATACTGTGGTTCGCCTTAGGAAGACTTAAAATTCTGTTGAACATCAGAACTTTTTGTAAATAGTAGCATGAAAAAGCAGGCAAAGAACTGCATTCCTAAGTTGTGAACATCACTTGTGGTCTGCATTCAGTCCCATCAACTGCACTGTACCTGAAAGGTGGTTTTTGGCAGGCACTTCTAGCTGGGGCCCAGCTGTCACAGGAGCAGACAATACTTCAAAATTTCTGTGATACAGATTGATTTTAGGGTATGAGCAAAGACTGCACACTATTTTTTATGCTGGCTAAACCACATCAGCCAGAACTACACAAAACAGCAGAGACTGGTGTTTTGCCTATGCCACTGCCCGGACAGGGGCCTTCTGCATGTTTGCAATGTCAAAAAATGTAAGAGCTTCTTTAACTAAACAAACAGCTATTTACTTACCACTATTTGGCCTACAGTCTTCCATGCTCTTAGAAAAGCTATGTCAGGTAAAGGAGGACAGTACAGTCAGAGTCAGGATTTGTGTGAAATGATCAAGCCTCCAGTGGCTCCTCTGCAAGGGAGGTTGGTGGCTGTTTGTAGTCTAGAATCAATAACTTAGACTGAGATAGAAGCACAGAGTGGTTACATGTCTAGGCACAAGGGTCTCCAGAGGAACATGTAGCACTATGGGCAATCAAATCAAAATTACACTATCTAGAGAGAGGAGAGTAACAGCACTGGTTACACTTGGAGATAATGCTTTTTTTTGTGGAAGAGTTCTAGATCTCCCAGTTCTCTCAGGAGGTCTTATCCTGAACCTCAACTTCACAGCTGGGAAAAAATAACCCTTATTTCTTAGAGAACACAGTAGAACTATATTACTGTACTACTCATCCCTGCTTTCATCTTGCTTTTCTGCATTCTTCCTCCTATAGAGATACTTTGCTGTGCTATTCTCTTTACCTACAGTGACTACTCTTTACCCCTTAGCCTGCCGAAAGCTTCAAACATAGTTTCACACTTCAGTGCAGAAACTAGGAAAACTGGCAATTCCCTCCTTTTCCAAACCAGTGAACACTGTGCAGACTTTTGAGTCTGGGAGAAGAACTGGGATCTTGAAGGAGGAGAGACAGAAATGTTTGCAGAACTGGGTAGAGGGAATCCCCCGTTTCAGCCCTTTCAACTGCCAGAAGCATGCTGCTTTGCATATGACATCCTCTACCCATGTCCAAGTTGATGGGGAAGAAAGGTTTCAGCTTCCAAACATGAAACACCATAGATTAGATTACAAAGACTGCATGGAGGAAAGCACGTGCACCAGTGCACATATATCTGTAAAGTACACCACTGCATACATGTGAGAAAGCACTGGTCTGTGAATGGAGCAGAAGGAGGCCTGGGGGGAAAAGTTATTTTAATTTCAGGGGATGACAGACTGTGAACAATAGCTGAGGGAAGCTGAACATGAATACCAAGCCCTCATGTGAGGGGAAAAAAAGATATATATATATATATATTTTTTAAGCTAGGAAAATTCAGAGTAAAAGGTATAAAACAGGGTTTTATTGAGAGGTATGTTGAGGGCTGCTTTGTTGTTTACATTGAAATATTTGAGTCACCATTTATGTCTAAGTATTTGAACACTCCAAGCCACTTACTAGATGAGATAGGAAATCTCAGTTTGTGAGAGAGGGATGGTGCCAATTTGATAATATCATACACTTGTTTATGTGCCATTGCTTCTTTATTCTAGCAACCATTTAATCTTTGTTACTATGTTACATTATTATAATACTTATCTTCATGCTCTCTCTCCTTTTAATGGGGAGGACTCAACTGTTCTTAGTTTTACCAACAAGACGGTTCATTTACTTGCTCATTCACTATGAATTATCTAGAATCTTATAAAGGAAGCAAGAACAGTCAGCAATAGACAAATCCTTTTTCTAGGATTTTTAAACAAAAGCAGATGAGTTTTCCTTCAATTAACAGCCACCAGTGAAAAGCAGCTAGGTGACAAACTGCACAGGTGAGATAACCATGATGTTTCATAAATCATTGTATTTTTCCAAGCTAAGAATTAAGAAAACCTGTTAATGGTTTGGATTTGAGTAATTCAGATGAACACCAAGAGGAGATGTACCTGATATAATAACTTTTGTATTAGGGATTGTCTTAAAATGTGTGTTACACCTGCTTTTAATTTGAGCTGAAAAAATGCTGGTTACTTGCTTTAGAATGGATGGGATACTTTTCAACAATATATGGGGGCAGAGGCAGGGCACATAAATCACTCAAAATAGCTCATGTGGCACTCACTGGGCTACCCCAGCCACGAGTCTCCATTTTCACATTTCCAGCGACTAGCATAAGCATTAAGACTTTTTTTTCAACTTCATCTGGCACTTCACACACCATCTGAATGTTTGCATCTAAGCTCAATGTTTCTGTGAAAAGTTTTGGTTTTGATGAACATTTTAAAAAAAAAAAAAACCACCTCAGTGAAAAATTCCTTACTAACTACTTTACATTAATCTTTCAGCCACCCACTATTGATATAATATTGCGATAACATATCTCTGAATATCCTTATATAGGAATAATGGCCTTTCATAGAAAAAAGTAAATTCTTGTAGCCTGATTTTCTTTCCGAAACAAAGAAATAATGTCATGAACTTTACCAAACGGTATTCTGTGTATTTGCTAGACACCACAGTGAAAGGTGAAGAACAATTCAGCTGTCTTTTGACTGAGATGTCTACTGCTTGTATGAACTGTTAGGTAGAATTTTACAGGCTTTAGATTTGGAAGGGATCTTAGTTCTTTTGGATTCACTGGTCACTTTCTGTTATTTAATTCAAGGGTCCAACATACCTCAGTTTCAACCAAGTGGGCTTCTTGCTAAGAAAAGACTGAATAAGATGGCATGAGACATGTTCCATTGCATAATTCACTTGCTTAAAAGAAGGCTATTACAATATGTTAGCAATGTTGTTCAAGCAAGAGATCCATGCAAAAACAATTAATCTGACAGTTCTTTCCTCTCTCAGCTTCATTTTAAATTGGTCCCTGTCCATTATGATTACAGCTTTGTGATTACAGACTAATATACCATCTAATATGGGGTGAGCATTCAGGAAGCCATTAATGTGTAAGGAAACGTTTTCAAACAGGAAGGGTTTTATGAATTTAATCCTGAAATACTCATCATCTTCAAATACCTAAAAATACTGAATTAGAATAATTCTGCACTGCTGACCTGGCAGGACCTTTTATCAACCCTCCCCACTCTTCTGCCTAGAAATATTGCCTTTTACTCTAATCTGTTTATTTATTTTAAAACCTGTTAATAATTATATTTGGGTTTACATTTGGAATATTTTTTCTCAGAAATATTCCAATTACTCACAAAGTAATTTTCTGTTAAATCATGTACTGATGGAACATTATTCAACGAAGTCTAATTCATGATTCTCCTTTTTCTAATGCTTCAGTCATTTGGACAAAGGTCCAAGGCCCAGCTTTCATTCTGGTGAAGAATGATGATAAAACCTAGCAATATTAACCACAGAAACATGCAACTGACAGCGACATTAAGGTGACCAATAATTCATTACACTGTGCTGTGTGAATGTGCTGTATCCATTTGAAACCTCTTACAGTTTATTCACACTTTTCCTTAAAGAAGCCACTTGAAAGTGTTCAGAAATAAGAATGATTTACTAAACTCAAACCTGTCAGACAAGACTGTGATCAATTCCATGATAACTATAAATGAGACTCCCAACATATCTATCCAAGAAACTCAAAGCTTGCACTGCATTTATTCCAGTCACACAGTAAGAACTTTGTGACACCCATTCAAAGAAAAATGTATTGAAAACAACTGCCTAGGTAGCTCAAAACAAATTTTGACAAAACCTGGTTCAAACAGCTATAGTTAAAGCACAAAAGCTTGCTAAGCTGGAAAGAGAAAAAGACCTGCAAAAGAGCAAGACTTCTAAAACGTTTTAGATAATCTGATGCAATTTTGAAACACCTGCAGATCCATTTTGCATACAAGAATTGCAACTTATAGAAAAAAGCTTTATACAAAGGAGATCATAATGAAGCGGTTTCCAAATATTTTCAAAAGATAAAACATGAAAGTGCAAGATGAGATGTGAAGAAAATAAACTTTTTAGATAGTATATTTGACAAATTTCAAGTAAGATATCCTTTTCTAGTTTTTCAGCTCAGCAACCAGAATTGGGTAGCACCACGGCTTTCTAGCAGTGAAGCAGCCTGCTGGAGGACCTCTCTCAGCTGCAGTGTTGCTCTCAGCTACAGAAGGCAACATTTCACTAGTGAAACACACCAGTGGCTCAACTCAGCATCCCAGGAGATTCTTCATGCTGTTTGCTTTCTGACTGAGGATTTCACTCTCCAAAATCATTAGAGACTGATTTGGGAAATTTGCATTATCGTTCAATTGCAGCTACTGTTATTATTTATGATTTGGACATTTCAGATTATTAAAGTTAGTCATTCTTCATTTATTGGCTTAGCCCAATGAATATCTAAAGCAAATTTCAGTGTAAAGACATAGCTTTATGGATTCTTCTCAGTCATTTTTTTCCAGAAGTCTTTCACAATATAAAATCCAAAACAACCCCTCCATATCCATCAAATTCATGACTGAAAATTATCCATTTGAAGTGGCAGAACTAGATGAATGCTTTGTCAAAAGCTTTCCTGATTTATTACTGCTCTGGTTTACATCCCCAAATGTTCCTCCGGGACAAGCAAAGATTATGTGTGGTATCCATCAGGAAAGACTTTGGCTCTTTGTTTGTTTTTGAAGGAAGCAACAATAAAACATTTTTAATGGGAAAAAAGATGAAAGGCACAGATGAAAGCCTAATGTGACATCTGCACAGAGCCCTGTTCTGAATCCCTTTTTCAACAACACCTGCTCCACTTCCCCAGTTCTGTTCAACTCCACAAGCTGGTCATTATAAGTCCATCACATCCCAGCATCAGAGACATAGTAACAGACCACCAAAATGGTCTGTTCAATCCTTTCTACAGAGGCTATCCAAAAGAAAACACCCATCTTTCATACACAGTTACATTATTGGAAGGGTTATGATAGATGTGACTTGAAGCTAGCAGGCAATTTTCCAGCATAACTGAAAAACTAGATTTGTCAGCTTCAACATTTTTAAATGTAAAAGGAGCCAAAACAAAAATAAATCAGACAAGCAGAGTTGGGAAAAACAATGGACTGAGGAACATTTTCCTTAGTGCTACCATATATATCATAAAACAGCTAAAAGAACTAAGGCCAGTTGCTCTTTTATTTTTTTTATTTTCAGAAATCTTTAATCTCTTTTAGTTTATCTTTTCAGCTCTAAGTAGGTTCAATTGTACACATACATAGTATAGTGTGCTTTTTCATTACGGTAACACACACTGGTAACTTCGGCATTTGCAGACTTTTTTCATGTTGCACTCAACAATGTTAATTCTCCTCAAATGTGATCTTTGGCATGAAATTTCCTCTGTTCCAAAGGGGACATACACACACAGTTTTTTCAATGTTCAAGAACTTATTTAGCTGCAGGTGAATATTTACTTGCATGCACAAATACAATTAATTATGTGAACAATGATGCTTCCCTCCACTCTCACCTTGGTTTTGTTGATTTAAATGTACTGTTTCCCACTCATTGTAAATGCTGAAGGTCAAAACCAACAAAGAATTATGTTACTTATTTGTGCTTCTTCATAACAAAATCTCTGTTTCATTTGACACCATCCTTTTCAAAAAAAAAAAAGGGGTCTGAGAAAATTGAAAGTCTGTAAATTAGGAAACAGAATCTGTCTGTTTTCCAAGGCAACAATCCAAGTCCCACATGGCTAGTAATGAAGCACTTAGCACACTAGACAGTTGAATTGTTATCTCACAGAAACAATGTTCTAATGGTGTTATTTACTATACAGATAAGCAACTAAAGAAAAAAAGTCTCAAAATTATTGGCATTTTGTAAATAAGAATTATGAGTTTAGAACAAAAATCACTAGATGTGCATGCACTCTATTGTTGAGGTTCTCTCCAGGCCAAAACAGAGGGGTGATCACATCAAGTACTCCAAATACAGAAGAAATTTGTAATCATCACTTGGTGGAAAGACATGTTACCCTCAGAAGGTTAGTAAGATTTAACGACTCCAGACTTGAACTCAAATCCTGACGCAGAGCAGCAGAACAATTGCTCAAAATTGCTCAGCATGCTGGGACTGGCTATTCACAGGGTTAAAGTTACAGATATGAATAAATGTTCTCTTGATTCTGACCAGTAAGAAGGACCGTATCAACACAAAATAAAATAGACATCTTTTGTGTTTACATTAATGTCATTTTAATGGGTTGGCCTTTTCAGCCTGCTCTACACAGCTATTTAGGAACTTAATTAATAATTAGCAGACTTGATAACTTCAGACTGTGGGAGAAAGACACCATAATGTGGGAAGAAAAGAGCTGGAGGATGGTGGTCTGCCTAATGTTCAGACAATTAAGAGTGTCAGACAGATGAGTATCTGCTTGATTTATTCCCTCTTTTGAACCTTCAAGTGAATTATGGTTAATGTAGACCAGTTATGACAGTGAAAAATATATTTTCTTTCAGAAAATATGAAGCAATAATCAGTTTTTTCAGTGCTGGAGTGCTGAATGAAATTAAGTGATAAGGGTTTTGGAAAACAGTATTGAGGGACAACCAACAGTAGAGAATTTAACTGGGGTCTTTTTAAACTTTTATACATTGCTTATCTTCTTTTTGCTTCTTACAGTTCTTATTTATATAGAAAAAGAAATAAAAATATTATGTTTAAGCTTTGAAATCAATAGTCTAATTCACTTTGTTTTCATCAAGTTGGCTTTCACTGAAAGATCCTTTTTATTCTCATTCTCACTTACCTTCAAGATGTGGACTGGAAAAGAGAGAAGACTACTCCCTATTCTCTTGATTGTCAGACAAAGTGGCATTGAGAAATGCTGTGAACTAGGAATGTTCTATAAAGTTTTAGTGACCTAGGAGATAAGGTACAAAAGGACATTTTGCCTTCAGCAAGGATTTCACCTGACTTTTTCTTTTCTTGAGCTAAGCATACCAGATTCTCATGCTCCACCAAAATTTACAAACACTCACACTCTCCCACAACAATGAAACCTGTTTCTTAGCACCACCTTCACGCAGCTGCTACAGATCCTACAGGACACTGTATTTCTCCCTGTTACCCAATCCTCCTGTGGAAGGCAACCATCTGTGAGACATCCTCCTGGCCACCTGCTGCCCCAGCCAGCTGTTTTGATTGTACACTGCAGCTGCCACCTGTGAAAGCAGCTAAAAGCCAAAAACACTCAAGTAAATGGGAAAGCGATTGGCAGGTTGCCAGAGGTAAAGGAGTGGATTAAAACTCTAGCACAAAAGCTGGGAAGAAAAAAAAAAAAACCAAAACCCAAACCACAAAAAGCAACAACAACAAACCACACACAACAATCAAAAAACCCCCTAAAATAAAAAACCTAAACCCCGAACCCTGTGTGTGAAACACAGTAGCAAGGAGATAAACACGAGACTTTCAGAAAGCTGAAGGGCCCAGAGAGGCTCACAGCAGGTTTCTTTCCCCTCAAGCAATTTTTTCTGCTTTGCTAGAACAGTTTAATAACTTTTCTTCTCATCATAGCTCCAGGGAATGGGAAAACTTGTTCCGGCCTTCTCCCCTCCCAGGAACTCTGATGGAAAAAGGCAAAAATCAGAGTGGATTTCTAGAAGATAGTGGGGCAGGGTAAATGTCCACATGCCTCATGGACATTAGGAACTCTTGAAATAAGACTAAAATGGGATTTAAGCGGTACATAGGTCCTGTGCCGGCACTGTATGCGTGGGGAATTTTTAGTCTCCTTGAGAAGAGGAGTGTGTTCAGAAGTACCAATGAGCAGCTGAAACACTGATGGATGCAGACGGACCCAGTTCTCAAGAATTCAGAGGGGAAAAGTCACACATGGTAAGAAAATAAACCAACCAAACACACACAAGGTGTAGGATCAATTAACTTTTCACTGTCAATAACAGAATTATTGGAACAAATCTACAACAGATACAAGCAAAGAACAGACTGAAGCTATCCTGATTTACAGCAGCTAAAGATGTGTCCCAAGAGTGAATATGCTGTTCTGTCCACCTTTGCCAACCACTGTCCCATAATTTTTAAGTAAAATCTTCAGAGAAACTTATCACTGCTTGATGGAAAGGAGTTAACAATTTACTATTCAACATTAATATTTGAAAGTGATGAGCTGGTACATCATTGTTGGGTAGCTGTTCATCTCTGGTGTGCCTGGAAATTGAGTCAATTGAAATAACTGAGATATTATTATAAATTATATTTGTCATTAAAATAAGTTTGTGTTGACAGTCGCCACCATTTCTAGTAAGCAGTTTCTAGATTTATAATAGTGTTGTAAAACATGGAAGTTAAAATCAGTTGACTTTTCCCCTGCGGTTCTGGAGTCACATCACCAGTATTCTGAATTACGTTAGAGTCTTCATTTTCAAGCTTTATTTTGGGTGGGTACACTGTGCATAATGTTGTATTATTTAATAGTGGAGTTGTAATGTCATTCATTACAATTAAAAATAAATATAAACTTGTTACTGAAGTTTGTTTTTACCAGTCCTTTCTTCTTGATTGCTAATTTGGTAATGAAAAAGAATGCAACACTTGAGAATAAAATGTTACCCACACATGTTCCCCACATTATTAAATCATTGAGCTTCTTTTTAAAATCTCTTTAGAGATAAGTGGAAGAAAAACCTTTGTTTTCCAATAGTTTAATAAGGACTGAAATTCAATTTGTGAAGTAAAGGAAAGCTTTTATTAATTAATTAAGGCTTTATTAATAAAAAGTATGAAATTACTGTTAAATTTTGTAAGTAGAATTTATGACTTGGGTGATGCCTTTTAAAATACTGGAACAGGAATATGAATAATTACATAAATTCAAATGTTAGGTAGAAAAGAGTTTACTACAGAACAACATGGTGGAGCAGTATAATCAAAGGAAAAAGGTGTGTAGTGTGATGAATACAAAAAGCAAAATTTTAAGAGATGTGTGCCATATTAGAGTTCTCAGTTTAGACTGAAATTTTTGAACAAAAAACTAAATAAAAGATGTATCCAGCATGAACAGGGCTACTACCAGCAAAAGGCAGAGAATACAGTGAACACTGAGAAATATTTTATTTTATGTGGGTATGTGTAGCTGGGCTATATATTCAGCTATATATAAATGTATTTTGCCACATTATATTGTAGTGTGCCAGATAAAGATATTTATTATCCAGGTTGGAATATCTGCTCTATATTACCCAAGTTTATAATACTAGACAGCTTGAGCAAAATCTGGGGGAAAAAAATGTGACCTGCAGAGGTCTACACGGCAAAGTAAAGAGGACAAAAAGAGGATGAAGACCACAGATACTTAAGTCTTTTTTTTTTTTTCTTCTTTTTTTCTGAGAAGAAGAGAGCAGTTAAAGAAAACACAGGTAAACTGATACTGTTCCCCACTGTCCACTGAACTTTAGAAAATTTCTAATTGCACAGGAAAACTACCAACTCTTTGGGCACATTATAAGAACTCTAGAATGGACAATTTATATCCAGTATGACTAAGTTTAATATAAGATAGTAGAAAGCATATTTCAGATGCTGTAGAAAGATGGCACGCTAAATGTGGTTCCTCTTTATTTGATAGATGTGCTTATTAGACATGTTATTGCTATCCTACTCATTTCAGTGATACAAACGCATTCATAATTCTGTTTTATCCCTACTACTACTTCCAGAAAGTATGATCTATGCTCTTTCTGACCTTACACTTCATCAACCAAATGATTAAATTTCAAGTTGTTGTCTTGCCTTTGCAGGGAGGAAAGTTTTTGGTTTAAGGAGTCTGAACCAGTTGAACTGTAAATGAAAGCTCAGTTTGCCCATCACTACTAAACATGAAAAAATAAAAGCCAAACCCACTACAGTTTGATTTTCAGATCACAGGGCAGCTTTTCAGGTGGCAGAAATCCACATTCCTATTCAGAGATCTCTGAAGTAATAGCACAGCGAACAGAATAACCACCGCATGCAATAATACGATTAGAGAGATCCTTATGTTGCAGAGGTAGATGGTGAATGGCAGTTATGCCAGGACTGGTACATCTCCATAATCACAAAAAGGAACTATTGGAAACTCACAAGTCAGATATACAAAGGGGTAAGACATACACTTTGGCACACGAGAAGTCTGGCAACTTCAGGAGAGGTCAGAGAAACCACAAAATCAGGATCCTTTATAAGTAAGCCAACGCTGCTTGGAGATTGCAAGTTTTGAGGTAGGCTGTTTTTAGCTCAAACCAGAAAATGCAAAAAAATACAAATAGTATCTTACTTAAGTGAGCAGAACTTTCCCTCCTCCCTCCCACCAGGGGCAGGGAAAAGGCAGAGATAACTAGGTCTTTTATACAACTTACCCATACCTGGTATGAAAGAGGAATAAAGAAGGAGCAGAAAAATAGGCTTTCTGTTGATTTTTAACAAAAAGAGAGTTTGTCACCAGTAGAATCATGATTAAAGTTTACTGTAAGAAAAAATGACTGTGGTACTAATGGCAAATTTCTTACCAGTAAAGTTGATGGGCTACTTGGATGCTCTGAAGAGAACGATTCAGCAGGAGTTTCACTAGAGGGCTTTCAAGACTCCACTCAAACTTGACTACCTTAACAGATAAATTAATTGCAAGAATCACTTGTATGCTGGCTTTCTTGTCTTTCCTTTATAACAAAATTAATCAGAAAGGACCCAGTGCTTACTTTGAATGAAACAATCTGACATATGGAGAACGCCCTAGCAATGCAATGAGCAAAGAAACTTCAGGACACAAGTTGTTTGCCACCATCTGCAAGACAGGTGGGTACCATCCTGATTACGGCTGTGTTAACATCCATGTAAATATGCAGCTTTTCTTCCCCTGCTTGAAACTATCAATCTATATTTTAGTTTTTATCTGATTATCTGGGTTGCAAAATAAACTTAATTGTGAAACAGAAGCTGTGGAAGGTGAAAGGTCACATGAGTGCTCTACTGTGTGAATGCTGTAAAGCTGTGCAGGTTCCACTGCTTCACAGTAGTGTATTAGATAAATATATTCATACATATATATCTATCTAGATATATGTATATATGTACATGCAGTTATATAAATATATATTTAAAACACACAAAACCCCATGAGGAACTCTGATATGTGGAGTAGCAAGCAATCCATGTGCAGTGTTACAACGTAAGGGGAAAAAGTTTTCAAAGATTCCTTTTTAACTGTGACACAGGACCTACTCAACCACAAAGTGATTGCTTTGGAAGCAGCGGGCCTATAACTTGTAAAACATTAATTTCCAGTGAAACACAGTGTACATCTATAAAGAGACAATTCTACACCCAAATTACCCTGGCTACGCTGTGCTGACAACAATTTTCCCCATATATGTGATATAAAGTATACGGTGATGTGTTGCAACACCATTTGCTTCTTTGACTGCAGCGAAGCCCTGCCATCACCAGTCCCTGGTTTGGTGGTCGTAGCAGAATTTCTCTTGTTCAGATGTATGTTTTACTTTTCTTTGGTACCTGAAAATACCTTCTTGTAGTACACAGTTGAGTTCAATCAGCATGCCAAAACAATTACATCCTTTTAAGTGGACAACAGTCTATACCTCAGCCCTGTTCTTAAGACAATCATTGCATCAGCTGATTGATCTTTCTCATTTATTCCTCTTACAATGTATCAATAAAACTGAAAGAATCAAAAGTATTTAAAGAAGTTACTGATCTGGACAGAAGACTTACTTGGCTCTCACTTTCTTCCTTACCTGAACCAGCTGTGGGAGGTATTCTAACAGTTCATCATTTGACATATTTTCTAGTTGCTGGACTGCTGTTCTGCGAATATCTTGATCGGGAAAACTAGAGCAAAACAAATAGATATCATTAAGAGCTACTCAACCACTGCAACTCTCCTGAGCACTCACTGATACAAAATGTTAGCAAAACAGGTTTTCTCTCAAAATGGAATAGGAAAAAACCCACAATTCATTTACTGTACTGTAACAAGAATCAAGGACACAAGGCAGATACCTTAATTGGTTTAATTGTAACAATGTCATACAGGAAAAAAGACAAACCCCTGCTCTTTAAATACAGCTATCATGTATTGTAATTTCCTGAAATATGAAGAAAATTATGGATCTCCATTTGCTGCCTTCAGTTACCTGGAATAAAAAAATTCTGTGCCATGAGAACCATTAACAGTCACTTGAAGACTTCTTTTGTTCTGTGCAACAACAAAAAGGCTTGAAATTTTCCCCACAGAAAGGGTTCATTTCAGATAATTTGCTCCAATGTCAGCTCTTCTGGTTTATATTATTACATGAGAAATAATATTTTTTAAACAGAAGTAATTTTGAAATGGAAAACATGGGATTTTTTTCATTTTTCTAAAGGAAAATTTAGTAAAAAAATTAACACCTTCCCGCAGAAAGGCTCCAAGTCAGTGAAACAGCCATTTCTAATCGGAAAATATTTGAGTATTCAGCATAAGTTGTATTCTCAACAAATTCTGTTTGACACCAAAGTGGCTGTAGCCTAACACAGATTTTGTGATGGAGCTCTAACCGTAAAAATAATAAAAGAGGAAAACACGCTGTAGCAGTAATGATAAAACAGAGAAAGAAGGCTAGATAATATAGTTGATCAAAATATTTTTCTTTTAAAAAGAAAGAACAAGATTTTAATGTAATCTGATCAAAACTGACTCTTAGCAGAACACTTTAACTTTTCAGAGAAAAAGACAAAAATTATACAGTGTTTCTTTTAATATATGAAAGCTGAAAAAAATATCTTTTAAGGACTTATTTTGAAAAAATAAAATACAAAAATAATTTCCACCTTTTCCTGTGTTGAATTTGTGACATTAATGGTGATATATGCAGAAATTTGTGTACATGGAAGATTGGTTTGGGGTTAGCTGCTCTGCTACCAAACCACTTTCACAACAAAGGGAACAGAGGTGCCATGCGGTGTCACCCTTAACTCTCTGTCAGTACTTGAAACTTGTCCACTGACATCCCAAGAATCTTTTATGTCTTCTTCTGAAAACAAACTGGAAACGTTCACACAGATCTCACAGACGCCAGAGCCACAAGAGTGGTCATCTCTGCCAAAGGGGCAAAAATGTCTTCAAACAGCAGCACAGTCGATCAGATATGGCTCCAAAGAGCCGCTGGGCATTGATCCAGTTCTCAGAGGGCAACCACCTGCCTGCAACAAGCGGTGGATCCCTCCCCTCTGAACTGATACGGCTGTTAGGCTCTTTTGAAAATCTCTGGTTTGGCAGTCTAGGCATACATAAAAATGATGACTAAAGGACACGGATGTCAATTCACCCTGGAGAAAGTCCTTTGAAATCAAAACCACCATGCATGGCAGCAGGTGTCATGGGGCCACCAGTGTCACTGCTTTATGTGGTCAACACAGAAACAGGCTGCTCTCTTCCCAGCTTCCCATCCACCACCTTTTACCAATAATATACCCACTAGAAAAATAAATCGGAAGAGAAACATGGGAGATAGTACCACACTTGCAGCAATGACTGCTCATTGCTATCAAGAGAGAAAGAGAAGGAATTGTAAAAGGTAAAGTGCTCAGAAGTATAACGGCACTTGCAGCTCTAAACTTGAGCTTTTAAGTTCAATAAAACAGGCTGGAGCAAAACAATACATACACTTTGATCATCGAATTAACTACAGGCCATCAAACAAAAATGTGGATTACTTTTTTCTTAAATGGCTAACAGTTGGACCCACTTGAAAGGCCTGGATTTCTGTGTTGCAACCGGCTGCCACCTGTAGGACTTTCAAACCCCCTATTAACAATGCAGATCAGGTCAGATATTATTTTCTTTGTCTGTTATGGTACATATTTAATTATGTTTTTAATAAAATTTATAATTTTTGTATAATGCTGAGAGGGCCTTGATGAGGAGAGAGGGAATACATTATAAACAAATTATCATGATAGCCTCGCATTAGGCCTGTATTGCAAGGATCTATTTATTTATTTATTTATTCTCGGCAACCTATTAGGAATATGGAGTTGTTACTTTAATATTTGTATGGTTATTTAGAACAAAACATATTTGAAGGAGGACTTCATATTAAAAAAAAAAATAATCCCTTTTATGTCATCCTATCTTCTAATTATGCAATTGCTCCAAAGGCTTGTGTGCCAAGCACGTGCAGATAATACAGAAATTAGTGTTTCCCTTCCCTTCTCGCCTAGTTCAACAGGTTACTGAACAGTGAAATACACTCTGCACAGGCACCAAGTCAAGCAGAAAAATGTTATTACTTAGTTACTGCTTGCCCTTACTAGCAACCAACATTTAAATATATGCAATGCTACAATGAGAGAAACTCCTACATATTTTGCAGCTATACAAAGAACAATACAGTTATTTTAATCCTGAACTTTCCAGAAAATTCAGCAGCTAACATTTGATTTGTTTAGAATTATTTTGCTGTAAAGTCCAAACTGAGGCTATATTTAAGTTAACAAAAGTATCTCTAAGAGATGTGACTACAATAACAATGAGCTCAGATGCATAGGCACTGTGGTGAAAAATCCATAGGTTTGCTTGCTTCAGGAAACATAGCCTTTGTCACTCTTCTTGAATGAGATTTTGGTAATTAGTTATTCTTGTTTACTAAACTGGTTTCTTCAGCTTGTAAATCTAGAGGTCAGTCTGAGGCTGAGTTGAATCTTTTTGAAAGAGTGGGCAGTTAATATGTTCTTTTAACTACCTGACAATTTGGTAAGCCACAGATGTAATATCCACTGCTATCCTGAATTTCATTTTGGTCAAGAACACAGGTACAATAGAAAAAATTAATTCCGTTTGGTTTACCCCTTACATTTGTACTTGAGCAAACATTTAACATCCTCAGAAACACTAGAACTACAGCAAATAGTTATGAACTCTACCAGTATTACATGGCATTTATGCTATTCTTGCTTATATACATCAGTTTACTTGCTAAAAGCTAGTAACAGGGTAAGGTCTAGAAGCAGGTCTGAGTAAAAAATCCTACCGTTTACATGCCTGGAAACTATGTCACCTTGTAGTGTAGTAATTAATTAGGGCTGGAGGGTTTTTTCCAGTGAATAACTTTGCAAACTTTTTAGTGTTGCATCAAATCTGATTTTAGTAATCCATAAATTAGTCTTGATTAAGGAACACAATTGATTTTTTGGTTCTGTGAACTCAATGCAAATGAAATAATTTTAGGCCTAAGCAAAACAGCTTCATAGTTTGGATATTAGATGACAGCTGATTTCCAGGGCTTGCAACAATGAATATATCACTATTTACCCATCCTGAAAATTCTGGAAGCAGGAAAGTGAGACGATTTTATCACAATCAATTCAATATTCCAGTGTTTAAGGATACTCTCCTGAGAAAGAGGAGCTCATCTATATTAGATCAATTTTGCAAAGGATTTGAACCATAGATTATCAGGTTCCTGACATGTGGCCTCTGATAACACCTTCAGAGAGGCAGGGGATTCAGGGACTTGTCTTCCTTAGCTGTTTTATGGTTGTCACAAAAATCTCTGAGAATTTAGCTAGAAAAGAAGCAACTTAAACCAAAACCCTTTAACAATGCTTGTATGACTCTTTCTTTGCACAGTTTCAAAATGGTAATTTTGATCCAGATTTCCAATTACTTGTAGTTGTACTTTTTCTTCCTTGACAAACAAAATATTAGTCAATAAATAATTAAGTGATTAGATCTACAGCGTCCCTCATTTATTTGCCTGGTTGCCACCCTAATATATTGTAGCTTTCTCCTTTGACCAGTTTTATTTCTTCTCTCTTCAGGTAATGAGTACTCCATAACACAGATTGTGACTTCTTACAAGTTTGTGCCAGGTTTACACACTCAGAGACATTACTGAAGAATAAACAACATGTAAATTGTAGTCATTCGGTCTGGTCCTTATCAATATGACTCACTATGCAGGACTTCAAATTTCCCCTTCACAGCCCATCTTGCAACCTGGATTCTCCCTGTTATCAAAATTATTTCCTTTGATATTTAGCTTCCACACCCCTTTTGCTGTTTTGTTCTTCTCTCCCTGCATGTTGCCAATGACTGACAGACACCCATTTTATAACTTCTAAGTAGCTTTAGATTGTTAGGTCTCCACTGAGACTTTAAGGTGTTTTTTGTAGAAGTTGAATTTTGAGCTGGATGAGCATAGATTACAATTTGTTTTAGGAGTAAAAGCAACTTACAGTCTTTGATTTTGTTCATATAGATAGCCAGCAGGGAGCTATTTGTCTAGCTGTACCTTTCAGCTAAATCAGATTCAAACAGAAAACTAAGCGTTGTTGAGGCTTCCTGTGGATTTGTGAAATTCTCTTGAGATTTTGGCATCTGTCAGCAGTGACCTGACTGTAAATGAGAAATAGATGTCTTTTCATTTTTAACAGTTTCATTATCCTAATTTTATTACACTGTCTCAAATATCCCTATGCTGGAAGATATTTGTCAGGTAAATGGTACTGTACAGTTCACTACAATTTCTGGCATGCGAGGATCTCCACAGAGAACAGCATGGCCTTTCGTGAGCTGTCTTTTAAGTTAGAAGTTTATAACACACCACATATTTCTGCACATCCCTTCGCTTTTTAAGTTCTGTTGCATTTTCAAAAAAGAAAGGCTCTGGTCCCATGAAATGCATGTTATTAAGTCTTGTAGAAACAAGGGAGGCTGAGGTAGCAAATCTACTGGAATGAAGATACCAACTGAAATCAAAAACCCCTCTAAGCAGCAGAGGATATCATGTCATTGACAGGTGTAACTGGGCCCAGAGAAATTATGGAAGAACTGTTTAAAAGGACAGATAACTTTGGGGGGGCAGTTTAAAGTATTTTAAAAGTGACTACACAAGAAGAGAGAAGAAACTTGAGGAATAATGATTAAGGAATTCCTTTAGTTTTAGCACTCAGATAACATTAGCAGGGCTTATTTGATTTCTGTTGGTGATTTTTTCATTCCTTTCAGGCCTTCTAAAGAAAACATTGTGTGAGTGTATGAAGAATAGAAAATGGCAAGGATTAAAAGAAAGTACAGAAAAATAAAAAATACCATCTGTAAAAAGGACACCGGATCTTCAAAATGTTCAGTTGAAGAAGAGCAATATATTCACTCCTCATTGTGGTAACACGTCAACCCTACCCATCCCCACACGTTGCAAAGCTCGTGGTCAGATACAGTAGCTGTCATGCTAGCTGATTGATTGGCAGATGGATCTGTAGAATTTACTGACAGAAAATATACTTTAGGTAAGGTTTACATAGATTTTCTACGAGAAATTCTGACTAAAGCAACTAGTAATAAGTTTAAGATGTCATGGAGACCATATGGTGAACCATATCGTAGGAGAGAACAAGAGTAGGAAGAAATTAACAAAAAGTTTTCCATTTCAAACCTGTGTGATCTAGAAGATTCTTCCCACCACAGAGACAAAGAAAAGAATAAAACATGAAAAACTTGATCATTTACAGATATATTTTCCTGACTAGGTTGTGTATTTATGTATAGAAAGAATGCAATATCCTACATAGTTGTCTATTGTTAGTTGTCCTAATATAGCTAGCTGTTGTAGTACCTTCATATTAATTGCCAAGAAAGGTAAAAAATGATTAAAGGCAGTGGGGGTGTGTGGGGAGAGGAGAAAAATCAATCACATTCTGATGCTTAAAATAAAGAGTCGTCTATTCCTAACAATGCATACATCCCCACATAAATTATCAGTAAATTTCATGTACATTACTACAAAGCAGTTTTAAAGCTTTATCAGTAGTGCTTTCTCTACATAAAGTATCAATTTAATTGTAGACTATTGCTTTGTTCTTACCTTATTTCTTTGCATAAACCTGTTTGCTTTCCACATGGATACACAACTACAGCCTTTTAAACCAAGTAAGAGGCAAACAGGCAAGATATGTTCTAGCTGTATCTGTTTGATAAATATTCTGTTCAGCATTCTGTTTTGGAGCCCCAGGGAACGGTTTAAAATCTGCTTTTAATAAAACAATGACAATTTGATTCAACAATTCTAAATAAATTCGGCTTTCAAAGGTGTCAGAACAAAATGTGGCTTCAAGCTATCACTTTTTATTATAATATTGGTTAGAAAGCGAGTTTCACATGTACTGGTATATACCCTAATCTCTGAAACTGAATAACTACTCTTCTACATAACATGAAAATCAACAATAACACTGTGAGACTCAAAGACACTCATACAAATATATAAAGATGCAAAAGGGCACCTTCTCTGGTTAATAAGAAGTAGGAGTCATACCTTCCCCTATTCTGCCTGCTTCATACGGAGGTTTAAGCAAGGTAGTACAAAACCCCTCTGACCCTTTAATGTCTGGTCCCAAAATCTCTGATATGGCACATGGGTTTAAAGGAATGTCCTTCTCTGTACATTTACCCCGACAGAGTTTAGCAGGAAGTTTCTACAAAAAATTGTTAAGCCTGTCAGGAAGGTTGTCTTCACCTCCACTATCTACATCAAAAAGAACTCTCTTCAGAATGGTGGCAGCCATGCACAACACTAGAAAATTACACACCATCTTTGTGGCCATTTCCTGATCTGAGCTCAGTCTCCCGATTCCTAGCCATGATACCTCACAGGGCTGCAAGTGTACCCTAGATGCACCAGAAAACAAGCCTGGGGAAAACATTATTTTATTTTTTGAATTATGAATATACTTGGACTTTTATTTTCGATAAATTGAATACCAAGATTACCTGACGGAAAATTGTAATTACAGCTGTTCTATACATACACAAAACATTGGCCTGTTAGCAACACATCATAAATGATAGCATTTCAAATATTGCCTTTGGTTTCTTTATGTCAAGAAAATTCTTTGAATAAACAAGTGTACTGGTGTTGTTTCCGCAGCTAGAGTGCCAAGTCAATGTAGATACAGTTATGGAAAGCTCTAACTCCACTAAAGCTTGGTTTTTTACCAAACTCAGTAAGTGAAGTCAATGGTAAAATGCACAGGGCACCAATAAGCAGTGCTGAGTAGGAGGGATGAGCTCTATACCTTCTGCCTGAGCGAAAATATTTTTCAGGCAATGGCTTATAATCATCCTTCCCTGAAATTAGAGGTAAAACTAAGAGTATAAAATCCTATTCTACATTTCCCCCCGCCACCCTCTCCATCCCATCTTCATTGATTAAAGAAACAGCCATTGTTTTTCAAATTGTTTTTTTAAGCTTTGACTTCTGGGGCTTTAAGAATCAATGCACTTGCTGCAAGTACTGGATGCAAGGTTGCTGCTGAATTTATCTGTGAAATGTACCATGCTTGTGTTTCCAATTTGTGAAAGTTATTCCTTTCCACTGCATAAATGAGTATGTTATCATTTGGCTGCCTTGAGATGTGCCTGCAAAGTGGAAGAGCATAAGCAAGAGAGACATGCTCAAAGAACAAGAAATGTCTATTAAATTGTAAATTTAACTGTGTAGTGAACAAAACAATTTAGAAGTTTCAGAAAGTTGCAAAGAGCTTTCTAACTCAGATGCATGAGAGTGGGGCTTAACCTGATGGGCCATGATACCCCTCACTAAGCTCTCTGATGCTGTCATCTAACCCAGGCAATGAGGAATCACCTCCAATGATTTTAATTTCTTTATCCTTGCAAATGTAAGCTTGAGTTTAATCAACAGGACAAATGGCTGCTTTTTTGCTTTGAGAAGAAGGATAATTTAGAGTTCCTAGCTCGAGGCTCGCAAAAGCGACTAGTGATTTTGAGTACCCTCTCTAAACTGTATAAAGAGTAAGCACATGCTGCAGGAGAAATTCAGGTTCTCTTTAAGACACTGCAAATTGAAATTCCAGCCAAGGAGTCATCCACAATTCAAAGTGACTGGAAACTCTTAGTCTCCTTTATGGTATTGCTAACAATGTGGCAAAAACTGGATGCCCCATCCCTGGAAGGGTTCAAGGCCAGGCTGAATGGGGCCTTGAGCATCCTGGTCTAGTGGAAGGTGTCCCTGTCAAGGCAGGGGGGTTGGAGATAGATGATCTCTCAGATCCCTTGCAATCCAAACCATTCTATGTTTCTATAATTCTAAGAAATGTTGATACGTAGAAATAATACAACATAGAGCTGAACTGTGGATCTCCTTGTTACAGGATGTTCTGAAAGCTGAATATTTTTGTGGAATTAATTTCTATTTGGAAAAAAAATCATAGAAGAAGAATGCAAGAGAGCTCTTAAACTAAAAAAAAAAAATCCGTCTCAGGAAGTCTCTGAGCTGCAGATTGCTGGAAGTTGGGGGAGTAGCACAATGTCATTATGTTTGGCCCATTCTTTCTGTTTTCCCTAGGTAAATGTTGCTGGTCACCATTGGAGACAGGATGCACTAGACTGACTTTTGGGCTGATTTAGTGCAGCTGCTCCAGCATTCTTGCATTATGTTATCAATTCATGTAGATAAAGATCAGCTCTAATGTACTTTACTTACCTATGATTTGATAGTGATGGTAACACAAATCCTTAAAATAGGCATGAATATATAAAGAATATTTCTTTTATATTCTGCTCATGTTTTATATGATGAACTTGGATCTTTCAGCTGTGTCTCAGTAATCACAAGAAATCAGAGAGCTGTTTTGTAAATGATAGAAGTGAGGAAGTGAGTTGATGAATTGTCAGCGCCAAACATAATACAGGATAGAGTTGAATGAACCTTCAAAACCAGCTGTTAACGGAGCCTACAATCCAAAGTCAGTGAAGGTAATGGTGAAGGAAAGTTGGACCCTATCCAGTGCTACTTTACTTTTCAAAATTATTGAAGTCTGAGAAAAAGAGAACCATAGAAAAAAACCTTAGAAATCCATTTACATTGAAAGTACTCCCCTTCTTCAACACACTCTCTCAATTTGCATATACATGTGTCTCATCAGTTAAATCATGTGACCTAGACATCTCTGAAGTGAGACATCTTTAAGGAAATGTAATCCCTCTGTTTCTGAATGTTAGCTTCCCAGTTGTTCACGCACCTACCAAATATTGTGGGCATGTGAAGGACAGAAATTTTTTTAGGGGGGATTGTACTGTCATCTGGAACTTCTTTCTGCAGAGTTAGCACAAAGAAAAAAAAAACACCAAAACACCTTGACTGATACTAACTTTTGAGAGAAAGAAGCTGAAGGGACAAACCTGCTAAGATTCTGATCAGAAGTACTTTTTCTTTGGTATGACTGCAGGTGCCAACGGTGGCACCAAGAGAGACAAAGTGATGACATCTTCCCCTCTTTTTATGCCAGCAATCCTTGTGGTAGCCAGAATGAGCACTGTGTACACTACATCCACCACACACTGAGAAGCTCTGTGACACAGACAGAATCATATTAAATATCCTATGAAGCATCTGACAGGACTGATATTCTGCATCACACCCTGATGAAGAGCTACATCCTCAAGGAAGAATCAAGCTCTTTATTTGCAGAAATGCCACCCACCCACAGAAACAAAATTTGACAAAAGATCTGATCTGAAAGCCTGGAATGCTCTGACAAACCATCTCAAAATCTTTTGCTGCTCTGGGGTGTTGAAGACAACAGACTGTCCATATACTCCTTTCTACATGGTTCTTTTATAAATCAGAAATGGCTTCTAATAATTTAATAATGGCAAATAAGATAATGATAATATGTTCCAGAACCTGATCTTTGCTTCCAACATTCCCACTAAATGTAAAAAAAGACATGCATGCAAACATGTAAAACTATTCATAGTTCAGATACAAACCTGAGACACAGATGTTCTTAGGAAGTCATATCCAGAGGCAAATAACAGTCAATAGTCAGTTTTATATTATTAAATATTTTTTTAACAATGTAGAGGTGAGTATATATAGTTTTCTCAAGTAAAGCTTTTGGTCAAGTTTTTTTTTTCTAAAGGTACAACATGGAATTGAAATTGCAAAGTTAGCGCAGCTTGTGCTTACCCAGCCAAGCAAGGGCTTGCTAAAACAAATTTGCTCAACCATTTCATCAGCATGTTTAATGTTTCCACAGGTAGGTCACAATGCAAAATACCTCCCAAGCCTTTGGAGGAAATGTAACTGCTGACACAGATTCTGCCCCCTGATATCTGCTATCACGTCATAGCTAAGGGTCTCAGCACCAAGGAAGCCTTCCAAACAATCAGCTCCCACTCTAAGAAGTGGGGGTGGAAAATGAGGTACAGCAACAGAATTTATTCAAAGTGTGGGGAGCTGACTTCAAAGTTTTATCCTATCTGTTTCAGAAAGACAGGTTACAGGTGGAACTGTACGTATTTACATGGTGTAATCTAGGGATATATTTCAGTCCTTATCTCTCATTAGTCACTTCATGTCTGTACAGTAGTTTGAAGATATGGAGAGCTATGTAAATGCTAAGTATTTGGTTGATCACCTATTACCAGAAACTGACTGAGTCTGCTATAGAGAGTGAAATAGTCTTTTCATTCCCCTGAGAAATAGAAAAACTCAGCCAAGATGGCAGGGCTGGCATGTTCAATTCAAGGGCATCACACGAGTTGCAACTGTATCTTCACTCAGACACAGGGACAGAACCCAGGTCAATGAACCAAAGCATGATACTGTGCTGAGCAAACTGACCTGCTGAATTAATCAGCATGTGATCATTCTGTCTGTTGTTTTCCTACTTTGTTAGTTTTCCCTTACCTGAAAGTGAGAAGCCCAAGAGCCTCCAGTGGGTTAGAAAATCTCCATCTCCTCAACACAGCATACATTTCTGATACAGTTGTTCGATCCCAGCTGGGTGCACTGCCCAGTACCAGAGGAAGGGAGCAATTTTGATTATTGCAGTAGTAACGATAAAACCATAAGATTCTTCTCTGTTGCTCTGAGAGTCTGGAAGAGAAGATTAGAAATTCAGTTTTAAATTAAAACCACCTGGAGCTTTGTGTAGCAACAAACTTTATTGTACAGAGGGGCCAAGTCATACAGTACACTGCTTTTCGGCTAAGTACATGTTTTCCTCAGGGTAGGATATCATTTTTTGCAGACCAGCTTTTATAAAAAAAGTGATACTTATACTCTGGATCTGTCAGCCTTGGGTCATATAAAAATGAAGTGTCAAAAGACACACATATATGGTTATTTCACTTCCCAATCACTCTCATTTTTCTTCTCCGCTGTCTCTGTTGCTGGTGGTGTTTGTTTGTTTGTTTTTACTGGAGTTTTCTGACAGAGACAAAGAAGGTGCTGTTATCACCAGATAAATTATTACATCCATCTGCTACATACACATCATATCTAACTACTGTAACAACTAGACACACAACACTGCTAGCCATAGCTTTCATTTCTGCTCTTGCTTTGACTTTCAGTGGAGGCTTGTCTATTTTTAGTCTCTTTGCATATAAAATAAGGTTGAGGCACATCCATAGGAATATAAGCATGTCCCTAACACAGGTATGAGTTTGGAAAAGGGTAGGAAAGCTCCCAGCAGCTTCTCTGTCTGTTCACAAGGCTTAGCATGCCATGCTTCATTGTACTAACTTATAAAAAAGGTTGCCATATCAAATTCCTCATTGAGATACCTAATATCTAAATGATATTTTGATAAAACAGTCATTCATCACACCATATTTCACCACAGTAAGAAATGCCTCAGAATAACATTTGCTATTCATCCTCTGATTTGTCTGCAATTCAGATGTCTTTGCCTAAAGCATATTAAATCTCAGGTTCTGCTACCATCAGAAAACAAAAAGAAACTCCCTATGAGAGACAAATTCAGACAATCTTCTTAATTTGATATCAAACCCTTCAAAAACAAGATTTGAGAGTGCAAACTGATCTCCAGTTCACACAAATCATTAATGAAACCAAGAGGAACATTGGTTTTCTTGGTCATACTTGATGGATTGGTGATCTATCTATTTAATAACATAATGTAACTGTGACTTTAAACAGACCTAAGTATTTCAAAGCAAGGTGTGAGAAACCTTGTAGAAGGCAGTACGTAAATAGCTCATTTCCAATTAAGCGTTTCATTGTCGAGATGGCAAGCAAGGCTCAAAATCCAAGTGTTTACATTCTTTCCAAGGTCATCTTCCTTCTATTTGCAGTATTTTGGGACATTCTTAGCCAAGAAACTATCTTAGCCCTGCTCTAAACATCAAGATTGTGGCTTTCACAACTCATAGCAATGAGTTCCTTTGGCTCTGTATACACCAGAGAACTTTTCTTCGCAATTTTGAATTGCCAAGCAGTTAGGAACAGAGAGTGGTGGTACAAAGATGGGCATTTTTTTACTGTCACAGAAGTGAAAGTTTACTTCTTTCCCTTAGGAGAACAAGCTCATGAATGTATGCAAAAGATGAACCTAACTGTGATACAAATTCTGTCGTGACTTTCAGTAATCATTTCAAGAAAAGTGTAATTTTGGTTACCATTTCAAGAAACAGCTTCAGAATTCACAGCATGCCTACTGTGAGACGTCTTTGTGTTTGTGTGAAGATGTCACACACAGAAAAAGAGATAAAGGTAGGCCTAAGACTTTATTGCCTGTCTGGTTATCTTATGCATTCGGATGGTATACTGCAGGACAGTTCAGCTAAAAGACCCCTTTTATATGTTGACTTTAAACAGAGATTTAAGCTTTCAAACAGCATCCTCCAAACCAGACAATCTGTTGTTCAGATTAAAGCAGCTAAAGCCTCTACTGAGCTTGCAAAGGGAGATAAGAAATCAATCCTTGTATCAGGTTTTCTAAATAACAGATTTCTCCCTGTGACTTTACTCCAGAGGCAATGCCATTTTCTCTTTCCATGTTTTAAAGATCAGCAATGAAACTAAAGGCTGAGGTGTTTTTATTTTAGGTTTTGATTTTAAGTTTCTTAGTTGTAATAGAAGTTTACATATACATGTAATGGAACATTTAAGGTAGATGGTAAATGTATTTTGCATACATATAACATCTGAAGATTGTTATGCTAATGACACTTCTTTGGTGGCTTAATAGGGATAAGATGTTAATAAACCCTCTTTATTGATAAAAATGCAGTTTATGTTTTTTTAGGTAGAGTTGTACCTAAATTTCCCTTCATATAACAGCTATATTAAAACATATAGCCTCCTCCTACTCAGCACTAAAAATGAAGTATCCTAAAATCTAAATAATTCAGTAGTTTTCAGTTTTAAAGTTTTCATTAATCCCTTTAGCTAAATGAAGAAAACAGCTTCTGTGAAAATTTTGTTAGCTGGTCTTAATTTTTTTATTTTTTTTTTTTTTGTGGGGGAAATGGCAAAAATTTGTTTAAATGCTTCTGAGCTGTTTTTATTGCTCACGTTCAGTACTAAAGCAGAACAAGACAAAAGGCAAAAAAAGGAAAGAGTAGAAAAGCTAGCAAACGAAAATTTCTGTTTCCTGGCACTGATTCTCACTCACAAGTTTCTCTCCCGTGGACAGATTAGCAAAGTGTGCAGCATCATCACACTTCTTAGACCTGTTTCACCATTCACCTAACTGGAAGTAACCTTTCTAATCAAAAATCACAGCAACAGGACTCTCGTACTTCAAACACAATAAACCTAAAAGGAATTAAAGACTCACATCTGAAATGTTTTCAGAAGTCAGCCAAAGCAGCTGGCAGTAACTAATGAACTCACTTGGTCATCCCTCTTTTGCCTGGTTTGGTGGTGATGCCAAAGATCACACAGCAGTGCACAGTGCAGGGCTGGAGGAGCACAAGAGCCATATGGTAAAGTTCATTTTCTTCAGTCCCATTGAGCCCTTCAGTAATCAACATCCAAAAGTTGTTGGCCATGGAGACCAGTGATCTGAGCCAGCTACCAGAGAGACAGGGGTCCAAGAGTCTGCTACTGGCAAGACCATATGTCTTGACCAGCTACTGGGGAAACCCACATCCATGTGACAGGAAGAGGCCCCAGCACCAGCAACCAAATCTGTGTGTCTGTGAACCCTGGGGGCGCGTATGTCTGGGTGTCAGCAGCTGGGGAACACAGAGAGATCTGGGACCAGCTAATGCACAGGCTGAGCGCAACTACAGAGTTATCTGATACCATGTATAAAAATACATATATATGTATGTGTACATATTCCACCAGCAGACTTTGATCCTGACCAGGTGGAGAGGAGGAACTGAATCAGGCTGCCTGTACTGTCTGTTTTGTGGCAGTGCTGCACGTTTGTGTGTGTGCTGGTAAGGTACTGCTTTCTGCCTGCATTGATTTTTTTTATACTCCTATCAGGAACACACGGTCCACCTCTCTAGTGGCTGAACCTGGGGAGACAAACCCACAGCAGCTTTGCGTTTATAATGCTACTGGACTCTGCAGCCTTTAAAAAGGACAACCGTGCAGCTGGCTGTTTCTAACCATTGGTTCTTCTTTTCCAACAGGGTTAAGAACATTTTCTGCCATTCACATATTCCATCTACTTTCAGCAGAGTGAACAGAAGGATCCTGACGGTCCAAGAAAGGTTTCTTCTGTCTTCTAACCACAGATACCCATTTATTTCAAAATCATATTTGAGTCTTGTAAGCCTAAAGCATCATCATACAGACTTATTGCCTCTAAAAAGCTACCTTAGATTCCTCTCTTTTTCTTGACATACAAACAAAAAAAAAAAAAAAAAAGGAAGAGAACTTCAAATATCATGGCAATAATGTGTTTGGATACGAATATGTGTTGTTACAATTTTTTAAAAAAGAAAATCTATCATGACTGAGGAAGGTAAAAAGTCCTTCTCTAATAAAGATACAACAAATATTTGCTTGATCAGAAAGTACTTAAAAATGGAATTCATTCATTCAACCCCCAAATATGCTACCCTTCACCTTGATGATTCATTTGGCAGACCAGCTTTGCCCATAAGCTGGGATAACTGAAAACAACAAACTTGGGGGGAAAAAAAAGAAACCAGACTTCCGTCCTCTTTCCTCCAATACCCTGTTATTGAACTTATCAAAGCCTTACATCCAACCTGGTGAGTTTTAGGGGTCTCTTTCATTCATATTCCTACAGAACCCCAAACTTTTGTATTAGGATATCATAGGGTCTACCCTTGCCTGGTCTTTTCAATAACTATTTATGAACCTGTTATCCGTGAATTTATGTATAGCCTTAATGAATGTGATGATGTTGTCTACCTCCACAGCTCTGTGAAAGACTTTAAAAGTTCACTGCTGACTGTCTCAGGGAGTACTTTCTTCCATCTGTTGAAAATTGATCTACTTGTTTCATTGAATGTCCCTAGTGTGAATATTGTGGGATCTGATGATGCATTCACCTTGTCCACCACCATCATGATTTTATAATAATTACTCACACATACACACACATCCTCTAGTCTTCTCTCCGAACTAAGGAGTCTCAGCCTTTTTAGCTTTTCTTGGTCAAGCAACTTTTTAATCCCTTTAATCATTTTAGCTGCCCTTCTCTGTACATTTTCCACATCTACAGTGTCCTTCCTGAGCTGCTGAGACAAGAACTACGCAGCATACTCAAAATGCAGCACATCAAGGTTTTAGACACAAGTTAAATGGCACACATTGGTTTCTTCTCCATACCCTTCCTGAATGATGCTTAGTACTTTGTTGACATTTTTGGCTGTTGCTGCACCTTGTACTCGTGAGTTTAGGGAAATATGAGCAGTAATGTTAATATATATTTTCTGCATTGTAACTGCCAGTTCCAAGTTCAGTGTCATGTACAGCTACTTAGACATTTTTTCCTTAAATATATTCCCTTGAATTTATCCATACTGAAGCTCATGTGCTGTGTTTTTGCCCAGTTTTGTAAGATCCTTCTGGATCTCCCTGTCATAGGATGGCGTTGGACAATGTGACAGAGGTTAGTACCATCTGCAAACACAGGGATTTCCCTGCCCATTTCCTTCTCCATGTTGACAGAGATACTAAAAAAAAACTGGTCCCAACCTTGAGTACTAGAAGACCCTACTGCTGATTCTTCCATTCTGAAAAGCCACAATGAAACATGCAGTGTTTGCCTTTAACCAGTTTTCCTTTAAACCCATGGCAAAATAATTTTTTTAACAATCATCTTATGTGGAACCTCAGCAAAGCTTTTTTTGAACATCCAAATGCTTTATGTCCACCAAATCTCCAATGTCCATGCACCCACTGACAACCTTCTAGGATAGCAACAAGTTCGTGAGGCAGGGTTTCTGTTCACATAGGATATGCTTTTTCTTTCCTGACAAATTACTCTGTATTTAACTAAATGTTTAATGATCTTATTCCTTCTTACAAAACCCACCATTTCACCATGAATAGAGATCAGATGCATTGGCCTGAAGCTCCATAAATCACTTCTGGAACACATTTTGCAGGTGGAAATTTTGCTGCCATCTTGCCAGTGCCCTGGCTCAGCGGCTATTTGCAGTAAAACACTGACCTCCCATTCATATTTAAAAATAAAATAAAAAAGAATCAAATCACAAATCCCATGGCTAATAAAAATATTTTAAAATTTCTTCCCGTCTTCTTAAAAGTTGAAGTAAACTTCATACACACCAGCAAGTTTGTCTCTCATTCCCCCCCCCCCCCCAAGAAACTGATTTAAAAAAAACCCCAAACAACCTACGCAGAAATCAGTACAGAAAAGTGTTCTTAACAGATATATCATATCACATTGAGAGGGCTGAACTGGCTTTAAGTTCTTTAGTTATCGTACTTTGAATGCACCTTTTGGCCTTTGATGGATGATTAATTCACAGAATTACAGAAGTAACAGTGATTGGTATAATGGCTCTCTGTAAGCACCTGTGTTCCCAATACCACTCTGATCATATCCAAAATTATTTTATATAATACATAATCCTAATTCATAATATAATATACATGTAGCTGAGCATACTAATCTGCCTCAGCACATAAAGTGTGTTTTGTTTTACTTTGTGTTTATTGATCCAGGAAAGCTAAACTTGCCATACTTCCTTGTATATAACTTGACATTTTAATGAACATATGCCATTTAACTACCTATCTGAAGTTCGAGTGCATTATTACTAATGAAGACTGATTTTTGTAGAACCCGGTTTTCTTGTTAGTACAGGTATCAACTTACTGCATCACTTGAAAATCTTATGGTTTGAATCAAAAATATCTTTCTCACTTCAAAGACATGAAAAGATATAGTAAAAAAAAGGGAAAAACCAATCCTTTTCTAAACTGGTAAAATAAACTGCCACCTCCAGGGCCTTAACTAGGCTTTGCTGTGATCTGTTCTTTCATTTAGAGGTATTACTTCTCAAGCCAATTGTTGCAGCACTCTCCAAACTAGCTGGCTGCAACAAGGTCTTTTACCATCACATACCAGCATACTCTTCATACCAGTCTCCCTGCTGCCTTCTCCTAGTCTCTCCTCATCCAGGACATGTGTTCTCTCTCTTCTCTCAACTTCTTCCTTGTCTCTCTTCCTTGGCTGCTCCACCTTTAAACAGAGCCAGCCACAGCTGCACCTTGTCTACATCAGCCAACCCACTGCCCCTGAAGCCAGCCCACAGCTGTATATTATCAATGCTAATTAGCCCACCTTCATTCCTCTACAGCCAACCAAGCTAGGCTCCTTCAGAGGAATATTTTGGTTTTAAACAATTTGGATAATTAAAATTAAACAAATGGATACATTTAATTGTGATGAACAGAAGTACAGCAAGCCAAGAACCAGCAGGGCTAGCTGGGTACAACTTACAGCAAGAGAGAATGTTTCTGTGAAAGTCTTGCAATATACTTCAGGCAGTCTTCAGTTGGCTCTTCAAGATCATCTCTTCTTTCTTCAGGTTCAGGTTTAATGAACTCCAAATTAGTTTCTGGAAAGTCAATCTTCATTAAAATAAAAATAAAGAGATAAGAGACAAAAGTCCTTTTAGCAATATGTATTCTCAGATATAACTGTCAATAAATGTTATCCTCGATTTCTATGGGAAGCATACAAAATATAAGAGAAAGAAGAAGAGGTAATTCTCCGAGGGTGCTCACCATATGTAATACATTATTTAAATATGTTGGTGGTAAACTCATCCCATGAAAATCAGCAGGAGCTTTGTCACTGACTTTCCTGTGAGAATTTCTTCCACTGCATTTCAAATTTATTACAAGTGCAAAAACTCAAAGCTGAAGTATTTTTTTTCTTTTTTCCTCCTTTCCTGTTTTTTAATGATGGTTCTTAAACGGAAAGCTTTCATTATATAGATTTGTTTTTGGTTTTGTTTGAAAATACAGTGATAATTCTTATATACATTTTGCCAGTGTAAGAAATAGAAATCAGGTACCTGATTTGACTTCTATATATTCAATTTCATATATATTGTGCAGCATCTACCAATTATTCATTCTTTACATTGACATATGTGTGTCAGAAAGTTAGGAAAATGTTTTTAAGATACAGAGAAAGAAAGCATTCAACCAAAATTACAAAGCTTAATGTGCTTAATAATATGAGTACAGACTTCTCTGAAAATTCAGGTTGTTTTTCAAAATTCAGCTCAGTTTGCACATCCCATTTTGGTTGACTAACAAACACCATAATCTCTTATCTATATCTATTTTTTAACATATGTATTTGATTTGCATCACACTTTTAAAGGTTAAAAAGTTATTACCTACAAAATGTGTCATCAGTCACACCAGAAAAGCCATCTTTCTGATATTTCCAACATCTTCATAAATCGTAATACATGCATGTGAGTAACTGAAAGCAGGGGGGTGAGAGGTCCTCCTGTTCCATTTCTTTCAGCAGAGACAGATTATAAATTAATAGCCATTTACTGTCTCAACTTCCTTTTATTATTAATAGGAGGAGCTATTTTAGGACATAGTCTTTGACTGAACTCCTCAGACTAGAAAATCCCCATTTTCTTGTCTATTAAAACCAGGCTATTTTTAGTCCAGCCTCATTTATCTATATTATCTGCTTTTACATGTCATTTGCTAATAGTTATTCTGCTTTTTAATACAGAAAACAATTGGCTTTGCCCTTGAAGGATCCAGTTGCTAATTTAACCTGGACAGTTGACAAAACTGTTATGCAGACCTAATGCGTTTTCAAAACCGGGAGTACCATTCTGCCCAGAATGAGTGGGTGCTCAGCATGTGGTCATGGAGGGAGAGCTACACCGATGCCTATCGACAGTTGCTTGTAACCACTTTCTTTACAAGTCCTTTACACTACTCAGTCTAATTGCAAGTGGCATGCAACATTTATAGTGGTATGCAATTCAATAGTACTCAGAACAAACGTGCAGATTTGAAAAGGCAGCTGTAAGTCAGGTACCAAGTCATTCATTTGTGTTAAAGTATTTTTGAAACCAAAATTATAACAACAAAAATTACCCTACAAAAACCTGCCCTAGCCTTCAGAGGTGGTATTTGGTATGGAAAGTATCATATATATTTGCCACTGTGCAGAATTATAGATTTCCGTCTATTAAGATTAACATGCTCTCTCTGAGTGCCTATAATGGAAATGGGATTTTTAATTTTTGTGACCTTGATGAGCTGTGGGAACAACTCTTTTTCTTGCACTTTGTTACAAAACAACCCTCTCCTTTGCTTTCTTACCTGCAGTGTTACTGAGGTTGGTATTTCAGTACTGCAGATGCTTGGGGTAATCATAGTTGTTGTAAGCATGCTGTTCAGTGTCATGCTAAGCAGCACAGTTCCATGAATGAGCCGCCTGCAACACACAGAGACAGAAATACTGCATTGTTAGTGGAGACAGGGTGAACAGGGTTTACTGAAATTACATCAAAGGACGTGGAACTGGATAGCTTAACAGACACGCAAAAAGAGAACAAACCTTTTGTCTTTAGCTGCCTAGTACAAATCTGGCCTAGATCAGCAGAGGTTACATCCTGATGGCCTCACTGCTCTGCTGGTACCTGTGCAGCTGCAAGGGCCATGACACAAATCATGCTGCCAAGACATTCTAGGTCAGCTCAGCACTTTACCACTGACTTTTTTGGTGACAGGGGTTGCCACTTAAACTAGGTGTAAAATATGGATAATACTATATTTCTGTCTCAAGATTTAATTTTGAGGACAAATATGTTAGATCATGAAGTGTCAACACCCTGTACAAGGTGGAGGGCAGTATACATTTATTCCACAAAAGAAACTTGTGGCAACCTACTGCAGCGATGAAGGATCCTTGCTGATTTTACGTGTAATTGATAGGGAAGAGGGAGTATGATATCAGAACCTCCAAAGACCTGAAAGGAGTGTGAGTTTGATAGTTTGTACCACATAGGCTGCATATGGGTTTTGGTCAGATGAAAGTCTGAAGTACCAGTCTGAACAACTACATGGAGAAGAAAGTCTTATCAGAAACAGAGATACATGTGGTCTGCGGATAAGAAAACCAGCACAATTTAGCAGGTCAACACAATTCAGCCTAGAGAACTTGAATAAAATCAGAAAGTTCAGGTGTTAATTCTAATCATAACCAATCCACTCAAATGAGGAATGCAGTACCTGAATAAACACAGATACAGTACATTGGACTTACCCTTTAATTTATCCAAGTCTTAGGTTAGTGAGGTCAGAAATTTCATTTTATTCAACATCTCTTCTTTTACTGAAAATTTTTATTACGGTTGTTCCAAGCACTGTTCAGTCAAAACAACTGAGAGAATGAGCTAGATTCAATTCTGCCCATGGCAACAGAAACAGCCGGCCAGGTAGAAGAGTTTGAGTGCACAGCTTTTACCTGAGATGAGGATGTTAGAGGTACAAGAGAACCCAGATGGATTTTTTGATCCCAGCATGAGTTGGCAACATTGCTGTAAGAAAGTACCTTTTGAATTGCAAACTGAAAAAAACTGTTCCTAAGTCATTTAAAGAATAAGAAACTCTAGCAAAGTCATTTTTATAGTCAACACTCAGTGTAAACCTACTTCTTTTTCACTTCTTAAGCTATTCACATTGTTAGTGCAAAAGTTTTATTTCATTCTGAGAACACAGCTCAGGAAGATTAAAACCAAAACCATTTTCTGGAGTTACTTTTGCAGCTGTAGGTGCATTTGCAGGGGAATGGAGGCAGAAAAAGGAGCTGTGATGTGAAAAAGATAGCACTCCGGGAAAGCAGTTGTATGATACAGAAGTCTTTCAGATTTAGGTAACTGATGTGAATGTGGAAGTGATCAACGGTGATTCAAAGTTGTTTTTCTGTGCTGTGTACTCGGATGACCTTTAATAAATGAATTATATCCCTTCAACCAGTCCTTTGCTGACACAGCTTTACATCATAATTTGACCTAATTGGCAATTTTGTTAGAAAGGGAGAAGAGTGGCTGAGAACTGAATGAACACCAAGACTAAATTACCCTTTTGAGCTCTCATTACTGCTAATCACTTTCATATTGTGCTCTAAAACTATAGGAGACTTTTAAAAAGAATCCATACAGTGTATTTTTTTTCCTGGGAAACCTGTATAGACAAACACAGGAAGTAGCACAGACCTCAGAGGCACTGTAGATGTGCTTAAAAGCACATGTAGATGTGTTTAATCGAGACATTTTCCTAGTTCATTATTTCAACTCATCTGCACCCACTACAGATGTGGCTAAAGACTGTCCAGGACAGGAAATAATCAGCAGTGGGCTTCTCACAGTCCTCAGCTGGAGAAACAGCAAGCAAAGCAATGTATCTTTGCTGGACTGAGAAGACTTCACATGTTAAAGCAGATTACAGGACTGTGAGTAAAACCATACACATTAAACCACTTTGATAGTATGGAGTTGATATCTCCTAAGGAAAAATGAATTTGTTTTAAAAACTAGACACACATTTATGCCTCTGGTATATAGAGTAACCTTATTTATACATTGACAAATAAGTGAGCAACTTATGTACCTTCCATCATTAAGTCACGCTTTGGACTAAGGCTAGCCTGTAAACACAAGAGGTATTTTTTAAAAGATGTGAAGAGGCATTGACAACTGTGAAATACTGCATGTGTTCCTGAGGCACAGCTTTCCCTAGCAATCTCTGGGGCACTGTATGCACCGCTCAGCTAACATTCTTCAGGATCAAGTCTGCTTTTGGACTCACAACTGGAACAGTAACAGGGGCCATACAGGTGAACGAAACAGTAAAAATATGCATCGGTATTTTTAGAAAAAGGAAAAGAAGGAGTGTGTGCAGGATTCATTCAGAAAAGGAAGGAGATAGAATCATGAGCATGATAACCATAAGCTTTACTGAACAGAAAGGTTCCTCTCTCTGCTGCTGGGTTCTGCTGATGAGCCCAGGCAAGTCACCCCCTGTTCTGCCTGCTGGTTTCCCCATCTGTAAGGTGAGGGTAGTGATACTGACCTTTGTGAAGACTGTATAAAGACCACAGCCATAGACAATGGCACAGCAGAATTTGAATAAACAAGTTCTGCTCTATGCCCACTGCTATTTATTTATTTAAATGCTCGTGCAAAACCAGGGCAGATGGAAATCCCTGCAATTACACAGATTCCCGGCTCTTGTTTATTACTGGAGCTAAAATAAACTTCCCATCTTATTACAGCAGAAGAGAGCAATGCTGTTTAAGGACAGTTCAAGTTACCCTAAATTAACAAAATCAACCTTGTGTCCTGAAGTCCCATGGGAGACTTCCCTCACCAGGCAAGAGAAATTTTTTGTTGCTTGCTCTGCCTGATTTGGAAATATCAGTTCAAAATAAATAGTGGTGTTAGAATCACTGAAGTAGAGCAATGGGCACTGTGGAGGACTTTACAATGCCCAAATTGCCCCAAGTGATGGATTTCTGATTTGTTAATTAGCTCTGGATCACTAAACTATTCAGCCCAAGAGACAAATGTATTTTTCTGATGTGAAGGAGGGGAAAGTTGGCACACAAGCTTGAAAACACTTTTTGAACTGCTTCTTGCATCTAATAAGATTTCTTGATACAGATGCATTATCAAGGACTTTATGGGCATTAATTTAGGGCCACCGTCTAAAGTCAGCTACCCGATAAGGATGAGAAATGTGGATGTGAATGCCCACCTACTGGACAAGCTGGCAGATAAAACCATTATTACTGTGTTCATTCCCAAATGTATATAACATTAGAATTACTGTTTAGACTGGATATACCAGGAAAATGAGGAGAAAATATAGTGTAAAAATAATGTTATTATCCCCAAACCTGACATTATAAACCTCAGAAATTCAGAGCTGAGGTTAAGTTTACTTTATCCAAAGCTGATAAGCTACAAGACACGCCCCCCCCCCCCACTTGTGGCCTAAGCAGTCTTAATTCTGCACTGGAATGATATTGTGAAATAACTACTTTATTATAATTGCAAATACTACAGAATTCTAGAAAATTCAAATTAGAGACATAAATTTTCACTGCAAAGTAGTGCTAAATGTCCTAGAGACATTTAAAAGGACCACATCTTCCATCCCCACAGTTTTTAATTTAAATAACTTCCATAAATTTGAAAGTGCTGAATACAGCAAATACAAAATTATCAGATTATTCCAGACATTTTAAACAAATTTGCAGTTATGTTCCTGATTCTTTCTTAATTTTTGCCCCCAAATGTGAAGTTTAAAAATGAGTTTAGAGGGAACAATTTTAAGGTAAACAACTACATTTAGGCAAAAATTGGAGAAAATGTCCAGGAAGTCAGTTATGTAAAAAGTGAGACTATTTCTAAAGAAACATGCAAAATTGATAAGCAGTAATCCCAACACTCATTTGATAAAGAATGGAGTGGCTGCCCTGTATGTCCGTCAGCTAGTTGTGTTATAAATCAGCACACTGCAAGACAATGTCAGAATAATCAGCAATGTTACTAGAATTCAGTAAATAATGTAAATTAAGACAATTTGAAATTTACTAAACATCTGTTCACTGGCAAGTCTTTAACAATAACAAAACCAAATTAAACAGGCCAAATTCTTGAGAACATATTTTGGTATTGTGTGGTTTAAACATGGTCAAGGTATGGAAAAGAGTTTGCAACAAGAAATGTTACATAATAAGTAATATGTTTTATCTAAACAGTTGGGGTTTGCTTCTATTTTTTTTAATATATTCCTTATACACTCTGCTTGCTACTTTTTAAGAGACATGTTAAAATCTCAGAAAATATCTAGAGCCCTTTGACATGGCTTTGCTCAAATGCATGAGAAACTTCACACTTCTTGAAACAGATGAAAGGAATTTGTATAATTTATATGTTAAAATAAGCTCAGCTCTTTTTAATCTTCAGTTCAAACTAAATATAAAGAACTGAATTACGAATGACAGAAGAGACCATACAATTTGGAAGAGAAAATAAATATCAAACTTACAGAAAGGTGTAAATTCAGAGTCTTTTAAAAAGAGGCATTCTTGTGCCCTAGGTCACTCAAAGATCAAGATTCCTAAGAAATATCTGGAAATAATGCAAAATTGATAATTTTTTTTTCCTTCTCTTTTTAACATAAGCCAAAACCAGTTTGAATGGAATTCTTGTGGGTTTAATCAGAATAAGATATAATGGGACAGAAATGAGGAAATGTATTTTTAAAATGCTTGACATTTATTTTCATTTTCCAATGCTTATCAAAGCAAACAAAAAAAAATATTTTTTTAAACAAGCATCTGAATAGAGAGAAAGAGGACATTCTTTGTCCTTATCTTTGCTGGCCCTGAGAAGAATGGCTCAGTGACCAACTGGGACAAGGACTTGAGCAAAGATATTTGATGACCCAGGCAAATATCACAGGGCTACTGGCCTCCTCAAAAAGCTCATTTCTCTCCTTTCCTCTATAAATTAAATCCTAGATATGAGACTGTTAAGATTTTTTAGCACCCAAATTCACCTCAGAAAACATTTCCTTTGAGAAAGTGGTATTTTCCAAGTTAGAAACGTTTTATCAAAGATTTTCTGGTCAGATTTCATTAACATCTTTGAATACATTTATAGAATTTGTTCATTTAGAAACCCTAATATCATAATCTTTGCAATAATACAAGGTACTCCTGACACATTAGCATGACACTACAGGTACAGATCTTTTCCTCATACATACTTTCAAGTACTCTGTTGAAATGCCTTGAAGATTAGTTTCATTCCAGCAGTGAGGGGAGTGAAGTTGGGTTCATCGCTCAGTTTATTAATGTTTTCCACAAAATTGGTGAGTCAAATAAAAACAATTATTAACCTTCAATTTTTTTGTGGAGCAGGAAACCGCCTCCTAAAGTCCTACCATTGCTTCTCAATTACTTCAACTAACTAAGCATTACATATTAAGAATCACCTGATGGTTTTAATCATGCTACTTTCTAAGTAGGTAAGCCTGAGAGCTAGTTTGCCTGCCTAAAAGTATTCATGATCTACCAAAGAAAAGGAAAAATAGGCAGCGTGAAGGTTCAGATATTTTCAAGTTTTGCATTTCAGAAGGAATTTCAGGGATATCCTTTTTTTTGAAAACACTTTGTCAATTAAAATTATGGTGAATTAATAATTCTGTGGTCTCGTTGGCTAAAAGAAGAAAAATCATTTAGGCTTCTTTGTGTTAGCAATTACTATAACTGTAAATGACACAGCTATCAGATTAGGGGGTGTCGAACATGCTATTCCTAAAGCATTTCTCTCCAGCAACTCGACTTTTATTTCTGTTTTGAAGGGTCATTTCAGCAATGATCTCTACAACTACAGAGCAGATGAAAGGAAAGTGGCCCTCTATCCCCTTCATTGTGCTGATTGTGTGTACCATGAAGGAATGGAGACATTTTTCAGTAAAATTTTTGAAATTGTCTCGATGACTTGGAGATCTACTTAACGAAAATCAACATGCTTGCTCTGACAGCATATGTTACAAAATATACATCAGAGCTTTCAGATCTTTAAAAAATCATTCCTTTGGGACTTGAATGCTGAAAATTAAGAAATTTCCAATACAACACAGGTCCTTAAGAACAGGATTCTTACATATCCCATATGTGAGAATATATCCTCCAGAGGTGCCTAACCATTCCCCAGTTATCATGCCTAATGATCTGCTTCTGAATGTACTGAGCACATACCAGCTTGCTCGGGATGAGGACATCTTAATGCTCCATCTCAAGTTAGATTCTCAGCCAAGATATTCCCTCTATCTATTTCACCCTAAGCATCAAGGTGGTAGAAATACTCAAAATAAATACAATGCATGTTTTGTTTAAAAAGACACACAGAATGGAAGAGTGAGTGATGTGCTCTTCTTCAGACTATGAAAGAGAAGTCATTGAATAAAACGCCCAAGCAATCCTTGGAGCAGAATTTGATTCATGTTTCTTTCCTCCCTTCAAGATAAGTGCTCCAATCACTAAGTCACAGAAGAATACTCTCTTTTTCTGAATGGAGTAATCTTGAATTTTCTTCTGAAAATTATGGAAAAAGCCTGTAGCCCAGTTCAACCTATTATCTAGTGTTTAAAGTCTCTCAACTTAAAAGTTCAATGAAACCAAAGGTCTTTCAAACAGTAAATTCATATATGGAAAGAGATTTTTAGATTTTGTTTTGTTTTAAATGGTGATTGCCATGATATGGGGAAGTAGATGAAGATGTCTCAAGATGAGGAAAGAGCTATAGCTTAGAAATGGATGTTAATGCAGAAACTTGTGGGGTTTGAACATATCCATCTCTTGCCCAGAGGGCATGCGGGACTATGGAGCCTAAATAAAAACTAAGTATTACTGTAAAGGCTCAATCTAAATTCAAATGTCTCAGTGCTACTAACATATTCGTAGCACTGCAAAATATTTACCATAGATTTCAGTTTATGCATCACTGCAGAAACATTCAAAGCCACCAACATCTTTAAAACACTGTTGCATTGCATACTGTGTAGAAAGAAGAGGTTAAAAAAGAGGAGAAAGCTTATCAAGTGGTGTGTAGAGGGAAAAGTGGTCATTGTGGCCATCACTAAATGCCCCACCCTGAGCAGAATGAATAGGTGTCAGAACTGAAGGCAGACTGAAAAAAACCCAACCATTGTGAACAAGAAGCTATGCTGAGAAGGATTTTGCAAAGCTACAGGAAAGGTTACAGCAAGGCCTTTCAACAGAACTAGGGAACTTCCTTGTAAGTGTTGAAGAGTTACATAAGCCCAGTTCAAAATCAGTGTATTGGAAAGAAAGAAAAACTTCTGGATGGGGTTCTTGGCACATCAAGAGTGTGTGTACTGTAAATGTAACTGTAAATTACTGTAAGTGACTGTCTCAAGTCTTATTACAGCAAGGTCCTGAAATTAGTATTTCTGGTTTTTTATATTTGTCCCAAGTTGAGTGTAATACTATTCAAGAATGGTGTTTTCTTAAGCTGTCATATAAAACTGAACTTACTCTTTTGGATACAATGAGGAGCATGTCCAAGCAAGCACTTCTGTATTTTTAGAGGTAGTGTTTACTCCAAGTAGTTTTATTGTCAGCATAGTTTCCCTTGGAAGAGCCTTTATTCGTAGAGGAAAGTTGATTCTAAAAGAAAATCAGAAAAGAGAAAAATAAAAGTTAAAAAACCCTGAGCATTGTTACCACAAATGAGTCCTTTCTACATTTTTCTAGATGCTTTAACACATATCAAGCTATACATTACAAGAGTTGCACTCCAAACGAAAATGCAACTGACAGATCCCTTCAAGACATTGATGTGTTTTGCCAACCATTAACTTGGATCATAGTACTTGAAAGAGGCATATGAAAACTCATTCACTTCAGTGGTAACAACTAGAGCTGACAAAGGCAGGAAAAGCTCAGTTAGATTAAGCATCTCCTAAGGCTGAATTGTAAACCAATAGTTAGTTATTTTCTGTCTTGTGTCTTCAGAGGAAAACACTACTGAAGAAAGGAAGAGTTGCTTGTGAGTATGATAATCATTATCTTGTTGAGATATGCTTTGGTTGTGTGCTATTCCCAACCACAATTTAAAGGCAGATTTTTTTAATGAGTGATTCACTTTTTTTAGTGAGAAAATTCAGACCTATGAATATTCATCTCAACTTTGTATTGAACACTACCAAACTTGGTTGGACATGCAGGTTTTTTATATAGATTATATGAATTGATCTAAAGTCATAACTTAGAGCAAGTCTAACAAATAAGATACTTCCATGCTGTATGGAAAAATCATGTGTGTAATTACCCAGATGTGCAAGTCTCTGTTATCTTTTGCCTGAAGAGATTGTTTATGTTGGACAGTGCACTTCTAGCTTTTTCCATGTATATTCAGTACAAAGTTAAATTTCTCAAATGGAAAGTGAAATTAATAACATCTTTCTGTATAAACAGAAATCAATATAAGGAGCTAAAGGCTAAAAGAATTATCCCACATTGACAACATAAGCATTAAGCAAACAAAAGATCTGCATAAAATTGAGATTAAGAAAACAAACTAGAAGATAAATTTAAATAATATAGATTCCATTTACTTTTCAGATATTCAAGCTAGACTGCAGAACAATGCAGCTCTCAGCATTTTTAGTAGCCATACTTAAGCAGTAAACGTAGAATTTTGTATTTAAAAAGTATAGTAGCCTAAAAACATAAGGATTATGGGTGGCAGAAATCAGAGAAGGTAATAATATAAAATAAAATTAGCACACGATTTTGGTCCTAGTTCCAAATCTGTCAAAATTCTATTGGCTTCAGGAAAGTTTCTTTAAATGCACCAAGGAACCACTGAAAGAAAGTAGACGGCTTTCAGCTGAAATTTTTAAGTAATCCAAATAAACATTTGTGTCAAAAATTCAGATGATCAGTCCTAAACATTTGTAAATTATTCAAATTTGTATCTCTCTCTTTGAATAACAAAGCAAGACAGCAATTCCCCACTCTTTCTGATGAATGTGAATAGAACTGAGAATTCTCAACTGTCTTCCCACATGTCCCTATTTATAACCTTCAACAGTGCTTTCCTTGTCTCGTGTCCTCTTCCTCACCCATAATTAGTCAGAAACAATTATTAGGAAACTGAACTGTTCACATGTTACAGATATCTTTTTCTGTCTTTTTTACTTAAGGCCAGCAACTCTGACCATGTTTCATAAAACTGTTCAATGAAGAGCTATGTTTAGCTGTAAAGCATTGTTAATGCTGTGATGAGGCAAAAAATAATAATAATAAAAAAAACCCGAGACATGCATTTTCCAATAGAGACAATTGTCAACACTCCTTGTGAACTTGGAGCAATGAAAAAACTCACAATACCCTCACTGCAGAAAGCAAATGCTTGCCAGAGGTTCCCTAGGGCACAATATATAACACTGCCAGATGTACACCAGTAGGAAAAGAACCTGGAATCTTTGACAAGACATCCCACAAGTTAAAGTATGGGCCAAAGAGGACCAAAGTTCCCTCCCAATGACATGTGATTCCCCTTTAGAGAAAGAGATATCTGTATTGCTTTTAAGAACTTTGATTAATTATGCATTACTGAGCTTACCCAGCTGGTATTATCCTTTCTGACTTCATGAGGCTGAGTCAAATGGATAACTAAGAAGAGGAAATGGAACAGTGTCCAGAAATAAGAAACCTTGTGGGAGAACAATTTAAACAGTAGTTGAGAAGAACACCGAAGCTACTCACTGAGAAGCTGCTATTGACAGATGCTAGATAATCCAAGCTGTACAACTGGTGCCAAATGCCAAGGGCCTGATATCATAAGAACTCTCAACACAGAAGACCTCTGGGGCAAACCCAAGCTTTGCCCTAAGAGAGTTAAACAAACAGACAAGCCAAACGAAATATGGAAAAGAGGGAAACCCGATGCCAAGAAAGTATCTGAGGTGATGAATGGTAGGCTTAATGTTAATTCCATATTTCATGTCTATAGGCTTAATATAAATTACAGAGGATGAAAAAAGAGGAGACAGTGGTATAAATGTATTAAGAGTAACCACCTAAGACAAAAGAAAAAAATAATTAAGAAGCTTCAGTCACTGAAAAATTAAACTAAGGAGAAAATAAGGGGGCAATTTTTGGACTTTACACTTTGTGTGCTAGACAGGATCAGCCTGTTTGAACTCTGCACCAAGGTAACAATCACCCCTTTCAAAGACAACACACAATTTCTAAAGCAAAAACTTTTTTTTTTTTTTTAGCTTTAGAAAACAAAAAAAATCCTCTTAAAAAAAAGACAAAAAGAAGAAACACTAAACAAGGCAACCTCTTTCAGTATCAAATTATTCCCATATTTTCTGAGAACTTTCTGCAAAAGACTCAATATGATAAAAGTCTTCAAGAGAAGCTCATGTTTAAACACAAAACCCTATCAAGTTAAGGTTCAGACAGTTACTGGCTAAAGCACTTGAAAACACAAACTAAATACATGAAAATCAGCAAAATAAAGCAAGTCTTGTCTTTGACAGGAACTCTAGATTCCTAATCATCAAAACATTATGCTCCATTTTTTTACCTTGTTCAAGTCAACACTAATCTAAAATTAGGACCCATTGTGAAGTAGCTAGGTTTTTTTTTTGGTTTGATTGATCCCCAGCTGTATAGAGAGTATTTGATTTCCTAATGTAATAGAAGTTCTTCCTGGTGAACTTTTACCACATGTGTTTTCAATGGCTGTGAACTGAAAATAGCACATGGGTTAGAATGAAAATAGTGCCTTAACTCAAGGCAAAAAACTTTACAAAAAAGAATTGTCTTGTCTGTAAACTGCTTGTGCAAACATATTTCCTTCTGTTTCAGAATGGTGGTGTTGTAGCCAAAAATAATATAAGAGTGAACACACAACTTAGTTACAGTTTTCAGTGACCCAGACTTCCTATGATCAGAAATGGTGCCACTTGATGACATGGAAAAACAACTGCAGTAATAATTACTTCATTGTAATACTTTAAGATTTTGCTTGAATTCTTGTTAAAAATATTAAATAATATTTATATACATGTATTTATTGTAGGAAAGCCAAATCAGCCTGCTCCTGAGTATGTTTTAGATTATGGCAGTTAGACACATAGTACCTTCACTGATAATATGGCACTATCTCTACTGTTCCTTCTCTCTGGGTATTAAAAAATATGCTGAATATATTGAGTATTCTGTCAAGCTTGGTGTGTTTTTTTATTCTTTCTTAGAGGGTTAGCAGCACAAATAGCAAAAAACATATTTTCTCATTATAGAACTGTGACAAGTATTTAATATTTACAATAAATTAAAAACAACATAAACTTTTCATTTCCTATGCATATTTTCATACAGAAAAGATCATAAACCATACTATTTTTTGGCTTCAAAGGGACAGTAAAAATCACCTAGTTCCAACCTCCCTGCCATGGACAGGGACACGTTCCAGCAGACCACATTGCTTAAAGCCCCGTCCAACCTGGCCTTGAACACTTCCAGGGATGGGGCATCCAAAACTTCTCTGGGCAACATGTTCCAGTGATCTTCTCTTATCCACAAACAAGGTAACCCTGTTGTAGAAGGCCAGCAGACTTGTCAGGCACAATTTGCCCTTAGTGAAGCCATGTTGGCTTGTCACCAGTCATCTCCTTATTTCCCGTGTGCCTTAGCATAGGTTCCAGGAGGATCTGCTCCATGATCTTGACAGGCACAGAGGGAGAATGACTAGTCTGTGGTTCCCCAGGTCTTCCTTTTTTTCCTTTCTTTTTTTTTTTTAAAATGGGGGTTATGTTTCCCCTTTTCCAGTCAGTGGACTCTTATCCAGACTGACACAACTTCTCAGATATGATGGACAGTGATGTAGCCACTTCATCCACCAGCTCCCTCAGGACCCACGAGTGCATTCCATCAGGTCCCATGGACTTGTGCACCTTCAGGTTCCTCAGATGATCTTGAACCTGATGTTTTCCTACAGCGGGTGGTTCTGCATTCTGCCAGTCCCTGCCTTCGCCTTCTGTGACTTGGGCAGTGTGGCCAGAGCACTTGCTGGTGAAGTCTGGGCCAAAAAAGTCGTTGAGTACTTCAGCCCTCTCTATATCCTGGATAACCAGGTCTCCTGTCTCATTCCAGAGAGGGGCTGTATTTTCCTACTCTTCCTTTTATCACTGACAAAGATTTTCTGGCATCTCCATCCTACCTAATATTCCAATACTATACCAAAGTCATATTGCAGTAAGGAACAAACACAGTAGAGCATCCAGTTACTGTCTTTAGTTGAAAACATTTGATTTTGTTGTTAAGTGCTGTGTTAGATTTGGAAAAGGAAATAACCTATTGTCATGACGTCAAAATGTTCATGTCCTGCAATAAATGTCTGCTTTATAAGCATCTCTTCCTACAAGAATCTGCCTTGCCAAACCAGGAACATTTTAGTGAAATGTGCAGTGAAAGAAAGGGAGAAAAGGGAGAAAAAGCTCTAGCTGTAATACTGTTAGCTGACTTTAAATACTCATCTGACAATTTGCACACTGACTCAAAATAGCATCCGTTCATAAAATCCAGTTCTGGATACAAGCTAAAACATACAAATAGTAATGGCATATCTGGCTACCTAGATTCCCAGCCCTGCTTCTGGACCTCAAGTCATTAGGTCTAAGCAAACTCATGTTTTGAGACTTAAACCAAATCCAGGTCAATTGGTTTGGTGTGGAAAATAGGCTAATGTCATTGATGTGTGCAGACAGATAGAAATTTTTGGGTTTGTATTTTGGAATTAATTTGAATTAGATTTTGAAAATTATTTTCAAAATTCAAGGAACAACAAAAAGTAAAAATGTACTCTTACAAATTAATACTATTAAGTTTCTTACAACTCTAGATCTTGTTTTGGATGTTAAAAGCCTCTTACAAACATCTATGACCTATGAAAGAATTTGGCCTTCATACATACATGCTTCTTTTTCCAAGAAACTTTTTGATGGAATTACAGCCATTTAATACTGATTTCGGAGAGGTTTATGGAAACTCTGAAGCTTTAGTCTGATTTCTTAAATTTTCATGGAATGGAGAAAGACAGAGTTTCTGTTGCAGTTATGGATACCGTATTTATTTCTAGTCTATCTTATATTTTGTTTTAGAAAAAAGGTTGTGTAAGATGCATTCCAGAAGGGCATCAGCACTTCTTAAAGGCCAAAACTGCTTATAAACAATATAACCTCTTCTACACCTCAATTATATCTGTCTATATGTACCATAAGATAGTACTTGACCAAAACTTGGAAAAGGTGAAAAATCCTGGAGAGCAAATGGGAATGATCCAATTAATTTAACACAAGGATATAGTTACTTTCCAACCTTACAAAAGACTGAGGGTTACAGTCACACTCTGTGGACTCAACTGGGGCACCAAGCACATGTTAGGCTGTAAAGAACTAATTTAGTTGCTTAGCAGAATGCACCCTTTTGTTTCTTAATCATAGGGCAGACATACTAGGTTTCTATATCTGTTCAGGAATGTTGCACAAAATCTCCATTGAGATAATGCCTAACAGGTTTGACATAAGAAGGTCTTCTTCCATTGGCAAACAGAAATTAAGAATTATACTCTGTATCCAATTATAATTTTAAAAACATCTTTCAGATAACTTGTAGCTTTTGTTCAGCTATAACGTAATCAAGCTGCTTGCTGCTTTAGAATACAGTAAATGGTGATATAAAATATCGAAAATTTCAAAGACTGTAAATATAAACAACATGCTTAAGAAGCTGGAAGAATACAATATTACTGCCAAATAATTAAAAAAAATGCATGTTTCTCTGTCATCTATTGCAACATGCTTTTGTGTCATCTCATTGCTTTACCCGAATGCTGTTTAAGTGTGTGCTTTGCTTTTCAGTGGGGTTATTTTTCTCAAAGTAGGCAGGTGACAGGCAGTTTGGTAGCCCTTTACTCCTAAAATTACAGTCTCAAACTAAAGTCCTCATTTTAAAACTGCAGATCCTTCTTACAAAAGACAAAAGAAAAAAACAAACAAACAAACCCCCCCCAAAAAACCCGAACACCCAAAAACCCCCAAACAACCAACCCTCCCCCCCCAAAACTAACAAAAAACAAAACCAAACAAGAAAAAAAAATCCAACAAAACCCAAAGAAAACACAAAAGCCTTGTTCCTTCTAAAAAAAAAACCTTTAAAGAAACATTACAATAGGTTCTTGAGTTGGATTGCATACCTGCTAGAGGTGGATCCAAAGGGTAGAAGTCCTTAAAAGAGGACAGAAACATAGCCTTTGGTTGCATCTCCTTTCAGTTCCAGTATTCCGCCAGGATGCCTCCAGCAAATGAGAGCCATTCTCAGGCCAGCTTAGTTTAGCTTATTGTCAAACCACACTTAGCTTAGTCCTATTTCTCTTCCTTTGGCTATCCCACTCCTTTCTCACTCCCATCTCTCTAGTGTTTCTCTTAATTCTGTGGAGTTTTATTTGTTCATAAGATCCATAATAAAGATGTAGTTTTTGTTTTTTGTTTTTTTTTTTTTAATGAATAGTCAATGTGTAAAATCTGTCAGGTGAACATCTATCAAACACAGACCAAAACTTACTTCTCATTCCAGTCAGCCAGGTAAAAGAAGGATTTTTAACAGGTATATTTTTGCAGATCTTCACTTGACATATTATCTTCCCAGCATAAGTTAGTGAACAGGAAAAAGAGAAAACTTTGTAGCTACAAAGTGGGGGGGGGGAAGAAAAAAGACAAAAAGATTAATTGCAATGTATCATAATATACCATGTCCAACATAGTAAATTTAGCACTAACCATTTAGAAACTTGTGTAGGTCCATCCTACATGCAAAACCAATCAAAATAATGAATTTCATATTAATGGGGGTGTGTGTTTGTTTATTTTGGGTTGTTAGTTTTTTTTTAATGCCCAGAATTTAAGAAAAGTATTGAAAACACCTAAATTTTGTTACAAGTTTTTGTCATTAAGACTATTTTTCATTATTGCAGTCAAGGGAAGTTTGGATCTAAGTTTTGAAGTGTTACAACTTGTTCATCATACAGCTTCAGACAACAGTAAATCTATTTATACTTACTTTTCCCAATTTTTAACCAGCAGATTAGTACTCAAGGGAATGTATACATCCATACAGCAGGAGCATTAAAGCCCTCTGCGTTGGCATTCTTCATATACTTAACCAACTAGCTTCATAGTATAATCCAGGCCTGGGATTAATCTGTTGCTTTCATATTCTTCTTACTCAAATCTTAAAAAATTGTTGCCAAAATAGAGGAATACTGAAAAACCAACTAATGTTCTTAATTAGTCTTCTAACATTGAGATCTTCCTGCTATTCTCAGCTTTAGACCACATTCTGTACAAGAATGATCAACATGGGAAACAGTCAAATATGAACATTTCAAAAATGAAAATCTGAAGCATTTGTAGGCTGAAGGTGCCTGGCTTTGCCTTATTTACAAGAATGATCTCTTCCAGAACTTTGTAATAATTGTTATAACTATTGTAACAGATATGCTTTTTCTTCACTCTCTCTCTCTTTTTTAATTCAAAGAAAAGGATCTGAAATCTGTAGTACCTATAAGTATCAACGCAGAGGAAGGAAAAAAATACCTTATAAGACTAGGAAATGCTTCTGATCTTAAAAATGGCATCTTTCCTCTAGAGTCTAAACATTACAAACAGTTGGAGGGTAGCGCGGGAAATAATAGGTTTTAATGCAATCAAAAGTTTAAACGTTGCTGTTTAAACAGAAGTATTGATACACAATATACAGACATATTACTGATTTATAGACCATAAAGACCTAATCCTGGAAAGACTACTGCTTGCACAATGCTTCAGTCTGACTGAAGTTAGAAAGGTTGGTCAGAATGCATGCCCTTCAACCCATTTTAGGTCTTTGTAGAGCATTTTGCTTAGGTAGCCTCCCTGTGAGTTCAAAGGCATGACACTATAACCTTGTCCCAAAGATCACTTCATATGATCCAGATGTAGATAGGAATCTGATTTTTTTTGGACAGTAGAAAGAAATGCAGCCAAACATGAAGCTAGCAACATTATGTACTGGCAACAAATAAGGCATACCTGCTTGCGATTTAAATGAGATAAACCAACAAACTGATAAAAGAAACAAGAAAGAATGAAAAGACAGTAAACAAAGAAAGGTAATCAGTTTTGCAACATTATTCTGCAACTTGTAATGTTCGTAACTATCTTTTTAATAAGGACAGTAATACAGGAATAAGAAATTGAGAGCATAAAAACTGACAAAAAGCTTTTCCACAAAAGTGAATTTGTGATGGATTGAAGAGGACACGAACATGATTCTATGAAACATAAGACAAGTCACTCTTCCTTACCCCAAATGATTAAAAGAAAAGCCATTTATCACCTAGTGGTATGTATAGAAAAAAATAATGTGAGACAGACAGTTTGGGATGTCAAAATGCTGACATTTATAATACATGTTATATATATATATGCAGGAATATATACCAAAATACATGTTACAAACAGCAGCAAGATCATAAAACATGACCTTTGGGAAAGGGAAAATGAGAGCTGTGACATAGCCAGCAGGGATTCATGCAGTGTAGAAATAAGAACGAGGAGTATGCATGTGAATGAAGTTAGTAAAATTATTTGAGGAAAGTAAGTACCGGAATGGCAGTCCATATTAAGAAGTCCATGCTAGCTATGAATATTGGAAAGACTGGAAAGAGAGATTAATGAGGAAGAGAGACTCGCATTTGCACATGCTTGAACACAGCATTCAAGTCACCAGTGGCCTTTAGGCCATATGTAATTTCACATTTTTCTGGAACGCAGTGGGAACAGTATAACCATCTAAAAATCAGGATAGTGATTATAATTCCATATTTATTACCTTAACTAATTCAAATTCTCTCAGACTTTTATTAAACTGCTAATTACAGCTAATGCTGCATAGTACAGTCTCGCTCACAGTCTAATGTAAATGATCCCACTGTCTTTTAATCAGTTGTTTGGAATTCCAGGTAAAGAGGGAGCAAGGGGAAACTATTAATAAAATCTTTGAGAACATCATTTTGACTCATAAAAATAATGCTACAAGACTGTAGTCACCTGTCCTGCTTTGGTCACACTGGAGCTGTAAGAAGAGAACACCAGTTTTGCTCAGAGTAGGAAGAGCAGCTATTTGAAGACACAGCTTATTTGACCAAATAAACAATGCAGAAGGGAATCTTTCAATATGCTTTTTATTACAGTCGTCTCCCTCTTTTCTTTCCTGTGCTATGTTGATATACTAGGTGCATTTTGACCTGTAAAGTATACTTATTTTACTCACCATCTACACAGAGGATTGGTCAGTGCACGCACTTAGCCAAATAATTTGGTTTGAATACACCAAGCGCAAAAAAAAAAAAAAAAAAATGCTGATAAAGCCTCATTCAGATTGCGTCTAAGCAAAAGCACCCCTAGGTTTACTTTGCTAAGCTGGCCTTCAACCCTTCCAGTTACTTGGACTGCGGAGACCACAGAAAGTCCGCTTCCAAAGTCCTGTGGCATGCAGCACACACTCTTTCCTCCATCCTGCGGTGGAAGTCAGTTACAGAAGCATTTGATAACATACCTGTCAAGGCCAGTGCTTTGATGTTGCTTCTATTACCATCCTTCTGCACTGGTCAAGGGCAACCATCCGGGCCACCTCCTTGATTCTGAATCTGTTTAAGGGGCCTGCAAGTTTCCTGGTCATTCCATCTTAAGTAAATGCACTTTATGCTACAAAAGCAGTGGAGACACACCCACTTACTCAGTCTCTAACATTAAGACAGAAGTATCACCAAAACAACAGAGGTAACCTAGTATATGTGAAAAATACGTGATCTAAGAGATAACACCTCTTCTTGTGAACACCTGCTGGATCTCCTCCTACCTGTTCACCCAGGCTTCTGGGATGTTATGGGCAGCATAAACTGTGAAGCTGAACTGGGAATCCAGGCTGATGTCTGCACACGAAGGGCTCTTAGGCACGCTGGCAAGCTGGAAATTTGCATCAAAGCTACTGCTATAAACATGGATGAGACAAGAGATGGCCATAGAGAGCTCAGTCACACCATCCTCTATTAACACTGAGAGAAGAGAAAGAGAGAGAAATAAATAAAGGTTAGCAATAGGTCATTTATGAAGAATCTTATTTATCTTAAACCATAGGTTCTGGCTTTGAAATGCTTCTTAATAAAATTTAATTAAAATGACATAACTTACCAACTGAAGCCAATTAGCCATCTGTGCTTCTGAAACCAGACTTAGCTCATTTCTGGTGTATCATTAAGAGTCTTTCATTACAGTGCTTTCAAATAAGGCATTTTCAAACTAAGCATTATAAACTACAGCAAGTTAGTGTGCGCCTCAGATATGACAATAAAGTTTGTTAATTTTTGTGCTGGAAGAATTGCTATTATGCTGGCATTTTGTAATTTCAGCAGCTAAAGTAGCTACTTAGTTCAAGGGAACTGGCAATGCAGCTGTAGAATGGAGAAAAGGCACTGCTCAAATTTTAAGACTGTAAAGCTGTTGCAATTGTATGTAAGGAATTCATGCAATATATATAATAGCAGGCACAATCAGACATAGTCAGCATTCAGACGGTCATGGCCTGATGATTACTTTTTTGCCTCTGTTTTCACCAGCAAGTGCTCTGGCCACACTGCCCAAGTCACAGAAGGCAAAGGCAGGGACTGGCAGAATGCAGAACCACCCGCTGTAGGAAAACATCAGGTTCAAGATCATCTGAGGAACCTGAAGGTGCACAAGTCCATGGGACCTGATGGAATGCACTCGTGGGTCCTGAGGGAGCTGGTGGATGAAGTGGCTACATCACTGTCCATCATATCTGAGAAGTTGTGTCAGTCTGGATAAGAGTCCACTGACTGGAAAAGGGGAAACATAACCCCCATTTTTTAAAAAAAAAAGAAAGGAAAAAAAGGAAGACCTGGGGAACCACAGACTAGTCATTCTCCCCTCTGTGCCTGTCAAGATCATGGAGCAGATCCTCCTGGAACCTATGCTAAGGCACACGGGAAATAAGGAGATGACTGGTGACAAGCCAACATGGCTTCACTAAGGGCAAATTGTGCCTGACAAGTCTGCTGGCCTTCTACAACAGGGTTGCCTTGTTTGTGGATAAGAGAAGATCACTGTAACATGTTGCCCAGAGAAGTTTTGGATGCCCCATCCCTGGAAGTGTTCAAGGCCAGGTTAGATGGGACTCTGAGCAACCTGGTCTAGTTGAAGCTGTCCCTGCCCGTGGTAGGAGAACTGGAACAAGATGGTCTTTAAGGTCCCTTCCAAACCAAGCCATTCTGTGATTCTATGATTGCACAACGATGGACACTGAAATACATATCTATACAGCTATATATGAAATGCAGGTTGTACCCTTATTTATATTACGCCTTAATTTATGTTATTTTCCTCTGGCTTCTGCTTTGCAATTTTTCTTCAATTACTTGCTTTTATGCATTTTCTCTGTGTTTTTGGAGCAGCTAGATATTGCCTGATTGCCAGTATAAATTAAAATCCCCAGTCCTGCCAGCCTTCATCGAGTGAAGAGAGCTGGTACAGGCACTCATTTCTGAGGGTAGGGACAGGTTGAGAGAGAGTGTCAGAGTATCATTCCAAGATCTATCTTCCAAGATGAGTTCCCCAGATTTTCTTTTTTTTCCCCTTTAACTCATAGGTTCCTACATGATCAAGGGCATACTCTCATTACCTGTTCCAGTTCCTGACATACTGCCTAAACTTGTCTGGCCACTGTATGCGGCAGCCATCTGTGAGCTGTCTAATAATGCCTATTGAAAAAAAAAAAAATTATCCCAGGAATAGGAAAGCTGAGACTTGCTTATATTAGCTTTTTACACATAGGATAGGGGCAGGAATCCTGCCCAACATCAGATACAGATACCACAATTCACTGGAATTGGCTATCTCAGTTTTCTGACAGAAGTATCTCAAAAAAAAAATCCTCAGTATTTTATTCTCCTTCTTTGATACCCTTTGCCTTTAAACGAACAAATAGTCAGAAGTGAGACACAAAATGCACTGCAAACAGTGCAAAGGAATTATTTCAGTCTTCTTTATATAATCAACAATTGTAACCTATGTATAGAGGTGTATATAATATCAAAATAGTTTGACATATAGTGGAGTTTGCTACTGAAAATACTGACAGCAAATTATTGCAGCCATGAAGGACCAGCTAGAATACTGCAGCTTGTTAGGTAATCACCTTCCACATATGAAAACTGAGACATTTTAGAGACTATCAGACTACTCTTTGTGTATACTTCTCTGTCTAGCACTTATTTTTAATTATCTTTTTACTTAATCTCTTTACTATTTTCTTAATTTACCATCCTTCACCATAATTGTTTTGAACAAATCTTTTGCTTTGCTTTAATTGTTTTTTGCACTAGAATACAATTTTATTCTTATACTCCGTTCTCTTGCATGTGCAATAATTTAGTACCTTCCAAATTAAATGTTTAATTTGCCCCGAATTCTTCTACATCCCAAGGAATTACCTATAGTCAAATACATAAAGCCTTCTTAAGAGGTTCATAAGAGGACATCGGTGGACTATTATTTGAACCAGTATTTTCTACTTTATCTGAAAAGTACCACACTGTTTACATTAAGGAAAATCAGCTACTTAGGAGACTCCCTGGCTCCAGTCAGTTCAAAGTAGCAGACAGGTAGACATAGTGTAATAGCAAAACTTTTATTTATACAAACTGGCCTATTGAAGTTAATGATTGCTAAGTGGAACCTTCTCAGCATTTTCTCCAAAAAAGGGTGAAATGTAGTTCAAAATCTGTGTAAACTTCCTGCTATGTGCTGAAATATATCCTTTGGCCACCAGCAGTTTTTATACAATCCATATTCTAGGCTGTAAGACAATGTTTCAGATTTTGTCTCCAGAACAAGAGGAAATGTATTAGATTTCAGATAAGCCACAGAAAAAAAGGAATACTACTTAGACCAAAAAAAACAACCAACAAACAAAAAACCAAACCAACCAACCAAACAACAAACAAACAAAACCAAAACCCCAAAAGAAGAGGCCAGGAGAAACATACACAATAAGGTAGATGTTTTCCATAATAAAAAATCTACATATGACAGGCAAGGAAGTGAATAAGATGCAAGATGCCTATCACTATATCCAAGACGTCTTGTCCACTGGCCATGTTTGCAGAAGAATGTCTGAGTCACAAAACTGAGTTCCAGATATTTAAAAACCAAACAGATAAAACAAACCTCACCAAAACTGAGAGGGGAAGCAGAAAACCCACAAAGTTTTGCCTTTATTATTTATAACATGCTTTGATCTGTCAATGGTGAGGTGACAAAAATTTCCTATCTGTCAAGGACCTGCCCACTCTAAAAGATCTATGTGGCTAGATGGGGCAAGTTTAAAAGTCTTGGTTGCAGGCAATGTTCCTGAGACGCCCTGCTGAAGGGAGCTGGGAAATGTTCTTTTTCCTCTCAAATTTCCACCTTTCACCCATGGGTTTGTAGGGTCTGTGCCTGACTGCAGAAATGGAGCCAATTTGGAAGCAGAGCCTGGAGGGGGGACTACAGGCTGTCTCTCTTGCTACAATGACACATGAGGGGTGAAGACAGCAATGGGGCAATCAGTTCAGCTGTCAGCAAAGGGAGACAAATTAAACTTCAGCATTATTTACTTAATTATTAAAAGATTCAGATTAAGATCTTGTCAGGTATAGAGTTCCTCAGGTATAAGCAAATGTCCAGGTATGACCTGGTCTGCAGTCACAGGATTTTTTCTACATTCATTTTCTTACTTTTGTCAGCTCTCAATTTAAAAACACCGTATGGTTTCTGTGTCAGTCAGCCTTCCCGCCCCCCCCCCCCCCCCCCCCACTTCACTTGTTAAGCCTGGTAGCTTAACTAAATTAGAGACAAACATCTCAGGTATTCTGTAAATGTCCATTACCCACAAGAGTTGGTCAGCATCTTTTCACTGCATTTTTATGAGCTGCTGAATAGGATTTGGTGTGCTGAAATTATATTTCTCATTCATGAAGCCAGGGGATTTTACAGTTTTTTATGTCTTTTATGATTAATAAATCTTAGTTGAGAAAGGACTATGGTGTTTCACTGATTTACATAGCACAGGCTATGGACTTCCTACAGCAGATTCACAGCTTCAGCTATGCCAGAGTTTGTTATCTAGAGGGGTGTCCCAGGCATAGCCAGCATCTAGAAGAAGATGAATACACCACATCACAAAGTGAATTGTGGCCAAGATTAATAATCTCACAACTCAAACCTCATAATTTATTTCCAGGGCGAAATTATTTGTCATCACCTTCTCACTGAAGGTGAGAAGAAAAAAGACTTGCAGAAATGAGATGAGACTAAGGGAAGGAAACTTTAACCACAGCTGCCAGATATGCTTATTGCTGACACACGTTCCGTGTACACGGTGTCTGAAGGAATAAATTTTACCCTTGGTGAGAAACAGAACAATTCACAACATCCCTGAAAGTGTTAATGAATATATCTGCAGGTGCCTTCAAGATCTAGTAAGGAACATACTAGTTTATTCCTTACAGAAAACCACTTACATCTTTTTAGTGCAGTATTTCAATTCACATATGATTTTAGCGCCAGATCTTTCAACAGAGTAGGTACTTTGCTGTTACTGCACTAGCAGATAACATCAATTCAATACATATTAATCATGCCCTTTCTGACTGTATGCATGTTTTCTCTAGGTGAAACATGAAAAATATCTTGTTGAACAGAACGTGGAATGAAGGCTTAAGACCCTTTTGACACCTTAAAGATATTGGGAGAACAGGAGCTTGATATTGTTCATTACAACTTATTTTCAGAAAGAAGAAAAAAAGCAAGATCCTAAATACAGTTTAGGTTGGTCACACACCCACACAGAACAAAATACTTAAGATTTAGGTAAGGTACTAAGCAGTGTTAATTAGACCATTATTATATTAAAAGAAAAGCAAAACATAAAAAGGCTGTAATGCAAATACTGATCAGATGCAGTTTCCAAGCACCAGTATTTACTGTATTGTTTCCTTCTACTAGTTGCAGAATCCTACGAATTATCCGTTGAAAGAAACTTAAAAATCTCCTGCTGTCCTGGTTTCAGAAATATCTCTGTACTATTTGCATAATAAGACCTTGGTAACTTCTGTTTAATTGTTTTGGAGAAGTGTGGGGTTGCAGTTATTTAAAAATTGGTCTGGCGTGAAAACTCCCTGGCTTTCAGAACAACATATGGGGATGTAACACGACAGCAACTTAGAGGTAAAGAGCCATGCCCAGATCTGAAAACAATGCAGGAGAGACACAGAGATGAAATGCAACCAATAAAAAGCTCTCGGCATTTTTCCATATTCTAAAGCAAAAAGTGATTTTTCCAAACCAAAACAAAAACACCTTTGTGCTAGGAGAAGAAAGTGGAGTTTTCAAATTTTATATAGGAAACTTCAAAAAAAACCTTCCTTTTTTTTCCCCCTTCCTTTCTGGTGTTCTGTTTTGTTTGGTTTGGTTTTGATTGTTTTTTTTTTGTTTGGTTGGTTGTTTTTTTTAACTTTCTAGGTGAGTGTTTTTATAATCAGCTCTGGAAGCAACTATCAAATCCCAAGCAGAATTAGTGAACCTTTACTACTTTAATTTCTTAAATGTAATTAAGACTTCATTAAATATATCTTTGTCAATGTATCTGATTTCTGCATTCACTTGAAAAGATAGCAACTCCAGCAATTCAGTCGGAAAACACTGTTGATTCAATATCATAAGTTCATGGTGCATACTAGACTTTCTGGAATGGATCCCAGAGAACTACTGATCCAATTCCAAAAGCTGCTTATTATGTCTGATCCATTGAAATCCCAGCCTGAAGTTGTGAAGCTATAGACACTGTATAAACATTCATTCATCAGTTTTTGAGAAACAAACACAGACTCAGTTTTGCACCAGCTTGCAGCCTGTCTTCTCATACTCTGGTTTGCAGCAAACTCCAATGTTAAATTTCTATTAATATGAATAATCTTATTCCTTATTTTCTTGGAACATTTGGTGCTGCAGAAAGGTGTTAATGTCTAGAAATCCCTATTGTTCCTCACATTTAAGAAGAAATAAAAAAAATACTTTGAGTACTAAAATATTAATATAATCTTCTAAGGGCTTCATCTAGAGGAAAAAGAACATGATCCAGACTTAGGCATAGCACGGATAAGTACTGTTCTGTTTGCAGCTGTGAAGTAATTTGGTCTGCAGAGGTAACACTGTTAACAGAGCAAGGTATTGGAACACTAAATCAAGGCTAGATATTTCCAATATAGTGTTCGACTTGCTTAGTCCATGGTGAATGACTAATATTAAACCTCTGATAATCTTCTGTTAAAGAGATTAGATTAAAGCATTTTCTAAACAAATTATTAAGTAAGGATTTAATTTTACTAGTATCCTTTATCTTTTTCTCTTTTGTGGTAGAGAGAAGCTATAAAGAAGGAAAAATTATTTTATGATACTCAGGGTAATAACTATTCACTTGAGGGAGGAAGAGGAGAGGAAAAATAAATTACTAGTTGGAGTAACTGCTGCTCTTGATGTTCAGATTTGATCCTTTCTTCTTCAAGGTAAACAGGAATACACATAAAAGAAGATACAAATGGGAAATGCAGTCTCTCCCCTTCTCGGCTGTCTTAATTTGCAATTGTGCTGCTAGAAAAAGGAAAGCACATGGTTTTTAGCTTCCCAGAGATACGGAAAAATTTACCAGCACTGAGCTAAGGTGGTGATTTTACTTTACTTTTGGGCCATAGGGTTGGAATCTTTCGAATGTCTGTAATTCTAGCCAGCTAAGCATAATGAAGTAAAGAGGGCGGGAAGCAAATGAGGTGCAAAAGGAAACACAAAGATGATTTCAGCAGGAATGCACAACTCACACCCTAGTTGGTTTTTACTTCTAGCCTCAGCAGGCAGAAATATCATCTGGATTCCTCTCAGGCTCAGTGCCAACAGATGGGAGGCACAATGGCATTATCATGGAAGTGAGCACAGAGAAGACAGGGACTGAGGAAAGCTTGTGATTCTCAAAATAAAAGATGTGTAGAACAGCTTTGCCCACTTCATGAGGATCAGGCCTAGGTTCCAGCAGATCAGTTTTGGTCATTGTTCTCACACTTTGTTTTATCAGACATGCCCTTAACACCAGCTTTGATACGACAGGTAGAGTTTTCTGTTAACACTCATTAGCCTAACTTTATTTTGCTGGCTTTTATAAGTTTATTTAATAGGTGCAGATGTAAGGCACGTAGTACATTAAAACATACATTAAATGTGTACTGCTGCATGTAAGAGGTCAATTTGAATTTTTGTTATCTTGGACAGCTTTGAATGTTGGCTTCTCCACAGAATGACTAATGGCCTGGCAAGTTCTGACTTGCAACCTGTAAGTTGCAGATTCTAATATTACACTACCAAAAGGATTCTGCAATTGTTATGAAATTAGGGTGCACTGAGAACAAACAGAGAAACATCCCTCTTCACAGTTGAAGTTTTCCTGGCATAGATAAATAAGTACAGAGAAGTACAGAGTAAAAGCATCTGATTTCTTTATTGTTATTCAATAAATCAGATTTTCCTTGAGGAAGTGCTGATTCAATGAAGCCCAGATTAGAAAATATCTTTAAGTAGAGGAATATTTTAGATCCTTTGCAGCCAGGTTTTCTGAACAGTATGCAGAAGAAGATGTTTCTAAGGTAGATATTGATTAGTAACTATTCATTATTTTCATCATCAACAGTTACTGGCTGCCAAGAGTGTTAACAAAAAAATCATGGGATAAACAACTATATCCAAGGGAGGAGAATCCTACAAACTGCATTTACCTTCTCCTCCCTCATGCACCTGGTTGTTCTCCCTCCACTTTCCGACCCTCCAGCTGCTTAGCTTTTGCTGGCAGCTTACAAATATAACTGCTGTTTCTTTATTTGCTGCTCATGAATTTGGATAATGGTGAAACAACAAGCCTGGCATTTGGAATCCTGCATTTGAGCCATCTCTGTGTTTGAAAGGCAGCTGCAATTCTTGTGGTTTGTTCACCTTTTTGCCTCTCTGAGCACACTGCAATCGCAAAAAACAGACAAGAGAAAAAAAGAAAGTGGTGTGTGTGTGTGTCAATCTCGGAGACCACTTTTTTCCTCTAACAAAATGGAAAGAGACCATTGTTCCACAGCACACCTCAACGTTCAGATGGAGGAACTTTTGAAAGCATCCATGTAACACCCCCAGCTGCCTGTTGCAGGCCAGCCACAGCAGGGCTGAGCAGGACCCATGCCCCAGTGTGGCTGTCCCTCCAGGAACCCAACACAGGCACCCACGACAGACCAGACTCCTGCACATCCATCAATCTGTGGGGTGCTCTGCAGTAACGCTAGCAGCACTGGGCATTAGCCAATGAATCTTAGTTAATTTTATCCGAGGAATGAAATAAAGCAATGTCTATGAATTTGTTTGTTACTGTTAATTAAACTACTCTTCTTATGACAGTGTATCATTTAAGACAACACATTATTTATATAACAAAACACAAAAAATAACTAAAGCTTAAGGAGGAAGGAGTGAGTTATTGGAGCTGAGTAGAAAAGCCATACACAAAAAAATATTTTTTTAGGTTTTCATGAAATTCCTTATTTTCCAGAAAAAGTTGGGATTTAGGACAACCGTTATGACCACCAGTAACTGTACTCAGTTCTTTCACTGTACTGTTCATTCTCCGTATTTGAATTTCAAGATTAGTTTTGGGAAATGCTGTTTTATTTACATTTTTAGATCACTTATAAAGTAATTATAACAAGTTAAAATTTAATACGACTAAATATGTAAACATCTGCAATATACCAGCTATAACAGTTCAGTAATATAAACAAATAGCAACATATGTTTTCTGGTGATACACCTTGAATTAACATATTTAAAAATAACACTTTACCTTTGTCTGGTGTTCCCACACTTTGAAGTGAATTCTATAAAGACAAAACCCAAGGGAAAAATTAATGAGTTACTTCAGAGAAGAACAGATAGTAGTTATAATGGTTTGAGGGCAAGCACTCATGGAAAAAAAGGTGAGAAAGGGGAAAGATATAACCTAATGTTATGATGAAAGAAGACATGAATAAGGTTCAAGAATACCAAGACCTGCTTTCTCCAGCTCTTCCACCTACCCGCTTTCTCTAACATCTTACACAGTCACTCAGGACCTGATTTCTGACAGTATTTAGGCATGTCAAGATACCAAAAAGCACTTATTAACATTTACATTTTCAGCCTCTGCACTGGTAGAACAGATATAAGAGTACCCTCTCCATCTCTTTACATGCCTTATATATTCAGACATGAATCCACAACCATGCTGAGCAGGTGGAGCCTCAACATCCTTTCAAAGCTGAGGAGAGCCAAGTCTCCACTCCAGTGGTCTGCATTTCACCTATGTCTCTGTGCCAAATCAGCAAAAATAGCTATGCTCCTCAAAGGCCTTTGAGCAGGTAGTTAGAGACAGCCAACAGGAAATACCAGGTGCAGGGATTTAGGGGGTGTTTATGCCCTTGGTGCCTAAACACAGCTCTTGATGCCTAACATTAATTCTGTATCTGGATTCCCACCTCTCATATGCCACTGCTGCCAGCAGGAACTGCTGTGTACTTATGACCGCTGAAAGTTCAGGATAGTTATTTAGACTGAGCTGACCAGCCTAATTACGCTTTCTTTTTTTTTTTTTTTTCCCCAAAGCTGCTCTATTAAATCCCCAAGTACAATAACTGCCATTAATCAGGCCTTGCTCCAGGCTTCTCAGACACTGGGCAAAATTAAATATTGCTCTGCTGCCTGTGCCTCCCCGTTTGCACAGGAAAAACTGTCACGGCAGGTAGCTCGGTGCCTCTCCCGGCAGGACAGGTGGCATCTGCAATGGGCCTGTGAGTGGGACCTGGCCTCTGCCCAAAGGCAAGCACAGGCAGACCAGCTTCCCCTCTCTGGTGCTGGTCTGCCACCTATTCACCTGGCTCTGACATGAGACTCACACGCAACAAAGTAGCATAAAAATTAATTACTGAACTACAGATCTTGACTAGCAAGTTCATTCTGTTTCAGTATTGCCTGTGGCTTGCACTGTTTGAACCAACGTCCCGGAAAGGTTGACTATCATTAATTCCTTTGCAGCAAGTTGAGACTGTTCTGTGTTAGTACATGTGCATTCAGCAAGATGCTTCTTAAAAATTACAATGCATGCAGAGGTGACATAAGAAGTACAACGCTGGATGTACATTCTCCCTCTGGTACCCAGCTTGGAGCTGCCAGCATTTGTCTGGTAAATATGAAGAGAAGTCAAATGCTTACTTGAGGGAAGAAAAGCAACATCCAGGCTGAGAAATATGTTTTCACAATCTTTATAATGAAGTAAGACAAATGGGAACAGAGACCTTTGTTCAATTCTCTCAAATTTTGGAAAGTAAACAACCTTTTGGAACAACACTTACAATTTTGACATAGTGCAGCCCATTTAATATATAGTGGATTAGTGCCTGTTCTGGCAGGATTTGATCTCCTAGGACTTTTCATGCACTGCTGTAAGAAAGGAAGGAAAAAGGGAAGCAAAAATAGATGAAAAACATCAATTGTGCAGCAGACCCAGAGTTTCCCCTGAATGGATTTTAAAATCCCAGGGTTAGGTGAGTTAGAGACTGAATGAATCATATTTGTAAAGAGATGCAATCAGTAAAAAGAAACTATCACTGGTGCCAGTTGCTTTCATAATCTCTTAACCATGGTACAGGAATGTACAGTACTGGCAGTTTCTTTGTTTCTTCAGTTTTCTTTTTTTCATAAAACCAAAATTAGTTGGAAGCACACTGAGATATTATTTAAGTATGCAAGCACACATGTACAGATATGTATACACAAACATATACTGGCACCCTATGTAATTTACATTGGATTTTCATTTACATTGGAAAGCAATAGTTTTCCTGAGGCACTATGTGCCCAGGAAGCTTGCCAAATGGATACATTAAAATTTATTCCACACAAAACCACACCATACATTACACTAAAGCGTTAGGAAATCATGGTGGAAAAGCAATTAGAACTTCTTCCTGGCATTTCTCCCTTACCCGATGTGTAATGCTGCAGTAATTGAGATGTAACAGGTAGCCTCAAAAATTTCACTTTCCTTGTGGTGCAAGTTACCTGCTTTCTGAAAAAAACCTCTCCTACTGACAAAACGTCTTGGGGGTACTATGCTGATGAACAAAACAGAAACAATTCAAGAAAACTGGTGATACATGCTAATATTGCAGGATTTAATAATTTTGTCAGTACTCTGACTTCACATAAAATGCCCCTGCATTTCAGTATGAATTTAACTCAAAAAGGTTTGGATGAGTCGGTACTTCATCAAATATCCAACTGCTGAGTACTAATTTTGACCACATATATTGATACAGACAGGAGAACTGGTCCATTGTCTTTGTATAAATATTGATGAATATAGAAAAAATCTGTTTTGTTTCATTTATATACTATTCTATACAAAGTAGTTGCATATAATGGGTAATTTCTATTTTCATAAAATGGAACAGTGTTCAAGTTACAGAACATACAAAAATATATTTTACTGCTTTTATGACATTTATAGTTCAGTTGCTGCTGAGAAAGATGAAGCTCTGTATAAAATCAAAACTGAACTTTTTCTAGATTGCTGAAGTCTAATCGACTGTCCTAGCACTTATTTCTCAGAGGAGTAAAAAGCAAGCAGCAGCAACAGCGCTTGCTGGTGCAGGAACAATTTGACTTTGGGTTTTTTTCTCCCCTTCCATTTGTTTGAAGTCAGTTGTTAGTCAGGTCTGCTTCACCAGGGAGGGAGTCAGGGGGAGAGGATTGTCAGTCAAGGTCATAGACAGACTTTGGAGGAAGGCTTCAAGGGACACACAACCAGTTCAGCTAAGCAAGCCTGAAAGGAAATGTTAAGGGAACAAAACCTCAGTAACTTAAAAACCTAAAAAAATAAGTAACAATCTAGTCAGTAGTCTCCAAGAGAAAGAAGGAGCAGCTTCTTATGTGAATATTGGGACAGAAGAATATTTTAAGACTAGTGATAAAATATTAAATCAGGACAGAATCTTTTTAACATTCAGAAGAGGGTATTCAGAAACAGTATCGTTTTGCTCATTACAGATGAGCAAACGCCGTTGTTATCATCACCACCACTTATCATTTTTAGCCTCTGGAGATTACAGCCAGGACCGGTACTCTGCTGTGCTGGAAACTGTACATATAGATAAGGAGAGGCGTTCCTTGCTCTGAAGGGCTTATAATTTAAATAGGTAAAACAGAAAAAGGAAAGCGTATTACTCCCTCCGTGTGAGGAAGTATGTGGAAGCTGGTTCAGCAGGACCTGCATATATTGGAGACTGTCCATACAGTGGAGTTGGAAAATGGACACATGCTGCAGAATGAGAAATGGCAAGCTGGGAACAGTTGGAGCAGGGGGGTTGGTTTGTTTGGGTTTGGATTGTTTGTTTTTGATACAAGATAGATCACCTCGTAATTCAATTATTTGCCTAGCAACAATCTCTTAATCTCTAAAATTAAAACAGTATTTGCATGACAGTGACTCAGAAAACATGCAGAGAGCAAACGGGACCATCAACAGAAACCTTAGACTTGAAAAAGATGACCTGTACTCTTTGGATTTTATCCGATTATCTTCCTCTGTATGGCATGATGTGGGGTTTGCTGATTGCTCAGGACAGTGCACACTAATACAAACTGGTCTGGCTCTTTGACCACTATATCTCTCTGCTGGGATTCAGAAAGGATGGGGCTGAAAACAGACTCAGGTACTCAGTCATAGGAGGCAGTTAACACATTGGGTTCACAGAGCTGACCTGAACACTTGAAGAGAAAATACTAAATTTCTCTTAACTCCAACAGAAATCTTCTAACAAATTAGTCTCAATGTATTTCTCTTGCTCTAATTCCTTCCTGAAGGAGAACATGTTCTCTTACTGTCCTCTTTATCTGTTTGTTAGACCAAGTTCTTTATCTATCTTTTAAGAAAGATTCTGGGTTGACAAAATACTTTTCTCAAGGGGAAGACGCTGATCTGCCTGATGCCTCTCAGGAGAGCCTGTGGCTTAACTGAAAAGCAGATCATGTGAATCCCTTGTTACTTGTTTTATCTCTTTCTCTGCTATATTTGCCCTCTAATATACAGGAAGAACTTTTCTTAAATGGAGATATTCTTACTTCCATTTAAATCAACAACTTGCCAGATAAAATGTGTGCTGTCACAGACCCATTTATACTGGAATTTACCCAGAATAGTGACTTCTAATAACTGATGAAGTGGACATGAAAAGTTTTAGGATGTTATAGAAACAAGATTTACAGTGAGTCATGACCAAGAAGGGAAGCAAGGAAGGTGTTTAAGTGAATCAGCTGATCAGCTCTGAGCAATAGTGAAAAGACCCTAGAGCTATATTGTTTCTTGTAGCTTAACTCCTTACCAATCTTCAGAGAGACAGCACCCATATAACTAATTCCAGAAGGCCACAGCTGGTTCTGCCTAGAGCCATGCAGCAACGTCTGCTCTGTGACCTCTAGTGTCCTCTGCCCCAGAAACATGGTGCAGTGATTTACTTACAACCCAAACCTGCGGATAACTACATTGATGTCCTACAGTTTATTTGCTTGGGTCCTGTAGTTTACCTATTTTGGAAGCTATCCCCACCCTTCACCCACCCCCCCACCCCCTCCACCCCCCCACATCCAAGAAGAATAAACAGAGGCTAATAATGCAGAGATTTACTGAGCATCACTGGAGTCTCTTCAATTACCATACTTCCTGCTCTTTGGTGAGTCTTTTCACCTCTCAGGAAGACATTCACCCCTGTAAGATGATGAGTATTTGAGGGTTTGAATCTGTCCAAAGTGTATATGGATGACTGTATATGACTAATTTGCTATATATCACTCCTATGACACAAGAAATGTTATAAAATGAACTATGCTAGCTTTCCCCACGCTTATGTTTGGGATCTCAAACTGCATGAGGCATAATTAAATAAATTCCACTTATATAGGTAGACATGCTTGTAATCAACACTCAGTTAACACTAGTTATCCCATTGTTTACTTTTCTGTCCCAGGTTCTTACAGATATCCAAGCCATGGGCTAAAAAATCCTCACAACAATAAAGAGAAAGAATAAAAGTTTTGTAAGCAGGTAATGGTCTGAGTACGCAAGTGTCTTGCCCAGTTTCGCATGTTTTTCTGAAGTATATTTGCTGTGAGGAAGAAGGACAAGACAGAGACCACACAAGGGAAGAAAAAAAATCCTCAGTAACTTAGTAAACTTTTTTAAAAAGTGTGAAGAGGGAATTCCATTGGGGTGGGAAAGAATTAGCATTACTTAAGGTTACACCAGACTAAATCCAAGTGATTAATGGCTTGATTTTCAAATTTGCTGAGTACCTGTATTTCCAAGATGCTGACTTCAAAAGAATTTTTGGGTGCTCAGAACTTCTGTAAATCAGGTCGTAGTGACGTGTCCAAGGTCTTACCAAAGCAGCTGATTACAAAACTGAAAATACATACTGCCCTCCAAAGTCCCAGGTGATAAAGTAACTCCTGGAAAACCCACTTCAGCATTTTAAGAATGAGTATTCCAGCTAAAATCAGGACTGTATGATGCTGGTCCTTCTCTGCATAAATAACAGAGACATTTATATCTGAAAAACCCATAACTGAAGTGACAACTACAGAAGGAATATTTTTTTTTATTATTATTGTTAAGAAACTATGCTAAGTATATGGAAGTCAAATACTTTGAACTTGTATGATTGTAATTAGGTGATGTGGCAAAGCAGAGATTTGTGTGTTTGGTGGGAATAAGAAAGAACACCAGAGAAGCATATCAGTTACAGGCAAACACAGGACAAGTCCTCTGTTGCTTCTCTGTCACACACTGTCAATAATCTTTTCTTTTTTTAATAGTGCCTCTACCTAAAACTTGTCAGAGGGAAAAGATGTAGTGAGACAGTAGAATAGCTCTGATCAATCAGAAAATTAGTGATATGATTCAAGCTCCAGTTGTAAAGGGAAAATTAGGACATCAACAGGCATCTTTTACCTGTGCTTTCACCAATGACACTGCACGGAGTTTCTTAACTGCATCACTGATGTCTCTGGTTTCCACAAAAGAGAGGACACTGCAGATTGCTTTAGCTGCTTCAATCGCATTTTCAACTTCATGCTGTTGGTAACAAGGAAAGAAAAATAAAGCAAACAGTAGACACATACCATTTATCAGAAACATGTTACTATAAATTTCATGTCAGTAAGTATGTAGGAAATCATATCTGCTGACGCAAATGTCAAACACACCACGAATTAGTCTGGCTATGTTGAAATCACTAGTGACTAATAGTTTCCTGAGGACAGCGTATTTGCTGTTGAGGTCCAATTATCTTCCATAAAATGCTTCTTGTTGAAAACTGGTGACAAATTTGGTATCTCAGACTGATTTCGAGGCAAAACATCATTTTATCTCAACTTCATGAACGTAGAAGCACTTTAAAAAAACTTTTAAGGAAGCCTGAACCCAAATGATTCACAAATTTTAAGGGTTTTATGATACTATGAATTTATCCCCAATATTGTCTCCTACCCATCCCTGTGAGAGCTGGCAAACATCCATGTTCCTTCTAAAAATAGTGATTCTGTGGGAGGCTGCATAATCAGACACCTGTGGACTGAATCCTTCTACAGCTAGCTTTTCTGCAATATATATATATATCTCAAATTTTTAAGTCTTACTGATAATAAATTTACATCTTTAAATATTACCATATTAGAAAAAACCCACAAAACTCTAGATGAATAACCTTAGAAATATACTTCAGGGAAATCAAGAGAAAAAAAAAGTGGATCCCAAGGGAAGGAAAACGCAATCTTCAAATATTAAGTACTCCAATCGTTCAATGAATCAATAAATCAATCAATCAATAAATATTCATGGTTTTACTGCATTATTGTATCACTTAATTAAACCTTAAAATACAATCTCTGAAAAAGTAGATGTTTTCCTATAAATATTCCCATGTTTTTGTACTGATAAATGTTCCTTTTAGTGTGCTACAGCATATCTATGTACTGATAAAAACATTTTTCTAACTCAAACATTTTATTTCTAAAAAATAAAAATTATACCAAGTTGAACTTTCTGTTTTCAAGCTTAAAGGTATATATGCAGACTGTACTGAGATGGTTACCACCTGTCATTAATACAAATAAATGTAAAAATACATTGAGATTATTAATTCCACATTACCTGCCTTGAGCAGAACTAAAGCGCAAATGAAATATATAAAATACCCTCAAATATCTGGTGGTCAGGATTCTTTTAAATAAAACCGTTGAGGATTTGAAGTAATTAAAGACAGCAACACCTTTTCATACTGGAGGTTCTGGAGAGAAAGACTACAGCTGACTCTGATCTCTTTGAGAACTTTAGACCCTCCTTTGATCTGAAGCTGATTCACCCTTCTGCCAGTGCATTACAAGGAGTGCATTCCCTTTCTTTTGTATTTTTCCTACCACTTAGACTTCTAAATTGAACTCTTGCAGGATTTACTCTCTGTGCACGCATACATTGCCAGCAGAAGTAGAAACCTGTAAAAATGGCATGGCTTTGTTGCCATGTATAACATCGCCAAAAGCAAAGCATTATACAAGCTGAATTACTGTACAGTTGAAGAAATGCATATATATCTATATATATATACACATACACATATATTTTTAATTACTGTATAAAGTTTGTAATTAAAATTAAATAAAATTCTAGTTTAACATTTAAGTGCATTTTAAATTAGCATTTTTCTTCTTCACAAATGGGTATGGATTATTAGAAAAAGGGATTTTACGACTATAAAGACACATTCATGCAGGGCAATTTCTGAGCAACACATGATCATAGACATACACAAGATTAATTCTTGATTAGAGAAATAGCTATACTGCTGGACAGAAATAAAAGAAAAACAAAAAACCAAACAAAAATCAAAGAACCCAACAGTTTATGTATTTTTGTATGTACAAATAAATATGCTGTTCCATAACGAAAGTTGGGTATCTTGAGGAACGTCTCCACTTGTGGATAATAATATTCTGTTAAGAGCTAAATTAACAAAGTACTTAATATTTTATAGAAGCTACTACACCATAGACTTCATTTATATGGTAGCTACTTCTAAGGATCACATTGCAGATCAAGGAGAGTAAGCACATAAAAAAATCATGTAATACTCTCTACTGCGAATGATGACTTTTTTCATGCTATTTCTATTTTGTTATATCATGTAGAGAGTTTTCCTTTTCCATATGTAGACATATGACACTGAATTCTGTCCCAAAGAAGGGAAGACGGGCATTAATGTCTTAACAATTTTCTGAAAGTCCAAAAAAGTTATAGTCAAGATCTTGTGTAGATTTTTTTCCCTCTACATATTTAAATACCAGCAGAACCTTTGAAGGATATTTTGGTATTTACATTATTTATAGGATAAAAAAAATACTACTTCATTCTAGAACTTCTACACTCTGTATTAAAAATTTACAAAGTTTCCTCTCTTCATTAATAGTAAATTCTGAATAGATTTAAAAATGAAGTGCATGTCAAGTGATTATCAGGGCAATCAAAATGGCTAGTTGCCTGGCCACACACACACTCTAATACTCTTTACATTGCAATCCCTACAGCACCAATCCTGCTCCCACATTGTGCCAAATACCCTAAACTTTTTATTTATTTATTTCATTTTATAGAGGCATTATCCATCATAAAATGAATTTCCCATTTATTGATCTTACTAATAATAATGATAATGGGCTTGTCACATAAGTCAGAAGTATTGGTATCTCCAGGCTTTTCAACAGACATCCTTAACAAGTGAGTTTGAAAGTAGGTACACAAATGCACAAAAAAAAATAAATGTTTTTTTTAAAACTGAGAACCTCAAGATCTGTCAGATTAAAACTGAATGCTTAAGGGAGTTCAGCTAAGTACAGAACTTAAGCAGATATATGTGTACTTAATTTAGTGTATGTGAGTAACTCCCAGTGGTTTAAAGTTCAGAATGTGCTGAGGGTGGATTGTGGTGAAACAGAAGAAGGTTAACAACCTACCCAGTGATGTGAGTGCTGGCTTTGAAAATCAACATAATTGTTCCCGTGTAACTTGGATAGGGGGCTGTTCTAAAGATCCCAAATTTAAACCTTCTTAAAGGAATCTAATCAGATGTTAACAGGTTAACAAATCAGAAAACAATAGAGTTCTCATTTTTTGCTTTCTTTATCATATATTTGTGACTATAATTATTAGATTACAGCTCCATAATTTTTAAAGCCACTTACTAAAGCACAGCAGTAACACCAGTTTAAACTATTACAGATTTGAAAAAGCTCCATATACTCTGATGCCTCTGAATTGCAACATCTGCATGGTGATCTGACCTATGTCGTTAACTTGCAATCCTGCTCTTTTAAGCAAGTTATATGAACTTATATTGAGTGTCTCTGTGTAGATGAGACCTCATTAAAAAAAAGACAAAAAACAACAAACTATGGAGAAATTTAGCTTTAGAGTAACACAGGCATATTTGTTGCATAGTATGAATATTTGAAAAACGTCCTGTCTTCCCTTTATAAAAAGTTAATGAGCTCACATAGTAAATGCTTACTCAAGTTAAAAATCTTTAGCAAAAACAAATTAAGAGTTCTTCATTATAGGTCTGAGGAATATCTACAAAGCATCAGTTGCAGAGGATGGATTGTAATGCCTCATTAATGTTGGGATTATGGCTTTCTTTGAATTTGGAATCTTCTTACTTTAGGCCCTAAAATTTCAAGTGAATGTGAGTAACTACACTGATGGGTCTACTTCAGTAAAGAAATATATATGCACATTTGAGCTTGGGGACCTCAATTTTCTAAATGGTTATGACTGTATCACATTTTATACACTAAATAGTCCCATTTGAGAAGTTGCTTACAAAGGAAAATTCATTGAATCAAAACCAGAACTCTACTTTGTAGGTAGGCACAGTTCAACAGCTTTTAAATTTGTATGCATTCTGCAAAAGTGTCAAAAAATTACTCAAAAATGTAGAGTATTTTTATCCTCATATATTTATTTACATATGTATTGATATATATATTTATGAATTAATGTACATGTCTGTATGTATATGTGCATTTATATGTATGTATATATGTATACACACTTCTATATATGTGCATGCTTTCTGACTATTCAAAACAGAAATACCCATGGATCAAGAATATCCAGAAAGATTAAAATCTGCACTTGAATACAAGTGACAGATTTCTGAAACAAAATAAGAATTTGATGTTGTAATATATATTTTTCAAGGAAAATCGTCCTTCAGTGTAATGAGTTATAACGCTGGAAGGGTTGCACTGGAATATCTCTTTCCAGTTCCAAACCCTAGAAAGTCAGTTAGCATGACAACCTGAAACTCAAATCAAATAGTCATTTGGTTTCTTCCAAGCTATCACTCTTATATGTGTTTGTCCTTTAGTTATTTGTCCTTAAAACATTAATCAGCAGAGATTTCCTAAGAGATATTTCCTTCAAGCATGTAACACTCATTTGGCAGCCCACAACACTTAAAACTCTTAGGAGTTTTGGTGCCTAAACCTAATCCTGTAAACTATCACTTGCTTGATGTGCAAATAATTGGCTTGTGGGTTTGCAAACTAAGGGACAAATTTTGCAGATACATACAGTGTATTATACCTCTACTAATTCAAAATATTATACTGCCAACCCAAACTATCCTGTTTTTATTTACAGGTTTCTTTACATTTAGAAACAGTCACCTTTGATATTTTAAATTTTTAGCACTTTCTTCCCAACCTCAAACCAAGTTTTATTAACAAAATTTATATCCTTTCAAAGTCAGGTTAAACAGCCTTAATTAAAACTCTTCCTTAATTGCATTTGAGACAGATTAATAATTAGATAACTTTCATTTATAAGTTAATGCTTTTCTGTAATAACAAACTGAGAACAAATACCTGATTTTGCAATAGATGTTCCACTTGACCTCTATATTTCATAATAACTGAGAGAAGGTTCCATCTGGAAATTGGAAAAAAGAAAACAACATCAAATTAATAATAGGATAAAGAGAACAGGTTTGCCCCTTTTTTTGCTTCCCCCCCCCCCTTCTATAAATTGGGAATAGTTTAATTGACAGTATTTTATGTTGGTATAAAATAAGGAGAAGTGATTTTGTAGACGTCATGCAATTGAGCCTGCATCTCCCTGTTTTTTTGGTAATCATTTGCCACAAACCATAAATGTAAAAATCTTCTACTTATACCTGGAGGACACATGCTTCCCAAGTGAAAGAACTCCAGAGATCTGCTATTTCACTGTCTATTGAGCTCCACACCCAATTTATTTGACTTTTAAAGGTTAAGTGCTGAAATACTACCTTGACAAAGGATAGACGTAAGTAGATGCTACAATGCCTTCTTTCTCAGTAACATCACAGACTAAAGCTGCAGAGCACCAGGCAAAACATCTGGAAAACCTCTACATTTAAAAAGTCCGTACTAAGTCACAGGTATAAAACTGTATATTATAAAAAAGGACACTTTGCTACATAATTCATTAAACTTTATTTGCTTAGCGTTCTCAAGTTTACATGCTCAAACTGTTTCAGCAGCTGCCTTTTCCATAGTATTACCCAAGCTATGAATTTGTTCTGCTTCTGTAGATCGACATATACCACTCTGTAGTACCATGCCTTTGTCATGCTACAGAAGTTACCATGAAGTTTGTACAGGAAGATTGCTGTGCCTTAGCAAAGCTTCATTAAATTAATTAGGATTATGAACAAGAGTATGCAGGTCTCTATACTGAATTCCAGAACTGACGCTTCAGCTGTAACCTCACCATTTTAGAACCATGGGCTCCAAGTGCTATCTCCAACAGACAGACAGAATCAGTTCTGCTTTTAAGAAGTATTTGTGTAGTCTTCTGTGTTTCAAGCACAGTGAAATACTAGCTGTCATTTATTTGCCAGCTGGAACAAAACAAAAAAAAGGTGCCTATGAGACCATGGCTAAGGCTGTTACACACAGGAATATACCTTCCTTTTCCTCTGACAGCCTCCTCTGTAGGGTCAAATCTTCAGGAAAAGGTATGGAAATATTAATTCCCACTTCCATACTCTGCCTAGCCTACTGATTAGTAAAAGGGACATGTTATTGACTTGATGGTCCTTGGAGGGAGGCAGGGTTTTCATGTGCTTTTATGAAAAAGTGGAAATTGCAATTTACATTCTTTCTTCGGTGTTTGTTTGTTTTACTCTGACAGTTTATCCTTGACTTTTTTCTTTTTTTTTTTTTTTTTCTCTTATATTTCCCACTGATCTTTTTTATTAGGATTCTTTCTCTTCAGAAGGGTTAGAAGGGAATTCCTCCTCCACCCCCCCCCCCACCCCACCCCCCCATTGCAGTCCGGTAGCTGAAAGTCACAGAAGTATTTTGATTGCTTCAGAGCAAATGGACTATTGTTTACAGAGAAACTGTGTGTGTCCTCATGCATCTTAGTTGGGCTAATTGAGCAACCAGAGATTAGAGTTGCAACTATGGTCCAAAGTACAGGTTTCCTAGCACGTGGTTAGACTGTCATTATATATATTGTATGGCAAGAGAAGGAAAGAGTCATTGCACTGAAATCATCATACAGAATAGAGCAATGTTAGGTTGCCTTCCCTGTGCTAATACCAGAGCGCATTCCCCCATAGATGCCTGCTATTCACCTCCTCCTGCAGACGGTTTTGTCTTTACAGCTTTTTATTTCCCATCTGCACTAGCTTTATCTAGCCAGGCAGTTTGTGTGTTGAGTAGCTGTCTGGCAGTTCCTCCTGTAATCCTGTTAAATCATAGCTAATACAACTTGTCGCTCTGCTTTGACCAAGTCTCCAGGCATAACATCTTTTTCATAGCATTACCCAGCTCAAAAGCAGTTCTGGACTTAGGAGTTTGCCTTGTTGCCTTGATGCATACAGGTAAGCATGTTTATTAGCATGCTTGGCCTAAATGCAGGTTTCAGAATAATTTTATCAGTTATAATATGGTTTAAAAAATAAGCATATTTTTCATCAGTTTATTCTACCCTAGAGAATTTTTTAAATAAAGTAGCCATGATTTTAAATAATTAATAGAAAACAAATCCAGCAACTTGTGACAACGATGAAAATTTCTCCACTAACACTATCCTGAATCTTTGCCTGCTAGATAACTAATACACCCCTATGTCACCACACAGACATACTTCACTTTCACGTCTTTGATAGTTGTGTATAAATATGACAATGCTAACCAATCAATGAACATTCAGTGTTTCTTTAACATTAAGGAAATTTTTGGTTCTTTTAGCAAGGCAATATGCAACAACAGTTTTGGAAAGAAAAGAAGAAAGTACAAACAACTAGAGCGAGTTAGTCTTAGACCTCAGCCAGCCTATATGGGAGAAATATGGCAAGTATGTAGCATACACTTATAGCATTCATTTTTCAGTTTCCTGGCAGCAGCACCTACTGTGGATCAGTGCTAGGTTTGCTTTCTAAAATGCTGTTTATCACCATGCTGTGATAAAAACTAAGCTGTGCCTAACTGCACAGATCAGACTTGCCATCATGTTATAGTTACTGGCACCGCAGCATCAGAGATTATGGGCCAACGAACTGCAGCTCTTCTGGTGCACTTCTTGATTTATGTTGCGTTTGTTTTTCAAGCTATGAAAATCAGTGCATGAAGCAATGTAGGGGTCTGCTGGTTTTATTTGTTCATATTTGCCTGTGAAAGCAAATCTGATTATTACAAAGGTAAGTTTCTAGTTAATTCTTTTTACTTCATCTCAAGCCAGTTCAAACAGTTCTTTTTCCTTCTCTGCTGAATCTAAGCAGAATGAGCATCTCTGTCAATATGGTCTCTAGAACACAAGAGTTTGTGTGCTACAATGAGAAATGTAACTACAGTACATATAGACAACCATGAGCATTATTTTATTTAGCTAATCTAAATACTCACAGCTGTGAGGACACAGCAATAGGGGAAAGTAATTTGCTGGCCTTCCTCTGTGCAGTCAGATTTGCAGAGCCTTGCTGAGACCATTCTACTGCATCTCCATGCCACTGCATCCATCTATTACAGCCCTATTACAATCGTAGCTAGATACAGAATTGCGGAATACATCCCAGTGCAGAACTAGCATAAAGACATTGTTGTAAGTTCTGTTAAAAAAAAAGTTGTTGTGACCAGTTATGATATTATTGACTTACTTTGGGGCTTACTCCCCCAAAAGATGCTAGGGTGGTGTTGCTTACAAGAATAAAAGCTTTTCTTCACTGTATTCCTCACCATAAAATTTTGGTGATGCTTCAGATCTAAGTGCCTTCTTAGCCAGTGCTTTCAGTTCAAAGTAGTTGCTGTTAATGGGGGAAAAAGAATATGTGAACACTGCTAAAGAAGTTTGCTCCAGGGAGTGATTTTTTTGATCCCAGAGTTAAGGAGTGCATAAAGGTTTGTGGTCACGATACTTGGAGTAGCCAGTTAGACAGAACCAGCTGTGCACCTTGTGTAGCACCAAGTGGGAGCCTACACCAGGCCTCCTATGACTACAGTGCTACTAAGACAGTTAGGGGGTTTATTCATTAAAAAGGGAGGGTTGAGTTCAAAATACCCAGCATAAAATGAGGCAGTCCACCATGATGGTATTTCTATACCATAATACAGAAGATATGTAATTCACACCCTGGAGCAAGCCTTAAGCACAACACTGAAAGACTGCATATGTGCAAGGAGTCTAGTGTGGTGCTGTTTCATGGACAAGACCTCCAGGGTGCAGTCCCTGAAATGAACTAGGAAGCTGACGAGGATCAGCTTAAAGAATACTTAAACCGGACGTACACTGTCCATGTGCCCTGATGGGATGCACCCATGAATGCTGAGAGAGCTGGCTGATATTATTGTTGAGGCCACTCCTGACAATCTTTAAGCAATCTTCAGGAAGAGCTCCCTGAAGACTGGAGGAAAGAAAATGCCACTCACATCTTCAAGAAGGAGGACCCAGAGAACTAGAGGCCGATCAGCCTTGAACCCTAGGAGGATGAAGGGGCAACCAATCCTGAGAACCATTTCCAGGCAAATGAACTACAAGAAGGTTGACAGAAAGTATTAAGAAATGATTTGCCAAGCAAAAATAGTCTTTGACTAACCTGATAACCTTCCATGATGAAATCATAGATTTTTGTCACTGTCATCCATAACCACCTCATATAGAAGTTAATAAACCATGGGGTGGATGAGCACACAGTGAGGTAAATTGAAAACTGACTGAATGGCTGGGCCCAGGGGGTGGTGATCAGTGGCATAAACTCTAGTTGGAGGCTGGTAACTAGCAGTATACCCCAGGGGTCAGTCCTGGGTCCGGTACTGTTTACTTTAACATTTGTCTTAATGATGTGGATCGTTGGAAAGATTGTACCCACAGCAAGTTTGTTGATGACACAAAACTGGACAGAGCGGCTGCTACAGCAAAGGGTTGTACTACTGTCCTGAGGGACCTCAGCAGGCTGGAGAAATGGGCTGACAGGAACCTCATGAATTTCAGGAAAAGGAAGTGCAAAGTCCTGCACCTGGGGACGAATAACCCCATGCACAGATACAGGCTGGGGGCTGACTGCCCAGAAAGCAGCCTTGCAGAAAAGGACCTGGCAGTCCTGGTGGACAGGAAGCTGAACATGAACCAGCTATGTGCCCTTGCATCAAAAAAGGCTAAAAGGGGCTAAAGGTATCCTGGGCTGCATTAGGAGGAGTATTACTACCAGGTTGAGGGAGGGGATCCTTCCTCTCTTACTCGGCATTGGTGATGCCACACCTGGAGTAAGTACTGTGTCCAGTTCTGGGCTTCTCAGTGCAAGAGAGACATGGATGTACTGGAGAGAGTCCAAGGATAACTAAGATGATGAGAGGACTGGAGCCACTCCCCTATAGGGAAAGACTGAGAGCTGGGACTGCTTAGCCTAGAGAAGAAAAAGCTCGGGGGGGTTGGGGGGGGCGGGGAAGGTGATCTTGATGTATATAAACACCCGAAGGGAGGGTGAAAAGGCAATGGAGCCAGGCTCTCTTCAGTGGTGCCAGGCACTAGGACAAGAGGCAATGGGCACAAACTGAAACACATTTTCACCGGGTGACCAAGCACTGGCACAAGTTTCTCAGAGAGGTTGTGGAGTCTCCTTCCTTGGAGGTATTCGGAAACCATCTGGACACAGTCCTGGGTAAGCTGGACTGTATCCAGACATTACTTAATTAGGTCTTATAGAAAGAAATACCTACTCTTGTCTTTCTTGAAACTGCTACTTTCACTTCATGCTCCCTTCATCCTGCACTGGAAGATACAGTAAACGATCCTTTTCTGCAGACATTCTCTGTGCTCCTCAATTTGATAGACTTGTCATCTATAAAATACCTATCTTCTATTATCTCTTCATCAGGATGAAGAATATTGTTACCTATTCGTTTCTCATATGGAAGGCATTTCACTCCTCTGAGCATCCTTGCTGCCCCTTCTGTTCACTTTTTCAAGTTCTATTACATCATATTTGAAATGGGAGAAGCAGAAGTGTCGGCCGTATTCAAGATAAATGAACACCCTACACTGATACTGTAGCATAATACTGTGGTTTGGTTTTTCATTTCTTCCATAATAATTCCCAACATTTGTTTTATCTTTTTTGCAGCTGCTGTGCACCAAGATGACATTCAGAGCTATTTATTATAACCCCAAGAACTCACTCATGGCGGTAAAAGTCAGCTTGAAGCCTATGATTTCACATGTGAATTTAAGACCATCTCCTCCCATCTACATTTATCTTCTCAAAATTTCATCTGCCACTTTATCACACACTCAGCTCAGCATTGTAAAATCCTTCTGCAAATCATCACAGGCAGTTCCTGTGCACATTATGGACAGCAAACTTTTGTCACTTAGCTATTACCCGTCTTTCTCAGATAAGTTAGAAATGCATTTGAGAGCACAAGGCCTGACCACAGATCTTTCTAGGTCATCGCTACTGGAAAATGTTTTCTCTTACCCATCAACAATCCATAAGACCAGCAGGAAATAGTGATCAAACACAGTTCAAGCTTTTAATTTTTCAATATTTACTGAATTTGTGGTTGAAGAAAGAAAGTATTTATTGTCCTACAGTAGCAGAGGAAATTTTGCAGATCATGGTTGATTTGCACCTCAACATCTTTTATCACATATCCCCTCTGAAGACTCTCTTTGCAATGGAAAAGGCCACACACTTTACACCACAAGAAATAAAACAATCAGTAAGTAGTGTCTTTATAGACTGTATGGTTGGTTTGATCTATTTATACCAAGGACCAGAATGGAAATTTGGGCCATGCTCCTAGGAAACCAGATGGGTCCTCAGTAAGCACCAGATATCCACCTTGTTCAAGTCACTCTCTATTTTCCTCCATCTGCTAAATGACAGGTGTGGCATTTACCGTTCTTGGCAAAGTACTGTATAACACATTGATGAAAAACATTACAAAAAGTGTTAACAGCTTCTTTATCTAACTGCATGAAATGGAACATAATGAAAGTTGAATGAAGAATCTATCTCATTTAGTGCTTGTCCACGGTAGGTTAGCTTTAGAGTCAGGTGCACTTTGAGTGCTAAGTTAAAAGCGTGCCATACCTAGCCTGCATTAAAAACCAAACCAAACCACACCACGCTAAAACAAAACATCACTCAACTGTGAAATCACAGGCATAATGAAGAGCAAATCTGTTACTTTTACAGCATTTACTTTTGAAAATTCTCCAAGAGCAACGCACACATAAAAATTATGACTCCTTCAATCCTGGGAATCTTTGGAAAACATGAAAGTTCTAATGAAATCTTTAATGACATGGAAGGGAGAGAATGGGGGAAAATTACACAGATCTGTAAATGATTATAGATTTTTGCTAAGCAATCACAAGAAGGTCTGAAAAGTCTAAAACATCAGACCAAATTTCTTTCTCTTTGGTATCATTCCTGTCCTCCCCAGTAGGTCTTGGGATTGTCCTTTGAGGCCAGGAGGCTCACTACAAAGATGAATAACTGCAAAGAGAAATACTGTTAAATACCAGTATTCTTACCGAGTCAGTCTCCAGCCACAAGTGTCTTCAAACAGCTGATTCACACTGAACTGTCTTTGGTCATCTTCCTGCTGTTGAAGAGAGGGCATAGAGTGAGATATAGTGTTCTGATATGAAGAATATATGTTGGAGAGATTTGCTTGGTATTTTCCAAAGTTGGCATGTTGATTTAGAAACTCTCAGAGTGTTCAGGATGTTTCAATCTGAAATTTAGTTTGGTGAATCTCTCTTGTGTTACGCTGGGTCATACTGTATAGAAGGCCAAACCAGATTGTCATGGTAGTTCCTTCTAGCTAATATAGATTAAGACTATAGCCAGGCCTCAGCAAACCCTGGCTCTGCCTTCTTGTTACAGGCAGCAGAAGGTACCCTTTTATACACTTCTGATGCAGCAGAAATCAGTTTGCATCCACAACCAAAGTGCCGTTTCCTTTTCTAAGAGAACAGAATGGAGTACATTTGTAGCATCCTTTGCAACCCCTCTGCAGGGACTTGTTTTAGTGAAGAGCCACGGAATTGATCAAAGCCCTAAAGCATTTTTCGTATGAGGAGAGGCTGACCTGGGACTGCTTAGTCTGGAGAAGGGAAAGCTCAGGGGAAATCTTAAAAATGCGTACAAATATCTGATGGGAAATAATGAAGACAAGTGAGTCAGACTCTTCAGTAGCCCTTATTGACAGGACAAGAGATAAAGGGCAGAAATTAAATACAAGAAATCCTGTGAGGTCCCTTCCAACCTAAATAATTCTGTCATTTTGCCTTATTTGACACATTCTGCTGACCAAACCTGTCCCCATTCAGATATAGTCCTTTCTCCAGCCCCATGGATTTGCTAGGCATGTACTGTTAGCATGTGGCACCACCGCGTCCTGAAAATTCTGCCCTTTTTCTGACTCATGTTTGAACCCATATCCCTATAACTCGATGGGAAAATTACTGAGGGTCTTGTGACAAGCATGACCTCAAATTTATTGTTCAAGGATTACAAAGGGAATGACATTATGAAGAGGTATAACACTAGGATGGGTGGAGGGATGAGAGAGAAAAGAATTAAATAAGAAAACAGAAGCAGGAGAGCAGCACAGCACATAGGCATCTAGTGGTGATGAGCTTCTGTTTCCCTAGTGGCTAGAACAGGAGCCAGACATTTTTCTTAGTATCTCCAGAAATGCAAATGATGGCTGGGATGGGCACAGCTTAGGCAACCAAGTTACAGACTATTTATTTACATGTGTACTGATCTAAAATATTTGATTGCTGAAATGTGAAGCAGAGGAGAGAAATTATATTTGGCCGAGGATCCAGAAGAATCTGAAAGATGACTCCATTTTAAGCTGGACTAAACTAATGAAACTTCCAAATTCTTTGTGAAGGGAAGACAAAATGGTTTAACCTTAAGCAAAACATTTCAGTAAAGAAAAAAATTCCATCTGTTAATCTTTTACTGTTATAACATTCACACAATAAAAAAAGATTTCAAGAAAAATGAGAACAGCGTAACCCAACAGTGATTAAATATGATTCATGATTTTTCCCCCCTCTTAAACAGAATTTGAAAGAAAATTTCCATATTCTAAAGGAAAAAAGTACCGTTGTCTTCTTGCTTGCTTAAAAAAGCCTTCTCCTAATATTTTGAATGCTAGTGAATTCAAATATTGGAAGCTTGTTCAGAATAAGGTGAGCACATTAGCATTTTTTCTAGTGCATTGAAGTATAATACTGGTTTAAATCTAACATTCCTAAAAACTTGTGTTTCTGCTATGGTTGGATTCAATTAAAATATGTTAACTGACATGTGAATTAATTCACACTAATTTTGCTTTAGATTGCTATATAGGGATTTAGCAATAGCACCGTTTAAGGAGCAGGAACTTGCTGAGCTAAATACATTACAGATGTTCTGTAAAGAATTCCCACCTGGAGTGCTACTATCTCTTTTATCACATTGTGGCAATAAATGAAAGATGAATTAGACAAATGAAATAGAAGGGGGAAAAGTAAGAAAAACACTCTCATGCATTAAGCCCTGAATATATGCGTCTTAGACCTAAGCACTATGCTCCACTTGGTCTGGGCATTTAATCTTATACAAACGCCTCTGTTCCTTATCTCAGTGTATTGACATGAGAGTGTCAAATGTTATTGTAATGGAGAAAATAGGGTAAGTATTTGGGGGGCTAGGAGATGCCTTTGAGAATAGATGGTCTTTCCTCAGCTGATTTCAGAATCTGCCTCTCAACCCCACTGAACTGCTCCTACAAAAATAGCTTATAGATGCCAGTTTCCCGAGTGCAGTACTAACGGGGCTACATATGGCTATGACCTAGTAACTGCTAGTTTTGCTCACAACTCGTCTTCTGTCCATACCATACTCCTGAGGCTTGGAGCACCTTGGACCTCTGACAGTTATCAAGCTGCTCCAATGTATGCTAGAGGACTGGTAAAACATCTGAAGCTTTGAGAATATTTTGTACTGCTACCATAATCGGAAACAAGCATTTCAGGAATGAAATAGCAGCCAGCACTCCATAGCTGCTTACTATAACATCATGATTTGAATTTGCTGCCTCTAGACAGAGCAATAGTCATTCACATCCATCTTGACTCTCAGCAAATCATACTTCTTTTTTTTTTTTTTTTTTTTTTTTTTTAAGTCACATTACCCTACAGATGAGTAGTGTAAATGTTCTGCAAAATCCACCCTGCAGTTTTGTAATGTCGCTGCATGCTTAGTGGTCATGCTGCCACCTCTGGAGACCTTACAAATAGCAGAGCACATCTGAACTGAGCAATCATAGGGACAAGGCTTGAGCTACAGAACAAGATTGATAAATGACAAACTGCCTCCTTCTGCTCATACACTGACAGTACTAGAGGACAGGGAGAGATGAACTTGGAAACAATGTGATACAGACTGAAGGAGGAAGCCCTGAAGCTTAGAGAGACATTTGATATGTGTGATTGATAGGAACCCAGAAGCTTAAGGGGATCTGATGGACTCGGGCAACAGGTGGGTGTATGAATTATTTAGCACCTGAATATATGTGGGCGATTATTATATAGAAGGGCTGACAAGATATTCATATGTTTCTGTGATACTTGTTAAACTATAACCTTAGTGGAGTTTTCTATAAAATAACATATTCCAAAGTTCATAATTTGAGAGTCCACACAGATTAACTCACAAAAATAAACCCTGGCTACATATGTGCATAACTCTCTGAGATAGCTGAAGAATCTTAAGGGTCTCAAAATTTGTGCCTTTACAAAAAAAAAAAAAAAAAAAAAAAAAAAAAAAAAGCAGCACACTATTTTCACATCTTTTTATAGGAATTCTGATGATGGGGAATTTATTTTCCAAAAACTGCTACTAAGTCTGTGACTTTCAAAAACATTTTACAACCGGAGCCAACAAGTCTGACTGTGAGCTCAGTGCAGACTGCCTCAGCTCCTTGAATTTAGTGTGGTTGGAGCAGGTTTGGTTTCAAAAGACTCCCAGAAAGTGAAAGGAAACACTGCAGCTTTCAATGCACCATGGCCTGTGTCTCCTCTGTTAGGTTTTGTCTTTTCCTGACAGACTGGCTGGTGCTCTGCCTGTGAGCAGGACCTCTCCTTTCTGATACAAGTGCTCTGTCACAAGCATGCCCTGGAGCTGGAGGAAAACTCTGGGTCTATGACTTATGCCAGCTCAAGAGCTGCTCATGTTCTTTGCTATTATTAGTAAGCTGAAATAACTTCATGGCCTGAAGCTTTCAGAGCCATGTCAGTTACCGTAAAAGAGCGATCAATAATTCACTTGAAGATGGTAAAACCTGTTGTAAGTTATGAATTACAGTTACACAAATTCTTTGAGACAATAAATGTTTTCTAATGGCTTGAACACTGCTAATTTGTCTTCCAGGCTTGCTAAGTTACTTGTCTGAAAGACTATTTTTGTTTGTTTGTAATCATTCTACCTGGTAATTACAACCATTTTCAAAACGTGAAACATCAAGAAATGCTCAGTCTCTGCTCCTGGCCCCCACAGTGCACTGCAATACATTAAACCTCATTTAGACTTGTCAAACTGCAATAGAGTTGAAGCAGACTGAGAATATTAATAGAACATGAAACATTTTACAGTAGCACAATTTTATGGGATACTTAAATACAAGAAAAGGCTCCCTTCTATCTGAGGTGCTACACAATCCCTCTCTAAAGAGTCACAAACATTTAAATAATGGAAAACCCCATCTTGTCATGATGGACCACTGACTTTTCTCATCTGTGATTATGTTTGGAATGTTAACAATTCATTAAGTCTGGTAAAAATAATTAAGACTGGTATATATGAAAATAATATATATATTTTTAAGGTTCAGGAAATATCACTTGCTGGTTGCTTTAGTCCAAAAATCCCTTTCTGGAAGCAAGTGAGGCTCTTGTTAGAAACCCGTAAGCATTCTTTGGTGCCTGTCCACTGCAAAGATTCATGCTTTCCCCAGATAATCAGTACGTGGGGAAACTCTGAAAAAATGGATCTCTTGGATAGGCAGAGCACTCTCTGGAAATGTGATTTGTATAGAAGTTTCTGCTTCTACACTGTTCCATTGTGCATTTCTTTCTAAACATCACCTAGAGACTAGGAATTTAACACTTCTACCAACTACAACTTGTGGAATTTGTGCTTAGGAATTGCCTCTTAGAGACCACCTAGGTTAAAGTACAGAACAGAACAGTTCTGTAGTCAAAACAAATCTAGCAGTCATTATTCAGGATAACTGTAATCCACCTACACTGAGCCACCACTTCACAGGAGGACTATTGGATTTTCTCCACATTCATTGTCATTCTCAAGATTCCAATGTGGAGAAAAATCTGAAAGGTGCAGGATTCCCATTCCTGTCAACAGAAAATCTTTGTCTGGCTAGACTGGAAAATCAAGCTTCAGTATGTTGCTGTATTATAAAGATAACCTTACGTTCCCTGTATAAGCCTTACCTGGCAGTTTGGTAGGAACCTAGCATCCTGAAAATTTGTGTCTTAAAAGCCTTAAAAGTGTTAAGGCTAATAGATCTCATGTCTCAAAAAAACCCAAAAACAAATTAGAAAGTCACCCACTGGCTGAATGACCTGTGACTCAGTGTAAAGCCTCAGGCCAAATTTCTTGCCCTTAACTCCTCATTTCAGGACAATTTTCTCTTTCTGAACACTTCATAACAGAATTCCAGCTTCCCACATAAGGAAAGGAAGCAAGTATTAATCTTAAAAATTAATAAAATAATTCAGCTGAATTCACAAAAGAATTGCGAACATTTAGTTATTGGTCAAATCTCATAAACTGTCTGATTAAAAAAAAAAAAGTAGAGTAGTTGCACATTACTCGTAAGTATTCATTTATACTGGTTATTAAGCATAACAGTAAAATAATAGTAATTTCATATACAGACAGATATTTTTAACTATGCTTCACAATTTTGACAGTGTTATGTAAAGTGAGCAAGAATCATGAAGTCAGCCTCCAGATGGCATTGATACAGAGTTTTGCTTCCTTAGCACACAAAAAAGCTTTAAAGCCTCAGAAGAGGCTCTTGAACATATCATTATGTTCCAAAGCAGGTAATTTTGATGATCTATAGTAACAGCAGATTTATATACAACAAATAGGTCATTTGCTCTACATTTTAGTTTTTCTGTTTGGAGACAGAGTAATATGTAGAGAATTAATCATTGACTTGGAGTTTTGAAGAGGAGATTGTCAAGACATTGTCTGAGGCTCCTTTTTTTTCAGTATGTGCGTGTAAAAAATACTTCATGCTATATGCATATATGTAGCAAAAAGCATTTGTATCAAACTTACTGATGTCACTGATTTCTCAGGCCAGAAACGCTGGAAATGCCCAGCAGGAGGGTCAATAATATATTATTTCATTTAAAAGATAGAGATACTGACATAAAAAGACTAAACAGCATTTCCACCATTACACGTACTTACGTGTGTCCATAATTATATCTAATCACCAATAATCCACTCTTTCTTTGGAAGCACTATAGGGAAAAATGAGGTCTTACATCTCCTCACACAGGATCTCTTGTCACAGATCTAACACCAGAAAGGACTATGATGACCTTCAGATCTCTTCTTAATACTGACAATGGAAAACAGGAATGGTGATTCCTGCCTCGATCTGAACAACCTGCAGTTAAATGACAACAAGGTACCACAGATACTTTCCCAAGACAAAGCTCATTTCAATGGTCACTGGACATGTTCCTTTGCTGCTGTGATATGGGGATGAGGTAAGTAAGGACTCATGAGACAGACACTTGCTTATCCCCTTCTGAAGGTATATTCAAACATCAACTTATTTTTTCTAGACTGAGAGCAAATAGTTGGCAATTCTTTGGTCTGTATAGTTTTTGAAGAAGTGACCTATTGAGGAAAACTTTCATGTTTTCTGATTTACTTCCTTTTGGATGATGTTATACCAAAAAGAATCAGTGGTTTAAAAAAATTAAATAATTAAGTGAATAATATTGATACTGCATAATGCCAATAATTTAAGTTAGGATTGTACATATCAGCACTAAATTATTCTTCTTTTATTTATACAGTGGTTGAAATATTAAATATATAGATATAGATATAGATATAGATATAGATACAGATATAGATATAGATATAGATATAGATATAGATATAGATATAGATATAGATATAGATACAGATACAGATACAGATATAGATATAGATATAGATATATAGATAGAGATAGAGATAGAGATAGAGATAGAGATAGATGATATAGATATAGATATAGATATAGATATAGATATAGATATAGATATAGATATAGATATAGATATAGATATAGATATAGATATAGATATAGATATAGATATAGATTAGATATAGATATAGATATTTGGCCGCTGTATTATAGTCCTTTTTTAATGCTCTAGGTAATGTATTAAATGATGTTTCACATGATGAAATATAACAGATATGAAAAGAAAGTTCCTACCTTTTTATATTAGAAATCTGCCATCTGACCCATATATTGACAGATTCAAGCTGATAGCAGATGTATGCAAAGCAGGTAATTGGTACTATCTGTGAACAGAATCAACACACTGCCAAGTGAAACTGCCCAGAACAAAGCCTCTGCTGTACTGCAAACTCTGGGTTGGAAGTAATTCAAGGTGGTTCACTGGGAATAAAGCTCACATTTAATAGCACAGGTCAGTGTCATTAAAGCTCAGTAATCCACTGCAAGAACGCTTAAACTCAAATAATCTGAATAGGAATCTCCCTGGATTTAAGGCGATGAAAAAACATTTTTTTCTGTAAGGACTACATGTCCTTACAGATAACATTTCTGCATGTCTGCAAAAAGAACATACAAACACACAAAATTAGGCATCACACATGCACAAACACACTAACTGTGATTCTGCCTTTTATCAACATACCCTGTTTTTCAGTGATAGTGACAAGAGTCCAGATCTAATTAATTTTACATAGTACTTGGAGTGGTTTTGCACTTGTTGTATTTCAAAACATAGAAAGGCCAACAAAAATAAGAATGAAGAAATATTGCTCACCTGAAATAAACAGCACTAAATTCTGACAAAACTGATTTTTTTTCTAAAATGGTAACCTTTGGTCTTTTTCAGTTGAGTGTTTTCTACAGTAACTCACTAGATATAAGTGTGAGAGCAAAGCAGAGATGTTTCTCAGTAGGTTTCAAATGCAGTTCAGAAATAATATATGTATTATCAGAAAAGCAAATAATTTCTCTTTGATTATTACTGCAGGTTGTTACATAAAAGGATTGGTGGAACATTATTCCTTCAGAGATGCTGAAAGGAGGAGGAGGGGAAAAAAGACAACATACCGTTCGAGCCAAGCTTTGCTTCAAAATACTAGTGTCATGTAGTCGAAGCTGAATGCAGGTGGTTGCCTTGCGAAGACTTTCATGGCTGCCCAAAGTATGATTACTGCAGTTTGAGGGGGAAAAAACCAAACCAAAACCAAATGGTTACCTCTGCTTGCAACTTCCTTTCCTCCCCCCTCCCCCCCTAAAAGCACCAGTGGACTGAATTCTAAGTGCAAGGTGGATTGAATGATATAAAGCCTGTATTTGGCACCTACTTCTATGAAAACTGATGACATTTGGTTCTGGCATATTTTCTGGTGAAACAATTTAAGAATAATTGCTTAGTTGTATCTTTGACCATTAAGTTCTATTGCAGAACAATGACACAGACAAAGAATACGCTAAAAAAGCTGCATGTGCTCCCAAGCCTTGAAATTATTCATGCATATTCTTCAAACCCAGATTAGCACAATTTATACAAAGTATCTTGGTTATGAATGCACCACTGCAGAATGGCTTGTAGTGCTTGATACTTAACTTGAAAAATCAAATATTAACTATAAATTTGAAAATCACATACATGAGGACAGGTGGTCCTTGATTCTCAAAAAAATCAAAGTTCTCTGTTCCCTGTGCAGCTCACACAGAGATGGTAAAAGAAGCTGTGAGTTAATCTTCCTTCTCAAATCACACACCAGCTAAACTCAGATGCAGAGCTCTAATCACTAAACTGAAGTGGTTCCTACACACTATTCTGCTGGTCAAGGATGCCCTAGCACCCCATGACAGGGGAATTCCTTGTTCTTATTTGCCTCTTCAGAGTAGCTTCTAGTCCACTTATCACTCTTGGCAATCTCTTCTAAGTTACAACACAGCCTTAGTTTATCACTCTTAAAATTACTTGGAACAAAAATAATTTCAGTTTCCCTTCCACTTTTTGTTTTAATAAGGTCAAATAATGCAAAAACTATTTCAGAGTTAAGGCAAACATCTTTTTTACATTTAAAACATCCTTTGGGATTAATGGGTAGGAAAATTTGCACTAATTTTTGCAAAGGCAAACTCATCACCAAAACAAGTCAATATGCATATCAGTTACACCTCTAGTGCATGTTCAATTAGATTCATTTTGCTTTTTCCAAGCCTCCAGACACACAAATGGATATTCTATATTTATACAGATTTACAGCACAGCAAGTTGTTTCAGAAGTCCCTGGGCCATGAAGGAAAGATGACTCTTTTCTGGTTCTGGTGCCATGGAAAACTCAGAATTCAGATGTAAACGGTGTTTCTTTCTACCTAAAAGAGCATTTGATGGAATGTCTGAATAAAACTGGCTAGATTTAGTTCCAAAAAATCTGCTTACCCTATGAATAAATCATGGAAAGTGTGAGCTGGGGGAGAGACTCCTGTCTCGCATGGCAGCAGAGCTGTCCAGCACAAAAGAATGGTTAAACTTATATAAACATGCTGTACATAATTGCCATGCAGCACAATTACAGGGAATTCATATATCTTGTAAATGTTCTGCACCTATACTACACTGTAGTTAAGTAAAATACATACTGACCACAGTGGTCACAAAAGGTGTAGGTGTGGATACAGGAATTTTGAATTTTTTTAAACAAATACATTAAAAGTCACAAAAGACAAACCCATTTCCATCAGAAACAGCAATACATAAAACAAGGTTCTAAGTTCTTCCATACATTTGCAGAATTCCTTGACTTTAAAAGCATGAAGTACAGATGAAAGACTGAGAGAAGTTAACAGCAGCACAGTAAAATACCTGTACTGGTGGAAGGCACATTGCTGCTATGCCTCAACCTTTCTCAAAATCCTTTACAAGCAAAAGACTAAGTGACCTATTCCCAGTTCCTGGGACTGTATCAATGCATAGATTATCTCGTGTTGCTCCTCAGCTCCTGCCTGTGTTACATCTGCCCATGGTTATCTTGAAATTTCTTCCTCTCCTCATTTTACCTAATCACATCTGTCTCGTGACTCTAATGATGAACTCTCCCGTGTTCCTTTCATCCTTTAGAACTGCCTCACACTGTTTTTTACCTTTTACCCCACAGTTACTCCTGTTTTTTACTATTCTGCATTACCTTCAACCTTCGGACAGGCATAGTAACAAGAAAATTACAAAGAAACACATCTGTGAGCACCGAGTCACATTTTCCCGATTTCTTCAGTATACAGGTTCCTATTGCAACGCCAACATTCTACCAAGCCAATGACAGAAATTGGTGTAGCTATACCAATATAAATGAGCCTTCTGTTAGTGTAAATTGGTATAGCTATACCTTCTTCTATAGTTACAAGTTTCTGTCACAGAGGTAAAAAAACCTATCTTTTGCAAGTATAATTGTTCCATGTCATCGTGCTTCCAGGCAAAACAAGCTACACCAACAGAAGTGGAATTTTGTTGTTATAACTACATTTACACTAGTGGTTTATGTTAGCTCTGCTGTGTCAGGCAGATACTATACATCACCAAATCCTTTATTGACATAGCGATGCTGCCCTGAAACATTGCAGTCAGAAGTACTGGCCATACAGTTGACTTCATGTCACAAATACAAAGAGAAAAGTTTTGACAGGTATTGTGACACAAGAGACTGGACAGATGGATTAATGCCTCAATAAAATAATGTGGAAACATGGTCTAGATGAAAAGTGAAGTACAAGAAACAGAGGTGTAGCTTTGCCATAGACTGACAGACTACCTTTTAGCCACTCCTAGACTGTAACACACTAAGCTGATCTGCTGCTACCTTTATTATTAAGATAAAAGTAATAAAGCCCCCTTTGGAGGACAGGATGATTATTAGTAACTGGTTTACAGTGCTCTGAGCTCTGTAAAGGAGACAGAAATAAAAATGCTACAACATTATTAACAATTTCCCACCTATTTTTATCTAGAATACTACGTGAAGAATAAAGCTTTCATAAGAATGCCATGCCAAAAGACATTAAGCAAAATGCAGTTTTTGTTTTTAAGAAACATGGTAATGAACTTGTCAAAGTAAAGTGGTCCCACAATATATCAGAAGCAGAGAAAGGGAAAAATCCCTCAGTCTCTTGAGACAGCCTCACCACTATATCACTTTGCTTCCCCACAGCAAGGTTCTCTGATGTGCTATAAGCTCCAAATCCTAACACAGTTCAATCAGACTTGGGTTTTGGTTTTTTTCTGCAAAAGGACTCAGCTAAGCAGCATCTCTGAATGAGAAGCTTAATCTACAGTGACAAGAGAAAATTAAGTTTATTTTTTACAAAGAACATATTCATCCAAAAGGTGCTTGCTTCTTATGATCCCAATCTGCATGAATATAACTCTGCCCAGTGTGTAATTAATAGCTTAAACTTCACTTTGAGTGAAAACGAATTCTTCTGTAGGTCTCAATTCTCAGAGAATAGAATTAGTAAAGCAAAAAAATGTCATCAGTAAGGTCACAGGCAAGCATGTGAGCAGAAATGATAAGCATTTAGACTATTCCATACACTGGCTCACTGTGTTAGCTGAACTGCAAAGCAGTAAGGTAACTGCAAATTATACTATGGTAGATTGTGGATAGAATTAAAATTACATAAGAAAAGATCCTTTAAAAAAAAAACAACTAAGCCTTAAAAAAAATATAAAAAAAAGGAAAACAAGGCATGTTTTGAAATAAAGCTTTATATCCTTGGACTACATTCCTTTGCTGAGTCTACATTACCACAACTTATTGCTAGCAGGCAGATCAATAATAAAAAATAACAAAAAAAAGCACCCCATATTCTTATATATACTTGTGATTTGTTTTATTAGGCATTTCAGGATGCCCTGAGTTTGTGGCCTGTAGTTCTAAAGGCAAAATGTCTAAATGGAGGATTGATTTTTTCTTTCACATGAGAAAGGTTTGTTTTGGCTTGCTGCTGGCATTGAAAGCAAGAAGTTATTTGACACAAGTTGCTTAGCCCCAATTTAATTTATTTGTATAAAACATCTTTCATGAAGGGTATCATAAAATCATTTTTAGGCCATCCATTCTAAGTCTAAGGAAGGACAGGAAACTGTGACAGCAAGATTTAAAGGTAGATGTAAAAGGTTTGGATAATGGGATGATAAAGTGAAGAATTTTTAGAAACAGCAGGTGGCCCTCTAAGAAATAAAAGATTATTATGAACAGGACAAGTGTAAAGGAGTGGAGAGCACACCCACAGCTGGGAAACCTGGACAAGGAGGGAGAAGGAGGGTCTGTATATACATATGAAAATCAGAAACTTCCATTAATAGTGGCAAAAATTGATGACACAAATAGAGACTCTTTCAAGGAGTGTCTCTTTCTGCTTCCAGATCCACTTAGACTGAACATCTAAGAAAGGAACTGCAGCAAATCAAGTGGGGAAGTAACTAACATACACCTTACAATGACAGAAGGGGCAAGGACAAAGTGGTAACAAATCCTGATAGCTTCTACAGGCCCTGTAAGAAAAACTTGAGGGAAAAGGAAGTGCAGGAGGAAAAAGAAAGCCTGTAGGTTGAGGCAAGGCCAGGATTTCTCATCAGTAAACAAAATGAACTTAAAAGACCAGAAACCAAATGAGATTCCAAATCAGAACTTCACAGATGGCTCTATTAAGGACTGACCTACAGCTTATACACAGCCTTCTGAGTTTTGTAAAATTTGGATATTTGAAATCTGACACTGGTGAGTCATATAGGATGTGAACTCAAGGAGATCTCCACAGGAAGGGAATAATGGATGACGAAAGCTTGTGCACTTAACACAGAAGTATTTTTTCCCTATCTCTTTCAAAGCTAAACGGATTCTTGAAATCATCAAGTCTTTCAGGTGCTTCTGCAGAAGGCAGGGTGAAGTGCTTATTAATACAGTCCAATATAATAGCAAATTAAAGCTTTAACAGATCTTCACAATGTTATCTGCTTCATTAAACCACTCTGGTCTGATAAGAATTTATCATGTCACATTTTTGGCTTTACTTTAGTTTTTTTCTGGGTTACAGTAAAGCAGGAGCAGCAAAGAATTTATTCCCTTTGCTGCCTCATAATTTGGGGAACTTCTACTGGAATTCATCGCTGAACAATTTCCAAGTACTCTTCTGAGGAAGAACTCTGTACAAGTACATCAAATCACTCTGTTAGCAACATCGTGAGGAAAGCAATTTGTGCTAAAAGATTGCCCAAACATAAGAAAAATTTCACCCTGAGGCAACTCCGCAGGCCATGTTAAGCTACCCAAGGGATAATAATGGTCTGGGGTTCCAAATTTCAGATACAGGACTCTGATGAGGAGGCAGAAGAAGGGGAGCTGAAAGTACGACATAGTGTAGAATTGCAAGCTGCTGAGGCCAGAAGTGCAGCTCAGTGCTTTCTGCATAAGAGTGAAGGAGCAAAGCAAAAAAGCTGACAACATTATTGACCTTGTTTCACTGCTAATGAGACGTGCAGAGATGCTGCAAGTGCAGGAATTTAAACAGTCTGCTATTGATACATTCTTCCCACCAGTGAAAATAAAACTGTTTAGAACATACTGTACACTGTACTGAAATGCACTGAGCTCACCCTCAGTACAGTGACTCATTATTTCCATTTGCGTTAGCAATTAGTTTGCAATGAGAAGGGAGTCTTGAAAATAATAATAATAAAAACCCCCAAACCTCTGGCTTTTTATGTAATTAACAGATCTATGTGTGACCTACACTCAGTGGTTCTGGTGTTGCAATGCTTTGCACAGTGCACTGCTGTACTAGCTTCTGCTTTATGGAGGTTTGGACAAGAGTGGGCTTAGAAATGTTGTAGTCTCCATCTTTAGTTGCAAAGCATAATTCATCATAAACATCTGAACATTTGACCTGTGTAAGAGCAAAGTGTCCAAGTTGGATATAGAACAAAGCTAATTACACAGTGTGAAACCTGCTCTCACAACTACATTACTTTCATTAATCAAGTTGACTTGCTCCAGGCTAGTTCTGCTAATCTTTATGCTATACTGCAAACAGGACCGCTTCAAAATATTTCCCTTTTGATTATAGACATATTCTATTTTATTTAATGTTCTTTATGTCAACTGATGAGCCATGATTCCTGCAACGCCAGCTTAACATGTTACCACAGAGAACTGCCAACTTCTCCCATTCTGCCAAAAGTCACAGTCCCTACAGTACAGCTGACAACAGCCTGCACTTTAGCTGCTTCAACACAAAATCTGCTCACTTTTGCTGACAGATGAATTTAAGCTGCCAGAGGTTAAGAAACAACTAGCTGAGGCCAGTAGTGCCTTCAACCACCACAAGAGTTTACTTGAATGAATGTGAATCAGAGCATTTACTTCCTTACTTGTAGACTACATACATTCAGAAATACTGGTTTGTACATACAATGTGTTTTTCTTCAACTTGCAGTCAGCATCAAAGTGCTGACTTCATTTGCTTTGCTACTGGTACAACTGGATATGAAGTAAAATCACCTATTATGCAGCTGTATAATACTATCTCCTCTTTTTGGTGACTTCCCACTTTGAGTACATGCATACCTCCTCAAGCTTATAACACTCCTGTGAGATACTGGGAGGAGCAGCATCCTTGTATTACAGATAAGAAAGACCAGAAGGGCATTGGAGTGAAAGAAATTAAGGTTGCACAAAGTTTACATAAAGGGGCCAGAATCTGACTCCTTGCACCAGGGCGCACCATCATCTCTGTAGAACATAATTACCATGTGTTCTGTGAGTTTCAGAAACTATACATTAAGTGTTTGGAACATAATGTTCTTACCCTCCCTATGGTTCTCTTTACATGGCACATAAGCAGAGTGCATCAAAAGCCCAGCTCGTATTACACAATACATACTCAATACCATGTCCTAATGAGATACTTACTTTTGTAAGAATTCATCAGACCCGCAAACACTTAGAAGGCATTCCTCCTGGACTGAGTGTCGATTTGTGCAATGGAGGATCTCTACAATAAAGTCGTGAGTGATACAGCCACCTGTAAATAAAGATAGCAAGAAAAATTAGTAGTAGCTTGCAAGGGAATTCCAGGCTAGATACTTGAGCAAAGAAAATAAGATATATATAATTTTTTTTTTTGCAATTCTTAACTACTGCTGCAGACTAGCTCCATCAAGAGGAATTAGATCAAGCCACACCTGATTTTTTTTCTTTTGTTTTTTAAATTTTGCTTCGAAATACTCGTCACAGAATCTATGTCAATTTTGAGGCAGTTAGCAATTTTTTAGGTAGCTATAATAAAAAGCTGAGCAACTGTTCCATGCAGAAAGGAAGAGACAAGTGGCAATGTTATTCTTTTTTTGTTTCTTTAATGTTCATGATGAATTTCTTGGTACATTTACCCTGTGAGATCATGGTCTGATGCAGAAGTTGACTCTGTTGCCTATCATGACCCAAGAAGGCTCCAGAATTTTACTTTCTAATGTTTCTGCTGTGCACACCTTTTTAGCCTAAACCAAGAAGTAGATTAATGCTATATGCATTATATATATACATATGTAAAATATTATAAGAATATTATTTAACAGTATGTAGAGTCATAATAGTATAGAAATGTGTAATATATTACATGTAATACTACATATAATGCATATAAATTAAGAAGTTCTGTGTCAGTTCGTACAATCTGCTGTTCATAAATATTCTAACATTGTGAGTTCAGCGTTACTTCATCTTTTTAAGCCATTTTCCAGCCTTGCTAATACACTTCCTCCCTGTACATTTTAGAAGAACTGATCAAAAAATGGAAAAGAATAGCTGCATAATCTGGCAGTCAAATTGCAAACATCTGACAAGTTTCATCTTTTACAGGCATGCAGAGCACACTGCACCAGCACTGATGCTGCAGGTAGGAGATACCTCTCTCTAGCAGAAAAAAGATCTGAATCTTTAGTGCAAAGTCTTCATGTAACGTACCAAGATGGTTTTACAATGCAAAATAAAAGTCTAGACTTCCTCCACAATTCTCAGGGAATCTCATTGTCTGTAGTTGATAACAAAAAAGCCAAAGTCGATTTTCTTTTCAGTTTTTCATTCATGGTATTTCTTTATTACTTCAGAATTAGCAGCCATAAGAGCTCTTACTAGAAGCTTGAAGTTTCCATAAAAATGGAAACTACCTACAGTTAAATACAAATCCCCAGAAACTAAATATATAACCAAGACTTGTGTGTTGATGAATTTACACTGGTCCATGTTCAGACAGCTACTTAAAACTGAGTCTAACCTACCAGTCTAACTGGGTTTAACGGTGTTCCATTAAATGTTACGCAGTCACCCAGAGCAGCCAATTCATAGCAGCAAATCTGTTTCAGAGCTGCTATGCTACCGTTTTAGAACAAACCAAGAAATGTAAAATTGTTTTTGCAGGAAAATTTAAGGGGATGCAATACTGAGAAAGAAACTTCAGAGAAGAGCTGACATTTCTAAGGGAGGGGGCTGAGACAAAAACAAAGCTGAAATAAAACAGAGTTGGTTACCACAAGTAGCTTGGTTTTTGCTTTGATTTAGTATTCCCCAGGGAAAAAAAATGCATAACAAATTCAAAAGTTCCTTCTTAAAATTTTCATTTTCTTAGCAAAGCCATTTTTCTTTTGCTTAGAAAGCCACTTCAATTAAACATTTTCTCCCAGTTTTACTAGTTTTAAAAACACCTAGCCCTTTGACGACATCCTGTTTTAAGTAACTCCTCATAGCTGGTTTGACGTGTAAACTGCAGTGCCTGTTTGCTAACATTAAACACCCTAAAAAGAAGAATGGCAAAGAATCTTGAACTAAAATTGTAACATGCACTTTTTTTCAGGTCACTTAAAGGAAAAAATCTGGAACTTGCTGGTATCAATCATTTGCACTCCATAGACGCATTTTCCTTTCCTTACTCTGCCAAATGTTTTTGCATGATTGAACAATTCTTTATATTAGATTCTGCAAAAAAGTGTACTCCCTCTCTCCACTTTAATTATATCTTATTGTTTACTTATCTGTAAGCAAGTTTAGGATAGGGACTGTTTCTTACATGCCATTCAGTTTTAGCTGTGCCTTCTGAAGTGTTTTTGTAAATAAAGTTAAGCAGACTGAAAATTGAACAATCTGTAGGGTAAATAAATGATAAAACATTTTCCAGTAGTTGCAACTTTGCATTACAGGGAACTTCATTGTAGATCTCTTGCCTCACTGACAGAAATGCTGGAAATACTATCTTCTGGCCCAAGTGTCCCAAGACCTTTGGCCCTTTGTTTCATGCCATCCACAAAATATTGGTTTGAGATGGTACAACCTACTACTTTTCCAGGCTTTCCAGTAACTATGTAGATGCTCCCAAATCAAGCAAACTTGTATGAATAAGTGTGTAAGTCTTGGCTATCTTATTTATTAAGATTTTATTTTTTTTTTAGTGCACATTGACTGACATTCTATAGAGCTTTGGATTTTCAGCTTTCAACCCATCAATGTAATACTCAGCCTGATACAGCCAAATAATTCCTTGACAACTGAAGGAATGATTTATTAAAAAAAAAAACAAACACAAAGAAACAAAAAAATATTACTTAAAGCAGCACTTCAGGAAGAGAGGAAGAAGACAATTTATTTCATTCTTGCATATGTTCCTTAAGAAGTAAAAATTACCAGAGCTGGAATCAAATATTCTCCCATCCACCACAGATACAGGGTGCACAGGAGCAGTGGCAGCTTCTGTCACACTAGTGACAGAATAACTTAGGTTGGGAAGGACCTCAGTAGGTTCACCTAGTATAGCCTCCTCTCCAAAGGAGGATGAACACTGAATTCATACCAGCTTTTTCAGGGTTTTGTCCTGTATGACCTTAAAATCCTCCAAGGACAGAGACTCCACAACCTCCATGGGTGAACTGTTCCAATTCTTAATTATTCTCTTTTTCTTCCCACTCAGTTGGAATTTCTTCATTCATTTTATGACTGACTAGTACTTTCCCTGACCTCTACATAACCTTGGGTGCAGAGGAGTTTTAGTGACTGCAGACTCTTAAGTCTTGGATTTCAGAAACAGAGTCAAGGCTGTGAAAATTTCCACAACTATATGGGAACTACCCCTAAACTTCAAATAAGGCACAAGCTTAAATCCCTTCTGGATCAAAGTCTGAATGATGGCCTATTTGAGACTGCCAGAATTGGTCCCAATTGTGATTAAAGAAAGCAGAGATCTACACAATAGCAAAATTTGATATTTAATGTGATTTAGATTTTACAGCACATATACTAAACACGTTTGACAAACTATACACTCAAGACTCACATAAGGCCTGCTCTTCAGTTATCTTTCCAGATAACATGCATTTCATTATCATCTCCATGGAACTGAATTGTGGAAGGATATGGACACCTCAATCACTTACCACTCTGTGAAAGAAGCAGAGGATATGGTGAAGAATCTGTCCAAACACTGATTTTGAATTTTGATTCATCAAGAATGTGGTCTGGGAACCTTCTTGCAACACTCCAGATTTTCCCCGTGTTTGTCTTCAAGTCAAAAGCAGGATAGGCATTTCTTATTCTGAAAAGAACATGTGATGAAATTATGTCTAAATAGGCGTTTCACATCTCTTATAATAACAAAATAAAAATTCTACAAAATACTTACAATAATAGTACATAAGGAGCTGTTAGGAATAAAATTTTGTGCAAAGAGAGGGAACAAGTACTGGGGTCAAAAGTGCTGTTCCCCAGGGCTCAGTACTGGGGCCTGTTCTGTTTAATATCATTATCAACAACCTGGATGAGGGTATCAAGTGCACCCTCAGCAATCTGCAGATGACACCAAGTGGAGGGGTATGTTGATCTGCTTGAGGGCAGGAAGGCTCTGCAGAGGGATCTGAACAGGCTGGATTGATGGGCCAAGGACAATTGTATGGGGTTCAACAAGAAGAAGTGCTGAGTCCTGCACTTGGGTCACACCAGCCCCACACAGGGCAACAGGCTTGGGGAAGAGTGGCTTGAAAGCTGCCTGGGGGAAAAGGACCTAGGGTGCTGCTGCTGGCTGGCTGAACATGAGCCAGCTGTGTGCCCGGGTGGCCCAGAAGGCCAAAAGCATCCTGGCTTATATCTGAGATAGTGATCTGCAATGGCCAGCAGGAAAAGGGAAGTGATACTCTCCCTGTACTCGGTATTATTGAGACTGCACTTTGAATACTGCATTCGGTTTTGGGCCCCTCATTACAAGAAAGACACTGAGGTGCTGGAGTGTCCAGAGAAGGACAATGAAGCTGGTGAAGGGTCTGAAGCACAAGTGTTATTAAGAGCAGCTTAAGGAATTGGGATTTTTTAGTCTGCAGAAAAGGAGGCTCAGGGAGGACCTTATTGCTCTCTACAACTACCTGAAAGGTAGGTCTCTTCTCCCAGATAAGATGTGATAGGACAAGAGCAAAAGGCCTCAAGTTGCACCAGGGGAGGTTTAGATTGGATATTACAAGAAGTTTCCTCACTGAAAGGGTGGTCAAGCATTGGAACAGGCTGTCCAGGGAGGTGGTGGAATCATCAGCCCTGGAAGTATTTAAAAAATGCATAGATGTGGTGCTTAGGGTTAGAAAACATGGTTTAGTGGTGGACTTGGCAGTCCTGGGTTAATGGCTGGACTTGATAATCTTAAAGGTCTTTTCCAACCTAAATGGTTCTATAAATCTATGATTCTGTGAAAAAGGTAGAAACTCAAACCTTGTTTTCATACATATTAGATAGCGTATGTATAACTACATATTTTACTTAATAGGAAAACCATCAGTAAAATCTTCATGAACTTCACAGAATCACTGCTGAACTGGACCCTCAGAGAACCCAAAAGGAGTTTAAACACAGACTTCAGCTTACACTGAGAACAGTAGAAATGAATGTGCTCAATAGGTGCTTAAATAACAGAGTTTTAACATAAAACTAACCAAAACCATGTGCACAGACAGCTGCTGCTAGGACAGCTGGTCAAAATACATACAGGAACAGGCTTTCTATGCAAAATCTTAAGAAGTCCCTGTTTTCACAGTGCTCTAGAATCCAGTCTGAAATCCTCGTTACTAAACCCTAGGTAGTTACGTAAATGTCTGTAGAGAGCAATAACTGTTACAGTCATTGAGACTCTCTGATATACCATTACCTTTAAAATATATTGCCCCTCCTCCTTCCAATTACTGAAGACCTGCAGAAACTAATTCCTCCTGAGGTAGCATTTCCTAATGAACACTGGTCACAGGTATTATGCCTGTCATCTGAGATTAAACTTGCTTTTTAAGCACATACACTCTGCAGCTGCAGGTAAGGGCACATATTGTACCAGCAGAAGCTTTACATTTCACTAATTGGCCTGAATATTTTAGTCAACAACTCAAACATCCTGTAGTAAGCATACTGCATTCTTTTTTGTTTGTTAGTTCAAGGAGCATTTTGTAGCTTCTGAGTTGGCAATGCTTTATACTGTCTCTGATTACAGTGTATTTTGAGCAACAGTTCTCTCGCATAAAGTTCTTCATTAGTATGTTAACTCCTGCCTCAGGGCTGCTGCCCAAGTCTTTCAAACACCAGCATGAACACTTTCATGCCATGTATTTCTACAAGGAAAAAAAAAGCCTAGGCTTCCAAAATTAATAATGCAATGAAGCAGTCCATTTCTTATCATGAAAAGCCAGGGGGCATGATGTTCCAGTGGGGTAGGAGGAAATGAGGCTTGACAATACTTCCAGCATGAGGTAGATTTACATGTATAGTAAAAAAATCATTATGCTACAGAGGCTGCTTTGGTGACCTATGTAGTTGATGTCGGTCTATTTTCTTTGTGAACAAGCTACACATAAAGCTCTCCCCTACAACCAAATTCACTCTTGTAACCTGTTACTGTAAGAATGCCAAGGACTGAATAAGACTGGAAACTTCAATACCCTTTTTCCAGCATCACATTCATGGGCTATGTAGACACACCGGGCATCAATCTCCTCCTCAACTTACTGGCATCTTTTCAAAACTAAATGAACCTCAACTCCTTCCCTACCCCCACACTATCTATAATTTAGGATAATGGGGGGACCGGAAAGTGTTGCTTATTTATGGTCATCTATTTTTTTTCAAGTACTTAATGGGCTTCTGGCCTGAGCAGGTGGGCAAAACACACCCATCACAAAATTTTGAAAGGTTAAGTCTTCCAAGGCATAACTGAAGTACTACTCAAGTATTACATGAAGAAGAACTTGTGCTAATTGCTTTCTGTGCTGCAACAATTCAGTGTATGCAGAAAGCACTAACATTTAGAGGGATCTGCTATTCCACAGCATTTCTTAATGCTATGTCTTTCTCTGTGGTGCAGAGTACATCCATAAAGTCAGTCGGAGGTGGAAGAATGCTGCATTTTGCAGCATTGGATCCTGAGACTATCAGTGTGGCATCTTCAAGTGTCAAACCCCTTTTAGGATGTATTCCAAAGCCACTCATGGATGAACATTCACTATGTCCATAATTGTAGAAGTAACCTGATAAAAGGATTTTGAAAATTGTTGATAGTTGTGTACAATTAAGTGTTTCAATTATAGATTGCTACCTGTACAGATATTACCTAGAGAAAAAACATGATGGGTTTCTATTTGAGCTACATGCTAGAGGTACAAGTCTGCATGACACAGAGTTTGAATTCTGAATCTTGCCTCTGATATATGAAACTGCCAGGTATTGAGATTCTTTGGGGACTGGAAGGATGCTCATTTGGCAAGTCTGAGTATGTTTGTTGTTTACAAATTTATGACATTTTTTGGTCTTTTATGTGCTGTGACATTTTGACTTAAGAATGCTTTTCCATTTATTTGATAGAAGAAAAGCAAAGTCTGTTCTTATTTTCTTGCTGGTGATACACGTTAAACAAGTTACTGAAAAACAGGAATGGCTTAATTCTATTAATCTTTTTAGCCCTGTAAATAGACTCATGTATTCATTAAAAAAAAATCAATAGAAAGCTTTTCTTGTAATTAGAGTTCAAAGTTAAATATAGAATATTTATCTGAATATCTGAGAGGAAAGCCAGTCACGTGGAATGTGCTTTCACACATCTTATGTTAACAGAGTTGGTTTGGGGTTCAGACTGATGAACTGTGGCAAAAAAGAAAACTGAGACTTATGTGAATGAGTATGTTTTGAAGGTGACCATTCACCCTGTATGAATATATAATATATTCACTGTTACTTTCAGAGCAGTGGCAAACTGGATTTTTTTTTCTTTTTTTCTCTTAAGAGAAGCAAGCTTGGCTGACCTTCAATACAGTCAATTAATTGAAGTCTAATATATATTTAAAAAAATCAGCATTCCATTTTCCAAATATTTTTCTGCAGGGAAAAGCATGTGTTTGTGCTAACAACTTGATAGCATGATCAGTGAATATCTAAAAAAGGAGAAATTAATCTAAAGATCTGTATTTCTTAGTGCTCTTGGATTTCAACACAATTTCTTTTTCCAAAGATTACAAAAGTAAAAAAGTTTTATCCAATTAAGCCACACTACTAACAGTAATGGTAAACAAAAGTTAAAGGAGTTTTTGTGGCTTACTAAGTCTCACTTTTCATTGTACAGTATATAATAATTGTGTTCTTCATCAGTCAGTTCTTCCAATCCTTTTCTCCTGCTCCAAGCTACACAGGCACTAATATTGTGCAAGGCAATGGCAGACAATGGATCTTCAGTTTCACACACTATAAACCACCAACACTGAAGAGCTAAATGTACTTATCACTGATAAAGGGGACTTCTAAGGCAGAAAATATTCTTAGAATTAACATTCTATTAACAATCTTTAAATCAAAATTAGGAACTCTTTCATATTTATGTAGATACTGGAATTATGGCACAGTTCAGGAATGCAGGGTGTGGTGGGTTGACCTTGGTTGGATGCCAGGTGCCAACCAAGCCACTCTATCACTTCCATCCTCAGGAGGATGAGGTTGAGGGAGAAAATAAAATGAAAAAAACACCCTTGGGGGTCAGGATAAAGGCAGTTTAATAAAAGCAAAAGCAAAGGCCAGGCATGGAAGCAAAGGAAGACAAAAGATTGTCTCTACTTCCCATCAGCAGGGAATGTCCAGCCGGTTGCTGGGAGGTAGAGTTTCAGTACACACAGTGGTTGCTCTGGAAGACAAATGTCGTATTAACAAATGCCCCTATTCCTCCTTCTTACTCATAGCATTTATTGCTGAGCAGATGCTATATGGTATGTAATATCCTTTTGTTCAGTTTGGGTCCTCTGTCCTGGCTGTGTCCCCTCCAAAGATTTTGCCCACTCCCATCCTACAGGTGAAGGGAGAATGCTGGAGGGAGAGCCTTTATGCTGCGTGAGCACTGCTTAGCAGTAGCAAAACACTGGTGTGTTATTAGCTACCAATATAAGCACAGCCCTGTGAGGGCTGCTATGGGGAAAATTAATTCCATCTCAGCCAGACCCAATACAGAGGGATAACCAATCCGATTAATATATAAATAAGTGAAATGTCATAGTAGGTTGAATAAAGTTTTTTCATTACTTACTTCTCCACTGCATTGCAAAAAGCAACTGTGTTCTCGTTACTTCCTTGATTTGCTTCAACCAGCTGGATAGACCAACTTGTAGCCTAAAACATACCAAAAAGACACCAGAAGAAGCAGAGTTCAGTTATTTAGATAACAGAAGCAGAAGGACCATAAGGCTAACCTTGCATTTAGTTCCATGAGAACTAACTTTCATACATCATCATCCCTCCCCTGACATGATGGAGCTCCAAATAAGCACAAATAGCAATCTTTTGACTGCACTCTAAATGCTTTCAGAGAAAAAAACAAAAAGTCAAAAAACATCCGCTACCCTGAGTTTAGCAATTGTTTTTTTCCCCTCCGTGAAGAATACAGGGATTCCAGACAAAGCTTTCAAAATTTATCCAGTGACAGAGCAGAGGTAACTCTAAATGCAGAAGATATATGCTTAGTTTACAAAAGGCTGGGGGGGTGGGGTGGGGTAAAGAAGGTTATGCTGCGCTGAGTTTTAATCCTTACTTTCTCTCTTTCTGCCCTTGAAGGAAGCTCGGTATCCCTTCAAATTCCATGAACCTGTCGGGCAAATCCCTAAGACAAGTAACAGGAAGTGAGTGTATTCTGTTGAATATGAAAAAATCCCCAGATACTTTCTCTAAACTTGGGGAGCACAGCTGTGAGCCACTGCTTTGGGTCAAAGCACCCCCTTGTCTGTTTGCCATAGTACCCTTCACTCAGAACATCACCTCCAAGAAAGAGCTTAATGCTCTTATGTCTCCAAGCCCATTCTGCTGTGGTACATAAAGACAGATACAAGGTTCAACTAAGCCATCAACTTTTAAGCCCCTTCAGAGAGAGAAGCAACTAATGACATGTCACAGAAGAGGAAACTGAGATATGGTGAAAGGTGTGTTTATCATTTTAATAATAATGTATGTACAAGTATGTAACTTATAACATTAATAATAAATAATATACTAAATTCAAGATTTTTTTTTCCAATATACATGAAAAGATGCAGGCTGGGAAATTTTAGTTACAGTTTAAAAGATGGCATGAGTATAAAAGATGAAAGATCTGTTGGGAGCTGGCTAGTGGGGAAATCACAATGGCAGAACTGAAAGCACAAAAGTTACAACTCTTTTATGGATACCATCAGTCTTGGGTATCACTGTATATAGTATTTTCATTAACCGCAATAGCACAAGCATTAGGAGAGTGCTTATGAAATTTAAAAGTAAGCAAGCATCATCAGTAGAGGGAAAAACTGAAATATCTGGTACCAAAAAAATGGATAACCCTCAGGGCTGAAATAAGAGTGAAAATAAATTTAGAAGTACAAATCAGTAGTCCATCACCCCCTGATTCTAAGGACTGCTGAAAAAAAGCTCCTTCAAAAGTCACTGAAAACCTAGCATCTCCACTGGTTCATTTTTTTCCACCTTGGTTAGACACCTTACAATTGACGTCAGCAGACGGTGGTAAGAACTTCTGGTAGAGGTTCACTATTTAGAAATTATGAATAATTTGTTAACAGTAATGGTCTCCTAAAATTATGTAGTCATAAAAAAAATGCCAGAACACAAACAAACCCCATTCCTGTTCACATTTTCATTAGGGTAGACAATTCCACAAAAAGGTATATTTGACAAGGGTCTAGGAAGTTGGCATCTGGAATGTTGTGTACCCCCGTGTTCCTGACAGAGGAATTAAATCCAGAACAAGCTCAGAAAGACATTGCTGTGTTTGTGAGTGAGCTCTACAGCAGGAGCACAGCTCACAGAGCACAAGTGGGAAGGTAAAGCTGCCACACTTGTTGCAGTAGGGGTGCAAAGGCAACCCAGAACCTTCACTGAAGACTACGCAGTGATGGTGGTGACATGCCACATGGCACAATCTTCATCATGGTGTGCAGAAACTGACCCTGTGGATAGCAGAGGCTAATGCACACAACAGAGCTCCAGAGGAAGGATACTGCAGCCCCGGTCTCTGTCTGTGGGGCTTGTCGAGTGCCTCTCGCTGGGTCTGGGAGTGGCAGCGGCTTCGCTGGTGGGAGCTGTGCTCTGGCTGCAGTGCCAAGCTGCTGCTGAAGGAGCTGCAGGAGGACGTGATCAGCCGGAAGAAGAGATTAACAGGGACTCTGCAGAGTGAAGAACCACCCAAGCCCTGTGCTGCAAAGGAGGGACAACTCAAGACTACCCTACAGGAGCAGTGGATGGAGACTCCCACAGGAGCAAAGGCTGGAAACCTGCTGCTTTCAGCAACAAACAAAAAGCTCTTTTTTGACCCGCAGTTCTGTCATTACAGAGCAGGTACAGTGCCCTAGAACAAGTGCATGAAAAAGAAAGGTAGTGGATAAATGAAAAGCTAAGGAAACTAGGCCACAGGTAAGAAAAGATGAGGCTGGGACATAACATTGATACTAAAGGAGCAAAACTGCAATTGTGAACTGAGGAAGGAGGAACAGAGAGGACTTGAGCAAGGAGAGGGCCAAGACCAGGAAAAGATGATTGACCATGAGAACATGGGTATGGATCCTCAAGTTCATGGCTTGAAGAAGAATGTGATTAGGTAATTATTAAAGGATGGCAAAAAGGAGCTTGACAGACAAAGCTGGAAGCTGGACCCTCTCCTGCAGGAGACAGGAGCCCTCTGCCTCTCCGTGCCTTTGCTGGCAGCATTTCTGAGTGAATCCTAATGGCAAATAAAAATATTGTGCAGACTAGTAATAGTCTACACAGAGGGAATCAATATATCATTGCTAACTAATACAAACTCATTCTGGCGGCAGAGGTGTACATAGTAGTTATATAGGTCCAACTCCATTTATGAATCATGTGGATGAGAGCTTTAGTTTTGTCATTTCTCTTTTCAGGTGTCCAGAAACTACTTTCTTCCCATTGCATATAAAGGTAAAATATTAATTACACAATCACACATTATTTACCTATAGGATTCCACTCTCTGCTCATTGCAAATATCTGAAAGTGTGCAATGAATGAGACAGAGAATTGTGTATGGAAAGAACTGATGACAACAGGAATAAAGTAACAGAGTGCATCCCTGGGTAAGTGGAATCTATCTTTTCCCATCCACAGATTTCTTACATTGTGTGAGTCAAGTCACCTGAACCATTGTCGTGTTTTAACCCCAGCTGGTAATTAAGTACCACCCAACTGCTCGCTCACTCCCCCCTCACACAGAGGGATGGGGAGGAGAATTGGAATGTGAAACTCCAGGGCTGAGATAAGAACAATTTAATAATCAAAATAGAATAAAAATGAAAGAACAATAATAACAATGATGACAATAACAGTTATAATGAAAAGGGGAAGGGAAAGAATAAAATCCAGAGGGAAAGGAAGAAAGAAACACGTGGTGCACCATGCAACTTCTCACTGCCTGCCGACTGATGCCCAGCCAGTCCCCAAGCAATGACCTGTCTGCCCCAGCCAACCCCCCAGGTATATATACCAGGCATGACGTCCCATAGTATGGAATATCCCTTTGGCTAGTTTGGATCAGCTGATGTGGCTGTGTCCCCTCCCAATTCCTTGTGCCACTCCAGCCTTCTTGCTAGCAAGGCCGGAGGAACTGAAAAGTCTTACATCAAAGCCAAAACACAGCACCGTTCTAGCTCCTGAGAATTAACTCCATCGCACCTGAAACCAGGACAACCATCCTTCCCAAACTTGAACGCTAATTGTGTATTTCTCATTTCTGGAGCACCCAAACTGAAATCATGGAGTTTAATCTGATGGTTGGGCTTGGGTGAAGAATTGAGTCTTGCTAGTTATTCTGAAAACTTTAGATTCTGAATATTGTACATGGAACAGGCAAATCTATTGGATACTTTTAAAATTTTATTTCCATTTTCTTTCTAATACAGATAAAATAAAATGTCTTTTCACAGGGATGTTATGAAGACAGTTTCTTTAATATTTTTTAACATCTGACTTCATGATGACAGGGCTAGAGAAAATTAATGTTTCCTTTATTACATATTTTTATATGAAATATAAATATATATATATTTATATTTCTTTTATTACATATGGACATATTTTGATTAGCACACATTCAATAAAGCCAAGGGCCATACAACTGCATCCAAGAGCTAAGGATCAGAATGACAATATGATTTCAGCAATGTGAATATTTCACCTTGCATACCTATGACCTATCTCAATGCTCATCTCCATGTTTCAGCATCCTTTCCATTTCGCTCTGTCTGCAGTCTTGGTTCTTATCTCCTATTAGTCAGATGTATCATTTACTCAACTCATGCTGGCTCTCACCAATCCAGTATGGGCTTGTTCTCTTTCTTTTACTGTCATGTTCCACTTTTCCGACCACTCTGACAGTCTTAACATCAGCCCTGTCACCCCACAGTCCTCCTTATCTTTTCCACTCTCAATCCAGTAGCAATGAGTTACTTTTACACAGGTGGTTTTTTTACCCTTCTCTCTCTCAACTTTTATTCTCCCTTTCTTACCATCTCAAGGTTCAGTCCCTTGCCTTGGCTCTCTTTCTATCCTGACATGGCTGTTTTTCCCTGAAGGAATTCCTGTGACCACACTGATTTTTCTGCTACAAATCAATTCTCTCCTCTCTCCCATTTCTTCCCCTTCTAGCTAAACAGCTCAAATACTTCCCTGACTTAATCAAATCCTCCCACACATTCGATTGTAGCCGCCCTTGACTCACTCATCTCTTCTCTTCCCTCCCCTATAATTCTCTCTTCCTCTGTCACAGAAGTGTTCGTGCCGGTTCTTATAAGGCTGCTTTCTCTAGTGCCTCTTATTCCCATACCACAATTTAATCTCCTCATGCTCATTTGTATCTCACTATTTTCTACTTTTCTCATGAGAAGGCTTGTTCTTTTCATCATGATGTCAGCATGCTTTAGTTTTCCTATCAGAAGTAAAAAGCAACAACAGCCTTTTGTCTCTCCACCTATTCATCCCCTCCACTTTTGTATTCATCACTGAACTTCCAAAATGTGGTGCCCAGGATTAGTTTTAAGAGTTCTTGCCCTCAGATGTATTCCCCGCCCCCCCCCCCCCCCCCCATCTGTCTGGGTCTGTGTATGTTTACTTCTATAGTTCTCCCTATTCACAGACATAGAAACAAGTCAATCAAGTGTCTCTTCCCCTTTTTTTTATGATGCTGTGATCACTGAGAGTTAAAAGCAGATGGTGAACCTAAATCGTCTTTTAATATTCATGGTGCAGAGGTATCCTGTAGGCTATTTCAGGATTCCTATAATGATTCAGAATGCTAACAAGGACTAGAGAAAAGGGAGGATTTATCATTTTCTTTTTGCTTCTCTATGTCAGGATTTTGAAAGAAAGAAAATGAGAAGAGATATAACATCAGAGAGAGTCATGGGAGTCCCATAAGACATCATTATTAAAAACAGCAAAACCACGAATGGAGCTATGAACACCCGATGGAAGGAGGAAAAAAAGAAGTATTTGCTTCAAAAGGACAGCTAAAGACAGAGCATGTGTTATAGGACCTGGCTTCCGCAGTTATAGTAGATACATCTGGTTTTAGAAGATAGTTATGTATGCACACGTAAGTGCATGCAGAACATGGTGAAGGCAGGACTTAATATGTTTCATCTGTCGGGATCGGGATAGGTCTGCCAAACTAGATACAGAGACAATAATCTGGCTCAACAGAAAAACAGATTCAGCATAATGTATTCTTATTTTGAGTCTCAGGATTCATATCAGACTACAAAGGTTTGTTATCTCTCTCAGACACATCTTACTCTATATTTCTGTATTTCTCCCTCTGTGGTAGTTTTATGGTTCAATGAGCCATAAAATGAGCCTACTGGAGCATTCTAGACCATAATCTAGATTCTCTTCTGGTGTAAAATGGCAGGTTTCCATTAGAGGCAACGGAGATACTTCATTTTATACTAGGTGAGGAACATAGTATACTTTTAAATGAAGTCTTTTTTACTAGGTAGGTTGGAGAAATACATTGACATTTTAAGTACAAGTTGGTTAAAACATGAAACAGCTAGGACACAGATTCTGCCCATATAAAATCCTCATTAGCTAGCCAGACTAGCCACCTCCCCTTCAAAAGTCATTTTTTATGGTCTGCTGGGTTCTCTTCTGATATTAGAATCAAAGGAAAAAGATGCTTGGAGGTTTTCATAATATATAAAAATTTCCTAACTAATCATGTACTGTTTGTTTAAGAGCATTCTCCTCATAAAGATAAAAAATTAGGTTGGAAATTATGACTGCCATGAAATCAAGATGCACAATTATTGGAAAACACACCTGACACTTCCCTGCATCTCTGTCTTTGGAAGCAGTAAAAACCAAATAAGAAGTGAATAAGAAGTCTCACAGTTGCTTTTGGCCAGCTGAATTGCAAGACACATGACAGACACTCACTGCAAGAGCAAAAGCTTTTGCTTCCCCCAAGGTATAAATGTTTCATTTTGTATAAAGTCTTTAAATCAAGTGCTTCTAATCCATGTTGCATCAGTGTAAGTGAATACACAAAGTGCAAAGACACGAGTAAAATTTGAGAACCTTAAGCACTATTAATGTAAGAAAATTTAAATACCCCTCTGTCACGTCCACAGCTGCTGGGCCAGGTAGGTCTTATGTCACATCTTCTTGAAGTTTCAGTTAAGCAAGCTTCCCAAGTTCCACTTTCATCTCCCACTTCTTGTCCAAACTGATAGTTGTCTAAGAAAACAGGACACTGAGCATCCACATTGTCAAAGCCTATCTGCAAACTCAGACTTGTGTTGCGTCTTTCCACATTTGAATCAAACACATTTGTGGCTATACTTGGACTATTCCCTCCATAGGCTTCTCTATTTTGACTGTAGGGGTAGGGATCCACCAGTGAGGGGTTTATGCAGTCAGGGAGTAAAGAAGATCTGAAGCCAACCACTGGTGACACTGCGCCTTGTTGCCAGTGTGAGAGAGGGTTTCCAGGGTAAAGATCACCATGAGCAACTACAGGCTGTTCACAATACTGCTTGTCAAGCACGTTCGGACCAAAGATGTCTGAAGGGAAAAGAATTTCTCCATGATGATGTGAATGTGATGAACCATAAAAAAAAAATTCATTGCTGACTTCATCAACTATTCGATCAAATCCTAGATGGATCTCTCCAGCAGAACCAGAATGGTACATTGGGTAAGATGCTTGGTGCCCAGCGTGTCCTTCAAAAAATTCCTTGTGTGAGAAAGGCACCCTCCCAAAGTACGCCATCATTGATTCTTCTCTTTGGTCTTATTAATCCTCAGGGAAATCTTACAACAGTTCCAAGGTCAAGAGAGTAATGTTCAGAACTGGAGCTACGCACACACTGAAATGAAGCACATAACAAAAGTTAACCACCTAAATATCTATTATAATGAAAGCAGTACACTTCTTCAGTCTTTTTTGGCTTTAGAGCTTTCTACACATGGTGGAAATATTTTCTTTATCAGAAGGTTTAATATTCTGTTGCCTGATCCTCATTTCCAGACTTTAAAAATAATAATAATAACAATAATAATAATAGTTATTGTAGTTATCCTGGACTCCTAAAAAGCTGCAACAGGATTCCTGAAACAATTGATCTAAATGCTAAGATACTAATTCTGACAAACATTAAAGAAAATCTCCATATTATTTCCATTACTTGACACTTGTATAGCACACAATGCAGGAATCTAAAACAAGCAGGTAGGAAAGCTTTGTATTGATGGTTTCTTTAATGGCAGTTTCATTCACATCTTTCTCTTTTTTGCACTGCAAATTTCTTCATATTCTACTACTTTTTATCCTACTGCAATCAGGCAAAGAAAGTTAAGTCAAAAAACATAGAAGACACAGATCTCCAATTAACATTCAAAACACTACAACCCAAAAGCTTGGATATGGCATATATAAAGGAAAACAAATATAAATAAATAAATTTCAGACTTTTTTGTTTCTTTGTTTTTCAAAACAGATGTATCTTCAAAGCCTGAGGTTGCATCTTTTTTAGTAAATTAACAGGCAAAGGCATGAGCTTCTGCAGAAGCTCAGCATCATTCACGCTGTTGCTCACAAACTTCCTGATATGACTTTGGCATGTGCCAAGCAATAGTTCTATGGTTCAGATGGGCAGCATGTGATGGAGACTGCTGTCAGCAGGCATAAGGATATCTTATTTAGGAAGAGAGTTTAGCTCTAAAACAAAAATTTATTCTGGGCCACTTGTCCTCAAGGCGTTGGCCTGTTTCATTTACTGATACAGATGTAGCCTAAAAATACAAATGACACAGAATAGCAATACTACATGAAGTACACAGTTCTGCTGGATACTTATCACCTAAAAGAAACATCTGATTTAATAATTCAATTAAAAATATATACTCCCTGGGGGAGCGGGGGGAGCCATCGAGATAAAAAATGTGCTCAGAAATTGCTAAGGCTTAGATCCACAAATAGCTTTTCCAATATGTCCCCAAAATCTATACTGTATTACTTTAGATAATACTGCCTTGCAATGAAAATCTATATTGCAACAGAAGGTATTCATCACAACTTTATTTATTATTGTTTCATTTGAAGTCAAACTCTAGGTGACATAGACTACTGTCACCCACTGTGAGGAATGAGAAAAGAAACAAAAAATTAAATAGGTTGAAATGAAATCTCCAAGTTAGAGGCTGAACTATTCTTTCAAGCAGTCAACTTAGTGATTCCATGTGTTGTATGCTTTGGTTTGCTTTAACTGTGTTGAGTAACAAAAGCATTTATGAAGTCACACTAAGCCAGATAACCAAAACGTTGCATGCCAATTTGAATGGTGATCTAAGCATGAACTTCAATTACAGTCTCTGCAGCTTTCTCTAAGAGTGAATCCTGAGGTTCACTATGTTTTTAGATTAAGACGACACCCTTTTTTTTTTCCAGAAAAAATTAATAAGCATAATAATAAGACTTTTTTAAATGAATTTTTCAACATTTACATCTTCCTCTTTTTCTCATTACTACAGCAGGTAAGTAAACGAAAACAAGAAAGAAAATTATATATTCATTAAATCAAGAAAGAGAACATATTTTATTCTTTATTTTTTTGATCTTGAAAATTGGAATATTTCAGGGAAAAAAAAATAATAAAAGACTGCTATCTCCCTCCAGCTTCATTTTCCTTAATAAAGTTTGGCTGCCTGGAAGACAATAATTGAGGTACAGAAAACAAACAAACAAACAAAAAAAAAACCCAACAAAAAAAACCAAAAACAAAATAAAGAAAAAACCAACAACCTTTTATGACCTTTCAGCAGTTTTGAATTTTTTTTTTCTTTATATTTCAGACAAATTCAGTTTATAATGACACATAAATGTCTAACAGCTCATTCACCCCTAAGGCTTTCATGTACAGCATCCCGTATTTCTCCAGCAGACAAATATTCACACACACCCCCCACCTCCATCTATCTGTACATGAATGCTTATCTCCCGCACGCTCCATACTGTTCAGCAGAAGTATTGCCTTCCTAGTCATCTTCAAAAGTATACAATCTATCTATAGTGCCAAAGGCTGGTCTGTGCATTCTGCTTCCCTGTTCTCCTCAGGGGGCTGGGAAGGCCACGTAAGGAACCAGAAGTCTACACAGTGCAGTTGGATCCCTCTCCCAGCCCGGATCACAGCAGAGGGAGGGCCTGGCAGGGAGCAGGAGCTTGTACAGCACCGTTTGTAGCACTGCATCTCTCTTACATAAGCTTGCATTTAAAAGGAACCATTAAAACTGGAAAATAAGCATGCCATGTTGTAAATCTAGGTGGTTTAAGTCTTACCTGCTGGTTTGGTTTGTAAGATTCGGCTCCATATTTGGGCCAAATCCTGTTCCTTTTCAAAACAGCGTATGAACTTCAGGAAATTATTTGGCTTTTTGCCAGCAACTATTACTCCATTTGAACCACGCAAAGTACATTGATAACACTGAATTTTCAAAAATCACTTAGAAGGCAAAATTTATAATGCATTAAAAAAAGTAAAATTAAGTTTTAAGATTAATTTTCTCTGCCTTGCATGCAGTTTCTGAATTCACATTTTAGAGGGTTTGGGATTTTTTCCCCATGGCTATGAATCCTTCCTTTTCCTTTTAAATGACAGCTGTGTTTTCACATAATCCTATGGTTCTGGGACTGGGGGCTTTAAGGGAGAATCCCAATAAACACTGTAAAGCATTCACTACAAACCAAGAGATTTGACAGCATCATGCAATGCTCACAATGATGTAGTTGCCGTCCAAGCACACAAAAATACTTTCCTTACTTCAGCATGCACATGTGTTCTAGTACAAAAGCTTCGTGCACTGTGGGCTCCATTTTCCCTTTTTGCCAGAACCCAGGAGGAGATAACTGGACCACTTGCTAAGCCGTAAGAATATTTCTTGCAACTTCTTACCTGAAATACATAATTTGTTAGAAGAATATACAGTCTCCTATGTCTTCCTGTTCACAGACACATTTAGATGACCTATGTACTTTCAGTATGAAGGGGGTGTAACTTTCCATCAGAAGCATTCCTTCCTGTTTAACCGGTTTACTGTGGTAATGATTCTTTCCCCTGTCTTCCTTCAGGGAAATTTCAAACTGCAGTAACAATTAAAAGGTAACACCTTATCTGTCCTCTCTCTCAGTTTGGGAAATCAACCTTTTTTTTTTTCTTTCTTTTTTTTTTTTCTTTTTTTTTTTTTTGTCTTCTTTTTTTTTATGAGCAGGGTAGCAGATGATCTCATACTCTCAGTACAAGTACCAAACATGTTTAAAATAACAAAAGAACTTCTCTAACATAAAGACTTGCCTTTTAGAAAGGTTTCTTTACAAGAACAGGATTCAGACGTTTTACTGTAGACCACCTTCATGCAGCTTCCATCTTATCTGCACTAGTGGTGTGTGCTCCAAAAGGAGTGCCTAGCTCTGCTCACAGGAGAAGGGGATGGTACAAATCGTGCATGGCAGTGAGGTCCTCTGGCTTTGGATCCTCAGTATGCAGAGCTGTGAGTGTAATGGGGGAAGAACCTCCCTCATGCTGGGATATTTCCCAAAAACCGATGAAGCCTTGACCCTCTGAAAAGGACCTGCTGAAGAGCTGGAGTAAATACAGCACCGGTCACAAACATCTTCCCATACCTCAGGGGCCCCAGGACCCTCCATAAAAGGGAGCAGTAGAGGCTGCTTCAGGCACAACACAGAAGAAGTTCCCTCAGGGACCATCTGCCTTCACGCTTCATACCATTCCTTAAAAAGGTATAAATTGCCTGGCTGAAGTGCCATTCAGAATTCACACAGAATCCCAAACCTAGTCTACTCTGAGGCTCTTACAGGCAGGAAATCATCCTCAAAAATAGTGAGGGAGTCAGTACCAATGAAACAATATTTCAGTTATAAAAAGCCATACAGTAAGACTGAACAGATTAGGATAAAGCATTTAAAGTTAATAACTAATCTCAGATATTTTACATCTGATAAAGTGAATGAAGTAATAATTTGATAAAGCATTACAGGCAAACTTCTGCTCTTCAAACTATAGCAAAAACCTGTCAGTGCTGTCATTGTGATTTCAGAGTTAGCCAAGGTCAAAACTTTTCAGCTGGTGAAGGGAGATACATGTTTTCTCGTATATTCTCCAACCCTTAAAATGTCAGCTTGCTCCACAAACTATTTGGTGGCACTTGTACCGTACTGTAGTCATTGCCAGTGATTACTGTGAAGCGATCCTGAGAGAGAGGAACACAGCAATTTTAGGAGCTGCCGTTTCAGAGTTTATGGCAGTGTGATGTTGCTTCATCCCGCAGTGATTGGACACGGTAGAAGGAGGAGGACTGAGAAAACAGAGGAAATACACATGGGAAGAGCTTGTATTCCCAAACACAGAAGGCTATATGCGTCATATGGACTGAGCTGGGATACGTCCCCCTCTCTCCCCACAATGATTTCCAGGACAAGGTTGTGAAGGTTTTACTGGGGAAACTGAACATTTTCGGGATTTTATTAAGCTTTTAAGGTGGCATCTTTTTTTTTCTGTTTTCTCTTTCCCATCGATGTAGTAGGCAGGGAACTGCTGAATCACTTTCTACATTAATTCCTCCTGGAACGCCCAAGCATTGCCTCCTCCTTTTTTTGCTGGCATGTGGGACAAAATCTCTAGAGACAAAGAAAACTGGATACTCCCTGGGATGCCTCCTCTCTCTCTGTTAGATACTCTCGCTGCTCCACCACCCGGCAGGAGCCTACATCTCACCCAGCCGAAAGGAGAATCATGCATTTGGTTTAGCCACGTGTGAGCGTGCTCGCACCAGCCAGGTCTGATAAAAAAGCTGCGGGTAAAGAGCTGGCAAAATAGTCGCTCGAACACACCCCAAGATGAAATACAGCATCTTCAGCAGGCTTTTGCTCTCAGCGTTGCTCCACACACAGTTTGGAGCTTTCCCAGATCACACCCTTGCATCTGAAGCCTTGAGGCTTTGAGCAATAACAGGCTTGCAAAGGGAATGCAGCGAAGTGTTTCAGCAATCCGGGGAGCCAGAAAACGGGCTAAACAGAAAGCCAGTGGGGACAGTGCTCATTTCATAACAGATCCAGGCATCTGTGTTCCTATTCTCCAGTGCCACCTACTGTCATTTCCCCAAAACTCTGACACAAGGAGCAGAGATCGCTGTGTCAAGCACAGTGGCAACTCAGTTTTAGGTCTGGCTGCAGGGAGTGTCATCATATCTATTATCACCACTGAAAAATCTGGCCCCTGTCAGAAGGTTGCTCTTTACAGGAAAGATTCATGATTGCTGGCACCCTGCTTGAAGGTGGCGTGATGCTACTTCTCTTAGATCATTGCTCCTAAGTACTGCTGCACCAAGGCAATGACAAGGTGTTAGCAAAACTACGTAGGTACAACAGGGTTTTCCCACATGCTGGTGGAAACACATGTCAAGATTTTATTATGTTTAAGCAGCAGACAAACAAGAATTCTGGGTAAAAAAAAAAAAAAAAAAAGTTAAGATCTGCTTTTTTGTATGAAGGCCCTTCTTTATTTCTCACTTTACAAGCTTCATCAAACAGGGATTGTGCCTTCTTACCTGTTTAGTAAAACCCAGCAGAGTAGATGCTGCTGGACAAAGAAAATTAAAGTTGCAACAAATACAATACAGTGGTTGCATCATTGTCAAATGATTCATCAGTAAAGCAGACATTTTCCATAAAGGGCAAGAAGGACTACTCTGTTCTGAGAACACTCCTCACCCTCTATTTACTCACAGAACAAGTCAGGGAAAGGACAGAGAGGGAAGAGGGATAGGGAAGTAAACTTTTACTTTTCCAAGAAAAATGTATAGAAAACATTTTGTTTCACACAGAAAACATTTTCAGGGGCTCTACTGACACTTGCATATATTAGACAAAGTTACTAAGTTACCAACACCCTCCTGGGGTTTAAAATATGTTATGAAAGATCAGCATTCACAGACTGCAAAGCTAGCCATGACTAAATGTAGACCGCGGGTTTTAATCTCTCCTTTTATTTGAACATCTTTTGTACTTTGATCCTCTGAAAGGAACGGCACACTTTAGCAGAGTTGTTTCAGTCAGAAACAATTACTTCAGCTTTAAAAAATCAAATTGCTGAGAAAATTAAGTGCTGAAATGGAGAACAGTCTTATTACAACCACCTTATAACACAGAGTTAAAATAAAACAGAGGCAGATTTTTATGTGTATATATACATTTAAAGACACTCTCATATATATATGTTTATATATAAATTACATAAACATACATGTATATACATACATATGCAAACATATGTATTATGTGTATATTTATATGTACATACAGATTTCTTTATAAAAGCCTAATATATGTGTATACATACATAAAAATGCCTAACAGACACTAAATGACCCAAGGAAAGAGCCTAAATGCTTCAGAAAAGAAATCAAGCTACAAGTTTAAGCTAAGAGAGTCAAACATCCCAAAGCTGAGCAGTGCTTAAAGCCAAAGCACTTGTTCATAAGGCTTTAATAAATTTCACTTTGTGCTGTTTTCTTCCGTTTCTCTTACCTTCTGTGATTTTTTCCATTGTTTTCTTATGCTATTCTTTTCATTTCCCCAGTCCAGTGTGCCTGCTCAATGGCTTTCTGTGAAATTCAGCTTTGTCATTCCAGTGTATTCAATAGGGTTTGTTTACCTTCCAGAAATCGTTCATACCATAGACTGTACAAATATAAAAACACAGTCTTGTGATACCAGCACATTGTTAAGACAAGCTCCCTAGCAACTACAGCAGGCTTTTTCCTATGGAAAACTTAGTGAGCTGGCTCATCATCATTCCTAAGACCCCCTCCAGTTGCAGCTCATGGTGCATGGGGTCTCCAATGTTGCTAGAGCTGGGAGGACCTAAAGCACAGAGCTTGACCACTCTGGCAGACCTGAGCCAGGGTGCCAGAGCCAAGGTGACTTTGTTGTATTAGCTTGGCCGTGCTGCCTCAGAGAGCTGTTAATATTATGATTACCTTGAAAAGGATCTGACTTCAGTATGGTTTTAAATTCAGCTCCTAAGCGACCCGCATAAGAGGGAAAGGGAAATGGTAATAAAGACCCACTTGCACTCATTGCTGGGTTTTGCTGTGAGTGAATCTTTGGTTCACATGACATGTCAGGCTTGTTCAGTATTCAGATGAACTAGTAGGATTGAGTCCTTTTCTCTTATTGATGCCACAGGTACCTTCATTGAGATCAGTGAATTTATAAAACCTTACACTATATTTATACTATAAACCAGTACATATGACATTATAAGCTAGTATATACTGTAAACATAGTGTAATATCTGAATCAGCTCTACTGTCTTTATCAAAGAAAATAAATTAACAATTCTTTAAGCATAAAAATACAGGCATCTAAAACCAAAACAATAGCTTACTTACACAGTATCAAGCTTGTCTCAATTTGCCTTTCCACAAGGATGCTTTGCTTACATTTGCAGTAGTGCACCTATTGCAGCAGTACAACATCTTAAATAATACAATTTTTTCTGAATTTTCCCTGAAATTCTTGAACATGGGTAGCTTCTTATATCTTTCTTCCAACTTTAATTTTACTGTCATAATTGCTCACAGTATGACGGAAACGCTTGCTTAAAAAAACACAAAACAACAAACAAACAAAAAACCAAAACCCATCACCATATGGCTTTTACAAAAAAAAAAAAAGTTTGTGGGTGTATATATAATTTTTAAACCGACTGAACAGCATTCCTTATATGCAATACAGGATATAAAGCATCTGTTTAGATAGCTAATTTGCCTGCATACTTAGGTTGCCTGTGCATGCCAGCAAAGCATTCATTACTGTTTTCATTAAAACTTTACCTGCAGCATGAAAGTGAACAATAATTTGCTTGAGTTTTCACATAAATAATACAAAGGTACTGCTTACCTCCAATAAAACTTATTTCTGCAAACTGCTATGTGGAAATTAAGCTCACAGCAGCCCTCCACCACAATTGAACTGGCCCATGAATGGGATACTTGCAGCACTGAGAATCCAGCTCCATCGATCACCCCGAAGTGCCTTCCCCATCAATGGTATCTGCACAGATTATTCTCACAATAGCAACTGCTCTCTGTTGTGTCAGGTCCTGCGCTACCCTGCCCATGGTTTTGCTAATAATGTTTTTGTATTTATGGACCAAGAGAGCAACAGGGAAGACTCTGTTCACTGGACCTGTAGAATTAAAGAGGTGAGGTGCATCCACTGAGGCTGAGCAAGATGCTCACACTGCAGCATTTCTGTAGTTATAAATGTACAACCTACTCAATGATTCCAAAGGTACTCATTCCATTGCAGCAGCCATGACCTAGATTTGTGTTCTGACTTTTGGGCAGCTGAGCCAACCCTTACTGCTTTGACAACCCTCTGACCTTCCTACCTTGCTCTGTCTTCCTTTCAAGTGCAGAAATAAATAGATGCCAAGAAAAGAGTTAGCAGCACAGTGCTTCACATTGGAGGGGAGCTGCTACACACATACGACTTGGTGTGGAGTGGGGGCAGGTGGGAGGCTGGGGAGAAGACTGCAATGCACCAGGCAGGGAGGGCAAGAGAAAATTGTTCTGAAGCAGGTATACCTCAGGGGAAGATGAAGAAGGGGTTAGTATCCATGCACAACGGTCTCTGCAGGTGCCTGGTATCTTCCAGGGACAGATTCCCAGCTCACAATGAGATCAGATCATCTGGCAAGCACTGGGTTAGGAAAGAAAGAGAGAAAAGCAAGAAAGCGCTCTACTTATCCTCCCCCCCACCCCCACCCCCATCCAACAGCCCATGAAAAACCCTCATTCAAAAAGTTCACTTGTCTCTACATAGACAGTAATTTCATGGTACTTTAGGGTGGGGGTTGGGGGAGTTAACTACCATAGGAGAAACAAATAATAGCATCCACCACCATGGCCTACAAGATGGCCAAACCCACCATGCACTGATGACATGAATGCAGATAGGGAAAGTCACGTTTTTCACCACAGTTGCTGGGGGAAGTGACAACCAAGAAGCTCTGGAGTCAGGTACATTCCTTACTTTCCGCTGTGATGTCTTGTCACCCTTGTCTCACCAACCTATGGCTAGCTCACTTCACTCCCCTTTGAGGTTCATGCAAAATAAGAAATCTCAGTTCAGAAGAAGTTTTAGACTGAGGGTGGCAACCCTGTTACAAAGAGTTACATCACAAGCAGCACAACCATCTTCCTTCTCCCCCAAGGAAGGGCTGAACTTGACAGACCCATCTGATCCCAAGCATGGGAACACCAGACTGCTCCTTCCAGTTCGGGCAGTGCCAGTGTGGGCGCTGTCCTGACGCAAAGCTCTGAGCCTGGACACCTGACAGCAAACCTGCGGCATTCAGGTCAAACCTGAGCCTGGGGTATGCCTAATAGCAAACAAATACAGAGCTCACTGTCATTTAGGTTTTCATTAAGGGTTGGTTGTTTTTTGGAGGAGGAGGGGACAGGAGTTTCAGCATGTAAATCAGTGCAATTTAACCCCATAGGTTGAGAGAAAAAAAAAAGAAAAAGAAAAAAGAAAGAAAAAAGGAAAACCAAAGAAATCTGAAAACACCTGATGTTCAGGTGCTGAGGTGTCATCTGCTCAGAAGCCTGTACTGCAGGCCTCCAGGACAGGGTCTAAAATAAGACATCATGTTGCACCACAGTACCATGCTCTTCCTTTGAGGCTTAGTGTCAGAGCAGGTTACAATTGATGGCTACATAAAAAGCTCTATTCTGGAATTTGAAAATATAATCATGTTTTATCTTGATTTTGAAAGAAACCTTATTCAAAGAACTCCTTGAACATCTGCACTTACTTCTGGCTGCCTCAGTTAACTGTGTCATGCCTACATTACAGCGGCAAGTCCAGAAAATATCCAGACATTCTAGACTGAGGCTGGAGCCCACTCATAATACATTGTTCAGGTCTGCTGCAGACTAGGAATAGCTATCTCATTCTTTGCTTGGTTGATCTAATTTTATATCCTTGATTCAAATGGAGTCGTGCAAACCTCATGTTTGCTATCAGGCTATGAAGAAGCCTATTGTAACTAGGATATGGTTTTCTTAGATGTAAATGCACATGCAAAATAGAAAGAGCTTTGATATTGAGATTTTTTTTCCCCTGAGGTTCAAGTATTTCATCATTTTAATAATATTCCGTTTTCCTCTTGCACTCATTTTTTAAACATCTTTTGTATTAGCTCCGAGTACTATAATTCCTTCAAAATTCCTCTGGAGGGCACTATTACCATAACTATACAATTAACCACAGATGGATGTAATAGAGATAAACACTAAACAGCCTTGTTGGCAGGAGGCAGAGTGTCTTTTAACCAAGACGGGTTCTTTACTGCTGCCTGGGCTTTTACTCTGCATTAGAGAATACGGGAAATCTTAGTTACAAAGAGAAAAGAAAATTTAGAAATCATTATTGTAGACATTTGTCCTGCAAAAAGGTGGTGTGTGTGGTGGGGTTTTTTCCCCTGGTCATTATCTTTGGTAGCAAGTACTAGACTTTGGTTTATCCTTCAAAGGCTTTGCAAAAGTGAGATTCCCAAGGCACAGCACGATTTGTGACAGTTTGGGTTGGGAAGGGATGGAGGAACTGATTACCTTGCAGACTCTTCCTGTCCTCTGTGGCCACTTGTGCACCCTTGAGGCTGAACTGGCTGCTGTGAGACCTGCACTCCACTCTCCTCCCACTCACCAGAGCTGCTCTGTTCCACAGCGCAGAGCAAGGTCACCTGTCCCCCCAGGATTTAGAAAAGCCTGCCCAACATACAGAGGGAAGGATACTATTTTGGAGTTAGGAAAGAGATCACGACATACCAGAGCTTCTTAGTAGCTGCGTCGTTTTTTAGAACTGAGAAGAAAATCAGAAGTGAGCCTTACAGTTCATAGGAAAACTTTTCTGAAAACAGGATAAACTCTTGGAAGCTTGGAAAGGTCAGCTTTAAAGTAAATGTGTATGCCTAACCCCGTCGCCCTCTTGTGATCATACAGGGTATTGCAAGATCATTTTACCTGAGTGCTCTGAAATTTTTTAGGGTAAACCAGTGGTGAACAGCAATTCACAGGGTTTAGGGTTTGAGTTGATTTTGTTGGTTTTCTTCTCCCTGCATCTTCTGAAAAACATCATAATTATGTACGAAAATTATTTTCTTTACTTCGATTTTACTACTTCCTCTTGGGTTGTTTTTTTTTTTTTCCTTTTACGACTTGCACATGTAGTTTTTCATCTGTTTTTCAATTAGACAAGAAATTACTTGAGTAGGTGCAATACTTGTGTGATTTTTTTTATAGAAATGTTATAATAGTGATGAGGGTCTTGGGATACCATATTGTATAGAAGAAAAATATATTAATATAATGTGGTTTTAATTAGGCCATCAAGCAAGGAAAATAAGAGGGAAGGATATATTTCAGTTCCCGAGAAAGAATCAGCACATACAACTAGAATAAAAACTTGCAGAGTAAAAATAAATCAAGGTTTTGAATTAACTTCTTGTGAACCTGTTTGGATCTGCATTGATATATTCATTAGTAAAAATTATTCTTGCTCTTTTTCATTAATCCCTTACCCATTTCAACCTGAATTCTTTGTTACTAATTATCACCTAATTCAAAGACTGTCCCCATACATCCGTTTTATTTCAGGATCTTTCTTTCTTCCTGACATCTGCATCGCCACACTGAACACTGAACTCTCACAGCTTCTCCTCCTAATTGCTAGCCTTCAATAGCAATTGAAGCATTTTGTTTCAGATTAAAAGACTTTGTAAAAAAATAAAAATGAATGACATGAACTTTTCAAATAGATGTAAGAGGGAGAAAAAAAAAAAAAGATAGGTCAGATTTTGGGTATACCAACCTTGACATCGTCCTTTTAAAGTACTCCCCAGGCAGCTTTAAATTTTGCAACCAGCACTCAAGCAGCCGCTCACCCTAGGGCCCAGTCAGCTTGGCAGAATGACAGAGGTCAGCATTTCACACGAATGAACAATTTCTCCAATATATAAGGCAGCCATTCAGCTCTGTTTCTCGTTTTTCACCTGTCCTTTAAAGTTTAAACTGAGGCTATCATAGGTACTGTGCCCAATGCAATGGAAATCCCTCTTTCTATTAACCCTTTGAACCCTTATGATGAGAAGAGATACCCTTACAATTTTGAACTGAGACACTGAAGCCACAGAAGGGCTCCTCTTCCCTCCCTCCCCACACTAGCTTTTTTTCTTATGTAGTTTCCCTCACAAACAAATCCCCTTTACCTCTCTAATTCAATCACTGAGTAGGAAAAAATCTTGCTGTTCTTGCAAAGCATTCAAAGTGTGTGCACGTGGTGGGGCCAAGTGGAAGCAGTACTTTGATCAGATTCACTTTTGGGATTTTTTTTTTTTCCCTGCTTTGAATGTGCCTGGCACTTACATGCAAAGTATTTTTAGGTAGGGGAGAGAACCTCCATACAGTGATGTGGTTCTGGAAACCAACATGCAGAACTTGCAGTGAGGCCAAATAAAACTGACTATGGTAAATCAAAGCCTTTTTAGTGAGTCCTAGTCAAGGCACTATGGAATACACACAAATTTTAGTAAACTCAAAGGAGTTAATTCATCATGAATTAACAAGCTATAATCAAAGACAACTCTTCAGTCCTAAGAAACAAAATGCACCCATCTTACTTATTAGTTGAATGGTCTGAACAGGCATGGAAACTCAGTTATCCACCTGAATTCCCTGGACATTTCTCAGAATGCACCTGTGTGACATTGGTTCAAGCTCACTGTTGAAGCAAATTGGGAAGGAAAAAGGAAATCGAAGGCTGGATAAGGAAACTTGCATTGGCTTTGCTGTGCTGTTACACAGCCAGCCAACTTCCGTGGTCCCAACATTCAAAATTCAGATCAGATTTCTCTGAGGGAGGCTGGGGTTCTGCTTTAAACTGGTGTGTGATTTTTATGAAAAAAAAAAGTCATTCAGAAGCGAGTCTCTGAGCAGCTATTAAACATAAAGTAACTATTTAGCAAGATTCAATTAAGACAGATGAGATAGATTAACAAGAGTAAGAAAATAGTAAAACCGAAGTGTAGAATTTACTAACTACTTTATAGCACGTATGTTGGCCATAAGATAATTTTGTGGGCCCTGGAGCCACATGCTTACGTGTGCCATCCCAAATTTCTGCACATAAGAGCACCCAGGGGACTATTAATACAGTAGAAAGAATTGTGACCATGAAACAAACCCATGCTGTCTCAGCTCCAAATTCTTGTAAGAGCCATTACAGTCACTGCTTTTGTACTCCAAAAAAAAAAAGCTCTAAGCAGAGAAAATGATGGAAAGACCATGACATCTGAATTTATGACAAGAAAGAGTTAAAAAATTCTGAGCTTCTGACTATCCAAGTTGTCCCAACCTCAGTGTTGTTTAGAAGATCAGGTAACTGAAATGTTAAGATATGCAGTGTTAACCATAAAGCCTGCACTTACATTGCACAAAGCACCACTCTGCCTTTTCCAGTCAGAAGACTGCAACCAAGTAGACTGCAGCCAAGTACCAGATACACATTTATTTAGACATATATACCAAAGGAAGAAACAGCGACTCACAGATGGCACCCCTTTTAGCTAACAAGAGAGACCCTTAAGCCATCCAGATGCTGATAAGCCCACAAAGGTATCAGACAGTGAAGAAAACTGTCTTCCATTAAGTTGTTGGTTTTTTATTCAAGCATTTCTGTTTTCTTTTTTATTGTTTTTTACCTCGCATCCAAACCTATAAACTCCAATGAACTGCTGAGGTTCAGTTATCTTTCTCAATTCTATATTGTTGAACCCTTTTGTTGCACCACTGAAATATTTGGACAAGGCGAGGGATACCGTCTTGCAGCTAGGCACAGCTTGTTGAAAGAGAACTAGAATACTCAAAAGAAGGACCCCTTAGAGAAACACTATATTTTGGTTTGCTTTTTTCTTTCTTTGAGTGATATATTTCAGAAAGTTTGCAAAAAGAGTAGGGGTTTCAGGGCCCCCTTGTTCCTCCACTTGCCAGAAGGCAAAACCTTATGAACCATCCACATCTCTGAGGGCTGAATTTCAGCTAGAATCTCCTGGAGCCTGGCCTGAAGGGGATGCTGCTTCAGTGAATTCAATTTTCCAGGGTATTAAGAAATAAGAAAGTAAAATAGATGGCAGGCACTGAGGATGGAATTCTAGCTCCACTGGAGGTTAATGGGGCTTTCTGCCACTGACTTCAGGTAGGCCAAGATTTCACCCTTGCTTCAGGGAGCAGAGCAGAAAATGTTATACAAGATTTAAACATTTATCATGTAAGGCTGACTTTGGTAGTAAAATGTGAATAATGATACTGACTTTGCTTGTGAAACTCTTCAAAAAGTATGAAAGGAAAGTACTACATAAGAGAGTGGTACTGGGGATATTCTACTGCAAGACTGAAAGAAATCAAGACTATTTCCACAAATTGCTCTTTTAAGGATATTAAGTCTTTGAAGGGGCTAGCCCTAAAGCTACATGCTCTATTCAAATCTATTAAATCTGCTTTGGAGAGGGAAAATGAGCCTCCTGAACAAACCTACAGATTTTTGTATTCCTTTCAAGGTAAAAGGCACTTGAGTGATACAAAACAGCCCTAACTCTCACTAGTCCCAGCTTGTCACATCCTAAACACGGGTTTTTCTCAGCAGAGGAACAGCACCACAGCCAAAGAAAAACAGTTTCATATAATGTAATGGGGCAGCCTTAACACTAAGACCTTCCACAGCTGAATAGACAAAAAGCCACTGGGGCTGGAGACTAAAGATCTCAGCAGTCTTTGCTCTGCCACGGTCAGGGCTCCTGTGAGATTTGTTGTAAATCCATTTCCATCTCTGGTCTTCCTGTTGGCTCACCTCCTTCTCTCCTTACAGCTGGGGAAGAATTTAATAAACGTTTGGCTCTCAAAATCTCTGAAAACTTGTCTCTAGATCTAACTTAGATACTTGATTTTGTATCTAAGGGCATACTTCTCGTGTTTCTTGTCTCTGTTTCAGGGATGTGTTTTACGAGAGTCATATATATTGGTGCTTTCAAACTTCACTGTAGATTTTAGGGTGCTAATGTATCACAAGCAAGAAAATATCTAAAACTGATGTAGCTTGAGGTCAATCACAAATTTATGGGAAGCACATTTGGTCATTTGGTAGGGAATTATCAACTGCTGAAACTCATTCTGACAACTAGAAAACCACTTTTGATGTACAGGAGGGTTTTGATCCTCTGTCTTATCCTCAGAGAGGAAAAGGAGGAGAAATGTAGAAGAAATCTGACTTTAATTCCAACTCACTTATAATTTCTTTGGTCTGAATATTTTGCCTTGATCTCAGTAGTTTGAAAACATATTAAGATATAGGCTGTCTTACTACCAGCTGTAAGGAAGAAAGGAAATTAAGAAAAAAAACCAGGGCAATAAAGAAAGCAGGCAAAGCTGTGTGGGAATGGATCAAAAAATCAGGAGCAAAGGAAAGAACAGCAAATAAGGAGGGAAGCAAAAGAGATAAAGTCATCAGAGAGGGCAATAGAGGATGGAAAAAGAAATAAGCAGAGGAAGGGAGGCATTATTTAAAGTAGAAGTGCCGTGGAGGCAAAAAAAAAAATTGAAAGGAGCATAGAGATGTCACAGAAATAGAAAACAAAGTTGTAGAGAGAAAGCTGATAAATTATGAAAATGGATACGAAGGAAAATAAGGAAAGCAAAGGAGCTGATGCACAGAAAGAGAATAGAAAAGACACCACCTCTGAGGATAGATTTAAGGTGGTGACTTGGGGCCTGCATTTAGTTGACCAATTTCCCAGGGAATTAAACCCCTCCAAAATAACTAACACCTCCCCAACTCCATAGACTACCATAGTTTTTGGATAGCATCATTACAAGCTGCCTTTCAATGCCTTTAGGCTTTCTCTGGGCTAGCTGGATTTCTCACTTCTGTCTTTTTGCTCCAACATTTTTGCTAATCTTATTTTACCTCCCTAGCTGCTTCCTGCACTTATTCCCTTTACACAATTTTTTTGCTTGCTATTTTTCACCTTGATTTAAAAGGACAACCATAATGAGTGCTTGTTTCTAACCAAAAGTGACTGAAAGTATGACAGGGTATCAATAAGAACTATAGAACAATTGTAAGGAAAGGAAAATACATCTAGAAGAAACAAGAAGCCAGGAAGTCAGTGCAATTCAGTATTTTGTCTTTCACCCTGCCAACTCTGGGTAAACATCCTCATCCACATGTTAAGTATTACAAGTTTCTCATGGAGAAAAATGTCAAAAATTTAACACTGTTAAGTGTGTAAATGAACAGCCCTAGTAACTTCAAACAAAACTAACTTTGAGAGGTTAAGCTTTTTACTTTTTGCTGTTTTTTAAATAACTGTTTCAGTAATGCTGCCCCAACTATGTTCTTTTTGCCCCTCAAGTCCATTAGCAATCAGAAAACGCTCCCAACTCCACTACCAGGTCTACAAAACTGGTTCCCATTTCAGTATTAAAATGTTAAAATGCTTGGCCAGAATGTAGCAGTCTTACAGCCATGACTGCAATGCTTTTGAAAGTGGATTCAATTTTACTGTTCCAAACCGATTTAATCTCAACTCCAGCATTTCATAATATTATTTTAAAAAAAATAAAAATTGAAGTTCAACAAGCTGCTTTGACAAAGCAGACCCTTAGCGAGAACTCTTCCCACTCCATTCTTTGCTGTGAAGAAAGGAAAGAAAACCAGATTTGCAGCACTAATGAAGCACTTCAAGAATTAATGATATACACGTAAATGTGATGGTGTTAAATGTTATTCATTACACCTCCTGTTTAGCAACCATCTTGCTGAAAAGAGGGACAAGACCATGACACTTGCAGTTCAGGATTTTAAGCTAAGCAATGCTATACCAATTGGTGCACTGTGCTAATGTAACTTCAACTATCACATTGTATTTAGTATATAATAAGGCAGATTTAAGGGGCAGGAAGTTAACTAATTAAGACTTTTTGTCCTTGTATAGAACTCTGATTGGGGTGGCTCATGCTGGGACTCCACACAACATGGCTGATGCTCCCTGTTTCAGTGACATCTGTTATACATTAGTACAGCTAAAATTGATGCCTTCTTATGTGAAAGCAGCTTTATAAATAGGGTAAAGCCTGCTTCACTCACTAGGCACAGTTCTGGAAGTGCAGGAAGACAGCTTGGGTTTGAACATAGGTGAACTTGCACCATTCTCATAAGGAACATCCCTGGATGGAAGTAACTACGGATTTTTCAACCCAATCACTGTTCTATTTAAGCTCTTAACCCTTTAAAACCAAAATCTTCTGTGACAGTATAGAACTAGCTAGAGTACTTTTTCTACCAGAAAAGTTTCTAAACTCTGTGATGGGTTTCCTAGTCAAAACCAGAGAAAGCACCCCAAGTGATGGTTGTGCTGAGCCAGAATGGGAACCAGCAATGCAGTATCTTATTCTAGAGGACTTTAAAATGCAATTAAGACAAAACAACAACAACAACCAAACAAAAACCCACAAAGGATTTCAACTTAGCATAGAAACATAGTTTGGAACATTTTCACATGAAGTAAGAATTTTCTGGAAAGAAAGCCAGAAAATGGTTGCAGTCCTGATCACTGAACTGAGGGTTAAACAGGAAAAAACTCAGGCAAGTGAAAAATTACAAGCATGATCCGTAAAATATTCTGACAGCCGGACACAAAGTAAACCTCACTACTCAAAGCCCAAGAAGAGAATCCAGCTGTGGAACTAAAGCTGCTCAAACTGCCTGAGAAGGATAATTCAGTGACTGTTTTCCACGCCCCGCCCCCCCCCCCCCAAAAAAAAAAAAAAAAAAAAAAAAAAGCAGCATGAAACAGCCACTCATTCTCATTTCTGCTTGTGCTGCTCAAGTTGTCCAGCTGACCCACATGTGGTCTCTGAGCTAAGGCTTCTTAAAATGTAAGCTTAAAAAATGTTATGTTTTCTACTTATAACATAGCAGCGAACTATCAAAGCAATGGACAAAGGGAACCACTGAGCATGAAAACCAGTCATTGCTAAAACTTCGCTCAACTTAGAGCAGAGGAGTGAGGCCTTAAATGCCAGGAGTTACAGATTTTAAATTCAAGCAAACAAGATTGCTCATAAGCCTTTAATAATTACCTCACTTTTATTGTCTATGGTTTCCACATAAAATTAAAAGGAGTATCTCTTCAGTATAGACTGTGTAAATCTAACCTATGGTAAACTGCTGTCAGTGGTTATCAGTAGAAACAAATGCCATCTAAGCAGCTGAGCACCAGAAAATATAGCCCACTCTCTGTCAGGTTCACCCAACCTTAAACAAATTTCTGCTTGTATGTCCACATACGAGTAATTTCAAAGTTACCAGTTTCCAAGTTTGGATAACCATGAAAACTACAAACCAAGACATGCCCTGTAAAGTGAAAGCTATTGCTTTAGCGCAATACTTTTGTGCCCATAAGTCTTACTAATCTGTAATGCTAAGTGTGTTTACATGTATTTAAACTGCATGTCAGTTAGATCTGGCATAGGTTTTTAAACTCCTGGCAAAAAGAACCCATTAGGAACCCATTATACTCTTATTAACAGTGTTTTAAGCTTTTGTAAGACTTAATTCTTATGAGAGATGTAAGAGGAAGCAAAGTGGCCACAGCCCAGTACCGCAAACTGAAGCACATCCCAGAAACAGGCTTGCTGTGGTGGAAGTAATTATCAGTGCTTAAAAAACAAAAAGGGTGCAAGTTCAGCAAAGCACATCAGGGCATACCATCCCCGCAGTGAACACTAAGGTAAACAGCTTGGACACTTTCCTAAAAGTATGCACATTACTCAGCTCTTCACTGAATAGGGATGAGCTTGTCCCCAATCCAGCAATCCATTACAGTGACAAAGTAGCTCTTAGTATGCCCAGTAACATGCATGACAGCAGCAAGTGTTGAGCTGCAGCCAAATTCTGTCTCTAAGTGAGATAAAATCGGATCAGGAGGCTAAGATAAGGATCAGTGCTCTGTGTACATCTATTCAGTCATCAGAGCACCTACTTAGGTACAGAAAAAATAAAGGGTATATGGAATAAGCAAAGGGGGGGGGGAAGGGAGAGGAGAAAAACCCTCCTCTGATATTTTTTATGTTTCAGAAATTTTGTGGGAACATAGAGTGGTTATTGTCAATAATACTGTTCTGAAGGCGCTGACTAGCATGGTAAGGAAGAAGCTGTGTTAAAGCCAAACTATTAACTGCCTTTCACTCAAGTCCCATGCTACAATAGAGTGCTCTCACAACAGCTGCAAGAGGCAAGCTTATAACTGTAAAGAAGACATTCTCAGTCACATATTGTACATATCCCTATTTTTGTTTAATGTAAATTCCTTAAGGCAGAGACTATTATTAATGCTAAATATATTAAAATTCAAATTGAATAGCAGAAAGGAAAATCAGCAACAAGTTAATTAAACTTGCAACCCACACTGCATTGGAAAATATTGGAAATACTCCTAAGGAAAATCTAGACTACAAAAGAACATAAATTGATCAACTTGGGGGGGGGGGGGGGGGCAGTGTTCAACTTGGAATAATACTATATCTTCAATTTATAAATATGAAATCATGTGCTTACTGAAAAAAAAAAAAAAAACACCACACCACTATTTGCAAGAGATTCGGCCTCTGTTTTTACCTCTGGCTAAAGAACTGAGCTCCTAGGAAGCATGCTGCGGGAGCTTCTCAGTCCGTTGCCTAAGGTGACTGAGATCCTGACTGGGTGTAAGCTAGCACAGGTCTTTGCCCTTTTTGTCTCAGTTAGCTCTTACCCTCCTGTTTGTTGTTCATTGACTCAGAAGTCTTGTCTCTATCTCCCATCTGAAGTATCAGGTATGAATGCATCCAAGGGAAACAAATGTCACCACATGAATAGACGGACTTCCACACCTTTAATGTAGGAATTAAGAGTCCTTTACACAAGTAGGAATAATCCAGAAAATCACATTTGTGAGAGATATACAGTCTGACAGATTATTACAAGTGATGAAGTTTTCGCCAGAACACATAACATAAGTGCTTCTTATAATAGTACCTTATTAAATCTTCTGTAAAGGATAAGTCACTATTACCAGGGGAACAGTCCTGATAAACTAAAAAGTCTGTCCTGTGGGTCTGGCTCAAAATACACCTCTAGACCTGGTTTTCGTAACTGGAATTTTTTAATGAAATTTGACCATATCGATGTGTCAGTTCAGTTTTGTATATGCTTCAGGCAGGTTTTGAAAACCTATTACTATCACCAGGATCCCCATACCTCCAGCTTCCATTAAGGAAATCAGTGCATATCTCATGTTACTGCTGACACTATTAAAAGCAACAGACAAGCACAGTGATGATCATAACATGAACACTCTCCTGCAAACAGTCAGCATGAAAGCTTTGAAGTTCAGTTAACAGAAATCTTCACAGTTGTGGTGCCTAGCTAATTAGTTGTGCCTAATTCATTATATAGAGATAGCAACTTTCTAAAAAATAACATAAATAACAGAGATTTTCATTTCTTTGTTAGTTTCAATACAGCTAGAAAGAGATTTCAGGGTTTTCACAGCTAGTGAGAGTATAAATTGGCATTGGCCTCAGAAGAAAAAAAAAACCTATATTTTAGGAAGATAGCAAGAAGATTCTTTGAAGTAAATTCCTTTTCATGCTAAATAATGAAAAGTTGATATAAAAATTATTTAAAATGTTTCTTACTTAACAGAACTGTCGCATTAATTAAAAAAAACAAAGAGTCAGGTTGGCAGGCCAAGAGCTGAAGTGCTTTCAACCCACTAAGGAGGCTTGGAATGGAAAATGTACCCTTACTGTTAGCCATATATCAATGTCCTTAGTATTGGCAATAAAACCCATCCCAGTGCTGAGAAGAACCTCTTTTTGGAGAGATGGTAGTTGTCTTTACTATCCTTTCAGTCATTGTCATCTCTTTACTGAGATGTCATTTCCAACACATTTCTAATTCAACCAGACCTCAACAAACCATATGAAAAGGACTAAGAATTGTCCTAGCACTTTACTAGGGATAAACAAACTCCTCCTGGCAACAGTGCTATATTACTTTTAGTGAAAAGCCAATCACATAAGGGTCAAGGGTTGAAATCCTAAAAACCACCCAAGAGTGGCCATTCAAGACTAGTACCCAACGGCACTGGACAGAGCCTCCAGAGATCAGGGCTCAGCTATTGGATCTACTCTGTGAACTTATGTCACTTTCTCTCTGCTTCAGTTCATTCATTTGCTTATTCCTAGAGATAGCTGGTAGTGTGAAAGTTTAAAATTAGAACAACATACATATTGGAGGGTGGGGAGAGAGAAGGGGAAGGGAGGACTTTTAAGGACTTGACTAGAAAATTTAGTCCAAGTTCATTAATAACTTGTAAATGATCAAACATGAGCCAAATGGCATTGGATAGGCTACCACTTTCCCCTGATAAAGAAACACTAGAGATTCTTGACTAGTAAGAAGTAATGATTTTTAAGAGATGAGCCTAAATACTACACCACATATTCACTATTGTCATTAACTATTTATAATGCAGAAGCACCCAAATGTCCATATTCTTTATTTTGTATGTGTATTAATATTATCCTTACTTTACATGTATTTACCACTCCTCCATTCCATACACCCAGAAAGTTTATCTCTAGAACCTCTTCCTGTCACTGATGTGTTCTTAGCCATTTATCACCTATAATTTTTTTGGTTCCTCTTCATTCTCTTCTGAGAAATCTGGCAGTGGTGCTTCTAGGTTTTTTCACTCCTCTGCCTCACTTCATTTCTTCATGCTGAACTGCATGTTCAGCAAATTGAAATATGTAATGCCAAAACCCCCTCATGTGATAATGAAAATTTAGGTTAAAGCACTCCTGGTTTTAATGAAAACATTGCATGAACAGTGAACTAGCTTCCATGTCCAGATATACACTGATATCTATATGAAAAGGGATGTATTAGAGGGTGTTTGGATAGCATTTTCATCAATGGAGCGCTAGGATTAAACACATTGAGCAGTTAGCATTATCTGCTTCTGCTTAGCTTTCACACGTTTTGGAAAAAGATCAGAAATTACAAACAGGCTTGCAGAGTCTTTAACAAAATATTACAATATAGAAGACTTTACTGGCAAGGGATAAGGTTGAGAGAAGGAGCTAACCATATTCCTCCAAGAAAATCTGTAAAGGAAGAGGTTTATAATTTCCTTTTAGATACCCACAAAGGTACATCAGGAAGAAGTTGAAAGTGAAATTTTGACAATTTAAAGATCAAAATCCAAGAACTCTTCTGTACTGGTGAGAAACTGTTTTTCTCTTAAGATGCAGACTGTATTTCCCCAGATGAATTTTATGTGAGGATAATGTATATTTCTTCCTAATACAATAATAGTGATTTTCTCATCCTGTACTTTTTATTTACACCAGTACTTCTTTATTGCCTTCTGAAGAAATAAAGTAAGAGTTGCATTAAAAACTTCACCACTGTCACATATATTTATTTTAACCGTGCAAAAAATATTTTGAGGAACACAGTAAAAGTGTAAGCCTCAATAGCAGCTGAAATGCAAAGTTCAAGCAACTCCTGCAGCATGTCCCTAGTCTCAGTTATATTCAGTTCTTCATTTTCATGCCAAGCAACCTCAAGATCTTAATTTTAATTTGATTTTCTATCACTTCCATTTTCCTTTGAAGGCTCAGGGTATCCTTTGCCAATGCTACAGATAAATGCTTAGCCCTTTAAGCCTTCTCATTTAGGCCACTATAATTCTGATTCAGAGCTTGCAATTCCTTTCCAAAGGTTGATATTTGACCCTCCAACTTTGGCACACAAGAAGTTCCTGTGCCTGATATTTCACACTAATCCCTCCTCCTAATTGTCTAATCATCTGAAATGCCACATGAGATGGACCCTCAGAGGATAAATTCACTGCTAAAATTCCTGCCTGCTTGTGAGTCGTAACAAGTTAGGGACTGAGAAAGTGTAATTGAAAAATGCTTCTCTGCAACTTCATCCTCTGAAGCATTTTGCCTGGTCAACAAATGATGCTCAGGGGATTTCTGTCTTCTCAACATCATCTTACATGCCAGAAATAAGAGGCTATTGAATCAGAAAGTTGAAGTAAAGCCTATTTTAGGAAAAATAAGAAAAACAAGCATAGAAATTCCTAGGAAAGCAAACTCACATTTCTCAAGCTATCAGAGTTTAATCCTTATTCCTATAGAATTCTACAGTGGCACCTAGATGTCTCACCTGAGATTTGGGCCTCATTCTGACACATATTGCATGAAAACACAGTGGAAAAAAAAGTCTTTTCTCTTAAGAGTTTAAAATCTATATAAAGCAAATACAATAGAAAGGACTCAGAGTAAATGCATTCATATAGACTTTTCCAGCTCTGAGTTTAGGCAATATAGTTGAGGCCATTTCTGATATATTTCAAGACCACCACTACCCCTTCTGCCATTAGTGAAAAGTCAGGAAGGAAACCAACATCAAAAGAAGGTGAAAGGTTACATCAGAAATTACACTCAAGTCAAGCAAAGTGAAGAATTAAAAAAAATAATAATAATAAAAGACTTCACCAGTTCCATAAACAATATTCCAGTTTCCCCATGGATTCTGCTACCTTTGCTCAGAACAAATGAAATGTACTTCATCAGTGCAAAGCTGATTTGTATGGGACTGTTAACACAATGAACTATTGAGCAGTGGTGTAAAGATGGAAGAATCTGTCCAGCCTGTGTTGTCACACAACTACTGTTATTCTGAGCCTCATCTTTTTATGTTGTCCTCAGCCTTGATATTCATTCAAACTTTTGATAAAATACCAGCACCGAGACGTGAGTGATTTGTCATCTTTACACCCTGTAAATGCAGCATAAAAATAAGTTAGACTGATTGAGATTACACTGTTGAGGCAAAACAAAATAGGGATCAAATCCAAAGTGACAGCTACATCAATTTTATTAGTTTGAAGAGGAAAAATTTATGAAAAAACTCTAATCCAAAAACCAATAAAGCACTTTGCCAAATATGATGTTATCTGAGACTCGTCATATTAAAAAAAAAGTTCTATTAAATTCCCCACTTTCAAGTTCAGCATCAAAACCACTCAGTTTAAATGATATTTCTGTCATTTTTTTCTTAACCTTCATGAAAAATTTACTGTACGATGCTTAAAATTACTTGAATAATACATATCTTGTTTTAAATTCAAGTTATTACATGCACTTGTAAAATGCTATTTGATTTGATTTTTCCTCCCACACCTTTAAGCAAAATATGTGACAATTTTGTTTTCTCTTGGGTAGCCTGTATACAAGCTAACTCATTCCTATGGGATTTTCAATTGCCAGCTAATCCAAAGCTATTTCTTTTACAATTGCATGCAATGAAATTAATGGACTCAAGAGGCTTTTTTTTTCCTCCAGTATGTGTGTAGGTTTGGGGTGTTTTGGTTTGAGGTTTTGTGGTTTTGGGGTGTTTTAGTTTGTTATAAATAAAAAGGTCCATAACATATTTTCTCTTTTCTAGACCTCACACAAAAAATTAAATTACAAGACCACAGCAACATGACTAGCAGTCTCCACTACAACACAGTTTTTGGTCTTACAAGGTAGTTCATGGTAATAGATCCCCATTCTTTTTCAGTCTCTTTGCTCCTGTCGGGGTAACATGTAAGTCCAATGAAATGTACCATATATTTTACAGAGGTATAAAACTCACTGTCAAATTAAAAGGAAAAAACTGCCTAATTAAACATGCATGACTGCTACTTTGCTCCTCCCATTACCTCATTCCTCTCCTTTCCTCATATGGACGTGTTCTCAGAATAAAGTTCACCTGACCTTTGCCTCTTTCCAGGAATTTTACATCCCATTCTTCCAAACAAAAACCTTTAATTGATTCTGGTTCTGATATGCCTGACTCGGTGGGTTTTTCAGATATAATGGAGTTTTCATCCCTGTATTGGGAAGCTGACATCAGTAATGGACCAGGTTCTAAACAGTAAAGTAGGTTTCATCCTTTTCATGCCCAAAATATCACAAGGTCAAAATGATCTGGGAGAGAGGAAGGGGAAGTCTCTCATCTCTACTTGAAGCAGTTCTGTTCAGTTCCTTAACTCTTAATGAACCCCCAGAAAAACGTGAGCATACAAATATGTTCTGACTGATTAAAAAGAAGATATCCCAAGAGCAGCTAATTTAATATTAGATCAAATGAACTGGAGTTGAAATTACCATGTTTTTGTTGACTATTTTAACATATTCAGGGAAGGCATAGGGATCTTTATATATTTCTGAGTCTCTTTGTAGTATCATTCTTTATATGTTCTACCAGTCAGTGTGGAATACATGGATTTGAAGGGATAAGGGGATGGGAGAAGTTGTGGAGTGGATTACTGATATACCCCAGAGAACTTTATTAAAGTGATAAAAGAAAGATCCTATCATAATTCATTTTCTATTTTTTTCTTCTACACTGTTAAACTGTGCCAGCCTCTTAACAATGAAGTTATCTAGGGGACTTGTTGCATTCATAAGAATTAGTATTTCAGCTTAACGTACAATTGAATTGTCAGAGAAGACACAGTGCTCTTCCCCCTCCTCATTCCTTATGTGATCTCTGATTTAAAATAAAAATTATGCTTAAGACTTCCAGAAGTACTTTTTAACAAATTTCTGGCAAATGAGGAAATCATTACAGAAAAATACAATTCTGCTTTTCAGCTTAGCTGGTTTTTTTTTTTGTTTCATAGCAATAGCAATGCTTCCTTATGTTAGTTGGGCCCACAGATTTATTTTACAGCAAGATGGGAGAGATCGGGACCTGTTTTACTAAAAATGTGACAGTCAGCAGCATTTGGGGCTCACTTCAGCAGTACTACTATCCTATGTGCTGAGCCACTCCAGTTCATTTCAACAACCTTATTTCTAGTCCAGGTTTTGAGCATCTCATCAAGTGCCTGTGGCTTTGAATGTAAGCTACAAACGTGTGGTTTCAGTTTAATTCTGGCTGGACCCAACCATTTCATAGAAAGCCTTCCTCGTTTCTCCTACATCTTTTCCTAAATTGATAAACAAAATTCTTCTACCTTTTACTAAGAAAAAAGCATCTTAAATCCATGGACTATGGTTCCAGGAGAACAGAAATAATGATGACCAAGCAGCACAGTTATTTACTCTGAGTGCCTTCACAAGATCTCAAGAGTCATCCAAAACTAACATAGTAAATGAGTGTTATGCATGGATGCAGTGCCAACTGTGGCTGAATGTAATGGAAATGGATTTTTTTAATTATTATTTTATGTGTTTTAAGCAACTGAAAGAACAGACATATTTACTTCTGGATTTTTTTAAAGAAGATTGAAAGAAGATGGCCTAAAATTCTGTGGTACAGTGATGGTTCAAGGAAAATAACATCTACAGGATAACTAGGGAGACAGGACTCATTTTACTAGACAACAACAAAACAATTCCAGTAAAAGTGAGATGTGGAGAACAGACCTGAATCTATTGACAGACTAGTTCTCATCTTCATCACATCATCAAAGACAGACATTCCCAAAACTGCTTCCCTAAAACTACACAAGTTTATTCATGACCACACTACCAGGAAAAAGAAGGCTGGCAGTCAACCAGATCAAAGATGGTCAGTTGCTTTTGCTCAGAGACCAAAAGTAGCTGGCAGAAGATGCAGTGGAAAGAAGCATTTCTTTTTTTGGGCCCTACCATCACCAGTCACCTACCATCACCAGTCATGAACCACCACACAGAAGAATTGCTGAGAAGAAACAGGACAGCTGAACTGAGGCACCTGGCAGATGCTCCAGCCTTTGCACACTGTTAGAAGAGAATGCTGCACCTGAACAGCAGGTGTGATAACATATTCCTCTAATCTAAAAAAAAAACCAAATCAACGAACAAACAAAAAAACAAACAAACAAAAAAAACCCACAAAAAACACCCAACAACAAAAAGAATAAGAAAATAAAAATCATAGGCAAAGACAGAAAAAACTTTTCAAATGCAATTGAAACTGAAAGGGAATATTTCAGGAACTGGTACCAGGCCTACACCAAACACAGCTGATAAGTTCATAACACAGTGTGAGAGATCACTGAGGCAACATGAGAGACCTGCAGTGCTGGAGGCCAGAGTTACATACTGAGGTGCAGAAATAATTTAGGAAAAGAAATAAAAAATAATTTAAAAAATAAATCAATGTAATTATAAATGGCCCAAAAAAAAAGTCTGAAGTTATTCAGAATTGTGAAGCATTACAAAACAAATGTCTCTATACAGACCTGTGACTTGTAACTCAGCTGAGTTTATTGTAGACAGTCAAGGGCCAAATGCTCAAAGAAAGAACATGCAATATTTGGCACAACAGAAATGTCAGCTTAAGATATCTTCCTTCTAGTGCTAACCCAATTTCACCACACATTGTCAAGATGTCGTGCAACCTGCAAACACACACCAAATACACACTTACATCGCTGCACAGATGAGGAAGGAACAACCAATGACCATCAATGATACTGGAAAAGTCATGGCTGTGTGGTTTTTTGCTCTGGTCGTAACATGGAGCAACATCTACTTTTTGTGGGAGCCTTTTTCATAGCTCACTGAAATCAAAGGAAGGATTATCACTATTTCACTGTGTTTTGTGTGCAGCTTTACGTGAATCTTAGACCATTAACATTACCTCACATGGAAAGGATTACATAAAAACATCATTTAAATAGAAGTTTTTTCAGCATGATATTATAAATGCTTTAATTTTTTTGAGGAATCAGTTGTGTGTCTATTGATGATCAGCCCAAGGAAATTGTCCTTTAAGAAGAAACAGACAATTCTGGAAATTATTTATGGTGCTATACAATGCCCATATTATGGAGCTATTCTTTCCCTGGTGGAAGGCAGACCAGACACTTTCAAACTTTCTCAGTTCTGCATCAAAGTGTATACTGTTCTGCAAAGGGCATGCAGTCTCTTCTAGTAACATCCTCAACAATCAAACATTCTGTATCTTTGACGTGACATTGTTTTAGTCATAAGGCAAAACAAACCGATTGAAGTTCACCAGTTTACCTCTCAGCTATTATCACTACCTTGACTCCATGTATTGGAGCAGGATTTCACCATATGTAAGCTCATGTTTATATTCAAACTCAAAATATATCAACTCGTATTGCCTAATTTCAGTGTCATCTGAAACTTCTCACCAAACTTCTCATCTTTGCTATCCTCCTCCAGAGTCACACTGTTTTTCTGAAAGAGCAGTATCCAAAATAATACCTGTCAATGTTTATGGCCATTTGGAAGTGAGGAAGAGCAATCACTTTGATGGTCTAACACCTCATTCTTGTTTGTAAATCCCAAATAATGTTTAGGCTTCCCCCTACCCTCCCCCTTAACAACAGCCTAATATTGGCCAGTACAATTTGTAATCTACAACAGCCATATTAAGTTTCAGAATACCGTGGCATGGCCAGATATGCTCCCTGCCCCTTTTTTACTCATGTTCTTGATTTTATTTGCAAAGTATGCCACTTAGCACTAGTTCTTGTCTCCTGGCCTAGATAATTTCACCTAGATGATTTCTACAGAGTATGAGGAACATTTTGAATTTCACTCTGACAGTGTAGTATGCTCATTTATTCTCCCATTTAGATTATCACAGAGAGCTGCCATTCTTATTCGAATCTTTAGAAAGATGATCTTAAGAGTTTCACTTCTTCCATTTTTCTGGCTTTACAGAAAACCATTTCTAACCATTCTGCACATGATTTTTTAAACAGTTAAAATCAACTTACCCTTCCAATGGCAATTTCATTTGAACCATATTCTAATTCTCTGTTCAGAATGACACTCAGGACAGAAGGGGGTGGTTTTTAACCTTCTTTTCTAAACCAATGGAATAGAGCTAGGAATCATGTAAGTTCTGAAAGAATGGCTTTCTTTCATGGCTTCTACCATCCCCACAGGAAGGAAGGATTTTGGATCAATTATTAGTTATGCTCAAGATGACAGAAGGAAGAGTCCAATATAGTAAGCATTCAAGGGAAAGGGGACTAAGAATGAAGGGGAACATTTCATGAAGGACCAAGATGGCAAGAGAGTCACATAAAACACTCAGACTGAAAAGCCTAGGGCATGTGGAGCACTTACTGGGTCAAAGACCAATTGATTTCTAGATGAAGCAGCCCAGATGCATTAATGTTACAAATTAATAAGACACACAGAGTACAGGGCATACAAACAAAGGATTACTTTCAGTTTCTGCCATCCTCCTGTTTGCTAACAGCAAGATGGCAAGCAGAACATACTGGACACAATGAGACTGCCAGGCTTAGACTACAGACTACAATCACCAATGAGACTATACAGCTGTAAATTTGCTGCATTTAAAATATGAATATGTGTAAACAGTTAAAGGTGAGAAAAACCTTGAAAGATAAGAAACCAAGAGCATCACTGCTAGTAAGGGAGCAGGTAAAGCACAAAACCCCTCATACAACCAGAGAATATAAGTGGAAATAATCCAAGACATTTTCATGGAGTCTATGGAAAAAAAGAAATTAGTTGCATTCAACTACTATATTGACCATATCTTAGCAAGTGTCTTGCAGGTAAATCACTTTGTTTCAACAAACCTGGTGAAAAATGAACAAACAAACAAACAAAAAATGTTTAAACAAGGGATAATGGTGTCACATAGCCTTTAGAAAAAGATGTGATGATTTCCAAACCAGGTAGGACACTGGGTTATGTATAGATTTCTGGAGAATAAATGTGATCTCATTCCCCAAGAGGTACAGAACAACTGTGGAAGTCTGAGTTTACAATGGCATTTGTACCAGATGGTATTGGCAGCTATCTCCAAAGAAAATCTTTTTCACACTACGAAGGCTCAGAAGTCAGAACAAAAGTCATTCACTTACACAGGTAAAATAACAGCATTGATCAGCTGAAATGCTCATCAACCCATAAAGAATATGCAGGTCAAGACATACATGATATCACGGTCTCCAATGAATGATGGGGAGATCACAAAAATTCTCCAAGTAACAGCAGCAATGCTCTGATAAAAAAACAATTCAAAAAAAGATTATTAGAAACTCGGACAAGAATGCAGCCAGGTTTTTGATGGATTAAGACTAGTTTATGACTGGATACAAATTTTGAGAGATAATGTATAAACTTGATTACAGTAATCAGTAACAGAGACAGAAAACAGAAATGGTGAATGTTAATATTACATTTGTCCAGTTACTACAGGCTCTGGTGCTGTTGTTTGGAAATGATAGTGCTACTGAAAAAAATTATCAAAAGCAGACTCAGAAGACAGAGGAAAAAAGAAGAGATTGCTAGAGATCTAACAGACTTCACCTGGCTAGGAAAGCACGGTGTCCACAACCAGTGATCAGAGAACTGAACAGAGCTATTCAGTTACAGCTAACAGCTGCCAGTAGGGAAAGCCCCTGCAGACAAAGAAGGACCAGGCGTTTCTCACACGATGTACCGTGACAATACATGTGACTAGAGTGAGTGAAGTCATGGAGAAATGAAACCCCTGCAATAGAAAGAATACAAAGACTGTGGGGTGGTGGGAAGTCCAAGGTACTTTCTACGGTCACCCATTTAAAATCAGTGAAGCATTGTGTCCCACCGTTTGGTTAAATCAAATTATTATTAATGACAGACTATTAAGGTGGGTGCCTCGGCCTTTAGCTACTTTCTTTTTCAGTAGATCATTATTAAGAGATAACACTTTTTCAATTTTTTCAAAAACCTCCTTGAATGGAGGTTGAATCTTCCTTCTTTTTCCTCCTTTTGCCAAAAATGGAGCATCATGAATCTAAAACCCTGCAGTAGGAGCAAATTCTTTTGTTGTCTACAGAGCAGGGCTAAGCTCATAGCAAGGATAAATAACCTGACATATACTTTGCAAGAAAACCACTGTCCTATTTTGTGGGAATCAATAAGCATACTAACAGCTTAAATAAAAAAATGAAATACAGCAAGTATCATTCAAAATTGAACAGTCAAAAAATCACAGTGTTACTGTTAAAACACAACTATTTTGACTTGTTATATACCTATTTTACTGATAGGTAAATCTTATCATTCTAGGATTTTATGGCATTCAAGGGGAAGTTATAACATCCTAAATTCAGTTGTAACTGTGTAATTTATTTAGGCTTCTCAATAGGAGATTAAATATGTTCAGCTATTTTGAGTAGCAGGGCACCCAGGCCAAAACTAGCAGAGGGATTTGGGATTCTTTCAAATAAAGGCAACCGTTGAACCTAGTGTGCTTGACTGTCCCGACACATGCAAGCCCCCTCAGAAGATAATGGATTATAACAGGATGCACACTGTGAAAAATGTATTCTCTAGTGTAACTGCGCTAAGGCAAAAGAGTTACATCAAGGATTCATTTGGCATTTACTTTTCAGATGTTTTCCTGTGCTTGTAGTTATTACTGTTCTTTTGGCTCAAACCCAGATTAGCCATTAGTGTGTGGATTGCCACTACTCTGCCAAGCTTTTAGAACATAAACAAAAAATAAAAGCCACTTTGCTAAGATGACAATAAACATTTAAAGCCCAATAATATCTCCTTGTAACTTTGGTAACAGTAAAAATATGGAGCCAGCTTTCATGCACAAACATGGAAAGTGGGCTGAAATCACCAAGGCATTAGAGACTTTACATAATTAAAATTGTCATTTTATATTCACTGCAATAAAAATAGCCATTTTACTTAGAGTAATTACCATCAGTGATTGGTGTTACTGTATATGCTTATTAAAATGTTTATTTCTGTGAAGAGAAGATTAATTGAAAAGTGGCAAAAGAAAGCTAATGGCTTTAGCAATATTTAACATCACGAGACACCAAAAGGGAGGCTTAACCTATTTTTACTATGCTTTCTTGAGAAATATCTGAATCTAAACTGTGGCTGCCTTGCTATTGCTTTGATTTAATTAGCCTGAAAAACTATTTGGTATTTCCAATTTATCTGCCACTTTGCGGTGGAACAACTCAAATCTGACTGTTGTCTTCATGTGGATCATACAAATGTATTTGATGGAGGAAAGAGTATTACAACTTTAAAAATGCAGTTAATTTTCAACACTGATGTTTCAAAAGCCAGGAGAATTCCCGGCATGTGTGAGGGAGGAAAGGGGTAATAGGCAAATTATTTTAGGAATGTGGGAATATTTGTTTCCCTTAAATAAAAACACTCCTTATAGCAGAAAAAAACTGACATGATTTGTGGTGCACTGGTGGCCATAATAGATTGGGATATGAATACTATATGAACATTTGTGTGGGGAAAAAAAAAACCAACCTGTGACTTTAAACAAGGTAGCTTATTTGCTAATGACAGGATAGGATTAACCTCCCTTTCTCCCCCATCCAAACACCAAAAAAAATTCAATATTGCCAGAGTTTTACCTTGCATAATAACTTATATGGCAGTGATGTTTTTTATTTTAATGCTCCATTACCAGAACAACCTCTCTCAGATTTTTCTTACTAGATTGGAAAAACAGCTCTTCTAGTTTCCTGTTCTTGGGCAGGTTCTCCAAAAGCCATCTCCCCTTCATCACCTTTGTAGTACTTCTCCTATTCCAACTTGGGTTTATTGTGTTCCTGGAATATGGGTGACCAGAACTGTATGCAGTTCTGTACGCAGATGGCAAGTGCCTATATAATGGCAATAACTGTCCTGTCTCTGTAGAAATAATTGCCTCCGTTTCACTTTCAGTATGTGTTTTCCTGTCCCACAGACACACTACAGTGGTGGCAGCTCAGAAGTACTCTATGAGTGCCCACTCAACCCAAGTTGTTCATCTCAGATTTCTGCAAAAGTAGCAGTCTGCACTTTGTAGACATGACAAAACAGTTTGCACTGCTAAACCTCAATTTATTTTGGTTACTTCAATGTCATTAAGTTACTATTTTAAGATAATCTGCATCTCCACTTTCATTCCCTCTCTCCCTTTATCTTTCCTGTCTTTGAGCCCACACTCAGACTAACCATTCTTACAGATAATGAGGCTTATTAATTTTTCCATTTTTACACTATATCTTATCCCATCCTACAAGCTAGGTTTTTCTTTCTTTAGTCTCTTTTTACATACAAAGCTGAAAAACCTTCTTCTATTTGCTTGACTTCTTTCACCAGGTCTAAGTGAGCTTGACTTTTATCAAATCTTACCTGTACACAGCCTAAGCTCTAGCACACAGCCTCCTGTGCTGCTCAGTGCTTCTTTCAGTCTCCAGAGGTGTTTTCCTCTTGGAGTTTATTTTTGTTATGCCAGATTTGCAACTCTTTTGTATCTGTGTTTTCCCCTGCTTCATATTCTGGTTTCTGATATCTTTTGTATCTCTGATTACAAGAAGGGTGAAACTTCTACATACTTAAGTCTCTGAGCTTTTCAGATTACTTCTCTAACCTTTCGTAGATCTTTCTATGTTCTCTTGAGTTTCCCTCTTTGAAGTAACAACTGAAGCAACAAGAGACCTACCTGTTGGAAAGTCCAAAGAAACATCTTCCTTTCTAATGGTCACTACATCCAGTTTATTTTCCACTAAACATGAACTGCAGAGACTCCTCTTAAACTGAAATCATCTAGTTCTTCTTGTATTTATTTTTTGCCATTTGTGCAAATACAGCATCCATACTTTATAAAGCAAAGTCCTGGGAAAATTGAATGATTCCTTCCATGATCATTCAGGACATCTTAAGGTAGAGAAGGGAAGGTTTTGGTTTCCTGTGCCAAAATTATGAATTAAACATGTTCTCCTCCTTTACATTCTTACATAAGTCTCCTATAGACCTTGTTGACATGTAGTCATGTGTTGCAACACTTACTTTTCCAACTCACCTCAACTTAATTTCACTAGCTAGAGAGCAGGTTGAGAGGGTGAAGGGACACCAGGAATAGGAAAAGGAAATCATGAGCACTGCAGACTACAAAGATATTAATTTACCCATGTAGGTCATCATCTGGCGAAGCTTTAGTCCTGCTCTGTTAAGGATACATAAAAGGTAAAATTCAAAGATCAGGGTGAAAATGTTTCTGTGACAGTACTGCATATTATACTGCACCCTAGTTAGCCTTTAACAGCTGTTCTGACACCATCAGTTAGGGGACTGCAGAAGCAAACACAAGATGGGTTAGAAAATCCACCTAAAAACCTCCATGATACTTTGGCTCCACAAACATTGGAACTTAGACCTAGTACGATAATATAATGCCATTACAGCACGGCTACGGCTCACGTATCTCACAGAAGTGGGCTAAAGACCTTTGAACAAACAATTTTAGTGCAACAGAGTACTGCTGAGATATGTCTGGATGGTTTGAGAACCAGAAATATATCTGAGCCATAGCACCAGTATGATTTACAACTTAATAACTTTCTGTTTCCAGAAATAAAGCAAAGTTGTTATTTAATGGCTGAAATACTGCCATTTTCTCCAAATGCCAGTAATAATTTAAATTCATGACTTCTGTATTATTCATGTGGTCCAATTTAATATGAACAGTATTTCTGGTGCTCAGTGTTTATGAAGAGTGTCTCTTTAGGGTATACCTTACTTTATGACAAACAGATGCTAGAAATAACTACCTGGTGTTCTGCTTCTGTGAACTGGGGATTAAAACTAGGGCTCATAATTTTCTAACCTGAACAGGGGAAAACATAAGATTTTTTCTTGACAAGGTGCTAAGGCAAGGTAGCATAATCTCCTGTTTTTTTCCCTACTCCTCTTTCCTCCCTACTGTTATCTCTCTGTCCACTCAGAAAAACCAGTTGCTACTAAGCATGATTTACAGACTCAAAGAGAACCCCACATTTTTTATTTCATTATTTGCTAGACCATCCTTTAGGCCTCAGAAACTTCAAAGAAAAAAACCAGCCATTTTAATTACAGTAAAGGACATCAGAAGCAGAGGGACAACTGGGCCAAACCACCCATTTTCCCCTTGTGAGAACACATCTACAGTTGTTGGGACCAGCACTTCCCTGGTCAGTCAGGATAAGCCAAAAGGTGAATACAGGGTCTAGCAAGTACGAATGTAGTTAACATGAGACCCAGAGAAAATACTTATTATTTATTTATAAACTAGTCACTACTTGAAAAATAAATAATTAACAAAATCAACATGTAAATACAGTGATTCATCACGTTCACATCTCAAATGTTTTTTGCTTGAACAAAGTACTTCAGCATCATTTTTGTGCCTGTGCTTTTCCACAGAGTACTAAGAAGAGAGCAGTTACTTGATTTTCAGTTAACTGGAAGAAGTCACTAACTGAAATAAATACTTTTTAAAGCAGTGCAGGATAGTCAACAACAGCACAGCGAGGAGCAGTTCAAGCTACTTTGTTGTGCCTTACTGAAATGTCTCAATGTCACTTTAGAAGAAACAGTACAGACTCAGGAGATCCCACTTCCTCCCACTACTGATACCTAGTGCCATGCAATACTCACTTTGTGACTTCAGTTTTTACCTTGTAGATTTTACCAGAATTAACTAATAAAGCTGTTTATAAAGATACTGCATGCAGTGCTTAAATTTTATGTGAAGTAGTTCAGTTATAATTGACTATAATCAGAAAATGGGTTCATTCATTCTTCAATTAATATCTTCATTTAACCAGGCCAATTACTTTCTCTTAAAGTTTTCTCTAATCTTAACTGCAACATTTAGTATCAATACTAGAAGTCCAGAATGGTTCTTCTGTCAAAGTGTAATACATGTATTTCAGTTCTGCAGATGATACTGTTACTAGTCTTTGACATATGCTCTGATAGCAATGCACCTCATTCAGACTTCATGGGATAGTCTCTTTGCTGCTGTGAATTCTTTAAGTCTTGTAGTCCACATCACGCAAATTGAAAACCTTGCTTCTACTTATATTTAGCAAAGAAAATTACAGACCAATTTTAGAAAATATTTCTTTAAATTATTTGTATTATCAACCATCATATGAAATAATAGTCTTCTTTTCCTGGTATCAAAATCCACAAATGTATTTGTTCTTCCATGATTTGGTTGCTATCTATAAATGTAACTAGTGTTAGGTTTTGTTCTGTTTCCTGTTGACTTGTTCCACTGAACTGAAAATAATAGCTTGACTGAGTATTATCTGTACCAGTAAGCACTGATAGCAATTCGATTAGTGTGGTCATAGAGGGACTCCATATTAAGACATATTGATTTCATCCATATTAATGTACTAGATCAAGCTTTACTAGCATGTGAGGTATTGCACAACTGTGTAACTGTAACTGCACACTATAGTTAATCTTTCTGAGCACTTGCATTGTATCATGGTGCAAGGTGTTCTACTGGTTTGTGGAACAGGCCAGTGGAATAAACTTCAAGCACATTACAGTGACAACTGTATACAATATAGTGATGAGAAACAACAGTATATGTTTTAAACTGTAACATTCATAATTTCCGAGTTATTTGTAATTTCCCTGGCTGAAGTAAAGCATCAGTGTTAGGGAGTGACTCTGTAAAATGAAAACAATTATGATGCAAAAGTTAAAAAAGTAATAAAGCAATTAAACCAAAAAAATGCCTCTTTTCAACAAATCTACCATAACAGGATCACAGACCACTGTATATTGCTTTCCCCAGTCTTTTTTTTATTATAAATAAATTTAATTTCTACCAATTATTGAAAGAAAAACTACTGAAAACACCAATGCAGGAACATATTCTAAGTTTGCCTAGGATCAAAACCAGGGTAGTATTCCATTAGCCTCCTTTGAGTTGTGCAGACAAAACTGTCTTGAAAGATTTACTCTAGGGACAACCAAACCAATATTTTTATGTTGTGTATACACACACTAGGAAAAATCAAGATCCACAGATGACCTATAAATTGACATTGCTTCACAAAAATCCATTATGTATGTTTGGACTGAGCATTATTAAAGATAATCTGTGCATTATCTATATTACACATCAATTTCTTAATGCTATTTATAATTCAACGCTACCAAGTATTGCAAACTTTTTACATCCACTCCCAAATCAGGGATCCAGGCTGATCATCAAATAAGAGGGATAGAACTTAAAAAACCCAACCAACAAAACAAGGAAAACCCACCACAAAACCACTCCAGACAGACGCCCTTAATTTCTTTTTTTTTTTTTTTTTTTTTTTTCCCCTACCATTAAGAACAGATTAGTTTCATTCACTATGACACTGTGAGGCTGGTCAAAATTTGTTTCCTGTAGGCGTGTCACAAAGCAGAAAAGATAAGGAAGTTAAAAAACAAGGTCAGAATTATTATTATAATAAAAATATTGTTATGATTTATTTAATAAGAGCACCAGAAATCGAGGCAACTTCCATCCTTATATAAAAACATGCTTATATACAAATAGGTTTGCAGATAATTCTAGCAATAATATGAACAAAATAGTGATATGAAAGGTGACCTATATGATGACATCGTATCTCGGCATTAATAGGGAAGTCTTATGCCCATAGCAATGAAAATACTATAATATTATGCATTTAGTTACAGTGACAAAGTTTGACGATACTTTTCACTTTACAGTATAAAACATGTTTTACTTTATTCATAACATCGTTGGATATATCATTATCTTCTGTCTCTTTCGGGATATTATTACACTATACATGAAAAATTTTCTGTTACCTTTCTGCTTTTCCCTTGACAAAGAAGCCTTTCTTCCCCAATACAAAAGTTTTCAATTAAAGAGTCCTTATCACTTGATTGATCTATTGTTACAGTAAAATACCTCAGCTTTTATCAAAACCATGTTTCAATTTACTCAAAAACAGAAGCTAGCAGACTAAGGTTGCACTGGGTCCGATGGGTGAACAAAACAAAAACCCTATTAGAAAAGAAATAGGAAAAATATTTCTGGTAGCCATTTTTTTCTATAGATGACAATAGTAAGACAGGCATAATATTGTGATAATAAAATTATTTCTTGCAGACATTATATAGTCTTTAGAAGCATTTGTTTTACCATAATTTCACTGTGGTGTGGTTTTTTTTAAAAAAAAAAGTCCCAAATTCCCATGAAAAAGCACAAAAAATTAATCTTTGCAATCCACTGCACAAACTTGTGCATCTATGTTAAAAGTTTGTTTACTTTCTGGAAATATTTTCATTATGAAAATTGAAAAACTAAAACCTGTCAGAAAATTGGACAGGCTAAATGAACTCATAATTGCTAATCGAAAGTCTTCTGTTTTACACTTAAGATTTTATTTTACAGTGGAAAAAAGATTGATATTTTAATGCTTTGGGTATTTGTGAGATTTACTGCACTTGAAACAAAAGCTCCTATTTATTCATCAAACAGCAAGAGGAAAAGCAGTATCCCCTAGTAACTTTTTTATTAATGTAATGCATTTAACTCACTGTTCTTCATCAAGATGAAAACATGTGTACAGACAACACTAATTCAGGTACCATAATGATTGAGTGTCCAATTCACCAAAATACCAATACAAGTAGACTATGCTAAACAGAGAGTATAAAAAGTTATTCACGGACTTATGAAACTTAGAAAAGTATGGTCTGACCAAAGACTCTTTAAGAGGCACCACCATCAAAGCGGTTTCCTAAGAAACAGTACATTAACTACACCAGTAAGAAGCTACCCTGTGATGAGGTGTCTGTAAGTGTCAGGTGGTGGCACCTGGTGCTGTGTAAAGGTGCTGTGTGGCAGCTGATGAAGGAGTTTGCTCCACATTAGCAGCATAGGTCCTGCTGAGCCCTGGCTCTCACCCCACTCAAGATGTAGACAACAGGTTCCTCACACACTGGCTGAACTCACCAAGAGGTCATGTTTGGTGCCTGGCCTCCCAGAATGGTAGGGATGTCCTGTTACTTCACAGTAGCTGAGAAGCCTGTACTGAGGTCCTGCTTTCTGACAGCCATAGGCAGGAGAAAGATTGCCTCTTCACTGCAGCTGTGTCCACACCATCACCCACAAGCTGAAGGCAGCATAAGAACTTGGTAAGGTGACATATGAAAACATGACATTTCCTGCCACAGATTCTGTGTTACAATGCAGTTAGATCAGGTTTCATTTTTGTAAATTATCTGGGTTGTTTATTCCAGGTGTTACATTCACCTATGGAGACATTTGTTTCTTTTTTGCTTTGTTTTTCAGCTACAGCTGAGCCAGACTAAGGTGGTAAGAATATCAAAGGAAAAAGGGAAGGGAAAAAAACCAAACCACCAAAAACCCACTTCACAGTTCCAGGAGATCAGCTATTGAGTAAGCAGAACTTGCATCTCACTCAGGAGGCTCAAATTAAAGCAATACCTGGAAACTGCAAAGATATAAATTAACAAATTGATGATATTAACATAAACTGGACTGAAATTCCAGTTACATATAGCAAGTCACTGACATACCTACAGCTTTCATGGAGAGACTAACCTCTGCTTCCTATGTAATTCAGACTAGGATTTTGTTTGTTTGTTTGTTTTTAAATAACTATGTTCAATCCTTCATGACAGATCCCCCTAAAACGAGTACAGCGTTGAACTGGGAGATTAGAAGGACCTGAGTGAACAACAGGTGTAAGCATTAACATATATAAAAAGAGGAAGATCAGACAGTTCTGTGCTTATCTTGTCACCTTCTCTCAAAAAGCAAAATTAAAATTACAGTAATAAAAGCACCATAGCTTCTTGCCCAGGAGCTATTTCTAGTTATACAGTAGGGAAATATAAAAGTGTCTTCCTCAAACTGTTGTGAACTACAGCACCTATCCAATGAACAATGGTAGAAATTATCAAGAGAGCAAGTGAAAAAAAATATCTAATTATTTATTGAGCATCTTAGAAACCCAGATGAGAAAGAAGCCAAATACAAATATACCATAAACTCAGAGTAACTGTCTACCTTGTTATCTATACATGTTTTAGCTGTATACTCAGTTGAGGTTATAACCCTGTTTGGTTAAACCAATGAGAACAGATTCTGATATGAATAATGATGATTTATGATATTTATAATATCATTCATATGAATGATAAACATATGAATTCACAAATAATAGAATTCATATCCTCTTAAACTGACTATAAACAGAAAAAGCTGTTACCAAAATAAACCACTCTAAACCCAAGTAAGCATCCCCCCAGGAGCCTGGCTGTTTAACAACATAAATTTAGTTAGATGGTATCAGTGGCATGCGAGCCTGGGGCGAAAGCGCTAAATGTTCCCTTCCTGTGCTGAATCATTTCACATGCTCCTGTTATTCAGGATAAAGCACATTAGAAAACATCTTGTTTAATTTGGTTTATTGCAATGATGAATACTGCTCAATCACTTTTCTTGTTTGATAGTGGAAAATTAATGATCTACACATCACTAATCATTTACTATGATGTCATGTACTTCATAAATTATTTTTTCTGTGAAAGCTGGGAATGCAACATAATAGAAGCACTTTTTCCAGAATATTTGGATATCTGAGATATAACCAATGTGTACTTCAACTATTTACTGTGGAAAACTCTATTCTACCATTGCCTCTATAAGACTGTGTTTGTAAATGTTATTTTCAGTCAAGAAGTATCAGTATATCGTATGAAATATATTTCTCTAGGCTAGTTGATGTGACAGCTACATAAGTTATATAAAGGCTGCATCAAGAATGTCCTTAATCTAAACCATAGATAAGTGTTTACAACATACAAGATCCAATTTTCTAAAACCAATGCACACATTTGAGATAATTGTGCATCTAGACACTCAGATTGGCAAGGTACAACTACATTTAAGTATAAAGTGAAACTGAGACTTTGTACCCAAGCGTGAAAAGTTCATTTCTAAGGTATCTCAGTCCTTTCAGAATAAAACTAGCTGGACTTCCCATAATGTAACATTGATTACTATATTTCTGCTAGGCTAATCTGTATTTATGAAGAATTAAACTTATACTAAGAATTAAAAACCATTAATGAAGCTCAAGGCTTTTTGAGGCAAAACTATTCATCCTTCGCACGTCCAGTCTACGAACAAATACACACTTAGCTGGCAAAATGGTCTTTTGGGGTATTTTAGAGAGACCTCCAGCATGGAGGAGAAGGCTTAGCCATTTGACTGGGAAACTGCTATTTAGGGCTGCTAATAGGCAGGCTCCCACGTGGGACTGGCAAAGAACTTCAAAGGTAATAAATACATCAATGGACCTCAAAGGTAATAACTCAACAGACCAGGATTTACCTACTACTCCCTCTGACTGAACAAGGTTCAAATGAAATACTTCCATAACAAACACTCCTGTACTATTAGGCTTTCAGTCTCAAACTCACAAAACAGAGTTTTTAACATACATTCAGAAATTCAGGGTTGTTCACAGCTTGATATGGCTCGGAATGCCTACAATAAGATAATTGATTAGGGATTAGGCGTTTTTTAGCTATCTTAAAAGAGATTTGAACAGAAATTGGTTACCAGGTTGGGTTTTTTTTCTTTTTAAAGACAAAAACATCAACTAAAGATCCTATCATGTCTAAACTGATAATGAAAGAAAAATTATTAGGCAGAATATTTGTACTGTGATAGATTGATAGAATTAAGTAGTTGAATAAAAATGCAGTCAAAGAAGAAATGGGATAAGAATAGGTCCATATTTCCACCAACATACCCAATGAAAGAATAAAAAAAAAAAAAAAAAGAGTCATAACTTCTACTGGGTCCCCTTTCATTCCCGTGAACTTCAGAAGGGTCATGGTGTTTATATTTAAGAAACCAGCTGTGGCAGGCCAGTAAAGAAACAAATCCCAGTACCCAAATGGCAAACAAAACTTTCAACAAAGACTTCATTTCCCTAAACAACATATTTTTAGTCACCTGACTATTTTTTCTAAATCAGAAGTTTATTCATCTTATATCTATGATGAGCAAAGCTGAAAAATAATATGAGAAAATGTGAAGTGTTTACTTTTGATATTCTTAACAATATATTACTTTGAACTTCAAAACAGATATATAGGGAAAAAAGCATGTAAAACAGCACCAGAAGCTAAATTCTAATCAAATCATTTTTTGAGAAGATTTCAGCTCACACATATTTTAAACATATTGGTAGGGAATGGTATCATCTAGAACAGGAGAACAGAGGTATTAGACAGGCATTACCGACCTACATTAGTACAATTAAAGTTGTTTACCCTCTGCACATCAAGGGTCCTGGCCATAAGCCTGGAATCTAAGAATAACTGAGTATGCTGCTAGCTTTTTCACAAAGTTTATACACATTCATTAAATCACTTTTAATGTTTACTAACCTGCTTACAGAGAGTGATGGAGAGGTCAGTAAATGATGTCTTTATCTGAAGATTAAAAGTTATCTTCTGGTACTTAGTGGAACTACATCACGGTAATAAAAAAATCTTGTAGCATTAACATCCCCACAGTGAGGGGGTAAATATTTCTTGTAGAACAAGAACATTTTTTCCTTAAAGGTAGTAGAAATTTTTATTTATTATTTGCTTTATCTAGTAATATTTTTCCCTAATCTGACAGCACATAATACTGTCAAATTTTGTTATGAAACAATAAGAAGAGAGAAGCAGGGAAGAAACCTAGGCAACCTAGAATTACACTATTAGTAATACAAGTCAAAGAGTTTAAACTTTTAAGCTAAGATACATAACAATATTCAAAGTGTCCCATCAATCTTTAATTCCAACCAATTTCCAATAAGAAAAATCCTTGTGGGGGTTTAAAACAAGGATACCAGCAACTTATTGTTTTCTGACTTCTTACCCCTGTTCAGTGACCAAGCAAAGGTTTTACCCTATAACCATATATGCATGCATGACATCATTCAGCAATGGTGCTAACAGTGATTAGTACTCTGGCACTGGCCTGTGACTTCCTGCAGTCTTACTATTTTTTTTTCTTTTTTCCCCCCTCCATCTGGCCTTCCCCAGCAAAAAGCTTTCCTGTTTGCATGGAGAAATGTTTTCTGAATATGCAGCCCATACAATAAAGTCATTCCAAATGAATGGATTTACATAGCCTCATATGCTCTCAGTCTATTTCTTTTGACTGTCACAGACAAAATCAAAATGTGTAAATTTAATGTAACTTTTTTATGAATACTTAAAACATAATCGTATCTTCTTTATGGGTCTTCTGCTAGCTTACTCTCATTAAAATTCATTCTTATGAATGTGCAGTGCAGAGAAAGGGCTGCTAACATGTCACAATAAACCAACTGTCTGAAACCCTGCAGGAAAAAAAAAAAAAAAAAGCGGTAACATTTGCCTTGTACCTTGTAGTTTACGAGAGAAGATATCTAGAAGCAGCTGTAAAATGGTCATAAAATAAAATTGGAATTTATATCAAAATCACTCTTAATACCTTGGGGCTTTTCTATCTCTGCATAGTTTACCCTGAGAGATTTAGTGGTGGAGTTTTATGTTAACAGGCTGAAAGTTATAGTGGAGTTGTCAGTAATACTACCTCTTTTTGGTGTGTCTGCCTATATATCAGTCTATTTATTTTTAAATAGCAAGATTGTAACCCCCAGAAGGTGCAATATGAAAATGCTATTGGCAACAGCTGAACAGTTATAGAGCTTTTAACTACCCTTAATGAAAATGCTAGTGAATGCAAGCTTTTTAAGGTTTTTAGGGCTGTTTTGGGGGGTTGGTTGGTTGTTGGTCTCTTTTTTTGAACTATAAATATTTTTTAAATGGGGGGCATAATGTAGAATGGACTCACAAAACACCCTTCTCAACCAGATTTCCCACAGACCAGGGCATTGTTCTGACTTCTGCTTAAAACTTCTGCCAAGAGAAATTTATTTAAAAAGCAAAACAAACCAACCAAGCAACAAAAAAAAAAAAAAAAACAACCCAAAAAACATGAGAAACTGCAAGAAAATTCACATACATACTGAATTAATTATGAAACATTTCCTGTATGGTGGTGTCTGGGGCAGTGGCAGAAAGCACTTACCATAAAGGCATTTGAAAAAAAGAACATTAATCTTAAATCTGCTTCTAAGATAAGGAATATGTGTATGTATACGTATATGTGATAAGAAAAGTGTAAGGACAGGTTTATCAAAATTGAAGGACTTGCATTAAATAAAATAGAAAATTTATTGTAAATGATAGCATCTTATTCTAGGTCATGCCTCAGGAGTAATAATTGCCCTAATGATTTCCAGCTGGTGGGAAAAAAAAAACCAAAAAAAAAAAACCAAACACCCAACCCACAAATGGATTTCACATAAAACTTAAGATTTGCTTGGCATCTAAACCATGAGATTTTCACTTCCACACTTAGTCATGATGCTCAATATTTATTAAGCTCAACTTTTATCTATTCTCTATAAGCTTGTAAAAATATGTCATTACAGATTTAAAACAATGAAGGTTCCTGCTCCCAGATGTCCTAGTATTCCAACCCAAAAGTCTGTAGTGTTAACTTTCAGGTAGGGAGATTCTCAGCAATAAGATGAATATGAACTTGTATGACCAAAGTACAGTCTGAAATTATTTCTTATTTTGAAAGCAAAACTATGTGCAAATGCTGAATATATTTGCATTTCTTTGATTACTACTTTGTACGGCACTGTATAACACAGATTAGTGGAGAACACTGGAATGAAGTAAAGAACAAAAGAAAATAAAGAACAGTTGCCCACAGCTGTTTACAGTATGATTACACAGGGAATTGTCAGGCATCTTCTTTTGATTAGAGCAGAAGAATTTTATTTCAGTTTCATGAAATTTAGAAACTAAGAGTTCTGCAAGGCATAAAAACATATGACGAGCTACCAAATCTCAACAAGTTACCTGCTCCTGGTGCAGTGCTACTGCTATTGGCCTCAGTGTGAGCACAGTCCACTCCAGTGTGAAGTAAAACATGTTAGCCTAGACCATTGCTTATCACGTATCTGTACAACAGGTGTACTCCACTGCTAGGTTGAGTTGGGGCCCCACATTCATAACACTACCAACTTGCAAACTGCCTGCTGCTGACTAATGGAATCTAAGTTCTGCAGTTTTCTGGACATATTTGCTTCTGAGAACAGTGTCAAAACTTGCATGTATCACTTCCTTCTAATTTTCAGTCTCCCTTTTAAACCTATATCTATGGCCACTTTGCTTAATATACAGTGCAATGGCTCTTTTCTTAGGCCATGCTAGGTCATGAAAATTCACTTTTTGGGTGCAACGGTTCTAGTCATGAAAACTACAAGTCATTAAAGCACTACTGCTGTCTTTTAAATATTTCTTGCTAGGAGACAGAGAAAGAAGTGCAAGAGGGAACCATAACAGCAGCTGGAAGCAGAGCGCAAGTGTCTGGTGGTAGATCATTCACCACTGAGAATGACTAGAGCTTAAGGTAGCCAACTATATGCATAGTGCTTGGAAAAGTAGTTTGAATTATCTTGTGTCATACATAGCAATGCAAAATTTCACAATCTTTTTAGATTTAGTACACCTGCAGCAATATCTAGAGCAGTAGGCATTGGTACTGCGGAGAAGATTTAGTAAGCCCAAAGATACAGTAATTAGGCTGCTATAAGACTATATCAGGGAGAGCCGTAATCAAATATTTTAACATACTGGACTTCATTTAGGGTCCTTAAACACTGTCTGAAAAAAACCCAAAAATCCAAAACCAACAGAGCTGCAGTCAGTTTAATAAATAAAGCAAGAACAAAACCTGCACAGCTTTCTTTTCAAGGGATTAATTTCTGCTGGGAGTAGAAATGATGGGTTTGAGTTATCCTAATCCTCTTGAGCCACTACATGTCTTTAATGAAGTGTGGACAAAACCAGACAGTGCTTAAGAAACAACAGAAAAGACTCTGTAAAACAGTTCCAAGGCCACAGAGCATGATATGTTTCTTGTTAGAGTAAATAGGTTTAAAAGTTCTGAAAAATTAAAAAAATCTAAATGGGATTTACATTTTCCATGACCAAAAAGTCTGACAACTTTGGCTTAGCTACAGGGTGACCAGGGCTAACTTTAACCAGAATTTGATGAAGCCTAATAACTTAGGATTTGCAACTATTTGATTATCTTGGGACCAAAGCCAGCTAGGTAATATATTCATAGGGAAGTGTGGATGAAAGTATATTTGGTACCAGTTGACTGTTACCACCCATGTATGATACCATCTGGAAGAAGGCTGGCAGCTTAAAAAAACCAAATTTTCAGTAAAAAGAAGAAAATCTGTTAAGTGGTCTCAGTATGTGCACTAAACAATATAAAAGGTTTGTTTAAAAACCTCCTGTTTGCTTTATTATAAGCTGAGACTTCATGAAAATATGTTAGGGGATAAGGCAAAAGTCGTAACTTTTTACAGTAAGAGTTTTTTTTGTTTGTTTCAGAGCAAGTAGATTATGTACAGTAAAAGCAGATTCAGGCTGGAGAGAAGCAAGATGCCACCACTCTCATTTTTGGGCTAAATTGGCAAAGAAAACTTAGACATTCTACTCCAATGACTAATAGTGTGGTGCCCTGTTACCCACCAATATCCTGAGTTAAGACTGAAGTGCACAGCGTCTCCAGACATGGAAAACATCAGATGTTCTCTAGAACATCTCTAGACTCACAGAAGTATGCAGGCCAGGCTATCCAGAAGCCAATGCAGAGGCCCAACAACAACTTTTAGACCTCATAAGTAATTAGGCACTTAAGTCCACACTAACAGAGGCACGTATTTCCTCTTAAGATTTACAGCTGTAATTCATCTCCAGAGGTAAGATGCTTTCCTCCTTTCTCCCACTCCACCAGAGTGAGAAAAAGGAAGTCATGTTCAAGCAGAGCTGTACCTCATTCCTCAAGAAATCAGTGGGACCACTCAAAGACCACAGTGCTATTAATGTTAGAAAACACCACAGAGACTGGCCATAAATCTGAAAATCTTTTTCAGATACGTTGTTAAAAAACAACTTCATCTGCAAGTAATTTGATCTAGTTATTTGAAAAAAGCATAGAAGTGCTCTGCAGAGTATTAGGTGTCTAAGGCCTATCAAAAAAGCAATCAGATCACTCTGGAGACCAGCTGTGCATCAAGTAGATTGCTTTTATCTAAGTGATAAAAACCTTGTAGACTGTGAACAATACTGGGCATAAAACGTAACATTTTTAATGAACAACATAAAAGATGAAAAGAATGAGCACAAGAAATGGCAATTTAGTCAGAAGATGGGGAAAAGGAGCCTCCCTAACATGACATTTTATAGCAAGTGGTTTTTGCAGTAAGCAGAATTTAGCGGGGGAAACAGTATTTTTCTCCTCTAATTAATCCAGTTGGGGTACCTTGCAAATCAGTCAGAAATGTTCCAGCATCAGCTGACTGAACCTAAAGAACAAGCATTAACATATTTTGGACCTGTTTCAGATCCAAGCAAAGTCATTGAAACTCCATTAATTTCAATGAAGATGCAAAATTGGCCTTTTTACTGTAATCTTCTACATCAACATGAAAGAAAAAGCATAAACCATTAAGCATATAACTGCCTTTAGATTTTATTTCTTTTATGAGGCTCCTAGCAGGATATTAACAGCAGATTATATCTTTTGTGAGCCATCTAACAGGACATTAACGACAGAAGGGTGCCCAATAAATAAAATTATTGTTATTACTACCACTTATAGTTGGCCTGCCAGTAACAACCAATAAAATTTTAACATTTGGAACGTCAGAGACCTACTTCAGCACTCTCCTTTTCAAACCATCTTCTTCAAGTGTTAGCATTATTTTTTTTGGCCCACCTAGAACACAACTAAAACTTCATTTCTGCACCTAAATTTCTTTTTACTTCAGGTGCTGAAGGTGCACAACAGAGATCTGAGTGCTGCAATAACAGCCAGTGCAAGCGCAGGCCTACAAGTGGGGAGAAAATAAGGAGGGGTTTAAATTCAGTCTAACAGAAGCGCAGATGGACGTGGACTTGGAAAACAAGTACAAACTTGGAAAAAAAATATTTCATTCCCTTCTCAGCACTGGCTTTTCATCTGTGATGCCTTTCTATATTTTGTTGTGCATTCTCATCCACTATCATTCCTTGTGTAGTGATTCATTGCACCATTTCAATACATCTTGTTCAAAGGTAATTAGAAGCATTTTGTAGTTCATTACAAAACACAAAGGCCAACTGAAAACTTGGAATCAGCATTTCTCTTTCCAGAACGTCTCATTCAATACCAAAGGCTCTTTCCATTTTCAAGGGATAAGTCAATCATTTCCAAGAGCAAGGATTCAACATCTGAAACCAGACTATACTCATGTACACACAGACACATTCCTTTCTCAGAGTTTAAGTTTTCTAAATTCAACCTAGAGGTCTGAGTTGTGAAACAAAAATCTTGTTTTTAATGTTCTCCTTTTCCCAGAGTTTCACTTTCTTGTATCCCTTAAGGCAGACAAAACCACAAGCTTAACAATGCTCTACTAGCAGTTACATCTGAGCAGTCTTACTGAATTGACAGAGACTGCACAGAAATAAAAAGTGAGCATATTTTGGCTACAGAAATATGAAACATCTTTCTTGGTTTCAAAACTCTGGAAAGCATATACTAGTAACAAGATACCAGTATGGTGTCATTAGACTACTGCTAACACTTGCCTTTTCCTTAACTTCTTGGTATGAGAAGATAAACATACATTTCTGTTTTGGAAAACCTTGTCATTTAAAAAAAAATGCATTTTAAAAGCCCAGAAAGCACTCCAAGCAAAATGTTGAAAAAAACCCACCACACTTCATTATATTCTTTTAAAAAATACTGGTGTTTTGGCATAAGTCAGTTAAAAGCTTAAAAAAAGTAATGTTTATCCACAGTCCACAACTAAAGATCTTGAGTATTATTGCTTGATCTTCCCTTCCTTCTCTCTCATTTTTTATATGGTATTGCCTTGTCTTTCTTTGTCTTTTCCATACCCAGAGTAAACTTTATGGCTAACAACTAAGTGAAATACTACAGGCCTGATCTTTTCCCTTAACAGAAGGATTGTTTTAGTAAGTCTTTAAAAATGCCTTTTGATGTGATTAGTCCTAATAGAGCATACTAACCTCTGAGCTCTTGGAAATCAAGTCATGCTCATCATTGTAGAACAGGGATACCAGCAAAGCAAGCTCTCAAAGAACTCTCTCAGATTAGTTTTCCCACTGAAGACAAACCTCTTCTATTTTTGAGAGAATAGCTCAAGTTTCCATACACGACTGCTTCTTGGCTGCTGAAGACAGACTATTAAAAAAAGATAACCACCCAAAGATCACACAGAGGAGCAAGAACCAGAGTACAAGGTCTCTTTCTACCATCCAGGAGAGTGTACATTGCATTTGGAACAGCCAGGTCCTCCTTACAGCCACCAAGTCCAATACCTTCCACAAGACAAAAGAGAGCATCTCAGAGTACCTGTTTACTTCAGCTAAGGGCACAAGAGGGGCAATTCACTGAATCACTCAGCAGCTTTTGAGCAGTCTCACAGAGCATCATGCATGTCAGGCATAGGTCAAAAGGGAATGAAAAACAGCAGCAGATGCCCCATAGCCTAGTACATCTGACCTGGTAGCGAGGTGTGTGATGTGGCCCAGCCACAGGAATTTAGGAAGCAAGTTAGGCCATACAGAAATGCAGTTTGGTTTTTTTGTTTTGTTTCCACCACTCCCCCCTGTCTTTTTCTTTCCCCCTCTGTATGCTACAAAAGGGTTCTTCAGTTTATACTTGTTTATAAGGATACCTTCTAATATGAAGACACATGGAGCCAACAGTCCTGACTCATGGCTTAGAAGAGCAAAACTACATGAAGACTTTCATTTTTTGTTTACTACTGACATAAGGACATATAACAGCACTACCAAATACCTTCTTGTTTTTCCTTCTACCTTAAGAGCTTGTGCTTATATTCCGTCTCTCTCTGACTAAGCTGTAGCGAATAGAAGCAGGTTTTGATCAAAGTGACTTCTAAAAGATTTCAAATGGCTCAACAACAATAAAGAAAAACACCACCACCACCCCTAAAAAGAGAGGTGAGAGGGGCAATGAAAAGAAAGAGGCATATTTCCTACATATAGGAAACACACAACATTCTGTTATATTGGAAAGCTAAACAAAGAAGGACCGGTGTGTTAAAAAAGATACAGACAGACTCTAGAGAATATGAAGGAAAAATGGTCAGGGGGGAGAGGAATAAACTTTTGAGGAATACATGTCAATCATCTTGATGCCTGATTGTGCCTGTAGCTGCAAAGAGCACAAATGGGATACAGGAGGCAGGCACTAGTGTCCCAGAGTACATCCATCATTGATACATCTGGTCTGCCTGACCCACTGCTGGTTTCAAGACCTTAATGTTGCATGCAGTAGTTGGGACTGCACGTCCATCTATGGGTTCAGCAAAAACTAAATCTAGAACACAGTGCTGTCCAGGATGTTTTGGATGGCAACAAGCCTGGAGTCTAGTGGCGATACACCTTCACAGACGTCTATGAGTCGGTGACCTTGGCAGACCTACCAACACTCAACTGTTATGCCATAAAGTATTAAGAATCACACACTGATAGCTTCCAGGCTCTGAAGCAGTCCAGAAACATTTGTGCTGCTTCTCCATGTCTTTTCAGTTCATAAAACAGATTGCACACCTCAAAATGGAAAATCTACCCTTGACAGCCCACATTCAGGCTGATTTCATGGTCTCAAAGATGTTGCAAATGTATCTCCAAAAACTGTCACAGCATGGTGGTGTCAGTTTGCTGGTGGCAGACTCCAGTTAGCTAGCTATGCTCTCCAGGTACTAGAAAGCAGCTGAACAATTGTTCACACCAGTCACAGGATTATAGACTCAGTGATAAACATAGTGATGCTTTCTCATGCAATTACGGTCTTATATTCCCTGGTTCTGTCCAGTACGAAGCTTCGCATAGTTTTTCTCTTGTTCTGCAATCTTGGTAACCACAAGCTATTGCATATGTTGGTACAGGAGGATAACTACGGACAGTGAAAGGCAGTAGGTCTCTCTTATCTACAAATTCCATTGTAGGGCTGAGAATGTGGCAAGCAAACCACAGAAAATCTATAAAGGACTTGCTGTTGATTGGTGCAAAGACTTATGGATAAGTGTGATGCCCAACAACTCCAGAGGCGTTCAGTATGACCAAGAAAAAGCCATTCTGAAGCCATCCTAAGAGAAGCCAGTGGTGGGTGCAACTAAGATACTCCTTTGGAAAGGTCTGTCACAAAATATGTGACTGAGGAACAGCAGCATATAACTTAAATAAAAATTAATGAAAACCAATCTGCAGATCAAGTCTAGAAAAGAAGCCATATTTGCGATGAAAAAAAACCCAAACAAACCAAACCATCCAAACAAACAAACCCCAAACAAAAAAACCCAACCCAACAAAAAAAAAAAAAAACACAACCCACAACTCCTCACTTATCCACTTAAGCAAAGCAGTAATAATTTGACTTATATGACAGAGAAGGAAAACAACTCCCCCAACAAACTATATTGTCCTGCATAGTGATTCCCACTGTACAGAGTGCACCACATAAAATTCTCTAGCTAAACACAGGTAACCAGAATCAAATACAGTCTTGCCAATAGAGCTTATCTGACAATAATCCTGACAATAGTTTCAGATCAGCAGGCACAGCATCAAGCTTTCTGCATCAAAGCTTCAGTTTAAAGAAATAACCACTGGTTTTCCTTATAGAGAACCATATCAACACAATAAATGCTTACTCCAACAGACCACAGAGTCCGATTGTTTTTTTTTTACATATGCTGTTAAGTTACAAAATGGTACCAACAATATAGAAGCTATCAGATGCTAACATCTTATGTAGCAGGACAACATAAAAAAAATATATTTTTTGAAACCTGTCAAAATTACTGAGGATTTGCAAACAATTAAGGATACCGATATAATAAAAGTCTCAGCTTGATTTAGAGTCCCAGAAGCTGCTGTTATTTCATGAAAGCAGTGCTGTGCCAACCTTGTGAGAAAATAATGGTTGCAAACTGCAGCCATGTCCAAATGATAGCTGTGAAGCTGTTGCTAAGGATGGGTAAGTTCTCCAAAGCAGTAGATAGTTCAGTTCCTTGTAACAAGCTAAGAAACTGCAGCTAACCTCTTTTGTTAATAAAAGGTTCCAGATGCATCATCACCAGAGGTAGAACTGCTGGATTCCAGGATGTAGCAGTGCAAACTTATAATCATACTGCTATCTCACACATCTTGGGAAGACATGAAAGTCCACAACACAATATGAGGCACCTCTGAAACTGGCCTGAACATCAGGTACCTAATTCCAAGCAATGGTTCTGACATTCTTGAAAACAAAACAAACAAAAACACCGCACAATCAAAGGAACATGGTACTAATACCTGATTGTTGTTCAGTTTGGCTGGGGAAAGATGCTTTACAGAGCCATCAGAAGAGGTTTTTCTAAGTGTCAAATTTTATACAATACTGATCTGTTAGACATGACTTGGATATTGAATGAAGCCTGCCACGTTTGCAGTCACTGAACAAAAGATATTTTTTTTTTTTACATTTCCTAGTTATATGCTTTACTGTTGTAAGATTCTGCAGGAACCTAACTAAAAACTTTTGGCTTAATTTTCTAGATGTTGATTTACCAGTACATAGAAGTTTACCATTTTGATGACCAGCAAATAATTTCATTAGAGAAGTAAAACATGTTGCACATTCAAGGTAACCTGAATGTAAGGAAACCTGCTATATCACTGCTGTATCAGAACTAAAAACTGTCTGGCTATTTGCTGCCACTCATCACAGCATGCAATACTGTAGCATGGATAGCCTAATATATCCAACAGCATAAAATATTTGTAAGAAGGCATGAGAAGTTCACATCTTGCAGAGATCTTCAAATAAGGAAAGCAATAACTTCACATCCATAAGTCAGGGACTGTTTACATTGCAGGTTCAGTCTTTGCCAGCTGCCATCTTAATGAAATCAGTTCTGCAAATCTCAGTCACTGGATAAGCAGTTATGGAAAACAGGAGGCATAAACAATACTGAACCGTGCAGATTAATTGCTAGTTAAATACACACTGCTAACAAAGTAGCATGAATACTTACAGTGAAAAACACTTTAGTAGGTTAGCAACAATCTATAAACTCCTTCTCCTAGCAGCATTTTTGACCAGCTTTGCTCATCCCCTTTCCATCATTCTATAGATACTATCTGTCACCACTTTTTGCTGGTCCCCGTATTCAGTAGAAAATAGTTTTCCAAAAGAAAATTATCACTTTCAAATACTAGATTTGATACTCTACAGCAGAATGAACCATTTTATCTGATAATCTGGCTTCTTCCTGATCATTAAATACATTTTCCCTTCCAGACTTCATTAATAATATTTTTTCTCTCTTTTATAATTTTTACATTATCCACAATTAAAAACAAGTGATTATGTTTGTTTGACAGCCAAAAATTCAAAATGTGTTTTACTGGTTATTTGTCAGAAAAAAAATGGCCAGGCTACTGAATTTACTTTGTTTATATGCTAACAATACAAAGAATATGTATGCAAACTTAAGAATTTATTTCTAGAAGAGCTTTATGCAAAAATACAAAATTTATTTCCTGTGAACATTTATCCTACTAAGATTCACAGATTCATGCAAGTCTGACACTGAAAACATGACTAAAACCAAGTTACCCTTAACAGTCTGGTGATTTTTTTTTTTTCAGCACCAGTTGGTGTACCCCAATCTTGATATATTAAATATAAAAATATAAAATATTTTATTTATATTTTATTGTTTTATTTATTTGGAAATAAAACAACCAACAAACTATGTTTTGTACTAAAAATTTAACATCATAAAATTATAAATCTGAAAGGGACCCAAAATGATAATCTACCCCATTGTTTGGACTACCAATGGATCAATTAATGCCATGCTACCCTTGACAGGTTTAACCTGTTCTAAAAGGTCTCACACTTTTCAGGGCATCAGATCAAGTGGTGGGGGCTTTTTGTCGTTCATAGCTTGGGGTTTTGTAGGTGTTTGGTTTTTTAAAATATAAATTCTTAAAAGTTCTCTTAATGTCTATTCTAAGCCATCTTTGCTGCAATAAAATCTATTATCTTCCACTCCATCCAGCATACAGGCTATTCTTGCTCCCTCTGCAGCAGATATTTACATAGATGAACACTGTTGTGTCCTCCTCCTGCAGCTTTCTTAAAGCTAACTAGCCTTCTTCAGGCCCACTCAATATTCTGATAGACCCCTGCTCATTTTCACTGTTTTCTTCTTAGGTGGTCCTTCTTGAAATAGAGCATCTAAACACGGACAGAATGATCCAGCTAAAACTTCTACAGTACATCACTAGCTTTTCATGTTATACTCCTATTTACGTATCCCAGGATGATATTTTTCACAATATGATATTGCTCATTTAGATTCAGCGTGAGTCGGTCAAGATTTCCCAGACTCCCCCACAAGTTGTTCTCTGCTATGTGTTTATGTGTATATTAAACTGATTTTAAAAATATGTATTTACAGAAGTGGTTAAATTTCATTTAAAATCCTGGGATAAATAATGAACTAAGAAAAAAAAAAAGTTTGTTAAGATAAAGGCCATAGTGGCCTTTCATTTTTCTTTTGCTCTTTTTCAATTCCTTTCTCCTTGTTTTTTAAGGAAATCCTTTAAAGCCAGGTTCCTCTGAAGAGAGGTACTGCTAGACTGGGCTCATAAATTTTCATTCCCAATGATTGTTCCCTTTTCAAAAGCAGCATAGGAAAACCAAGGCAAAGCTGCACAGGCAAAAAGCCTCAAAGAAAACATGCCTTAAGGAAAAAAAAAAAAAAAAAAAGCACACTGAAAAATTTATCTCTGTATTCTTCACTGGGGTTGGGGGAGAAGGTAAAAAGAAAGTTTAGATATGTGGTATGAAGCAAAGACATACATAATCCTTTCCCCACTCCTCCCTGTACAGAAAAGTACTTCTTTTAAGAAGTGTGTTTAACTTGGCATTTGCACCCTTGTACAGAGCTAAGACTGTTCAACAGTCTGATGCACTCCAGAGATGGATTTTCTGTTTATGGAAATAGCAACTGAGGAAATGTGCCACATTACATTTCATCAGGGTCTTGGTACATTAGGCACAAACATACCCTAAAGCTGCAATGAGCATACTGTTTGCAAAAATAAAAATAAAAAAAAACAAAAACAAAAAACACCAAAAAAACCCAACCAAAAAACCCACTCAGAAATAGAAACGCATCAAGAGTAACGGTCAGAGAAACATTGTAGAATGTAAGAGGCTATTTAAGATGCTCTCTCCTGAATGACAAACTTAAAAAGGAAAAGTGCAACAGCATTATTCCAAGAAAAACAGGACCCATGTTTTCTAAAACAATTACTTTTTAGATTTTTTTATATCTGTGCTGAAACAGTGTAAAACCATAGACACAAAACTAAAAGATAATTGTATGAAATGCACATTTCCTGAAAACCTAATACTCTTCCTCCAGTAGGTCCTTGACCTATGATAACCTAATTATTATAGGTAGCATTTGCCCTGCAGATGAATAGAATCTGGAACTTTGTATGGAAGAGGACAAAACTTCAAGAATTAGGAAAAAAAAAAAAATAAAAATGCACTGTTTAGTGTCAACCGCATGTTGCTTCTGATGTAATGTTTCTTGGTTTCAAGAATACCAGGTACTTCAGCTAGTGGAAGTAGTACAGATGTACATATAGATCACTTCTTTCCCTTCACTGCCATCCATGACTTACTATTTCAGAAGCAAAGCAAATTGACCAATCAAGACAAGAAGGTGACAGAGGGCAGATCAGAGATGGCGCTGAAGATGCAGTTAAAACTGATAAAGACAGCAGAGACCTGAAAGCTCCCTTTACCTCCAGGAACTGAAGGACAGCAAAACCACCTGGCACACGAAGGCATTTTATACTCCTTGCTTCTCCTCATGTAATGTTCACCAGTCCAAATGACTCTGGCAGTTTAAGATGTGAAGCAAAAAGTTGGGATATTATGCTACACTGCCAGAATGCTCCTGCTAGAAAGGGACAATCTTCCAGAATCAAGGTTATACACCCTATATTATTATAAATTATTCTCACTACAAATATAGCTTTGTTACAAAATACAATACGCCCCCAGGAAAAAAAAAAAATCAGTTCAATTGAATTAATCTAAATTTTTTAAATATAAAGTTTACAAAAGTACACTCTTTATCCATGATTTGGCTAACAAGGACATTTCACACATACATATGGGGACAGAATAACTAAAAATTTTAATTACCTTTTGTTGATTGTCAAGTAGTTGCTCTGGTCATTATCAGGCAAAAACATGGAAGTTATATATTCACAAAACTTCAAAGAAATAGAGTATGAAGCAAGCAATTTCAATTGGGCTTTCCTTTCTTTCTAGTTACCAACACATAAGGAACAGATAGTTTTATAGTGGGATATAGAACTTAAGTAAGCATCAGATGTCTCTGTAGGGGACCTGAGGAGGGGTACTTTTTTTCCCATGAGATAATGTCACTGGACTCAAGGTTTGTCTGCAGATGTTCACAACTACCTCAGTACTGTTACCCTAAGCATCTCATCACCTTTCTAAGAACTGTAGGTGTATTTAAACTGGGCATTTTTTCTTCCCAACTCTCCTGAGGCACAAACCTGCTATACACACAGCACATTTACCAGACACACAGGGAATCAGATCTTGACAAGGAACAACATACCCTCCCAGTTTTGTTCAAATAAGACTGGGAAAACAGGGTGCACTACAGTGTGTGCACAACAGTCATTAAAGGACACATTGTGAATATGGAGAACTCCAAACAAGTTTCTTTTTTGACCTACAAGAAGAAAATTGTCTGTCAATTTTAATAAACACCAAGTTATTCCTGAGACACACGGAGACCAAGGACCTAGCTTCAGCCTCCTTTTCAAGTTGTGCTGCTTTACATAGAATAATTAAAAAGCCACAGGGTCTGAAAAGGAAGAATGTCTCTATCCTACTCACTAGGGTACTCCTCCGGAGGAGGTTTTCTTTTTTTTTTCTATTGCAACAAGGGTTTTAGGTATCTAATGCAGCAATTGCTCAGTGTGCCCTTGCAAGTTCTTCCAGTGTTAGGCTGGAAGACTGGGCATTCTTCTGAGAAGCAGCAGATATGGGCTTGCATCCTCTGGAAGAGGAAAGGACTTAGAAAGGGCTGTGCAATCCAACGTTGTAAAGGAGGAATATGACCTCCATCTCCAGCTGTTATCCACAAAAAAAAAAAAAACAAAAAAAAAAACAAAAAACAAACAACCAAAACAAAACCCCCAAAACAACAACAACAACAACAACAAAAAAAAAACCCACCAAAAAAACCCAACCAACCAACCAAACAAAAAAAACCCCATAAAACCACCAGAAACAACAACAAAAAAGACAAAACCAAGTCTCTGCAAGTTTTGGAAGAACATGCATTTCTAACTTTCTTGCCTTTAGATAAGATTTAGGGTTTAGTGCTATAGTGAAAGCAGGCAGAATACAGCAGCCCAGAGCTGACCATACGGGTTTCTGAAATGAGAATTGACCTGAAATCGTTGATGTCGGCATTTTCTCCTGGCTACCTGAAACAGCTTTATGCTCAGCCTCCTGTTTGAAAATCCCATTATAAATTTCTTAATTCTTCCTCCAGTGACTGTGGGGAGTACAGGTACCACATGTACTTCAAACTAGAATTCCAGTGTAATCCTGGAGTGACTAAAAATTACACAGGTATTCAGTGTCATCCGCTCACGTCCTTCTATGATGCTAAACTTCAGTCAGGAGACAGATCACAACTTTTTTTCAGAATATTAATGAACACTGAAAAATTAACTTGTGGCAGCCCATTTGAAGTAAGTTGAAGAGTCTGGGTTGAAAGAGGCTTTCTTCCTTGTATTTAAAGGGACCAGAGTTAAGAATTAATACTCTGGCTATCAAGATAAGCAACCTCCTTAATCCCCAGGACAACTGTTAGATCAGTCTCCCAGCCATAAATAGTGGTTAATGCTTACTTTAGGAATTTGACAGTGTCTATGCATACTGAATCATGTCTAACACCACACAGCAAGGAATACAAAGACTATACTTACTGTAGCAAGCTCCTTCCTCTCTAACCTACAGCACAGGAAGGCTGGGTGTTATCAAAAAATATAATGGCTGGTATTGTGCTGGAGATGTAAGCTATCATGTAGGTGAGTTCAAAGACTTGGAACATGTGACTTTCATGGCACAGATAAGGAAGAGTCACCATCAAGAACCTGGTTACAGCTGTCACAATACTAGTCAACAGTTCAGCAAACAGGGGCCTTTCCTGCCAACTTTCAAGAAGGAACATTTCCAGTGAAGCCTGGAGAATACATGTAATAGCAGAGATTATTTCAACTGGCTTCTGCTGGATGCTTAGCATGCTCATATTCAGCACAGAGTGCGAGCAGATTCTTTGTCACAGCTTCAAGAAACGAAGTGAGGAAGCTAGTCCAATTTGCTCTGTTTCCTTGTACCAATTCACACATTTTTGGTTAGCCTGTGTACAGCTCTGCATTTTAAGAGAATAACCACTAAGTTTAAATCTCGTTTGGAAAAAAAAAAACCAAACCAAAAACCAAAAACCATGTGTAAACTGTAGCTTCTTTATAGCAACAATGTATCTCTTTCATGCAACAGAGAAAGACGACTGAATCTAGCAAAATTATATCACTGTCAGTTTGCTCTACTGGAGAACAATATAAACTCTGTGGTTTAGAATTGCTCTCATCAAAAAATAAAAATTATTGTTTCCAGTGTGAAGCTCTTCTCCTGTTGAAATGATAATGAATTTCAATTATGATAATGAATTTCATGGATTTATGGATTTTAATTCTTTATGGGTGAACTAATTTTCCTGGATTTAAGCTAGAAAACTATGCTATTGTTGAATTTTATCAATGTTCTAAGGAATAAGACTGTACAACTAAATATATCTCTCTGTGGCTGGCAAAAACTATCAGTGCAATTAGGAAAAGTCGGAAAGTGCACTGCAGGGAAGAACAAGAAAAAAATACTCCTTTGATATGCTTTTTCAGTGAAGCATTTGAGTGGTGCCCATCTTCTCTGAAGTCTTTGCTGTGTCATGACAAATCAAAATAATAATTCCTTTACATGCTATAAGTCTTTTTCATCTACAGATTTCAAAGCAGCATTAACAAGGACCCATAAAGAGTCCGAGTTGTATCGGCCTTCCAGTATCCCAGCTTTGTGCTTTCAGACCTGCAGTCACACCCCCTTTCTTTTGTTAACGGCAACAACAGGCACTTTAATTACATACAGGTTGAAAAATCCTTAGATCCAATACTACACTGAAAACCAACCACTAGGTAAACACCAGCAAGGCTGAAACATCCAGACAAAAGAGGACTGTTTTTCAATGATGGTGCTTCTCCAGGCTAATTCCAGAAAGAACTGCTCCCCCCATATCCTTCTGTGGCACAAAGCTCAGCCCTATTCCATCCTGCGGGAACAGGCCCTTCTGAACTTCCCGGTATTTCTTGCCGTAAGCTCAACTCCCAGGGCCTCACATTACAAACAGTTACTCCTCTGCTTATTTAATGAAACTATTCACAATCATATCAGGGTTATCTGTTAAGCTCCTCTGTCTGCAATAAAAAAGAAAAGCAAAACAAACCCCAAACATGCGTGCATACACACACACACACACAAATCAAGGATAAGGACAGAAACCCTTTTTTTGTGACATTTCAGAGCTTTAACTTTAAACAGGTGTATTTTTAAAAATATTAAATATCAATCAACACTCCGTAAAGTTAATACAAACCTTTAAGGTGCTGGTTTAGTCAAGGCAGCAACCAGTTTGTTCTCATTTCTGTTCTACTACCTTTATTCACTAATCTGACTGAATCCTTATGATAAGCATGGTAAGCCATTCTATGGAAACATTTAAAATAAATAACTCTTTTGGAGGTCTTAATTTTAGGTAACTCAAGTTAGGCATAGAAAATAGGACTCAGCTGAGCCAGTTTCAGACAACTACATTCTGGTCTGATCCAGTCATCTAGACTTCCTTCAGCTGAGTGAAACAGGCAGTTTAGGATGGGAGTCCTGGCATGCAAACCTAAACATGCTCTTGTGTTGACCACAAGAGAATCCAGCCTCTTCCTCCACTACAAGAAAAAACAAAGCAGAATCACTAGTTCAGGCAAGATGAATCTCCCTGCTATTCCTTACACAAGATTTTTTTTTTTTTTTTCATTTACACACATTCCATTGAAATGTTCAAGAGTGCAGCATTTCTAAAAAGGCCTTAGAGCGTTTCAGACTGGAAACTACCCCCAAACGAAGCACTTAAACATGTGTCATCAATTTCTATTTGTAAAAAGTTTTGTCTTAGCTTTAGAGTGAATAGAAACTGGACCCTTCCTAATTTAGGAACAGAACAGAAATTTCTTATATTGAAGTTTAAGCTGTTCATGTAGATGGGTTATTTCACCCATTTTTAACTGTGCTGCAGCTAGCTTGTTACTCACTTGTAGTAAGCTTGATCCAGCACTCCTTTACAATTGCAAGTGCTGAGAAGGAATTCACATCTCAAAGTTACTGTACATCCAATTAACATCATGGAAGATGCACACAAGACCCAAGCTAGTAAATCATGAAGCAACTTGCACCATCTAAAATTTGAAAATAAATGGTTATTACTTTAACGTTTCCTCACAGCTCATGTTCATTTCCAAGAACACTTCTCTTAAAACTTATTTTGAAGTTTGAATTTGTTCAACATTGAATGCAGTGAAGGTTTACTTGCCTGAATTTATTTCTTTAGATAGTCAGTTTGATGCTTTCTCATTTTTTTTCCCATACAGGTCTTGCAATCATTTATATGAAATTTATAGGGATGAACTAAGAATGTATACTTTTGATACTTCCATAATTCCTAAGCTTCCCTTAAATTGTGCAAATACCTGAAATCAAACTCCAGATAAGAATTTCTCTGCATAACTGACTCCTGAACTTTTTTTTTTCTGTCTTTAGAGGATTTGAGGAGAGTTGAATTGTTTCCTGACACAAACTTCCTTTTTAAAACCATGATGCTCTCCATATCTCAAAATTCCTTGTAACTTTTCATTAAGAGAAATTATTAGACACAAATATGCTCTAACATACTAATCTTTTCTACCTTATTTAGAACAACAGCAACAGAATATAAAAATGAAAATAGAGTATTAAGTTCTATAACAAATGTGCTTAACTGCATGATGTATATATTCTACACATGGACACATTTAAGGATTTAATAATGCAAGGCCTCACTTCTGCTTTTCAGGAATTGGAGTAAGAAATGGGACAGCCATGCTGCTGCTGGCTGCAAAGACAGACATGAAGTATTATAAACTGACAGAAGAGAAATATTTTTTCCCTCATTTGATCTTGTTAGTCTTTTTTCCAGTGCAAGAGTGCAGTGAAATATACTTAAATAATTTCGAAGAAGTCTCACAAGTACCAACATTCTCTGTCTTCCACATACAATGCAAGAAACAACATATACTACACAAAATTATCTATGGAGCAGAACATTTTCTTTCCATGACATTCACCTCAAACATCCTGTTTTCTGAAGTTATTAGTTTCACAGTCTAAAATCTTGCATTAAAAACGTTCTCAAGCCAGACAAGTGTTGACTTCCCCCCTCCTTAAAAAAAAAAAAAAAAAAGCCATTGAGAAAGTCTGGTGAACACTGAGTCCAGGACCTGTGCCTGAGAAAGGTCAAGTCTGTTCTAAATGCAGAGCCAGTGATGTTCCAACAAGAGTTCAAAAATCCACATCCTCTGCTCTCCCACTCCCAATATAAATACTGAATTATTTAGATAAGCTTTTTGGGACAAAGGTTAATGAGTCTTTAGGTCAAAACTCAATAGTAATCAGCATTACCAAATTAAACAGTTATTCTTTTTATTGTGTTCCCCATTTTTTCCCCTAGGAAAAAAATGAATGTTGTTAATCCAAATTTAAAAAAAAAAAAAAACAACAAAACCAAAAAAACCCCAAACAAACCCAACAAACTTTTCAGAGAATGTTTTTCATAAGCACGAATACTATACATACACTGTACAGTACCCACATAAATATCCCCCGTTTTACCAGATACTATGTTTCTATTTGATTTTTCCAAATTACAATCAAGATGTTAGTTTGTTCTATACTTAGGAAAGGCGTAATCTTTCATGTCTCAAAAAAGAGCTTGGAGATTAAAATGAAAAAGTAGTGTTTGTTATGTAAGTGAGGTACGTGATGAAAACATGCACTGGAAGTAAATTGAATATTTATGTCTATGCCTGAAATTAAGTAGAAAAACAATAGTTGTAAGATTTCAGGATTTAGGGCAGTAAGTCTATTAATGACCATCACAATTAACAGACACATCCTTCACTGAACTTCTGTAATTGCTCACATCTGCTGAGATAACTTGTTAAGAACTTGTTAAGTGCCTACATCACAAACATCGCTGTATTTTCGGTTGCATCTCACCATTCTAAAGCATTTAAATTACATACTATAGCAAATGGAAGGGCACCAGATTTATTAGAGGCCAGGGAGTCCTGGCAACTGCACACTTCCCTGCTCTTACTCAGGTCACAGTGACAAGGAAATGTAGGTTGGCAGTTTGTTGTTGTTTGGTCCGTGTCGTGTCATCATCCGTGTGTCGTCCCCATCTGTCCATCCCCTTGTCCCCATCCCCCGTCGTCGCCCCCCCCCCCTCCTTAAAAGCTTGCTATGGAAATACAAGGGCAAAAATCATATAATAAATCCTGTGAGATGTTACTATGTTAACTAGAACACTATGAATTTATAACACAGACTGTATTAGGGAAGCTATCTACTAGCACAGGACACTGGGTCATACTGGTGAGGAGTTCAACTGCCCATACTTCAAGACATTTTTTGAGATGAAAGTTTGAAACCTTCTGCCTAGGCTCCTCTAGAAGGCAGAAAAGGCAGCACTGCTCCTACAGGACTGGCCCCAAAATCTCCAGTTACAAAATCCTGACCTCAGTACTCCTAAATCTTTCCTGGACAATCCATTTGGGTTCATATTTTCCAGGTACTTGCTTTTTTCTTCTTTTTTTTTCTTTTAAAGTGCTTCCACAGTTTCAAATCATGATGACGAGAGGAAAAACAAACAAACAAACCAAAAACACCAAATGAAAATATTTTAACAGAGGCTGTAAACCTGCCATGCTATCAAAGAGGGATTTAAAGGTTGGCAGGAAAAAGCATAGACCTCTACTTCAGAAACACAGTTTCATAGCACCTATGAAACTCTGTATAGATCTGAAAAAATTAGTTCTCTTCCTCCCAAAACCTTGCATCTCTTCAGCGTAGGACTTGTTCAGACCTCCAACAACTTATAGCAGTACACATGCTCAAGCCTCTCAGCTCCTCATTTGTAGCACAGGCTAATACCACACAGCCATAAACATACTTTAGCCAAAAAACTGAGCTGCATTTTTACTGCTGTTGGCTCTCTCTCATATAGTAGAAGAAAGAAATAACAAGCATCCAGACTGCTTCCACTATATTCTCAGTATTTGTGCTACTGGTGCTTCGGTATCATAAAGGAACAAGAGGAATGTTAGGAGATGAGAGGAATGGGAGCAAAAGAAAAGCAGTGCAAAGGTTAAGTGAAGACACAAGGTAGCACACCCTCTGGTTTCAGGACCCATGTGACTGGAGGCCAAGAGACTATATGAGAAAAACACTATGCTTGTACTGCTCCTCCACTGGTCTCTTGAGCATCACCTCCTGGCCTCTAAGCTAGTTGTTCAATCTGACCCTGCACAGCTGTTTTCATGATTATATATTTCAGATGGCTTTACAATTCATAGAAGATACCTTTATACCTAGCCCTGTAGAAGAGACTTCTCTATTCTTCTTCCTCTTGTCACTGCTCTATTAACAGATGCTTTCACTTTCAAACTAACCAAGATGTTCAGAAAGGCATTAACATCTTTATATCATTTCATAAACTACACCAGACATTGTGACTGTGCATCAGACTCACTATATTTGCTGCTTCTATCCAAGGCAGAACTTCTGCTCTTTTCTTTGTATGCCAGGAAAACACGCACAAATGCTGGTCATGAGATATATGTTAAAAAAGTGCTGTGTTTTACAAAAAAAAGTATTTTGTAAAAAGCTAAAGAGACTAATTCTGATTTCACATCAACCACTGTAAGTTAGGAGAAACTCTAGCCATGTTACTTCAGTGCCAAAAGTAGCACAGAACCAGCATCTGACCCTATATATCTCCGATTTTTCTAGACAGAAAAGTTCAGGAAGTATCAAACTGCTGGAAATGCACAACAGGTTTCGTTATGTATTTTAATAGCAAGCTTTGAGATTAGAAGCATTGAAGTATCAAACATTAAAACGCCTGCTTTGCCTCCTTTGCATCTTCTGATCAACTCTCATCCATGAATTGTAAAGTCTCATGGAGGCATTGTAATTAGCATGCTTCCTTCCTTTCTGGAACCATGCTGATATTTTAAAGGGAAATGCAAGACAGTCTTCCACTTACAATCGAATGTAAATTGTATGATTTATTAATTATTTCTGTAGCACTTGATATTTATTTTAATTAATCTTTAAGTCAGATATGAACACTGGGGAGTAACAGCAGGACATCAGAAGCAGCAAAAGTTTTTTTCTTGCTTGAGAGCCTTTTTAATGAAAAAGTAAGTAATGCACTATTTTTAAATTATGATAAGTAAAGTTTGGTGAAATGAAACCATCTACAATGGATGTTTCCAGACAAAAAGGGAAGCTTCTGAATGTGATGCCTGTATGAGCAGGCCAAGAAATAAAAGCCATAAGCCCCACTTCATCGGAGCTTTCCCTGCAGAGCTGTGCAGGGCATGCCGGGATCAGCAGTATTCTGATGGGACAGGATTAGGAAATTCGATTAGACTCTTGCATCTTCAGGCTGTGTTTGGAGGTAAAAATACCTTTACACAGCCCCTGGCACAGTTCCATGGGTATGTGTCCTGACACAGGCAAAGCACCCTTTTACCCTTGCCTTCTCTACAACCAAGGGATAAACCATACACATATGCCAGAGACTTTGTTTTTGTAGCTAATCTTGAATTGACAGAGCTCAGGCTGGTATGCAGAGCTGACTCAAACACCTCCCTGGCACAAGAGAATTCATGCTGAAGATCAATCAGTAATCCTTTCTGTGCCCTGGAGCTGACTGGCATGACAAGCAGATGATGGCAGTCTAGGCAAAGCGACCTACAGCCTCCTCTCTCCACCTCACATCACACACTGCTGCAAGAAGCCACAGCACCAAGATCATCTTTGTCTAGCCCAGAAACTTGTAGCTGAACTGCACACTAACTTTTTCCATTACACTAATAACTTGAAGTGGCAATAGGACTGCGCTTTTTTTTTTTTTTTTCCTTTAAAGTGGGAATCATTTTTCCTGGTCAAGCTGCTTCAGCAACTTGACATTCTGCTGAACCTTTTATTACAACTGCAAAATGAGAATTACTTTGGCCCTTGAAAACACTGAGTACAAGATTTTAAAGTTTCAACTCCATTTTCACATAGCCATATGGATTATTCCTTACTAAGATGTTACAGGGTTTACATGAACTCAATCCAGTATTAACTATTTTCTGCATTTGGCCTCTACAGATACCAGGAGTATATCAACATAAAGGTCACATTTCTGGGAAAGCAAAGACTCTCTTTTCTTAAAGAAATCTGAATCAGATTATAATAGCAGACAGACTTGCCTAAAAATAGTGTAGTTTTCAGTGTTTTGGTTTGTTTAAGATAACAACAAATCTGCTTAAATATTTTGGCTGTCCACGAGCTTAAATAAATCCTTAGTATTGCATTTCATTTCCCTCCATCCATCAAATTGCAGCTTGAATAGGAGGAAGAAGAAAAGAGGAAAAACAATTTTGACATTACTTTTGTGCCAGAATCATTCAGGAGCATGCTTGGCCCATAACATGGATAGGATCAGCTCTGCATTTGCTTGGGACACAGGCTTGCAGGAAGGGTGCAACATGCTCAGTGCATCAGTTCCCTACCCTCCATCCCCCTTTCCTTCCCCTTGCCCACAGGCTGTTATGGCCAGATCTGGAAGCAAGACAGGTATATAGTCTTTATCCAGCTTTACTTTGAGTTGCACAGAGGGCAACTACTCTCTGGAAGACATTTCTTCTACTGTATACTGCCATCAAAATGTAAAATCCACCTTAACATAACCAAAAAAAAAAAAAAAAAAGCCACAATTTGTACCCCCTGCAGTCTCAGACTGTCCATTCACTTAAGGAAAAAAAAGCTCACATTCCAGCTATTTTAACTGACTCAAAATAAACTCAGTTAACAAGGTAATTGTAAATTTGTGCATGTAAAGTAAACCCTACATTCCTTCCTAATGTTCAGAACATATCTGAAAGAGGAAAAGTATCTCATGGTATTTGCCCTACCAGCTAAAACAGAAGAAACCCACCTTTTCCCTGAACGGAGACAAGCTCAGATGGCCAACCTTCCAAACATCTTTCCAGAAGTGACAGATGTCAACATGACACAGAGATCTGCAAGTCTCCTCACAGTTAAGCCCTGTATCCCTCTACATACTCTCTACCAGCCCCATCCTTATTGTTACCCCTTGGTTAAGGGGTAGCAGTTCCTCCAGGCCTTTCACACTTGTGTTGCACTGGGGAAAGGCTCAACAGCATGGAAGCTAGGTGTAGTCAAGCTATATTATAACTCACAGGTGGGAACTCCATGGCATGCAGGGATTAGGTAGCTAGTAGAGAGTTCCTTGTTTCCCGACCCTCATCTTAACAGTAGTGTTTCCAAGGCAGGAACCACTTCTCAACATTTTACACAGCTTCACATACTAGGTATTTCCTCGACTCACACAGCTCCATCCCTCCAAAAGCCCCTCTCCTCCAAAAGAACACATAACCTAAGACTAACATGGAGGTTTTCCCATCTTTTCTACACTACATTAAAGTATTTAAAGTAATTAGAGACACACGATTAAACTCACAGAGGTTGCTCTATAAATCCCACCCCTTCTTTTTCTAATCAGTGTATGGAAAAATGCAGTGGAGAAAGAAGCTACTTTCCACAGGCAGGCAGTAGAAATACCACTTCCAAGGTCACAGTCCAGATAAGAAGTTGCAAAGCACAAACAATATAACTTTCCTTTTCATAATTGTTTTCTGAATCTGTCTGGTCACTCGAGTTCATGTCATCGTTTCCCTTTTTTATATGCCTTACTGCTTTGCACATTTCAGTGAATCTTCACACAGAGTATCAAATACAGACAATATAATGGGAATTAAAGCTCTTTAAAAAACCTATGCCCCGAATTCAATTAGCAGTATCAAGAAGCCTGTAGTTAGCAGCAAGTCCAAAACACATAATGGGATTACTTAAGAGTTTAGTGATTAATAAAGTACTATCCAAAAACCTTCTTTTTTGCTTCCTTCTCTTCTGAGTATATAACTTAACTTTTGAAGTCTAGCTTATTTCAGTATATAAAGCAGCATTTAGATTGGTTCAGAAGAGACTAATCAATGGGATGCCCATTACCTCTACCTGCCTAATCACATTGCAGCTCTGCTTGCACTGAAATTATACTCAGCTGCAACAGCAGACATTAGCAAATGTTGTGAAAAGCAGCTGCCCATGGGAGTGATCAGCCTTTGATTTAGGTGGGTCCCATCAATACCACACAGCATTTGGCCCGGGTCTCCTACAAACCTTGCCTTGAAATAATGAGAGCGCAGTCACAGCTTTCCACTGCCCTATACCAAGAACAAGCACTTCATGCTCTAATGAGCTGGGGATATTTGAGGATACTGGGTCTCCAGAGATAGTATTAGAGGATTTTGTAAAACAGAGGAAGCCAGACCTATAACAGCTTTATCCATACTTCTGGCAGAGACTGCAATTGTAGTGTCTCCAGAACCGTACCTTTGGTTAGTCTTTGAAAGATGTACTTGACTCCAAAGTAAGTCCAACAGCATGGTGACAAACAAATATGAACAGTCAAGGAATTTTGTTTCAGTGTCTACAGTTTAAACTACACAAAGTTAAACTTTATTAACAGAATTTTTAATATTTGTATCTTCTGCCAATTCCATCTCAGAACACCAGAAACATGGTAGTGGGGATAAAGTTCAGTATTCTGCCACTATACAGAATAGTTCCTTCTAAGCCTGGAGTCATGACTCACAAACTTAAAAGTAATCCGTTTCAGACATAAAACTTCAGAGCAGTGGAGTCTCTCACCAAACTGGAGTCAATCTCAGGAGAAATGCTGGGCTACAGTGTAGAGCACAGCTCAAGAGAAGCAAGTTTTAAATAACTGCACCAGGATTCAGCTCAAACCAACCAAACCACATCTACTACAGCCCTGATCTGAGCTATAAGGAAGCCCAGCTCATAAAAAGCCAGGCATATTATCTACTGTACATGCAAATCGCCACTACTTAGTTTAGAGAAGTCGACTTTTCCATGTCCTTTGTAGTGCTCTGGCTTCAGCAAAACTGTTTCAGAGTTCTTTACAGCTTATGCGATGTTAAGAGGTGGGTTATATAGGTACTATACTGTCAGAGAATGCCTTTAATATGTCTAGGAACTTTCCAGGAGTGTCAGCTGCAATATATATACTTGATTGGTATACAGGAAAGTCAGTCTCTTTCTGATAACAATCTCAACTTTGATGCACTGAAGGAAAATTGAGCTCTTTGGCTGGAAAGAATTCATAAAGCTCTACAGTATTAGCACTTTTGAAGGGGTGAAAAGCTTTGATGTAATTATTACCAGTAGGTGGTATGCATTAACCACTATTTTCAAACCAGCAGGTTATTCAGTAGCTTTAGAAACAATAAAACCCTCAAGATTTCAGAAAAAAAAAAAGTTTTAAAAAAATAATTAACAAATCTTATGCATTCATGATAAATTGCAATTATAAGCAGGCATTCATGCTAGGAATAATTAGCAACATACCTCAACATTATTGAATGTCAATGAAGTCAATACTCTTCACGAAAGAACAATACAGAGGAGGTGGCCAAGTTGCATCTAAAAGGAGGCACAAGCAATTTTGTTAATTGCAGAAAAAATGCCAGCTATAAATAGGGTGGGCTCATAGTTTGTAGCATTTCTTCAAAACCAGGAACCACACAGACTGAAGTGCAACTTTTCTCTAAAGATTTTAAAAGATAGGGTACTTGCTGCCCATTTTTTAAAATACGTCTCAATCACAAGACAGTGTTATTCTAAATTACATCTTTAGTGAATATTTTGAGTTCTGTTATCCACAAGAATCTCCTGAGACTGTAAAGCATACATCTAAGAGAAATATTAACTAAGCATAAAGTGCACATCTAAGAAGTAGTAACATGAATACAAAACGTAGATCTCAGTGCTATGTGGGCAGATAAGGTAGCCTGCTCAGTTCCTGTCCAGTATAGCAAGAAACAAAAAAACCCCCAAAACTCAAAAAAAAAAAACAAACCCAAACAAGACCAACAACAAATACTGGTACCTTGGACTGTTGTTCCCCTACTTGTTGCAACACCAAACTCAAATATCTTATGTATGCTCTAGTAAATACAATAATTTCTTAGCAATGTTGTCCATGATGGTGTCTCACGAGTGGTTTGGGTTGGGGTTTTGTTTCCCAGTAACAACATATGCTGATTTTATTTAATGCAAATGGCAGAAGACATCCTTTAAACAAGACTTTAAGAAGTTAAAGCAAAGAAAAACCCATACAAATATGTAAACCCCTGAGTCTGTAACAACTTAAATGCCTTTAAAATCTGACTCTAAATTAATTCTCAGGATGACTGAGAGCCTGAGGAGGAGCCAGAGATTTTAATTCAGACCTCTGAATATCTAAGCTGGTGCATCTATAACTTGGCTCATATATCTAAATTAAATGAGAAAAACTAGAAGAATTCCTAGCAATAAGCAAATTCCTGTGTGAAGACAGGAATATTTTTAATGAAGTAGAAAAGGCAAAAAGTTCAGCACATTTTTTTTATATTCTTGGAGAGAAGCAGGTTGACAGGCTCGTATCACAACAGGATGATTAAGTCCTTGCCAGCCCATTAGTAACTAAGGAATATGTTAAAAAACATCTCCAAGAAATAAACACTCCTAAAATTAGTATACTTAGATAACTCACAGTGAATATTTGAAATATATTTGCAGATGATTTCTTTGGCCTACCTGCATCTAAATTTAATACAATTTATGCCCTGAATATATTTTACATGACTGGAAGAAACCTAAAAGTCTACCTATATTCCAAAAGGGTAGCCTAGATGCAAGCATAACACCTGCACTAAAAAATCCACCTGACTTGGCTGAATTTCAATCCTGAACAAAGTAATAGGAGGTCAATAAACAGAGGCTTAAATAATTGGCAGTAGCTATATTCCTGTCAAAAGAACACCATGTTGACCTGGCAGGGGATGGGGGTGGGGGATGGGGGGGTGTAGCTCTGGTTTCTTTGTGGTATATATAACTAGATTTATAGAATTTATGCAACTAGATTTATACAATTAGATGGAAAGCTGGACATAAGTTGGCGATGTACACTCACAGCCCAGAAAGCCAGCCGTATCCTGACTTCATCAAAATAAGTGTGGCCAGCAGATCAAAGGAGGTGATTCTACCCCTTTACTCCACTCTGGTGAGACCCCACCTGGAATACTGCATCCAGCTCTGGAGTCCTCAATACAAGAAAGACATGGACCTGTTGAAGCAGGTCCAGAGGAGGGTCACAAAAATGATCAGAGGGATGGAACACCTCTCCTATGAGGAAAGGATGAGAGCTGAAAATGTTCAGCCTGGAGAAGAGAAGGGTCTGGGGAGACCTTACTGCAGCCTTTCAATACTTCAAGGGTCTTATAAGAAAGATGGGGACAAACCTTTTCACAGGGCCTGTTACAATAGGACAAGGAATAATGGTTTTAAACTAAAAGAAGGTAGATTTAGACTAGATTTAAGGAATAAATGTTTTTTATTATGAGGGTGGTGAAACCCTGGAAAAATTTGCCCAGAGAGGTGGTAGATGCCCCATCCTGGGAAACATTCAAGGTCAGGTTGGTCGGGGCTTTGAGCAGTCTGATCCAGTTGGAGATGTCCCTGCTCATTGCAAGGGGGTTGGACCTTTAAAGGCCCCTTCCAACCTAAACTGTTCTACAATTTAAACTGAATATCCTTTACTTCCATGTCACATTGTAATTAGTACCCCGTGCTATTCTGATCAGTACTCTTTAAAAAGAATAATATTCTTAATTAAAAATGAAATATTTTTAAAAGATATTTTAAGATATTTCTGAAGACTTTTAAAAAGAACTTTGAAGAAATATAAAATTGTGCTCAGAAGAACCATGAACTGAAAAAAACATGTAGCAGAAGACTTAGGAGCTTGAAATCTTTTTAGGCTATCCACAAAATGATCATCATCATGCTACAACACACTGCATAAATACTTTCACAGACAGAAGTTGCTATGTACTAAGCTGATTTTTAACAAAGGCTTTGTTTACATTAACAGGCAGCACAGGCCCCACTTGAAAAGGATCTGCAGGGTGCCAAGGGCCTGATGCCCACCCATCTGGGCTTGTGGAGAGGAGGATGTAAAGGAGACGTTTTAGACCAGCCATAGCCATGGCCCCAAATGCATCTCTGCAACAGGAGTGCAGTAGCTATGCTCCTGCTCCCAGAATACATCTGCTGGTGGAGGCCTATTCCAAAGGAATCTGCCACCTGGCTCCAGGACCTTCTCCTGTGCAAATGGCAGCACAGGGAGTTGGTGGGGGATGGGCATGGAGGTGGGGAGGAGGTGCGGGCAGACATAAAAAAGGATCAGGAAATCTGCTTCGAAACGCACTCCCAATCTGAACTGACACATGAATGTAGATGCACCCAAAACCCTGGTAAAAATCGACTGTTGGAAACTGAATTCAGTCAGTTTCAGGCTGAAGTGAATGCATAATTATTATATTTAAACTGTAAAGGAGATTTATTTACTTGAACCAGCTAACCCTATGAGAAGTCAAGATCTCCATTTCTGGTTATCTGAAACCAAGGCAGAAAGCCTTTCTGGAAGATATGAATAGCTTTGTTTGACTAAAGCTCAGGTTAACAGAAGTCATGAGACCTAGTGGGGCAGGTAAACAGTGTCAAACTGAGGGGCCTATAGCATGATTTATAAACTATATATGGGTTAGGCTACACAAACCAAAGGACGCTTTCTGGTTTTACACACCCTGAAGTTATGAAAACTCTCATAGAACTGATATTAAACAACTGTAAATCCAATTGATTTTAACAGAAATGGAGGCCACACACCACCACAGAGAACAAGGTTAAAAATATCAATTGAATTTGGGCGAGTTGTGCTTTATACAGTTTTATAGTAAGAAAATGAAACCTTTCCTACTAATTTATAAAGTGTGTTATAGAAAACATGAACTGTGCAAGCCATTGTAAAAACAAAATATTTCTGAAACTGAAAATATTATAAATTAAACTAATAAATTTGGACATATTTTTAATCACTAAAAATTGGAAAGTTTAAATAATGTCCATTAATGCATTCCTTAAAAAAAAAAAAGAAAGAGAGAGAAAATAAACCCACCAAAACCAGGGGAAATTTAATTGTCAGTATTCCTGCAGCTACTTGATATATCAAGATTACTTACTGAAAATGCTACATCAACAGGAACTCAAAATAGCCATAATATATGACATCAAAATATTTATATTGATTCATATTTTATTAAATGTATTGGCAGGAATTACTGAAAAAGATCAGACACAAAGAGGAAACACATGGAGAGGGCACAGAACCCTCAAGACAGCAAAACTCAGCTTTTACCTGCTTATTTAGACAACTGTATAAAACAGTGACAGTTTTGTAGAGGTAATCTTTCACAACAGCAGCCCAGCAGAATTACACATTCTTGATGTTTTAGGGAAATCAGGCGACATGCAAGCAGGCCTAAATCCTAAGTGTTTGACTTTTTGAACTAATTTTACGATTTCCAATAACACAGTACAAACCTGCTCACCTGGCTTGCCCCTCACATATCTTCAGTTATTTGCATACACAGTTTCTGAAATTCTAGTATATGAATGGTATTCACGTGACTTTGGAAGATAGCTAAGACTTAAATCAGGTGTAAACTGAAAATTGGGTAAACTCATTTGTTTAGTATAGGAAGAGCACGTTAATGTTACAATGCAAAAATCAGAAATAGATGAACACCATTTATCTGCATTTCTGTGAAACATCAGCAACACCACAATCACAAATCCAAACTGTAGATATGTATTATGAGAGAGAGGACATTCATGGAAAGCAAAACAGCACTGACTTCTTAGGTTTAATTCTCTCCCTTGAAGAAAACTGGAGGATGTTTGTCTTCACTCCCAAACTATGGTGATACTTCAGCTTTACTGATGTGGTGTCCCTGCTCATAAACAAATTATATCCAGCAGGAAGCTCATAAGATCATATTGTCCTCATTTTACAACTTCACGGCAAATATATTTGGATTAATGACACATACAAGGGGATGAGTCATTACAAACTGCTAAAACAAGGCCTTTTGCACAACTTAGAGCATAAAATTTTCTGATTGTCTGAAACAGCTTCTTATGGCTTGACTACTTCTATAGCATCATACAGAACAAACATAAATTTTATACAACACACCCCAAGGTTAATGTCTTCACTTATATACAACTATACCTTATCTTTCTTTGAAGAAGTGGAAAAGCCCAAGTCAGTGAGCTCAAGCACAAAACCATTCTGCTATCTGTTCACAAAAACATAACTGCCTTACTGTTATCTGAAAGTTTTGGGGGTTCTTTTGCCAAAAATAGTAAGTAACTCTTGGATGTTCTACTACTGCAAGAGCATAAAAGCAGAGCTAAGGTTAATCTGTCATTAACTTGAGTACTTCCATACACACTGTAGTGTTTTTGTTTGTTTTCCCAAACGGGAAGAGGATTTTTTTGTTTCTGCTGGATTGTCTCTTAGTCGTTTTTTTAAAAAGATGTGGATATTTCCATAAAAGAAACTTAATTGCTTGTGCTACAAACCTGAGCTATGCACACACAACAAAACAGTAATGTCAAATACAGTGGATTTATGCATTCAACTCATTGTTCTGTATGCATACACAGTCCAGTTTTAATTACATATTTGCACACAGGCTTTTTTACATAACTGGAAACAGATCACAGTTCCTGAAGAGCAACTCAACACAAAGGGAAAGATGGATCCTGTGTTCCACAAAGCATTACCCAACACAATACGTTTGGTATAAAGTATAGTAGTAATTAACAGGTCTTAAAAACGTGCCTCTGTCTTATGCAATTCATCATAAACAAGCATGCACACACACATTCAGGCACTGGAATTACTACTATTCTTTGTGATAACCACAAATAAAGAACCAGAGGAACTTCTAGAACAGCCCAGGAGCACAGCAAGACACAGGAGTGGAAGCTCCTTCACTTTTTTAACTCTGAAACAATAGTCCTGGTTTAACCCTTTATTAGAAAGATGCTGTTCCATTCTGTACTGTCTTAATCACTGTGAAGCTTTAAACAAATCTGTTTACCCTTGGTGCAGTTGTGATGGAAAGGAAGAGCTTTGGTCTTAACTTTAGCACTGAGCATATATTTTAACTACGGTATATTAATCGAACAAGCAATTTAAGATCAGATGATGTATGTATTGGCTGAGGAGCCATATCAAGATTCTGAGGTCAGGGTCAATTTAAGGCACAGATATGACAGACCAGCATCTGCTGAAGCCCCTCCTGTGATTATATAATGTTAAGAGCTTTTAAATAATACACTGAATTAGTTCTCCAATCCATATTCTAGCACAACTAGGTGAACCCTTGAGAGTAAACAAGGAATTGCAAGACCTGGGAAGAGTCACCTCTTCCAGATGTGGTTTCTGAAGTCTTAAAAGTAATGATTGCAAGACCATTTTATCATAAAATTTAAGAACTTCTGGAAAATATATTTTACAATGGAGATAGTTTGGACTCTGTAGTCCCAGACTAAAACAATGTGAAAACATTAAATCATTGTCATGGCGGAAGTTAAGGATTACAGTTTAGGTGCAACAAGAATATAAACATAAAAATGGCCCACCCTTCCTCAGTATCTGCATCTCTGCAAGTCATATCTGTTTACTCTCCTAACAAATAAATTTTTACTGTGACAGCTTTCCCCCTCCAGAGCTAGGGCAGGCATGGAAAGGCAGGCTGGATTCAGCCATGCATCAGCGACATGTCAACCAAGTTCTAAATGCAGAATCTTCTGCAGACTGAAGCAGAAGTAACAGTTTTGATTTTTCAGACTGCGGCTGACTTTGCAGTTCTGGAAGTCAATAAAAAATGTTTGACTTGTAAACTGAGCAGATTTGGTCTAGAAGTCACTGAGAAAAAATAAATGTAGTGCTCCCAGCATGTCAGCTTGACAGGGTCACTTTGCTTTTCTGACCACAATTCTACTTTAAAACTAACCTTTCAGCAGCTGCTCAGTTTCAGTCATCAATCCTACAACTGTTGAAAAGCAATAGCAAAAACATCCATTGACTTCAACAGGAACAGGATGAGGCTCTTGATAGCACTTATCTTATAAATGATAGTCTTATGACACACAAAATGATCATAAAAAAATCTCAGTATTACTGATCTAGACAGGCAGAAAATATCCCTGTTGACCCAACTCAGATCACTAGAGAGCTACATCCATTTGTTTTCTGTTCAACAAACAGAAGGGATTATGATTTCTTTTTTTTTATAAGACAAGCCAAGGATATGATAGAAAACAAAACCTACTCTATCTCAGGTGAAATCTGAACATCAGTTTTGCAAGAATGTAGAAAATCTCTGGCTCTTAATCACATCTAGCAGGCAAGCACAGCCCCTACATAAAGGCTGCATTTTATAAGCTGGAATGGGTCTACACTGACCTGCAGATTCTGGGCAATCAGAATCCAAGGCTGTGGGAGAAGCAATGCAGAAGACATTGCTGAGGCCAATCTGGAACACAGTCACATACCCAGTACAGCCATGCCTAAGCCTGTTCAGCGCAAGAGCAGCAAGGCCCCTTTTGATGTCATTCCTGTGAAGTACTTGCAAAATGCTACTCCTGTCTACCCTCCAAAAGGTGAGGATTGGTTTTATGACTCTTGACACATCATGGTCCTGATATGTGGGCTGCAGGGAGCTCGACTGTTTCCATGTGAACAAAAATGTGATTTATCATTATTTCCTTTAAGAAAGAATTAAGATGTAAAATTGGGAAGATCAGTTATTTAGGTGACTTTGTGAAAATAAACGTACAGAAGTAAGTCTACGGAAAAGTCAGCAGCTGTACTTTTTCTACCTAACAGGTAATGTTCCTTCAATCATTTCTAAACCTAAGTAATTTCCTAGATGCTCCATGGTCCTTTCAGACGAAATTCTGCTTCTGCTAGTTGTGATGCACAATAACCAATAACTTGCAAGGGAGAGGACTTGGTTTTCCTCCTGACTTGATTGATAATGTCTGGCAACACCATTCTGATTTATCAGGATGCTCAAAGAAAAAATGAACATTCAGTTACAAATGTGTCAGTATGCGCCATCTGTGCTCTGGGGCTGCTCCTCACCACCCTGTAAGCTAGCTCACAGTCACAACACTTTGCAGTCTTCGCTTACCAGACTCAAGACTATTCCCCTTTAATGCCCCGTTACATTGAAAGAACCTGAGCCCTTTAAATGGAGCAGCAACACTGTAAATCATCAAGTTGCAGGACCACTAAAACTCCTATTTAATTGGCCTCTGGACAACCACTGATTGAGTCTCAGACACCAACAGGCCACAAAAGGGAAACAGAACAAAAAGACTAGCAAAGACATAATCAATTCTTAGCAAGTTTCAAATTCAAAATTCATTATCTTCACTGCAACATTTTACTACAAAGAGTTGTCCCCAGCATAGCACATTAAAATGGATGTCTTTTCAGCTGTTTTGGTTTGTCTGCTCTTGCAAATCCATTCAGTTACAGTCTGGTTCCTGCCTTTTAGTACATCTTTTTCAAATTATCTAGCTCTATCAGAAACCAGGAGATTCTTCCTAATCCACACACTGAGCTGTCATGACTATATTTATGGTCCTGAACAGTTAGAGTTTTCTATGCACTAATTAAAGCTTCATATAGAACCTGAGCTAATTAAAAAACCTAACAAATTAAGTATGAAACAAACTGGCTATAACTGGGTATTTACATGATGCAGATACCTGCTGATGAATGTGTTTCTACTTTTCACTCCTGCTTCTTTCAGCAGCAGAGTCAACAGCTGTGGGCACATGAAGCTTCTAAAACAATTCAAGATTCAGATGTGAAATCCTGAGGTATTTTTTCCTCACAGTCATAAGCCCCATTAGTGTCTCCACAATATGCTCTGTACTCTTATATACCTGGGGCTTGTTTCTATTTCTGAATTCCACAATCTTACAGCTAAGCTACCTTTGATTTTTATTTTTTTTTACTACCATTATCCTCAATATATGCATGAAAATAAAATAATTTATAAATTTCTCATGAGAGTCTATGTGCAAGAACTTCTTACAGTCAAATAAAGTCCAAAGAATGGCTCAATGGCTCAGTGATAAATATACACATTGCCCTCAAGGAGGAAAAAAAAACCAAAACAAAAACCAAAAAAACCCCAAACCAAACAAAAGCCTCACCACCCAAACCAAAAGCTTTCTGTGAACATGCTGTGTTTCCTTTCCACTTTTCATTTTAAAGCCAGAAAGATGCAAGATCTTCTATGCTGTACAGAAAAAAAAAAAAAAAAAAGGCATTTTTCAGTACATTACAGCTCAGTAAGTTTTAATGAAAATAGGTCCTTTCCAGATCTTACCAGCAAGACACATTTTTAATGTGGCACTATCAAGTTAATTTTGAGTCAGAACAGCTCTTACCAGATTTCAGACCAAGAAAAATATTCCATGGCTTTTGTTTTAATTCCAATGGCAACACTTCTAAATTAGTAACTCTAGCCCTGAAGTGCTTGCATTCTTTACTGCACCAAGCAAGACAAAACCCCTAGTGAGAACTTGAAAGTAATGCTGGCCACACTAAACTGTAATAATTTCCATTGCCCAAACAGAGAAAAATTCAAAAGGTAGGTAAACAATGTAATTATTAATAGTAATTTGGAGCACAAAAATCACTTCAGAATCTGTTTTTATGTATATAGAAAACATAACTAAAATAACTACTTGTTACCATTTTTATCTGCAGTAGAACTCTATGTCTGAACCTTTATCTTTAAGCATCTTATTGTAATGAAACTAAATTTAGTAAAACATTAAGTAGTATTAAATGAAAGTATGATGCATTTAACTAGAAAAACTGACCATAAAAATATAAACCAAATTGTAGGCTTTAGTGTCAGAAGACTTATTTAAAAACCCCCAGGGTTTTAACTGCTTGTTTTCCAAGGGCATTTCTGCTCAGAGCTGCTGGAGTGTTCTTGCTAGAATAACACACTACAATACACTAATAAATAACTCTAATTATACTCTACTTGCAAATTCTCTGGGACAACTTTAAAGGTGCACAAGCCTATTAGAGAGTGTAAGCAAAATCACATAGCTATATTATGACTTGACTATTTAGGCTGATAGATTTTGGAGTGCTCAGCACCTTTTCATATCAATTACATCTTGCAATAACAGTACCTTAAAGAACCGCCAAGTTCTTTTAAAGATTATTTTTTTCTGTGTGGTTTAATCATAATTGTGGTTAGAGTGAAGTTAAAAGGACATTCAACTAATTTATCATCAAATAAAAAATGTTTCTAAAAACTGGATATTTGTACTAATTTGTACTAATGTGAGTATTACAATTTCTCTTTGGACAGTCTTGCAGTTTTAGAATTTCAGTTACCAAGATACCACCTAAAAAAAGAGTTAAACTAGCCATCCTGTGGTCCCATTCATTAACATTTTTTCTACAGTTTAAAGGGCAGGAAGCTCTCTTATTACATGTACAGTTCTGTACACAGACACAGCATTACTTTACAAAAATAAATTTCTAAAAGCAGCCTCAAATTTAAATGCAATCGGCTCAGCTGAGTTCCTGTACCGTAAGTAACGGAGCACTTCATTTGCATTTGTCACCCTTGTCTATCAAAATACTTTTTTGAAACAAATCTTTTAAAATTATAGAATAGTTGAAGAAACTGGTAGTTCCCAAGAAATCCTAGGAATAGTTGGAAGGAACCTTTGGAGATTGTCTAGTCTAACTCCCCTGAGCTAGAGCAGGTTTCTCAGGACTCTGTCCAGTACAGTTTTTAATACCTCCAAAGATGAAGACTCTACAACCTCTCTGGCCAACCTGCTCCAGTATTTACTTACTCTCATAGTAAAAAAAATAAAAATAATAATTAAAAAAAGAGTCTTATGCTTAAATTGAACTTCCTGTATCTCAGTTTGTGTCCATTGCCCCTTCCCTGCCAGTGTATACCACTGACAATAGTCTGGCTCTGTCTCTTTACACTCTCCCATCAGGTGATGTTCTTTTCCTCATGAGCCCAGGATGCTGTTGGCTTGCTTTGCTGCAAGGACACATTGCTTGTTCATGTTCAACTTGTTCGTAAGGACCCCGGAACCTTTTCAGTAGAGCAACTTTGCAGCTGGTCAGCTGCCAGTCTGTACTGGTGCATGGGAATATTTCTCTCCAGGTGCAGGACATGGCTTGTCCCTTTGTTGAACTTCATGAGATTCCTGCTGGCCCATTTCTCCAGCCTGTCCAGGCCCCTCTGAATAGCAGCACAACTATTTGGTGTATCAACACTTCTTCCGGTTTTGTACCATCTGCAAACTTGCTGAGGGTACAGCAAGACACTTTGTCCCATCAGCTAGGTTGTTAATGAAGATATTAAACAATATTGGCCTTATATTGACCACTGTGGTACACCACTAGCAACTGGACTTCTGCTGGACTTCATGACACTGATCACAACCCTTTGAACCCAAGAGTTCAGCCAGTTTTCAGTTCACCTCACTGGCCGTTTATCTAGCCCATACCTCATCAGCTTGTCTATGAGGATGGGCAACCTGTTACACTGCCTGACTGTGCTCACGACAAAAAATATTTTCCTTATATACAGTCTGAAATTCTTCTTTTTCCGCTCGAGTCTGCTGCTTCTTGTCCTTCAACCTCACAATGCTGTGAAGAGTCTGGCTTCAACTTCTTGATAAGCTGCTGTGGGGTTGTTAGGTCCCATCCCCTCACGGAGCAAATGCTCCAGGTCTCTTGCCATCATGGTGGTCTTCTGCTGAACTTGTTCCAGTTTGTCAGCATTCCTGCATGGGGAGAGGGGGCAAGAAAACAAATACAGTTTTTCAGGCATGGTATAATGAATGTTGAGCAGAAATGATCCCTCCCCGTGAGCTCCAGGCCGTGTCCCCGCTGCCCGGCCCGGGTGACCGCTGGCCGTTCCTGCTGCCGGGGCAGGGCTGGCTGGTGCCCAGCTCGCTGCCCACCGGGCCCCGGGGCCGCTCGGCAGAGCTGCTCCCCAGGCCGGGCCCAGCCGGGGCGGCTGCCCGGGCTCGTCCCCCCGCGGCTCGGCTCTGCCTTCGCCCTGCTCAATGTCACAAGGTTCTTATGGCCCACTCCTCCAGCCTGTCTGGGTCCCCCCTAGTGCCACCTTTGCACTCGAGTGTATTAACTGGTACATCCAATTTAGTGTCATCTGGAAATTATACAAGAGTGCGAGCTGTGCTGTCCTCCAGGTCATGGACGGGTCTCAGCTGAGCCACCTGTGGGACTCTACTTGTTACTGGCCTCCAGGTAGATTGTGACCTGCTGACTGCTACCTTCTGAGCCCCATCATCTAACCTGTTTCCTACCCACCTGTCGTGGTTTAACCCTGGCTGGTAATTCAGTACCACGCAGCCGCTTACTCACTCCCGCCTTGCCCAGAAGGAAGGGAAGAAAGGAACACATGATCCACAATGCAGCTGCTCACCACCTGCCAGTCCCCAAGCAAAACCAAGGCAAAAATTTAAAAAATATATTAAATATATAGAAATATATATATTAAATATAAGAAAACAAAACCTTTAAAAAGGAACTGTGTTCCGCCTTCTCACATTTCATAATGATTAAAGTAATGGATTTATTGACAGGTAATCCTCATTGGGAAAAAAAAAAAATAATCCATCCTCTGCCTCATATATACTGTTCAAACACACAGATTTTGCAGAATGTATCTACAATCAAAAAATGCAGGAGGTGTGATTTTGAGAGTTGGGAGAATTGTAGATGACAAGGAACATGCTCAGCTGGCATCCTCCTTCATCTCTAAAATGAAGGAAGCAACCTCAAGCCTCTCCTGATTATTGAAAGAGCTGACATGAAACTTGAAGGGCCCCAAGCAGAGGGTAAGACATTATAGCTCAACATTAACATCTTAAGTACCATGCAGAAAACCTCACTTCCCTTACAGATCAATGCATCTCACCTTTACTTGAGATAAGAACATGTGTTGGTATGTTATTGCAGAATGATTAAAACACTGCAAACTCAAACACTAGTTTATCTCCCTTTAACTTGTTTGAGAACTCTGAGTAAGACTTTCTTTACAATGTAGACTGAGCAAACGTCAATGACCACTAACTAATATGAAGATATTAATAAATTAATAATAAATTCATAATAAAGATATTAATAAATTCATAATAAATTCCACTGTTGAATATTGCACTTGCCATCACAGCAGAAATAGGTCAGGTATCATTTCCAGCTCTCAGCTTTAACAGTGACTGGCTCTCCAGTCATTGTCAAAGTTCATGACGGTCTGTTTTTCCTACTTTGTTGTGTGCTCATATCATGTTTCCATGGTCCTATTTCATTCACAATTTGGGGGAAAATAGATGAGTTGCAGTTCCTGCAATTTTATATATGGGATACCTGTTTCTAGATTGTGGGAAAAGTAATATAAATACAGGTTCTAATATGCTAAATCCTCTTCACATCACAAACCTGCCATTTTATTTTTCCTAAGGATTTTTTTTTTATAGACATTAATTAAACACAGTTACTATCTTTCTTTATTTCCTTCCTGAAAGCAGTCAATTCTTAAATGCTCTCAGGATTCAAGTTTGTGGTTTTCACCAAGTAGTTTTCTGATTGTGATTTTTTTGACAGCTCATTAGTTGGGGTGGGTTTTTTTGGTTGTTGTTGGTTTTGTTTTGTTTTTGTTTTAATATGCAAATATCCAGACAGGCAGAATAATAGAAATCATGAAGGTACATGATGCTAATCTTGTATATTATTCTAGCCAGAACAATCCAATACCTGTTAGTGGAATTGCCAATTTAAATATCAACAGTGATCACCCTGAAGATCTTTTAATAAGCTTTCTGACTCTTAGATCCAGACTTGTTAGGACAACCAAGATAGATTTTCTGTAGTTTTGACTGTGAATGACAATTTGTAATATTTCCACTGTTGAATATTGCTTCACAGTTTCTCCATACAACAACAAAACTTGAATGCTTCTCTTTTACTTTAGTCTGTAAGCACAATCAATGGCAACTATTTTAAGATCTCAATCAGAGCGTTAAGAACCAGAAACAGTTTAAAAAGAACAATTTTCTTTGATTAAAATTCTTATCAAATCAAAGATGGAAATTTAGGTGAGAAAAAAGAAAAATCAATGCACCAAAGAACCTGGTGGCAAAGGTTATTCTTGCCTGGAATATGAGAGCTCTTCACAATATTTTTTACTACAGTTTTGCTTGATTGTTTTTGGTTTTGTTTTTTAATCTTCTTGTATAAATAGATCAATGACACAGAATTAAAAAGTTTTTTCATCTCCTAAGAGCATTACAATCACTGGGGATGTAGGGAGATAGAATTTTAAATTCTTGTTCTGATTCAGGACAGGGTCTTGAGCTTGTGTTTTTTTTTAAATCTTAAACAAATACTCCTTAATGACAAGATTATTTAATTACCCTAGGATGCACACCCTGTCTTATTTCAAAAATTTTGCAAAACATTTCTGGAAATTGATTAGTGATTATTTTTCTTCCAATGCCAAAAGAGGGGAAAAATCTTTGAATTACTTCAATAAGCAATATTGCTTTCTGGCCAATTCCATTACAGAAACAAATTTCAATTTTTTTAAAACTTCTTTGAGATTATTAACTTCCTCTGTATACTGTGTTTAATTTGTTAATGTCAATTACAGAAATTAAATTCTAGTACAGACCATAGTTAAAGATGCTTTGTATTTTTGTTACCGATAGATCTGCATACCTTGAGATAACATTCCCCTAGGCACTAAAAATAAAAAAGTGTATATTTTATATTGAGATTTGGGCATAAGCACCCTCTGCAAGCTTTTAGCCTTGCAACTCAGATTTTGCTGAACTTGAATTAAGTTAAATGTTTAACTGCACAGGAAAACATTTCTGTTTTCTGGGAAAAGCCTCTTATAGGAGACTCAAGCAGAGCAGAATTATGTCTAAAATTAAAATTTACAATAATTATATATAAGTAAAATATACATAATTTAAAATTCCTCACTTCTTGTCATTAACACCTTAATTATTCATGAAATACTCTTTAAAGCTTCCACATGGCAGTCCAAGCTATATTATGAGACTATTTTTATGCTTTAATATTTGCATTACAGTGAAATGTAGAGGTCTTTATCATATGCTAGTCCCTTCACAGTTACACATTCAAAAGTTAATCTGTGTCTCAAAATTTGTGTAGAACAGGTGTTAAACAAATAGATGGTTTATGTACTTAAGTACTTAAGGTAAGAAACTGAAAACCAACTGGACAGTTTATCTTGCAGTAACGTAATGTTGGTGTGGGACTTCCACAACCCAAAGTACACTGTTTACCCAAGAAGGACACTACTCAGATTGTTAAAGATTCTGAGCATACTTTTCATGCTATGAAGAAAAGACACGTATTTATATCAATGATAGACGATACGTGTTATCAACCTTTAAGTCTAGATGCCTCAGATTTCATTCTCACAACACTGACCATAAACTATTTTCACTAGATTGTGTGGTGTCCAAATTTTGTTTCAGCGTCCTTCAAGTGTCTGACCACCTGCATGCACTGCCATGGCTGGGTACAGCAGCTGTAACAGAACTAACCCTGTCATACGGTCCTTAGTCCTAAGGGTTATCAGCTAGGAGGCGTATCATTGGACCGCAAAATCCTTCATACCATGGCGGTTACGCACTTTCAGATTCAGTGACAAATCTGTGAGAAGCTAGAAAGTTTAGTTTTTCACATCCAATGTCACTTCTCTTGAGAACTAATGGTACTTCATTATAGATCACATCTGTAATTTCTGCTTAAAAAAAAAAAAAAAACAACAACCAAACCAAAAAACCAAACAAAAAACCCAAAAACTTTCTCATGGCCACCAAGATAAAATTTCAATCACTGCATATCGCAACTTGCCTCCAAGAGCAGTTCACCATTTTCAAGGGGAAAACAGCAGTTTTCATCTTTTCTACTACACTATGCAAAGAGAACACAGAGTAACTGGGATTATGCTGTATCATGTCTTCTGTCATGGATAAATACTTTTGAGTATCCCACTGAGGAATGTATCCAAGTCTACAGATGATGAAAACATCACACACTGAAAATTCTTCTAGGTTTTTTTGTTCTGTTGTTGCTTTAGACCTCTAGCTGGCCAGTTCATATGCTATGGAAGCAGTTAAGACTAGCAGATGTAAAATTTACAGTGCTCTACCTGAAGAATGGTGGAAAGTGGCCTTTAGAAGACAGATCTTTTCTGGAAAACATTAGTCTATAAGCCAAATAGGGACTAATTCTGCAGGGATGCAAACCTCAGCAAGCTTTAGAAATCCTGTGCCATACAGATCAAACAGCTGGCAACTTCTTCAGCCAGTGGTTTCTAATTGTGCTTTTTGGATCGAAGCTTATTGTTGTACACAGAGTAGAGAGTCATATACTCCCAATTCCACCTTATTTTTAGCAGCTAAGCTGCATGAAAAAAAGGTGAAAAGGAAAATAAATGTTTTTCTGATGTTAACTTTCTCCACAAGCAGTTTTGACTCCCAGAGGTCTTGGCGTCAAGCCATAGAAGTCCCAATCTACAGAACTGGGAGTGAAATCCAAAATGACCTCATCTGGCCAGTGGTCTCCAGACCTCAGAAAAGTTTTAGCTTAAACAATTCAAACCCAGTCCTCCACGATGTTCACTGCAAATGTAATTTATCTGGTTAATGACTTATTTCCATCGTCTCTATTAGAAGCCTACTGTTTCCATAGCAGAGCTTTACACATGTAAAGAAAGTTTACTCACTTCGAACTTGAGCAGCACAGAGTTGACTAGTCCATTTTTGACCACTAGACTGGAAACTAACATGTCAGCTTCTATTCACTAGAGAGATGAACTGTTTTCTGTGCACCTTTACCCTTGTACAGACATTTACCCCATGGGTAATGAAAGTAAAACCATTCCGGTACAGAGGGATGGCCAGCACAGATTGGTAATGGAAGAAACTGAAAGGGATGACTGTACAAGATGGAGATAAGGACAGTCACACTGAAAGAAAGCAAACGGCTGAGACAACCTAAAGAGGCATTACTATTCCATCTGCCACACTGTTCAACCACAACCTTTTATATAAAAGGCCAAATCTAGGCAAATAATTAATAAAGAATGTACATTTATGTTGCAACACTTCTTCTAACAGATACTTTCCTTCAAGCTTACTGCTATTTCAAGGTGTTTCAATAAGATGATCAACAAAAGTGTTCATTGCAACATGAAGTGTCAAAAATGGTATTGGTTAGATGGGTGAGTAACTTTTGCAGTTGAGTTTTGTGTGGGTGTTCATGTAAAAGACATTTCAGATTCCTCCCCCCCCCCCCCCCCCCCCCCCCTTTGTGGAAGAAATGAAAAATACCTCTGCACCTCTGCATATGCACTTGTAAAACACAAATGCCTCAGTAATAACAGAAAACGGATAGAAAACTTTATGAATAGGATTTAAATGAACTGATTTAGAGTGGCTATTCAGGAATTCCTTCCATTATAAATTTTCTCAATTCTGGTTGGATCTGGGAAGCGATGGAGAAAGACAGTCTTTCAGAAAAGAAACATTCACATTCTTTAATCTTCAATTAAAACTTAATTTCTCTAATGCTTTAAGGTATATGCATACAGAATATACACAACAAACTGTCTCAGTCTTATTAAGAAACTTTTTTGTGTTACTAAAACAAAAGCTCCAGGCAGTATATTCTTTAACATGGATGACACCCTAATATAGTTATCACAACTTCTGTCTAGGTAAGTGTAGTTAAGACCCAGTAATGGGAACATGAAAGTTGGATTCCATTTTTCACTTTGCCAAGGGTATAAAACAAGAGTTTGGACAATTTGCAACCCAAGTACAACATTCAGTATTGCAACATTTGATTTTGAACAAGCTGCCATATCCTTAACACTGATGCCTAAGCCTCCTGTACATTGAAGTCTGTCACCTTCTGATTTCACTTGCCCTCGCGTGGCTGTAAGAGTGTCTGACACACACCCAAGCCTTCCCTCAGTTACTGGGAAACCTCCACTAAGGCTGTATCACAGAATTTATTGAGCTGAAACAATGTGATTGTTTCCCTGTTCAGTTTCATAACATACCTGCATGAATTGCTGTGCTGGCCCACCATGCCACAGGGGCAGGAATGAGTGCCAGGACTATAATAAACCAACATTGCCATGAATGAGCAAAGCATAAAAAAAAAACATCAGGGAGAAGAAAAAAGCCAACCTGAGCAGTGCATCTTGAGTCCACTCTTTCTTAGGAATTAATCTCTATTGTAATGTACCATGGACCATTTATAGGGATTAAAACTGCCTTTATCAGTCTTTCAATGACATAGCGATTATCTGTACAAACTTCAACAGAAACAAAACTACATTCCTGACCTGTGAGACAGCCAGGTTCAAACCTCACGTCTGTTTAAAAGGAACATCAGAACATTTATTTGAATTGCCTGAAAAAGTTGTAACCTTGGTAATGGGTGCACACGGATGAACAGTTTTAGACTTCCCTGTTGCAGCGGTTTCAATGTATATGAAATAGTAAAATACTATAGTTTTGCCAGTTATACCAATATGGACTCCAGCCTAGTGAACTCAGCATTCCACCATTTCAAAAACTAAATATTATATTAATATATGGTTACAATAACCATAAAAGGTCAGACTAAAGTTCTTTTTTTTTAGAAGCAACTTTTGTCTTGAGAGAGCAATACCAGACTACCAAAAAAACCCCACAGAGCAAGATAGGGGCATCCCCTGAACACACCTCCTGCCATTAGCAACTTACAAGTCAGGGACTTTGGAGCCAAGTTGTGCCTGCATGTTTAATCTTAAATACATTTCCCTTCACTAAGCATTTCCTTCAGCTGTAACAAACATATGTTCAAATACCTTGTCTGCCTCTTTTTCTGAGCTCATGTAAAACTGTTGTAACACCCAAGAGCAAGCATACTGAAGTAGCGCTTTATTGAAGTATTTATGCAATGCCCAACAGTTTCACCAGAGGAGAGGGAAAATATCAGAATAAATAAATACATTCAAGTTACATAAAGGAATAAAATACACATGAACCGAGTAAGTATACAAGTGTAACATAGATGTTAGAGCAATCTCCTGTTCACCAGTGGACTACCTAAACCTATGCACCCAAGTATTTTATGCATTTTCAGACCTGAACAGACACCAAAGAGCACTTGAGGAGCCTAATAACGAAATCCGACGTACGACAGACGCGAGGTGTCTTTCCTGCGGGTTTAGCCCTTCGTGCCTCACCTTTCCCGTCTGCCGCATTCTCCTGCTTCCCAGGAGCGCTGTAGCCTGAGCCGAGCACCACCCACCGCGGGGCTTTAAATTCAACACAAACATTTACAGGCATCGAAAGTCCCACCCAAGTTTTTGCAAGATCAGGGGTTTGGTGAGTGATGAGAGTTTTGAAACCTGAGACAGAGAACACCAGAGAAGCACAGAACACTTATTTTTAGGAAGTTAAACCCAGAAGCATTAAAATAATAATAATAAAAATAAATAGTTTCTTCAGTTTCACATTTCTGGTACAAAATGATGACAGGCTGCAGACAAACTCAGCAAAATTAAACACCACACCCCAGCCGGAGAATGTCTTTTCCTTCTGTCTTTCTTTTCTTTTTATTTTCCCTCTCTTCTTTCCCCTTCCCCCGCTGGTTTCTCACCGCGCTGGCACTGCGGACCCGGGCCCGGGCGCCGGGGCGGAGGCGGGGGCCGGCTGGCGGCCGCGCTGCGGGGGGCCGGGCCGGGCCGGGCCGGGCCGGGCCGCCCGGAGGAAGTTTGCCGGGTGGGGGACGAGGCGGGGGGACGGAGGGGACGAGGAGGAGGAAAGCGCCTGGCGGAGAGGATGAAACGCCACGGCTCCCCCGCGCGCAGCTGTGCCTACCGGCCCCGCGGTGGGGCGGGGAAAGCCGCCGGCGGGGCGCGGGCAGGAGGCGGGCTGCGGGGCGGTGTCGCCGGAGGGGCCGCGCCCGCCCCCGGCGGCTATAAGGAGCTGGAGGCGGCGGGGCGCGGCCTGGCGGCGGCATGACCGAGGTGAAGCTGGCCGTGCTGGGCGGTAGCGGAGCCGGCAAGTCGGGTAAGGTGGGGACGGGCGCGGCGGGCGGCGCCGGTGACCCCCGGCCTGACTTTACTGCAGGTTTGGCGGCGGGGGAGGCGCGGGGCGGGCGGCGGGACCCCCCCACCCCCCTAAACTTGGCGTCTGCTTCCCTCCGCAGCGCTGGCCGTGCGGTTCCTGACCAGGCGGTTCATCGGAGAGTACGCGTCCAGCGCCGGTGAGCGCGGCGGGGGGCGGGGGGGCGGCAGCGGGGTGCGGGGCCTCCCCGTGGGCCGTGCGGTGCGGGTCCGCCGGGGAGCGCGGGGCGCGACCCTTCGGACGCTTCTTGGAACTAGAAATTGGGCAGAAGCGCAGCTGCACAGAACTTGGCAAGATGTAAGTTTCCGCTTGCTTATCAGCCAGAGCTCCTGATTAAGTACGAGCTTTGAAGACGGCACAAGGCAAGCCGGGTATCTGTGCAGAGATCGCTTAAAACTCCGGTAGCACCCGGGCACGGCGGCTGGCGAAGTGCTCCTTCAAAGCCAAGATAACCGGGCGGCATGTGCGAAGCACGGGTAGATTATAGTAAGCTCAATCAGAGAGGAGATAAAGAAGAGAGTAAAGAAACGGACTAAAAAAACCCAAAACCCACTTCGATACCTGTTCTATTGAGTATTTCCTTCTGTGCTCTAGAGGAGAGGTGAAACATTGTTTATCAGGCACTACTGGTTAATCAAAGCATAATGCAAAGCCCCCTGCTTTTGCAGGAATGCACTGATTTGATAGCTTTGTGGAAAGCCTTGCTGTGCTGAGGATGGAATTTCTCATTCATGCCAGAACAAATACACTGATCTTTAAGACACTTCTAAGATCTTGGAAGATGGCAAAGCAGGACTTGAACTTTCACATCCTGGGTAGCAGCACTGTTTAAGTGATATACAAACAGTTGGAAGCGTGCACTCCAGCTGACAGGACATGGAAAGTCCCAAAACTTAACAAGGAAAGGCGATTGCAATCTACCTCCCTGCTGTAGTGAAGGACTCTTTCCAAAAATGCTTTTTGACAAAAACCAGAGTAGCTTCCCATGATCCATAAATATAAAAGAAAATAGAAGTACTAAGATGAATTACATTGAATATATACAAATGAACTCATTCTAAAACTAGAGTTACAATTGTACATAAATGCTCTACCAATACTTGTTACTATACAAACACAGACTGAAAAGACAGTTTGTGTCCCAGATGGCTTATCTAGGTCTTAAGCTGTCACATGTAAGTTACGCAGTGCTCCCTGTGCTCCATGTGTGTTCTAACCCACCTACAACTAAAAACACGTTTGCTTGTTTGGAGCCTCCAATACTGCAAGTCTCAGAAAAGGCATGTCAGACCCACAGAACATTTTCATTTGTTAACAAATGTCTGTTGGAACATAAGTTTAGCTCTGTTTCTAGAGAGGAGAAAGGGGGAGGAAAGTGAGAATATGGGTGATAAAATAAATATCATCCCCCTGTTAGTGGAGTCAGTGTATTTATATAAAAATTTGTCTAATTTTGGAAACCACCAAAGGGCTGCAGATTTTATAGACTGAGATACATTGGATTGGTAGTTCATAAGATGATGAACTCTTACAGAGGTACATGGAGAATACTTAAGGTGAACATGGTGCTGAACTGAAGATGCTGAGTTCCAGACATCACAGACCTTATCTGTGCCCATGTTACACAGATTTAAGTGTATTTTCAGTAGTGCCAACATTAGTTCTTGTCTCTCTGCTTTAGTAACTCTGACAGATGATATCATAGACAGCCTGTTGATGACTAGTGCCATGAACGCAGGTTGGTTACACTTAGAACAACCTGCTGCTTAACATAATAGTGATGGTCTGTCTGCAGTAGAGTTCTCAGGGTTGCTAGTGCTGGTGGAGAGTCCTAAATCTGCAAACTGATGCTACAGAAATATTTTAGAATCTAGCATTGTGCATCTCCTTTGCCTCCACTTGGGAAGAGGAAAGCTAGGGTCTAAAAGTATTAATTGCACTAATAGTTCAATGGGAGCATCACAGTGAAATGGTGTTGGTTAGCCTGAGTGGCTGGACAGCCCAGGTGTTATAAAAGGAAATAGACTTATTTCCAGCGTGTATTTTTTTTAAAAAAAAAGCCAAACCATAACTAAACAAATAAACAAAACCCCCATACCAAAAAGAAACAACAACCAACTGAACCCAAAACAAACCACCAAAGGGAACCCCCCCGCAACCAAGATCAACAAAACAAAACAAACCCACCTTCAACACTCACCCCACTCCCTGCAGACTTCCATAAAAACTGAAATACATCCCCACCCCCACCCCCGAAAAAACAAACAATCCTGCAAAAACTCTCGATATTATCCAGCCTCAGAGGCACCTTTGTGGCCTTTTCACCTCCATCCCCCCTTACTAATGCTGTTTTTCTTTGGATACTGTGTATCTTTTAGAATGCATCTACACTAAACACTTATGCCTGGATGGGAGGCAGATACACTTGGAAATTTATGACCCTTGTTCACAGGTAAGAATTTTAGAGGGGAAAAAAAGGCTGCTCTTCATTCTATCTGTGTAATGGTAAAAAGGGTCGGGAGGTTATATGCTTTCTACCTGTTTTGGGAATTTGTGCTTGCTGGTTTTTTTGAGAAGACTGAAATTTTGTAGTTACTGTGGCTCGGAACTGCTGGGTACTTTGCCATTTCATCAAAGAAGCCCTTCATTGCTTATATTTTTTGTAAATGCATTTTGGAATATTACTAACAGAAGTAACTTTTTCCCACTTCTGCCTTATATAGGTAAATACAGAGGTAAGTTATAGGATTATATGCAGTTTTCTCAAATACCCTAAATGGATGAGATTTAGTTTCTAAAGCAAGCAGTTTATTACATGTCTGCAGAAATGGTCAAAGTACATAGGCCTGGAAGTAAGACTTGCATTCACAGAACAGATCCAAGGAAAGACATAATGTAGGCTTGTACGTGTTGCCAGCTGAACTTTGATCACAATAAACCACTTTGAAATAGAGGTTTTTGTATTAATTTCTTTCCTGCTATTACAGGAACAGAGGGACTTAGGTACTGTATAACACATGCAGACCTAGGTCGGTCTGTCTGGCTAATCACATTAGCTCGCAAGGTTCTGTTTCGGGTAGCGATCTTGCCTCTTACCAACTAGGATAATGAATGGTGAATGGTAATGCTAAAGCCGAAGCACTGAAAGCCTGACCCACACTTAAATTTGAGAACTGAAAACCTTAACCCAGTCAGCATATGAAATGAACCACCAAACAAATCTGACTTCCTAGAGACAAGCAACAACCTTGCTTGTCCCAAGGCCATGGGGATGCTGAAATAGCCACTGTGCCATGGAGTCCTCCCTTGCCATACAATCTGTTAGAAGCTACTGTTCTGTGGACTTCCTTCCACCTATCTCAGACCCCTTTCCTAAGCCCACTTACAGCTTTCACTTACTGTTATATTAAATCCTGTGGCATCTGAACAGCTTTTTATTAAGATACTCAAAACATTGGGAGTGGCAGCTAGCTAGGGTAAAGCAGATTAGACTACGTTATGGGTAGAGACTTTTGTTGCTATAGTTTGGGCTTTTTTGCTTTTAAAAACAGAGATCAGCTGTGTTAAGTGCAACTCCTCTTGCCAGCACTCTTTGAGCTGTCTTGTAGCGGTTCTTAGGAACAAGGCCTAACTTTATCTGTTTGCTCCTTTCTTCCTGACTTGGTGCATGCAGAGGAGTAGGTGGCACATAGTGCTGATACTGCTTTTTGTCTGATAGAACTGGTGATTCTAGAAAGAGATGGGTAGGGTATGGAGTTCTTGCATCCCATGGGAGCTGGGGAAATAAAGCAGGTCCCAGGAGGAGGCCAGACTGGGGAAGGAAGCATTTCCATTTTTGTTTCTGTTTCCTGAAACCTTCATGCTCTTTGGGGTTTCTCTCTAGTAGTTGGATCCCTGTTCTGAGAAACAGCTGTGACACACACAAGTCACCTTTACTGTCCCTTAACAGTCACCACAGCACTAAAAACTCGTTGTATTAAAGATACTAAAGTCTTCAGACGGTTCTGGAAACTTGTTTAATTTCTTTTTTTTCATGCATCCCCTTTTGCTGCCAGCATTCAGTTACTGTCCCTCACGGTAAGTTATAGCCTTCCCAGTCCAGCTGTTTACGGTGCTATAGTGCTGCCCTGATGCTGAGCTAATCAAGGCAACCAGGGTGACATGTCAGTGGAGATGATACATTGCATTGCAAGTAGCAAAATACTGAACTAGTGAGGAACAACTTAAAACAGTCCTCAAACTACTATTCAAGATGGGTTTTCCACAAAGCAAAAGTATTTTATTTTTTTTAGTTTATTTTTTCTTTTTTTGGTCAGCTCCCAGTATTTTACCTAGCTTGGGACACATGGTCTTGCTAGCTGCTGCTAAATCATCTGCAGGCATAAGCTAATATAAAATAGTTTTTACATTACATTCCTTAGCTTAATGGGACAGTTTGCAGCTGTTGCTTTCTAGAAATCATAAGTGTGAAAGTTTCTTGGGATGAAGGGACTCAAGGATTGTTATAACCCCGTTATCACTTGAGTGACTTGTTACTAGTTTTATGAAAGTCAGCTGCAGATTGAAAGGAGGGTTTTTTTTCTAGCTCTCTAGAAGATTATCCTGTGAGTAAATACTGTTTCAGAGTTTAACAATGCAAAGAAGAAACAACACAAATGAAGAAACAAAAGAAAAGAATTACGCTTACTATAGTCAGAATGTTAGGAACATGCAAAACGGCTACAACCAGGAAAGCACAAATATTGGTGGCTCCTGTATGTTTCATTCTTACGTAACTGCAGAATATTCAGCATAATAACTGGCTGTACAGGTTATGCGATTTTATTGCTTAAACTAAGTGTAAATATTTCATAATTAATTCATCAGTGATCCAAAGTGCAATCTGTAGTGATGGTTATCTATTAGGCTTTTGGAGCAGGAATCATCTGAATTCAATGCCAAGTACGTAAACCTATCAATATATTTTGGAATAGAAGATACAACATTCTCACATTCACAGTGACAAAGAAAATGCTCTGAAGTGACAACAGTAACTTTATTTTTGTATGTGAATTTGAACTTTTCAGCCACAGCGGGGGAAGCTCTCCCTCACAGATGAACTTCACTGGGCTGATGGATTTATCATTGTTTACGACATCAGTGACAGAGCATCATTTGCATTTGCGAAAGCATTGTTGTACAGGATCCGAGAGTCTCACATAGGAGCTTGTAAAAAGTAAGTGGCATTATTTTTTTTTCCCCTTAGCAAACATACAAAAAAGCTGAGAATGTTTCTGTGAGCTGTAGGCATCCTAGTAGCAGTTAAAATCCAGCAACATCCAAGTGGTGTAAGACAATATTAACAATAAGGTACCTGAAGGTAAACTGTGTTGCAAATTGCAATCTATTTCACCGAATCCAAAGACAAGTACATCAGGATTTTTGTTCTTATTTCTTACAGCACTACTATTTAAATAATTGCCATAAATCTGTCTGCTGCAATTTATGCCAGGTAAAAAGCTGGCATAGTCAGTCTGTGCTTTTACTTTCCCACTCTGTTACCAGTGGAGATGCACCAATGTGGGGCTTGAAGAAAGCATTTCCCACAATAAATGAATCTAGTACCATGAATGTTTCCTAAACTGTGGTGTGTATTCCTGCATCAGTCAGCTGAGATGCTTTCTAAATAAATGCGAGTGAAATCCTTTCCTTATATCAGAAGTGGAGTTAAAAAAACCCTAAACACAAAACCCCCACACTTTTCTGTGTATTTTACTGCTGACTTTTCTTAATTAAGGTCTCTCTGGAAGGAGTAATTTTAGCAAAAGCTTGGAATTGGAATTCCTGTGTTTTCTTCTGAATTAAGCCACAGACACTGATGCATCTCTTTGACTCCACTCTCTTATCTACAAATGAAGATAATGATCAGCTTGCTTCTTCCTGAAGTCAGGAGCTGACAATATACCCAGCAGTATAGAGTATGAAACCTGCAGTGGATGAAAAATACATAAATTCACTGAGTAGCGGAACCAAAATGAAAACTTACTGATAGGGAGTAGTTGTCTGGAAAATCCTTTGATGTTTGACTATGGCAAATGGAAAAGTGTAACTCTACCTGGCAAGGTCAGGGGGTTGGTTTGTTTTGGGTTTTTTTGCATGCCTATTATCCTGAACGTACATACTTTTCATACACACTGTATATAGCACAGTATTGTAACTTATCTTTTCTCTAACTGGAATGTTTTTGATTTCAGAATGGTTGAGTCATCAGTATTTTTGGTTGGTAACAAACAGGATTTATGCCATATGAGGGAAGTTGGCTGGGATGAAGGACAGAAGCTGGCAATAGATAACAAGTGCCAATTCTGTGAACTGTCTGCAGCAGAACATTATCAGGAAGTTGTGGCAATGTTCATGAAAGTCCTAAGGAATATCACCTCCAATTTCAAAGTGAAGGAAAAGAGACGACCAAGTGGATCAAAGTCAATGGCCAAGTTAATCAACAATGTGTTTGGAAAGAGAAGGAAATCTGTGTAAAAGATGGTTAGTTTTGAAGTAGGAACAAGCTGAAATAATGGAGCACAGGCAGCTCTTGGGATTCAGTCAATTTCCTCCAAAGGTCAATGTCTGGAGGACTAAGTAGAAACCAAAGGCAGGAGATAGTATGGTCAAGTGGACAGGGCCTAGACCTAGAAGACATGACCTTCTATTTCCAGTTCTACTACAGATTTACTGTGTTAGGGCTATGTCACTTAAACTCTAAGCTGCTCCTCTCACTCTTTATCTCATAAGTTCTTCAGAGGAGAGTTTTAGTTGGTATTTCTTCAACACCAGCATGATCTTGCATAGAGCTTCAAGAATGCGGCTGAAGTATAAACAGTTATTTCCAGTAAACAGGCTTGCTGGCCAAAGTCTTACTTCAGAAGTCTGAGAAGTAGTCGTGGCTTTTGTGCAGGAACACTTGCACTAAAGAAAAGCAAAATACTGCTGCTTTGTGTGATACTGTATCTGTATTTAACTCAAGGAAGGATGGCTCAGATCCTCATGTGCCTAAAGGTGCCTAACACCTGCTGAAATTCATATGAATTAAATGCTTAGACACCAAATCTACAAAAGGTATTTATCTGCAAAGCTGCCTTGCAGAGGCACCAGAAGTACAGAAGCAGATAAACAAAGCAGTATTGTCTCCTGTTTCAGTATTGATTTTTTTCTTTTTTTGAGTGATGAAAGAAAGTAGAGAGGGTTGAGGGAAGTGGGAACTGAAATGTTAATCAGTGAGCATTGGACGAGTTTGGCAAGGTCATTGCTTAGTGAAATAATGTTAAAGCTAGCGCAGCTGTAAGGCCAGAGCAACATCTTGGGCTGATCCTTTTCACAGAGCATTTTCACCGGCTGTAACAAAGTTTCCTTACCTGTAAGGTAGATGTGCCTGTTCAATTTTAGATGGGAGTGGGAGCTTGGAAAGCACATGGACTGGTAAAAAGCACAAATTCTTTAGGATGTCTGCCTGGATTTAAAGGTCAGCCTGCTGGTAAGACCTGTGCTCCTAGCTTTGCATAGAGTGTTTTTCCTAAGGACCCATGTACTTACAACTAGTCGTTACTATGGTATTGAGATACTACTTGAGAAAGTGCTAAGGAATGTTATTTAACACTTTTCAAATGTGGATATTAAACAACAAATGGGTCTAAATATGTTGTCAGTTGACATTCAGAGCTCTTACTGTAGACAACTAAATAAGGACTTAGCCTGGTGTGTTTGAAAGTGCTGTGCTAATACAGAAATTATGAAAGCGGACTGATCTGAAAATAAATTAGTGCCTCCTACCCATTTCAGAGGACAGCTGAGATCCAGTCTTTATAAGTTGTTGAGTTGAAGCCTACCTCAGCTCTGAAATTTTACCTGCATTGAAACTAGTAAGAGTGCTTTATCAGTCACAGCAGAATACTGATTTTCAAATGTCCACCCCACCAATATAAAAAAGCTACATAATCTTAGCATTACTGTTGTAAAACAAAACTAAAGCACATTTTAATAAGTGTTGACCAAAGATCTTTTTAAAGGAAAAGCTACTGTTTATTTCACTTGTTTTAAGAATACAAATATTGGAATTAGTTCTCAGTGTTGACAGGCACAGTGCTGGTTTATTCCTATGCAGATGCTGCTCTGCCCTATCAGGATTAGTGTATTTAACTGTATTGTCAATGTCTATGAGGCTGAACTTGAAGACCACTCATGTACACCCTTCAGCTTTCCAGCACACACGGAATTCCAGAACTACTAATAGACTGTCAATCTGTCAGGTAGCTGTATCTCGCCAGCTCTAGCACTGCCAGATTCAAGAACTTCTTACCTGTATTCACTGCTATGGTATTAAATAAACTGGATACAAGATGGATGTATTAATGTGGGGGTTTTTGTTTGGTGTGGGTTTTTTTGTTGTTTTTTTTTTGTTTTTTTAACTTTACTGTGGTATAAAGCTACAGACTTCTTGACTACCGTGAAAGTGAAGCACCATGCAGATCTGGAATTCAAATCAGAAAAAGCAAATCTGAGAATCAGACACTTGCACAAGAGAGAGCTGCTAGCTGTTTCTTGTCCACAATGAAGAAGCCTTCATGTACCTTTCTGCAGTGGACAGTAGAGAACTATTAAAAAAAAAAAATCGTTATCCTTTAACAAATTGTTGACAGCCACAAGGAAGCTAATTAGTTTTTATTTGCTTGTATTAATGGGAATGTGGTCCTCCAGATAGCAGCATACCCCACATATTTCCTTCCCTTTTTGTCAAATGGGGGAAGTGTTAGAACACAGAGTGGCTGTCTTCTGGCCCATGTGCTAGGTTGCACTCACCTGAAAACCAGCTGAACCAGCTGCAGGATGCATTTAAACTTAAGCATACTAAAGCACCCAGTACAGATGTAATTTAATGTTCTTAGGATCTGGATTTCACTTGTCTGTTATTGTTGGTAAGTACAGATAACAAGAGTGCAGAATTTGGGAAGGAATTCAATTTTAAAGCAGTAAGGCAGATACATGCCCTCCACTAGTATTTATTTTTTTTTTACAAAAGTGAAGGCCTTTTAAAGGAAAATAAAATTACTTGGTGTTCTTGGAGTTTTAACATGAAGGCAATAAGTTACTGGCTCTGCCACATTTGAAAATGCAAAACCCTGCTCGCGTAACACAGTAAATGATGTAACTGATGTTTGATGCTCACCCTTGACAGTGACATCACCTAGAGCAGACTCCTTGAAGAGAGTGGAAATCAAGCTATTTGTATTGCCACAGATGGCTTCAGCATACAGCCCCATCCTTTCCCACCGGAAGACTGTGAAATTGCCAAACTAGAGTTAAAAGTTTCTTGCTGTCATTATCTGGAAGTTCCTGTTTATATGAACTCTCTAGTTTCAGCAAAATTTTGCCTGGCAAAGGCACTCAGAATTTATGTTCTTTCTCCCTGTCTTCAACCTGTTTTTACTTTAGAAACAGTGACATAAAAGCAAAGAGATTCTACTGAAGTATAAAGGTAATAGCCCCTGGCTCCAAAATGCTGTCTTTCAGAAAGCATTCAGGTGGTTTTGAATCTTTCTCACCATACTTTTGAAATAAACAATCAAGACAAACACAACCTCAGCTCCTTTTCCTGCTGTCATGTCTGTATGCATTAAACTCTTTCTTTCTGTAAATCCCACTATAGTCACATTCACAACAGGGCAGAGGGGGAAACATCACAGGAAAACTTAAAAGCATGATACTTCTGCAAGAAGGAATAATTAAGTGCAGTATTGAGAAAAATCAACCAAACTTGCTGTTTCTTTCTAATATATTTAAATCAGGATAGCAATACAAAAGGTGGATCAGAGGTTTTGATGCTGTGCTATACTCTGAAGACAAAAGTAACTACCATAGTTCTTTTTAGCCCGTTGCTAAAAGCGATTTCTGAAGCGATGGGAGGGTGAACACTGAAGCGCCAAGACCTTTTGAGTTATGTGGGGACAGTCTTGTTGCTTTCCTTTCTACCTATCTGACTACACTGCTTTGAAGATGGTATGCCAGCAGGTATTTGAAGGTGTCCGATACTGACATTCTGTCTGTCTAGGAAGCAGAGAGAGGGATGGATGCTGTGGCTATTGGCCTGGAGAGGTATGATGTTCTCACTGACAGCTAGATCCAGATCACTCAGTGGTGTTGTCAGAGGGTACACTGTAAAGAAGAGAAGGTTATGAATGCCACTCAAAGCAAAACTAAACTGCAGTAAGTATCCACAAATATGCTAATTTTTCATCCTGCCTGTTGGAGTAGGTGCTTTAGGTTAATGAAGTTTTCATACAGGTCTGCTTTGCTTATGGGTAAGAGGAACAAACTTCAGCTCTGATAAATGTGCTTGAAAGGAATCCTTGCCTGTTTGCTCTGAAACAAGAAATACTAAAAAAAACATACTAAAGAACCATTTTTTCAAAAAAGAGACAGACTACCAGACCAATAGAATAATCCAGAGTAATCTTAAAATGTACTCTATATTTAAAAAAATGCACCCTCTACCTCCTCAAACCTGGTCACAGGAACACAGGCCTCTTTGTAGCCTTAACTTGCCCATGGGGAATAAAAAAAAGGGGAAACTAAACTGAGGTGTCAGTTTGAAAAGCAAAACCTTCGGCAAAAAATGCCTAAATGTGGATCTGGACACCTAGCTGTCAACTTCTGTTGTTTTAAAACCTGAATTTGATTTTTCCATAAAGAAGCAGTGCTGTAAATGCCTAGTGTTGGTTTTGGTTTGAGGTTTTGTGGGGTTTTTTTCAGTTGTGTTTCCCCCCCCGCACACACACAATTGATATCATGTGAGACAGGCAGGCTGCTCTGGGTAGAAAGTTATTTTAAAATAGACATTACTCTTTTCAAGAAACAGATTGTAAGTTTCTGTCTTCTTTTAATTGTTTTACAGAGTAAATTGAATCCCTTTGCTTACAAAATTAACATCCAGATTTAGTCCTATGTATTTGACATGACGAGCCATTTACTGCTACATTCATTTTTTAAGACTGGCTAGGAGTTCAGATATGTGTTTAATTCCTTCTTAACTCTGTAAAACATCCAGAGTTTTTCCAGTGGAGGCTTCTAACAGTACAGAGAAATGTACTACAAGTATGACAAGTGGAGAATGACACTGTTACCATGTGGCTTGAGCTAAATGTTCTGAGCAGGTCTGACCCCTTGTACACTCCTATGTTCATATTCACCAGCAAAATGACATCATATCTATGTAACATAATGTATTTTTCTACTTGAAATAAATATAAAAGAATCAGAAATTAAAACATTTGACCTTTAAATTATAGGCATTGTGGTATCTAGTGAAGATGTCATTTTTAATAGGCACATCTTTTCAAAGTGGCTTCATATGGGTTTTGGTTGTCAGGGGGTTTTTTTGTTTGTTTGTTTGGGTTTTTTTCTGCAAGTCGATTTCTAACTTTTCAGGAGAGTTACGTCCCAGAAAAAAACCTTTATTTTACCGATGCCGTGGGCCTCTGAAAGTTTAACACCTTTGCTGAGTGCCTTTTAAAGGTAACCTGCTGCTTGATGAGGAGAAACCCGACGGCTTTACTGCTTCCAAGAGCTCCCTCTCGTGGCCTTTTGCTCGCACTTCACCCTCCTCGGTGAGCGATAAAGCCTTTTAGTTGCTCCTCAGGTTGAAACATCAATGCTAATAAACCCAAGAATGCCGATCACAAACTACAAGTAAAACCCCTCCTGCCTTCCAATACTATAAAATTCTGCTATCGACTATGCTGAGCTTAACCATATGACATTTCTAAGGCTTCATTTGACAGTACCCTTACTAATAAAACTGCAAATGTTGATAAGGTTCTTCTCACGACTGTCACTTCTGAGCTCAGCTGTTTAACTGAAATAAAGTTCAGCTATCTCATCTAAGATGCTGAAAGGTTTCCTGTTAACATACTGTCCATGCATATTAATATCCTCAAGAAGGGCTTGAAAGCCTCTATCATTTTCCCAGCTACAGTTTTTGGTCTGATAAGAGGTCTGACCTCCACCTTGTCTTTCTACAGCTTCCTAAAGGTATTATCCCCAGAGCATGACAGAGACACGTGGCAGGGAGCTAAGGCAGAGTAAAGAAAGCGTGTTTATTCTCATATTTACAAGCTGTAGTACAGATATAGTACTCCAATCTTTAAATAATCAAGGTCACTTACTGCAAAGGCTCCAAGGTTGGATTCACCTGGCCCAATAGAGGGCCACTTCTAGATTCCCATCTCAGCTAGGTGCCTTTCTACCAAACAATTTATCTCATCAAGGTGATGCTTCAAATAAGGTAAATTAATCACTCTCCAAAAAGCATTAAACACTCCACCAACTATAAAGGTAATTAGGGTTGGGGATCTTTAAAGTTAGGTGAGATGAATCATGTTCCAAATATGGCCTCTTGGGGATCTTTGCTAGCTATTTTGCCCTTCATCTTCAGCACTACAGAGCCCATCTGTCCTATTTTATGAAGTCAATTGAGTCCCTACGGATAGACAATTAACATCTAACTTGAGATGACCATTGGGTCATTTAATGCTAAATTTATTTCATGTGATTGATCAGGGTGCTGGATTATATTTGATCCCTGCTGAACTTCATGAAACACCCTGAAATCCAACTGCCACATGTTAAATTAATGGATGAACTGAAAATGAAGCTGAAGATAAGTTAACTGAGTACTGCCACAGATTGCTTCCAACCTAGCTCATTAAAAACTAACTAGCAGACCTTGATGCTTCACCACAGTCTGCAGCAAAGCTGTATTTTAAATGCCTGCATATGGCAACTCCAAAAGCCTAAGGTGGAGCAGAAAGTTAAATCAGGTCTCTCAACTCCCAAGCTAGTGATTCAACTAATCAGTTGTTTTCTGACTTGGAAAATATGTTTCAACAATTTGTGTGTGAGCAAAGATATTAGCTCACTTCGTGACTTATTCTGATAGCAATTACCAGCCATATGGAATGAACCAAGCTCATTACTTGCAAATGGACAGAGTAAAATCTCCGCCTCACTTCTGCCTTGATTCGCCATTGGATGTCCTCCTCTTTGCAACTGGGGGATTTAGCACCAAGTGGCTCTAATCTTAAAATATTTCATTAAACACAAAGTTTAAACAACAAAGTTGTTCAGTGAGGTATTTCCTTTAGACCACTGATGTGAGGCCACAATCGCACCAGTTCCTCATCACTCATCAGTGATTCTCACCAATCTCCAGCTATTACAGCACTACAAGCCCACAACTATGCATGGTGCTGATGGACCAGATGGCTGCTGCTGTAGAGTATATGCAGCAGCTGAATTGTAAATGCCTTTTCCTCACTGACAGCACTAATCTGGGTATCCACATTATAGCCTGAGACTTTTGTTTTCAATTAATCTTAGGGGAAGATAATAATTTTTGAAACTTTACTTCCTCTATCAAATTTGGATGATATTTACTAAACAGGTTCAGAAGTTGTTAATGGGAGAATATACTGACAGGGAAGTTCAGGAAAGCTTCAACAGGTGTCTAGGCTGGAATCTAGGCTGAAATATTATTTTATGCTTTTTTTCCCCCTTATACAGTTAAATTGGTAAAATATAGCAGAAATTGCTTCACAGTTTCTTCCATGTGAGATATAATCAGGGTAGCATCTTTACTTTGCAACAAGATGGCTGCATGCAAAAACCCTAATTCAAACACAGTCCTCATCCACAATAATGAATTATTTGAAATGTGTTTTGCTGGCATATAGCTAGCTTTAAATACTCTGCATGAGAATACCCTCTGAGTGAGCTTTCCTACTTACTGATGACAAGTCACATAGGTAAAGCTACTTGTGTATAAGGGTTCTTATGATTGCTGGGCTGATCTAAATGGGTGCACAATTATATGATTAAATACAACAACACTTTTTACTAACTATGTATAATTTTGACTGTCACTCAGAATTCAATTGCATTAGACGATTCAATGAGTGGGGTAGTCTAGGATCTGTCCTACGAAGACCTTGGGGAATACTGCAAATACCAATCTAAATCACACAACTTTTATTAGACACAAATGGTAAAACTGTACAAAGGAACTAATCTATACTCATCTTTTACAATGTTTGAAATTTCCTGTGCTCTTGCATTTTTGATCATGAACACAGATTTACAAACAAATACTATTGTGCCTGTAAGTGTTCCTGTCTCTCAGCATACAGGGTGCATGCAGTTTAGCCTGTGTTAAAGAGGCCAGTATATACAAGTTTCTCTGTCCTACACGGTCCAGTCTGGCTTCACAGAACTGATTTAACTAATTTTTTTTCCATCTAGCCATTGAACAGTGCCTCTGAAGAGATTCTGTCTGTACTGCTGCTGTAAGTCTCCTAAGAGCCACACCAGCTGTGCTCAGCTTAGCAAATTACTCTTTTTCCTTTTCTGTTGTTTCCTTCTAAGTCTAGCTTCAACCTCTGGATCTTACTGTGATGAATTTAGTAGAGGAGGGTATGTACACTCTGGTTACTAATACATAGAACATGTATAGTACAGCTTATTTTCACACCCTGATCTATTTTTAACATAATGCACTGACAACATGTCTGGGGAAGTGGGGTGTGTGGGAGAAACATTCCCCTCACTTCTTCACTTCTCTTTCCATATGCACACACAAATGCATGAGATAAATCTGCTCTGTTTCTGGAAATCCATGCTAACACGTTCAAATACAGGTATGGAACAGAGGTCAAAATTGGGTGATATGTACAACACTTTAAATATGTATGCTAGCACTTGTCAGACACAAGTCACAGGACAAATAGAAAACATAGACCATGTATTGGAACGCCTGCATTTCCATTTTGGCCACAGAGTATGTGTGCCTACATGAAGAATGAGAGATGCTGCCCTAAAAGAAGTTCCAAAGATTGTTCATAAGAGGACACCATAGCCAACAACACCCTCCCCTGCTATTAACCAGTATTTTTTCTTCCTGTTACCCCAAATTAAAGGATTGGTTTTGCACCAAACCAATTTGGCCACTGATTGCTTACCAGGCAATGCTTTGGGCCAGCATTACCACCCAAGCAGCACAGACATATTCCACATGGGCCTTACTGAGAATCACGTGAAAACTGATCCAAGCTAAATTTGAATGAGCAGGTTAGGAATTAGAAGCAGTCAAGTCCAAGGTCAGCTGTACTCTTCACAGCAGGTGTGCATTCAAAGGCACGCTGGTAACTAAAGCACTTGTCTCATTGATTCCACCTCATTTTTCTGAAATTGCTTTCTCCAGATCCACAGAGCTACCTCATACCTTTGGAAGGAACACGCACAGAGTCTTTAGTCTAAACCTTAATTTCCCCCAACTATCTCCCTTCCTTTGCTCAGCTGAGTAGAAGAGATTTTGCAAGCCTTTGTTTTTAATTTGACTAAACTCAGGATCAAACCCTGCTTGCTGTTATTCTGGAACAAACACAGAATGACTCCAGATTTACAGTGGTACAAGTGAGAACTAAATTATGCCCTGAAAATTCATTTTAAAATCTTTCAGACACCTAAACAGATGGATAAATCAAGCACAGATTCTCAGGTCAACCTCTACCAGAAGGCATCTCTCATCTGACTTACGGTAGAAGTAAGATGTTATGATAGCAGCTAACAATAGAAAGGGAGATACACTAAGGGAGGGGAATATTTTTCCTTACCAAACTCACTTGATTTAATACAAGGCATGCAAAATTAATGCTGGCTTTGAGTGATACCTGTATGTTTTATAGGTTTATAAATTGGTTGTAGTAAAATCTTATACATCCTATATCACTAGGTATTGTTTCAGCCTATTGCAGGAGATATCTATCTAGAGTTGACTGAATTGTATTAATCTGATCCTAGTTTAATGATGCCTTAACATTTTTATGGGAGAATTTAATGTTTGCAATATCCATGTTCCTTATTTGAAAGTGTGACTTATAGGTTCTCATCTTCCTTAAATTATGAAATCCTTCAGCTAATAAAGGAAAATGATTATGGTTTGCGAAAAAGGCAAAGTCATTTAACAATCCATATAACTGTCTATTGTAGGTCTTTGCATAATAATTGTAATTTAGCTATTAGGAGTTCTAAAGGCAGTTATCAGTCATATGCTGCAATTCTGAGGAATAAGGGAATTATTTAAGGGCTTTGTACTTTCCAAAGTGGTGGTGGGGGGGTGTGGGAACAAGCAGAAATCAGTAATAGTTTTAGCAATGAAAAAAAAAAAAATTCTACTGAAATAACCAGTTGTTGATGGCAATTCTTCTAGCTATCCAGTATCAAAATTTTCAGGTTTCCCCCATTTCACTGTCACAAAACAATCTCAATTTTATACAGGTGCTTCTCTAAGCAAGGAAAGCCAAGTTAGGAACTGAATCTGCAATTCTTGATGCCCAAGATTTTCCATTTTCACCCTAGGTACATGAAAAGAGGTGATCAAAGGAATCAGATGGACTGTAAACCTGAAGAATATTTCTTTTTCAATTTGAAATGACTATCTGAAGTTGACTTCATATGTAGGTTGTATCTCAACTATTTCCTTCACTGATGAGGAAACTGCACACTTGAACCCAGCTTAACTAACTGCATGTGCTTTTGTATTTCTTGTATTATGGTAAAGCCTCTACAGGTGCAAGATTCTCTTTTAAGATCCCAACCCTCCTTCCTCCAAGTCCCAGCTGGTCCTCAGTAAAAGCTGTACCAGGGAGGTGGACACCTGGCTGAGGTGGTCACCCTCACCTCAGTCCCTATGAAGATTATGTAGCAAGCCTCCCTAGAAGCCATTTCCAGATCCATAAAGGATAAGAACACGACTAGGAACAGCCACTACATATTTACAAAAGAAAAAATTGTTCATGACCAACACGATCACTTTCTATGATAAAACTGGTATCTATGTGGATGCAGGCAGAGCAGTGGATGTAATTTACCTTGAATTATGCAAGGTCAAAATCAGTCAAAAGCACATTCAAGAGATGGTCTAAACAGGAGGACTATGGAAAACTGGATGGATAGCCAGGCTCAAAGGATAGTGCTCAGTGATTCAATGTCTAACTGTGTCTGTTTTTTATGGGTATTTGTCAGGGGCTGATACTGGGACTGACACTGTCTCGCATCTTCATTGACAGACCCTGCAAAAGAAGAGAACCCCCCCTCAGCAAATTTATGAATGACACCAAGTGGGGGCAAAGGTTGAGACACTGTGAGGCTGCCATTCAGAGAGACCCCTGGAAAGAGACAGAGACAACCTGGGGGACTGGGCTAACATGGAGACTCACGAAGTACAGCAAAATAAATTTGGAGTCCTGTAACTAGGATGCAATAGCTCCATATAACAGTATGGGCTGGTGACTGAGCAGGCGAGAGGGCAATTCTGCACAAAAGGAGTTGGTGGCCCTAGTGGACAAGTTGGACATGAGTCAGCAGTGTGGTTTTGTCACTATGAAGACAAACTGCATCCTGGACCACGTTAGTAACAACGCAGCCAACAGATCAATGAGAAAGCAGATTGCCCTTTACTTGGCACGTATGTGTCTGCTTCTGGAAGATTGTGCAGTTTCTGTTCCTCCACTAGAAAAGAAACAGGCTGGAGTTAGTTCAACACAGGGCTATGAAGATGGTTAAGGGGCTAGAGCACATGATGTGTGAGCAGAGGCTGAGGGAAATGGGTTTGTTTAGCCTGGAGAAGAGAAGGTGAAGGTGGGATTGAATTGCCTATTTCAGCTACCTACAAGGGGACTATAGAGAATGCAGAACTAGCCTCTTCTTAGATGTGCACAGAAAAAGGACATGGGTCAACAGATGTAAGTGGCAGTAAGGGAAATTTTGACTGCTTGTAAGGAAATAAATTAACAATGAGAGTGGTTAACTATTGAAACAAGTTTCCCAAAAGGTTGTGGAACCTCTGTCCTTGGAGATGTTAAAATCTTGACTGTAAAATATTCTAAGCAACTTGACCTAACTCTAAAGTTAGCCTTGATTGGAGCAGGGATTGGAGTAGATGACTTCTGGCTATGATTCTGTTACATATGTTCTTCCTTTGCTCACCTCTCAGAGCTGCAGTGGAGATAGCATCACTTCTGAGCTCTGAGTTACTGGGAAATTTCTGCCTGTCTAAAAGAAAGCCAGTGAGCTAGAAGAACACCTTCTGTGGACCACCTGGTTGGACAATACAGACAATTACTGACAAATCCTTAAGAATAGTCATTTAGGTATGTCTGGTCATATGATGGCTACAAACTTCTCCTTCTTTGCAATATCCTGTTGCAAGTATTTATAAAGAATTTCAGTGTACTGTTAATGAAAGCTAAGACAACCAGATAAAAATCATCTAAATGAGTATGTCTTAACAAGTACAAAAACAAGAATAGCTAAAATATAAATTATTACACGATATTAAAATATTATTTTGATAGGATAACTTTGCCAACTCTGCCTTCACACAGCTCTGACATTTGTCTTCCAAACATAGCCTTGTCCCACTCCACTTACATTTGGTATACAGCATATTTTTGTAGCATACCCAGAAGTCAAGACACAAAATTGACAGACATGCCAGGTACACAGCTACTAACAGGCATTGTAGCATGCAATATCTAGAACAAATGCAAATCTTGACATTCACCAACAGCCTATAACACAAAGCACCATTTAACAGACCCAAATATAGACCGACAAAAACATATTTTGAGTGTCTCCTTTACACTCTATATTTTCTATAGTGCTAACTATCTGTGTCAGTAAATGCTGACCACCTTGAACACCAATTGATTTTCGCAATGACAGGATCCATTCTTTAGATGGATCTGCAGAACATGCTGAGAAAACAAGTGGTAATCGCCTGACAGAATATCCGTTACTTCTGTGAATTGCTCATCTTTAATTCACTTAAAATAGGTACCAAACACACAGGTAAGTTAAACAGAAAGAGATGCCATGTTAGTAAAGGTGAAGAAAAAAATAAGCTGTTTTCATGCATCCTGTGATTGTTAACTTCTTTGAGAAAAGTGGCTTTGAAGAGTCAATTAGTTTCTCACCTCTTAAGAATTATTTAACTTATTGTTACAAGGGTTCTGATCCATCTCTTTGAGATGATATTCTCTGCTTACATCAAACCCAGAAACAGATTTAGGAAAAGCATTCTGGATGTTGTATGTCCTTAAAAAACCCCAAACACCACCACCACCAACAACAAAAAAACCCGCAAAACCCAAGAATAGAAAACTTTTAACTCTGAATTTAGCATTTAAACTATTTTAAGAGACCAGCTAATACTGTCTATATTAAGAAATAAAACAGTTTGTAAGGAAAGCCTTTGATAAAAGTATGACTACAGTTTAAAAAGAAAAAAAGAAGACTCTTAAAGTGTCACCTTTCTATTCAGAAAAACTGTTCCCAGTGGCTCCCTAATGCATATGAGCCTTTGCGGCATCAAAAGAGCTTTTGCAGTATCCTCAGACAATTTAAAACTACACACAGTTCTGAAGACCCCAGCAGGTGTGACTAGGGTGCAGGCAGGCACTTCAACCCACCACACATTTCTGAGAGGAGTCTTCCAAATTCTCCTTTGCCGTACTCATTTTTCATAAGCCTTTCTTCACCTGCATTGTTGTTGCTTTGAATCTCATTTATTTTCTCTCAGACGACTAGCAGCAGTCTTCCTAGCAAAAGTGTCAGCAGTAAAGAAATTAGTGCTGGCACAATATTCAGAGAATGTGTTATGCAAGGTTTAGGTGGTGAAAGAATTGATCCCAAGGTGCTGGAATCACTTGACTGGGATCAAGGTGCTGTGCATCAGCTCGCATAATCTCAGGTTCAATGAAGGTCATAAACAGCAACAGTCTTTCCTTCAACTTTATGGAAAACTGTATCTGGGTTTCAGTGGGGCTTTCCATTAGCGACCTCTGAGCAATTTAGGGTAAACAGTGTTAAGAGTTATTTTTACCTTATTTACAGCATAATAAGTAGGTAGAGAGAGCTACTGAATGCACATCTTAAAACACAACTGTTCTATGATTTAGGCTAATATAATACACCATTGGAAGCTGATTACTTTAGTTAGTTAAGCCATAAAGGTCCACTTAAATATGACTAGTAAGAATCTGGGCTATTAATAATAATTATTGCAAATGTCACTGATTTCAGATTATAAAACTTAATAGGCTATCACCATTAAAACATGTGCTCTCCATAATTACACTGTGTACCAACTTGTGCTTGGCTCTGTCTTTGTGAATCCCTTCAACACCCTTTCCAAAGCTCTTATTTAAAGAGGAAAACAGGTGTTTTCCAGGAAGCTGGGGAGAGGTTTAAGGGAAGAATCCTTTTTCTGTTCAGGGCTTTGGGACAGAAACAGAAGAGAAGTCTAAATATTTTCTTCATTGTAAATGCCTGTGCTAAACCTTGTATTTTTATCAGACAATCTTTATGAATCAAATCATAAAACATTTTATGAATTACATCTTGACCACTTCTTGTGTTTGTATAGTCTGAGCTTAAGTGACACACTTTTAAAGCTGGATAGCCTGAGAGTGCAGGATAGATGTGGCGGTTGTGCTATGTTTTATTCCTAATCACAGCAAGGGAATGTGTAATTGGCCTGATCAGGTTCTGTCAGCTGACCCTTTCTCTTCTTCCTAATTCTTTCTTCCAGATTGCTCAGAGTGTCATGGATGGGTAATGGTAAGCCAAAATACAACATGAGAGTGTTAAATGATGGACCCAGTACTCATCCTAATTTCAAACACAGAATGGCTCTCGCAGAACCAAGAGTTACAACAGGAAGATTTTTTTTCTACTTTATGACTATTCTACAGAAGAAATACTTAGGAGCTCTAGCGATGGGGAAAGAGACATGGAAAATATACACTAGCTGTTAAGACTGTAGATCCAAGTTCTGGAAACCAGGAAACACAGATTCTATACAGAAAATAAGTGTTTCAGAACTCCTGACTACACATAAGCCCAACACCCCAGTTTTCAAGTGACTAAGGTCTTAAGCCTTTTACGAAATAGGGGATTACCTGCTAATAAACCTATTACAGTGAATCCCTTACAGCTGTATGCCTCAGTTTCCCAGCTTGTAAAATTTGTGTGCTACTTCAAATGCTTCTTTAAACAAGGCTTGGAAATGTTCAGCTTACAACATATTTCATGTATACGAACACTTGCCATATTATTACTCACAAAATTGGCAAGTTGTTAATATAAAATAAATGAGGCTCAGAATTACGCTATAAAGCTAGAAATACCTAAAACCAAAGTGACATTTTAACATGGAACAGATGCCTTTACAACGAATAAAGCATCCAGATATCAATCCAAGGGGCCTTTAAGTAAATAGCTGAGTTTGTCAATTTAGAACATTAGTGAACCTAGCAAATCATAGCTGCTAATGTCAACATATCATTCTAGTGCAGGGGACATACAACAATAAATGAGATGGTAAATATTTTCTGAGGAGAGGTCAATATTTGCTATGCTTGATGCTGTTTAATTCCTCAAATCCATTAATGCTTAAATGGCCAGAATGCAGAGGTGCTCTAAAGCCCTTGCAGCTTCCTACTGACTTTGGATGGATATTGGGTACAGAGCACCTTGCAAAAGGCAGGCACCCAACCTGTCTCATACAACATGCATACACTTATAAATCCCAAGTTATAATAAATTTAGGAATTAACCCTATGTAGAAAAACTCAAGACATGACCCAGGGACCATTCTAGATCTCTTTTGGAAATTTAATTATAGTGACAATCTCCCTCCACAGGGAAGAATCTTACTTTATTCTAAATTATGAATTCCATATGCTGATAAGGTCACTAGATGAGAAAATTTATAGTAGTATTTTGGTTGGTTGCTTTTTCTTTAGCAAGAGCTTATATTTAAAGTTCCTGCCTGTAGAAAGTTATATATAATTGAAACAGAAACTGTGAGTAGATTATATGGCTAAGATCATGTGGCATCTTGCTTTTTAGGGTTTTTTTGTGGGGGGGGTTAGGGACAGTATTATCATCAGCATTGATTGCATACAGCTTCCAGGAAACTGACAATGCTTAGTTAATGAGAAAGATACAACTTTTCCCAAGCCATATTTTCCAATCCATACCCAAACATCAATCACCTCAAATTATCAACATGCCATACTTACAAGTGTGAGTCCATGTCCATTTTCTGATCTGCAGCAATCTGTTATATTTGTAAAACAAATTTAGATTTACAGCTTTTTTTCAGGTAGTTTTTCTTCTCCCATCCCAAATACAGCTATCAATCATAAAAAGACATAAAAAGTAGCCACCACCAATTATACCTAGTTAGTAACTCAGATCTTCAGAAAGCTGGTGATACAACTTCCATGTGTTTGCTTTTTTTGGGAGGGGGAGTGGAAGCAGGCTGATATATGGCTTGCTACAGCTTTCAGGAGACTTGATTTGCCAAAATACCAAACACCTGTCCTCTGAAAATCTGTCTCAAACTGCATATTCATTATCCCCAGTAAGTTTAGAAAAATACAGCTCAGTGTCATATATGAAATTCTAATCTAAAACTTGTCATGCTTTCATAAGTTCACTTGCCAACTATCCACACAGTCCCACTATTTTCTTCTGAGTTATTTTATTTGTCAGCAAAGAACACCAGTCGTGTCATGTAATGTGGCAGGATATTTTTCTGACTGATTAAATGCAGATACGACTCTTATAGGAAGGAAGATGGGCGGACTCCTGTGGGCTGGTACGATGTGCCAGCTCTGTCACTTCTGGTTGCCAGTTTGTAACAATTTAGACTTCCCATGAGAACTTGGAAACTGTTAATACTCAGCCCAACAGCTCAACCCATAATCTCCTCAGAGAAGTAAACACATTAAATGGAAACAGAAAGCAAGTGACCTTGGATAAGTTGCTTCAGCAACCTGTGCCACTTTGTACTCCCAACCTCAGTTGCCTTGCCTGTTATTTTGCAAGCAGCCCAGTAGCTTGGAGCCTCTGGCTCCAAGGTCAATGCAAGAAGGAACAACTGGCATAAGGTCCTGCAGATAAAGAGTTTCACAAACACCCTTTATCTACGTTTTCAATAAAGCTTTATCAAAGCAGTAGCAACTCTCTCAGAGAGCTTAAGCACACTAACATAAAGGCACTGAATTTACAAATGTATCTAGAAATGGAAAGAGGATTTGGGAGCAAGGAAATAAAGGTGCCTGAACTGAATGAAAAGAGCCAAGACATAACAGTTTAGATGGCTGCCTTTGTGAAATTCTTCACTGGGCCTTAATGTCCACAGAAATAGCTGCAGAATTACTCACTTCAGCGTGCAAGTAGGATTGTTTATGCTTTCCTGCAATACCTTAAATTCTGTGCTAAAAAAATTGTCTCTCTGTTAAGTCATTCAAAGACTTAAGACAAACTTTTTAAAAATACAGATCTGACTGACCATCTTGAGTAGTTTTCAGATAAATTTGTCATCTTCTGTCAGCACCAATCCCATACACAGCACTTCTGATCAATCTTTTCCTTCTACCTCCAGTTATATATAACTTGATATCCACAAACTATTTTTTTTTTTTTTCTCCTAACAAACTGTTTCTGGGAAACAGGTCCTACAGTTAGGATATTTTTCTTCCTTTTTTTGACAGGCCTATACATGAAGATAAGAACCCTGTTGGGATGCTGAATAGCCTACCTGTGTACCGTGTTGCTCTAAACATATGACTCTCAAAATCAGAACAGATATATCATTGGCGAAGTCCAGATAATTGATTCATAAGTCAGCTGCATCAGGCAGGTTTTTTGATGGTATCTTTATAAATAGGTTGGTGCTTTCAAAGTGCCTGATGGTATCTCATACTGACATGAAAGGCATTTGGAGGTTGGAATATGCTAGTTATACAACTTGTATTCTTGGTGCAGTTCATGGGGGCTGCCAGCTTCTCAGAACACTAAATCAAATATTTGAGTAAATAGCTTTTGCATATTTATACTTTTTAGTATTTAGTCTTTCAATCTTTTTAGTAACTTACTGACTTTTTTAAAAATAATTTTGAGTTCTGCATTACCACATTGTAAAAAAAAAGCATGGTTATTCTTCAAAACTATCATGATTACAAACAGGTCATGACTTAAGATCAACAAAACACAATTCAATTCAACAAAAGACTGCTTTTCATATCTTATTTTCAAAACACACAAAACTCAGTTCATATAACTCAGTAGAAAACAGATCAGGAAGTCCTTTAGAAACAATATGTTAATGGACCTACACATTCCCTACTCTGTGAAATACAGGACCAAACTGTAGAGACAAGAAAGCCAGCAACACACAGATATTTAATGTGGCTCACTCCAAGCAGATAAAAGTACTGGGCAACCCACATGACTTGGTTTACAAACTAAAAGTGAAAGCAAGATCCGCAGCTGACAGAATCCCCTTAACTTACAGAAGGAATTGCCTTCCAGGAGCTGTGTGCACAATGCCCACAGGCAACTTTGAAAACCTCTTATCTGTATTTTTCTTTTTGAAAGAGGGGATGCCATTGGTAAAACCAATAAAGATATTTTTCCTCCTTGTTAAATATAAGCACTTAAATATTGATCACTTTTATACATGCTCTCTCTTTGCTGTATATACATTTGTCTACATATAAGGCATAAGTCTATCAAAGCTTTCCTGCCAGAAACAAAAATACCATAAAAGAAAGAAAGAGCCAAAGAGAAGAGGATCTAATAAAAAGGTATAGCCACATCTTTTAGGTTCGTTAACTGAAAAGAATACCTAATATAAAAAACAAAACCAAAAACAAACAACCAGAAGTTATTCCCCAGATGTCCTGGCTACCCACATTGTATACACCATGTCACTGATATTTTCAGTTATTTCCTGACATAAACAAAATGAAACAGTATCTGCCACACACTGACATCTTACCCAATGCTTTTCACACATGCAGATTGCTCGCTACTACTTCAAATTGTGTAACTATGGTGAATTCTGAACATACAGCTAAAAAAATTTACAAGTCCAGAGGGTTGATTCGGTTCTCACACTTAACGGCATGCTGGAACACCCCCACGGACACCCACAGGCACTGGCAGAATAACACCCTAAATATTTACAGAAGCAAGATGTAATGAAAATCACTGGTTTGGAGGCCTTACGGCATCTGAAATGCCGCCCAGGCTGAGATTTGTGGTGCTGTTGGGGAACCTCAGCAAATGCTTCGGGTGGAAGCGGGCGGTACGTGTCTCCTTTGTTATCATACACGAGCCGTATAGGCAGTATGTGTTCATCACTGCTTTGAGATAAGCTACTGAGATATTTCACTAAATTCAGCAGTACGGTTTGAGCAATAAACAGCCGGTAACTTCACTGAGGCTGACTCGTGACAGGACACAGCCATTAGGCCTGTACCCACAGGCCAGGGGAGGCAGAGGCCCGGGCCAGGCGGGCAGTGCCTGCGCTCTCGGGTGGCACTGGGACACCACACAGGGGGACACCACACCTCAGAATCTGTGCCCTGTCCGTGACATGAATGTGGCTCTGGGTGGTCTGGGATATTCGGGGGATTGGGGGCAAACTGGAAGTAGGGGCAAACCTGATTAACGGTTGTATCATTCTGCAGTTTTAACCTAAAAGGCTGGGCTGTTGGGGGAGATGAACTTTGCTTGACTCTGGGGAGTGGGGTGCCTGATTTAAATGCAAGCTCAAAGGCAAGAACCCTTGGAAATGCAATTTAATGCAGACCCATTGCAAAGATCCCACTGAGGACACCTTTGTGGGCAACACAACTGCGAAAGCTGTCTTTATTTCAGGGGTACATTTTGGACTGCGCCGCGAAAACCGGGGAAAAGAGCCGCAGCGCCGGCTCCACAGGCCTCCGCAGCTGAGGGGATGCCGCGGGCGGCGGCGGGAAACTGGCCGGCGGGGCGGGGCGGCATCGGGGCCTCGCCGTCCCTCGGCACCGGCGGCAGCTGCTCCCGGCACCCACAGGCCGCGGCGGGCCGCTCCCGCCCGCACGTCTCGGGTGTCATTTTTCCCCCAAACGACGGCTGCCGTTTCCCCGCAGCTGCCGCAGGAAGCCGCGCAGCCCTTTCCCGGGCGGGATTAACCCCGCCTGTCCGCTCCGAGGGGGAGACTGGCGGCTGCCGCGCTGCCCCGCGGTGGCGGCGCCCACAGCGCCCCCTGGCGGCGCCGCGCACGGACCTTCCGCCGGCGGAGGCGGCTGGTTAAACACCCCCTGGCAGAGGCTCCCCCCGCTCCAGCACACGTCTCCTCCCGAGAGCTTCTAAAGAGATCACGACGAAAAACCAGAAATTTTACCGGGGCGACAACGTCTGATACTCTATTTTTTTTTTTCCTCCCCTTAAGTTCAAACAGCAACTGGAAAACTCAGAAGATCGCATCAAAGCTGCCTTTGCCCCTACTTGACAGCCTCTTGAAAAAACTAGCCGTCCTTAATTTGAATGAACTCTCCCGTCCTCGCTGTTACAAGGGCAAAGAGTTTTTTTGACGCTGATGGAATGAAAATATTGGTTTTAAATGAGCAAACATGTCCACGGGTAGCGATTCTTACACTCCAGAGCTGATATTTCACCTCATTAATCTGTCTCTTTCGCTAATTTAGGGTTGCAGAGAGTATGTTTTAGCAGGGTAAAAGTTAATTTTTTTCAGCATACTCACAAATGGAGCCTATAAAGCAAGCTTAACACTATTGCATCAAATCTACAGAAGCTAAAACATCTGTTTTAACATATTTCTATTTTCAGTACACACAGCAGTGTCCAATCACAGAAACATATATAAACACAGACACGTGAACAACTTTCTGAACAGCCCCTGACTTGCTATCCTAGCTAGCATTTACAATAAGTGTAGAAAAATACGTAACTTTTATCTCGAGAGCATCGATGTAATTACTGAAATCTTTCCACAACAAGCTGAACAGAAACCACTTCTGACTTGCAGAGCAAACTGCTCAAAGCATCAGTTCTCATTTCCACAGAAGCTTAGGAGCCGTAAGAGAGGGCATGTGCTCTGGCCACTTGTGCTGCAAAGGGTCCCGTCCCGGTGGACTCTCACCGCATTCTCCCAAAAGCTTCCAAAACTGCCAACATGGGAGCTGTTTTCCCCTGCACTTACCCAAACTGAACCTTACTGGTTGAACTTCCCAGCTGGGAAAAACTTTAGGGCCAAAGCCCCTGTATAAAACTGGACGGCTGTTGCCATGCCGTGCACAGCTGCTGGGGAGGGATGGAAACCAAGCTCCCCTACTGTTCCCAGCAATGAACAGGTCCCTTTGTTTGTGACCTGAAATGCTTTGCCTCTCCATTGCAAACACTTCAGAAGTAAGTCCATCTCTTCAAACCTCCATTTAAAAGGATTATCCGCAGAGCTCAAGGCAGGCAGGAACGCTGAGCCCTAGCATTCAGCTTTCCCAGCGGGGGGTGAGATCCAGCATGGCAGAGAATTTCAATGGACTCTCCATTTTCATAGAAACAATAAAGTAAGGCAGAGACAGAAATTTTATTTACACAGATCAGAAATAGATGAGAGGGTATCTAAATAGGAATAGGCAGCCGAAGAAAATAAGACTTGAAGGACAGACCAGAAGACTGTAAAGGTGTAGGCCTCCTCTGCAGTATAAGCTTACATCTTTTGCATCTGTTGCTCCACTAATGGAGCAAAGGACCATTTATTTATATTCTCCTGTTTTGTCAGTGCCTCATAGATTTGTCTTTTCTTTAATGTCTCTCTCTCTCTCTCATAATTTTAAAATATTTTAAACCAAATTCAACCAGCACATACTTAACCACCCCAAAACCTTAAAACAAGGGGAAATTCTCAAATCTAGATGAATTTTCATGGAGTGGCACCAGTGAAGAAGAGGAAGTTACATTAAAGTTGTATGTGCTACTACTTTCTCATCTGCCTCTAATAATCCCAGTGTTAGGCTTATACTTCAGATTATAACTGTGCACTGATCTTCCACAGGGCCCACGCTCTCCTGGTGGAACAAATTTGCACATTTTGAAGAAGCATGTTTGCATCCACTGCTGTAAGTGGGCTGCCCAAGCTCATATCCTAAGGTGGCAGCACAACACCCCATCACCCGCTGCTTCATTCTGCAGCATCAAGGTGGGGTTAGGACACCCGCTTCCCCAAAAATCAGTAGCCACCAGCCGACATTTTGACAGCTCATCTGACCTGCCTCCAAACTCCAAACTGAATTACCAAACTCAGGTCTTTGAGGGGGAAGGAAATTCGGGATAAATGAGTTGCATGTCATAGTGGGGGCTTTGCATATAGTAACAAACACTCCTTTTCCTTTGGAGAACTCTGTATATAAGGTTAATCTTCTGACACCCTCTGTCTATTCTGCAGTCAAATTCCTTACTCCTTCCAACCTTCCCTCCTTTCTTTTCCTGGTCCCTCAGATCCTGAGGTCCCAAGCTGTTGTTTCACCTCATCAAAAGAAGACAAAATCTTTTCCCTTTCTTTCAATGTTGATGCTATCAGAATGGTGGTATTCAGTATTTTTTGGATCTGTTTGTTAGTGACTAGCTCAGCCAGGGCCCCCAGGGATACACACTGTTATCTCTGTGTTCTACAGGTATCTCCTCTGAACTTATGCATCTTGAATTACTGGAGTTCCTGTGTGAAACTTTTCACTATAGCCTCCAAAGGACTGGGAACCCTTTCAGTCACTAACTTAAATTTGTCCTTAAAGCATCCCTCTCTTTGGTCAGTTTTTTGCAGTTCCTTGTAGCTCATCTGACATCCCATCTAACAGGATATTCTTCCACTCTCTCCATCATCCTCTTTAAGAATTAAAATCAAAACATCATATAGAAGTGGAAGCCAATTCTAACTTTGTTTCTGCCATGCTCCCCCACTCTCCAAACTCTGGAGAAGGATTCAGAAAAAGTCTTGTGAAAAGATCTGACACAAACTGGACCAGTAATGACCAAGACTTGATCCAAGCTCAATTGATTGCATCCTATGAGTTTGACATGCCACTACTAGAGCTATGATTTAAGAAGGCACACATTTTTTCTCCTCTATACCTTATCATACTTCTAGGACTACATTATAATACCTGAGTGCCTCACAGTCTGTAATGCATTTAATCCTAATGACATGTCTGTGAGGAATGGAGGTACCATAATTTTCATTTCATAGATGGGTAACTGGGGCACATTACAGACTATGGTTTTGTCTAGGAGTTATATCACCCGGTAAGGTTCCATCCAGGCGGAGACCACTACAGCAGTGTAAGGATATCCACAGAAAGGACTGTATCAGAGTAAGTATATTAGGAAATTCCTGAGTGCAGCCACTACCCTCAATAACGTCCACAGTTTTCTGAGGGAAGCAACAGAGAATAACCTCCCATGCCCTGGCCTGGCACTTTTTCAGTGCCTGACTTCTAAACCATCCTTCCTCTTGTATATCATAACATCCATGAAGCCAGTGTCACAGTATCTCTTCTAAGCATACCTGTGACAGCACAGTAGAAAACTGGCTTGTCTCCATACTTTTGAGGCAGCAGGGATCCTTTCGCTGCTGCTTCCTTCCTTGTCTCTGCACGTGTGGCTGCTGCAGCAGCACCCGCAGCTCTCCTCTGTGAAGAAGAGGGCTTGAGTTACTGCACTCTGAGGTTTATTGTTATTCTGCCTGATTGAAAGAGTCTGGATACCCATGGTTCTTCTTCTGGGGAGTTTTAATACCTATATACAGTGGCAAATTGATCCTCCAAAATCTAAGAGGGTTGGGGTTTGTTTTTTGGATTTTTATCTTGCAAAAAATTAATGTAATAGTGATGAATGTATTTTGAAACAAAAAGCAGTTTTCCAAAATACCTAATTTACAAAACCTTATTGTATCTTGATGACTGGTGGTCCTAGTTTTTCCAGATTCCTACCCCCTGAAGAGGACCTGGGTCTCAGACAACTCCTCTTTTGAAGGATGGTCCCTTTAGTCCCATTAGAGTCTACTGCTCTTCTCTGCTGGCGGGCTTTCTCCTGCTCTGGTCCAAACCAGATTTATAGTTTGGCTGGAGATGAGGAAAATCTTCAAAGCTAATAATGCTGGCATTATCCCTTCATAATCTTTCCCAGTATGAATATTACATTTGCTGTTTTCCAGTCAGATGGTACCACTGTTGGCTCAAATGGTTTATTAAAACTATTTTCTACTGGACCTGCTTTGTCATGCACCATTTCCTGTACAATTTTGGGATGGAGATTATCTAGTCCTGCTAACCTGATATTTTATTTGCTTCCGACCCAGACAAATGTATTTCTGTTTCAGGCCCTCATTCCCAGCACTTATTTTGCATTTGCATCCATATTTTGTAGCAGCGTCCTCCCTGAAAAATGGTACAAATTATTCATGAAGTTTCTGAGATGTACCCAGAGAAGCTGCTGAGTTTTCGGGAAGATATATGATTTGAAACAATTTTAAACATTTCCTACCACTTTTTCTAGACAAGACTCCTGCAGAATATTTTGATAGTAAGCATCCCAATAAGCACACCATAATATAGTTTACATAAACCATTACAGCTCCTAATTCATCAGAGACACTAGAGTATCAGAATGCCTTCCTTGAAGCAGTGTTTGAGAAAAAAAAGACACAAATACTAAGCTTTTTTTCCATTCAAAAGACTGTAAGTTAGGAATATCATTATCATCACTCACATGGTCATTCAGGAATTAGTTCTGTGCTGGTTCTGTTTACAGATTTTTAAAAATCATGAAATAAAATCAGGAAGTATTGAACAGCAGATTATAATTGCCTGAAACAGAAATCTGACAGACAGGGAACCAAAATTCAGCTTAGGGTTGCTATAAGAAGCCTTACTAAAGCTGTTGGCTCAATACTTTCAAATATTTTGCAGAAAATAGGAGTATTTCAGATTCCCATTTTCTGAAGGCTAAATATCTTTCCACTGAAATATATGAACACAGACTTTGTTGATGTTACCTGGAAGATGTAATTCAGCTACTTATTCTAAATATCTGATTCGTGTAGGGACAAATATTTCTATACTTAGAAATATGCTGTAGCCTAAGAAAAATAACTGAAATAGGAATATATTAATAAATATAAATGGTATGGTATCATTCAAAGAAAATACCTGTAATAATATAGCCAATCCTTCATTGTTGAAAAACCCAAACAACAGAACACCAAAGGTTAAAAGCCCAAAGCAATACTTGTCTCCCTTATTGTGCATGAGATAATAATTTTTACATTTATATAGATTCCTTTTTTATTGAAGGTGTTTGGGTTTTTTTCTTTAAAAAAGTATCAGTAATAAAAAAAGCCAAGACATTTGCCACCAGATTTCCTTGCAAGATTCATGAACATTTTGTCAAACCTGGTATGAATATCACATTACAGACAAAAAAGAAAACCTGGACATGTTTCATGTAGCTTCTTGTTTCTTCACAAACATTTCTGATAGCTTAAGTAGATATGCAGGAACCCCTTTACCATTAGTTTCTTAATCAGGCTGCTACATATTGCTATTGCTTTTTCTGCAGGTATCTTGTAGATTCTCTTATCCATTCCTCTATCAGAAAACTAAGTTTTGACACTTACACTATTTCCTTACATGAATACCTTGGGTAAATAAAAGTTACTAGCTGTTCCAGAAAGAAAAAAAAGTAAAAAAAATAAAATTAATGAGTCATAAAGCACCTGGAAATTTTAGATTAAATTCATGGGCTTTCATTAATATGGCTTTGCTCCATGTTGCAGACTGTCTATTTCTAGGTGCTGCAATATGTCTTTTATGCTATTAAGCAGGTAGCCCTGGAAGGATGCAATAGAAGTCCAGTATTTGCTGGTTTAACATAAGCGTACCCAGGGTACTTCTAAACCTTGAAGACAGATAGGGAAGTAAGCTACAAAATTCAGTAGATTTGTAAGAATAACCTAAGCACAACCCAAAGCTATGCAGTCAAACTGATAAACTTCAAGTTACAGAGGTAAAAATGTTGCATGAATAGCTCCAGTTAGAATGTAGAGAGGTTGTACCCCTTCTCAGCTCTGCAGCAACAAAGCAGAAGCATCCTTTATTGCTGCCGTGAAATGCAGTCAGAAGTTCCAAATGAGGCCTTTGAAGTCTAAAACTTTGCAGCTATAATAGCGACTGGATGTTTGGTGGGCATGCTATCTATCAAGTACAGTATCCAGTTAAGCAGTGTTTATGGTATCATACATTCAGCCGCTGTCCAAAAGCACGGTTGTTTCTTAGAGGGGCTAGGCTTCCAAGCCTTGGATGTCAGGCATTTCAAGTGTAGCTTCAGTTTCCATCAAGTTCTCACAGATTATTCTGGAACAAACTAAAACTTGAAGCAGGCTTGGATCCAGCTCCTAACTAACCTAAGACGTGTGACTGTGGGAGAAAGCACAGTAATAATTCTAAATGATACAAGCAATGCTACAGCAAGTCAGCTTCCTTGTGACCCATTTAGACATTTTCAACACAACAAGGCTACTACCCGTCCAGTTTTGTTAGCTTGAAGAACCTGAAGAACCAAACCAAAAGCAACAGTTCTGCGTTTCATCATCATTTTATGTAAATGCCATGTCAAACCTGAAATTTTCCAGGGTAAACAATATAAAAGAACTCAAAGATGTTTGGAAAAGGAACTTAGATGTGATTAAAAAAATATGTACAATTACAGAAACCAAGTACATTTGACCAGCGTTTTGTGTTTGTAGCAAAATCAGTCATATCTTTTTAAAGAGAAAACTTAAAGACAGAGAATATCTTTTTCAGACCAAATAGCACAGCTGGAAAAAATAGACCAACTTGTGGGTGCTCAGCCCTTCTTTGGAACTAAAGCATAACAACAGCCTATTCTTGCTCACCAAAAAAGGAGGAAAAAATCCTCAGAGATTTGTTTAAACACCTTTACATACACTGGCCCTGCAACAGTCTTCATTTTCTTTATTTGAATTATCTTCTGAGAGGTTAAGAACTTGGCTGCCCCTTGAACACCTTCTGTGGCAGTAGACCCTACCTCCTCAGGAAGGAAAAACACGCCTGTTGTAGTAGAGCTCTGTGCATGTACCCTTGCAAAGCAGAGAGGGTGCAACCCATGTGTCTTGGGGAATGGCTGCACAGGAAAGCAAAGATGTTTTGTTCTGTTAAGACAAAAACATGGAAGATTTGTTCTTCAACTGGTTTTGCATCCCAACCATCAAAATAGAGAAGGGATTTAGAGTAAAAATAGCAATGGTTCAGCCAGTACATTAAAAACCACAAGACCCATTAAATGGAGTTTCTAATAAAAATTCTTCTTAACTGGTTAATTGCAGTTGCTAAATGATTTCTTTTTATAGTAAAAGCTTTATAATTAACAAGCCAGACATTGATTTCTAGTCATTATCAATTTCTCTATGATTATTATTGCTTCTATAATAATCTTCACTGTATTAACATAGATTAAGAAGCTCTTTAAAATAGAGCAGCTTCATTAGCTCCTGCTATCACAGGAGGACCTGCAGAACTTGGCACTTCAGCTAACCACCATGCAGAAGCTGAAAATAAATGCTGTAAGACTATTCCTAGGGGCTGATGTGCACGGAGAAGTGTGAAAAAGCTCAGCGCTCAACCCTGAGCACTTAACTCCCAGTCAGTAAAACTTCTAAAATCATTAACTTGGACAGCCATGTTAACAATATTTCTGTGTTAATCTTTATTGCTACATTAATGAAGCATATTTTATCCTATGGACCTACTACATTTGAAAAACTTTATAAATCCAATTGCAAAACCGGACTCATTTCAGCTGGGTAAATGAAAGCATGATAAAATATCCTGTGAAACCACAGCAATTTAATGAACATGGGAGATGGGAGAGGGGATAAAGAGCTCTCCCTGTGTAAACCTACAGGCTTTCAGGTGTTAAGAGTACACTGACTGAAGCAGGAATCGGGATGGGACCCGAGATACACAGTTTTGCTCCTGTAAAATGTGCCAGGGAATCTTTGCAGACTAAGAGGCTATTTCTCATTCGAAAGGATAGCAGCCCACTCACTGAGCTTTGCCTCATCTTTTCTGTGGAGATGTGCTAAGACTGATAATAGTCATGGCTGTCCTTTGGACACACACAGACCACTCATTTCCGCCTGCAAATAACCAAATTCCGTGAAAGTTTTAGTACATTTTGAATTTGCTTGCTTTTAAAGTTATACTGACTGATTTACACTGAGATTTTGATGTATGACTCGTATGGCTGCAAAGAAGTCATATAGAAGGCTGGCAACAGGACAACATTTTTCTGAGCTATACAGGAGTTTTATTTCAGATATAATTCCCAGATTAATTAATACATGAGATATAAAATATAATCTAATTATTTGTATTTTGGGTAAATATTCTTCTCAGACACTTCAAGTGATCTCACTTCACTCTCCTTTATGAATTTGCAGAAGAAATCAAAACCAGAGCCTCAGTGGAAAAGGGTTTTGAAAATATTGTGTGATGTTTTATACAATGAATGTAACAGATAGAAGAAGCCCTATATGTCTTTGATACCTCAACACAAGCTTATAATACATGAATCTGGCCTTTCCCACATTCCCAAGTATGTCAAGATAATGAAGATTTGGTTTGGGCTGTCACTAAGATTAAGAATAGTTGGGCAATTCGGAGCTTTTTAAATGCTGAAACTGAGTTGAGCTCAGACCTGTCCTTCCATCCTTGCTCATTTTACATAAATATTGCGATTGTGGATGACAGAATGCAGGAAGAAACTGAACAAATTGAAAGAGAATTATACTGATAGATTAAAAATAAGAAGTATTTAAAAAAAAATCTCATACTTGAAATATTGCCTCTATTTTTCAGCATAGTTCAAAAAAGAAATGTATTGGAGCTGCTTTCTCTAGTTATGTATAATAATTTCTTCTGCTTTTAAGAGAGTCAGTCATTGTGGGATTTTAAATCAAACTTCATGGATTTGCTTTGTCAACCCTGGCCTAAGCTATATTCAGCCTTCTCTGGCTTTCACAGGAACGAGTAGGTAGGATTCTACCCACCCTGCCCCAAAACTGGTCAAGTGCTAAAGAACAACTTTTTGTGGTTTCCTGTGACTTGTCCCCATTCATTAAGATCTGTTAGACTGATGCAATGCTTCTTAAATTATCAGAAATTTCCATTCATCACTCAGAAACTAAAATGGAAAACCTTGCTCCTTTCATAGCTCTGCTCCACTCAGAGTGGCATAAATATGGAAAAATATACAGGAGGTACAATGTGATGGAAGATCAGAACTTGGAGATCCTGTTCAGGGGAAAACAACACATACGCTTAGCTTTAAAGTAAATGTAAGCTAGTTATAAATTTACCAAGATCTACTTGTGGATGTGAGAGACCTTTGGTCACGAGAGGAAGGAAGCCTTCTTGAATAAAGCCTTCAAGAGAGAAGATGGTGGGACTGGTCATTCATTTTTCCAGAAATCATGATTCGTTGGTCAACAGAAATAAAATAAAAATAATTTAAAAAATTCAATCATGTTATTTCACAAGGATTTGGTAGATTTTTCAGATGCTGGCAGAGCCCAAATCCATATGAGAGAATGTTAAGTATACCTATAGCATGCAGTGGAGGACTGTGCAGAAACAGAGATGGTATCTGAGAGATCTTTGAACTAACAAGCCCTGGAACTGGCAGCACTAAGTGTAACAGCAGTATGCTACTTTGTTTTGCTGTGAGGCAAGGTTAATTTGTCAGAGCATGGTTCCCTGCTAACACACATACAAGCAAAAGCAGACATTGTGCCAGCTGCATGGAATTGGTTTGTGGCCATGCACAGACACTTACCTGTTACTGTATTACGTGCATAGCAATGAGCATACCACCAGTGCTAAGGGGGCAAGGAAAGCACAATTCTCTTAGTTTGTACCCTTGTAAATTCACTCTTGATACTATTTACAGGACCTGAATTAATATCTTTGGGCAGTAATGCATTTCCTGATACAGACAGACCAGACCATTCCGAGCTAGCTTGGAATTTCTAATATATTTATATTGGGTGGTGTAAATATACTCTAAGATACACCTTTGCCACTAGCCTGCTTTTAAAAAAATTAAAACCAGCCTTACTTCCATGTCATGAGACATGGAGATTTATATTTCATGGTCCTTATTCATGATGATCAACTGAAATTTGATTTAGGAAAGGTGAAGCTTTGCTATGCAACAGTACAAAATTATTAAAATGAATTGATCTGACCACAGCCATCAGTGAACAACTGAAGACGTAACCAAGGGATCATCACGCCTTTTGAAAACTGTCTAGATAAACTTAATGGATACATACAGCAATATGATCTAAGGGAATACATGCATTCATTTCCCCTCTCCATTCATCTAAGAGAGTGTTGAAACTTTTATCTGATGCCACATTAAGGTATAATTTGTACTGATATGCAACAGATAAGGAATTCCCAAAACTTTCTTTGATGTCTTTCAGTCATGTTTCCATCAAATAATTCACTATAGAAAGAATACACACTGAAATTACTAACTACTTTGTAACTAAGCAATTGTTTTGGACCAAAACCATGCTATTTCTTTGCATCTTCAATACAGATCTTTTTTATCCTTGTTTTATGTATCTGATCTAAGGGGAAAATTGCACATATTCATCTGAAAAACTTATGGAGTGAGAAATCAAACCTGAGAACAAAGTCCAAGTCTTTCATCCTGTAATACAGAGAACATCAAAGGGCCACACCTATGAAAATATTATTTCTTCCCTAAACTTTTTGTCCCAAGGCCATCACAAATCTCTCTGCTTTTCTCTGATTTATGTTTCAACAACATTTTCAATAGCCTGTACAGCTTGATGTCTATTGAGCAAATACTCTGAAAAAGTTGCAGAGAATTGTTATGTCCTAATACAGTATATATAGAATAATAAATTTATTTAAGCCAATCTATTTTTTCAGTTATGAAGAGTACTTGAATGTAATCGGTATTCTAATTCATGACAAATATGCTGTGGCTAGAGTAACTAGGGCTCTGAACTGTGACATAAAGAAGAGCTTTGCATCTTCAACATTTCATTTGATAGAGCTGTGCACTGCCTTTTCTAAATTCAGTGCATGGCTGGTTCAGATTCACACTATATATATATTCACTCACTACACAAGCATTTCTTATAAATGTGTCAGAGCAAATCCATCTTGGTCCAACTCTATTAACTTCCTGAGAGACATTTATGTTTCATTAGGAAGTGGATTAAAGCAATTAAAAGTTCTAGGTATGTAATTATATAGGTGTCTCCTGTTATGCTATGATCCTACTGCATCCCAACTGGAAAGCAAATGGCCAGGCTGTGATCCTCCTGCCACCACAAGTGAAAGCACTAACAGTAGTAACTCTGCTTGCATTCCTTTGTCATAAATTTAGCACTCTATTATAATGATTTTCACTTTTGTGTGAGAAGGCTCAGGCTGACAAAGCAATATTTGTCATCCCAGGATACACTCAGAAGAATTTATTCACAACTACCAAAAGTAGTAAGATGAATTGAGATTAATTACTACCTGTGTAGAGATCAATGATAGTTGATGGCTTCAGGTAGGTAATGATTTTAAAACCCCACAAACCCAAAATATACTTAGGTTCTGATCGGAACCCCATATAACATCTGATTTGAAGAGACAGAGACACACAGTATCTGTACTTTAATTTAACCATGTTTTAATTCTATATATTCACTGACATCTGTTCATCTTTCTCTATTCCTTATTCATTGTAGACATAGTTTGTAATGCAAACCCAGAGAGCAGAGTGAAAAGCGACCATTTCCAAATCTGTTTCTGAATGTCACAACTAGACTTGCTTTGCTAATATAGAATTCAAATCTAAAGCCCACGAGCTTTGGAGAAGTTATCACTAGGTTCAGCTGTGGATAACAATTTACCCATGGCTCATGAAAGTCACTCATCCATACTCTCTCCTTTGCCCTTCAAATCCCAATTAGATCTGCACTTTATAAGGTGAAAATGTGAAATAATTTGCAAAACTAGAAAATTAGGTCCCATGCATTAGACAATCTATATCTCTAGGTACTTATTTATCTAGGCATAGCATGGCATGACAATCCTTAAGAGATGTGATAACAATAAATTATTTTATAGTCTTGTAAGTCATAAAAGTTGTATTAAATGAAGTTAATAAAAATATTCTGTCAGTATATAAAAGACTATTTTGAACATGGATCTTGAAGTAGGATAAAAAGATGGGTTTGATCATAAAAAATTGTAAAGGAATCGGTAATACGAGGAACTAATCCAAAGGACAGGGATTCCTAAAGCTTTATCCATGATTGGCAAGTTAGTGGATCAGACTTCAGAACAGGAGATCCATAAAAAAGTAATTCTGCCAAGAAATACTTTTATGTCCTGTGCTTTTAACATGAGTTGCCTTGAGATGACTAGACCTATCAGATCAGTGCCCCTCAAAGTGGTGCTGCAGTAGTTTCTGGTGCGAACTAACAGCAAGGAATAAAACGGCAGGCATGCTATTGTGCTTTAGACCAGAGGAACTCTACAAGCTTTTACAGTTCCTTGGTGGCAGGGCCCTTTGGGCCCTTATTCATTGGCAGATTTATCCCAGTATTTCCTTTTTCTCTCTCTTCTTCTCCCCACTCACCTATATTGATTATTCACTCCAGTTCTGGTTCAGCTGAAAGAGATCCTGTAGGATCCTCGTGCCTTGAAGGATAATTTGGGATAACCGTACAAAAAAGCTCCTTTAAAGAATGCATTCCAGTGTTCTGAGAACTGCTACCCTACGATATCCCCAGGCTGCAGACACAGATGTATGATGTAATATCTCCCTGACATTATTTATACTGATGGAGCAAATTAATTTAAACTGCACAAAGCTAAAGTAACTGAATTTTTCATGAGAAAGAGAACTAACTGGGAAAGTGAGATCCATGCTCCAGTGTGATAGAAGAACTTTCTCTTTGCATTCCTACGAGTACCTTAGATACTCCAAGTACTGAGTTGGAGGAGTGCCTGGCTATTTGCAGAGTGTGATGATGAAGAAACCAACATGTATGAAGTCTGGTGGTCACTCCTCCAACCCACTACATCTACACACAGATCTACTCACCCAATGTGGTACCCCCCAAGGCCTCCCTCCATCTCACACCAGTGGTTGTGTCTGTGGTTTTTTTGGATCCTGGTTCCAGAATCAGAGAGGCTTCCAGTCTAGATACTACTACTACTGTCCTACCTTTTCCCCATCTACACCTCATTCAAAGATCATCTTCTATCTGGTCTTCTGTTCTTTTAATGCAAAGATGTATTTAAGCTAAGGATTATGTGAATCTAACCCAGAATCCATTTTATTTGGTAGTTAGATACCAACACCTCTTCTAATATTTCAAATGCTACAAAATTATATTCAATCACTAAAATGTGGTTGTGTGTATTTAATGGAAGACACAAGTACAAGCATGAATTATCAATGATACAGCCATTTTCATAAAAGAAGTACAAAAAATATCTCAGACAGAAGATGGCTGTAAACTCCTAAGTTTTTCAGAACTACATTATGAAACCTTAACAGAATCTAAAAGCACGTGGCACTATTGATAGGACAAGCTCAGGGAAAAAAAAAAAACCCAACAAAAAAACCCTTCAACTGTAGTTGATTCAGCTGTATTTCATTTACCATAGTACCATGATTACTATCTCTGCATCACAAGCTTCACAAGGACATAGCTAAGTATTTCCTATAATGTTCTATGATTTGGGAATTAAATATTTTCATTTCTAGTACATAACAGTTGTTTAAGGTGAGAATTTAGGAACAACAAATAGCCAATTGTTAATTTTACCATCAGCCAAACTAGATGAAACAAGAGAGTATTACAAAGTAGAATCCTTGAAAAGTGTATTAAGATTGGTTACCAGTATTCTGTACAATTCTGTACAAGAAATTCATGCCCCTCAAATCTTTCAGAATGAACATATAAGCAGGACGGCAGTGAAGGTATGCACTGAAATAATCAATTTGGCTTTCACAGAGCCTTTGACATGTCTCTCACAAGAAGTAATGTAGTCATATATAAAATATACTGATTGAAAGTTGACTTTCAAAAGAAAAAAATCAACCCCCCCAAACTCCCAAAACAATAAAAAAACCACCAACCCACCAACAATTCACAAGTTTTAGTTTTTAATATGGAGCTGTTCTAGCTGATGGGAAGTGTAAGAAAACAGTCCTTGTTTTCTTGCTGCTGGAAAAGTCCTTTATGCTCATTAGCTGCTAGGGCAAGCCTGAATAGCCTGTAACCTGCTTCCATGTGTGGTGGAGAGGTGACACCAGTGGGGTGTGACTGCAGGACCAGAGAAGGGGATAGGAACCTGCCAGAGACTCTTAGCAGATCTGTGCCTCTGCACCAGGAGTGTTAAGTGCTTTTTGGCTGCCCTTGAAGACCAATACTTTGTAACTGGAATTCATTGTGATAAATATCAGATAGAACATACATATTCTAAGGTGAAAGACATTGAAGATGAGAGGACGCTTAAATGAAAATATAAGAATACATATTTATTCTCAAGTATTTAAAAATATTTTGCCTGAAACATGCAGATTGTTTGGAATTTTTCCGCTCTTGTCCTGTGATAATAAATCTGAAGTAGATTTTACTAGCACAACAGAACTAGTGTCATTATTTCACTAATTAGTCCCATTTCTGCTGTTAGCGTTGAAAACACTGGCCTTTTTTCCCAGTTTGCCTCCTTCAAAGACATGCCAGATGAGTTCAGGCTCTGTTTTGAGACTGTAAGTTAATAGAAGTATTTTGATCAAGCTGCATTTAAAATGACTATGATCACTTAAAAAGCATGTTAATTCTGAGCTACTGAAATGAATAGCTGATGCTCTTCAGCTTTCTCTTTGCAGTGGGCAGCCACAGATGGGCAGAACTATGAACAAAAACCAGAGTGACTTTATCTGTCCATGGTAGCGTCTAGCATCAAATCATTTGATTCCTGTAATTTATTATTTTTTTCCAGAATAAACACAGAAAGTGACAGTCTGCTTTGCTTTACATTTCTTTTCTTCATCAGCTGCAAAAACCACCCATTGTGCTTGGATATCATTCAATGCATATGGCATGCTGGATCACACACTGTTCCAAAAAAACTCTTTCCATACCTCAGTTTAACAAGATGAGTTATGGATAGAGTGAAAATTTTATGGGACCTGAATTTTGTTTGCTTTTGCGGTCTTCAGGTAGACTTTTAAAAGAACACTGTGTTAATACAGTTTACAGGAGGCGTGCATAAGGTGGTCATTGAAAAGGTACAGTATAGCTAATCCTTAGCCATATTATTTTAACTATTAAAAGCTGGGGAAACATGAGAAGAAATCTGTACCATAGCAGAACATGTCTATGGTAGCAGAGCTCCCTATTCAGTCACAAACACTTGGCTGAACTTTTTTTTTAAGGAAAACAATGGAGTAAAATGTCAATTTTTGAAGAAACATTTGAGATTTTTTTTAATATATTCTATTTAAGCAACAAGCATTTCTCCCAAGATGAGGTGTTTTATTCTTCTTGTTTCTAATTTTTTATTATTTTTTTTTATTAACAGAAATGATGAAAGTATCGCCTCCTGCTTTTGCTAGAAATGCAGAATTACTTCTGACACCTTTGGACTATTTGATGTTGGCAACAGCTACATAATTGTATGTGAACACATGCTATAAAAAAACATGATGGGGTGGTGGGACTTTCAGAATGTAAATACCTGCACAATTAAAGTATAGGGAAGAGATTTTTTCTTTAATGTAGACTGTAATCACCTGGTAGCATACTTGAGTTCCATTTAAACCCTACTTCACACAGTTCCAGTAAGATTATTCGTGAAGCAATATCTAAGCCATCTTTTTGCTGTTTCTCCCCTTAGACTTCTCTATAAAATTGGCTGAATCCCTCCCTGGGGTCATAAACCGAAGGAAATGCTTGCCTTTAAGAGTCAAACTAATAGTGAGGGCCTGGGGAATAACTGTACCTTTCAGCTTGCTAAGAGCTAGAAATGGTTTAACCTGTTTATTGTACTGCTACATTACATTATGGCTTTTTCTAAATGTCTGAAAATAATGTTTCTTCACGAGTGATGAAGTGTGTCTGTGCACATGGGATGCCAATGCATTCTGCTTTTTGCCTCTCTGAGTGGTGGTACCCACCCTCGTGGCTGGGTGCCCTCCCTCTGCAGGAGGAACTGGTAGTGCACAGCCTGGATGGCCACATTGAGTATTCTGGATCCGATGCTACCAGATACCATACAGTGAAATTCCTTCTGTTTGCAGTCCCAGCACAACACTAATGCTAATCAGAGGAACAGGTTTGCCTCAGGAACTGATTCCAGTCAGAGACCATTGGTAAAGAAAAAAACCCCATTGTTCAGCTTACCTCTTTTTCAAAGCTGTCACGGCACAGAACCACACATAACTGAAACAAAGGGTATCTCACACAACAAAAATGAGAAATATCCTAATCTCTCTAGAGTAAAAGTCAGGCTCCCATAAACCTTAGCAGGTCCGGGATTTCATCTACATTTTTCTGATACTCTGTATTTGTTCCCATAAAAAGAAAATATAACTTGGAGAAAGAGGTGCAATGGTATCACACATAACTCAACCACCATTTCACCGTAAACGCAACCAGCTGCTAACAAAGATGGCATAAATAATGCCAGCTCAAATGTACTTTAGCAGGAGTTTCCCCTCTGTACAGAGCTTACTTTGCTTCCAGCTTGCATTTGAGCCTGCAGACATTGCTAAACCCAGCACCGCGCAGACGAAAACGGCATGTCCAAAATCATTCCTCTCACCTGCCCCATAGCCTTAAGCAAAAAACCAGGCAAAAACTTAACTTTTCACTTCATGTCCCTGAGTTGGTGAAAACTTTATGGTGTGTTCTAAATATCTGGATGCTTTCAAGTTACTTCGCCAGTATCTGAAACACACTCAAACCCACCAGCCTCAGAAACTGCCAGCACTCCTCCTAGAACAGTCAAACCTAACAAAAAATGTAACTGCAACAAGGTTTATTTCAACTTTTCAACCTATCAAACACACTACTGAAAATCTTCATATCTGTAGCTCGGCAATATTGCTTGAAGGAGATAGGATTCAGACAATATTTAAACAAAAAAAGCCAGTACCTCAAAAGAAAAGATTGAAAGTGATTCCCTAGCTCACTGAACCTATTTTCTGTTATTTAAAAAAAAAGATGAAAAAATCCTGTATGGTAATTGATCACACTATCATAAAACTACTTAATTCAGAGGGGTTTTTGCTTTCCATCCAGTTGAAGTCTGTTCTGCAGCTCTATTCCCCTTGTTTTCAAGCTAATTTTATTCAAGATTATTTGATACACATTTCTTAGCAAACTCAGTCAACCCTGCCCATCAGCTCAAATTATTCTCTTTGTCCTGGACATTTATCTGTGGATGTTGATAATCTAAGCAAAAAATCCATGAGAATGTATTATTTTTGGATCTAAATCCACATTAAGTCATCTAATTATGCCACTTCTGGGGCTGTCATTCAGGACGAGAACACGGTCAGAAGATAACTCTGTTCACAGTGTGACAAGTGTGTTCCCTAACAGGGCAATTCCTTCTGAGTTGGAGACAGAACCCACCCATGTTCACAAAATGCACATAGGCCATAAGACACACACACATGAATACGAAATAAAATAAAATTAAAACAAAACAAAACAGTGCACTAGTTATGAAGCTTAATAACCTGGGTGAAGCATTCAATACAGATAAAGGAAAGGAAAGAACATAAAACCCCATGAAACCTAGCATAAATCAACACCACTAAAAGCCAAAAGTCCACAGGACAACCTAGTGAGCATGACCAAGGCACTAACAGAAATAATTGCAGTGTTGGGGCCACAGCCAATTCAGTGACGTGAGGCAATGTGGTGGAGGCATGGTGGAGGGCAGAAAACACAACCAGGCAGTTGGACTTTGGCAGCCAGTGGGATGGGAGCTGGTCAAAATGAAGGAGCAGGGGAGAGATGCTCATTTCTGTTCCCTTCTGGAACCTTTTCTCGCCAAGGTCTGAAGTCTGGCCAGTTCCCCCTTGTCCACCCTTTATAACATCCTGAGAACACCAGCTGTCATGAGAGGCCTTTATAGCAGGCCGATAAAAGACAAATTTCAGCTGCTGAAAATGCTTGTACTTCTTCTGAAGTGAATTGAGCTACACCAGTTTGCAGTCACCTCACGTTAGAATATAATAGCCATTAAGCTATTATTATAGTTTGCCATAAACCATATGCTTAGCTTATGTATGGCTCCCTAAAGAAATTATCACCTTTCTCCTTTAGGAATTGCTAGGGCTCTTTAAGAACTCTGAAATGTATGTTTTTTCTTTTTCTTTCCTCAAATTGTTCTTAAGCTTAACAGCAGTACCACATTTCTAATTAAATGGACAGATAGGATGCTGATAACATCTGCTTCCTGTAATAAAAACTATTGATATTGTTGACCTGACAGATTATCTGCAATAGACAGAGCACAATGGCCAAATCTAAAAAGCAAGGGAGGAAGAGCAGCTTAGCACAAGAATATGTATTATTATTATCTGTTCTTCTGCCTTTTGGAATTATTAAGAATGATTCTAGAAATTATCAGTCATCTCTGCTTCTTTTCTAGCATAGGAAACAGAAACAGTGATTGAATGTCATGAAGAACTTTGATCATTGTTTTTTTCTTGATGCAATGACTTTGTAAGGTGAGCTGCTTATCTTTTTATGGTAGCATCTCTTACAGGAATCCCCAAGATTTATGACAGCAGATGCCATTTTTCAAAGTTTTTGTCCCATGTTGTATATGAAGCAAAACTTCAAACAGTAAAGGAATATCCTAATAATAATTGACATCTCTTACAAAGCTTTTTATTCAAAAACCTTAGCACTCCTGTCACAGCCTAATCCTGATTCCTACTTAAAGTTATTCATTTTGGGGAGGTTGCAGTAAAAAAAATGGTCCTCTGTGTATTAAGGTCATACAATTTCCTAGTGAATACCTGCTCAGCAGTTTCACTACTGTACTTAAAAAAGCAGCATTCAAAAGTGTCATATACTTTTTGTAATTAAAGCATCTATGTTATGGTAGAAGCACTGGTTATGTTTTGGTGTCTCAGAAAAAAAATAAGCTAGAGTTTCAACTTGACTTTTCCTGCAAGCATTTAAGAAAAATTAGGAACTAAATTCTTCCACATGGCATTAGATATGTAGCTGGAGTAAACTGACTGGTCTCCACTGATTTTAGGGCACCTCAGTTCATTTACACCATTTAGGTGGTCTCAAGTCAACCTCAGCTTTCCTCTCCAGGGCTGGAATATTGGCCATTTACCCATTCCAAGAGGAAGCACTGTAAACAGCCTGAGCCACTCAGTTTTGTGCATCTCTGGATGTTTCGGTGTCCTGGTAAAGACAACAACCATCTATTTATCTCTAGCTACTGAATTTCCAGAGGTAAACAAACAAGCAAATAAAATGCTACTGTCATAAATTTAATCTCTTCCTTTTGTTCCCAATCCCAAATAGTAGCACCTTATTTTCAGAAGCTGGTCACATCATTTGCCAAGTATTCAGTATTCAGGAGTTAGCTAACTACTTTAGCCTGAAAGGTATCCAGGTTTTCTTTTAAAAAGGCTTAATGGAGGGTTTATCTGCACTTGCGAGTAATCACAAGAGTCAAGGAACATGGGCTTTAAGAAAGAAAAAAAATCAACCAAAAGTCTTGATGGCTGGCTATGTAGGACCCCTATCTTTGGATAAGAGTTTGATTTTCTTTGGGCAGTTTTTCTACGTACAAAAATACTATTGCAGATGGAGAAATCAAAATACAAAGTTAAGAAAGCCTAGAAATGCACCACATATATTTCAAATTACTGGGTCTTAAAAAAAAAGTGGGCAGGAATTTAATGGAAATATATTTAACTTTTAAAATTTTTTCATTAACTCTTCCAGAAAAAAATGGTATCTTTTCACAATATGGACAAAGAAAGTTCATTTCAAATCAGATGGGATTTTCCAATAGCCATTTCATCTCAATTGCCTGTAATCTCTCTCCTACTTCACAACAGGTTCTCCTACCACCTAATATATATTAATTTTCAAATTAAGCACAACACATGTAAGATAACTTGCTTGGTCATGGTATTCAGTAAACAAGGCTTATTTTTATCACAGCTATCTTTTGATTACTTGTGGCTGAAATGTCATATTTTGTTTTTCTTCTTGTTATCAGCCATGTAAAATGAATTGTACACTGAACCTTGGGGTATCAATTGAAAAAAGGCACTTCTTTCAGAACAGGAGCTCAACAGACACTTTGTCAAATTGTGAGAACAAAGAACTCTGGGTGGCTTCTGATAGAAATTAGGTAACTTTTCTCATACTCTACAGCACCTAAGAATATATCATATTTTACACTTCTAACACTGTGAACATGGCAACTTACTACCACTTTTGAAAATATTGTTGTCTCATTAATACTGATTTCTTCCACATCATTAATGCATTGAGTTGACGTAGTTTTGCATACTCACATAAATGTATTTTTTGACAGACCTATGTAAAAATTCTTCTGCAAGATCAACAAAAATCATACATAAATTTGCATTAACTCAAAGGGTGGAGTCTTTTCACTAGATATCCATGTATTAATTTGATACAGAAGACTAATATCAATTATCTACTGTCAGCACATAAAAATATTATTAACTGTGACTTTCACAGATATCAAACATTGTGAAGCCAAAGTCACAGTTTTGATGCTGGGGGATGCTTACGAAAAGAATATGAAATAGCTACCACATGATTTTTTAATTTGTATTTCTATGTAACTAGATTCTAAGGGCATATAGATATAACTATATATACGGATTTCACATGGTATTTAAGATATGAATCACAGTCAACCACATCAAAACTTCAGTAAGTCTTGCATTATTTACTACATAAATGGAAAATAAGGGCTAGTAGAAGGTGCAACTGCAGATATTTGAACCATTGGAATATTTAATGAACTGCTGAACTATAAAAAGCTGATCTTAATTCACTTTTTGTCAGTGAAAGACACAGAGCAGAGGTCTTATTTTGAGGCATGTTGTCACCTTCCAAATGGAGACATGGCAGAAAAAATGGTTGATGGATATACTGATGTATAGAGAGAAAGAGAAAGAAATAGAAGGATCATAAGTGTACACAGTGGGTAATATGTATACATACATAACAGTTTGAAGATATGCTATCAGAAAATAACTCCTCCCTCCTTTAAGCAGTCATTTTAATCCTTCATTCTTTTAAATTTCATTATGAATAGTCTTTAATTCAGAGCATTACCCAGCACCCAGTAATGATTACAAAGTTATTCTCAAAAATAACTGAAATTCTCTTCTGACTGCAGTATAATTGATAGTGTTTCCTTGAGAAAGATCTCATGGGTAAAAGTCAGCTTTGGGACCCATAACATTACTACTATTAATAATCACAGTAAAAGAGAAATGTTCTACACCTTAGAGTCAACAGAGTCAGAAACTGGACTGATAGCTCCTTGAATGAAGCAGTTCTTTGTTTCTCAACAGGTAACAAAGAACAAGGTGTCATAACCTGAAAGGTATAGTAGATCATGAAGAAAAATAAATAAATAAATAATAATAAAAAGAAATAAAAGCCCCACAATGTAGTAATAAGAATATGGTATATATCGCATATATCGCATTTTTATGTGTCCCTGCAGAATTATACTCTCAGTAACTAAGGCTTTACAGGTAGACATACTGGGTTTTGGTGGAAAATATATATTCTTTAAAATACCCTTGAAACAGTGCTTTTCTGACTTCTAAATACATATAAGCTGACCCTCAAAGGACATGCATCAATTAAATTTTATTATGATTGCATAGGTGTGATTAAATTAAAAAAAAACCAAACCCAAAGCAGACCTTTATCACTTGACCACATCCTTACAGTTCTTTATTTAGGGATGCTACTGTGTAACAATGATAAAAATTACCATCTCTATCAAGGTTATAGAAAACTTGAGTTACTTAAATTATTCAAGTGTTCCTCTTATGACACTTTTTAGCAAAAAAAAACCCAGCAGTCTGCTTCTTCAGTGTGTCAACATACTGATCTTTGAAGCGCACGGGAATCACCCTGCTGACTTCACTCTGGATGAGGCACCAGCTCTCATGTGGCCTCTGAAAATCTTCTCCATCACAGAACCAGCAGAAGAGCAGCCGACAGTCCTGCCACCAGGGAGGAGCTCACCAAACCTCCACTTTCTGCCAACTGCACACTGTAACTGAGCATGATTCATAGCTTATCTGGGAAATGAACTACCACTTGCTTTGTTATATCTGCTCAGCTCCTCAGAAATATTATCACATTTTGCATATGTGTACCCATTTGGTTTAAAATATTAAAACTTCTTGGTTTAGCTGAAAATTCTACAACTGCATTTTTTCACACAGTTTATGGAATTCGTCTCTTCTTGCCAAAATGTAGCTTTGCAAATACAGCCTTTCTATAAAGAGAGGGAGGGTTACTGCAATTCAGTACAGAGACTATGCACAGCCTAACACTGTATGAACTTGAACTATCTTAATTCCAGTATAAAACAAAAGTCCTTCAAGCTTCTCTGTATCACCAGGTAATTTTTTCTGAGGACTATTCACAGCTCCTTAAGCCTTAATACAGGGAATGTTCCATTAGCAGCACCTTCATCTCTGAAAACTTTCTTATTACAGCTTTTGCGTTCTACTCCAAAGGCCTTGGAGTATGCCTAATGGCTAAACTCAGGTTATACCTTTCCATCTAAATAGCAACGACTTCCATTAAGGAGCTCTGACAAGTTTCAAAATCCTTCAAACTGAATTTTTAGCCATCTAAATTTTTTAAACTTGTTTGTGCAACTAGACAGCTTTTCCTGTAAATCCATTTTTCATTCGTTTTTTTAAGTTACAAACCAAATTTGCACCATGTATACAGCCCACTGCCCAAATGAATGTAAAGCTACTATGACAATAGCAAATATTACGGAGGTTTAGAAACATTTCAGGTAAACCTAGATTAGTTTCTTGCTGTTGAATGCATAGGCCATCAAGCTTCATTCTGGCTTTGAACATATTAAAAAAAAAAAAAAAAAGAAGCTAATTCAATATTCTTGGTCATCTAAAAGTGGAAAGAAAAGGAACAGACCTTTCTAAAGTGAAACAGAAAGACAAAAAACTAGTTTCTGGTCCCTCTCTCAGCCCTGTATGCCCTGCCATAGGTCAAAAGGCATATTTAAAGAGCATCATTTAAAAGATGAAACAGTAGATTTAGTTGAAGTATATAAGTTCTGTGCAAAGAAGATCCAATTTTTGAGGTACTAGTGAAAAATGAACAGGTGGAACTTTGTTCTACATTGCATTGCATTGAGGGACTCTTGAAATCTTTTATGGGGACAAGGTGCTCTTTATTAGAGACACACGAGCTGGCAAACTGCCTTTTGAATCCCCAATTATTGTTTTTTTTAATTTAATGTTATATTTTTAAATATTTTAGGCTCGACAAGCATTTCCCTGTTACAAAGAAAGGTCCCCAGGAGCTCTGCATGGATTTTTTTAATGGATTTTACTTTGACGTCTGGGACACCAACAGTTTTGCCATCCCCTGGGCCACGTATGACTCACAGTCAGGGAGGCAGAAGCTTTTCTGCCACCCACATCATCTGCTCATGTTCCTGTCATTACGTCATTACGAAAAACCCACACACATGTAATTTCACCAAAAGGCGCTGGAATTTTCAAAGAATTGAAAACCTAAAATTTTCAGTTTCTTTCTTTAGATAATAAAATTTAAGCTTTTTTATCGTGAAGTTTAAAGGAAGAAAGGCTTATGGGTGTTGGAATGCACTTAAATTATAATTTTGATCTGAGTCCTAGCATTTGGAGATGCTGTCTTGACACTGTAGTAGTTACTAACTAGAAATATCTCTCATCTCCCTGGCAGGAAAACCGTCTCTGTTCTGCCTTCCCACAGTTAGCTTTCAGTATATGGGTAACCCCTAATGGTTTGGTAAAGTCATGTGTAGGCTGTTCTTCTTTGTGTCACAATCAGACCAGATGCAAAATGGGAAACATCTTTCTTTCTCTTACACACATAGGCATGCAGTCACACACGTGCTTTTTTTTTTTTTTTTTTTTTAACTCCTTGTCATATGTGACGGAAACTGATACTAAAAAAGAATCTAGCTGTGATATCACCTTGGATATCGCTTGTCGAAGTGCTAAACACAGCTGGTCACCTACCATCCACAGTTTCAGCAGAAACTGTTGTCAGTTAGTGCTGTTCCACTAAGAAAGTTAATGTGTCAACTCTATTGCTTCTAGCAGTATTTGAAAGAAACCCTAATGCTGCCAGATTAGAGGCACTTCAGCAGCACTAGTAACCGAGAAGCCCAAATGGGCAGTAGCCACAGTTTTGTGTGCTGCCTCTCACACCTTGCTCCAGGCTCCCTTCTTACTATTACTGCAGACTTTGTAGATTTGATAGGACTCATGTGACTTACTATTTTCCTCAGTTTTTCCTCTGGCAGGAACATGTACTGTACCAGGGAGAAAGTTTGGTTTGGCCCCCGTGGCTTTCAAAACTCGGCTCTCCACAGTCTGAGCCTGTGGCGCACTCAGTCGCGCAGGATTGCATTAGTAGAGAAACCAAAGCTAACTATGGATCATTGAAAAGGTAGGCTTTTTGTAATCCCTAAGAAAGCAGAAGATGTCAATACCATCCATCTTAATGGCTTATGTGTTTCTCGCAGCACAGCTGCCAAGCAGCTAGCTTAGGGGGAGAAAGATGAGCTTAATGGGACAAAAAGATCTCATAGAAAAGACAGACTGTGCTCCCCAAGACGTTATCAGAAGACAAACCAGCACTGGACAAAAAGGGCAGTCCTTGGTGTGGCATAAGACTGGAGGAAACACCCATTGAGGGTGAAAAGGAAAACACTTTGTTTGCATGAGAATTGAAAAATCATTTTTCCACAGAAAAGAAACAGGCAAAAGAAAGGGAAGAGCAGAACAGTAGAAAAGAAAACCCTGAGGACAATTAAAAATTGCTTCTGTATTTGGAAATCTATTCTTCACAAAGTAATGGAATTGTTGGAAAACGTATTACCTTACTGTTGCCACAATGAATGTTAAATAAAGGAAAAAGTAGAAGGATAACAGTTTTTTCATCTCACAAATTTAATTTTCATTAAGCACAAACCAATTCATTAAAATAACCAAAACCTCAGGAACAATTAAACAAACTAAACTCTGCAGGGTTCAGATGAAGGATCATACCAGAAATCTGTGTATGGACATGGAAAAAGAATGGATAACTTTGTGAACATAATGATGTTTACAAGCTACAACTATTAAGTGGGATAACTGCTTCCCTGGAACATTATGTTTGATGAATTAAAATGAAAAAAGAAGCCAGGAAGCAATGTAGTCAACCCATATTCAACATGGTGAAACTTTTATAGTATAAGTAAACTGTCGTTAGTATCAGTGTATATATACCTAGATCCCGATTAAGCCACAGAAACCTTGGGCATATGCTTCCTGAAAGGTTGTAAATCTCAGCATTACTACATATTATTGTTTTTATATATCTACACACGTCCACTCTGAGCCTTTCTGACCTGTGAAGAGGACTTTTTAAACAACGAATCACACAGGTCTTAAACCCTCCCACTTGAGTTAATGACCCCAAGGGTCGGGGTTTTTTTTCTGATCTCCCCACCAACAGCGTGCAAACAGCAGAAGCCATTAAGACAAGATTGGAACAATTCAGATGGCACAGTTCATGCACAGGGTGTATCAGCTAGCAAGCAACAACCCTTAGTTGCCATCACCCCATGAGTGCTTTGAAGAAAAGAACTGTTCTGCCATTTCTGCACAAGGGAAAAGCACCACATTATAGGAATAAAGAGACCATGATGATATTTAGGTGATGCACTCCTAGGATGTACTCCATGATGCTGTCTCAGCCTGGAGTACCTTATTCCCATCTGCATTGCGTCACGGTTGAGGTGTACTTGGAGGGGCTCTCATCCCATGCTTGAGAGTGCTACACTCCTATCTCTCAGCTATGCATAACCAGTCCAGGCTTTAGAGCCTTACATCTTTCTATACACCAAAGGCTTCAGGTACAATGGCTCTCCAGGGAGTCACACATCTCATAACTTGCACTGGCCAGCCACCAGCTACTACTTGCAGACAGAGGGAGTGAGGAAAGGAGACTGTGCAGGGATGGCAACATCTCTCCCCTACTAAAATCAGTGACAGTACACCACCTATAATGATATAAAGTAGCTGCATCAAAACCTCCCAGTCTCATTATGCTAAACTCAAGTTGGAAATGCTTTCTGCAGCTAACAGCCACGATTTGTAGCTATGTAACAGGATCCTTCAGGAAGCCCTTCACTCCGGTGAGTACATCGATCTCCAAGCTCTTAGCAGTGCAGAAGATGGCAAAGGGAAATATTGCTCCTGGCAAACGCACCCATACAACTCCGCAGAATCCAGTTTCTATTCCATACGTTAATTTTTAGTGTCATTCGTTCATTAATGGCCAGTTTTAGGCATTGAATTACTTTCAGTTCTCTCCTAGGAATGGCTTAGAGGCAGAAACCATGCAACAAGGTTCCTTTCTGTATCACATATATCATACACTGTAGTATGGCCATAAGCGAGGTCCCATCTCACTCTGCCCTCTGATCTCATGCTCAGGATGGAGCTGGACAGCTGGCCCATCGGGAGCGGCTAGTGCATGTGGCTGGTCAGGCTGGATCAGAAAAAAACAATGTGCAAACCAAGGCATGGCAAACTCTGTAAATCCATGCCTTACACGGGAAAGAATTGTTTGGAAATGCTTTTTATAGATGGAACAAGCACTGAACTTGCAGCCGAGACATACATGATGAATTAGGAATGAGTGGCAATTATTCACATGTGAGTAATACCAAGTAAATCAGCTTTCTTTGCTCCATCATGGAAGCATTCATTGACCTTTGAAGATCAGGGCATCAGGAAAGTGTTAGGGCTTTGTTAAGACAATGGAATTTTACATCCTAAATAAGTGTATTACTGTTGCTAAAAGGAATATTACAGGAAGCTTGGAACTGGCATTACTCGTTCACTCAGAGTTCTGATTTTGTTCCAAGCTGTAACAAAAATTAAAAGAAATGACAATGTTCATAAAAAGTTTTCAGAAATACTTAGCTCAGTTACAGTATTTCCTTTCAATTGAAGTTATCCTACCTAAGATTTTGACTTCTGCAGAAAATAAGATTTGGAAACAAAAAATAATCTCAAAACAAAGAGAATGGAGGGCATTTTGATTTAATCTAATTCAATATATCTGAATTTCCTAAACTTTGACCTATTCCCAGAAAACACTTCAGTCTCATCAGTGGATGAGACAGCATTTTTCAACAATATTTTTTTGCTGAAAACGTTCTACACCCTCTAATTATTAACTCCATAGTCTTTTTATCTTTGAGAAGTTTTTTTCTCCTTAATTCCACTTAACCCCAAATCTGAAGAATAATTTTCAATTCATAATCCTATTGATGCATATAAGATTTTCAGCTCGTGCTTCCCAATAAGCAAGGTAAAACAGACAGTGCTTAAATATCGTAATAAAGAGATTTTGTACCGAATGACAGTTATTCTCTTTATGATCCTGGCACTGGAGAAAAAGTACTGAACTGATTATATTTCTTGTTTTAAATATTCATGTGACAATGTTGAAGAGAGAAATGAATATCAGAATGAAAAAATGACAAGGAAAAAATGACTACAAGAAATCTCTAGACATTTATCACAGGCCTAGAGGATACAAACCAATCAACTTCTAAAATCTGCTCTTTGATCGAGATGCCCAGTTAAAGCCTACATTATTAATATATGATTCTGTTTAAAAAGTCTATTAATCAAGCAGGGATGAATGATTAAGTGGATAAAACACTAGCCTTTGACCTGACAGGCAACTTTCACAAATCTCCAGTGAATTCAATTTATAAAAAAAGAAAAAGAACGCTTCAATAGCTGTATAAATTATCTGGAAACAATGGTTCTCATTGTTTTTCTGTGTCATTAAATGATTTTCATCTGCATGCAAGACCATCTCCATTATACAGTCGCTAGGCTGATAGCTTGCTACAGGATGGAATGTGATCAATAAAGCCTGTTCTGGTTGTGTTTTACTTAATAATAACACTAACAAAAAACCAAACCAAACCAAACCGATCTTCTTTCACTACTCCACCTTTGCCTTCCAAGTCTTTTCCAGGCCTTTAGAAAGATTAATGAAAAAGGCCTCAACCCTGAAAACAGTTCTGTACACAGGAATTCTTGTTTTAGTGTGTTTTGGTGGGATCCTCGATGAGGAAACAGAGAACAGCTTGAATAAGTTCATGCTTTAAGGCCTGAGGATCCTGAAGAGTTCATCACAAAACTCTGGTGTGCACTGCTACCCTCCAGGAGAGCACTGGAATACCAAAGATTTCAATGAAGTGTGTATTGAAGTGGGTATTAAAATCAGTAATGAACTGAATATATGGCTTATTTTAATAACAAACAGATTCAAGATATTTCATGGTCTACTAATATTGCTTTTTTATTTTTTTAAAAAATGCATCAGATTTTCCAGTGGAAATCAATGTTTCCAATACCAATTTGCACTGGTGATAGAAATAGTAGTTTACAGATTCTGGTGATCAAAGGCAAGAAGGGGCTTGTGTCACTGTTTCACATGGGAGATGCTGTTGACTTTGGCACCCAGGAGGCTGCAGTCTGCTCTTTTTCTCCTTGTTGAGGAGAGGAAAGTGTTATCTTTTTTAGGGCTTTGAATACTTGTCTCACACTAATTACACACTAAATTACCCAGTAACACCAGCTCTATCCATTCTCACATTGAGCACGCGCTTTGTCATCATGCAATATTTATTAAATCATACTGTAAAATACTGTTCAAACTTTTTGTATCCCACTGGACAGTTCTCCCCAAATGTGGGAAATACTGACTATACGTAGATACACAGAAATTATGGGCTTAATGTAGAAATTCCCGAGTGAGGCTCTGTATCTGTGCTACGCTGGTGGTTAGATTAGATCATACAATGTTCCTCCTGTCTTGAAAAGGGGGAAGTTATAAATACTGCCTCTAATAAACACCCTTGGCAATTGTTGGGCTTACCAACCACAGTTACAAAGCAGTAGGATTTGCCAAATACATATCACAGGTCAGTATAGTATAGCTTAGTGGTTAGCATGCATGCTTGTCCTTTAATGAAACAGTTTGTCTGGAGGACATGCAAAATCCTACTTAATTTATAAAGTAAATTCATAAATAATAGGGATTACTATTCCTAACTATTAAGAGTGACAACTAGCAACACAATTAATAGAAGTTCTGCTGACAGAATAATGTCCTGTGTAATATTATGGTAAATGTATTATCATAACCAGTTTTCTAGATGACAATTGATTGGAAATTACTGACCAATTTGGTTGATGAAGAGTAAAAAAGAAAGGATACTCTCTACCTCATGCTCACTCCCTAGGTGAATGGATCCTGAGGGGAAAATTACATGAAATATTAATTTATGTTGTTAAAATAAGCGACATTGTCCCTGGACACACACAGGAAGAGCTGTATTATATGCTTCTGGTCTCTTTTCAAAGCAGAAATTTATATTAGTATACTGTAGAGAGGTTTGGGTTTTTTTTCTTTTTATTTAGGATGGTATGGGCATCCTAAATAATTAATAATAATAGGGCCATTTCAAAGTGAGACATTTTTTCTAACTAGTGTTGACTAGTACTGCCCTTTACTTACTTTAGCATCAGAGCTCTTGTCTACTCATTTTAGCATCAGAATGTGATATTTGCCCAATCCTTATCAAACTTTTTTGGTTTTTTGTTTTGGTGAGGTCCAAAAAGGAAACTGTATTGGTTTCTGATCCTAGTGTTGTGGTTCTGATGTATTCCAAGACCTACTCATTTATTCCAGAAGTTCTAGCAGGGGTGACAAGAAAATTTCCATTGTTAAATTTATAAAGTCAAGTATCATTCCTTTACTGACCCCTTAATTCACTTCAGAGAAGCACACTGAAGCACCCTTTCTCCCTAGGAATGGTTTGAGATGCATGACGAAGCAGAGATACTACTCACTCAACTCTTGCGCAAAACAAAAAAAAAAAAAAAAAAAGACAAGAGTGTCCAGTTTGCAGCAGAAACTGAGCTCAGACATAGGAAGTATTTAAAAATAGTGGTGTCATTCCTATTCTTCACTGCAACACAGACTGAGCAAAGATCTGGTGCCTGCCGTTGTTACATACTCAAACCACACAGTTGACACAGGATGTTTTGCAACTTACATCTGCAGACACTGTGCAGACATTGCACATTTGTTAGCAAATGCCCCATAGGATTGACTTGATGGAATTTAGGTGGGTGCAGGAAGTGCCAGAATGTTCAAGTTTTCATACAAAACACCTGCTGGAAGCTATCCCACTCATGTTGCATCCTCAAGCAGTCTTTAGCTCTTTGTGAGTTTGTTTCAGTGCAGTAAAAGAAAATGAGGCATTTGATATGAAATCGCCAGTTTCCTTAGCGATACTCAGCTGGGGTTCAGCACTGACTCTACCAAATGCTGCTGTGACAAACAATTCACTGCTGACACTGAATACGTAGTGACAGAATTAGTCACTTACGCTAATGAAGGAGTACTACTTAATTCTATAATGCCATGTATGATAAACTGCTATAAATAATATCTAGTAGTAGTGTATGTTATTGTCAGGTGGGCAATGTGAACAGGGCCAGAGGAGGCACGAGGACATTAGCCATCCCCAAGCAAGCCGTTCCTTCCTCCCAGAGATCTCAACTATGGTGCTGGGATGGAGAATATAAATCAGCAAGAAGGTTTACAGGCCTTGCACACATTTGGGCTGATGGAGACACTTTTTGTTCAGACATGCAGAAAAAGTGGAGTTCCCATATCCTCACCTAATGCGGTTGGTCACAGGGAACCAAATCTGCATGAAGGGGAAGGAGAGCATGCACATTGGCCAGGAAGATTCCAGATTAGCTGAAGCCAAAGCAATTTTCTTTGCATTCTTCATATCATGAGCTAGAACTGAACTGCTAATTCAACGGATAACATTGTTAAGTTGTCACAGGCTAGGTATTGCAGGGATCTAACAACTGGGAAGCAGAGGAGGTAGAGGAAGTCCAGTGTTGTCAGATGAGCAGATGCAGAGGGAAAAAATGAAACAATATCAAATGACTGACCTACTTCTGCTGAGACCCTTTGCTGGAGTTCAGTGCTGAATCCCAGTGTCCCTGAGTGCCCCTTCGAGCAAGAGCTCACTGGATGCATTAGATACACAGTGAAAGATCTTTAATTATTTTTTTTTTTCCAAAGATAAAAATCTACTAGAAGAGATGGTGGGAGGCAGTTATGTTTGGAAGGAAAGTACTGAATCTTCAGTGAATCCTCAAAGTGATCAGTTATTTTCCATTTTTCATAACATGATGCCTATTGAATCAAGGGATTTTTGCTAATCCCTACCTAGCAAAATTAGTTCCTTCTAATTTATGGGGAAGAAGTGCCCAATACCTCACTGGAAACAGTGCATGCACCTATGTCAGATAAAATCCTTTCTTATTGTCCATCACAAAATTTGGAAATTGCATGTCCCCACAAACAGCAGAGCTTCCTGACTGAATGTTGTCTCTGTAAAAAGCTGAACTAACTTCTTGCTTATATATCCTTCACATTCCAGACAGCTTTGTATCTGAACTAATTTTTGATCTTTAAAGATTAGTTTACCTTTGTTCTATATCCAGATGTATTTCTGCATTGCATTGCTTGAAAATAACAACAGTTATTGGGAACATTTGTAGCACCCATGAAATTAATCTGTTGTGGACAGACCTACAGTCAGTGAACAGGTGGAACAGTAAGGTCAATAGGGCTCTCCCACTAGTAGAGATAGCAGTCATTTCAGTTAAAGCGTGGATGTAAATTACGAACTTTACTCCAAACCTGTTGTTACAGCTAGAGAAGTCCTCCTTTCACTCCATTAGCTTATAAACACCCTTAGACTGATATTTGAACTAGTTTATCTAATGGAAGTTCTGATGCTTTTTGTTCTTCACCTATCAACTGAAATAAGTGATCATCACTATGTGATAAAGAAGGACCATACCAGCTTTTGGTACAGAAGGAAGTGTGAAGGAAAAAAACAACATTTAGAAAGTAAAACAGAAGTGCACTTGGTGTTTCAGAAAAAGAATGAAGTAGGAGAAAATTTTTTTGAAACACAGTGATCTAGGAACATACTGCTTGGAATTCATTTATGTTATGGCTACCTAGAAGGTTATTTGCTTACTCTCTTGATTTATGAAAGACATTTCTTGTTAAATATGTAAGTAGGTAAACATTTCGTAAAAAAGTGCAAACATTATTCAGATTCACAAATGCCAAGAAAGGCTAAAAGACAAAATCCTATATTATTTAACCCTCAAAAGTTCTGAGTATATTTGTAAGCCTCTAGGTAATCTTGAAAGGTCAACAGACTTGGATTTTTTCTGCCTGAAGGGAATATAAGTTCCAGGGGGTAGGTTGGTCTGCTTCTTGCCCACTGCCAGCTGTTTAAAAATGCTGGAACTACAAACATGAACATTGAATTAGGAATGTTATTTCCGTTAAGTAAAAGTTAAAGTTCTTTATATCTACAAAGTGAGCAATAGTTCTTACAAAGTATAACTTGTGTAGGAAAGGCTTAAGTCTAGAAAATTTGGCTCAGGATCCAAACTTTAAGCAACTCAAGAGAGCAAAGTAATTCCAAGTCATGATTTGAGCCTCTCTTGCTATCAAATGTGTAAATCTTCAAGATTACTGTTCTCAGTGTCATGTCTAAAAAACTGACAATCAGTGAGGACTGTAATGCTGTAAATAAGTGAAGTAAGCAAGCAAACTAAATTCAGTTTGTGAACTCCCCTCCACGCTTTGCAGATAAATTTTAAAAATTGACACTTGATATTAGAGAAATTGATTATACTTTGGCAACACGTAATATTTAATAAACTTAATAAACTGCTTTATAGTCTTTATAAAAGAATTGTAAAGGTCATTTCATTGGCAAGCATAATACTGAGGCTACTTTAATACATACAGAAAAAATTCCCAACAGTTTAGAACATGATAGGAAAGACAATGTCAGATCTAATTGAGAGTAGAGGAGTGATTAAACAGAATTGCACACGATTTCTTTGGAAAGGGTAAAATCCCTGTTCTGCAAATATTAAGAAAATTTTACGTAACAAAAGTAACAAGAAGGATTTTAGGCTTTTGTGTAAGGTACTAAAAGGAAGAACTTTGAGCTATTTTGCACTATTGAAGGCCTGGGTTTATCATGTTCCAAAAATTCTAATCCCCGCAGGTCCAAATCCCTTTCTGTATTGGCATCTATTCCAAAGCTCCAGCATCTCTGGCATTCTGGAGGAAGTTCTCATCCTCTAGAATCTGCTTCTCATCCTCTAGAATCTGCTCCCTCTACAGAAAGCACCACCAGCCAGTATCTGTCCTTGCCACGATAATATCCTTCCACTAAATCGGTGGGGAGAATGGACAGATTATCAAGAGCTGCATGGAATATCTCATGGACTTTGAGCGTGCTTGTTTTGTTGGCTGTCAGAAATCACCATTCCTTTCTTCTTTTACTCAGCCCTTAACCTAGGCATCCCTATTTGACCTACTGATCTGGCAAACACTATTTTGAATAATTTGATCTACTTTCATAGCTGAAAGGAATTGCCCTCTAAGGTAGTCTGGCAGCCAGCTTCACCTTAGTTTCCATTTTAAAGAACTATTTTGTTATTCATTAAGAAATCTTTTTTTACAAAAACAAAAAGATAGTTAAAATTTACGCATTCTGCCTCTCAATTCCACATTATTTCCAGTTTGGATGTTAAGCAAAAATTTGGCTTGATCAGCTTTTACACATTTGATATTTCTATGCTTTCCGCTGACCATCTTTGCTTCTCTGTCATTCAGCAAAATTTGAACTGCATTTTGTATTTTAAATCTACTTAAATGTATGTGTATTGTTCTTAAATTCTGGTTCCACTTTGCTCTGTAAGCCTTTTATCTGTTCAGGATTTAATATCCCTATTGTCTATGAGGTATTTATGTACATCTGGTTGTTTCAGATACATTGCAACAACAAATTATTCATGTTACAAAGAAAGCTTAATATAGATACTGCTATAAATATTATTGGGTATTGTTTATAGTTACATGCCTGGTTTCTATCTAGTTCTGTTGAAAAGAATGATTAGATATCATATTTAACACTTGCCTGTGACATAAGCCTGAAGACTATATGGTAAAAAAAAAAAATATCTGTTTGCAGCAGAGTGTTTGTCCTCACTCTGAGTGCAGGTCTGATAAGGCAGGCTTAAATAATCACTTCCCCTTGCCTGGTTTTAATTAAAGTGACAGTGAGTAAACACTGACTGGAAATCGATCAGAATCAATGGCCTTATGGCAAACTGGCAGAGAAAAATCTAGTGAGTCAGTCAAGATCAGCCCAAAAAGCCAGTTTCCAGGCTGTTGTGGGGCCTGAGCCTGGAAGGGAAGAATTTAGATCCTGCAACACTAACAAAAAGGGGGGAAAGACCCTGACTAGGCACACAAATTAGATGAACTGATAATAGAGAAAAAGGCAATCCCAACAGTCCACCTGCCTTTTTTAACCATAGTAGATTTTTAAAAGAAGGAGTAACAAAATATTTTGGTATCTTCTATCTCATTTGCAGATGTTAGTGGAGCAAGCTTGTAGGCTTTGGGGTTTTTTTTTAGTATATACTGAAGCTAAACAGAGCAGATGTATACCTGCATATAGCCAGTTCTTTTGTTTCCTAGTCACTTAAAAAATAAAAATAATTTTTTCCCTGTACCTGTCTTCACAGTTATGCCCTAACTTTGCACTTATATATTCCTTTTCTCTACTGAGTGTTCAACAAACACTAAGTTCTTAACAAAAAACCTAGAACCTTGTTGTGCATGTCTTGCATTCCTACCTGTGTGGCTGATACAAGCCTGGCCTCAGAGAAATTTAGGTGATTTGGCCAGGGAGAGCCAAAGCTCTGCCATTCGGATCTCTTTCTTTGCTCCAGTCCCAGGGCTTCCCTCCCCCTGTATCACTACTTACACATTTCTTCCTGCCTCCTTCTCTGCCCAGACCTGAGGCAGCCTATCTGTTTCTGAGGTAGAATATCATGTTTGTCTTAAAGATAAATGAAGGTATATTTAAAGTCTAATGATTGGATTTTACTCCTTATCAAGGTACTTTTATTTTTCCTAAAAAAAAGTTGGATTTTAATTTTATTTTTAATGCTTTAATGCTAAGGAAATTACACTTCCGAGTAACTAGTTTGTAATTTGTGATCATGCATGATTCTGATAGTGAAGGAATTTCATTACAGGTGCGGTAAAAAGAGGAGAATGCATGTACATTTGCATGTCCATGTGCAGGTAAATAAATAGTAAACCACATTGATAACAAAGGCCATTATAATTTGAATAAGATTATATTCTCTCTAGGAGAGATAAAGGGTAATGAAAGACAATTCAAAGCTAGTTTGTTATTACTTCATCAAATACCTCAGCCTCAAGCTGATAAAATTCCCTTGTATAGCTCCCATGAGACATTAACTGCAACGATGCTGCCAACCATTTGTAGCGATCTCTAAAAACATTAATATCACTATTTAAATGAGTTTGTGATGTAGTATAACAGAGGGTAAAGCTAGAGGTGAAACTGCTACACAGGCTTTCATAAAATGACTACAAGTGTGTTACTGGGCATGACAAAATGAATTATTTTCACAACAGACAGGTGCTCCAAAGAGACTTTAATAGATTTCTGCAGAAGGTAAGTTGGAAAGCATTCTCTGAAGTAACTTTCACTGTCCTCCACCCTTGCCGAAAACTTTTGTTCTCCTCACTTTACAACCAAGTAAGGAGTATCAGACTCTAAACTGTTACAGAGTTTGACTCAGGTCTATTAGTTCCTGCCTTTCCCTGGCATTCTGTCACGTTTACTCATCTTTATTTGTTTTTATAATCTTCCCTTTTGTGGCCCAGTGCCTGTGAAGGTTTGGACAAGTGTAGCCATGATTGCCATAATACTGTGCGTGGTGCAAAATTATGCATATGTGTTGGTCTCTGACATTCTGCTTAAAGATGAAGAATTATCGCAAGGGGCTCATGTAATTCAGAGAACGCAAATCAAAAGTCATGGTTTTGCATCAAGGGCTTCAGAGGAAAATGAGTTTAGATCCATTATATTACAGATCCACACATTCTTACTGTATTAATCCCTCCCTTAGAACCAGAAACAACCAGTTTTATATAGAATTAGGAAGTTGTTGGGACTGTTGACTTGCAAAATAACTTGTAAATCTGAAAAGCAATTAATTCACTTTTTCTGAACCAAGGAAGTGATGAGGAAAATAAGGCAAGTAGGACAGCTGTTTGTCTTATTTTAGATCAAAATGTATAATTAAAAAAAAATTCATGCTTGACTACAGACTTATGTTAAAATCCTTTCATTGTAAGCCTGTTAGCTGAGACTTTCTCATGGGGAGTATTTCATTAACACTTGGAAAGAAGAGGCACAGAAGCAAAAAGTACTGTTGTCACAGTGTGTCATTTGACAGGCTGTGAGGGAATTTAACATTCTTTGGTAGAAGTTCAGTCCCTTCCAGGATTACTTTGAAAAACCAAAGTAATTTTGTTAAGGGGTAAAATAGGCTGGGCGGAGGGATGGCCTAAGGCATGCACATCTTCACTGTAATTTTTGGGTTTGGGTTTCTTTTAAGAAAAAAAACCCAAAGAACAAAAACTAGAACAGGGTTCAGAAGCTTGTTTTGGAAGCTAAGCCCATTGATTGCATGCTTGTGCAGCACAAGGACTAGCCTGTTCCAACATAAATGATGAGTTAGTACAATAAACTCTCCCTCACAGAGGCTAATGTTTTGGTTCCTGATCAGGACTGAGTCATTGTCCATGAACTTCAGTTATGAAAACCATGGGTATCCATCAGATTTTTTTTATTTGAAATTTTATGTGGGACATCAGGTATGCTTAAAAATAATCATAGAATGGTTTGCTTTAGAAGGGAACTCAAAGATCATCTAATTCCAAACCCCCTGCAATGGGCAGGGACACCTTCCACTAGATCAGGCTGCTAGAAGCCCCATCCAGCCTGGCCTTGATAATAATAATAGTTATAAAACCCATGAAGGAACGAAGAAGATAAATTATTCAGACCTTTGCTAATTTAAAAAGAAATTAAAAAATTATTTACAAAGCTTACTGTAGTATTTGAGGACAAAGTTTTAAAGACTTTGTATTGTCTGGTTGACTAATGCGTGCCTTTATTTCACTGTCTGAAATGAGGTTCACATAATGCACATGAATGCTAGGAAACACTATAGAGTTTCATTCATACCCAGGGGTAAGGCAATGTTTTTCTTTCTTTTTCTGCCCATCTATGATACCTAAGACTATCAGTAAAATAATTCAGACTGTGCTTAAATTGGTTTCCAAATAAAAAATCTTACTGGAATCAAGACACTTTTGCCAGAATAAGGTCAAGGAGAGCATGAATTAATATGGATAGTAACATGATTATTCATTGTTAGTATTAACACAATAGGTTATTTGGTTATTTTCCCCACAAGAAGGGACACTACAAATATTTAAGACTATTCTGTGGGTTCGATTTTTAGTATCCATTTTATAAACTTCCTTTTGGAAAAACAGGTAATGTTGTCTAATTTTTTTCTCTCCTTAATTGTGAATTTTGTTTTCTTAAAGTACAGAGAAAGATTCTTATTTTTAAGATATATTAAAGTGTCTTTCTCATATCCAAATTCAACACAGTCACTAAAAAAACTGGCTGTAGTGAAACAGGATTTTCCACTTTCAATCTCTTTTGTTTGTCATTTTACAATTACAAAGTGATTGAGAATGTTTCAAACTATATAGTTAAGTGCTGTATGATTTTGCATTCAAGTGCCCCTTGTTCAAAGCTTACAAACTAATGAAGATAACAGTGAAGTTGCAGGGAATATCTTTCAGTAACAATTTTTTTTTTTTTTTAAGACTTCATACATATTCTTCATGGTGTTTTGTCATGATTTTGGTTTTGGGTTTTGTTTTTTTTTGCCCCTTCTTCTCCTCCCCCCCCCCCCCCCCCCAAGTTAAAAGCAATTCTAGCATGTAACCATGAGCACTGGGCCAATAAAATACATGTCCAGCTCTTCAAGGACTGATATTTCAATCCCTGTCATACAGGCAGACTTAAGAGCTTACTTGTCAAGATTGTTTCTGTCAGCAACCAAATCGCACCCTTCTGTCGAAGGCATGTTGCGCCAGGACTCCGGCAGCACTGACTGTTCTTTTGCAGCAGAGCGATGACACTTGCTCTGCTTTTGCTTTGCTTCCAGGCTGTTCAGATGAGGAGTGACTGCTAAGTGGCAGTGCACTTCAATGCAATTATGTTTAAGGATATGGGCCTGACCCACCCAAGGAACCTCCTTACTACACTAATCAAAAGGACAAATAGAAGGAAGAGCCCTATAGGGCAAACCCCAGAACGCTGTGAAACCAAGCCTAGTTTCAACCTGCCTGAATACCTCAGGGTGTTTTATAGGGGCAAGAAGCATCACTTCTATAGGAAGTTTATCAGTTCACACCACACAGACTTAAAATTCATACTATGACAATCAGCAAAATCATCATGGTCCATCAGGGTATAACAGGAAGATATAACCCCACACAGCTCTGTCTTCACTGAGGTAATCAGTAAAACATTCATCTTAGTGAGAGCACAGCTGGGCACAAGGTTAATATCAAAAGCCAGGAAGGAGGAATTAATAAAAATATTTACAATAGAATTGCCTTTGTAAAGATTAGACTAGAAACCAGAGATGAAAGGATTGTCATTTCAACCATAGAGGCACATCTCAAAATTTTTCAGTATGACAGATCACACCTTCTAATGGCTTATGACTTACTAAAAAAATTTTTTAATGCATTTTCTTTGGTCTATGCAGAAATACTCTTTGGTGTCAGAGAAAACTTGCAGGGTAAATTACCTTCCCATGACAAAAGCCTCACAAGGCTAAGGTGAAACTTGCAAGCCACACTTAACTCATTGAGAGACTGTCTCAGTATTACTCTTCAAAAAACTGTGTTGTGATGCAGATAGAGCAAAAAATGAAACTTTTTCATTTTCCAACAGAGGACCATGTCCTAGCATCTTTGCGCTGGGCAAAAAGAAAAGTACTTGGGTGGGTACTCAGCAACAGGATTAAGGAGCAAGGCTAGCATCAGCTTCGAATCCTACCTGCACTGTAAAACTCCCGAATGTCCCAGGACAGTCCTTAGGAGTTCCTCATTCTTCAGCCAAGGACCATTCTCTCTACTTGCTTGACTTTGCTTTGGCCTCCTTCCCAAAGGTACAGGTCTGGAAAGGAGCAGAGGTGCCTGTGGCTAGATAATCAGGGCTCTTTTTAGGATGAGAGCAACAGCAGCAGTCCTGGCCCTCCCTGTAACAAAACTCTACTGCCTATGTAAGTTATCTAAGGATGAGTCCCCTATGTAAATGATGGGCACCTACGCCAAAGAAAAAATCCGAATGTGCCATCCACACGAGAAGAAGCTATTTTGACATCTAAGCACAGAAGCATGTCTGTGAAACCCAGCCTCACAACAACTAACTCTCGGTTTTGGAGATGTATTCAAGTTTCAGGAAAATGAGCTTGGATTAGAGCATTTCCTCTCACCAGCCTTTCCCCCCAGTGCAGCAGGGCAGCCACGGTGATCCAGGTGTTACCAAAAAGCTTCCTCTGAGAGATTCAGGATCCAGTTGAGATCTGTGCGTCCCACTCGCAAAGGTGAGGTCCTGCAGGTAGGTGCTGTTACACATATTGACCTTGACAGATGCTGCACTGCAAATCTGTCATAGCTGGTTTTAGAAGGACTATTAATGGAAAATTTAGAAAATGCTTATGAGTCTCATCGCCAGCTGGCGATGGGGCTTTCACAATAAGAGATGGATCTGCAAAATCAGCATAGATCCACATTTTAATTAAAGAGTTCAGATGTTTTTCATGTTCGTCTTTTTCTTTCACATTGATCTGCAAATCTTGGTTGCAGACCCAGCTCCCCAGATTTGATGGAGATGCAGCTCTAGCAGCTCACTTTCACCTTTGGAGTCTTCACAACAGTAACATTATGTATTATCCACAACATGGGGGAAAAAAAAAAACGTGGTAAGTGTGTATTTTAATGCCCCAAATAAGGGGTATTATATTATTCTTTTGAAGAGTTTGCTCCTTGGGGAGTAGGTTGGGTGAAGATTTTCCAGTCATATCCCAGACCTTCTTAAAATCACAGCAGATATAATCAGTTCTTGAAATGCCCTTTATACCTGTCAAACTAAATAAGATTACAGATTTGTCTGCTCACAAAAGTGTGATGTCATATAGTCCCATTTGCTGCAGTTCAAATCATTATCTATCTTGTCTGAAAGTGCAGTGTGCATGATCTGCAAGATCAATGTTGAGTTTGTTAAAAGGGAAAAAACAAATATGACGGCTGCTGAATTCACAAATGGAAAAGCAGAAGTCAAGATGCCATAAAACATGGCAGTCCCTGTATAAATTAACTAGAAACAGGTAATTTCCTATTCAGCAATATGCAACTAGTTTAAGGCAAATACCAGGAAACACAATAGGAGAGGAGAGCACTGGAGGAGCTTAGCTGCATGTGCTTCATTCGCAGACTGATAAGCAAGATCAAAGCAGCAAGCATGAGAGAAAATAGCACATCATTTTTTGCACAGATAACCAGAGCTGCTCTTAACCCATCTCTCCAAGTATTCCTTGGGGCACTGTGTTTTAAAGTACCAATGTTTCCCTCCATGCCACTCCTTCACTAGATACACGTAACTGCAGGAGACAACTGACTGGTATATAGCATCCCTACAAGCCATAAGCTGCAGGGCTATAATTTGGCCTATTGAAGACAACTGGAAAGACTAGATTCAAAGGTTAAGAGATTGAAATGCTTTTAGGCAGAAGCTCTAAGTAGCAGAGGAGTTTTTCCACGCACAGAAGAAATTAGAGGGTCCTGCAGAGTATTGCTTTCAGATGAAGAGTTCTCCATAGATGTGCCTGAACTAAAACTCTCAGCCTGAATTTCATGAAACTGAAGAAATTCATATATGAACCGAGCTGCCAAATCTGTTCATCACTTAAGGCCTGGTCCACCCTCTAAAATTTAGCAGTTTCAATTGTTTCTAATTTTGTCCTATCCTATTCCCATACCAAAAGCTTTCTTTTTCTTGTTGTTTAGTCCCAGATGGATCAACAATGTTTACCAGCTGACCTGGTCTCAGGCAAACAGCATTGTAAAAATTCACCACCTGTTTCTATAAGCTTTCTTTGGCTAGCACGGTGTTTGTAAGATTGCAGTGCAAGTCTCCATCTTGGAAGGGATCAAGGTCAGGCCAAGAATATAAGAAGCAAAATTCCTGGTCCTCAACAGGTAGGAGTACCCGTAGAAATGCCATTCTGTCTTTGCTTAGTGCCCTTCAAGTTTTGCTGGGCAAATCATTTCAAGAGAGGACAATTTTAAGATTTTTTAAATTTTTTTGCCATGACCTCTTACCATTTATTATATACATTTAATGATACAAGTCAAAGTATCACTAGTTAGATGACAAAATGAAAGGGTAGGAAAAAGACTGAACTGGGAATAAAAATACTGAGGTGAATAATGATCTGCAATAAAAGTAACAGTTGAAAAATCTATGAGCATACATCTACATGTTAACAATCAAAATTAGTTTGTAGAAATAAGTTATAAGCTCAAGATAGGCACAGATTCACAGGGAGAAGGAAGTAACTCCTAGGTATTCCATTATTAAAAGACACCTGTGCTCCCTGGATAAATTCCTAAACTTAAACCCCATTCTCTCTCTCTCTCTCTCCTGTGTTCTTTCCATATTTGTGTTTGACACAAGCATCTTCAAGAACTGCAATATTATGGTAATTGATTTACATAATATAAAACAAATGAGAAAAGACACAAAGTTTGGCTTGGAACCCTGGAAGAAAATACCGGGGAAGTCCTGGTTTTTAATATAGAGAGCACTCTGGATGCTTTGGGGCAGAATTCTGCCTGTGATGTTGATTAGCAGAGCTCTAAATGACGATGCCCTGCTTTGAACTGAGATGCCCTTCACTTATTTTCTTAGAGACCACAGTATTCCTAAACCAGCTTGGCTCATCTGTTTCTACAAATAACACTTTATAAGTGCTCAGATACACTTGACTAGGCAGAAGGGAATCTCCTAATTCCTGGTATTCAGTATGGACTTGGCTATTCTACAGTGCGTTAACCATACAAAATGTTTTATTTATTTTGCTGTCAAAAAAATGTATGGTCTGCCAACTTTATTTCAACTTCACTTCAAACTGGCTTCACCCTTGCATGTGACTTTCTGACAGTATTAATCTCACAGGCTGTATGCACTATAATATACGTATTTTTGGCTGTTAAACTCCAGAGTGCAATTCCAGTTTTCTTCCTATACACGTATGAAGATTTTAGCTTCAAATTACACAATAGCTATAAGCTTATGTTCCAATTTTTTAAATAAAATCCTGTACTAAATTACATTGTTTACCAAAATCTGTCTTTTGTTCTACTAAATAATTATATATATATACACATTTACTATTATTTATTAATATTTACTATTATTAATACTGTTCCATCTTTGTAGACAGAATGGGAACAGGGAAGGAATGCTTTCCCTGTTAAGTTTCAGCATTTCCTTTGTGCTTGAATTTTTAGCAGTTGGCTTCAGGGACTGATGATCTCAGTATTCCAGTCCTGTAAATGGGATAATATGAGGAATCTCAGAAATATAGAGTGAGAAGAATGTATCAAAAGCCCTAATTTCTGACTGAAATAACACATGCAAAGTTCCTCAGCACAGACGTCCTCACACAAACTTGATATTGAAAATTCCAGCATTTCTCTACCAAAATGATCATGATAGCAGCAATTTCAATCATTAAAAAAAAAAAAAAAAAATATTTTCTTTTTCCCTTTCTCAGTTGCCATTATTAGCTTAAAGGTAAGTTTTTTGAGAGTGAGCAAAGGTGGTGGTGGTGGAATCTAAGTTATTGCATTATCTAATTATGCTGGTGCTTTGTGATATTTTCAGTCATGTTTAAGCAGGTAAAGGGACACAATATTAACTTTTGGTGACATTATGGACCCCATGATCAAGTTTTGCTGAAAACAATCAGTTTTAGGTGTACCTAAGAGGCAAAACCATAGGTACCCAATTGATTTGGCAGCTATATTCCTGTTGAGATATCTTAAGACATTAACTCTCCCTAAATCTGACACTTACCACCTTCCAGTGATTACCACCCTAATAGAGTCAGAAGCACAAAACCCACAAGTGGCTCCTTTTCAATACAAAGTGATTTGGCTTAGCTACAATTCATCTTTCTCAGCTGTTCTTACATGTCCTTGCATGCCTTACCTACCTGACTGTAACAAAAGTGAGGTAACCAACGCTGCTGCAGACCAGTAACAAGCAGCATCGGGAGACGAGGAGATGGAAGAGGGATAATGTTGTTATTGAAGGAGTATCCTGCTTCTACAGCTATTTTTGTCTTCCTGAGATTATATGTTTTGCTATTTCTAACTTTGAAAGAAAAAAGAATGTAGACTGCAAGTAAAAAACATATTAAAAGTGTAATAAGTATTAAAAAAAGGAAAATGTAGCTTTCCTTAACTGGAGTGACTCCAAAAGGTGCTTATGTTGGGGGTGGTGGGGAGGTGTTCATTAATAATTTTGTCAGGTGCACATATTTTAGAATAGGTGTTCTACTGATGTAAACACTTAAGTCAATGAAGTTCCATGTTCATGAAATAAAGCTATAATTAATGAAAGTTCAAATTCAAATGTGCAATTGCAAAAGATTACAAAAAAAAAAAAGTCTGGCAAAATGCAAGCCACCCCTAACTCTATGATCAACAGGATTGCGTTAAGTCACTCAGTCATGCTAATTCATCCAGTTTTATTACTAGCTCTTCATTAACACTCACACTCCGTGTAATTATGCAAATATCTCTGAAGAAAAAACTGTTCATTTCAAACCTGTTTTTTAGTTCTGGGGGAAGTGCAACAACATGTGTTTTTCAGATACTGAAAGGTAGCACCTATGAATATGCCACCACTAATGACATTTCGTTACCTTAAACTAAACAGTTTTCTAGCATCACTGTGGCCCAAATTTTTTGTAGACTCAAATCTAACTTTGACCTCTACTTATCTGAAGTTCACTGTCCCCTGATGTAGATGTTGGAGATGGTGAAATTCCTTCTATTCTTGATTATTCTAGGATATCTCACTGCTTAGGAGATACTCTGCTGTATTTGAATCTCCAGTTTGGGGAACTGTATCAACTTTTTGTTTGTAAATGTATGCATTTCCTCACATATCAGGTACATTTGGGATGTGAAACCAAATAACAAAAGAGAAACAGTAGTGCTGGTGAAAGAGGAAGGTACTGTGTGGAGGGTTGTTCCAGTGTAGGACTGAAGGGCTTGCCCTACCAAACGACCTGATGTGACAGACTTTTCCCCATCTGTGCACAGATACGGTGCTGTCTCATGTACAAAAGAAGAAAGCACTGGAGAGTTCTGAGCAGGGCAGACCATGGATCAAGAGGTATTGCACAATTTAAAGAAGAATGTTATTTCTTTGTATGCTTGATTTGGGGAATGGTCAATCAGAGGCATTTCAGTACTGACTGAAAATCTTGAATCTGCAGAGCTTTGCTGTCTCTGCCCAGGGATGCTCAGGTCAACAGGTAATACACAACCCAAAGGATGCAAGCGAGAGAGACAACATCAAGCATTTGTGAGCCCAGGCTAGATCCACTCAAATGCTGGAGCTCAGAGTCTGCTCAAACACCAGCATCTGTCTCTCTGCTGACTAGGGGAAGCAAAAGGAGACACGGAGGTCATTTACTGTCAAATGGTTATCCCTAAACCAATCCTGTCCCTACAAGAACCATGTGCCCTACAAGAACCTCCAGCCTTCTGCAAACCTTTTAGATCCCACATCAGATCACAAGTTATAAGGGTCAGTGAGCAAATCATGCATGTGGTGTTCCCATTTCAGTGCAAAGTCATCCCTGACATCCAAAGGTGTTCCTGGAGTTGTTATGTTAAAGCATTGATCCTAAAAATGCAATTTCTCTTCCATTTGTCGCTTGGGACTGGCTGTGTCCATTACTCAACACATACAAGACTGAACCTCAGACCAGCAGACTGGTATCAGCTCAAGTAGTTCTGATTAGTACAAAGACCAAAACGAAATATTAAATTTCTTCTCTGTACTTTTCCTTTCCTATACAAAAATCCAAGAGAGCTTAATGCTGTTGTAGAATCATAGAATGGTTTGGGTTGGAAGGGAACTTAAAGATCATCTGGTTCCAACTTCCCTGCCATGGGCAGGGACAGCTTCCAGCAGACCAGGTTATTCAAAGCCCCATCTAACCTGGCCTTGAGCACTTCCAGGGATGGGGCATCCACAACCTCTCTGGGCAACCTGTTCCAGTGCCTCACCACCCTCACAGTGAAGATGTTCTTCCTTACAGCTAAACTATATGAACAGCTATAGGATCAGGTTCAAGTCTGACTTAATTTTTAAGGAAGGTTTAGTTGTGTGGGATTTTCTTTTTCTGTAGGAGAGAAAATAAGGACTGATGTCTTGGCCACAGTAAATGGAAGAACAAATCTTCCTGCCATGTTTTGGGAGTTTCAAGTGGAGTGGAACTTCTAAGACAGGATGCCTGAATTATAGGTGCGTCAGGGTTAAGCAAGCCATATGACTGAATCCAAGACAGGTCACTACTTGGATAACCCCCCCCCTTGCATGCCTCTCTCCCAGCTCTGCATTCCATTCTGTATATATCCATTCAGACACTCAATTGCCAAATGTTGTTGTGTGACAGATATTTGAAGTTATTTGCCTCTTGAATTTGACTGATAACATTTAGCAAATATATTTTTCATCTTACAAGTCACTACGGAAAAGAGCTGGTTTTACTTAGGTCATGCTATTTCAGCTTCTTAGGATACCATCATGCATAAAATACACACTCACTCTTTCCCCCCACCCCCCAGGAGAAGGACCAATGCATAGCAGTTAATTCAGCAATAATCGAACATGTCATTATTATAAAGACTAGATTAACATGAAATGCTGTATCTCTTGGCACGTGCACACATATACTTCATTGCTCCGTGATCTCACTCCTTACAAAAAACAAACTGTTTAATTCTGATTTTTAAAGAGCAAAATCATTTGCTATATTGAAACAGCCCATTCATCACATAAAGCATTTGATTCTGTCACCTCAAGTACTTGTTAAATCACTTCCAGCTGCTACAATCAAGGGCTAGGTACTTCCAAGGTCTGACACTTTCTGAGCTCTATTACACTTTTAAGTATGATTCTTCAATCCAATTCTAGCCTTCATAATAATCAAGTGCCCACTCCACTTAACTTCAAGGCAACTGGGGAACCTGGAATTCTCCATATATGCCTGTATCTGATTTTCAATCAGATCTCTTCAACCCAAGACTGAAAGCTCCTGAATATCAGCTAAGTATTAAAATGGCATCATTTGCAACTGCAGCAGTGTCATCAGTAGCACTTCCATTGTTGAGCTCCTGCTTTTCCCAAGTCCAAAGCAGTATGTTTAGGCTGAGGCTGAAATTAAATATACAAGGCAAAATTTAACTGCAAGCATGCACAGCGCTTGCTACGTAAGGAAACATCTGCTCAGACAATTTTTTTATGTGGGTCTTAACTAACCTGCTGTTGCTAAATTATGCTTTGTGTGTTTACAAATGGGGGTGTCACATGCACTATAAACACTGAGATGCAGAGGTTTGTAAGAAAGTGTGAGTCTGGCTGTTAGTATGTTGCTTGTAATATTGACCTTACGGTTGAAACACTACCTTGAGTCATTGCAAAGAAAGCATCATTATACTTAGGAATTTTCCCCACTTCTGTTGCATGAGCTGGATGAACATCTATTGGTTTTCCTTTTCTTTCTCCGAAAGCATTAGCTCCTGTCCACCTCAGGAGCAAGGTACTTAGATGCTTTATTGCACAGTGATTCCTGAGACCCTGCAACTGTTAGTACAATAAGAGATACACATGGATTACTTGAATATCCCTGTTCCCTGCATCCTTGATCAGCGTCATCTGTATTTGTCTGCTTGTGCAATCCCGCAGTTGAATAGCCCTGGCTGTGCTTTCTTTTCCAAAGAAAAAGGAAATTTCTCTCACAACAGCCTGTAGAAGGAGACAGCAAGAAAAGTGGGACAGCCAGTTTTCCACAGACACTGAGTAAGGAATCCCACAGAACTTCACATTTCTCCTCTTCTGACAGAAAAGGAAAAAAAAACCACCCCACACTAGAGAACAGAAGACATTTGGCCTCCCTTTCTCCAGTGCCAGCTAGTGAACTTCTCAAATATTTATCCCCTTAATTTTTTTAAGAAAAATTACCAAATCTGAAAATACCCCTCACAAGAGCAGCAGCATGGGGCAGATACCTTGTGTAGCTCCATTTCATGTACTGTGTTTGGGTTCTTTCATCTAGTGAGGCACAAAGGGAAGTTTAATCTTTTTCTTGTGGTTGACTCATTCCTCCAACACTTTCAGGTATTAATTCTCTAAGGGCTAATAAAACTGAAGTTCCCGCTACAGTCTTTCCATGAGAGGGACACTTATGGGACTCTGTCTACTTTTTTGAAACTTTTAGGGACAAAAAAGTGCCCTTAAAAATATTCCTCTCTGCAACATGGTTAAAATTAGACAATGTACTCAATAGTTCTGAACAGGGGCAGACAGACAGACAGAAACTCAAGAGCTTAATTCAGAAGATCAACCTAAAAAGGGTCAAAACACACTGACTTGCAGGAGCCTATTTAGTTGGTTATGGGGGGTTTTTTTGTACAGTACAAGGTTTGGGGTTTTTTTGCTTAATGTGCCAATTACACTATTTAGAGGCTTCAGAAAGTTTTCTGTTGTTTTCTCAGCAAACTTTTTTTTTTTTTTTAACCTCTCCATTTCAAAACAACATCTTTTTATATCCTTATGGCAAAATCTTCACATTCTTCCAACAGAATTAGCTTAGTAGTTTACTTGCCTAAATACTCTTGGACAGACTTAATTTAACATAATAACTGACTGTATGAAACATTTTTGAGAAAAAGGACTGTTTCCTTTATTTTCAAAACCACCCATTCCTATACCTCACTTTGAATGTTACAGGCAATCTGAATACATTTTACACACAAAGCTGAACACACAAGCAAGCGCATACCAGCTAAAATTTAAGGTGTCAAAGGACACTGTTGATAGTTTCTGAGTTAAAAGCTTTCTGTATTATGTCAGAAAAGCACCAAAAATACTCTTAAAGCTAATGTGTAAAATAAGATACTTGAAAATCAAGCTGGGTACTTTTCCCAGACCGTTTTCAATTGGCACTCAGTCTGATTCTGCTTTTGCTGAAAGGGGCTCTACTGCTGACTTCAGGAGAGGCAGGAGCACACTCAGTGTCCCTTTAATCCTTTCAGACTGGGAGCTGGAAATTCCAAACGTGGCAGTCCTTGCTGTTAATGGGCACACAAAAGCTGTTTGGTGACAGTAAAGAGAAAGGGAAGCAAGGGATATGGACACCATGAAGCACAGATGAGAAGAGCTGAGGTTTGACACATGCATTGACTGCTGCCCTGAAAGAAAGGAAAAAAACAAAGCACCAGAGCTTTTTCTAGTCTAGTGAATGAATAAATAGAAGATGACAGAAAGTCTTTTGGATGCTTATGAATGTCAAATACTTTTAAGTGGCTGCCTTTCCTTGTCACTTAACATTAAAGAGCCACATAAAAATACACTTTTGCTCAGTCATTTCACTAGGGACATAAGGCTTAGCTGACTTATAACTTTGGTATTGATTAGGTACAAATACTAAAGTAGCCTTTTCTTTTTTTTTTTTTTAAAAAAAACAAACACAACACCCTTGCTGGTTTATCCATTATCTTTGTGTAGTTCCCCTACCATCTGTGTGTATTACTTAAACAGATTAACAAGTTGAATTGTAAATTAGTCCCAAAAGAAACCCTTTCAAACAAGATCTGTTAGGTTTTTTATTCCCCACTCCCCACTCCCACTCGCCCCCCTCAAAGCAAAAAAAAACAACCAAAAACCACCCTGTAATGGATATATATACATGAATACATTTCTCTGGAAGGTTTTTCAAACCAAGCAATGGAATTTTGCTGGTGCATGAAAACAAAACAACCTACGAGAAGTGAAAGTAACTAATCCTTCCTAACTACAGATGTAAATCTGCTTTCTAAGCACAAGAAGTAACTGATCAGAAAAAGAAAATCATTATTGCTTCCCATTCTCCCATTAGAACTTTCCATCCTTTCATTTGTGCTAAGATGTAAATTAGCTCTTCGGTGACTATTCACAGACTGTGTGAGCAGGAATAGGTGGTAGTAAAGAAAACAGGAGTAAGTGAAGGCCAGAAAGTCTGTAATGACTTCCAATAGCTGGACCAGCTATTTGCTGTGAAAGCTGATTGAGTGGCTCTAATTCTAACGTAATAGGTAGGAAAACCCAGAATGAAACCAAACAGTGCAGTCTTTACCAGTAAGGAGTTAAAGTTTTATTGCTTGTAACAGTGAACTGTGTTATTGCTAATTAGGGAAAGGAATTATTTTTATCTCCTTCCCCTGTGCCAAGCAGGCATAGTTCAGCTGCACCATTCAAATCTTTCTGTCACTGCTGCTTCCCCACCCCTTCCAATTCACTGATGTGCATGAGCATTCTTTTTCTTTTACCACTAAAGCTCAGCTCTGCTTTATCTATATCAATAAGCTTTATACTAAAATTAAATCCCAATGAAGAGTTAGGTGTTTGGGTAACCACAGTAATTTGGAAGTCACTTAAAAAAATAAAAAGCAAAACAAAACACACAGACAAACAAACCCCAACCAATGAACCAATCACCAAAATAACCCACCCCAAAACCCCACTACTCCTGGAGATCTCATATTACTGAGAGTTTAGACAAAGGAGAGGTGTTCACAAGGTCTTTAAGGGGACAGAAACAAATCCCAAGATCAGCTGGGGTCCTGTGCAGATATGTTGTTTCAGACCATTATAGTATTACAAGAGTATTAAACACAAGCAAGATGGTGGTATAAGTCCCTACAGTCATGTTACTCTTTTCAATAAGTTCCTATTAAAAATGGTGCCTTAAACTCATTTTATTTCCTTAGAGTTTTTATGATTGAGTTCAACTGAATTGCATTTTTAAGTTGTTTTTTTGTTGCTCCCCCCATCTCCCCGTGCCACTTTGAAGTTCAGCTACATACAGTAGAGGGAGGACAAGGCAGGAGCTCACCTCTGACATGGTAGGTTTAACTTGTCAGGTTTGCCCTGTACATCAGAGATTTGGAGGTGGGGGTAAATAGTGATGACAAAAGAGTGTTCATCACAAAGACAAGTTGCTGACAGTACTGAATTGAGAGGTAGAAAAGCAAAAATTCAGTTCTAAAGATTTTTGAAGAATTTTTTTTAGTAGTAACATGGAAAAATAATAAAATAGAAAATTAAATTCAGTGTGAAAAGTAAGTCATTCCCTCAACTCACAGTGGCTGCATGCTAGCTATTACCATGAAGCAACAGGATCTTGGAGCTATTTTAGTTAGTTCTGTAAATATGCCACCTCAGAGCTAACTAGTGATCAAACAAGCAGACAGTGCTAAGAATGAGTAGGAGAGGAACAGTGAACAAGCCAGAAAACTGTCATGGCACCATATAAATCCACTGTGCATTCACATCTCAAATCATCTGTGCAGTTCTGGTGTCCTCTCTCAACAAAGATATAACAGAATTAGCAAAAAAGCGATGTCAGGAAGGCAATAACAAGTAGCAAAGGTTGCACAGCTTCTGTTCAAGGAGTGATTCAGTAGGATTCTTCATAAAAGAAGAGGTGGCAGGGAGAAGGCAATAAACATTATGAGAGGCACAGACAAAGTGACTAGGTAATGACTGTTCACAATTTCTCAGTTTGAGTTGAAAGAGATTGAATGAAGTTGTCTTAAAGAAAAAAGGTGGTGGGTTGTTGTGGTTTGGGGTTTTTTTCACCCCTCTTCACAAAACCAGCTGCTTACAGGTACAGGACACTGGGGTTTGGTTGTTTAGTGAGGGTTTTTTTCCCCCTTCTCCTTACATTCACTTGTCTAATCCTGCTAAATATTTTGTCATTATTGGTCAGGGGCTATTGAAATGAAGATGCACAAAGTCAGGCTCCCAAAGACTTGAATCAGCTGGGAGGACAAAATTCAGAACACATCAGTAAGTGCTTTGTCATTAATGGCCACTGCCAAGGGCTGAACACCAGGCCAGAGGGAGCTTCTAGTTTTCACTAAGTATAAGATTCCCAAATACTCATGTACATTTTCTGCAAGTTGACAAATACGCGGATTGTATGAAAACAGGCATGTGTTTGCAAGACTGTCCTACTGACAGACACTGTGAAGTCTTAATGTTTCTTGGGGACTGGGAGAGGGAGGATAGGAAGAGTGAGAAAGTGTCCTCTAGAAGAAGTTTTTTTTAATAAAACAGAGATTATAAAAAGATGGACTCCCTCACTCCCAGACAGAAGAACATCAAGTTTTTTCAGACCTTCCAGTGTACAAACTGGTGGGACGTGCTGCAACAACCACACAAAAGGCCTGTTGTCCCATCTTGTGAAAGATTTTCTTATTTGGTAGCATGCTGCAGTGGTGTAACAGTAGAAAGTGCAACACAATACAGAGAATCAGGCACTTGAGTTCAGAAATATTAATAAAAGGCTAGAATAATGCTATGAAAGGTGACCCTTCTTGAAGATGGAACGATCAAATATTAAGGAAAGTTGAAAATGGTTTTGATCTTTTGATCAGTGAGCTTTATGCAATCATTACATTAATTTTCCTGTGTTCAACATGCATTGGACTTTTTAATATCAATTGTATTAATTATATAAATCAGCTGAAGAGAAGTAGCCTCGTTACAATGACTGCAGCAACACTCTGCCCTTCTGAGCAGAACAGCAGGGGTGCAGACCCACCCGTCCCACTACAGAGCTGGAGGACCGTGCACAAGCCACCTCCCTGGGACATTGCTTTCTGCCTTGGATTCTGTTCTGCAAAATAAAGCTAATTATACAATTCTCTGCTCCATTTTTACAAAGCCCTTTGAACTGCACTGCTGAAAAGCCATTGGAGAGCAAGGTATTAGAGATCAAAACCAGACTAGAACTGCAAACACGGATCCGTCACCTGTGGAAGTTTTGATTTGGACCTCAGCTTCAAACTTTGCTCCTTTCTATCAGTTGCACCGGCTGAGGATATAAATATCCTACAAGCTTCAGGAAGGTTAAGATACAAACCTGAAGGTGAACTTTCTGGCTCCTACCCTTCTTTTGACTTTAAAGCTCATCTCAACAGTGGCCTCCTGCCCATGGTACCTTCTCATTGAAGTGTATATTTTCCCGTGTAAAACCAAGCACTTCAAAGCACGCTCCCCTGTTTCTCTACTGCTCATTGGCTTCAGTGGTGAACAGCAACTAAGTTGCTAGTATTATGTCTGGCTTCTACTGCAATACAACATCAAAGGGACACATGTATATTTTAAAGAATTACAACTAGTGCCGTGAGAAACATGCCTGACAAGCCCCAATCCTTAGCAGTATGTTTGTATTTTCACCTTTCTTTACATTATCCTTTTCATGCTCTGTGTTAGTATCACAGAAAAACTGTCGATAGAACAACTCCAATTATCCCAAATAAAACCAAAATACTTTAAAGGTTCAGATAATAAATGATATCTTGGTGTTCACAGGCACTGGGGAGACTAACTTGTTCCAGTTAAGAAGGAATGCCAAATAATCACACAAATAATACATGCCTGAAGTTTGTCACATGCTTGGTCTCCTTCCTTCTTAGTCTGTCTGATGTGTATTCCCCCAAGTTCTCTCATTCTCTCCATAATACTTGCTTGACTACTCCGCCTCCCTGAAATCACAACACAAAAGAACTCCCTGCCCCACAAAAAAACATCACCACATAGACCATTTGAGAAGTTTTTAAACATACCCTTGACATTTTTGAGTTTAGGGATGCAAGTGGATGTTTATGCTGAAGTTGTTTACCTAAAGGTACTTCAAAGTGCCCCCATTACTGGGTCACCATGCAGTAGCTAGAGCTCTCTGTCTTTCATGTACTCATCTCAATACCCCATGGGAAGTCAAGAAGTGCCATTATCTCTGGTTTATAATCAGGAAAATGAAGACAAGAGAAGCAAGAAACATTTCCAAAAGCACTTCTGATCCTAAATCACTTAACCCTTATTACAAGCAATGTTGTGCTGTGCTCCAGGAACAGTATGGATAAGCCAGCAGCCTTCTCTATACTGCTCACTGGAACACAGCAGAGAGCTCTTCCGGGGAGCAGCCTGCATGCTGTGTCTGGGGTGGGGGGAAAGCCAGACATTTTTATGTTACCACTCAACCTAAACAAGAAAGGCCTTTTTGAGAACTTTGGACTGTTTACAGGCCTCAATTTGAAATGTCTGTAGAGAGTCACACTGTGGTACAGCGATCTTGCTAGCTCATGATCCTTGCACCGTTCTGGCTTTCTGCTGCAGACAAGTTCTGTCAAGTGATGCTTTGAGTTTGTAAATGCCATTTAGGCTCCTGCAACACAAGTGTTCCTGAAAATTTTACCTTTGCATAAGTCAGTTTCAATGAAGATTACTTGAACCTCCAGAAATCTAAAGTCCTATCCTAGCTGAAGGACCATCCTGAGACAGACCATGTTCATGGGTAAGTGTACACCTGTATCTATGCACAGGTGTATAGTGTCACTGGTTACTTCTGCCTCTGTTTATTGCTCAAAAATTCAGAGGGAAGTTAGTGACATACTAACATGGCTTTTTTGGTGCATTTTAAAGTAGAAACAATTAACAAACACCAAAATTAACAAATAAAACTATGAGCTTCCAGTAAACTCATTCACTTGCACTCATGAAATCCACAAAGTTGATTAAATCAGTGTAACCTGAAGCTTTTTGTTTGGTTGGTTGGTTTTTGTTTTGTTTGTTTCCTAATAAACAGGAAGATACTCTGTGGAAAAAATACCTCAAGAAAAGCAACAGAACATCAGACTTTTATCTCTTGCTGATATTTTGTAGATGACAAGGAATGAAATGATTGATCATGCACTGTAATGACGGATAAGGACAATTGGCTGAAAGGTCAAAACTATTAAGTAAATAATAAAAAAAAAAAAAAGAAAGAAAGAGAAGATGGTACGTTTCTCTCTAAGGCATAGTAAGTTTAAATGGCAGGAAGCCTTCATGTCATAACCACACTGCTTCCATTGAAGTTTAAAGAGTACTGAACTGAAATATCAGCAATTAGTTAAGCATTTTTGGTTGTTCTTTGACAAGCAAAATCTGGGCAGGGTTAAGGGTGTTTGGATTAGCTCCAATGCATATTCATGTTTTCATATTTATACTTTATGTAAGTGTATCAGAGTATGATATCCTTACTAATTCCTTCTCCTTCATATTGATGAGTGTGAATGTACATAGTCAAGCACAAGCAAAAAAAAACCAAACCAAAAAAAAACACCCAAAAAGTCCTGACAAGTAGAAAACTTAATTTATCCTTATTTCAGGTGTTACAAACATCTCTATTTTTGATTTGTTACAAATCTAGATTTTAATATAATTATTCCAGGATTGGACTTAACCAGATCTGTAGATATGATAGTTTGTGTGCTGCCAAAGTTCAGACAGGATTTCAGCGATAGTAACTTCTCCTTACTTTGTAGGCTAAGCTCACCTACCTCTGGTAATGAAAGTCCAGGGAAGTCAATGCAGTACCAACCAACTCAGCACACAGCGGAACCCTGGTGAGCTCGTGGCTGCACTCAGTGATCATGATGCAGTTCTCCCAAGTGTGATGCTACAAACTCAGAGGCCCTGTAGAAATTCTCAGTACTCCCTAACATAGCAAGGCTGTTTTATAAAGGCAGTTTCTCACCCACCAACTATCAAATTGATTTATTTCAATTTTCTAAAATCCTAAGCATTTTTCATTAGCATTTTTGATCATCAAATGATCAGTGATGGTACATTTTTTTTTTTATAATTATTAGTTTGGTTTGGGGTTTTTTTTCCCCTCTTTCTTCTCTTCCTAAAGAAACCTCTGCAATAATAACTCTAGCACACCCACAAACCACTAAACCTACTTAGCATCTCTTGAAGAGATGCAATTTTTTTTTTTTTTAATGTGACTTTTTTTTGGTGCTAGTGCATTTGTCAGCATTAGAGTAATTAGCTCAAGTTTCATCAACTAGCTGGTGCAATCTGTTCAGAAAGCAACTTGGAATGTTAAAAATCCTAATAAGCTTCTCCAGCTTCACAGTTAAAGCCTGAGGGATTTGGTTTCAATTCTGTCTAAAATCAGAGGAAATCTTTTAGAAGATAAATCAATACTGCTAAAAAATATAAACAAAAAATAAGGGTTAAGTAAGAATGATGTTATTATGTGAAGTTATTTTTTCTGATATTTTAAGTTGCATACTTTTTGAAATTAATCAATATTTTACACAGGAAAAACTTTAAAGCAAATTTTGAGTTTCAAACCTGCAAAAGGTTTATCCCTTAGTAACTTCACATTTGTGGCTAATCCAGCTGAACTAAAAAAATTATTTGAATCACAAATATAAAGTTACTCAATGTTTACTCCTAGTGAAACAGATATGCAGGGAGTAGTTTCTGTACTATTCTTGGATTTTGCTTTTCTTAGGCTGTTTGCGTTGGCACATGCATGTATTTGTGAGTTTTAAGTGCAGACAGAATCACTTAAGGCAGAAACAAGGAAAACCATGCTTTTAAATGCCTAAAACACACTTATTGATAGGGGTTTGTCTCCACCAAAAGGCAGCACAAAAAAATGGAGCCTCTGGAAACATCTTAAACAGCTGCCTGATCAACAGCAGAACATAATTTTTAAAATGCCAAACCATCTTTCTCCCTTAGCAGCCATTTACTAACACATTTCAGAGGCCTGAAAAACTCAGAGAAACGTGTTATCAGCACTGGATTGTATGGTAAGAATGGCATGTGGGTAAGGTACATCGTGGATAGGTGGTGACATAATTGAGGCAGTTGTAGGGGGAAACTGGTAGGGGAATGAGACAAGAATGAACACCAGCTTGGTCACCTTGGTTCAGCAAAGTCCCACAAACCATGAGAAGAAAGCACACAGCCAGGCACAGCTTCAACAGGCATGGAAGGGGAGAGAGGGCAGCTTCATCACTGGTGCTGCATGGTGAAACTGGGATTAAGCACTTACAGTGTGGCTTAAAATTCCTGCTCTCCCTGGTATACCATTAGTTGCATACTCCAATAGAGCAGAATAGGCTTCTGCATGTACTATTTGCACAGTAATAGGACCAACAGATGAGGAACAGAGAAGAACTTCCTTAAAGGGAGAAGGAAGTGGAAAGAGCTAGGGAAAAGACCAGTAACAGATGCCACAGACGTAAGAGCACTGTGCTGCAACAGCAAAAAGAAGGAAGAAACCCCTGACAACAACACCCTCTCTCTGTTTGATCATATCACAGAAAATATCTTTTTCTTAAGAGATGCCTTCTCTGATAGATCAAACTAGGCTATAATACATTTACTAATTAGCAGTAATGTACTAGAAATTACAACTTGCAGGGTTTTAGCTAGTACCGATTATTTCTCTTGCAAACAAAATTAAAAAAGGTTTTACAATCTGTTCCCTGACAATTTTCCTGGCTTTCCTTCTGTTTTCCCTCACACCAGCAAAAATAGAAGGCCATGTTTTGATCTTTAGGCAATACACCTGTGCACCCATCTTCTGAGCACTGCTGGGCTCCAGAGCTGGGAAAGCAGGGAGGAGAGACTCCTTTGTTCTAACACTGGGTAAACTCAGACATAAATTCTGAGTCACATTTTGGTCCATGCCATGTTTGCATGGAGTTCAGATACCATAAATCCAGTCCTCAGTGGTTAGCTCATAAAGCTGAATCTGCAGCATCTGCTTCCCAAGCACAGCACGGGGATGCCAGAACCATGCTGTTCTGCAGGCTGCATGGCAGCAGCATCTTGCAGGCAATCAAGCTGCTCTGGAGCAGCTTTAAGGTTCCTCTGGGTTAGGCTGGGAAATCAGGACTCAGAAATTCAGAGGAGGGAGAAACAGCTTAAATCCCATGTCTACCTGAGCTGTAGGTAAGGACTTGGGCCAATTGTTGTACTTGCTTAGGCCTTAAAGCTGTACCCAAGCGGAAGAGTTTTCTCACTCCTTTGCTGCCACCACACTGACCAGCAGTCCCTGTAAGTGGATGCGTGTTGCAACTGGGGACAAAACTAAAATCCTGTCTGCTGAAGGCCAAGCCAGCAGGAAGGATTGCAGGGGGCAGTGATGTCTCCAGGGGATCATGGTTCTCAGGTGCCTGGTTAGTAAAGTACTATTCATATCTCACATTACACTGATGGAAGTTTGGGAAGTGGAGGGAAGTTTTCTTTCTTAGATCACAGCAGTAGGTGCTGTGGAAAAGTTGGGTGGAGGTGTGTTTTGGTGTGTGCTTCTATGATTTGATTAGTGTTTTTCTTTAAGTTTGGTTTTGTTTTTCTGGTTGGGTTTTGTTTATCTTCTTTAGCGTGGTATAGAACTTACTGTTATTCACTGTAACATTGATAATGAACTCGATCTTTCTTGATATGTTTCCTGCTTCAGTAACACAACTGTGGCCTTTGCCACATAGGAAAAGGAAAAAAAAAAAAAAAAAGCTGTTTTTCTGCATAGTGCCCACTTCTTGCTCATGCCTTTTGAAAGCATGAACTATATTCTATGTGCCTCGGATGCAAGTGGGCCTTGAAAACCAGTCCCAGGACTGACGCTTTTTACCCAGCCTGTTACAACAAAAAAAGAAAATGTGAGCAAGCATATACAAGTTGAGAGGGAGCAACACTTGCAAGTTCTGCTTGGGTTTTGTTGCTGTTTGTTTTTGCAGATCTAAGATAATAAGTGGTTATGAATAGTTAATCATACATTACTTATTACACACAGAACATCAATAAATAAATGTCAATTTCCTAAACTATGTTCATTGTTTGAGCTTGTTTAACATGCATTTTTCAGTCTATCACTGGGTTTCAATAAAAATTGCAGTACACATTATTACTTGTCCTGCTCTGGTTAGCTGGATTTCCTTGTGTATATGGCAGTTACACAAGTAACCTCCTTTTCCCTGAGATGCTAAGCATAAATGTTATAACAAACACTCCAGGGTAGAGCTCTGCAAGACTGAATGCATTAAATACTCTCACAGCTCAATTTGATATATATGTTTTTGATTTCAGCCCTTCATGGTTGAATTCTGCCTGTTATGGAGCACCTGAAGTGAAGGTTTATTTGATCTGCCGTGCACAGCAAAGTAAAGATGGCCACAGTCTGAGAAGTGAGCAATATCTAACGAAGAAATGAAACTAGGTGTTAAAGCTGGTGTTCAACAGGGTGATTCAGTCTCACAGGAGTATGGTTATACCGTCCCTTCTCACCAGGATGTGGCAACCAACAGTCAATATTCAGCTGGTCCCGTCTCAGAGAGATCAGGTTGTTGACCAGACTTCAAGGTTGCTTCCAAGCCTATTTTCTGTTAGCAAAGGCTGCCTCAAATGCCCGTTTGAAGATTCTCCTCATGCAGGGCAAGTCTAATGTGGTATCAAGACACTACTCTGACATTTTTCCTTGTTGGTGGTACAGGACATGCAGCTAGGCAAAGTGGTATATGGAAGGAAGACCTTTATAGTTAACAACCCCTGGCTACAGGAACAGGGTGCTGACAGCAGTTGCAAAAAGACAGAATAGCCTTTTGATTGCTCCGATTTATGCTTCTTCCAATAGCCAAACAACTCTCTTGAGAAGAGGGCAGATACTTAGGTGGCTTAAAATCATTGCACACGGTTTGGCAGCATCTGAAGATCTAAAGAACAGAGTTGCAGATACACTTGCACATGCTGAAGATCAAAAAGAAATGTTGGGTGACGGTCTTAATGTCCCATACTTTCTAATATGGTCTATTACAACAGTAACAATCTATTTGTAGCCTTCTAAAGTGGTGCAGCATGCTACATTTCAAAACAGATGAATTTGTTGACAAAACAAGTCTTCCAACGGTCTGCGTATTTTATTAAAGTGCCACAGCTTCTGAGTTACCATAAAATGTCCAGTGTCCCCCTGGCTTCATTTAAGCAAAAGTTTTTACTTTTTGAATACCACTTGATCTATACCACAAGATAGACTAGAAGACTGCATATTCAACCGCAGTTAATTTAATAATTCTACTGTAGTTGGTTATTATAATAATAAAACTGTAATTCAGTAATTCAGCAATGGTCCTAAAGTCAATGGCTTTTCTGCTGTCAATATATTCAGAGGGTAAATCTGTATCACAAGTACAGCAGCATGACCAGTGAACATCATAATATTTCTGAGCTGCTGCTCAATTAGAAAGCAAATGGAAAGCCTAAATAGCCTCCTTCAAACTTGATTTTGCAAGCTAAGGCTACCTTTGAAGTACAAATGGAGTCTCACCGAGGTGAAAAGAACTAATTCAACAAACTTAAAATTGTAAGAGGAATTTGGCACGTTATCAGACAGAAATCTAGTGATTTTCTAGTTGAAGTGACTAGTAAAACAGAGTACAGTTGGCTTTTACATAGTTTTTTGCTTGCCTGCCTGGAAACAATATTGAACAGAGAATTTTTCTTGAAGTACTGCTTGACATCGTTACTCTAAAAGCAGAACTCTCCAAATTCCCAGAGTATTATCCCTTATTTATATTACTGCACTCGTGCTATCTATGGGCCTCCCAGGTTCTAAGTGCTGCCAGAGTCTACCTTGCTCCCAGTGTAAATCAGAGCAGCCTTAGAGAGTAGCTACTTCCCAGGCTGCTGTAAATGGGGAAAGAAATCAATTCTTAGCTTTGCCATAGGCTCTATGCCAATGGAGGACACCCTATAGATATTTTCAATCAAAAACTTGCATCCTTAGAGCAGCATAAAATGTCTAGGGTGAAAAATGTATTGGGTGCTTTGGTTCCTCCCCTTTAGAGATACAGAAATGAGTGCAAGCCTGTTTATCAGCTCTAAATATACCAAAACTTTGGAGAAAGTTTGGATCTATAGCTGTATTTTATAATATGAGTCCATTCCTACTCCTGACATATCTTGCTGTGCCTGTGATTAGGAAAGGTTATGGCTGTGAATCATGGCTTGAGGAAATGTGTAGTACACCTGTGTACAAGAGTAAACTAAATTCAGTTTGCTATTTATCTACTGTATTTATCTCAGTTAAGTAAACTTCGAGTTTGTCAAGATTTCCTGCTGGAAATTCTCATGATAATACGACTATAATTGCCTTTTTATTGCCACAGACATCTGCTACAGTTTTCAAACAAAGAAAATACTTTTTTTTTCCTCCCCTGGCTTTCTCTATAACAAGGGAAAGATCCTATCTTATTTTATGTGTAACAGATTACAAAGTCAACTGAGTGGTGGTAGAAACCAGCCAGCCAACCTTTTCTCCTCCGGACCCTCTACCCTCCAGGAGGACAAGAAATAAAAAGTTGTACGATAAAGATTATAGCCTCTTAAATGACAAGTCCACACACCAGAATGCAAAAGGGATCAGACAGTTCCCTCCTAATTCTCTGTTTTCTATTAAAAATTTTGGGTACAGTCAAAAAAGCCTGTGTAAATCACAATGTGGCCAAGAAACCACCTCCTTTAATTCACTGGCCCTTCTTCATTCTGCAAGGAAATCCTGCATTTGACTTTACCCTGTGGTGTCCTCCTGCCATTTGAGCAGACTCATGTGAAATTATACATACACTTGTGGCAAGGCTGAAGGTATCCCATGCCCCCCAAGCCACCTGGTCCCACAAGCAGACTTGTGCCCTCATCCTCAGTAAGGAAGACTGTCAGGATCACAGCTTTGCAGGTATTGGTCTTGATCCATTTTGGTATGAGAACTAATCCAAAGAAATTGAAACAAAACTGGAGCAGTACCAAGGAAGGCGAATACTGTCCTTCAGCTAAAAAACATTCCAGAGATGTTTTAGGAAGAAATGCATGATGCCCATGCAGAATCTGTCTTTACTGGATGGACTTCATCACCCCACGGGAGGAAGAAGAAAGAGATCCTTGAACTTACATTCACAGAGATATTTCTAGAGGGACTCACAGCAAAGATATTTAAAGACCACCATCTGCCTTAGCTTATGATCACAGGGCCATGAGTTAACTTGTCAAGCAACCAGCTCCAGGACTGATTCAGAGGTATCAGAGCATTCACCCACCATATGGGGATGATCAGGAGCTAAGTGATGATGAGTCTCCTGGAAATAGAAAACTGGATGAGAAGTGAGAATGTAAACTATAGAGGAGACTGAGGCACAGACACAGATTGGAGACATCGATTACTGTGGGATGCATCATTTAAAATCAGTGCTTGATCCCAGTCTTACACTAGCAGCTGGACCTCTGCGTGAGAAAGGCTGCCACAAGACACCGGCCTCCCACATGCAGGTACCAATTCACACAAGTAGTAGCATGCCCAGCAGTCACTTGTTCAGGAGCATGATGTGGCCTGATAACAGCATGTTAAGGGGAACAACCTCATCTCATAGTTTGTTCAGTCACTGCAGGGAGCAGCGATATCACGGTACTGCTGCAGTTTGGAAGGAGTGCTATGCCATTCTTTCAGCAGGCTATGCTACAAAGAGATGGCTCGGAAATGTTTAGATCCTGCAGATGTAGCAGAGGATTTCCAGCCATTCCCAGAGAGAGGAGGAACTTACAGCAGCAGTTCCACACTGAGAGTATCTAGAGGGTCAGCATAACAGGGGGACTTTGAGGTGGCAGCATAAGGCATAACTGGTGGTTCTGCTATTGCTATAACCATAGACTTGGCTGCTAACTGGCTATGTTATGAGGAGTTTATCATCTACTTTAGTTAAAAAGAAAAAAAAAAAAAACAACAAAAAACCCCCACCAAAACCAAAACCACAGATCTTCAAAGTAGGAGCCAATTCCTCAAGGACTATTAAGTGTGTGTTTGGTTTCAGGGCTCAAGCTTTGTCAAAAATCACTATTTCTAAGGCAGACTTTTTATCTTATGGAAAACACAACAGGCCAAGACACCTAGAAAAATGACAGATTACATGGAAGACCAGCAGGACCTACACTGACTGAGCCAGTGATTGGGTAGACTTGAAAGCATGTGACCTGCATCCTCCTGACATACCTTAGAATTTGGCACAGTTTGTTGCCTGTTTTGCCTGATGGCAAATACTGAACAGAATTGCAGTGCCCTCCCCTTTCCCCCATCTACGCACACTGCAACAAGGCAACTGGACAGGAAGGGCATAGCAAGGGATGTATGTATGTGATGGTAGACACTGTAGAGTGAGCAGACAGGTCTCTCCCCATACAAGCTTTCAAACTTTGGATTTCCACACTGGTGCCACCACATGTAGTATTCTCACCACCAGCAGAAAGGTATTTAGAAAGATGTTTCCTGACACAGGATGGGTAAAAGCAAAGCAGTCAGACTCTTTCTTTTATCCGAGGTCAAATAGCAAGGAGGCCGGTAGCAAGGAGAGTGCTGTGTTTGTATCCAAATGATTTCTGAAGATGAAAAAGAATTAGAGACCAGGCTGCCCTGTCCTAGCCAGCTTGATGTCTGCCATTAGAGCAATAGAAGGACCTGTGCACAGAGCAAATGGGAAAGGAGACAAGACAAATGGGGAGATGTTTGAGCTGTTTCAGACTTTATTCTCTCTGGAATTCCAAAGTCATGGTGGTTGCTGGAAAGTTGGGTCTTCCAGTGATGCACGTGTAAGATTCCCACCTGTCAGTCAAGCTCCCTAAGTGATGCTCAGTCTTTTTTGTTGGGTGGTTTAGGGCCCAAAAGGTATACCACAGGACAGAAAGGCTTGGATTAGGAAAGCTGTCCAGTGTCCTCGCACAAAATGGCAAACTACATTGTCAGCCATGGTTATCCTGATACCCATCCAGTTCTTTTGACTGGTATTGAACTAATCTTGCAAAGCACAATAACAGACCTTGAGATACTCAGACATATGTGTGAAATATACCTAAAATCTTGTTAAACTTCTTTAAGGACTATGATTCTCGCTGTAGGGATGTAAAGACCATGACCTAAAGGAGCAGATGTGATACTTTCAATGCAATAGTGTGTGTGATGAGAACAAGATCTGTATTTACCTCCTGGAAAAGACTTAAGTTTCAAGACATGCCATTTAGTTGCACATAACTAGTATGATGACATTGGTGTAAGTGAAGTAAACACAGCCCCTAGAATATGATTGATTACATGATTACATGCTGTAATCCAGTACAGCTCCTATTCCTGTGAAGAGTTTCAAACTATTTGATCTCAAGAAATGTCTAGAAAACTTACTAAAACATATCACAGATTTTTTCCCTAGGTATTTCGATGTGTAATTAGAATTATGTTATGGAAAAATATAATTCCACCTCCCTCTCCAGGCCTGGCCTCTTCCACTTCAAATTCACAAGAAACTTCACTGGCCATAAGTTCCAATTGGAGTCTGATATGTAGGAAATCAAAGATCTGATCCCGTAGTCAGACAGATAAAATTTGGACATGTAGGTAAAAATAAACCCCCGAAAAGCAATGACTTGTATTATTTTCCATTTTCATACCTCAGCCTTTGTTCTCTTCTTTATGATCCCTGTGGTGAAATGTTAGTGATTAAAAGTACTTTTTGTAGATTATTCAATTCATTTCCCTTAACATGTATGATATTTTAAATGAGCTTGTCAGAAAGACAGCAAAAGGGCAAGCTTTTCAGAGGCATTGTGGTGCCTAAATCCCTTCAAACTCATCAATATGTCCTCAAGGCAAGCCTCAGAATACAGAATGCTTTATCGCAGAAGATGATCATCTTTTGCTATGCTGGAGATCACAAGTGAAGTCTGTATAGGTGAATTATTTCACTTCTCAGTTCATATTAAATGTATTAATTGGATTAAAGTATATAAAAAGAGCAAAGCTCAGTGCTTAGCACTTAACCTTCATGAGAGGTTAAGCTTTCCTCCCAACTTTTCATTAAAAGTAATGGTTAAATAAACACATTGGAATATCTAGTGACTCAGTATGGACTAATGTTCAAATGAAGCAGCATTAAAAATCTGGAAACAGCACCACCTCTATTAATGCTGCATAGAGCAAGAACACTTCAGTGGAGTTTTCAAGTATTTTGAGTTTTAATCAAATATATTCCCAACAATAAAATTCATTCTTTTAGTCAACTACCAGGGACAGCAAGACAAGTTAGATAGCTAGCTGGTAGCCATAATTATGCTCTGATATAAAAATATAACCACCCTTTTTTCTTTGTTAAGAGCTCTGGTAATTTGAACCAACTTATTAACAAGCAAAAAAAGGTGTCTGGCTGTCTGAAAGTCATCATACAGCGCTTGTATGTACAATGCTTACTTTAAATAAGGGGTTGTCACTGCGTTATAACATTACACACCTGTTAAAATTTTTCAAGGGACAGAGTGGTTGTTGAATCAGGTGTGAATGTATACTTGAAGTCACTTTTCAACACACTCATCACTGTTGTCCCTACAAGTAACATATGACTGTTCAAAAGTCACTGCAGCCTCAGTAGAGACATTACCTTTGTGCAGTTTCACCAAGTTAAAAACTGAAATGGAGGGGATGGCCAAGGGTCTCTGAACAATACAGCTGCAAAACAGACCACTTAAAAACAAACAAAAAAAATAAAAGAAGCCTTAAAAAAAAAAAAATCACAACAAGTATGAATGGACCCTGCTATGCTTTTCCATTTGGTTTTCATCATTTGGGTTGAAGAAGAGGACATGTATCCCCACAACCTGAAACACATCAGGAAAAGTGATCTTAGTCTTACAGTGTCCATGAGGATATAGTGATAGAAAGGAGGCAAAGGCCATCAGCATGAAGAATGTACTTCTTGCATGTTGCCCTGTACACCTTTGGATTTCTTCCCCTTGAAGCGAAGAATAACTTCTACATTTCCAGGTAGAGTGCTTTGTAGAATAGGGAAAAATAAGCTGCAAAGTTAAGGGAAATTGAATGTACTCCTCCAGTCTTCCTTTTCTTTGAGATTAGAAGACACTGCCACTATGACATTCTCCTGTACACTTTTCCAGAAAAATGTTGTGGGGCTACAGTGTCACTTGAATCAGTACCAGTTTGACCTAACATGCTGGGGATATAGAATGTGCAAATTGATGAAGGGGCTCATGAGAGATAGTCGTTTCTGCACTGATATACAGCAAGTCCTACCTACTTATTCCCTCTGCCCTGTCCCCATATTTCCCATCCACTCAGCTCTGGAAATGCAACTCTGTAGAGCTACAAACTAAACTAGCCCCATGGCAAAAACAAACAACCCAGCCCAATCCACATGTCCCTTGAATTTTGCTTTTACTTCAATAACAAATGTAACCAAGCTTATCTTCCTTTTCTTGTCCATCAGTGCAGTCATATTTAGAGGAAAAAAGCAAACCCAAAAGCATCCCCTGCCCCTTCCCACCAAAAAAATATAATAACAATAACCACACTAAACCAGTTAAAGACCACAGATTTGAACACAAAACTGACTACTCAGTTATCCCTTTTGTCAGTAATCATCTTAGGCAATCCTTGATCACCAGCCTTAACAGTCAGTTCTTCCCTCTGCTGTCCCCTTTTATTCCCTCCAGGAGCAAAGTTCAACATCCTTTTCCTTATATGAACATAAACTCTTTTTAGTAACATTAGTATTAGGGGACTGGAATGAGGGTGGTTGCATAATTTCTAGCATAGTCAAGTCCTGAACTAGGACTGGAATTACTAATATCACTGAAATTCTCCTATTCCTAATAATAATAAATTGAAGATGACTGCTTGGATTATCTCTGTAAGTAATGGGATCACATTAAGGCAAGTGCACTGAAGATAAATATTGGATATAAACTCCTGACAGCAAGACATCTTAGAATGAGAAATGGGAAGAAGTTCTCTTCCTTGAATTATATTGATTTAGAAGAGGAAAAAAAGAACATAAGTGGTAACACTAGAAAAAGCATTGGACTGGCCAAAAGCACAAGGGGAATGGCAAAGGGGGAGAGAATATCATGACCTAAATAACTTACACTATAAGCCTGGAGCAATTCAAAATAAGTGTTGGTCTGAAATCTTTTCTGTGGTCATGAATAGAACAGTGTTATTGAAATTCATGTGAAAAAAAAAAAGATCAGGAAAAAAGAAACATCAGGCCAATTACTCTTTAGCAATTGATCCACTTCAGACTGATTTAATAGTTGAATTTAGACCACCATGAACAGGATCTACCTCTGACATGAACTTTTAATATTCTTGTTGGGTACATCTATAGTTACTGATACAGTTCCCTGAATGAAAGGAAAAAGGGAAAGTTGGTTTGTTTATTTGTTTCTACACAGAGCCCAATGGTTGCCCGAGGAAGTCCCTTGCTTGTATGGAGATGTAGGTTAAAATTTTTTTCCTGGAAAAGCAAGTGCCATTTTGTCAGGGTATTGCATATTAGCCTTTCATCAACCCACCTATTCTGTTCCTGATTATTAAGCAGACCAGCGTTTAGTGTCTGAATGTCAATGAAGATCCAGTCTTCCTTATTGGTCCTCATGTACAAACACATACTGTGGGACAGTATCTACACCTTTTCCCAAGTAAGAAAAAAATAAGAGTTGCCAATTACTTCATAATGATTTAATGGGTAACTGCTAACTTACAAGGTTTATATTCATTAGGGGTAATTACTGAAAGAGTACTTAAACCAGGAATGTTATATCTATGTCTTTACCTAGCTGTTATCCTACATTGCAGTTCTGAAAAAGCTTTATGTTGGTTAAGCAATGCTGACTGTAGATAGAGCAGAAATGATTCTTTGAGAACTGAGAAGTCAAGGTTTTGTTTACTAGCCAGACACTTGAAACTTGTCTTCTGTAGAGTCTTGCAGAGTCATAATAATTTAAAAGTTTTGGAAAAAATAACTCTTTTCATTTGTACGTTTCACTGCTAAACCAATTAAGTTGCTATGCCTACAGTTTCACAATACTCCAGTTTGAGGTAAAATTGGCCTCAAATTCTTTTTCCCCCTGATTTTCTTCTGGATGTTTGTTTTCAATCTAGATTAAGTTCTTTTAAAGATTTTTTTTTTTTTAACCTGGATAGGTGAGCTTGTCCAATTTTCAGCGCAGACCATGGTCGTTTGTAGCAGCACAAGCAAAGGGGAGGCACTCTGGACTGGAAGGAATGGGAGGAAAAGATGGAGTGAGGAGAGCAGGACTCAGTGGCTTAATAAGCAGGTCAGGACTCCTTCACATGCAGGCGTTACCCCATAAGGTAACGAACGGTAAAATGGCATAACTCACCAGTCAGCTTTCAACTGTCACCCACTCCATAGTAAACAAAGGGAAAAAGAGAAGGGGAGAAGACTTGTGGCAGAAACTTAACTGCATGCTCCAAATCACCTCAGATGTCCCGTCCCCCCCATGCGTTGTTGTGGTGACCTTGATCAGGACCTACCTCCAACCCAAAGAAACACATCAAATCTCTGCATTCAAGTAGATGTCAAGTAGCAAAAACAGTATGGATGGATTATCTATGAATTAGTTTGTGGAATCTCCTCATCCCTGCCTCTGCTATAGGCATGGTTTCCTGACCAGGAGAACAGCAAGCCAAATGTATTGAAGTTGCATGGCTACAGCAGGCTGGGGGGAATTTCACTGTTGTGCTGCATTTCTCTTAATGACTAATGACAGCTCCCAGTGACTGTAGCCAGCCCCTCCTCCCCACCTTTTTTTAAAAAGCAATTAATAATGTTAATGTTCCATTGTGGTTTTCATAGTGGTAGGCAGGCTAATTTTAAGCTACCTGCTAACAATAAATAACACTCTACAAAGACTTTGTGATTTTTCTAGTGCTTGAACTGTCATCAGACAACTCATGAAGCAGGAGCTGGCTACTGCTGAGGCTGGGATCCCCATGACAGCAGTGGGAGGGATTGGAAAATTCAAAAGCAACACTGACCTAAGATCCAAGTTATCCCAGGCTGATCAAGGCTAAACCTAGCCTTTCAAGTATATTTACATTACATATAGGCATCTCACTGTGCTGACCCTTGAGAGCTCAGCAGTTTTCAGGAAACCTCAGAGCAAAGGAACAATCAAATCTGATTTTAACAAAGTCAACAGGAAGCAGTTCAGGCCTCAAAACTGGGGATCGTCTGGGCTTCACCCACATACAAACGTGCCCTCCCTTGGCCAGAGAGGAGTCTGGAGAAATGAGCTGGCTAGCCTCTTGGTGGGTGAGGTGAGCATGCACTTAAATTGTGCCTGCTATTTATTATGGCCTTAAACTTCTGAAGTACTGAGCTTATTTTGGCTTCTAATTGAGTCAGCAGGACCACAGAGGATGCCCTGGATTCCTGGGATATGCAATCACAGTCAAGGTGCAAAAGTAAAAATATAGGAACCTACAAACACCCCAGTGTCTCATACTCTCTGACTCAACTAGTCCCAGACCCCAATGACCTACACTGCTGGTCCTGAGCAAGTGAAACCTTTCAATTCTTGATACATTTTACCTGAGACTGCCAGAAGGAGAGTCGATAACAGACTGTTGTGATAGTCTTTTTATTCCCCTTCCACTAAGAACAAATTCACGATTACTTAAAATTAGTTTACTCCACACTCACAAATAAATGACTGCCACTGTTTAGCTACTATAATATTTCTATCACCAATCAGTTGGGTCACAGATAAATAGGTAGAAACAGAATATATACACACACATGCACTGTCTTCTTGCATCATAAATAAGATCATTGCCAATATTATCTGTGAAATGATAACAGCAAACCTGCAGCAAGAGTTATTCATACAGCAATCACAAGAAAACAATGCAGCAAACCTATTTTTAACTTGAACATGGTCAGAATGGAATAATGACACTGAAAGAAGATCCAGACAATGTGATTCTGTCCATTACCTATAGATAAAAAAACCCTCTCTGGCAGAGGGGATGTTTACAACTGCCCTAATCAAACGCTTCTCACACATATTTATTCCACCCTGCACCTTCTGTTGTAAATCAGGCTTTAAAAAGCAGGTAGTGGCACTGTGATCTTATTTCAAGAATGAGAGATGTTTATTTAATGGGCCTTTAAATTGTTTGGTTTTGTTTGGTTGTTTTTTTTTTTTTTTTTGAAAATACATATACCACTGCCAACACATAACTTCCCACTATATTTTTTAACTTGCTCTTTCTTTATGCAAATAAATAGTGACGGCATAAGAATCAGTACAAAAACCAATAAAGCTCTGCTTGTTTGCATTTTGCTGAACCACTGCCTCCTAGTTTCCCTGTAGTCAGTTAGTGGTTGCAATCAGTTTTTAGAATACACCCTTTTCAACAGTTCAAGAATGAGAAAAAACACCGTTTGTATCACTCTAAGCTGCATGGATGCTCTGTTTCACTTAGGAGTATTAGTGCAGCTGTGAGGTTAGAATGAAAATCAAATGTCATAGAATACACGTAGGTGTTAAAACTGTGAATCTACATGTCTAGGAGACTTAGGTGCTTGAGGTTTGCGTTTCACTGTCTTGGAGTCTCTCAGGGCTCCTTTAAGAAACTAAACTTTTTTTGTTTTTAATAGTTACCCGACACGTACTGTTTAAAACACAACAAATTATCTTGCTCAATAACATCAAGTGTATGTCTCAAACATTTCTTATAGATCTGATGAAGTACAGATTATTGTGTACATGTATCATTTTTCAGAGGTCTTTTTTTCCTTGTTTCCATGTAGACTGCTGCAAATATTAAAGAGTTCAATTAGCTTTTGTTTTCCCATATCAGGTCATAACTGAAATTGAAATAGTTTCCAGCTTTTCAACAGGTTTGCACATTTTCTTCCTATTAGGTCTACTTTGTAGGCCTGTAAAACACATGAAAGCTTTAAACATAGTTTGTTCTTAATGGCAGAACAACTTGTTTCGTTTGTTTTTTTTTTTTTTATTGCCTGTGGACGCATTTATGCAAATTTGCTCCAGTAATAGCAAGCCATTTCAGGTCACAGAAACACTCGGGATATAGATAGGAAAAATAAAAAAGTTGCTTCTGAGGGCCTGCTGCATCTCTTAGTTTTCCTTAAAAGATACAAAACTGTTGTGCTAATTAACTTAATAAATTAGACTAATTCTAGAAAGTTCCAGAAGACCTTTTTAGCCAGAAATTCCCTAAAACTAACAGCAGATTATGTTATTTATACTTTGATTTTATAAATTACTAATCATTTTAGAAAATAAGCATGGCTTAGCTGATAAACTGATCAAACCTAAGTTGAATGGAAGAAGCAAACACCTCTCCCTCCCTGATCTGTAAGTAAGGTTTCTGGTTTCAAAAGACTGAGAAGGTTGAAGAACTAGTTTGAAAAATCGGTTGGACTGAAAAGGTAAGAAATTAGTGGAGAAAGCTTAGGCTCTTTTGTAAGCTAAAAATCACACAAATTAGATACAATTTATATTTTGCTGAAGAGAAGAATTACAGAGGAGGTCTCCAAGCACAGCAGGATTAGTAATAGCGTTTTAAAGAGTACTAGAAAGAAACAGAAAGCTTTCAGGAAGTAGAAAAAGGTGTTTCTAGGAAAGAAAGCTATATTCATAGCTGACAATAGGGATTAAGTGAGAATGACAAGAGTCAAACAGACTTTGCAAAGTAATGAAAATAAGTAGTAAATGCTTCTTCACCCATATGAAAAAGAAAAAAAAAGCTGCTGCTATGTAAAGAAGGAGGAGCAGAAACCGAAAATAATTTAGATTTTTTCATAAGCTAAACTCTGGCTTTCAATAAAAACCATGGTGCCAAACCTGGTGTCAAAGGCAAGATAGTAACAAAATAGTGGTAAGCTTATGTAGATCTGAAGCAGAAGAAAAACAAAGAAGCTTGATGCATTTGTGTCAAAACACCAGCTGTATTATGAAAAGAACAAGGACATGAAATAACAAGTTATTTCATGTGGGTTTCAAAAATATCTAAATATCTAAGTTCAGGAAGCATGATACACCATTAGCAACTCTAGTATCATACTTGTGTTTAAGGACTGGGGAAGAAGTGAGCAACTCTCTCGCTTGCTGAATCATCTGACCTTACTAGTACATAAAGCTTCAGGAAAGAAATCTGGAGAATTTTGACAAGAGAAATACAAAATAAGAAAATAGTGACATAAGTAGAGAGTAAGATAAAATGCAACACAGGTTTGCTAAAGGTAGGAGTTGACAAATTTGACATCCTTCTTTGATACGATTTTCTAGACAAGGGCAGCACAGCAGATCTAATCTATTTGGTATTGAGAAAAGCACTGGATTTTGTGTTACACTTGGCATTTCTAGTTAAAAGGAAAAGGATGGGGATTAGAACTGCATAGTTAGTAGCTGTACAGCTTGTGTTACACAGGAGCCAGCTCAAATACAAGAGTTAGCAGGGCTGGCAGGGGTAACCGCCAAGCCAGAGGGATGTCTGAAAATACTTTCTCAATGGCTGATCCTGCAACAACCTTTATTTTCGTTCATTACCCTGACGCACAATAAAGGGGCCTGTTGAAATTTCCTGAGAACCATGTAATCACAAAATATTGTCAATACATAGGAGGATCAAAATACTGAACAGGAGGTATCTACATCTGCATTAGTGTTTTCATTCGTAGCAATTACTGTCCTCTTGAAGTGAACCTTTGAAGAGGCAGTCTAGTTGTTAATAGGTCTTTGCTTTACAGGACCAGGTACGGTGAATTCTCCTCTGCCTTCATAACCCAAAGGCTTAGAACATGGAGGCCCTCAGCACAAGCTGTTTCACCCAGTAAATCTGCTCCTGCTGCATGATGCTTCTTGCTAATGTAGACATAGCCCTCATATCCTTGAAGACTTTAGTCACAGAAAAGATATGTAATGTACACAGTTCCAGGTCATACATCTAAGATTAAAAAAAAAAACCCACCATCATATTTTGAAATGCCAGAGGGGCAAAGAGGTTACTGCTTCATCAGAAGATGATTTTGAAACATAAATTTAACACAGTAAAGTGGGCCTGTGAGGAGAGGGAATGCCAGAGCAGACTACCACAGAGAAAGCCCATACCCACGCATTCGCTGGTCCGTATTTAATTCCTAAGTTTGGACTACCACATCCTCTGCCTCAGGGCCTCTCTGTCCCTCTGTATCTCAGCCACCACTTCCAAGCAAGACTGAGCAAACAAGTGCATCTCCTTTGCACTTTAGCTCCCGACAGGATGCACCAGCAGCCCTAATCTGACAGAGACTGGTATTTACCCTCTTGAAAGAGAGAGAACACAAGCACTGCTGCTGCTTTGGTGCAGTGCTGGCTGCTCTGGCCTCCTGGGTCAGACGCTAGCTGTGCAGCAGGCTCAGCTCTTCCCATTGACAGCCTGGGAGCAGAGCATGGCAGCTCCACTTTGCGCAAAAGAGAAAGCAGACAGGGCTGCTGGGGGGCATGGTGCAAGCATGGGCTGCCCATCACTGCACTGCCCAGCACTGCACTGCTGGCCAGCTTCCTGACTGCTGATGACTGCTTGAGCTGCTGCCAAGAAGAGAAAACACTCCGTTTTGAGGTTATCTTCCATGGGCAGAGAGGTCCAGGGCTGTGTCCACCCTCAGCAGAACAGTGCTTGGGAAATGTTCTGGTTCAGAGAGGCTGGAACCTGCTGCCCTCCACCTGAGACCCAATTTGGGCATCTAGAATGGGCTATCAGCCATTCCCAAAGCTCAGTAATAGAGTCTGGGTTCGACAAGGGAAATACAACATAGATGTAGCCACAAGCTGAGAAAACACTGCTACTCCCTTACCCCATCAAAAAGCTGGAGAGGAGAGGAAAGGCCAGAATATACCAGAAATTGAAGGCAGTTAAATTTAGTGCAAAATTAAAAGGAATCAGCAAAGGCAGCCTCCCCCTACCCCCCCACCCCCACCCCCCGCCTTTGTCTTCAAGCTAGTGGTCCTGTTTCATTAGCAGCAGTAGTGGAAAGCTTGTGTTTATCTGGAGCCCCTGAAGTCAGTCTGCAAAAGTGAATCCATCCAGGGCCAGTATTACAAACTATCCAGGTCTACCTGGTAGAATTTGGGGGGGGTTAGGTAAGCTTGAAAGATACTTAAGAAGGAACAACTTTGAGTCTTCAGCCTTGGTTAAGAATTCAGCAAGGTGAAACCTCTCTGAAATTTGCCCTGAATCGTGGGATGTTAACCTACTTAAGTTACATTATGCTCAAAAGCTATGGTGCTGGATGACACGGAAAATCCAGAGGGAGCTAGATCAGTCAGAAATTAAGACTTCCAGATGCCATTTTATAAATTAATGATTTGATTTCCCATTTGTACAAGTGCTGATGTAAACAATTCTCAGAAACCTCCTAATATAGAGGAAACCAAAGGGCCCAGCAGCATATTTTAGTGTTACAGCAGCTCAATAAGTATATTTACTGAAGTTCCTTGGGGGAGTCTGTAATATGTATCGTAGACATAGAACTATGTTTCACGGGCCAAATTCTGCTCTCAAACTTCATTAGAGGCTTTAAACTGGCATAATGGAAAATGAACATGCTTTCTCTGATATCTTTAAATCTCTTTTGAAATAAGGACAGAAATAGGAATTAAAAATATTTACCATTTGGAAGGCACATATAGTGTACAAAAGAAAAAAAGATGCAAAATAGCCACCTACTCACTAGAGTTGATTACCCCTTCCAGATATAAAGAACCATCCACCTAGGTTTTCTTCTTTTGACAACCTCTCCTACAGGTTAGAACAAGGATCAAACAAGTGTTTGACAAGGATCAGATATGAGTGTTGACTCTTTTTTTTTCTGAAATCTTCCTACTTCTTCCCCTCGTTTCCCACACCTTAAAACCCCAACTTCTTCAATCACATACAAGACTCAGATTTCTTCCCCCACCCCATAGTACACTTCCAGCTTCAGTAATTGCCAAGATGAGCTTTAAAACTGCTACCCTCTAAAAGCAGATGGACAAACAAGGTTCTACTGTTTGTTGGTTTAAATGCCATAATTTTTTTAGCCAGTCTCACAATTTTATGGCTGCAGAGTTCTGATAAGTAGAACTTGTTTTGCTTTTTGGTGTTAAAGCCATGCCGTGCTTCTTTCACAGAGGCTAGGCAGTGGTGGAGCTGCTTCATGTGTCCTAGCTGGACAGAGCAGTAGTTTTGGAAGAAAAGAGAAGTTGCCTCTGGTTTAGTAGCAGCTGAGGGAGGCACTCCCGGTCCACAGGGTGAGGCAGGCAGAAGGATATTTGGGAGACTAGGGGAACTCATAAATGGGACAATCAGGGAACTGCTGAGGTTTCAAAAGAAATACTTTTCCTTTAGAACCTAAAGACGGGTGTGAAGAGCTTGAAGTAGACCAAAATCCCACTCACCTGTGAGAGTGAACAAAGCAACACTTGCAAGATCAGTGGACAGGAGGTTTGTTTACAAACTTTTTATATTTCTGTTTTGTCCTACCTAGCTGATTTTAGCTATCTTTGTTAGAAAGAGTGATTTGTTCTACTTGCACTTCAAGTAAATATTTTGGTTGTTTGGAAGATCATTATAAGGAAATATGCAGATACCCAGATACCACCCCATCTGTCCCTTTTGGCTCTATAGGGCTGGTAATGCTGATGTTGGTAACAGCCATACATTAAAAATAAATAAATAAAATTCAAAAGTATCTTCAATTCCTCCTACATTTCAATAAATAGAACTTGCTCAAGATCCTTCTCTGTCTAGGGACAGGAAGTCCTGGGAAGCAAACTTCTGAAAGGCTCCAGTGGCAAGTAGTTCTACCTGCTCTCAGCTTACCACCAATCTTACATACATATAACAGAGGTACGGCAGCCTACTCACCCCAGTTTAATCTCCCTCCACAGTCTCTGAGAAGGTCACTTGGCCAACATAAGAATTTTAATTGCCTTTTGAAGAATCTTATTTTTATTGACTGTATGGGAGCTTTTTGCAGCTAGTCTCCAAAGCAAGATACCTCAAAATATAGGATGCACAACTTTTTTTGAAGGTGTTCCCAATAGGTGCAGGTTACTTCTTTTCCTACTAATTTAATGTTTAACAGCTTGTTCCTGGCCTTATGCTGTCATGCCTTACATGCTCGAGTGTGTGCATACAGGTATTTCATTGGTACTGCTATATTGCCTTGAAGAGGTCTGGCTGGAAGCAAAAGCCTTTAAAACTAAACTGAATAAATAATAATTAAAAAACCCACAACACCACAACAAAAACAGACGGGAAAAATTATTCCCAGCTCTTGTGTCAGCATGGCAGTATCAGCCAACTGAAGTGCTGACATAGGAGGAAGTAGTGGAGGGGTGGGGCTGGGTGGGAAGAAGAGACTTTTCAAGTTGAGTTCACTGCTAAAATATTGTCTATGTACACTGAACATCTAAATAAAAGAATTTGTCTACAGTTCTACAAATTGAACAATCTCTTCCTCTTAAATGTCTTTCTACTTTGGTGCTGAGTTAGTACCACCTGAGAACTAAACACCTGGGAAGAAAACATCCTTAACGTTCCAGAGGTAAAGCCAGGTATACTGAAGTTTGTCCTTTTTTTTGTTTTTCTTTCCCCCTGATAAAATACCTCTATAACAATATTATGGGAGCATTCAATTACTCCCTATGCTTGAAGTCTAATAAACAGTCTAGAAATCACAATACTCTTAAAAAGAAATATGGTTGTTTCAGTTACTTACCACAATCATTCAAACAGCTTTAAAAATACATGCTTTATTTTGCTCAATATGTTTAAGGCCACAGTCAAGGCAAAAAAATATGAATATGTATCCCCTTTTCCCAGAAAAAAAAAAATTACCAAAGCTGAAGGGTCCTTTTTTCCCCTCCAGGCCTGCAACAAATCAGAGGCATTGCCTGGGAAATGACTATGGATAACTAGGGAAATAACTATGAAATTACTAAGAAGCTATTTTATTATGTCTAAAAGAATCCAGATAAAAACAGATTAAAAACCAAAAAAAGTCTGCTGCTGCACCCTACAATTTAGCTGTCTGTTCAATATTTTGAATAAATTATGGCAATCCCAGAGTGAAGGAACAACGTATCGCCATTTTGACAACAGGGGCTTGGACGTGGCAATAGTAAATTCTGGTAAAATAGACTGTGAGCCAATCCTTCCATCTTGTTGTCCAAGGATAAAGAGACAGACCTGAGTGAATATGCTGTTTTACTTCTACACTACTTGAGACTTAAAGTATCTGGTGGAAAGGGACTTTTATGCTCTCTCTGTGGGAGGGAAGACAAGAAACAGGAGACTGTGGTTTAGGAAGGTTAGAAATGACGCTAGTCTTCTCACTAGTCATCCTATGTTTAGGCATAATATTTCCATTCTGGGTTAACCTACTGCTACTTGCAGTTCCCCTGAAGTCAAATGGTTGCTCCATTATGCTCACTTCCACAAGAACTGCTCGCAGTGCAGTACCCAGAGACTGGTAGAAGATTAATCCTAAGCAATCGGGAGGAAAGCAAGCCAGTAAAACAGACACCGTACTGACCAGTAGATCCAAAGGGCTTGCTATGGGCTGCACACATTCCTACTTGGGGACACCACTTGGAATCAAGCAAAAATCAACAGAGTTTTTATCTTACGAAATATACTCTGTGCCTTGGAAAAAAATACATGCAATAATCTCAGCACATCAGAAAGTATGTCTGCACAGACACATGAACACATCAATCGTGTATTGGCAAGCACAGTAACACCTGGCAGGGAGAGAGTTTCTGCAGAGATAGAGATGAATAGAGACAGAGCAGTAAATGCTGTTGTCGGCTCTTGAAGCAGATCATGTCTGGGATACATTAGAGGATAGTATGGAAATGAGTTTGAAGAAGCAACCTGTCAGATAACGGTAGGTCTAACTCCAAGTAATGTTCATCTAATTGACAGGTACTCAATGTTTACCAAGTTCCAGCGGGTAGTTTTACAGGGGTCTGCTGGACATGAAAAAACAGCAGGGCTGGGTCAGTAATGAGTTTCTTACTGTTGCTTTCTCAACTACGATAACAGCATCCCTACTTCCCAATGAGATGGCGACTAATCAAGAAAAAGTTATTTAAGAGATAGAATCTGTTTTGTATCTTACTGAGATGAAGGCAGTATGGTCTGAGTAGAGTCTGGAATCTACCCCTAAAATCGTACTGAGCAAAGGTAACTGGTTTCAATGGAGTTGTGCTATATTAGAACACTTACGTTGTTTTATTCTGTAGACAGACAGGATCTTCAATTTATAACATCTTCTGGAAGCTAGCTTCACACCAAACTGTCGTTTTCTTATCTTTGCAAGAAAGAACTAAGAAGATAATCTAAACACAAAAAATGTCCATCTCCTGACCCACCCACCTCCAAGTTTTTATTATTTTAGTTTCATGTAAGCTTTGCTATGATAATTTTTATAGTCAAACCTTAAGGACTACATGAGATTTAGACTGGAACATCATTTTTATCCCTCCATCCAAATTCTCATACTCACAAAAATAGCCAAAGCACTTTGGCTAGAAGTTTTTAGCTCCACATGAAGGCACTAAATGAATTACAGTATACACTGCATTCAATAACAGTGAATACTTCAAAGCTTCCTAATAACTAGGGCATGAATGTAAAATGTGTTGCTCTGCACATCTAAGAGTTTTCCCCTTTCTCATCATGTTCTTTGAAAAGGTGGCTTTATTCAGATTTTTGTGACTGTTCTTGTTCTACAAAAGCACTTTTAGGATTTTATTGAGGTTTACATACACCAGTGTTCAAGACGAAAGGCTTTCATGTCAATTATTAATAACAAAATCTTTCATCTGTCTATTTAAAAAAATAAAAACATGATCCTTTTTTTCCTCATTTTGATGTTTAATTTAGAATGAAAATCAAACTCTTTAAAAAAGTTTTCCTCACTATCACAAGGGAAACTATAATGTTTTCAAGAATTCTTTCTATGAAGATAATGCCAGCTAAAAATAAAATAGAAAATAATAAAATAAAAGGCTTAATCCTTTAAAAAAAATGTTGAGCATACTTAATGATTTCAACAGGAGCGGAAAGGCTCTCAGGATCTCATGGAATCAGAACACAAAATGCTGTTTCTTCTAATGTATTTGGGGATAATCAGTTCACTGTTCTAGAAAACGACTCAACAGGGACTTAAAAAGCTGTAAAAAATTGAATTATTACTGACCTAAGGAAAACCCTATTTGGTTTGACATCTATTCCTCCAAAATATCTCAGAAGACCTCAGACCATCCACGTATTACCACTGAGCATGAGAGCTTGTCCTGTGATGACCTGTTTCCCTTGCTTACCTTGCAGTGTAATTGCTCATTGACAGACCTCTAAGCCTGTAGTAGATGTAATTGAAGTCACTGACACTGTGCAAGAGTAATTTTACAGACCTTACTGTAGCATTGCTGTTCACACACCATCTTAGGTCTTTGTTCAGGACCTCAGTCTGCAGATTTCATAGAATACACTTAAAAGTCTAATTTTAAAATGCCATTTCATTCATTTTTATTCTGGAAAACTAACTATCACAGAAAAATCCTCCTCTCCCAAGACAATCATCAGGTAAATGTCACTTCATACAGATTCCCCTCCACAATTTTTAATAGTTCTACCAAATTTCATTAATTTCATAGTTAAGGTTTGAATTTATGTTATTTCTTTTGAGACAGCAGAGCCTGTGGTTCCTAGATTTTATTTTAAAAAGTTCTTGCCCTTCTAATTACATTTATGTTTCAATTAAGATTTGAGGTTTCTAGTATGATTTGATGTTCTAACACATAGCTCAATTTAATTTTGAGCTACAGATGTACCTTTAAGTACTTTCATACAACTTCAACAAAATACAAGTGCTAGAACCAACTGCACAACAAAAGTCAGCCATTCACACACCTCATCTTATGTGGTCTCTCTTGTCAGTTTTAGGAATCACACATATTAAACTGTTTTGCTGTTACAATATACCCTGATTCCAGTTTTCTTTTACTTCTCATTGCCTTTATAACCACAGAACTGGTGTCTTTTGGTGAAGCAAAAGTAAACAAAAAGACAATATCATGCCTGTGACCACTGGACTCAGATAGACACTAACAGTTCAGAGTGCAGGAGCTCTGTTCTTGGGACAGTGAAACTTGCCTGTGCAGACACATTTCTCATGTGAAGCATTATGTCATGAGTGTTAGAAATGCATATGAAGTTTTCTCAGTGTCATTTTGATTGGTTGTGCTTTCAAGCAAGCTTAGGAGACATGACTGTTAAAAATCAGGGGAGCTGCCTGCAGAATTATTCCAAGTGCTGATTGCAGCAAGTTGCTGATAAATTGTGGTGCATCACTTCTAATTTATTTTGCTCTTAAAGTCATCTTCTAGCTTAAGTCTATGAGAACAGGCCTACGTCTTCGATTAACAGAACAATTTGCAGTACAAACAGGAAAGAACAGCAACACACGTCTTGTAACTCAACTTGATAAAATGTGACTAGAATTATATATATATGAGAAATCAACAAATAAAAAAATATTTTTTTAAAAAAAATTTCTCCCTCTACACCATGTAGCTGCACTTCAGAGCAGTTCCCCACTGCTTTCTCTGTAGTTAATTTCATACTTAGATTGTCTTCAGCTAGCAGGTCCTATTGGCAATAGGAGAGGAATTCCTTTCATGGCCCTCAAAAAAAAAAAAACCACAAACCCAAAGCAAAGAAACAATAAAAGTGAGTCTAAAAAATTGGGTGTAATTCCAAAATACTCTTTAAAAATCCACAAGAACAAGTCCATATTGTACATTTGACAACAGAGAGAGAAGAAAGATATAAAACCAGCAATAGCTAGTGTTAGGTCAGATGAAGAGGAATAAAGTATTTGAGCTCCCGTTTCAACTTCAGTACTTATTAATCATATAATCTCTTGGCATGTTCTAGCCACTCTATGCCTCATTTTTTCCCTCTGTATAGTGCAGGCGATAATACCTTCATTTCTGATTAGGTCTGAAAGTTTTGTACAAAAAACACCAGGTAAGTATAAATAATCGTTATCATCAATTTGGGTTATTAGAGAGCTTATGGGGGTCCCTTCCCACATGACTGATGGTTGCCTTGGGAGGAAGATGAAGTCTTTGGGCAAGACTCTGCCTTTTGTTACCTTTTCTGCCTATAATTACACACCCAGTTGCTCCTTGCTTTTCATCTTCTGATTAAGTTAGTGCTGATCTAGAAATCTTAACCAGACTGTTAAGTGAAATAAACCACTCACCTTTTTATGTGACAGCATTGGAACTCTTTCATTGAATATGGAAGTATATTAATTCCCTATTCTTATTTTCCTTCCTCCCTGCCTGCCACCCAAATGAAAAGGCTAATCTTGTTTTACTCTTCCTGAATGATAGCAAAGGTGTGATTCATCTGCTCTAATTTAGGCACCATCTGCCCAAGGTCTAAGGCAGGTACCCTCGGTTCCCTTTATTATCAGTAGAGAGAAACAGGCATCTCCAGAGAGCAATTTATCTTATCCTGAGATGGGGGTGTCTAAAGTAGGTCAGAAAAATCACACTCTGGAGATATCTATTGTATTTCCATGACTATCAAGGGAGCCTTAGGTGACTTGCTCAAACTTGGGCGCGTAACTTTCAGACATCCCACCCATAATTTCCACAAGAGCTGTTAAAATGATCACATTGTGGTTGATCACCACGTATATTTCAGTACAATTCTCACCCCAGGCTGATACAATCTAAATGGGACCAATAGCACTTCCTGCATCTCACAGCACAGATAAAGCCTGGCACAGATGGGCATAGTTAGCAACTGTGAATTTGATGCCTGACATTAATCAGGAGATAATAGTTAGACTGTAAGCTTTGAGAGCCATCAGATGAACTTGACCCAGTCATCATCAATCAAGCTTGCCTCGTTTTTACAGGGGACCTCTGTGCATGAGGCAGCAATGCTAAAATGTGCTACCGAGCATCTGTCTCTCTGCAACAACAAGTTCCTTATTTTTAAAATAAAGTAAATTAGTTATTATTGATTCTCAAACACCCTGCTTGTCCCAGACTAACCATTAGCCTTCCTACAAGGTAGAAAGGTTCCCTATTAAGGGGAATCAATTTTAGATTTTGGGACCCCATTAAAAAAAAAGTAAAAAAAAAGTGGACCTTTAGGGTTTCTTATGGTTGCTCAGAAGCTTGATTAGAGGTGCTTTTGACAAAGTGGTAAAGAGGTAAGAAGATTTATTATATCACATAATTCTCAAACACAATACACAGATCTCCCCAATATGTGGATAATCATCACTGCAACCATCACTGAAATGCAATTGTCTCACAGGGGGCTGTGGTATATGTTTCACAGCATACTGCAACAGCTCATAACAGTTTAGGACAAGAATTAGCTGAACATATTGAGCTGGTGACACTCCTTCCCAAGAAACTTTGGTTTATATGTTATTAGCAGAGAGGCCTTGAGTGAGAAGGTAAATTAACAAGGAAACTGCCAGCAAATTAAAAAAAAAAACAAAACCAGCACTTCTGTACAAAAAAGCTTATTGGTACCTCCAGAAAGCTGTCTGAATCTGCCTTCCCTTGAGTTTTCCCCTCCTTCAATCCTGTTGCCATCCTAATCACATCATAATTTGAATATTACAGTTGCTTCTTTTACACTCTTACTAAATCTCAACTCTTCAGACTTCAGGTGTTGAAGGTACTGAAGATAAATTATATACTGCCCTGGAAAGGGACTCTATTCTCAGCAGCACTCATTTTCTTTATTTATAAAGCAGGCTTAAGCTAATTCTATGTGACACCCCCCCACCCCACCCCCAACAGACACACAATTGCCATTTTGAACTCATAGCACTTTTTGCTCATTATTTTCTTATTTCTTAGCTTCAACTGATTCTGAGTCTTAGCAGCTATCTCTCACAACCTCATCTATAAGATTCCCCTGCCTTTTCATCCCTTATGAACATCACAACTCCAAAACACAAAAGGAAACTTGTTATTTTCCCAGAAATGCCTTTCAAGAGGTCTTACACTTCTAAGTCACTTCAATTCTTGAAAATCGGACTTCATATTTTCTCCCTTTTGAGAGAATACATTCCCTATCAGATTAAAAAAAAAAAAACAAAACCAAAAAAAAAACCCCAAACAAAAACCAAACAAAAGTGAAATATAAAAAATTTGGAGTACTCACAAGAGTGAAGAGAGTAGAGCAACCAGCACTCCAGCTTCTAAGGAACCACTTAAGCTACAGGTGCCCACCTCTGTCAAATTTAAAGGGTCAGCCTGAAAGGGAGTGGAGGGAAGGGGAGGATTTCTTCTCTCTAGGAAAGATGGATAAGAAATATGAAGACCTAAAAAAGTGCTTTTTCAAGAAACTATTACTTTTCTGTATTAAATGACAGAAACTGTTAAGCTCTTCCACTGACAGACTTGCTCTTTGTTTTACATAATTTCCCAGTCAACAACATTTTGCATTTTGTGGTAATGTGCACAAATCAGGACCCTGTATAGAAACATGCATATTCTAACTCTTTCTATTTTCACTGGAAATTAGTATTGATTATGTTTCTAAAGCAACATTTTATTCAAAAAATCACAAACATGCAGCAAACTTACACCCAAACAACAGCATCAGGACACTGTTTTTCTTGTTTACAAGAAACAAAATAGTTAATAGACTTACAGTAAAAGATATATCTGTCAATAAAGCTCAGGATTCACAAAATCAAGTGGCCATTTGTGTATAGATGTTTGGTAAGCAGCTGTACAAATGCTTTACATGCGCACCCACATTTTATTTACTGTGTTTATTAGGTTTAGATCTACAGGCACATCTTTGTCTCAGAGTCAGCAATAATCTCCAATTTACATTTTAAATGAGTAAAATTGAACTAGAAAGATGGTACCTACTTCTATAAATTTACTTCTCAGGCCAGTAATGGAACCGGGAATAACACCAAATTCTCCTGATCCCTGGTCTAGTGTCCTTATCACAGACCCAACTTTAATTTGAATAAGAGTTCTTGGAAAAGAGAGCAGCGCTTTGAGCACACAGAGTCTAAAATCTGTGTCTCTCATCTAAATGCAAAAATGCAGTCAGATTTCAGGCTTTGTGCAGCCATCATATTTGCCTACAGAAGCTTGTGTGCTTGTTATATACAAATTATAATTGTGATGACTGGGAAATGCTTATCTCTTACCCAAGTCTTAGGGAACCAAACTGAGATGGGTGCAGAAGCACAAAAGCTACAGCCTGCATCAAAAGCATAACCATCCTGACTAGTGAGGTAAAAAACTATTTAGGTCACACCCTAGAATACTCAAAAACCAACACTACCCTAAATGTAAAATGATACTGAAACCAATAGTTTGCCTGAACTTTGTTCACAAATTCAAATTGCCAACAGCAGCAATGCAAGCTCTCACTGTTTTCTTTTGGACTGTTGTGATATTTGTTGTTCTTCTTAAAGTCCCAGCACCTGTGGTCAAGGGATTAGGTGATGATCTCTACTTTCCTCTAAAATAAAAGTAACTTTCTCAAGTTCAAGACGTGCTTCTAAATGTTGCCTGCACATGGCAGGCTACAGACTAGTTCTTCCTGTGCTCCAGATTAGCCAAACACAAACCAGCTCTGAATCATAAAGTACACCACCAGTGTGCTGCTCACCCTGTGTTATTAACTCCTGCTGAGGTGTAAGAGCTGAAGCTGCCCACTGTTAAGATTTTTGGAGAGCCACTTGCTTGTGTTCTGCTGGCCTATAGCATAGGCAGAAAAAATTCATGTATGCCTATTGAGCCAAAAAGACAGAGGAAGTGAAGAAAAGGGTCCTTAAAACCCGTGTTTTCTCCAGTATTTGCTCCAATCTCATGATTTTCTTCCCATTTGAGGTCTATGTGGGTTACAGGATGTTTCATTAGTCTAAGACATTGTGAAAACACACCTGATACTGCATATAAGAAAGTTTTCCAAAGGTATCCTTTCCATGTCCTGCTCCAAGAGTGCTGTACAAATAGTATACAGGATATGGTTCAGTTTTTGGTCTCAACCCGCTTACACTTTTAGTGGGACTACAATGCAGTCACTTTTCTAAACCCAAACAATTGCTGGGAAGAGGAAGATGATTTTGCTGTCATTTGATAGGCACTCTGAGCAGATATTGTTCACAAGATACGTAAGCAATATAAAGACAAGAAAAGAGGAAAGGTGCTGAAAATATTATTTGTGAACAATCATGTGCAAAATTTGCTGTTACTGTTAATTTTGCAAGGACTGGCTAGTAGAAGAGAATCTTACAGAAAATGAAGTCTGAAGATGACCAATGGAAATGAGAACAAAAAATGTCTTAACATATTTTCTGTTTTGCATAGTGCTTTCCTGCAAGGGCCAATCTGAATCTAAATAGTTTTGCTTATTAAGCCTCTAGAGTGAAGAAGTCTGCATTTGCCTATTCAGTGTATAGAAATGGGTCCTCCCCTTACCCATAAAACACTTTTTGTTTCTGTTGTCATTTGTATCTCTCTTTAAAACCAAAGGTTTAAAAGATTAAAAAAAAAAACAAAAAACAAAACCAAAACCAAAAAAAAAACCCCAAAAACAGAAATTCAAGAGTCAAATTCTAAATATTTGTCTCATCTTGGGATTTGTGACTTTCACTCTCACAAAAAACATGTGAACTCACTGAAACTGGGCTGGGTTTCCATCCTTTTGTAAGCAGTTCAGAATCGATTCCTGCGTGAACTGGTAACCTGTATGTCAAACGAGATCCACCCTGCAAAACTTGCCTTGAAGTTATTCATGTTCAAGGGACTATTATCAGAACAATTCTAACTCTCAAAGTTCAAATTCCAATTTTCCATATGTTTGAAAGAACAATATTATTTACCAATAACTTTAAATGAAATCTCTTTTCTAATTTTCAAAAGCTGCTTCATAGTGGCACGTACATAAATCTTTCAAATACTTTATGCTTTTGATAGCTGTTTAGTCCAAATGAAATAAACCAGGCAATGTACAGAGTAGATTTTACCTGCTGCTCTGAGGCCAGATGTAAATATAACCAACACTGGGAAAATATATTTCTAATTTTGCTGAACCACTAGACTAGAAATTAAATGAGGATCCCCATTCAAAGAGCAGGCTTCCTTTAAGGACATGAAGGGAAGATGTATGAGGCAAGAAAAGTATATTTGGGTGTTGTCTGCCTTGATTTTATCATCTCTTTTAGTTTTACTAAGGAATTACAAACTATCTGGCTTGAATTCTCAGCAAGTGAGGCTCACAAATATTACAGAAGCGTAATAGCTCCCCCTGCCAGGTTTAGATTACAAACTCCATTTCACACATGTGTACACACACACACACACTCACACGCAAACTCTCACTCACTCACTCAAGAAATAAATTAACACCTATGTTAGCATTTGCTATTACTGCTTTACTCTTCAATGACTATTACAGCAAAAGAAACAATACATGTACTTGATACATAATGTGTATGAAAATAATTTTATAAAACAAAGAAGTATATGTTAATTTGCATTCGGTGTGGGAAGGAGAAATATAAAAGTATTCCAAGCGGAAAGGGAGAAATAAACTAAATATGAAAGCTTACTTTTGCTTTAATTTATCTTTCATTTTCAATCTTCCATCAAACAAACTTTTTTTTCCTCTTAATCACTTAATTTCATGAATGATAATAATAGTGTAAAACTGTTATCTGTGGGTAACCTGGGACCAAACTCTCCCTGTGTTGCACTCTGTTCAGTCCATTTTTGGCTCAGTAAAGCTGATGACAGAAGTCCAAAGGTAACAGCCTTAGCCTTCAAAAACCTACGTGTATAAATGATGCCAAGAAATCCTATAGCATGGTTTTGAAAGTCAAGCTATTCAACTAAAACTGTATGTGAAAGGGTAAAATTATTTTTTTCATGAACCTCACAGTATTAAAAAACATCTGACAACTCTATGGACACATGTAAATGTTCAGGAGTTAGAGACATATGAAGATAATATCTGTCTTTCCAATAGCACTCATTAGTGCAATCTTACAAGGAACACATTGTACTACACTGTTAAAATAATACAGCACTTTTTATTTTCCGGGAAGTCTACTGGCTTTGATTCACTTTTACAAAGGTCTTGGAAGAAAGGTAAGTAAACCCATATATTTTATAGGTAGCTAATTTAGGAAAAGCTATTAGTTTAAAAGTATAAAATAATCTAATCTGATGTATTTTATATTATGCCTCTGATACAGCACCAGACTGAAACTCAAGAACGTGGGACATTTTTCCAATTCTGGAACTTGTGTACTGGATTATTTTACCTCTTGCTGTTTTTGTTTCTTCTACAAAAAAGAGAGAATGATAATGACTAGACTGAAGTCTTGAAAATCTGTGTGTGAAAGCACCTCCTAATAATATATACTCATTCAAGAAAAAAAAACCACCAACATTATTTTTCATACTTTACTTCCCCCCACACTTTGTCCCCTCCCTGTTTTATGCATTAATTTAGACCCAGCAAAATATTTGATATTCTTGCAGTTAATTTACTATAGTCCTTCACCTTTAATGCAAATTACCAGTGTATATGAGGAATTATTTTTTTAGTGCTGGTTGTTTAAACCATAGACAGTTCAAAGTATTCAGAAACTATAAATTAGTCCCATAGAAATCATGAAGTTGTTTAGGAAAACATGGCTATAGTGTCATGAACATTATATGGTCAGCACAAGGTAAGCCTCAGTCATTTAACGTTGCTGGAATTCTTCAGGTTTTGTCTTTTCAGCTCTTGCTAAATCACTTATTTGAGATGCTTCTCACAATCATGACAAGAGATAAGTTTCTCCAGTGAGTTCACCAAGTCCTTAAATTCGAAGTCATATTCTGGATGGAGTTGGACCCTGTGTCAAGGATGGAAGAGGAGGATGTGACATGGCAGTTGTACTATTGGGTAGCTGTGGGAATAGAAAAGGTGCTTGCTGAAAAGAATCAAAATCCCTCCAGGAAACACCAGTTAGGATATTAAGAGAGAAGGCACTGGAAGAGCCAAGTAAAGGCAGTGGCAGAGTCTCTTGTATTACCTCTGCAAAATATGTTAGAACGTGTTTAGAAGAAACTGAAAGACCACTTTGATCTCACTGTGGTGATGGAGGTGACGACAGCAGTAAACGGTTGCAGAGTCTGTCTGTCACAATTTTAGGTGTTAAACTTTAAGAATACACAATATCAGCTAAAACTGAGATGAAGATAAATGCTCTTGTTTCCTCATGATTATTCCATTTCACTGTCATTAACAGGGGAATTCTCAACCACAAACAGCACCATATTCAGAAAAAGTTATTCAACTTCAAGGCTGTCCATTGCTCAGTAGTGAGGACAAGGCCATACTTTAATTTTTTTTTGCTCATGTTTTCACCATTTTTCCTTTCACCACTTCTAAGAAGAAATATAATGAATGAATTCCTTTCATTTAATATTTTGATATTAAACCATTAAACACTTCTTCTGAGGCTGTGATCAACTCCAAACTGATATCTTGTGCTGCTGACAACTGTAATAGTATAAGTATAGATCCCAGAAAAAGCTGCAGTAAATTGATGCTAAGGAATTTTTGTAGCTTGAAGTCTTGTGTCCTTTGTAAGTGAAATGTGTTTGGTGGTTTGGTTTTTTTTATGCCTGTTTCTATGAAAACCAAAGCCAAAGCTCCTGTTCAACACTGATTTATAAATACGTATATGTTTTGACCATTTGATCAGGCGTTTGAGAAGTTAATACTGACTTCAAGTGCCACCAAATAAATAAAGGATCTTGACTTCCAGGAAGTACTGGAAATAAAATTTGACAGCTAAAATTCCAGGCTCCCTAGATCATTAGTCACTTTTGAACATCTTGCCTTTCCCTTCTAGTGACTGGTTTCAGGAGTCTAACTGGTAGGGGGGAAACTCCATAAAAAGCAAATGAAATTACCAAATTAAACAGGCATCAGAGAGGAACCTTGTCTATCAGGTACAAAGACAGAGAATGTTGATGTGGGGAGAGAACAAGAAGCCAAGAATAAAGAAAACCATCTAAGTTTGGATGAGCGTTAAATGAAATGCATAACAATTTGTGCATTATAATGGTCTGCTTTCATCATGAAAATACTTCAAGACTCTTTTGTATGATTAAGGTACATAGGTCTTAATATACAGAAAGGTGAAATGGTCAGCAGGGGAACAGGAAGAATGAGTACAGAGGTAGAGGACAAAGCACTTCCGTCCATGTCTAGAATAGATTGCGATATGGTTTGATTTGAGTTTTTATCTGTTACTAAGCACAAGAAATTTTGTAAATGGATAATTAGCATGTCCATTTGACAGCCTACATGATCTGCCAGTACATCTGAGAAAAAAGATCAAAGCAAAGAATTCACAGACTTGTGCATGTAACTGTGAAGTTATTCTATGACGTTTTTCAGTTTAACTACAAATTCTACTTGTATGTAAAAATGTCATTTACATTTTTTGCAGAACTTCTTCTAAATTAACTTTCATTATTTATTAATATAATCTGATGATGTTTTATAATTAGAACTGCTGAGAGATTGACTACAGTATAGCACTTTCCTATAATTAGAACCGCATTGTTCATGATTGTAGTTTTATATATACTCACACCTCTGGTTGCTTGAGGAATGAAAAGTATGAAAAGAACTAAAGACACTGAAAATATGACCACATGTAAACACACAAAACTGTACATTTTTTGTCCCAAAATCTGGAAGGAATGGCATGTTCCATTTGAGGGAAAGGACAAGAGATAAGGGCAGAAGAAAAAAGGGTAATGATCTTCAAGTTGAGAAACGGTATCTGAACATAGGTAATGTGCTAAACTCTGTACAACAGACATAGGGATTGATGCGTTTGCATACACAAATGTTTGCATTTGTGTTCTGTACTGTTACTGCTTGTTTGCTGGCTCTTGACCTGTCCCAGGCCCTTTTACACATTGAGCATGAAGGTCCTTTTAACATCATACAATGCATTTTCAGCAACTGACGTGGAACCAATCACAGCCAGTTGCCACTGCTTCACTTACAAATGATAGCTGACAAGCACAGCAACCTATTTACCTAGATTAACAAATGTTAATCTGTATCATCAAATAACTCCTTTTTAGTTTTTATATCACTTGGTTATGCCTCATTTTAAAAGGGGATTTATACTGCTCCTTTTCTCTTAATTTCCAATTTAAATACAAAATTTCACAAGTTTCCATTGGTATGTTTTTTGGCTTTTACAATAGGCGTTAAAAAATACTAGTTTAAACTTCTTATAAGGAAAATTAAGCAATTATATTTGTTACTGGCTAGGAATTTGCCCATAGTTTGTTATCACAAGTGGTAAATCATTAATACATTCTAACTTGATAATGCATGACAGAGGTTAGGCTGTAAATTCTGCAAAACAGTCTGTGCATCAGAACATCACTGTGTGGTTATGAACACTGTGTCTTTGTGCCCCTAAGAGGTAATAATGGTTACAAATATAGGTCAAGAGTAGTTTATTTTAAGTGATTCAGATGGCAAGAAGTTATTCTGACATAGAAAGAAACAGTAGTAAAGTGTATGGTAACCCAGACCTTGTTAAATTATACGTACATGTTCCTTGGAGGTCTGGTTATATAGATGTACATTTCAATATAAGAATAATGACAAATGATAATTGCATGCTGTAATAATCATTGCTTTTTGTTTATAGCAGAATGAATTACCTCCACTTTATATTGGAATATCAAAGACACAGAGCTGGTCACTGGCTTTCTCTACCAGCTCTTTCAGCCAAGGAATGGTAGAACAAGAAAAGACTCCATTCTCTTTCAAAAGGAAGAGAAATCACCAAGTAAAGAAATCGTCAAGCTGTATCTCTAACTTGAATCCCTTTATTATGTATCTGACATATTGCTTTGTGCATCTGAGTTTTTAATGAGCCCAGCAAAGACAAAAGAAAGATGTTCTGTTCTCACTGACCTCCCTGGCTATGGCAAATCCCTGAGGTGTGAGGCAGGGAGGTGGGGAGAGCAACTGAAGTTTTTCAAGAAAGAATACATGCTGGGATGGCAAAGCAGCAAAACCTTCCACTTTCCAGATGGAGCATTGTTAATATTCTGGATTTGTGGCACTGCGCTATTTTGAAACAAATAAAACCAAGCAATAAAAAACGAAGTTCATTTGCCATATGGCTGTTTATTTCTCTGTGCTACAGCTCAGAGATAAGTAATGTATGGTTTCTCAATATGGCACATCCGCACCCCCACCCCCAGGTGTATACGATATAGCACACCTAGATTAACACAAGCCAAACTTCTTTTGATTGCATTGAACATGTGGCATAGTGGCTTAAGGGATTTTCTCCTTCAGTTGAAGTCTAAGATACATTTGACAGCCAGGAGAGGAAAAGATGTGTTTAGGACTGAGCAGAAGAGTAAAGGAGGAAAGAAGCAGGTGGATGTAAAAGGATAGAAGATAATGCATGTGGTTGGTTGGTTGGTTGACATTTTCTACCTGAAATTAGTACTTAGGAACAATAGGATGCTGACAACCCAGATAAATAAAGATTTGTCTAAAGGGAAAATGAAACATAATCAGCAGCATCAATGGCTTACCACCATCAGGAGATTTGACTGGATGCAAATTTCTGGTACCCAGCAGAGAAAGACCAGCAAATGGCAGTACTTCCATTATACCTCAAACACTTCTGTTTGTGTTCATGAGGGGAGCAAAGGGCAACACACACATTACCCTGGCTAGTCCAAGTTTGTAGTGCAAGCAGATTCCTATGTCACAGGCATTTCATGGCACTGGAAAGTCACAAATATAAAAAGCAATATCTAATTAATGTTAAATCAATCTCCAGAGCTTTTCTGATCAGCATAGAGCAAGCACAGGCTTTTCTGTCTTCTCTCTTATCTCAACAAATGTATCATGATGCTTTTTTAAAAAAACAAAACAAAACCAAACCAAACCAAACCAAACCAAACCAAACCAAACCAAAACAAAAAGCCACAAACCAAACCAAAAAACCCAAAAAAACCCCAAACACAACTTGCTAAGGATCTTAACATCATGACTTAATTTCCCTGTATTAGTCAAAGCAGCCCTACCAAAGAAACGCCAACCCTGATACAGCTGCAAGTACCTCACAAGCCTGGAGCATCTGGTCTATGTGTAAGTTGTCAGAGGGCGTATGTGTGCATTCGTGTACACTGCTACATGAGTATAAAAGCATGGTTGAGGACGTCAGCATTACATTACAAGTCATTTTATCCTTGCAATAGAACAGTTCAAATCCAGAACAGGTAACTTACATCAGCTGTTTAACTCCTTTTATCTTCTTTAGTTCTGATTTGAGATTTTCTCCTTTTTTTCTGGGGAATGACAGAAGTTCTCTTCTGGAGCAGAAACACTACACCATTGCCCATAGACACAGAAGCGTACCAGGGGATAGTTCATCTTCCAGTCTTACAGGTCAATGATGTAAAATTATGTCAACATCAGATGACTGAGGCTTACCTTGTGCAAAAGAATACATGTGCTGAGAAGATGACTCCCAGAACAATTACTCTCACACTTTTTCAGTGCTGTTTGTTTGGGACAGTCATTTAAGAAAATAAGTGATAATATATAATATCCTTTAATTGTCTTTGCAATCAATGAAATCCCAACCAAAGGCCTAAAATAAGGAAATAAAGATGTGGTGCCCAAAGCAAATAAAAAATAACCAGATTTTGGGTTGTGGCGAGGAGTGGTGGTAGTTTGAGAGGAGACCTCAGAGATCCTGCAGGTTTCACTGTGTAGAGAGTTCTGAGTAGGCATCAAGAGTAACTTGAGGGGAAAAAGCATTGTAGCTCATCCATTTCAATTCTGGGTAACAAGGCAAAACTTATCTCCTGATAGCTCTCTAGCTATTCTGGTGATAGGAACTGCAGTACAAAGCACTTACGCATGCACTTAATTTTAAACCCAGCAGTAATCCTGATTGAATCAAGACATCTACCTTTGTGCTTAAAGTAAAGCATGTGCTTAAGTACCTTTTTGTATAGGGGCCTTAATTACATTATGTGTGTGAGAGGATATGATAATTTTAGTTGGCTTTCCCAAGAGAGCCTTTGGTTAATAAAATAACTAGGTTTAATACTCCACAGAGTCGTATGGGAACAGAATTCTGCTCCTCCTTCTATAGTCCAGCACAGGGTAGACTGTTATTTAATTGTTGGAAGCACAGAAACTGCTGAAATGCTGTATGTCTTAATATTGTACTGCAAGAGTGTGTTTGTTTCTGTTATGGAATACCTTGGGAAATCCACTGTGCAATGCTATTGCTAGTTATTCATAACAGCTTTTGAATTTACTGACATGCAGTACCAGACTTTAGCTGTTTTACCAGATCAGATAAGGGAGAAAAAGACCCAATTAACAGGATTTTTTAAAAGTGAAAGAATTAAAACGAAAACAAAACTCATGTTCTTTCTTACCAGAATCACCTGCTCCAACAAGGAAAATTCAGAATAATAAAGAATAGACCAAAATAAAAGTAGGGCAGTTTTGTTTGCAAATAATTCCTTCAAATACCCTAGTGTGCTTATTCTATTTTATCTGTTTGTGTGTGCAAAACAGTGTGGAAATTCAGCCTGTGAAGTGCATGACTGTGAGAGGCAGTAGTGAGCAGTTAGACCTGGTAATCTCGTTATAGATCACCAGACATCATTGCCCTCAGGGGCGAAATTGTACAGATGTTGAGGTGTCCATTTCAACCTTTGTTTCTCCATAACATGCCACCAAAATGTTTCCTGCAGAATCAGCTGCTTCCAAAACTGATAATAAGAGGCAGTTCAAGGTAATAGTTTGGGCTGGGCAACGGCAGGCAGGTGGAACCCGAGAACCAGGTTTGTACCTGGACCTTACACTGGACAACTTACACCGACAGCTGTTGAGTCTGCTAGAGATTTTTCCTGTTTGGTGGGCATATATTGAGTGGTCATATGTGCATAACATAAGTCTTTGCACAACGTTATATTAAGAAGTGCAGACCAGACCTTCTTAAAAGTAGTTGCCCACAGCGGTAACTGAAAATATGCTGCTGACTTCAAAAGGTATAAATTCCAGTAACTGTTCTGAAACAACTGAAACAAAGCTGATTCACATCAGATGAGGATCTGGCCTTTATTTTTCATCACTGTATTTGTTCTCAGCAGCAAAGATGATTATACCTAACTGGCAAAGAGCAACAATTTCTACTACTTAATACATACTTCGGTGTCATGACATAGACAGGTTTCATGCTGTATTAGTTTGGCATCATCACAGTGTGTTTTTGCTTAAAAAACAGTCCTCAGCTGGAAAAAAAACCCCACCAAAAATATTTTGAATAACCATTAGAAAGGTTTAAAATAAAATATACAATCATTACAAATAAGTAAGCATGCAACATTGTATTATTTTTTACAGATATTTTTAAATAGAAAAATAATCTTTTACCTTCAAGGTAGAGAATGGATTATATACCACTGTTGTAATTTAGGATATATTTTAATTTAGCAGCAAGATTTACAAAGCTAAAGATCAAAAAAGCCCCATCCATTAGGAAATGTTAATTATAATAGTTGCTTCCTAGAATCTTCTTCTCTTTTCTCAATGGGCTTGATTCACAAAGGGATTTATGCACCTAACTACTACCTCACACACCCAGCTTGCAGAGTTTAGCTCCTCATGGTCTGTGAGCAGATGCCACCTTTTGGCCACCAGCTTGCCTGTAGCTCTACAGGCACAGATACGCCACACATTTCCTAATGCTGGGGATGCAGTGATTCTTCTACACCCATTCGCCCTTCTTGGTGAAGGAGGAATGAATTAACAGGAGTGACATATTTGTGTGGGTTTCCATAGAAAACCTAGGTAGGAACTACAGCTGTGAGCTCCTGCAAGCATGCGGTGTCAGCGTGGGTCCGGGCTGCGGTCACTTCCCAGACTGCAGAGTAACAAAGAAATAACTATTTTAATAGCTACACGTTCAGAAGTGTCCTCCCTAACATGTGGGCAAAACTAACTGCTTTTCCAGCAGCATGTTAATAGCTGTGTGGGTGTACAAGCCCTCACACATTATTTTAGGGGAGAGGTTTGATAAAAACGAGCCTCAGTGTTAGTCAGGAAAATTGCAGTTAAAAAAGCGATTTTCAATAATGTTACTATTTACAGGTTTAACCTTGTTTCCATCTGAGTCAGCAACCGACATCCAATGATTTCAATACTGGAGGCTAAAGCACTCAATACCTTTCAAACTATAAGGTCAGAACACAAATTCTTGATGTATAGACCCCCTGCCATCGAAAGAGAGGAAGAGACGAAGGTCTATGATGTATACATTCAGAAATTTGAGACCTCAGCTCATCTGCATCAATTTTCTATTCAAATATGTTTAAATTCCTAAGCAACAGAGGAACTAAGTTGGCAAAGTACACATATATTAGTCTAAACTGGGATTAAGTTCAGATATATGTGACAAACAGCACCCAACTTCAATCAATTGAATAGTTAAAGTGCTTGAATGGCTTAAATTTAGTCATAGGCTTCAATCTCTAATGAACAGAGACAAGACTGTTTTTTTTTGTAAGTTATACACTTAACATTTGCCTAAATACTGACTTAGGCTCCAGGACTTAAATCTACTGAACAATTTCAATTTAGGAAGGACAGAGTTAGGAAGGGGGAGGGAATTCTTTCCTTCTGAGAGGACATGGAGAATCATAGACAACAAGGGACCCTGATATTCCATGTAACACCCCTCTCCATCCTTCCCCTTCTACCTTCACTGTACATTGAAGTTTACTTATTGCCATTCACTTCACAAGAATAAACTAATTTGAAAACTGTTATTGCATCTCCCCTCAGTTTTCTGATCTTCAGACTAAACAAGCCCAGTGCTCTCAAATTTTGCTTGTAAGACATTTTTCTATAGGTCTTTGATCATTTTTGTCACTTTCCTCTGGACTGCCTCTGCTTTCTTCACATCTCTCTTAAAATGTAGTAACCTGAACAGGAGATGAGAGTTGAGGGCTTTACCAGAAGATTGAAAAGATTACTTGCTGCGATTTGTATGTGACACCTCTTTTTATACATCCAGTACAAGTGGTTAAAATTATTGATTTATGTACAAGTTATTATCCCTTATAACCCCAAACCCATTTCTGGCAAAACTGCTGCATAGGCGAACCTCCCTCATCTTGTATTTGTGCAGAAGTCGTCAGTTTGGTCAGGAAGAATCAAAATAAGCACAGCACCTTGCTCTGGCCCTTATTAAACCACCTCTTCTTTTTCCAGACTATAATTCTAATTTGCTGAGACTGTTTTGAATTTTGATCCTGTCCTCCAAGGTGCTTGAGGTTCATCCCAAATGGGTATAATTCACAAAAATTATTACATATGCTCAATTCCACCCTTCATTACTGAAAATGGGGGAAAATACCAAGCCCAGGACAGGTCAAAGTATGGCTCCTCTCCTCCTTTCCTGTATTGTTGCTCCAGTTTAACAGAGACTCATTTATAACTATTTTTTAAATTCAATTTTCCAACGTGATGTGCTTACAGTACTTGCCCATTCTGCATTTTCTTGGTTTATTTATGGTAATGTCTTTCAAATCATGTCAGAATCTGATGGTAACTCACAACTACTTCATTCCATGAATCCTGTTACCCTGCCATTGAAGGAAACACGATTGGTTTGACAGATTCTTAGTCTGATGTATCTGTCAGTTGTTACTTATCACTTTTACATCCCCTGCTTACAGGTGGGTTGAGTATTGCTCCTTATCTATTTGGCCTAGAATTCCTTTATCTGCAATTCTCCCCTGTTTAAAAATCAGATACTACATCTGCCCATTTCCTGTATTCTAGGTTTCCAAACATTCTCTCATTTTCTTATTCACCCGTTCTGGATTATTTCAACTCACCTAGAAGTAATGGGAAAAGTTCACATTTTTCAAGTGATCTCTAATTTATTCTTTGCTTATATGAATCTCTTACTTGTTTGTGCTGGGCAGCTGAACTGTTTTTTTAGTGAACAGAGCAAAAACCCCTCAGGAATTTCGACATCATCTTTTAGCCAGTCCAGTAGATAATAAGCGGACTAACGGGGGATTCTATTGGGCAGAATCAAAATGAACAGAATCTAGCCAAAACATAGCCCAACAACTTCACCAAAGGCGTGGAGTTTAATCTATTGTTTTTCCTATTAACATAAATCCTATCCTTCAAATCATCCTGTCAGCTAATTAAAAAAAAGCGTTGTGTATTTCATCTTCCTATTTTGTTGGTATATAAGACAAAGAAGATATTTTGTGTTTTAAAGAATACACCTTACTGCTGAAGCCTGGTACTGGAGCACAGTGGTGGAACACCAGTTTAGTACGTTCACAGTACACCAGTTCACAATTGCATTGCAAATGTGAGCACTTACTCAAGCAAGCCCATTTGCTCTCATAACTGAGATAGCATGATTATGGTATGAGCACACATATATACAAATATATATATAACAAATTGCATACTGAGCACTTGAAAAATCAAATTAGCAAGAAGATGAAATAGCTTGAAAGCTATTTCAAAAACAGCTTTCAACATCTGTAAAGTTATTAAAATCTTAGAAAAAAACTAGCTTATACTTTTTCTTAGAACTACAAATACAGTAATTATAGTTCTGTGTCATGTTGTTCCCAACCTATTATAATAAATATTTTACATGCATTTCTTTTTTCACTTTCTCATTTATCGAGCTCTATGCAAAAGTGAATTTAACATGAATGCAGAATCATCAGTTAGACATTCTCCTTTGCATTTTGTGAGATGATCCTCATTGATGGTTTCTTTATATTCATGTGTATATTGTAATGTTTTAGTGTCCTTTATGAACAAAGCAAGTGTATATGCACAAGTGTTGGTATGAACTTGGTGATATGGTAGGGCTTTTACTTTTTGAACCTCATGAGCAGAGAAGAAGAGACGTTAAGGAAAAGGAGGGAAAGAATCCATAATAAAAAAGTTATCCAACACCTGGGCATAAATGGAAAGTTTTAAATTTGCCAAAATTAAGAAACAGATAGAAACCCCCATGACTGTAACTCTGCACTATCACCCTAAGTTTCCAAGCCCACTTAAGACTGCACCCTGGAAACAAGGAGTTCATAAATGTTAAATTAGACAGACTTTGCTCTGTGATGCAAACCATGGCTGTGACCTAAAGCAAGAATATACAATGCCTTTCAGTTACAGAGTCTGTCACTCTCATTCCCTTTGATGCTCTTCCTTCAGTTTCAGGAAGAGAGCGCAGGGAGTTAAGGTTTGTGGCCTGCTCCCCTGTTGTCTCTCATTTTACAGGCACTGAAATCCAGATGAAACCTCAAGCCACACAAAAAACACACACACAAAATCCCGTTCACTTTCATCAGTAACTTTTTCCTTTATGAAAGTTTCTATCAGAGAGCCAGTGAGCCTTATTATATAGTCATCCAGCTCTATTTACCACATAGTCATTCAAAATGAAGCATTATAGAAACCCCTATAAAAGGTTTCTTCATCTGAACGAACACTCGCCAAGGTCCTTTCTTCCTCCCACTTTGAGGTGCCGTAGAAGTGAATGAGTCTCTGTGGGCGCCCTGGCTCCTGCAGATCACAGGGGCTGCCGTGGCCCCTCATAACCTTCTCGGTTATCATTACTCTAGCGACAGCATCCCTATATAGATAGGGAAAGCTGAGTCAGCAACCTTAGGCCTATCATCCCTTTGTTAGAAATCTGTCCATAAATATTAGCTGTAGGCCTATGTTTAGTTACCCCTTAGGGAACTTCTCTCTGTGTCAAAATTAGATGTATTTATTACATGCCTGGAGTTTCTGGTTAAAGGCGGTACAAAGCTTGCAGTCTCTCCGGTAACTAAAAATAGTTAAAATCAAAATAGGCAACTGCACTTGGATTTGGTCAGAACGACCTAAAACATGTACTATGGGGGGCTTCCCCAAGGAGAGGGACGTGGTTCATGCTCTTCTGTCCCTCATTGAGTATAAGACAGCTGGACTATATTTGACATATCAAGGACATGGGACATCTTCAGAAATCAGCATAATTGTATTATGAAGTCAGCATAATAAGATTGTAGATTTATTTTGTCCTGTGTTTGCATCCTGAGTAGACTTCTGCCTGTGTTTTCTATTCTTTGGAAAAGGTACCAAGACTAATAGCATTGCTCTTGGGCACTGATAGGAACCTGCTCTGTAGGGTTAGAGCATGGCAAAACGTCTGGAGCTTGGTCTATGCTAATGCGCCTACTACTGCTGCTGCTGCTTGGAGGAAACAACTGGAGATGAATTACTGGTCTTAACTTCCCTAATTAAGGAAGAGCTGGATGAAATACATCATGGGCAGTAGGAAAGAAACTGAAGAAAAAGAAATTTTTCTGGTTTATGCTTCAAATGATTCATGGCTTGCAATACATCATATGCAGTCCTGATTCAACAAGATTCTTAAGCAAGTGTATTGCTTTAACTTGTAACCCTTTCTGAAAACTATGGGAAAACTGAGTAGTGTTTCATTTAAAAAATGGAAGATTAAGTGAGGACAGAATTTAAGCCCAAAAGGAACTGGGTCCCTTATATTGTTTTCACCACTTTTTTAGAGACAATTTTTTCACATTAGTTATTTGTAGCTGATCCCCTTCAGTGGAACTAAATACTGATGTGTCTCTCAATTCAGAAATATCCTCAGCTGTGGTTGTCTGCCTGTCCACCTGAACAGATGACATGATCTCAGGGTCTGTCAGATATAAGTAACATGCATATAGCATTGTTCATAGAACAGACCTAGAACAGAATTAGATTAATGTTTTCCTTCTGTCATAATTTCTACAAAACTGATAACTTCCTGAGGAAGGTTTCTCTTCAGCACTCCTATAGGGAAAAACACCTGCGCATGTCACATACAGCCCTCAAACTCAGTTCTCTCTGTGGAAAGTATGGTGTGGACTGAAAGACATGGGGTATTGTCCAACAGTTTGTCATGAAAGAAAGTAAGAAAACAAGTTCCTGTTGGTAATGGGAAAAGAATTTAGGGAGGCAAAATTAAGGAAGATTGTACAGTGTGATTCCTTTCACTTAAATAAACTATAACTGTGACACTGGGATTTCAATTCATCTCACAAGCAATAAACGAGAAGTGGTCAGGAATCTTAAAGTCTACTGCTGGCTGTGGAAATGCCATGTCCCTTAGCACACAGGGACAGTGTGCTTTCTCCTTAGGAGGATAAAGACCCTGTATTAATTTGGGGGTTTGTTCCAGTCCCCAGAACATACTGGAGTAGCAGAGCATTTCTAGGGAAGGTGTCTTGTTTAAATCGGTAACGCCATTTTCAGCAACATTTTAAACTTCTGTATTTCTGGATATCAGCTAAATCTCCTTGCCTAGGTAAATGTGTGAAGGGATCTTCACCTAACAGTATTGTCATTGAGTGACCTAATTTTTTTGATCATTTAATAGACTCCAGAAGTTCTAAGAAACATTGAAGCATCATAAACGTTGTCCTACTTCCCACCTAACAAAGTCTTAAAAAATATCTATGACATGCAAAAAGGTTTCCATTTTCAAAGATATGAAAGATGTTCAAGTTTTTGTAAGAAACAGAGCATTACACTTGGGTTTTCATTTAAATATTATTTCTGAAAACTAATAAAAAAATTAGAAATGTTGATGTACAAAAAAATGACAAGTGAGAAAAAAATTATGTAAAAATATCTAAAGGATAGCACAGGGAACTAAATGGGAGAAAATTACTTTCACTTTGGAGGGAGCATTATGTAGGCAAGGCAGTTTTATTAACACGGTTGGATAAAATATAAAGGGTTTTCCTAATCTCAGACACTTCAAAAGAGACTTTTTTTGAGACAATATTAATATCAAAGCCAGTTGTCACTATTATTAAAATGTTCTTTGCTCTTCATTAGTCACAAATGATCCCCTCGACTCACAAAAAGGTACTCGGTAAATTAAAAGCTTTTATGTAACACTCCAACAAAAGTTGAATGACTCCAGAGTTAAAAGGCAACTCTTGTGTCTGCCAATATTCAAAGTGGTACCCAATTTCTTCCTTTTTTAAAGTAGCAATTTCCTCGGGGTATTTATTCATTTATAGATCTATTAAGAGACTGATTAAGAATGGACGATTAATGAAATGCTTTGTCGTTCTGAGTTCTCACAAGTAATCATTAAAGACCTGATTTTGCATTGTGGGCAGCCTGCAGGTGCCATGTACAATCCCTCTGGAGAATAAACAGGTCCATCCATCTACAGGGCTGAGTGAAGCCTGGGTTTATGTCTGCATGAGGGCAGAATGGTAATTCCTCACACGGGGTACTTTTTCTAACGCACTATGTCTAAGCGCTTTAAAAGAGTTTGTTTGCCAATCGTGTTAGCCAGAGCACAGCTCATCCCTCCAGTGGACTGCACTGTGTGACTTAATAGTTGCTTAATTGCAGTCTCACACCGCTGAACTTAATGGGAACTCCTCAGTGACTTGCATGGTGAAAGGCTGGAGGGTAGGATTATGAGATTTTCTTCATGTACACTGAGAAATGCCACACATGATGGGGTGAAGCTATCGTAATTTGCCCACCACTGAATGCAGGTGGTAGCTTGCTGGAAATAACGGCCACGGTTCTTAAAGATTCCTTTCCACTGAGCTGCACATCTTTCTGAGGCTGAGATGTGGGGACTGAGGTTTCACTGTTGTTTTTCATTGTAGTCATTTGTATTTCCGTTTGCAGATAGTGCTGTTGGTGGTACCTTTTTTGTATTATATCTTTGCTTTGTGGTAAGGTTGGTGCCAGAAAAGTGGATGCAGCACTGAGAACCAGCTTTCCAGGGTTTTATGCCTGCCCTGATACTGATTTGCCTTGTGCCTTCAGTTAAAGCACTTTGCCCCTTCGTGCTTCAATTTTCTATTTATAAAATGGAAAGAGAAATGGTGGGCTAAGGCTGAATTAATACCTTTAGTCTGCCATAGAAAGGTAATATAGTAGTACAAAGTATTAATTATTACATTATCTCTTTTCTAATGGATTTATATTTAATTCAGTTACAGAGAGACTCTTTGTTCACATAATAACATTTTCTACTGCCTTTGAGGCTCGTAGGAGCAAGCTTGTGGGAAGGAAACTGGTAAGTGTTTGAATTTAGAAATGCTGCTAGTTTCACTGTATTTAAAATGCTGTTGAAGTCGGGACGATTTAAATGTGTGAGATTTCAAATGTCTCATTGACACACATCGCAAATTCCTTCATTGCCTGAGGGAGCTACAGCAAAAGAAAAAGTTGGAGTCTTTTAGTTTCACGGTTAAGGAAGCTTTTTTTAAAGTGAGTTAATGATGGAGCATTTGCCTGTGTGGTTGTAACAGAGCAATCTGTCACTGTGAGAAGACTCCTGGGGTGACTACCAAGACATGCTAACTAGCAATGGTACCTCCATTTTACATGACCCGTTGCTCGCCCCAGTGTTGCAATATACTTTGGCCAGATTCCTGTGCGAGTGATGTGAACGGATCCATGTTTCAAATAGAGACAAAGGCCAAACTCAGCTTGTAAAAATTAAAGGTAAGGGAACTATGCTGACGAAAGCAAGTTGAGGGTCTGTCCAATATTCTTTTTCTGTTCTTGTCCTAAGCATCCAGATAAGGTTGCTGTGAACAGAGGTACATCCATTGTGTTTTATCACCAAGTTGGCTCCCTCTCACATTCCCTGTATTGCACCACCCACAGCGTGCTGTGTTCAGGACATATTGTAAGTACACACTCATTGATCTTTACTCCATGTGATGACAGATATAAATTTGCTGCCACTGCACCTTATGCTAATGTTCAAATGAAAATGAATAGTATTCATTGCAGCACACCAGGTTGTGCTTTACCTCACTGTACGCATTTATTTTGGAATGTGATGGTGACACAACCCTTCTGGGCCCATCTCTATATCTCAGCTCCAGAACAGCATAAGACTTTCATGTATATGAGCTCCCCTACACTAGGACTAATTTTCTTGGCAAAGGAACAAAGGTTTCTGGACTGGAAAAAGCTACAGAGTGGTCTGACAAAATTCTCACCCTGGGCATTAGGACCATAGTTTATGCCTTAGCTCAACACAGATACCATCCTATTAGTTGCAAGGTTGCATTTCATGTTTAAATGAGACTGTAACAGTCTTTTAGTCATGCTGGATTGCACATGATTGACATGGACTCTGCCACTCACATCTTCTGTGATGATGGAATATTAAAGTGGATGCACTGGACATTTGGAACAGAAAACAGCCAAAGTGAAACAAGAAAATTGCTCTCCTGCCTTTCCACCTTTGTTTGGTATGTGATGCAATTGTGCATGGCATATGGCTGGAGGAAGCACATCTCAAAAATATGAAGTGATATTCCATGTGAATTTCTCTATTACAATCAACAACCAAATCCCTCATTTGATTCACCAAAGCCAGCATTTCAGCTGCTGTCTGTGTACAAATAAAAAAGCCAAGACCAGAAGTGGAACATATGCAATATACATCATATACTACTCCAGCTCACAGAAGATAACACATCCTGTATATATAATGGTCTGAACTGATACTTTGGAATTATTGCTACTGGTTGTGAATTATGTTTGAAAGGAGAGACCCTAACGCAGATCTCAGACAAAGAATACGTATGGTGCTTTGTGGCATTGCCAAAATGCACTCATGTCCAGCCAATTCTGTCCTAGGTATTGGATCTTGGAGCCAAGAATAAATATCCTAATACTCTATCAGGGTAACAAAGTCACTGCATTTTTTTTCCAGTTTGACAAGCAATTTTTCTATCACAGGCTGTAGCTGTGACTCAGTATTGTGGGTATCTTTGGTGCTATGTGTGCATTCAGGCTCAGTCATTTCCAGGTTCTAAATGATGTGATAGTGTACTCGGGTCCCTGTAAACTGAACCTCAGGCTCAGGACATTGCTTGTGGGGTCAACTCTACTTTTTTTTTCTGTCATGACCCTGTTCAGAGATTGGAAAGTGATTTTCTTTTCATGTAACACTGCTCAACACCTGAAGAAATTATTTGTTCCACGTGCAACAATTAAGAAAGTCTCAATCTATCCAGAATTTTGTCCTGTATGTTCTAAAGATACCAGCCTCAACAAACTAATTTTCTTTCCATCCTTCTCTTAAGAGCCCATTCTAAACTCATCTGCCCATGTCATCCCACTACCCTACTTCCTCTCTGTGAAATGATGATGTTTCCCCAACCTGCCCTCAAATACCCTCTTGCTCCTCCATGTGGTCTATCACATATTCTTCACTCACTTTGTGTCCCCTACCTCAGTTTCTTTGTGGCTCGGTAAGAGACAGCACATGCCATGGCTGATCTGGTACATTAGGCACACGGACTGATTTACCAGCCAGCTGTGACCAAACAGCAGGGATGACTACTGTTTTCCCTGTCTTTCCCTCAAGGAAGTAATTAAAAATGGTACTCTTCTACCAGCATTTGTGGAAAATACCAGCTACCAGAAGACTTGAAGGAACTGAAGCCCCTATCCAGTCTCAGATCTGACTGAAGCTGACTCACACGTGTTACTGGCAGATAGGTCAAGCTATTTTTATTTTTAGCTAGGTTCCTAAGAAAAAAAGATCAAGTTACAGTATGGTTTAGTCAATGGGACTCTGAAAAGAAGATAAAGGACTTTTGTTAATTTGCCTGTTTTTTACACCAGACTTAATTTGACATATCTAGTTATACTCTATGTCTTCTGATACAGAGCTGATAGAGGGCATTCATTTTTGTGAGACTGAGTATTAATGGGCCCTGAACTCTCTTGGGGCTTCCAGATGTCCCTGTAGTAAAACTAAGTAAAAGTAACCTTAGGAAGTAACGCATGCCCACACCTGAAGGGAATAAAGATACCAAGGTATGTATGTAAAATTACCCGTGGTATGCTGGAGAGAAAAGCAACATTGAGGAGAAACCTGCATTGCCTCACTCTTCAGCTTTCCCAGTGCAAATTCTCCTGTGGCACTGGACCAGCCCATTGACTGGGAGTTCGGCATTGCTTAACTAGCGAAATCATCCCTGCTTTCTCAAAACCAGAGATACTTAATGCCTGTTCACACACCGCTTGGTTCAGGCTATCTTGTGTTCTAATGAACATATCACAGCAACAGCTCAGAGCTCCCCATATTTCCAAAAAGCATATGTTAAACAATGTAAGCAAAGAGAAACCATAACAGGCTTCACTTGTCCTAACAGTCCATCTGTTTCCTGCTCCCCACTGAGCACATCTCTTTTCCTGGTTCCCTTTCAGGTGCACTCTTACCTTATGTAACGTGCTTTTTATTGGAGATTCATGCTGTGACCCTGTCAGAACTGCTACAGCAGGGGTGACCTCAGTAATGACTGTCCACAGCCTGCCAAGCTAAGTTGGTCAGTGTTAGCTGATTAAACTTTTAACAACATCCCCTGTGCGATAAAGGGCAAAATGACAACTTTGCCCATCGTCAAGGTGTCTGTATAATAAACTAATTAGTAAACCACACAGTCTGTGGAGCTTTTAATGAGTGCTATCGTCTGGCCTCTGTAATAAAAACCCAGTCTGCCCCCTTTTGGGATTCAATTAAGGCACAGACTGTCATATGCTTGGCCTGGCTGATCAATGAATCCATTCCGACCTTTGTCGGAGCTGTTTGCAAGGTCAGTGGCAGGAGTGAGGGAAGCCAGCCTGGTGGTGGGGAGACATACCCAACAGCACCCGACAGGCACCAGTATCAGCTGCTAATGTCCTCCTGGTCATTTGACATCAGCAGAAGTTTCTCTCACACAAAGGTTAGCTGAAAGAGAATGTGGCAATATGCATATATACAATATTATATGTACGGGTAGTAGTATTTTCAAACAGAAATGTTTCCCTGTCATTTCAAATGTTCATTAATTCTTTCACATCTGCATACACCTAGGAACCTGTAGAGGTTTTTTGTACCACAATATGCTATCAAATGTTTGCTCTCTAAACGGTGTTTACTGATATGCCTCAGATATGCAAACAAAACAAACACAAAAGAGTAGCTCTAGATCATAAAAAGCACCCCGCTTTTCATGTCCTTGCATACAAATAATACTTATCACTATACGATTCCAGAAGGGGTTTATAGCCATTGAAATAATCTCTATGACACTTCAGTGCAACAAGTTTTAATTTTACAGACAGGAAAGCCGAGGCAATGACCAAATCAGATGCCCAGGCAGGGCAGTGAAGGCATCATACAGAGTAAGGGTTTCAGTCCTTTCACCTATGGCTTCCATCCTCAGGAACTGTGGGACTAATAGAGTGCAGACAAGACCTAGAGTGTCACTATCACCTGTCCTAACCAGTGGCTAAATACCTGAACTCTGATCAAGCCTACTGACAGGCATGTAGACTGTCCACAGCTGCACAGCCACCACAGTACAGCCAATGATGCAGAGAGCATTGGCCCTTACTACTGCTATAGTAGCAGTATAGAGCCAATGTTCCCTCCAGTCCTCTCATGTAACTTCCTTCAGCAAACGAGAAGTCACTGCATTAGATTATACGGCAGGGCTATTGGAGATTGCATTCTATTGTAAAATGTGTCTGCAACCATATGAGCAAAAACTGGATGGAGTTTGTGTCTTCACTTTTCCAGGTGCAAACCCTAACCTCTAAACGGAGTGGGTTTTCTTTTCCGTCCTCCTCTTCATTCCTCTGAATTGAATAATCTTTCCTCTGCCACCTTCTTATAGTATTTTGTAACCTGGGGACTAAGGAGGTGTCTGAAAGGAAATTTTTAACTGCTGTGATGCAAAGGAAAAAAAAAACCCCTCTGGTCTCAACTGTCCTGCTGATTCAGAAATTGAGCAATCTCCTTAGGCATAATCCACATGAATTTATAGCAAGAGACCAAGTTCTTGCAATACCAAAACCCAGAAACACGAGGTGATTACAGTGATACAAAGGTGATGCCTAGTATTTGCGTTCCTGTTACTTGCATTACATTAGAGGTGGGAAACAAAGGAAATACAGAGCGATGCCTTTTTTTTAATTTAGGCAATGTAGCACTTATTTTCTATACCTTGACTATCCAGTTATGGCAAGCAGAGAGTTTACTTAGTTATCAAACAAAAGGCCTACTAACCGTATATATTTTTTTGAATTCTTCATTATCACTACTCCAGTGCCTCTATCCTATGACTCTCCGAGTCTCTTCCTGTTTATCTAGCACTTCTGCATGTAACCAATCTTGCATTGTTTACTGTGATTCCTACCTGTATCTCAGGTCCCATTATGTTCCTCTTTTACCAGAGCTTAAAAGTTACTTATAAGTCATTTACAAGTCACAAAGACTGGTGGTATTTAAGACACAGTTTTCTGTATACCAAATCCTTTCAGCAGCGATAAGCATTTCTCCTACTGAGAATGTTTACTGTTTCCTATCCTAACCCCAAATCACCTAATTCAAGCTTATGGGTTCTGCTAAGCTTGGATACCACTATTCAGCTCTGTTTGTCATGAATAAATCACATTATGAATGTAGTTCTATCTAACCTCATAGAAAGGACAGATGTATCCAGAGTCAAAAATTATTTCAGACCATGAATTATGTATTTTAGTGAGAGCTTTGTGTCACCAGCCAAGTCCCTAGTCCCAGCTCTCCACTGGACAGCACACTTTGCTAGAGCTCAGGAGTACCCTGCAGCATTCCTTCAGTTATGTCCTGGTTTCAGCTGGGATAGACATGATTTTCTTAGTAGCAGGTGCAGTGCTGTGTTTCGGATTTGATGTGAGAACAATGTTGACAGCACACTGATGTGTTTAGTTGTTGCTGGGTCATGTTTATACTAAGTCAAGGACTTTTCAGTATCTCAGGCCCTGCCAGTGAGAGGGCTGGAGGGGCACAAGAGATTGGGAGGGGACACAGCCAGGACAGCTGGCCTGAACTAGCCAAAGGGATATTCCATACCATAGAACACCATGCTCAGTATATAAATGGGAGGGGCTGGCCAGGGCATGGTGATCGCTGCTCAGGAACTGGCTGAGCAGCGGTCAGCAGGTGGTAAGAAACTGTGTGGTGCATCACTTGTTTTCTTTTCTCCCTTCCCTTTGGATTTCATTCTTCTCCCCTTCTCCTTCCTTTTCATTATAATGGTTATTATTATTACGGGGGTGTGGTGTATTTAATTTTATTTATTTTATTTTATTTTTAATCATTAAATTGTTCTTATCTCAACCCTAGAGTTTTACATTTCTCCCCCAATTCTCCTCCTTCTGTCTCTGGGGAGTGGGGGCGAGTGGGGGCTAGTGAGAGAGGAGCTGTGTGGTACTTAGTTAGCAGACGGGGTTAAACCACAACAAGTTATTACCTCAGAACCACAAAGGAAAAGGTGCTCACAGCCCAGGCTGCTTTTTGAAGCAGAGGACTAACTAAGTAACTAAGTCCTAACTAAAGGAACAAGGTTTTGCATTTCTTAGGCAAACTCACATGGTTATATTTGGTGGAGCAGACCTTGCCCTTCTATACCAGTCTGTCAGGCACCAGCAGGAGGTTTTTCTGTGTGGTAGATGTCACTCTGCTTTCCTCTTTCCAAATGTAGCTACAGCAATTAGTTTCAGAATTTAGCCTGTTAAAATGATTGAGAGTGTAAGGAGTCAGTGGAAGTGGAGATTTATAAAAGAAAACTAAAGAAAGAAGAAAAGCAAAGCTCAACTTACTAAAAATAAATCTAAGCATTTTTGTCTTAATTTTGTAATTTAAGCAGAAAAAGAAAGAAAATTTTTAATCAAATGTTGAAGGTTTCTCCTATTTTTTTTTCCTATTTGAGTCATTCAACATTTAAAACAGGAAGTTGCTCCTTTTGTAATATATTAAGATGTTATTTATTGAAACTTAGAGAGTCAAACCTCAATTTAATTTCAAATACCTCAGACTGAAGACAGACCAACCTGTATAAGTCTCCATGAATTTTTGGTAGAAGGCATGCATTTTGGCACTCTCTTCTGCTGTTTCTGAGCACAGCTATTGGTCATTGGAATCTGTTCCTTTCTGTTCCATAACTTTTTGAAATAAAAAACTGTGACAGATACTAACACAGGTTGATAGTTCTAATTATGTTGCTTTGTGCTGTTGAACTAATGCTCAGATCTATAAGACAGGTTATACTGTAAATGATGCCTATATAGTATTATCAACCTCGAGGCTCTCTATGCATATTTTTAGGTGTAGTAGTATATTACATGCTTATAGGGAAAACTTTTAACAATTTTGCAAAGAATTAAACAGTGGAAAAGGTATATGTAGATGTAAAATAATTTTAAGATTTAAAAAGTTTTGTCATTAAAGCATGACTTAAAACATTCTGAGTGTTACTCCTCTTATAATTCTGCCTCAAGAATTTGAAACCATGTTTAATTTGAGAGAGAAAAAACCCAATAAAATATAAAATAGTTTTATAGTGTTTCATTGTATCATTTCTGAGTTTCTCAGCTCTCCCTTTACATCAGCTGCTCATTTACAGTCCTAAACCTAGAATAACAAATGTAGCATATTTAGATGCTATGAAGTTAATTCTTACCAAATGCGGAAAGCTGTTATGGAAATTTACCAACCCAGACACCAAATTTAATTGTAGTGTTACTAAGGAGGAAATCGGGTGTAATCTATTGTTCACTGTTGCCTGTGATGAAATCTATTTTTCCTTGGGTTTGCTGATGGCTGGAATAGCACTCAGAAATGCAATATGCAAGAAGGTATCATGGAGCTATACCACTTGTGGTTCATCAGTAATGCCTAATAGTCTCCCACAGACTTTGACCAGTTTGACTTTTGGGCTGACAGAATTACTGTGAACACCCATCTGCAGCACGGCTGCACCCACCGCTGGAGATGGGAAGCACGTGCCGAGAATACTGCAGGTTTCCACCGTACTCGATCATTATACACTGTGGATTTTTCCTCCCCACTCCCATGAAATCTAGTTCAGTCATGAGGATTAAGTGGCAGATGGTGGAAAAATATAAAATATTCCAGCTACCCTTTTCATTCACATTGCAGAATAATGGAAAATATTTTAGGAAAACTCTCTAAGGAAGTACACTAAAGATCAGTACAGTAAAAATAAACATCCCATAAGCAAAATATTTCTTTGTTACACTTTGCAGGGGTACTTTGCATCAGCCCTTACACATCTGTGGCTGTGCAAGTCGGTTTATCCACAGGGTCCTGTATCCATAGAATACATCTGGGACAGGCAGAGCAGGTCCAATTACATTTGATCACTAGCATGGGAGGTGCGATGTAGAAAGGAAGCATGGCAACAGCATCCTGACTCAAGAGAAGGCAAAATATCTTAGCTAAATATATATTAGATGAAGTCTTGAAGCTGCTTCAAATTTTAAGAAGGTCTGGAGAGCCCTGACTGGCACTGAGATGGCTCAGAGGCTGCCTGGTGATGATGATGAGCCATCATAATTTGACTCTTGTTCAAGTTACTGGAAGTTTATTTAGTGATGCACAATGCATATTTCTTCCTTTTTCAGTGCTCTTTTCTTGGATGGATATTCAGTTTAAAGAGCTAATATTCAATCACAGTTTCTTTGGGTAGAAACTGAGCCAGAGGTTCCTGTGATCCTATTCATAATAACTAGACTATTATTAATTTCAACCAAGTTTGTTAGTTTAGATTGGAGTGGCACTTTAGTTCAGAAGTAGCCGTAAGAATTGCTCATGAATTTTATCTGGCATAAGACTGGTGAATGGGTAAATTGTGTGTGAGTGTGTAAACACAAAGCTCTTGCCGTCTTTATTTGACTTTAAATGAATGTTGTGTAGCATTTTGTATGAAAGACTCATTGGGAAGCTGCAGCTAGGTAAAAGACAAGAACAACAGAGGCAGAAAATCATAAAAGAATCGGAATTTTAACATATTTTCTTCCCTCTAGTATTTCAAAAAAGCTCTGAAAGAAGGCTGCTCACATGGATTTACTGATGAAATCAGGAAGTTAAAGTTTTTCTCAAGTTAGCTATTGCTTCTTTACGAGAAAGCTTCAGATTTTGCTACTTGGGTTTTGGTATGAAGCAAATGCTTATAAAGATTAATTTCTTAATCAAGGGTTTATATACAATTCTGATTTAGCATTCTTGAAATTTCACCAATCATAGTTAAATTATATTCATCAGTCTGCTTTTTAGCTCCTTTGAAATAACTCTAACTGCAAGAGGCAGTGAATTTGTAAATCTTCAAGAATAAAAGGAACTACTGAAAAAGATTTGGGCCACAATTTTCATTGGTTTATTAACTGATGTATTAGCAGTTGCCTTTCTATTGAAAAAGGAAATGACTTATAAAAATTGACCGTTTAAATTTCATACCACCCCAACAAGCCATATCACTGTCATCCTTATAAAACGGAGATGCTAAGACCAGAATTTTCATAGATTTTTCGATATTTTTTCTACTCCCATGCTAAAACATTAGAGGCCTGATTTTCAGAAGTACAGAACATCAACTCCAGCACAAATCTGTTGCTCAAGAAGCTGCTCAGTGCACATGGAAAAATCATGACCCACAGATGCTTTTCAAATGTGACCTTAGTGACTTGCCCAAAGCCAGCTAGTGAGATGTAATTACTGCTGAAATAGTCACATTGGGTTGGTTGGTTGTTTTTTGGTTGTTGTTGGTTTTTTTTTGGGGGGGGGGATTGTTTTGGTTTGGGGTTTTTTTTGGGTTTTTTTTTTTTTTTTATGCTGTTACGTATTTGTATTGTGCTACAATTGAAAAACACTATAAAGAGCAGGTCACCTCCTAAAAACATTTTCTTACTATTTTTCTGGTTTTCCCTTACATTTTCCCTCCTGCAGTTAAAGCATGATGGCACTCAGTTGGGGTGTGTGGTGTAAGATCCAGAGCCAGCAGGAGGACATCTGGCCAGAAATCCAGCTTTTGCAGGGGAACTTTTGTCCCGTTTGACCCTTTGCAGGGTCCGAGCTGATTCAGCAGGGCACTTGTTACCTAACACAGCATTTCAGTACACTCTTAAAGGAAGCTGAAGAATGTGTTTAAAATCAAATGCCTTGTACTTAAATGGGATTTTAAGTGCTTACTTCATAATTCGGGCCCTGGTATGTATATTTTGTTAATGCGTAATCTACAAACATAATGAATATATACCTATGTACGGGTAAGGGAAAAAAGGCATTGCAGACTTCCCAACATCTTAGAAAATAAGTGTATTTCTAAGACAAAACCACCCAGACTGTTTTGGCATGAGCAGAAAGGAACGAACATTTTCTTCAGCAAGCCTTAGCAATCCCCACTTGTATGGCAGGGCAGTAGTTAGGTGCAGATCCACGCTGCGCCCCAGGAAAGCATGCAGAATACGCTGCGTCCAATGATATGCATGCCTGAACGTTTTCCCGGATCGGGGCCTGAAGAAGGAAGTTTCCTTTCCCTGCCTCTGAAATGACCGGCAGATTATTCTTTTAGGATTCTCTCCCATAGAGTGTTTAACCACTCTCACTTTCTTCTGAGCTTGCTCACAAAGCCTTTATCATATTTGTCAATGTTTGATATTAAAATAAAAAAAAAGGTATTAATCTCTGCAGTGACCTTTCTGTTTTATTTCTCCTGGAAAGGGATGCTGCATCTTTTGTAAGTAACTTCAAGGCAAGATATTAAGCAGCATTCAAACATATGGCGTTTATCCAGTTAATCATCGTGCATTACCTACTTTCATCAATGTTCGTAAACTTAATTCCAGGATTACTCATGCCCCCAAAAACCCAAATAAGAAAATCAGAAGAATAGACCCAAACAATAGAACTTTTATACCAGGATAATTAGAAAAGGAACCTATTACCCAGGATTATAATTACTGACTAACATATTAAATGACCTTTAACATTTACCTTAAGCCCCAGATTTCTAGAAAACCAGAAAGGTTATGAATGCCATATTAGTAATCTTTAATCTTTATTACTGCTGTGGACAGAATTTTAATGATTTTTAAATAGGCAGCGGTCACTAACGTATCCCTATTAAAATAAAAAAAATCTCATAAAAAATTAAATGGATTAAGACTTCAAATGTACCATCATCAAAAGTATTATCTAATTATGGAGTTCAGTGAACAGGCCAAGTGAAATGGTTGGTAATATTAGTTACTTACCACATGGGAATGCCCGGGATTTATGCACAAATAGATTCTGCTTCTGTTGCAACATAGTAATTAAGAATTTGTCAGGGAAATTTGACCCTCTAGGGTAGATATTACTTTGTAAAATAAGAATGGCAGAGCACTAGTCTCCTTGCTGCACATAATTTAACTTGATTATTTATACATCAAAGGGAGTCTGCAGTGACTGCAGTATAATATTTAAGTAGAGGGATATTAGAGAAAGAAGCATCTAGTGAAATCTTTTTTCCCAAATCTCCGTGAGAAAATAGAGGAAATTTTCATAAAGCATTTCATTTTGCATATAAATTGGTGCCTAGATTGTGCCTGTGAATTTACTGCTGTCAAATTTAATTTTTCTTTAATTCTTCAGGCCCAGATGTGAAAAGCTCTGTGTGCAGGCTGCAATTTTCAATGCTTACAGGTAGCACCCGGATCGATAATGTGTCTTTATGAGAAATTACTGTTAATGTTATTGAGTATGCATTTTGCTTTATAGGATAATAAGGTAATATGAAATGCCAATTCATTCATTAGGAGAAAGCTAAGTGCTTAAATGAAATGGGTGACAGGTCTGAAAAAAGATGTAGTTGTGGGCAGGAAGTCAAGAATGGATTTTTAATGACCTAATACCAAAAGGTTTTTACCACTTATTTGCATTTGCTTCCTATAAACAATATTAACTTTAGAATAAAAGTTCTTGAATATTTAAATTGCAGTAAGTGATATCAGTTGAAGAGGCTATTTGGAAATGTGAGATTTCTGGGAAACTCTCTGCCTAGCCTTTTTGAAGACCGCAAAATGAACACATCTGGTATAAAAATTAAAACAAAACTCATTTAAATTGATTGGCATAAAGTGAACATATTGTGAGCATGGCCAAAATCCAGAGGTTAGTATATGAAAAACAAAAAACCCACAAAACCTAAAAAAAACCCCAAACCCAAAACTTTAGCTCTTCATTTTAAGTACAGTGTGCTTCCAGTTTGATAAGGTAAAAATAGCAGGTATTGAAAACAAGACCCAAATGGTTTGTCCAGAGAAAAAATGCCAAAGAAAACCCGTATCCTGTGATTATTGTTCGAAAGAAGACTACAGCCTCCTTAGAGTACAATATTACAATATTGGGAAAAAAAAATGTTGTTGCATGAAGTTTTCTTCATAAAGCAAGACATTAAATGCTTTCTAGATACATTTAGCATCTGAATCCATGACCACATGAAGGAAAGTTAATGTACCATTTTGCGAAACCTCACCCGGTTCTTCCCCCCCACCCCAGCTGAGTCCTAACTCACTTTTCTGAGTTTTACAGTTTTCACTGAGATGTTTCCCCTCTTTTTCTCTGCACTGGATCCCACAAGTGTGATACCTGGGGCATAGACTGTGCCAGCTGGCCCTGCCAGCCTGGTTCAGTGCCAGCTGGAGCCAGAGGGAGGTTTGTCTTCCTTCATGGGGACAGGACCAGAGCCTTCAGGAGGTGACTCGTGCCAGGAAGCAGGGCTGGCTTTGCTTGCAGAAGGCCTCTCTGTTAGAGGCATGGCCCCATTCCCTGCCTCTTCCAGCCACGGAAAGCCTCTACCACCCAAGCAAAGCCTCCTACAAAATTCTGATCAAAAAATGACAAGGTTGACCTCAATGTCATCTATAGGATGCAACACAAGGCAGGAGAAGGAAGGAATTCATAAACCTACCTGGTAAACAGTACCATCCAGGTGCTCCAGTTTTGCTCACTCCCACTACAGTGTTATCCCAGTTACAACCAAACACATTCATAGTTAAATGCTAAAGTTTCTAAAGATGCTCCTCTCTCTAGAGAGATACAGGTACGTGGCTCCCGTTAGAAAGGACGGCATTCTCCTAAATTAAATATCCAACACCCCACCCCACCCCCAATTACTCAACAATTATTTTCCTAAAGTTTTCATTTGCTCTTTTGTGAATTGGACATTTTTAGTCCTCAACAATAAATAAGATACTTTATTTACTGTTAGCACCTTAAGACAGCAGTTTGAAAGCAGAAAGCTTATTCTTTGGGGTTTTTTGTTTCTTTTAAATAGCTATCACTGTAAAAACAAAGGACAGATACCAGAAAAAAAAAACTTTACTTGTATTTTTTATTTCTGCTTTAACTTGCAATGGCTGCTTTGCCTAAACTCTTTAAAAAAAAAAAAGTTTCTGTGTAGGACTCTATTTATTTATTTATTTATTTTGACCTTCAACATCTCAAACTATAAAGAGAGGACTTTCTCTAATACTCTTGAATATACTGTATTCTTCTTTTAAGGAGCCTTCCACTGATTTTTATCCTTCAGGGATCAATGGTTCCTTCAGTTCCATAATCTGACAAGCTATAGTGAAAACAAAAGGTCCCCACTTCCAGAGCCATAAGTGTTAACATGAGATGGCAATGGATGTATTTTCACACTGAACTTACAACAGCCTAAGGAGAGCTTCAAAGTATCTTAGTCTAAGTCTCTCTCTTTGGGAGGAATGTGATATGGGAGGAACTTTAGTATTATTGTTAATCTGTATTACAAAAGCACGTAACAGCCTCTGCTGAGTTCAAGGCCCCATTAAAAGCAAGGATGGATAAAGCTGGTTCAAATGTGTATTAATTTCAGCATAACCTATGCATGCCTTTGCTTTCTGGTAGTCTGATTGTTTCCCACAAAACTCTTGTTAAGTTTGGAAAGGGAGAAAAAGAAAGAAAATGCAAATGCTGGTTCACTGCTAAATTAAGCACTACTCATTTAGCTGCTACAGTTACTTGGAAGAAATAAAATTAATTGCTGTAAAGTTAACATAGTCAGTTGATTTCCAAGGGAAATTCCTCTACGTATAACCCCAGACTACTTGGACTGACTCCTTCCCCAGTGTCTCCCCATGGTCCTTTTTACAGAGTACCGATACACTCTTCTACTCTGTCACAATCTATATGGAGATTTAACTTTCTTAATTTCTTCATTACTTCAATACCACTTTGTCTCACTGATCCAAATCCCTTGACATGATGCCAGCCATTCCTAGAGACTGAGAAACCAGCCAGGAGATCTACCTGGAGGAACATCCCACACAGAAACCATGTGAAGGGAGGATGGATCAGCAAGTTGAGGTGTGGAGGATGAGGAAGCTGCCCTCCAACACTGGTCCTCCTACAAAAGAGGCTCAGAAACGTGGGTGGTGAGTCTCTGGGTGGTGCTCTCTGAGGGAGAGCAGCCATCATCATCAGGAATTCACTTTAAGTTCCCAACTGTGCAAATGAGGGAAGTGCAGCTTGGTCCCTACTCATGTCTTGTTCTGACACTATTGTACTGCCTCTAGATTGTGCCAACTTCTAAAATCAGAGTGGCAACAGAAGGGCATCGATAATTTAATGTGATATACACCAGTGCCCGCATGGGGATGGTACAACTGCTGTAGTGCTGCCACTATTTCAGATTTGTTAGAGTTGATGCTGTAGTAGAAAAAATACTAACTAGGGTTTAATGTAAAGCATTTAGATGGTATTAGGAAGGAAGGCAATAGCATATATTCTCAATGACTGGTATATTTATGTCCATTTTCTCTAGAAAACAACAACATATTGCAACCAGATTGTGAGAGGTTAAATTTACATAAATGCTTCTAGCTCCTGTCTTTAGCATTTGAACTATATGGGCACTCCAGGCACTCCAATTTCTAATTCTAGCATCAAGGCATATGAAAGCCTTTGGCTGGGAGTGGGTAACAAACAGTCTTAGCAAAAATGAAAATGCGTGTGACCAGCAGACCCTCTATATTTGCTTACCTTAAGAAAGAGTTACACTACCTACCCATCTAACTCCTGTGGATATACAGGCACTGCTCTTGACTCCTTTGACCTTGTTTACTATGTTATCACTGTTTCAAGAGCATCATCCTCTGCTGCAGCCAGGGCTCTGACATTCCAGCTCACTTCAAATCTGCTGTAGAGATCTCTCTCCTTCTCACTGTTATTTTGAAACAAAACTTTTCTGAGCTGTGGTTTATATGACAGATGCAAACAGTATTGCTTTGAAAAATATAGTTATCTTCTAGCAATCAAGTATTGCCACTGAAATAAAGGAAGCTAAAAGACTGAGTCAAAGCCTATTAAATTCCCTGGATATTTACGTCAAAAAGTTTTGGATCAGGCTTTTGACATACTTCATCTTCTATACATTGTCTAAGGCTTTACAAAGATATTTATGACCAATTACTAACTGTAACGATTGTAGAGGTTGCCGATGATCTATAGACTGCAGTGGGACAATCACTGCTATAAGACATTCTTCTCTTCTCATTGCAGATGTCTGGGTAGTATTGTTACATTGCTGCTGTTAACGTGGTTGTGCAAGCGATTTCTCTTAATAATCTAATAAGTGCTTTGGGATCTTTCTGAATAAATGGATTCCTAGAGAACATGCATTCCTCTTCTTATTACTTATCTGCCTGAGTACTGTCACCCAGAAATAGGAATTTTCTCCATTTATTTGGTTTTGAAATATTATATAATCAGATCAGCTATAGATCTCAATCATGTCATGGGAAGCAAAACACTTTATGTTATATTAGCCAAATGTATTCAGACAAATGCATCCAACAGCAGCTTGCCACAGACAACAAATTTCTCTAGTCCTTTAAGAATGTAGGGATGTGTGGGGTTTTAATGTTGTTTTTACAAAAAAGGACCTAGTCCCATATGCAAAATGTCAGGATAGTTCCTCTGTCTCATGTGCACTGGCAGTTACTCAGTCTTTATATATTCACCTGTTTGGACACTGGATGCAGTCTCACAAATTCTTTCCCTAAAATGAGGCCCAAATTAAACACATTTTCCCTAAACTATTATTATCTCCTATGCGTAGCTAACTGAAAATAGAGTAGCTAGTTTGAGTATAATTATTCATAATTTGTTGAGCACTAATGGCATCCATCATTCTTCTGTCAGGAGAAAACTTGATTCTTACACCAAAAAGCTTATCAACAAAATCAAGGAAATTCATAATTGATACTAAAAATACGAGCACAACATAATCCTCCAATTATATCTGTGGTGAATTTTGATTGTTATTTGGCTTAATTTCCTAATTTAGGCCAAACAAGTCCGATACGCTAGAGAAATTCAAATTTAGATCCTGACTTTGCAAATGTAGTTTATAATGGCATTTAAAATATGTGAAGCCTAGGAGTTTCAGAGGGGGAGATGGAAGTCTGTCAAGATAACTACATGTCCATTGCATGCTGAAAATTCTGAGATAGCAGAGCTTATTTTTCCCTTGTTTTAAAAACACAGGTGAAGATGAAGCAAATATGCAGTCTTACTCTTCTACACTTGTCTGTATCTATACAGCTACATAATGTTTTATATTTATGTTGTAATCACATAGTGAATTTTATTTTTTTTTTTTGCATGGTTTTACATATTTCTGGCCACAGAGAAGTCTTCATCAATGACTTAGACTTGCAAGCATTGCCCCAGTGTAGATAAATGCATAGAAAGAGGAGAAAGTGCAAGTGTGAAAGGCAATGTGGAAGGAAGCTCAGTAAAAAAAGACTCTTCATGTTTACTCTAAGTCCAAATCTAAGGACTTAGTCCTCAAGTCATAAGGAATACGATACACCATAAAGCATTAAAAACACATGAATGACAAATCAGTAGTTAGGTATGGACGTTCCTTTGAACTTGGGAGAAATACTCATGTTGATCTTGTCTCTATTTCTTTGTACTGGTTATTTGCAAGCAAACACACAAATGTTTATAGGCCCAGTTGCCCAGTAAATGGCTATTCTTAGTGGCTTAAATTGTCCTTCGGCTGAGGACCAGTTGCCCTCCAGTTCATGCAGCGCAACTCACAGTTGATGTGAGCCCTCTGTGTACTGTTCAGCAGAGCTTACACAGTGTCACTCACCTGGGTCCCTGGCCTTGACAGCAGTTTCTGCCTGAGTTAACACTCACATGCACATCATCTGATAGTCCCATGGAAAAGAACGGTCATTATTTTACAGCTTTGTTTTCCTGGTTGAAAATGTATTTATCCAGGTAGAACCAATCCCATCGAAACTAAGGAACCAATTATGAATCCATTATGAACCAATGCTAAATGAGGGAAAAACAGTAATAACAATGAACAAGAAGGTAGAAATGGACAGTGGGAAGAAATCCTTGCTTAGCTGTGGTGCAAATATGTTTTTACTGGCTGGTCCTGCTTCCTTACTGAGACCGGGTCTGGTGTGTATTGTATAGCAGCGAGGAGCAGCAGTGACACATACACAGCTGTGTTTTTCTCAAGCTCATTTTTTGCATGTGCATATTTACTAGGTTACTGCTTTTCTAATGATTAATGAATGGCAAAATGAATCTTCTTGCATGAGACCATATCGACAAAGATTAGCAGCATCTAACTTAACACAGGAGAAAAAAGAAAAGATTATGTTTGATTACAGAGATAATCTAAAAAGCCAAGAAAGTCTCCTTCATAGAGGAAACAAACAGAAAGTTCTCATCCAATCCACAGCCTCTGAAGAAGACTGAAATGTCTTTCACAAAAGTATGTCTAACTTTTTGTTGTCTAAATACTTACACCTTTTACTCTTGCACTTGACATAAAAAGTTAAATTTCTTCCTTTCAAACAAGCATCTCATGGAATGAGACAAAGAAAAGAACAAACAGGGAGGAAACAGGTGAAGGAAAGAAAATACCTCCACTAAGACAAAAAGTTTGTCTTCTCTTGGCACATCTATTTTTGGAAAAGGTTTCTCATCTGCCTGAATCAACGTCAGTAAACAATAGTTGTTGCCTTACCGACTGGTGAAGCAACAAGTCTGTAAGGCACGCAAGTCCTCCTTCAACATCCACCTGAACAAAATCTTAGTTAGATTAATAATAATAATACTACCTAGGGATTCTGAACTAATCTTCATTCAGTCTTACAAAATTTAAATTCAATATGCAATTTAGTGGGAAATAAGTTCTCAAGAAGTTGCACAGTTTTCAGCTCATGTTTCAATTAAAAGGAGCAAAGAGCTAAAGGCAGAGGGTGAAAAATGCATAATGTAGTCAGTCTCTCTTTTGCACAACTAAAGTGTGAGAATTTGAGACAGCTGTTAGTAGTAACAAACACTTTTGTGAGCAGACCTTGTGGAGTCTAACTCTTGAATCACCATGAAAGCACAACAATCATTTTTGGTGTAATTTGCCCAGTTACACAGGCTAGAAGGAATGTTTTCTCTACACTGAGAGGTTTTTTATGTATTGCTCTGGAGTATCTACATTTGAAACTGGACAGGGTTCAGAAATATAAATAAAATAGAAAATAGATTTTTTTTTTCCTTTTATTTAATTCTACACCACCACCTCCCAATGCATCATTCAGGTTTTAGCTGAAGGTTTGAGTCATGTCCCCTCCATCAACATTTTTGTAGATTTCTTTTCATGTTTCTGCAAACCATATCTCATTCCATTACACAAGAAATCAATCACAGTGTTGGGAGAGTTTAAAATATGCCACTCCTCAAAAGAGAGAACTGTATGGCTGGAAACTAATTATACTGAGAAAACTGTTCTGGGTGGACAAAGCTAACCAGAACACTTGAGAGTGTGGCATAACATTAAATTGATCTGAGCTGTCTGGAGACAGTTTAAAATTTCTTCTTGGGATGTTCTGTTTTAAGACCTTATTACTGTAAGTTCTCAGTGACTATATGTCACGATCATGAGTTACTCCATTACAATGTGTATTTATTTTCTGTTAATGTTATAACTTAGGAAATTCAAAAGGATGGAAAGGGTACTTGGTTCTATCCCTAAATGTCAACCATGTAAGTGCTTTGACTTTTATTTTCTATTTGCTTTGGTCAGTGTAAATTTCTATGGGTTTTGCTGGTTGGGGGAAGGGGATTTGAAGATGTGCAGTTCTTGGTTATTAATATTTGACTTTGTTAGGGCTATCTGTTTACCGTATGGCTTCTGGAAAAAGATAGGAAATATTAGCTGGCGAGTCCTTAAAATGCATGATGTGTGGGTGCACTCCTTGTGCCTGCACGTTCTTTGCAATGCTGCTTCATTTAGCCTGTCAACTGCCATTCAGGCATTTTGATTTTGTTTTTTGATACGACTTTGCTTTTACTTCATCATTTCACTCTTTTTACTTTTAATACGTTTGGATGGTCAAGTTTGAGTGAATTCCACATGCTTCATACAGGTTAGGTTTTTGCCATATTTCTGGAATACAAAATATGAAGGCTTTTTGTAACCACTGTTTACATTCACAAAGCTGTATCCTGCACATAAATGAGTTTTTATACAAATGCCTGGGATTTTATACAAATCCCATTCCCTTTTTGCTTTAGAACGAGTTATAAGACAGCTGTCTCCTAAAGCAGTAAGGGCTGCTGTTAAGAAAACAGTAATAGGCCAGGCTTAAGATCCTTAGTAGGGCTCCTTTATTTTGGGACTTCTTTTACAAAAGACAGAGAGGGACTCAAAGAAAATAACAAATATCCACTAATATCAAGAGCCTGGAACTCGTACTTGGCAGGGTATGAAATGTGTTTCTATAGGAAATCACCTTATTTTACAGAAAACTGAAGCTGTGTGAAAGCTTTTTTCCTTTTCCCCAAACTGTACATTAAAACTTTTGTGGCTTGGAGGTGATGGCATATTGTACTGTAAAAAATTAGTTTATGCTCAAATGCCTTTTGCAGTCACAAAACGATTCCTCACCTCTTCTTGCATGAAAAGCCAAGGCACCAGAGGGAACTTCTCCTCATTTTTTTTTTGTGGTTTTTTGTTTGTTTGTTGGTTTTTTGGTTTGGTTTTTTTTCTGAGACCATTCACGCGTTCCAAAGCTGGATCCTGGTCTCAACTGACGGAGCAGGACTGTTACTGCCCAGGCACTGCCCTGCAGCGTGTTCTCAAACAACCCATTTTATCGTTTCCTCCATCTTTATTTTTCCCCTCTAAAAAGTAGCTAAAAAAGAAGAGGATGTCGATGTCAGTTAGATTCATTGAAATTCCCTGCAACGCTGCTGTGATTTTTATTATTTCATTGCTACTGAGGAGGTTACGCGGCGTGAGCGCAGTGTGTAATTGTGCCGGCAAGCCACTGGGTGTCAGCAGGAATGTAAAAGCAAGGCGGCCACGCTGCTTTCCCCTCTCCATCAAATACTTCGATCCACACTCCATATATAACAAGGCTGAAAATATTGGGCAGAACTTTTTTACCCCAGAACATGAATGGGCAAGTGACCCCTATATAACTCATCTCAGCCTAAAGAATAAAATGCTTAGTCCTTCTTCTTCATCATCTGCTAGCTTTGAGAGCTGATTTTCAGCCCATTTTTAAAACCAGACTGTGAGCTCAATCCAATGCCTCAGCCAGCTAGCAGGATCACTCAAAATCAGAGCAAAATCATCATTTAAATGCATGCTGGGGCATAACACAAAGTCTGTTTAGCACATCTGCATTCCAAAGAAGTAAGCAGAGTTTGATTATCCTTATCATTAAACTATACCACAAGTTTTGCACAGCTTTCACTGGGTTATTTTATATGCATTTCAATAGCACCCACGGATCCTGCTGTGCTCTATGTAAAGCCTGCTCTGTTCAATTAGCTACTATACCAATACGGAATAACTTTTTATTATTGGACCTTAACCCCTCTAAACCTCAAGGGCTCACCTTTCTTCGGGATCCCACAAAAACAGCGAAATAACTTAGGTCTATATGTCTTTTTAAGTGTTGCCTGCTTGCTGTTATTGGTACAATGGTTTGGCTGATTGCGAGAGACAGAAACTGAGACAGGCAACACATTCCAAATATCAAATTCAAAATAAATTTGGCTGGTTTTGAAACATGAGTTTTAATAACATTTTGTAGATATATTATTCTGGGTCCCAGTGTATGTCTTCTCTAAATCAGTAATGGAAACAGTAGGATGCAACAAGGAAGAAGCAGCCACTGATACCTCTGGTTCTTCTGAAGGCCATGTATACACCAGTCAAATTTTGGGTGATATATTTTCCCCTTGAGACTTCTAGACTCACTACAGCAAGGTAACACTTGAGGATCGAAACCCTGTGAATTCCAAAACATCTTGAACCTTTGAGGTCCTCAGTGAGAACAGAGAGCACTCAGCTTCTTGCGCAGTTGGGCATTTACCCTCATACATGTGCTTCATGTATTTCTCACTAAATAACGCAGAGCTGCTATCACAGTGGACTCGGTCAACAGCTCAGGAAAAGCTCTTCCACTTAAAAGGCATGGCTTTCAGGATTCTGGCAACAAAGTATTAGCTCATGTCTCACTCTGCAGAGTGGCCTGATTTAAATAACTATATTCATAATGAACAGGAATGCACCAATTTACTCTGTTTTCCCTCTCTTCCCCTTTCATTGCCCTTTTAAGGTGCAGAAGGTCATTCTAATTCTACTCAAAATTACTTCTCCAAAAATGTTGGTAATTCTGACAAAAGCATCACACTTTACTGTAAAGGCACCCAGTGAGCAACACTATGAAGGTTACAGGAGAGCACAAGCTATAGTTCTGTTGTTTCCATTTGCATACAAATTGTCAGCCAGAAGCAAACATTTTCTAACACTCTGAGTTATATAAAACCAGCCTTTTGGAGTGAATTTTAATTTTATTTTTATCCACAAGAACTTCTGAAGAAATAAGAAATTTGTTTTAAAGCTGGAGATCTGAACTCACTGAAGGTAATTTCTCCAGATGACAGATATTTTGAAATTGTTTTATAAGTTCTTTGTAATATAGCAGTATTTTGAGAAGTAGCAATCAGAGATTAAGACCCTGTTATGCCAGGTGGTCTACAAATGAAGACAGTCTTCGGGTCAGAATTGCAAAAATACATTTTATGACAAGAGGTAGCCCAGACATACGGGAAGACAGCAGGTGGGAAGCGAGGAAAAAGTATAAGAAGTAGGGTGGGTTTTTTGCATAACAGACAGTTTATCACCTGTGCTGAAACTGTCAGATAATAAAGCACCACAATGGAGATTTTAGAGTTACTGGAGGAGACTGAGGTTTTACTTGGGAGCTTAATAGATAAGTCTGTGAAGCTTTCTCTGTTTCTTTCAACCTGCACAGGAGAAACTGTAAGCTGAATCACTTTCACCTCTACCCCCGAGCTTCACATGTATATTTTTAACAATAAGAAGCAAACATTAACAGTAATTAATATGAAATAGTAAATAGCACAGAACAACCTGAGGCAAACTTACCCAGTTTAACCTTCTCCAGTACACTGTTACACTTACAAGAGCCTCACTTCTCACAAAGGCTCTTCTGTGTTCCCCATCAGATAATGTGAAGTGGGATGTATCTGGCTCCTGAGCCACCTGGCACCCATTGTGGTGATGGACTCTGAACTCACCTGAGGCTGCTGACACTTTTGTTTAAGGGATCAGTAATACCTTGTTTCTATGTGAAGCATTGGTCTGTGGCTTCTTCTAAAGCTGGAAATCAAGAGCTTGTGCCTGGGAATAAAGGCAATAGATGCAAGAGTCTTGTGGCAGGAGGCTGGTTAGAAGGTTGTATGTTGACTATGTATTGTGCAAGGTGATGACATTTTGTTACTGCTGGTTTTCCCCAATAAAAGTTGGTTACCCATAAAGAAACTAAACAAAACTGTAATATTATATAAATGAGTTTAAGATATTTATCGGTGTTAAGTCTGTGACGAATGAAGGTCAACAAAGTTTAATGTTGTATTGTCTACTTGTAGTGGTAATTCCAATAAAAATATCAGTGAAATACTAATTTAAGTGCTTTTTTAAAGCTTGCAGCATTTTGACACTGTACATTTTATTTTCTTTGCTCTTGGACTGTGAAAGATAAGGCACACCTTCACTAAACAGATAAAAGTTTGCTCGGAGAGATTTTATTGTGGTTCTTTTTTTGATTTGTTCTTCCTTCCTTCCAGAATAAAGACTAGGGATGGGTTTCTCAGCTGCTATAAACTGGCAGAGCTCTTTAGTGAGGGAACAGCAGTGTGCTTGTCTACAGACATCCAAAATAACTCCTAGAAATCTGATAGCGGCTGAAAACCTGGATCTGCTGGATCTTTATCAGCAATGTATGTATATATGCACACCCTGCACTTTGAGGTTACCGTGTTATTTCAACGATGCCTATTGCTGCTATCCAATTCATCTAATTAATTAATTTCTTTATTATATTTGTAAAGTTTGTATCCCTTGCTCCCCGGTGCTCCCAAAGTCTTTCCTTTCAGTGTGCTGTACTGACTTAAATTCTGTGTTTATCTAAACACGACAGGATGACTTAATTTAAAGAGTAAACCTCTCTTATGTTTGACAGCCTACTGAACTTAACGGTTGCAAATTACTCACTCTGTGCAAAATATGTATGCATGGGTGTGTCTGCATGTACATAAAATCCAGGATCTAATTTACAGAAATACATAACCCGAGCACGCTCATTGGCTGACCTTGTGACCATGGTAGCATTTGAAAGTTGAGACAAACCAGTTGTTAAAATAGACTTGTTATAGATTGCTCTGAAAAGCTTCTTTAACCTAAATATTTTCAGCTCAGAGTTGAGCCCCAGCAGAGACCTCCTTATAGGCACGATATAATTGGCTGATCAAGTTTTCCAAATCAAAGGGTACCACATAGGTTTCATTTTGTGGAAGATGTTGCCATGTAACTTTGAGTGGGATCCATTTAACCAGTGCTAGATGTATCAGTTCCTGACATCTAGGTCTGATATAGCCACTTAGATACCTTTTATATCCGACAGAGTGTTTTTAGGATGCAAGGACTGGAAATGTCTAAAATAGGTCAGATGAGTTATGAGCTAAATGTGCCTATTCCTCTTTATCGAGTAGAAAGGGCACTGCAGATGGCTGGCTGAGGTGTAAAAATTTATGCCATGGCCTTCTAAGTCTAGGTGAGGTGAATCCCACACTCACTGTCTTAAATAAACTCATCAAAATAACATTGAATGAGTGTCCTTAACACCAAGCGTGAGTAAATGCACGGCTCTGAATAGCATCTGTGTTTGCTCAACTTTTCATTTCAAATTGAGCACTCCAGTATATCATCAGTTGAACAGAATAAAAGATTGGCTTGGCAAAGGAGTGTATTTTGTGGAAAATGCTAGTTACTTGAAAAACAGAAATCTTAACTGATGAAATGAAAATACCTCAATACATTCAGGTTACTATTCTTGAGACATCGTATGAAATGAACAGGCCTTTTAATGTAGATATTAGAAGGACTGGAAGGAAAGAGACCCGTTGTATCCACATGGCGTGGCAACAAGCTCTATGGACCTATCCTTTAAATCCCATTCAAAGAGCCCAGGAGAGAGGTCCTGTGGAGCTACAAACAGACGCATGCTGAAGCATCAAATTGTGAGGCAAAAGTATCTCTGTGTGGTGTGGACCCCATTCTCTGCCCTGGGCATTTGTATGTACAAAATCAGAAAGGTTGCAGTCCTGCAAGCTGCTATGCAAGAAATAATAGAAATTCAGATCTTTTGACGGGACACAACTCTCCAAGAGTACTATTGGTATGCAAACAGCAGCGCGTGAAAACCATGACACAAATACCTGGCTCACAGAGTGAAAAGGCATGTTATCTGACTCTGAAGTGAATTCCTAGCTATGAAGATGTAAAGGGAGAGGGGAGGAGAAGGTCACTATGTACTAAAAGACAAACATATCTGACGCATGCAATCAAGCAGGGTCCGTAAATTAATTTTCAGCTCTAAAAATTGACTATCTCCTGGGGAAATTCTATTATCGAAAAACAAGATATATTTCAATCAGGACAGAGGTCATATAGAGGGCAGGATAGAAAAGAGAAAAGGAAGAAGACACAAAAAAACCCAACCCAACTTTACATATAAGAGCTCTAAAGGTATGACTGTCACTAAATGGGACAAAGGGGAGGAGGCTTTTTGGAACCTTAATTTGGAATGCCCTTGATTTCTGTCATTTTAAGTTAAAGCCTGCATATTTTAACACAGTGGTGTCTTACAGGATTCCAGCACACTCTGTGTACTGCTACCTGCTGTGGATCTGGACCTTGGATCACTGCTCTGTCTCTCAGCATGTCATGAAACACTAAGGGGTACAATTTCAAAGCAATAAGTGGGGATTTCACTGCATGATTCCCACTGAAGTCAATGTAAGATATGTAGCTGAAGCCCTGTGCAATGATTTGAGTATTTCCCATACCACTTCTTAGAATTGTCAAAAACATTTCTGGTATGTAATGGGGGACTGTAAGTTTCCAGGGACTGCTGTTTGACTACAAAGACTTTACCTTGTAAATTTCAATAGGTTTTTGGAAGTAACCAAATATTGTAACCATCTGACTTTTGTAGGTGTTTTCAGCTGATCAGCTCGTAATGAAATCTGCTAATTGTTAGTGGAGAGAAGAGATATCCATAGAATGCTTCATGTACTAGTTTGCCTGTCTTGTTTACTGTGTAAGATTTTACAGTACCTTGGATCACAGAATGGTACTCAAAATTCTGTGCTAAACTGAGTTTTGTTAAACTGTAAAGACTAATTATTTTTCAAGCAGCCTCACCCCAGCCAAATGCATACTTTTTAGATTTTTATAAATGAATGGGTTCCCCCCCTCCATCAAAAATCATAAATTCTGAAATAATTAAATTTTCTTTTTCAGAGAAAAAAAATAAATACAGTACATCAACAAAGTGAGAAACTGACATCAGCTCTCAGTAAAGGTGAAAATTTTGAGCAGGTAAGGGCAAAGCAGGAGGCTGAGGGTTTGCACAGGCAGGAAAAAATAATTCTGGTGCAAATCACTGATGCAAAGTTCAAGATGTTAATATACTCAGATAAAAAGAACTAGAGGATCATTGTAACAGGCTCTGGAGGGAGCTGGTATATGGAGTGAACATTAATGTAAACCATAATTTTTATACAGAAAATAAGAAAATTACTACCTATATTGAATACAGGTAACATGCTGAGTGATCTGAACAACTACCCATAGATTTGAACACAAGAGCAATGTAGCTTTTAGATAGAACTGGGAAGCTATTCCCACCAATACAGTACTGTAGACGAGGTAGTGGCTAACGGTAGGACTACCATGGGTTGTCCCGAGAAGAAGTGCTTTAAGTTGGTTTAATTTCATGCTTTCACTGGTGAACACAGCATAAAAAAAACCAAATCAAAACACTAGAAAAGCTTGATGACAAATTTGGGAGACATGAGCAGTATGAGACAACATTAGAAACATATCTAGAAAACAAATGAGAAAGCAAGTAGAATTACAAGGGTTTTGGAAGCCAAAACAGAAAATTGCTCTGTACATTCTGCACTGAACATGACAAAGAGCAGGGAAAGTGCCTGTGAACCGCAAACATGATGCAGCACAAGACAGGGAAATACAGACACAGGATATAACAGCCATTTGAGCTGGAGAAGTGATTAATGACACCGTACAAGTGTACAACACCTGGTGAGACCTGAAATGCTGTATATAATTCAGGTCATTCTCCTACAAGAAATATGAATGCAAAGTGGGACTGATATATCAAAGTACTATTGGGCTGGTCAGGAGAAGGGAGACCCTGCTTCATAAGAGAAAATTAAAAATGCTCTAAGAAGCTGTGTGTCTGTGCTCTGAGCTGCTCTGTAGTGCAGCAGCCACCACGACTTAATACCGTGCTGGAAGCAAGCTAATGTGTCCTTCCAGGAGCGTGGGTGTGTTAGGCTGAGCGCTACACCACTGTGGTTGGATACTTCTCAATTAGTTTGATGTGCGAGAACACAAGTTCCCCAAAATCTTTAACTTGACTTGTGTAACACAATGGTTGAAGGATTTGAATGTTTTTATAGATACAGTGAAAGGATGAATACCAAAGAACTAGATGAGCTGAAGTTTTTAAGTTTCAGAGCATTCCGGCAAGAAGGAAAAAAGGACACAACTGCCCTGGAAAAAAACTTCAGCTGAAAAATTACAAGAATCTTTCTAACTACTGGTGGAAGTTGTTGAAACAGCTTCTAGTAAAATTAGTGGAGAACAACTAATTTTACGATGAAGCTTGACAAGTTTAAGAAATGGAGTATCTAATCCCAAATGACTTTGGGATGTCTCTGAGAAAGACACTATAGACATATACCTGGTGAACAAGGCAGTCCTACACAGTCCTACACAGTTGTGAGAAAGCAAAAACATTTTTCTCCAATTTAAATTAATTTTATTTTATATTGCCCATACCTTTTGTTAAAAACAAACAAAGAAACAAACAAAAAACCTTTTAAAATTAGAAGCTCTTTTTAGTTTTATTTCTTAGATCAAAGTGACTGATGGAAAGTTTGTTTCCGGCAAATCGGCATTTGAACAATGGGTGATATTCCACCAGACAGTGTTGACAGGCTCTATTTTCCTGGCTGTAGCTGTAATGCTAATTTGTACAGCTCTTTTGAAATAAATATGCCGAAGGGAGTAATGGGAAAAAGCAGCAGTGTGCAGCAGATGCTAAGTCTACCCTTGCAGTCTCTGCAGCAAAGAGAAATCTTGTAAGTAGGGTCAATTCTTACACGTTGCAATTGCAAAACAGCCTGTTACCCTTATTCACTGAAGGAAGGAATGATTCCTGATCAAAGCATGGAATAAGAGTCAGATTCAGTAGCAGCAGAAGGCAGACACCTAGTCACTCTGCTATGTATCTGGCTGGCAGGACCTGTCCCAGTACTCATTCTCCGAGCATGCCTGCTAGATTGGCTCCATTCTTCTGTTAAATGGGTTCACTGATTAGAGCATTCATATGGGAAATGTGGGTTCAATTCTTTTCTCACTCTGAGCATAAACAAACCTGCATCTTCCAGGGGAAAACTCCAACCATTATGCTAACAGATATTCGAGAATTATGATCTTGCTCAGTCCTTCTTGTTGAAGCTTTGTATGGAATAATAAACATACATTAGGCCACAGAGGAAAACGATGTGTAGGCAAGACTTTGTAGCCAATGGTTAACACATTTGCACAAGTCTATGTGCATCTACACATGTGTGGATTTGTAGACAGACTGGTAAGTATTTACTGGAGCAGTGAGTAGCCCTTGGTTTTCTCTACTTGCCAATAGCTCCCTTTGCCAATCGAGAAGAGAGCCAAGCTAATCCTTGTTTGTTTGTTTTTCCCACCCTGCTTCTGTTACATTGAGTTCTTATTTGCGACACGCAGAGTAGGATGGATGGACCAGTGAGAGATTCACCCAGCAACACACTTTTGGCTGGCTGGTTCGTAGCAAGTCACAGGTTCAAATCTTTTTTCACAAAGCAGGAATGTGAATCCAGATCTTTCACTGGCTAGGTTAAGTCCTCTGGGCATTTATCAATGTGTTACAAAGAGGCAGAAGTGGCTTTTCCTTCAACACGTGTTGTGAGGTGGGGTGGGCGCAGGTATCAAACTCAAGAAGACAGGGGTGGTCAAGCCATGGAAAAGGACGAGGGTTTGAAATTTCTCTGTCCACTGCAGTTTGAAGAGGTTAGTTTGGATGACCCTGCTTGCTTAACACTTACATATACTTTTCTGGACTGGAGCTTCAGGACCCAATTGTCCTCATCTTAAGCAGCCTGTGGTCCCTTTCTCCTGGTTGTGCATTGTCCTGGTGGCAGACATTTGAGACTGGAGGTGCTGGAAACAACCAGCATTGTGATCTGTTGTGAATTTAGCCCTAAATGAGGGCTGTAGATCTAGTCCTGGCATATATCTCTTTCTGAATATGTTCTAAGAGACTGAATAATAATTCAGTAGTTATCAGTTAATTACTGAATTGTGAAAAATGGCAGAGCAGATGAAGAAATACTCAAACAAAACCAATGTATTCATCTCAACAGCTACATTTGCCTGATAATGCAGTTCAAAATTATTTATTTACGCTCATGTTTGCACTGCAGAGTAGTAATAAATGTTGTGAAGTATTTTTTTTATAAAGAATCAATCTCACTATGTTTTATAAAAAGTCAGGAAGTTGCAATAATGTGAGACCCTTCAAAATATTGTATCTGCTATTAAATATTTGCTGAGAAATGGAGGAGAAACCATTGTTTTTTATGTCAGTTTTATGGGATATGTGCATAGGTAAAATGGAACTTAGTGAGCTTTTACTGTATTGCTTACTGATTCCAGGCATATAATTTACAGGATCGGAGGATAGATTTGCATACATTTGTCTTATTACATAAACCAAACAGAGATTTCTTGTAGATATCAAACAAAACCTGTTTGAAACATATTCCTATGGCTGCCAAAAAGGGGTTTGTAATGTATTGTTAGATTATGCTTGTCAGTGGTGAACAAAATTCAAGAGAAAGCCCCAACGATTATGCTGAAAAGAAATTTGAAGGTGCCCTCTCTTGGTAATGATTACATTTTACTGTTTTGTGAACTTGATAGAAATTTTCTAAGCAGTCAGTTCAGGGAGACCTGCACTGATGATCCTCTCTGACTTGCAGTATGACCACCTTATCAAATCAGGACAGATGGTCTGAGATGTGAACTTGTCAACGGGAAGAAAATGCAGGAGGACAGTGTATCTCTGCTGTAGCAATACTGCAGGAAGAATATTTGACAATGGGCAGCAGTATCTGTTTCTCCCCTCAACTTTGTAAGGCATAGCTGTAGGCCATCTCCCCACGACATATTACGTTCTGGCATAGAGACAATACCATGTAACGTTTCAAAGAAACATCGTGATCTCATTCAGTGAATTTAAAGAAGGAGGGAGAGGAAACCCTCACATTGGAAAGAGGAAAAATGAACAGGAGTTTTTAACAGCAATGATGTTTTTGTTTTTGTTTTTGTTTTTTTTTTAATGCAGTGAAGAAAGAAACTGGAGTAACCCAGAAATCACACCACTTTAAGAAACATGGGGTTTGTCACTGCTGATCAGACAACTACTCTAGCTTCTGGCTTCAGCTGTGACCAATACCTGATGCTATCAAGGCAGGGGAAAAAAGCCCCATAATACATTTAAGGTGACCGAATGGAGGAAAACAATTGAACCTGACTGTTACAGCCCAGAGCATGGAGGCCAGAATTCCCTTATTTATCTGCGCTGCCAATGTTATATCGGCTGAGTGCAATATGACATTTTTTGCACATTCAACCCTTCCTGTTGAAGTCAGTTGGAATGTTGAGTGCACATGAACTGCAATGATCATAAAATTAGTCAGACTTATTAAAAATCCACTCACAGCATTTAAAACTCCATGACCATCTGTTGAAATATATTCCACAGGCCAACTAGGGAAAATTGAATTTAAAAAAAAAATAATAAAAAACACCAAAATCAAACACCACTACCAACAAAAATCCAGTCTTTACTGATTCCAGTTGGACAGCTGAAGGTTTTAAGTTTAGTCACAGCTGCAGGATGTACACATGGCAAGCAGGATGAGAGAGTATAGAGCAGGAGAGAGGAGAGTCTGATGGCTTAAGTTGCAGTGCAATAACATTTCTTTCAGCAACAGGTCAGCATAAAAAACTTCTGATCCATCCTGCCTCCCGCCATTACCACATGCTGTCCCTCTTAAAGCTCATGCAACTGTTTGGGGCTGATTTTGAGTTATTTATAACCTAATGAGTTCCCTGACCAGTTCAGAAGTAGCCCCAAAACCACACAATAGAAGGGAAAGCATGAGGATGAGATTAAATGGCCTGAGGACCTGTGAGGGTTTTGTGACCTTGATTTCTGTGATCCATTTAAGAATTTAGATCCTTACAGCGCTTTTGAATGGTCAAAATGGAATTGAGACTGTGCATTTATTTTTGGTTGTTTAGCGTACAACTGTGCGGACAAACAGTAGCATATGCTGTGGTCCCACACTGGTCATTACGAAGCCACGCTATTCGGCTGTATAGCGCCATTAGTCAGCTTCTGCATGGCGTGTCAGATGGCATCGCATCTTTTTCCTCAATGGAAGTGTCAATCACCTTTTCTGTTGACCTATTGGTTGTTATTATTATGTATAATTATTGATTAAATCTCTTTTCTAAATAAAGTTTTTAATAAAACTTAGAATAAAAAGAGCTTACCTATGTGGCTGTGAGAGGTTAGCTCTACCAATGCATTACCAGTTGTGTTAGCATCTGTGATACCTTTGTTTCCTGAGGACACTCCTGCAAGAAAGAAATGTGTGTATCACCTGAAGGCTCCTAAATAAACTAATACAAAGGATCACCTGCACCAGCAAGGTGAATTGATTATCTTTGTATATAAGAATAATTTTTTGCTCTCCTTAAATAACTTCTAAGCCCTCTCAAAACAGAGTACAGGAATTTCATCCAGAACAATCTACAGGTGCTATTACACATTAAACCATGGTAGATTTCATCTTAGAAATTTATATGTCCCAAAGCTCTGCTTCCTGAGGTGTTTCAAAATGTTTAATTAAAATATTTACCCTTACAACACCTATAAAAACCAGTATATAGATGTATAACGATCTGTTATACAGATAGGGAATTGAGATAGGTAAGGTTAGCTCCAAGAAAAATGTTTGTTTTGCCTGGGTAGAAAGTAAGTGCTCAAGTTCACAGATCCTTTGTATATTCCAGTCTGGTTTGTGGGAAACTGTAGGAAGCTGTGTTTTGATGAATATATTTATTAACTGGGCTAATTTTTACTTAGACTAGTAAAACTCTCCTGTTGACCAAAACAAAGCTGTCTTATCTTAGCTGAGCTGAATGTCTCAGCTCAGGTGAGCATCCCCTATCAGGTAAAGTCACGGAGGACAACAGATCAGCAGGTAAGAAGTCCTGTAGAGCCTCTTCCACTCAGTATGTGCCAAGAATCATTGACCTCTGCTGACAATATTGAGTGTAGGAGATGACATGGTTTGATCATCTAGAACTAAAAAATCTGGTCAGAAATGTAGAGAGGGTTGTCACCACCCCTTTTGTCTCATTAACTGGATAACTTTCCAGGTGTGAGAGCTGGAGCTGGTGTCCTCATCAGCTCAAGAAAATTCAAACCCACATCATGCACATCACATTAGATGATGTCATGTTCATACACTGTGGGAACTGTAGTTCTCTTATCTTGTGCTCCCAGGCTGCTCAGAACTTAGCCCATGGGAGGTCTCCAGTACTGCCGGGTTCTGGAGACTCTGCCTTTGATGAGGGTAATGGGAGATCTTTTAATTGAGATATTTAAACTTTTCTCTCATTTTTTGAAGTGATTATTTTGTGCAGAATGCATAAACACTCACTAGAATGAATTAAGGGTTCCTTAATCTATTAAATAGTATAGAAAAAACTTTAAAAATTAAATTCTGATTCTGTTAATGAAAAAAAGCTAAAGATATATGACATCTCTTTATGTCACAGATATTTTCACGGTTCATACCAGCATAAACTAGTGATAAAAATATACTTTTATCCAAGTAGGATGGTGAGAAACTTAATTATCTGTTTTTCAGAAAGATTTTTTTCTGTTTGTACTTTTAGAATATTCTTAAATATTTATGGAAACTTATCATATTTGTAGAAATTTCATTCTAGGAACATAACTGTTACTGTAGTCTATGACTGAAAGAAGTAACTTTCAAAGTGCTGAGTAGGGCACAGTGAAAAATTTAAGTTCTAGCTGTTCCTGTCAGGAATAGAGGGGTTAAAGTGCAGGATCGATGTCTTCTGTGAAGGGAATACCTCAGGCAGAAGAATTAAATTTTGTTGCATTATAAATGGGGGGAAACAATTTCATAAAATACTCATTGCAGTCATTTAAAATATGAATACTTTTAAAATGAATGATTTTTTCCTAATTATATATTTTTTTGCTGTGAGAATTATGTTTTCACTAGAGAAATCTCTGAGCATTATTTTTCCTTTGTAACAAAAATACTGGTTATTTACCACCTAAAAATACCGATCTTTACTATTACAGGTGCTTCAAGGAACTATAGTCCACATCACAATTTTCTGTCACTCCAAAGACTGGTCACTGTCTTTTCCCATAACATAACATATGGAATTCTTTTTAAGATGCATTCCCTAAGGAGGGACTGAGACATTATAGCAATTTTTTACTGAAAGGAAGATGGACTCTCAATAAGAAGTGTTGGAAAGGAATTCCAACTGTGAGGAACTGTATGGCATGTGGCCATATGTGTGCCAAATGTGTGACATTTCCAAATCAATTACTTTTACCTTAGCCAATTTTTCATTTAATTTTCATTATTTAAAAATAAAGCAAACCAATAAAATCTTTTTGGAGAAGTGTTAAGAATAAATATGTTTTTATTTTGACTGAGGTTTCCTATGAAAAAAGTAATTTGACCAACTCTCCACATTCTTGAAAGCCAATAGAAAGATCAGTGTTCAGGTTCCTCCTAGATCTATGTAATGAATACATTCATTTCAAAATACCTCTGGCTGAAAAAGGTGATAAGAAGTAGATGAGTGAATACACTAAAGTAATGGAAATAGATATTTCATCTGAAGTAAAATTTAAACATTGTATGGGATTGTTAAGTAACAAGATAGAAAGGACTGAGGCTTTTTTTCCAACTGCAGAAAATGAGCTTTGCAGGTTTCCCAAGGTCAAATTAGCTATTGAATAAAACGTTCTTTATTGAAGTGGGAAAGCAGATTATTGCAAGACTGATATTTCTGCAAATGAGGCACTTTGATGCCACCATTGTTATGAAATGTTGTGATGCTTATGTAAGCCCTTACTTAACCCTACCAGCCCTCTCTCTGAAGAGACAGTGCTGCAGTCAAAGTGCTGAAATAGCACAAGGAGGGCTTGGCTATTTACATCCACAATGTAAAATACAAGAGAACTTCTTAGGGACAGTCATACTGGATTTCAGCAAACAGCTTAAACACTGCTGAGGAAGGCAGCAGCTACCAGGAGGAAAAGAGCAAAGTACAGACATTCAAGAATTCTTCTACAGCTTTCATTAATGTCTTTTAGTTCTATTAATTAACAAAGCAAGATGGAAAGATGCCCTGCACTCAACAGCACTTTCTGGAACCCTCAGGAAGGTACCTTTGTGCTCTCAAGCAGTCATTGGCATTTACAGAAGGTGCAAGGAGAACTTCTATCAAAACACAGCAGGGATGTAGGCCAGGGATTCTGTAAAGAGGCAGTAAGCCTACAAAAGCAAATGAAGAAGGTTTTTAGGAGGGATTGGCAGACTGCAGTCTGATGACACTACTGTTAACCTTCTCGGTGGCAAGTTGGCTTGATCTGGTTGACAACAAAGGACTGGAACAACACAAACACAACACACTGAAATATGCCTTGGGAGCCATGGAGCTTTATGGGTTTTCTTTGTTTTTTTCAGAGGAAAAAAGAAAGGAAACACTCTAAAAATTTAATTAAATAAAACACAGACTCCATAGCTCACCCTTACCTCTGTAGGGACAGCTAGCTAAGATCAATGACCTAGACTCTACACCATGTTGAGCAATACCAACAGAAAGACTTCCATTCCAATAAGGTCTATCTAGACAAAATGGTGAAAGAAATCATGCCATCAGTGGTATGTGCCGTATAAGGAAACCTGAAATACAAGTGTCATGGAAAGCAGCCTAACTCAGCACAGAAAATCTTTCTACTAATAGGGTAGAGGTTGTGCAATGGTAAGAACAGCTTTTGAGTTTGTCAGACTAGCAATTAACATTAAATAAACCCCTTCATTTGTAGGCTGGAAAGTTTTTACAAAGAACAACTAAAAAAGCATTAAGCTGGTGCTGTTTTAATGGAATCAGATTTTAAAGTAGAATACTTAATATAAGTTGTGTCCATCACACAATAAATCAACTAAAAATACATGGTACACCCAGGTATGTAAAATGGGAAAGATTGAAAGACAATATGCGTATGCATCTTTGTCATCTGAAGAGTCAAGTCCAAACCTGCTCACAGTGAAAGAAACTAAAGTTCTGTCATTAAATTCAACATGTTTGAATGTAACCCCTTTAGATCTTATAGTCAACGTCTATAGTTTAACAGATATAAATTCACACTATCCACTGGTTAGAAATCTCCTGTATAGATTAACTGTCTGATGGTGATCAACTTTATATAGATGAAAACCAATGACCTAGAAGCAGAAGAGCTTTACCAGTTTAATATCTCCTCAGGCTACTTGCAATAACTACTAAAGTCGAAAACAAATAGAAACAAGAAATACAAGATCAGAAACTGATTAAATAGGGCAATATGTTTGTGGTTAAGCAGGCTCAGCAACCTCCTAGGAATAACTAAATAGATTCTCCTATTGGGAAAAGTGGAGAAGAACACAGCCAATTCATGACAAGAGCCACAGGAGAGGGAGAGAGTTGAAATTTCAAGTGTAAGAGCGCTGATAAAGTTTTAAAGGGACATAAAAATATCAAGACGCTAAGGTGTTAACAGCATTATTAATAATCCCCAGGTTAAAAATTCATGATTAAGGTAATCATCAAACAAAGTCCATGCAATGTGTAGAAGGTGGCTTACAAAGCAAGTCTTCAGGTATATGAATGGAACATTCCTAAATAAGAGCAAGATTTGGGCACAGTGCTCATATTATCTAAAAAAACACCCTTAATTGGAAGGCCTTAAACTTCCAGCACATAGCCACTGCCTTATATACATATTTGCCTTTGAAAAATATTGCATATATCCACTGAGAGGAGAGTATTCCCTCTGATCTGTGTAAAGCAGAACAGACTGTGAGGTATCGGGATGTATCAGAATAAACAAGATACACCGGTAGTCACAGGGCAGATTCAGATGGTGCTGCCAGCCATGGATTTCTCAAAAAGAGAAAGAAAGATTGGTGGACTAAAACACTAATACCTTAAACAATTCCCCAGTCTTCAAATCAAATGCAGAAAACAGAATCTGTTATACAAACCAATCATACCAGCAGCAACAATAAAATAATTAGACGAGCTCTGGCACATAGTGGAGGATTTTCTGCTCCTCTTTTGTTGCAACTCTGGTCAGTCAAATATAGACAGAAGACAGACAGAAAAATAGATGGAAAACAATGGAAAATCCATTCTAAAATCAAACCTCAAAAATGGAAAAACAGTTCTAAAGATGTTTATCTTTTGTTTGCATAATATTAAAGATGACTTTCAGGGGTTTTAAACTTGAATTTTAGATAAAATTGTTGACTTACCTTCTTTTTCATGTAATTAAAGCTTTGCTTTGAGTAACAATCTCAACAGCTATTTCAATAAAAATGTTGACAAAAAAATGTCACGACAGATTCCACAAGAATTTTGGAAAAGATGGGAATTTTGTATGTAAATATATTCATTTTGAAAAAGGTTCAGACTGTTTTGCAATAAGCACATGAAAATTTTTGCTGCTTTTATTTTATTGGAAGAACCTCAGCCTGTTTCAAGATTTGGATCTGTATTTGCATTTTTGAAATTCAAGACAGCTGTCAGTTTTTATGTAAAAAAAACCCACCCTCCTCTACTGAGAATTTAACAGTGTTTCAGAATATTGTGAAAGAATGAAAACATGCAAAATGTTTGCTTAGACACTCCATACTTTCTCCTTGTATCTGTCATATTATAAATTTAAATTTTCCAAATTTTGATGCTTTTGTGCTTGCTGTTTTGGTTAAAAACTTGTCTTCATTGAAACAGCCAAAAATTATCTTAAAGTCAATGGGAATTTTGCTCCAATTATTTGAAGAATCAAATTTTTACAATTATACTGAAGTAAAAACAGAAACCCAAAACAGTGCATCATAAAGATAAAAAGAAAAAAATAACTTTTGATTTTTAAATCTCTGCAATACATACAGGAAAACACAAATCAATGCAAAATCAAAATAAAATGTAAAATTCCAATTAATGGAACGGAAAAAAAATACCATTCTGAACTGGAATACAGTCAGACTTATAAAGGAGTTGTACCTGATATATTCAAGCCTGTGTTAGAGTGTTTACTCGAGAATATAATTCTCTGTTATACTACTAATTCTTTAGTTAATCTATCACATTGCATAACCATTTGTAACACTGCAAAATTAACACAACATACCCCAACTCAGGTTTGCTACTGCTGTACACCAATCTTGTACTCACAGAGCAAACAGAAAGATGTATTCAAAGCAATACAGAAATAATCCCAGCTTTATGCCCTAAAACTTTACTAATTAGTAATTGAAGTTCTAACAAACTCATGCAAAGTACATACTGAGGACCATGGAGATGGACTTGCGTTCTTTTTTTTTTTTTTTTTTAAATATATATCCGAAAGACAATACTGTAATTCTGTGTTTCTTAAAATATATTTTTTTCCAAATCCCCAAGATATTATGTAAATGAGAGTGATCTCCTACCAACTCTCACCTCCACCCAGACATGGTCAGTCTTCACAGCCAGTTTGTTGGTGCCTAGACTAACCACAAAGTGGATTTAAGGCGCTGTGGCTTTCCCTCCTCTCTTCCAAGCATTCGCCCTGTCACCTGGTTTTGTCTGTTCAGCACAGGGCGGTAACACAGAGAAAGGGCAATAAAAGCTTAAAATCTTAATATGCTCAAAATAGCAGAGATACACACCTCTCATTACACCCACTTTTGCCATCTTCCAGCATCGTGTGCTGTGGACCTCTGAAGCAACTTCTGAAGGGCTTTATCTAACGATAATTTGCAGGGCAGTGAGGATTTTCATATGTACATCAGCATCCAAATAATGCAGACACATTTTTGTGTGCAGGTAATTTGCCAAAGGGCAAATGAGAGGGAGAGACAGGTTAGCGTAGATAAACCATCTCCACTGATTTGTGAGCATGTAAGGAAGCAATTTCTTTACACACAAATGTGATTTAGGTTAGCCTAACAAATGAAGGTCCCTGATCTGGTAAAGATTTAACCACATATGTAGCTTGACACACATGAGCAGTCCTTTGAGATGCAAGCCTGTTAAGATTCAACAAATGAAGCTCATGCAGAGCACTTTCACTCGCAATGTATTCAACCAAATTGAGAAATCTGGAAAAGGAAACAGCTGAGATATGAATATTTAAAACTTTGCTGTAGCAGTGGACACATGTAATAACTTTTCAAAGAGATTTTCAGAGGATTTTTTAAAATACTGTACACACAGTACTTGTCCTAAATACATATTTACATTATGGACTGGAAAAGCTCTTTTAGAAACTGTTCTGGTCTTCTGGGTAAATAATATTCCTTTTAAAAAATTATGAATACATATTTAACTGATAAACTAGAATGGCTCTATTGAACATATAAACAATTTTTTTAACTGTCTACTGAATATGTTTACTGCAGAACAGAAATGAATCTAGATTATTTAACCTTCTGTAATTTATTTTTCAACTGCACTTCTTTCACAATTTTAAGCCCCCTCTAAAACAAAAATAAAAATTTCTTCTGCCTCATGTTCTCTCATTACTATCCAATATGAAGCTTAGTAGAGGTAACTGTGAAAGAAAACAAGAATTTTCCTGTGAATGATATTGTGAAGCACTGTGTTCCGCATCGTGTATCAATGTTTTTTGGTTCCTAGACATATGATTTAAAAAAAAACCAACTTGTGATCCAAACTGTTCTGTCAATCATATGGGTGCTCTGGAGAGTTAGAAAAAAAGGTTGGAATAGTTTTTCCTCCTGCCCCCAAATAGAAAAGATAAAATCCCAACTGATCCCAAAGAACCTAGTTAAGAACTGAACTCATCTATATGAAGCTCCACAGCTTAGTGCCAGCACAGTGCTGCTTAAGACATGTATATTCAACAGAATAAAGACAGTTTTGCCTTTTACTGCTGAGAAAATATCTAAATAAACATATGTGTAAAAATGGTGACCATTTATAGGGAAAGATCAGTTGAACCAACTATTCAATCTGATTTGTTTACTCAAGTTTGCTCAATGTCTGTACTGTTTGTTGATGTGTAAAAAACAGCCAAGCTGGTACAGATATCCATCTCACCACTAAGCATCTTTGAGCACCATTCTCCCATGACTATTAACCACTTTTAATGCAACTTTACAAATTACCTGTTTAGGTAGAGTCTAAAGCTAAATTTTGTTTACTTAAAAACATACACAGGATTTAATAATAATAATAATAATAACAAATACCACTTAATAACATGAAATAGAAGGTGTAGAGAAGAGGAAAAAAAAAAAGTTCTCCTTTATAGGACAGATTTCCTAAAGGGATTGGAGGCAGATACTCATGTGCTCAAGATTTTTAAGGGCACTACCTTTTTGACAGAGTCCCAACTCCATTTAGACACATACATGGAGCTAAGATTTTCAAAATGCTCCTTAACCAAAAGCTCCCATAATGATCTTTTACAGCCATATTTTCAAAAGCACTCAACATTCAAAGTGCTTTTGGAAATCTGGCCCCAGCTGTGAGCAGTGACCTCTCCTGAAAATCTGTAGGGATCTGGCATGAAGGCATATGGAACGTTGCATTTAGTTGCGGGAATCTAATTGCCAAAAACATATTGACAAATTAGAGAGAGTTCAGAGAAGAGAAACAGAAATGGTCAGGGGACCAGAGAAATTTACATATGAGGGAAGATAAAAAGAGCTATATATCTATGGCTCAGCTATGAGATAATTAAGAGAAGATATATGTTAAGACTCTACAAGTGTTCCTAAACTTGTGTGGAGAATAAGGAGGAACAAATTAAATGGGATACAAGTTTATAACTAGAGGTGCAAGTAAGGAAGAAGAAAAAAAAATAGTCATCTGGGTCTTCAAAAGAGCACCCTGGCAGGGAGGTCAGTTAGGGTGTGAAATGTGGTCTGAGATGTCAAAGTCCCATTGCTAGGATTGTATGAAAGTTTACCTGTGGGATACAGCTCTGAATGCTCCAGAGAAGCCTGTTCAGATTCCAGTTTCAAAATAGATGGCAATTTGGCGTGGTTGAGCTGAGTGAAACTCTCTTTTGAAATAGCTGAAGTTGCTCTGATAGAATTAATATAAATCCCTAGAGAGAACAAAATGTTGAGCAAACTTTAGGCCATATTTGTCACAGGTCAGGTAGCATACCACCTGTATTGAATTATGACAAAGGCACAGACCATCTGGAATTTAGAGAAAAGAAGTGAAAACACCAAAAACCAAAACCAATAAGTCAGTACACTAGAGAAATTCATTTGTCAGTAAACTGTACGTGTAAGAAAACAGACAGAGGGCTAGGAACTTGGCAGGAGTACATTCCACTGAAGTTCTTCAAACCACATCAGGACACACTATTTCAGAGACTGTTATGTAGCTAAGGCATATGATATCATTATTTTAAAAAAGTAATAGGACTTTTGGCAAAAAAATCAAAAGCAAACATAGAGGCAGGTTTTAGAGGATCACATGAGACTCAGTGCTTAGTCAACACAGTTCAGTGCCCTGAGATGCAGGAATGGGGTTTGATGGAGGTTTGGCAGAAACAACTATGTTCATTGTCTGCTTCCAACAATATTCTGCCAGGTCACAAAGAATGAACTCAGGTATTCACAACATTCTCTTGTTTCTTTATTTTTTATTCCAGATCATAGAATCATGGAATGGTTTGTTTTGGAAGGGAATTTAAAGATCATCTAGTTGCAACATCCCTGCCATGGCAGGGGCACCTTCCACTAGACCAGGCTGTTCAAAGGCCCACCTGACCTGGCCTTGAGCACTTCCAGAGATTGGGCACCCAAAACTTCTCTGGTCAACCTGTTGCAGTGCCTCACCACCCTCACAGTAAAGAATTTCTTCTGAATATTTAATCTAAATCTACCCTTTTTCCAGTCACTACATGCAATAGTTAGGTACTGAATAGAACACTGTTGCCATTATTACTACCTGTTGAACATTACCATTTAGTCTGGTAATATGAATGCCAAAGACACATGATTACAGAATAGTAACCTAAGTATCTTCCTGGACATGACATTATTAAGTGTTTAGATTTGCAAAATATAAAGAAACAAACACATTTGAGAAAAAAAAATACGTTGAATATGTTTTGCAAAATAAAAATAGGCATTGAGTCATATTTGTTAAGCCTAATTTGATTACTTCAAGTTTTATAATGTATAGTTGTCCTGGCCCTGATCTCAAAGGAAATAAACACCAGTTCCTGACCACGAATAGTATTTCAGAGCTATGGAAATTTAGAATAACAAATTGTGACCCATGAGGCAGGTCAGCAGAAGCCTGGCTCAGATGAGGTGGTTAATATGTGAATTTGCATACTTGTGAGTGGACATACCCTTGTACAGACAGCAATTAATTACTCAATAAATCTAGGCTTATAATGCAGCCAATCACTACCACATTAATTGATAACTGGAGGAAGTAAGGCAGGCAGGTGAAACGAGCTGCTGTGGGCTGCAGAGGGGGTAGTAGCAGCCCTGTGCTAGCTCCCTCGCCTCACTCCATCTCACACCACACAGCTGCTTGGGCCTCATGAGCATGGTGCATGGTCAGCTACACCAGCTGTCATGGGAGGAAAGTCGAGCTCTGGATATGCAGCAAGCCACAGTACTTGTCAACACACAAGTTGCAATCAGCCCTTCGAAAAGCCTTAAGAGTTTTGTAACCTTAGGACCCCAAAAACATCCTTGAGCTACAGATATTAGAGACAACCCTTCTCCTTGAAAGTCTTGTTTCCCTTGCTGCCTCAAGCCTCACTTTACAAAGAGAAGGTCTAAAGCTCCACATTTTAAAAGGAACGGAAGAATCTTATTTCTGCTTCTAATCCTTGAAGCAGAACGGCTTCCAAGGACATCCAAAAGGGCAGCTCCTAAGGACGTCTTCTTATTTATCATCCTCTCAGGCACTAATGCTGCCACAAGCATGGCACAGTGACCCTGCAGCAGAGGGGTGCCTGCGGGCATTACTGAGGTTCTGCAAGGAAACTGGAGTTGTGTGGGCGACACTCACAGCATTGTGGTGGCACCAGCTCTACTGGTATTCAATGAGATGACTGCCAGCACCAGTTCAGATTAACATCTGCATTATGCACACTCCACATGGGAAAGAAAAGCAGTCCATATGACGTAATTAAAATTCAGGGTCAGAGTTTTTAAAAAATTACATTTTGGCTGGAGGATTCTATCTATTTTGAAAGGATGGCATGCTTTTATCTTGTCTGGATCTAGCTCCAAAAAGAAGCTGTATTGGGCAGGACTAATGACACAAGAAACTGAAGAGATCAGACAAAATAGACCGATCAGAACAATCTGGAGCATTTTGACAGTGAGCTTTTATTCAGCTCTTCCTCTCCTACCTTGGCTAATTCTATAATCAATACAAATAAATTTTCCTCAGCAAAGCATAGTCCAAACCCGTGGAACCAACTGCTGCAGGAGGTCATTGAGTCAGATACTGTAGTTAGATTTAAAAAGGGCTGAATACATTTTATGGCCAAACAACATCTGTACAGTCATCCAAGCTAAGATAATGGTGATGAAATTTCATGCTTGAGTGTGTAAAATGATTGCTACATCACTCAGAAAGGATTTTTTTTCTTCCCAGGTAGAGGATTACACAATTGAGAAGATGCATTATAAAGAGGTTTCTGAGCTTAGGGGTTTTTTACTTTTCTCCAAAGAGTGAAAGATCAGCTCATGGACCTCACAGAATAATAACTTAGCCTTCTACTTCTTCTCTTCTTAAATATAATGAAGCTCTTAAATGAGATGTTTCATTTGAGGGCGTCCAAGTTTCTTTCATTCTTTCCATGCTAACTGATCTCACATGCAGGTAAAATAACTGAAGCAAATCTTAGCAGCTGCCAAGGTTACTAATTCAGCCTCCTGACCCCAACAGGTGAGAGACAGCGAGTTTGTGTATGAGCAGGGGGAGGCCTGCGACTGATATCTGATGCAACAGCTGGCTGCATTTCTCATGCAACTTGCATTTACTGTACATCTGGCTTCATTTAATTAGAAAACAAAACAAACAAAAAAAATTGATCTTCCTTCAGTCATCAACAACCTAATGATAATTTTGACCATTCATTCCTGTTTTCATCAGCTCAATTTCACTTTCCAGAACTTAATCAAGGAACGAATTAAACAGGGACAGAATATTTGTCTAGCTAAAGATTTCTGTGGTATCTTGCAGCAGATTTAATTCACTGAGAATACGTAGGGGAGGAAACTGTGGGGTGGAACGACTGCCAAAACACTTAAAACCTCATTACCACATACCCCACTTCACCCTGAGAGCCCCCCAGCCTGTCCATTATTGTCCTGCCTCTACTTTCTGTGGGACTTTGAAAAGAAAAGGTTCAAAGAGCAAGACTTTCATGCTCCCCTTTCCATGTCAAACACTTTCAACTCCTGATTTCAAAGTGCCACTCGCTTGCTGTTCAAAGGCCTGTGGACACGTAGGGGGTGAGATAGGAGTAAAAGGTTGCACTACAAAGCCTGCTGCATTCAGAGCAATACCCAGCTCAGAGATACAAATGATAATATAAACTCAAGCACCTATCAATAAAACTGCCAATATATGAAAGGAGGGCTGGAAAATTTCTAAATGGCCTTTATCTGCACCCTCTCCCGCACTGCCATTATGTTGTAATAGGTTTGGATAAAAGCCTAATTGATATTTTAAAGTGCAACTTTTCTCTCTGTTGCAGTTATGGCCAGGGGACCCCAGCAGCAGAAAATCCCAAACCCCAAATAAGTTAGCTAAGAATACCTAAAGAAGTTCCTACCAACATCTGAAAAACCTGCATTGCTCTTGTTGAGTATTCATCTACCTCCCCTTCTCTCTCTGTATCCTTTTCATCTGCCTGCCCACAAGATTTGGAACACCATTAATTGGTCCTCAGGGAGGCTGACAGGCCTGTGCTTTTATGACTCGATTCTTTGTATTGTACACATGTGGGCATCTCTCAGGAGATAAACAAAGGGAAAACGTGCTGAAAAGGGGGGTAGAATTTGTATAAGACTAAATGCAGAACAAACCACCTTCCCAATTTGCTGCTAATATCCTAAATTGCATGAATAAATCCACCCCCCTCCCCATCTTCCGTCTTCCCACATCTGCTTCTCTTAATCTGCTTTTCCTGATTGCTACAGGCTTGTCTTCTAAGGAATTCCACCTCCCATTTGAAATCAAACAGTCTAACTCTTTTTTTTGCCCCCCCTTCTCCCTCCCCCTTGCCAACAAAAGAGTGAGGTGGTCTTATGGGAAGATAAAAAGAATAGTTGATCATAAGAACTAACCTGGAGCCAACGCCTTGGTCTTTCGTCCCTTCAGCAGTTTCTAAACCCTAAGCACCTGCAGCTAATTCTCATGGCTTCCAGCCTTGGTCTTGGATTTGCTGAGAGTGAGAGACTTTTTGGCACAGCTTTCACTGCTCAGGAAAAATAAGCCTAACACACTCAGAGGCACGCCAACACACAAGCATGCACATGCACAAGCTTTAGCATCTGCGTGCGCCTGTGAGCGTGCATGCCTGTGGAAGAAACAGTCTGTGTTACACGGAGGAAACTGTAATTTTTAAAAAAGTGTTCTAGCAACCTTTACAGCTTCCCAACAACATGCCAGAATTTCTGCCGAATTTTTTGTATTTACCAACAGAGAAGGCATGGGACATTGTTTCCCCAGAGCGGGATATTTGCAAAGGATTTCTGGACCAAGTCCTCCTGGTTTTACTTACAGCATGTTTGATAGAAAGACAAGGATTTCTCCTGCTTTTCGATCAAAAAAACACTAGGAATTTAGGAACCAGATTCACAACTGGGAGGCAGATGCATGAATGCTTTCATGTGCACCTCAGCACATCCTAAAAATCTGTTCATAAGTGTCCATGCTTAGAAGCTAAAAACAACACAGGTAAAACAGGACTTGGGAATCAAAATCCAGGATTTTCACTCCATCTTCTTTCTTCCCTTTCTTCCTCAGCCTGCCTGTATCCTGATGGTTAAGTAAGTCTGCCAGACATGGAAGTGCATTTGAAACCTCTGACAGGAGAAGACTGAAACTACATCTTCTACATCTGGGATGAGTGGTCTGACTCCTAAACATCTGTTTAAAATGTGGCACCTTCTCGTACACCTTAATTTTCAGAGATAGAAGTGGTTGGTTTGTAGGAAAGTGCTTAGGTAGCCATAGTACTAAGTATCACCAAGTAAGGCATCTAAAAGAAAAGTGGAATTTATCACAGTTTTGTCATGAGCTTTCTTTGTTATGATATGGAGATCCTTGCTCAACATGACAATTTTTGTGAAAGATGCTCTGAGGCAACTAACTTGTCCTTTCATGCAAGGACTATGTATATGCTGTGATGCATTCTGGACATTGGATTCTTAATTTGAAGTTGATGGAGGCAGAGTGTATTGTAATGATGCAAATCAGGTTTTGATACCAAGACTTCAGAACCCAGATCCTGTAAGACTGTTTGAAGATTTTAGGTATATGAAAGGCTTAGCTATGTCTGTGACTCAGTTTATGCATCTGGAAAACAATTTCTATTTGCAGCTTGATTTTTAAAAAAAAATATGTGAAGAATGGTCTTGTTCTTAATCTTTGAGTATATACTCGTCATTGAGGTACTATGGCTTGTTTTACATTGTTTCAAGAAGAATTGTATATATGTGGCACAGGTGATTATTTTAAAAAAAATATATTTATTTTTTCCCAGAGGACAGCCTGTGAATGCAAATTTCTGCATAGAAACTAGAGGAAAGGCAGCAGTGAACACTTTACATATGTCAGTTCTTTTTCTTCCAACCTTTTAGTGAAGCATGGTGATTTCTACCTGGTTTTCACACCATACTCAACAGCAGGAATTTCAGTGTGCGTTGTAAAACCTGCTTAAGAGCCTGTGTAATTTACCTCATGTTGATTACTCTGTGTGGAACAGCGAATGGTACATGAGTTAATTAATCTACAGCTGCCTTGCCTGTCTGTGCTAAATAGTTGTAGTGGCTATATCTTTGAAAATCTTGAGACTCATTTTTTTTAATCTTTGCCAGTGACTGTGCACTGGGCAGAAATAGGCATTTAAGTGAGAGGATAGGTCTGATTTGAGTCCAGGGTCTCAAGACATCTGGAATAGGAAAGTTTCCTGGAGAGAATTACAGTTCTGCAAGGCAGCCACTGCTCCCAGCCTGGGAAGCCCCAGCAGCCAGGCAGGACAGCTGTCAGCACTGGTGCAGGAGAGCTAAGAAGGGCAGCAAGCTGCAAGCTTTTGGTCCTGTCTTGTTCCCGCTACCCTGGCTTGAAAACTAAAGGGCAGTGTGAAAGGCCCCATGTGTTAATTCAGTTATATGAAATACTATCACTATAAATTTCCTCCAGTTTCCCTGGAAATAAGCTAAGCAACAACTACTAAGCAAGGCTTCTATAAAACAAGTCACAATTTAAATCTACTTCACCTTGACAGCATCCCTGCTATGTATAATGATACAAACACAGTCTGGCCGCTGCCAGCCATGAACCACCAGCACAAGGACCAATGCTCCTCGCTGCTTCTGTGGGGAGCAAAGCACTGCCATTCGAATGGTCATAAACTGTTGAAATTGTTTGCAGATCCAGACCTCCATGCAGGACTCATCAGTGTGCACAAAGTGGCAGTGGGGAGGATAGGGAAGAGGAGCTCAGCTCCGCTCTGATTGATGCATGGGGCCTACCTTATTTTCCTCCTGAGGGTGACTGATGCTAAAGCTGGACTGGGAATGCCAGATGCATTTTTTCAGCCCATGGCAGGAGTTCTGGCTCCTCATGCCACCCAACACTTCCATGAAGCTTAAGACTCCATTTGTTTCAGGTCTGAAAACTGTAGTTCAAGACAGAGCAAAAGTGGCAGAGTTTAGGTTTGCATGCTGACTATGCTTCTTGGCTGTATGTCTGTGGACACCAGAAAACCACAGTAATACACCCTTACACATGACAAAGATATCATTTAAATATAATTGCTTGGCACTGGCTTATAGCTTTTCTGGCATCCAGACCCAAAACCAGTGTCTGGCATCTGACTTCCAGAGGTTGTGTGCTGCTCTATATGGATGCAGAGCAGGTGGCACAGCTTTTCCTTTTAATGCTGAAGAATACACCACTGCACTAAAATAGGCACTTTTCAACCCCAGCTGAAAATGCCCCTTTGGGGATTCTCAGCGTATGGGTAGTTACATTGAAAATCAATTTTTTTTACATTCAGAGCTTTCTTTTGGAAAGGTTTATTTGCTCTACTAACCATTTTAAGCCTCCGTGGCACCTTCTTACTCACCATAACTGCTGTACTTAGTATCCAGCTCATAAGCATTATTTGATTTCAGTATCCTGTACATTGTCACCTTTTAAATTAATATAAAATTGTTTCAGCAGTCTCCTTGTTTGTGTTGGTGTTAAATCTCTTGTAGAAATGTGGGGGGTGATGGAGAGTTTAGGGCATTAGGAATTCGGGGCTTATGATCCCCATCTCTTCTGGAGTCCTTCCTCCTTCCCTCCCTCCCTCCCGCAGCACAGCGGTGGAGGGCTGTGCTCCCTGAGACATCAGGTACCTACCGAAGGCACTTTCTTCAACGATGGTGATGAAAAAGGTACATGGCTCAAATCACAGGACCACTTGTGCTGGAATATGCAGGGAAAGTTGTCTAAGAGAAAAATAAAGCAAAATATTGATTTGGAGAAAGCTGGTTGAATAAGATCAGTTGTGGAATTTCACTCACAAGACAAAACACAGGCCATGGGTTTACTTGCAAGGTGTCATCTTCTACTAATAGGGCATAGAAAAGATAATGGATTAATTCCTTAGAAAAACCTCCTTGAGCTGAAGTGGTAGTAGCTTGCTTTGGAAGGGAGAAAAATCTCTGATTACAACTCTCCAATGACAACTTTTGGTTGCAACTCTTTCCATTGCTCCAATTCTGTTAGGGGCCAAATAACTCTGTTCTATCAGTTCAATTAAATATTTTCTATTAAACTTATTTTTCTTTTTTTTTTCTTTTTTTAAAGAGAAGCTTCCATCTGGTGAAATCTTGCAGTGTTTTTAAAGAAAACAAACGAGAACGATAATATTTATAGCCACTTTTGTTTTCTGAAAATAATAATAATGAAAAATATGTCAATTTGGATGTTTCATATTCTAAAATTAAAAAAAACCTTATGAAGTAAAATTTTATTTAAGCACAAATAAGTTGGGCGTTTTTTTTAACATGTTTAGTGTTGAAAATTCTCTTATAAATGAGACTCTAATTTACACCTCTGCAGAAGCTGTTTTTAAATGGAACCATGCTTCCACTTCAAATTCTAATGTTCACTTCATTGTAGATTTTCAAGGCCTCTTGCCTAAGAGTGAAAACATCATTAGTTTTTCTAGAGTCAATGCTAAATTGCTACAATGCTCTGAAATTGGTCAGTGTCAGATACTAAGAAATAATGCATCACACAGCAGCTATCTTGAGACACCCTGGACAAACTCTTTTTTCATTCAGGAGGAGTATCACCAGCAAGAGAAAAACTCAAGCACCTGTTTGGGAAGGTATGTTTTATAGAGCAACTGATAAACCTAATCCTTTATTTCTTGCCAAACTGGTCCAATCATTGAAAATAACAGGTCAGTATCCATAGAACAATAAACTATTTAAACAATTTTCTAGTTAATTTTTAAATGTCTTACTGTGACCTTCTGCTCTGTTGCCCTCAGTACCCTACCTTTTGGCTGAAGTCTCTTTAAGATAGAGAAGTTACATCAGCAATTTCACCTACTCTGAAATCACCTCATTCTGCCCTGATTTATACCCCATGAAATCCTATTGCCCTCCAGGGGGTTCTGCAGAGTGTAAAGCTGGGCAGAGTTTGATCCAGAATGTTAAATACTGGAGCATCAAAGTTATAGGTTTATTGCAATTATTATTGGTCCCCATTGGTTATTTACTTATGCTGTATCTCAGCTACAGTTAAATTCTATGCTACAAGGTATGTGGGGAGATATAAAAACACAAATAGCAAGTGAGTGGATTGATTTGGAATGGGCTTGAACCTGTTTTTATGCTCCAAGACACTGCAGAAGCGGAGGGGTTTTCAAGGCTCCCCACAAAGTGACCTGAGAATTGCGATTCTGAGTTGTCTTAAAAAGCTCCACTGTAAACTGAGGCAGTTCAGCTGGTGGCACATCATGACTTTAACTTTCTCCATCTCAGAGGGTGGGGTGGATGCTGGGACCTCTGCAGCTCACCCCACTGTGCTTAGCTCACTGATGAAGCTCTGCAGAGGGACAGACAATTCCTCAGTCACGTAAGCATCCTCACCAAACTAACTCCAACAGTTCTTAAACGTCCCTGCGAATGTGTTTCTGAAGTCTAAGGGAAAAATCTTAGTAACATTGTCACATTTCAGTTAACTGTGTCAGGAGGAGGGCCTCATCCTAAATTACCAAACTTCTGACTCAAGATTTTCCACATCTAATCACAAATTTAATAGTCTCATATTATATGTAACTGGCCTTTCATTACAGAGTTCCTCAATCATGCTCCAGGAGTTAAGACAGAATTGAATAACTAAAATCATACCTAATTATGTACTGTTTGCACCCACAGAATATTTTTTTTTTGCAGCGTATGAGCCCAATACATCTACAGCTATTACAGGAATTCTCCATCATATGACTCAAATATGTTCATAACAGACACATACATCATTTCTGAACTCAGGTGCTAACTGAACATCAAAAATCAAATGTTCCCATGTCAAAGAGATATTCTGTAAAGATGGACTAAAATAAAATATAATAAAAATCAAAACACACACACAGACAACAGTATGAATACCACTGTCCCTAAAGCCCAGGGGATTTTACATTTCAAGTTTCATGGAGTTTTCCCTCAGCAGTCGTTGGGCTGACCGAGATGGTCTAAGCTTGATACAAGTACCGCAGACACCGAGCGTACTTTATAGGTCACACTTTCTACTGAACTACCTTAGAGCTAATCACCATTATAGGAAATCTATCAATATACAATGAAATTTGAAATTTAAAACTTACTGACTAGGGGTCAGAGCAATATGTATCAAAAAGAATGTTTGTTTCAAAGTTACACCTTCTCCTGGCTCATACTATGTATGAAAAAACAACCCAGAGTCCTTTATGGGTAGCTACATGTGTTATATCAAACGGCTGCCCAATGTGTTCCCTTCTAAACTTTCTGTCTGGATGCATGGGCCTTCAACACAAGAAGAAATGTGTATGCCATGTATTTTCTTTCCTATAAAGCCTTCATTTTTTACCAAATAACTGGAATTAAGCAGTACTCCAAAATCTCTTATCTTTCTCTGTGAAAAAGAAATGCATTTTACCATCAGATCTATAGCGATGAATTTTTGGGGAAGGAAATTTCTAATTGAGTGTGAAAAGATCTCAGTTATGTAGCTTCCCAGTTTGGTTCACACTATCCTGAAATTATGATTACCAAAAAATAATTTTCTAATTTAGCAGTCAGATTTGCTTGTCATATTAAATAGCAAATAGAAAATGACATGGAAAATGTTTGTTCTTACAGTTATAACTAACCAGCTTCTCAAGACTCTTTTACTGGACAAAAAGCCAGTATTTTCTTTTTTATTGCACTCAATAATCAGGATCCAGTCTGCCTCACAACAGTCAACTGCCATTGTAACAAGTTACAGGAAAATTATAATGCTTCCTAAGCATTTCCACAGAAACAAATTTCATGTGTGTGTGGGTGGACGGTAGGAGGAGAATAACCTTGGGAAAACCACAATTATAAACAGCTGCAGCATGCATTAAATGTAATTATGATTTATTCCTATAAATAATTCTTTGTGTAAATTTCCACTTAAGCTGGATTTGCTGTTCGGGTGCAATGGACATTTCTGCATTAAGTGATTATGCCTTTTTATTATTATTAAAAATACTGATTCTTTTCACATGGGAGAGGAGATGGGGAAAGAAGACTTATTGTACCAGCATGAACTGCGGAAAAATCCAGATTCTAAGAATTAATGGTTTAACAGCCTGGACACGATGAAATTGTTTGTGACTGAGCTACAAAGAAGGATTAAAATGAAAGAGAGTGCATCATCCAAAGTTATTGTCAGCAAAACCTCATAATACTATTTCAACAAGATAATAAACATATAATGATAGATAGCATCTGATCAACCACTATGGAACAGCTGACTATATTAATAGGACTTGACATTTGTTCTGTTTAATGGATAAGGTGTTGAGCACCTAGGTTTCTGCTATGCTAATTGCTTAGTCATTTGAAAAAGAAATCAATACGATACAGCCCTCACAGGAGAAAATCTTGACTGATTCTTTACACATCCCACAGCAAAAATAGCACTAAATCATGGCCATTAATTCATTTGACTAATTCAACACTTCAGATTTAATTCGTTCTCATATAAGGTTTTACAGCTGTCTATTACGTGAACTTACAGCAGTGGTAAGGACAGGAAAGATCATATAAAATGACTGGGAGAAGGAAGACGGTTTCCTTTGGAAGCTTTATGTATCACATTCCTGATCCCACTGAAATTAATTACAGCTAGCCATTTACTTCAGTGAGATAAGGCAAGGGCTGTGTATGGGCCTTGGTACATCTATGTGCTCTCAGTTCTCATTGTATGCGTAGGAGCTACTAAGAGCTGCTCAGTGCTTTGGAAAAAAAAAAGATCTTAAAGCAAGTGTGTTACTACTGCTGCAACGCTGATGTGCTGCAGCTGACCCTCTACTAAAACAGGAGGCCCTAGCTTCATATTCAGTTGGATATTTAGTCAAGCTCTTAGTCACATTCATAACCACTTCTCTTTAAAAGATCATAGAAGCCAATGGCACATGCTAAAATTCAAGCAACTACCTGATTAATATGATGATCCAAGGCTATGATTCTTCTCCATGTGCCCTCTCATCAATGTGGGTTTCAATTTAGACTTTCTTTCCACTTGGGATACATCCTTAATTTTTTGAATGGAATATTTTGAATGGAATAAATACTGCAAAACATATCAACATTTGTTAGACAATATCAGAAACATAGGTACCTACTTCTTTCGTAGATATCTCGAAAAGTGTTATGTTTTAATATGTTTCACTTCCTTGACATCTTTCATCATGCCTTTTTCCAGCACATCTGCAAAGCACTTCATCAGCTAACCAAGCATTCTCTGTGTGCAGTATGGATGGGATAACCAAGCTAGAGGTTAATATCTTCCAGCTTAAAAATGTCACTCGGGTGGTTTGTCCAAATTCGCACAGATAGTGTCAAAGGCAGAACTGATTTCAGTGTTGTGCTCTGCCTGAGCTTTAACACAGACCAACTTTTCTTTAAAGAAAGGCTGCCTAGAGTGCCTTCAAAGCAGAATTGAAATACTGCACAGTTACTTTAGTATTAGATCTATGGATGTTTTTCCATTTCCACCTCCTCTGCATGGCTGTGTGATTAGCTTAATTTAAAATAAAACCTTGTTTTCTTTCCTCATATAATTTTGGTGGAACTACAAATGAGACAGTTTGCACTTGACACGAGTTAGGTTATTTTTAAAGACTTTTGTTGGAATTGTTGGTAGTTCAGAAGCTTTAAGCTGTACATTGAAGGAAAAATCATTATTTGCTCTAAAGTTATAGTAAATTAATATGGAAAGCTCTGCTGCTGTTCAGGTTGCATTTAGTACATGCTGTTAAGACTCCACAGAATACTGAAGATTTGTTTGCATGCTTTAAAAATAATAATAATAATAATAATAATAAAAAAAAGCTACCACATGTTTAAGCCCCTGTAATTAAGCTATACCTCTAAAACTGCATTGCAATATTTTGTGAATAGTTTTGCACACTTGACCTCCATCACCAAATCAAGTGCAATATAACAGATCGAGCCTCAGAAGCTCTATTTATCCTTTTGACCATAAAGACATTCCTTTATTATTCTTTTCCCTTATGACTGGATTTAAAGAGCTTTTTTTAAAGCCTCCATCACCCTTTTTAAATAAATATGAGAAAAAAAACCCTAACCAACATGGGTTGTATATTTTCTGTAAAAAACATCCTTAAATCAATTAAGCAAATATACACTAGCAAGAAGGAAACACATTAAGACTCATTTTCCTTTTTCCTGTGCCAGGTTACTTTTTTGTACTATATATCAGAATGAAAGTAATTCACCTCTCAAAAAAAAATAAAAATTAAAGAACAAAATATGACTGTGATGCACTTTTGCAGAATACAGTCAAATTTCCATAAAATGTCTGCAGGGTTTTTCACATTAAAATTTCTCTTACTAAAAATGTTTATGGAAATAGGTCATTATGCACATTACTAATAGAGAGCAATTTGTTGCTTTTAAAGGAGCTTTTATACTAATAGTCGTGAATAAACACATTTATCAGACATCCTAAATATAAACAATATATATACTAGCAAGCATAGTACTCCTCACATGCACACTAAACATGGATTAAAGAAGTTGCTCATTTGGGGCCCGTTTCTGCTAATATGGAGCCCAGAGGAATTTTTTTACTGTTCTTATGTCGATAGGAGATGAATGGTGTCTCAGCTGTGGAAATGGGTTACTGGATGGTACCACTGAACGAACACAATGTCTTAAGTCCTACCTGCTTCCACACAGCTTTGCCAGAGCCAGTAAGATTCTCCTTGTGTTTGGTGAAAGTGGGAGCAAGGGAGGGATGTCCCAGTAGACCTCTTCTCTGCAGCCAGAGATGCAGAGTCCAGTCTAGCAAGCCCAGCACCTGAAGGGCATCCTCAGTCTCTGGAAAGCAGCCTTGTACAGTGCAAAGCAGATTTTCTTATCAATGGGACCAAATTGTGCTAGTACGGTGTCATAACTGAGTTTGAAAACAATGCATATCCCATTATCAGCACTTAGAAACAATTAAAAAAATGGTAACTGATGCAATTTTACCTGACTTCTGAGGAATAAAAAAGATACACCCAGGTAATTATAATGTGTAGGTTACGATAGTACGGGAAGCAACAAGATACCTGCTTAAAACTGCTAGACTCGCTAAGGAACATCTTACATTATATTTACACAGTAGCATCAATTCTCTTAAAAATCCCACTTAAACAACAGATATAGATCACCTAGAAAGTGCAAATGAAATGAGCTGTTTCAGGCAGATATGTTGATTCCTGTGGTCCCTTGCTTGGTTGTCAGTAAAAGTGAAGAAAATGTAAAACATCTATCCAATTATTTCAGTTAATATACAAGCATTAGGCATTCAAATTCCTAATTAAGAGACAACATGCCCTGTCAGGCATCTGCATAGGCTATTGAACATTGCCTAGATTGTTCCATAATTATCCTGGCTTAATAGCTCTAAAAATGTAAGCAATGTGCATCCACTGAGGAAATGCACTGCTTATCACATGAGGAGGAACAGCACATAGAACATGTTGTAATACCATGTATTTATGCTGCAGGTTTTTAGTGGAACATAGTTTAATTAACAGCGGGCAGCCTTGGCTTAATAGCTGGCTTCTGTTGGCAAGGAGACATGTAACTCACATATAAAAATATATTTCCATGACCAGATTAAAATGTATAAAACTCAACTGCTGGAAGTGCTCCATTTCAGGTTCCGGTGTCAGGCACCAGAAAGAGAAGATAGCGTGTACAAAAATATATATTTGTACTGATTTCAGCATGCTATTTTTCATGACTTATTTGTCAAAATCCTCCATCTCCCAGCCCCTTCTCACCAAAATAAAAATAAAAAAATAAATAAATTTCAGCACCCTCCAGGGCAGTCATGTTGTCAAGGAAACAGATTTTTGCCATCTTCTGTGATTTGCATTTTCAGTAAATTTGCTACAATTTCCTTCTTTTCAAGCCTGATGCCTATGTTCAAGAGCTGACCAACGTTGCCTTGAATGCTGCAGCCATAGCATCAAGATGTCTATTCTTTCATACTCTCTGGCAAGACTGGGCAAATCATGGATGCACTCGCTGAGGAAAAGGCTGGAAGGAACACAAAAATGAAATATTTCAGCCATTTGAAACTGATTTCTTTTGCCCTTTAACCAATAGGTTTTGTTTTGGAAAATAATAAATGTTTTCAGGGCTTCATGGCCTTTTCTCTCTCTTCTTTTTGTCTTTGCTATATAAAATACAAGGGGAAAAGAAAAAAAAAAAAACCAAGAAAAGTCCATTTAAAAAAGACACTGGAAATGTGAAGAAATTTGTAGTATAACAGAAAATTTGCAAACAAAATATATTTTTCAGCAATGTTTTTGTTTTAGCTAAAACACTAATTCTAAGTTAAAAATTTAGCTCTCTCTGGTTAACTTTACTTTTAAGACACCTGTACAGGCCTAATGCATGGCATACAGCTTCTTCAAATCTGTTTGCTTCCACTGGACACAAAACTATCATGCATAAATTTGGCAACCTCAGGATGCTTCATGCAACAGAGTGAGGGAGCTACCCCTCAGCATTTCTCTTGAGACTGCAAGGAGGAAGAGTTGAAGCACTTCTCTGGTTTCCTTGTGGACTGGAATCATACAAATAAATAACGTAAATAAATATATCTTCCTACCTGGGATAGATCCAGCACAGCTGAATTGATTCAACTGGTTTTAGATGGATTTATTTTTTCTATCTCATCTCATAGTGGGCATAATTGTCACAGAATCTAACTGTGAACTTCCATCTCTTTAAAGTGTTTTACCATAGCATCTCACGTGTACTATGCAAACACTTGGTATGAGAAAATTTTTCTTCTTTGTTCTTCTAAATAGGAAGAAATACGATTATAAAAATTATCCTATATTCACCTATTCTTTCCTGTCCCTGTCTCTATATAACTAGAATTCTGTAGGGCATCTCAGAATATAGTAGGCCTCAAATGTGTTTTTACTAGTCTAGAATTTGACTCTATAATGGGTATTAAGTATGCATGCTTTTTTCTTCACTGAATATGTAGACTTTTTATTAAATAAATAGGAAAGTAATTATCCATCTGAAGTTGCCAAAGGAGTGTCATTCCAAATGATAGAATTAATAACATATATTTTGGCTGAACTGTTCTTGTCAAAGGATATAGGGTTTTTTTCTCCAGATCATAATTATATATATAATATTATTTAATGAAATGCAACAATGAACTTTAAACAAATTAGAATGATAAATTTAAAGACTATTTCTAGATCTCAAATCCTTTTTCTTTCCTTTCCCCTTCTGGTACAAAATTTTTAACTACAACTCTTTTTTTTGGCTCAAATCAGAAAAAAGTAACTTGTCGGTTTCTGATAGAACAAAAATTCTTGTTCCTTATGACATCACAAAATAAAGACATTTAACAGTATAGATGTTAACAACATTAGGCCAGTACTTCTGCAGAAGGAGGTAACCTTGCAGATTAAGCTTTATAATGAAACACATTTTCAAAAGTATTGCAGTGAGTTAAGGTTTGTGCATCTCTTGCACTTGAAAATCTCACACTGCCTGTGTAAATGACTGAAAAGTGAATTGGAATAATTCTATGTATTTTTAAATTTTCCTCTCTGCAAAATAGCATTAGCGAGAACAGTATGCTTTGAGCGCCTCTAACTTCTGCACCATAAGGAGACCAGAGGTCTTCTCGGGAAGGAGACAGCGTCTTCCTGACACAGCAGTGCTGTGACACAGACCTAGGCTTGCTTCAGGAAAGTTTCAGGACCTTCACCATTTGAGCTGCAAGACAGGTGGACTGCACTCTAACTGCTCATTAATAAAGGACAGTGTTAATTCGTCACACGGTAAAAATCTCGTGGTACTTTGAAGTCTTCTTTTTGCCATTTTTTTCTTTTCAGGTTTGTCATGAAGAGGTTGCCTCTCACCTCTTTGGAGAGTACACCAGGAGCTACTAGAGTATGCCAAGTTGAAAGCTTTGCATCATTTTTCTCCATAGACCTATATGAGTGAGGAGGGAAGGTAAAATTGGGAACTGTGTGTAGGACACATTTTTGAAGTATACCTTTGGCTACAGAACTGAATAACTCTGAACTCAAAGGCCAAAAGCAGCCGAAGTGCCTGGTCAGAACACAAATCTGCACACTTGCTCCCCTTTCTAAACACAAACATTTAATTTGTGTTGCTTTTTTTAAGCTGCTACATTATTTGCCTTCTCGGGCCCCAACCTCTGAAAAACCAATTTCTTCTGGGTTGCTAAAGCGTAAATTCTCGAATTCACTCAGAGGACACAGCTCCCAAGAGACAGCTGGAAACAGCTGGTTCCTGCAGCTGGAAAAATTTTCAGTGCCAGTCCAGACCTTGATCTAGTAAGGCACTTATGTTCATGAATAGTCGGTTGATTTCCATAGGAAAGTTTATGTGTTTGGGTGCGTCGCTTCATTGGGTAAATTAAGTAAGTAAATATTACAACAACAGCCCCTTATTGTAGGTAGGTGGATATTACAGGCTTTTGTCCTTCAAAGACTTACATGAGTAGCATGACTCACACAGGTTTCATAGTGTCAAGGCTGTTGGCTGCCCCTGTGATATGGGGTTCATCAAATCTGGGTAAGCATTTCTTTCTATGACTTTCCATATGGTGTATGAGTAACTTTGAAATGACAAAAAACATTGATTAAATGAGTGTCCACTGAGAGCAGCTAAATTTATGTTTAAAAATGAAGAAATGTAAGGAATATGTAAGCACTAGATTTCACCCTATTGTTTATTCAAAGAAAATATGTACTGTCAGGCAAAAAGAGAGAAAGTTTTGGGGGTTTGGGTTTGTTTGTTTGCTTTATTAGATCATTCAGTCTTATTTGTTCAGTAAACTGCAGTCACATAAATATCCCATGGGAAGCTCAAAACTTTTCTGAAAGCAAGAATAAGGGAACAGTAAAATAGTTATTAACAGGCAAGGGAACTCACCATATTTTGTATTAAAGAAGTTTGTAAACAAGATTCCATTAAGTGAGTGTTTACCTGCACTACTGTTTGGATGTGCAGAGTCTCTCTTGTTACATATTCACGTTTATATGAATTTATAAATTCATTGTTTATAAAATCAGGTGCTTTTGAGACAAGAGGTACTTTTTAAAATAAGTAATTCTGTTATGAAACAGAGAAGTATAAATCAATTTATTAGAAATTGTCTGCATATATAGCTGTGAAAAAAGACCTAAAGAAAAAAGTACAAGGCTGCTGTAATTTGGACTTTGGGAAAGCATACATCAGGCAAAATGAATTCAGATAACTTACCAGAAAACAATAACCTTCCCAGCACAAAGGGTGAAATACCCCACCCCACACACAAGGCAGTTTCTATACAGCATACACCCCAAAATGTCTCTAGTGCCGGTAAGCATAAAGTCTATGTTTAGATTTGTTAAAAAGAATGGAAAAGAATATGAAGCAGTCTACTTTTTTTTCAAGGGATGCAGGTGCTATCCAATAAAATAGGACTCCAGGGACACCTTCATATCTTCTTCATATCTTCATACTTTCTACCTCCTTGTCCTACACTAAAAAATGCAAATTGCATAAATGTTTTGCTAAGACCTACTCACGTTTTAGGTGTTTCAATGAATTTAGCTGATATGGCTCTTTCGTAATCAAATGTATTTTCACACGCCTATAGCTTGTTGATTACATCTCATTTCTTGTACTTGACTCCCCTCAAAAAGAGCTTTTTATCAGTGTGTCTCTCACAAGCCAGGTACCAGTAAAAATTGAGCTACTTTCCTGATGAGCCCTATCAAGCCCATTTTCGGGAGTGATGTAAAAATAATATATTTCTTCTTCTTTCAGGCAAAGTTATTTATATCCTGCCTCATATTTTGTTGCATATGATCTTTTAGGAGTGTACCATTAACCTTTTCCAAAGTACAGTATAGCATATGGGTACATCGACACAGACTCTGAGTCTAATTTTGGGAAGACTTAACAGCTTAGTGGTGGTCATCAGGGTATTATAGCAGTGATGCTCCAGAATTATGTTATTGTTTTTTTGGTTATGAAATTATCCAGTATTTCTAGCCATAGGGTAATTATTTGAATGAAACAGCTACATTGGCTGGTAGTGGGACTATTTTGTAGGGGGGAACCTGGTAGAATAATTCACTCCTCTGACCCCTCAACATGGATTGAACTGTTAAGACATGTTCCTCACATTGTTCTGCTTTGCTGATGGCAGAAAATAACATTGTCCAGGTATGCTGTCCACTCAGCTGCAAAGGATCAGAAGTAGAAGAAGCGAATGGGGGCCTAAGAAGAAAACCTGACACCTTCGTTCTGCCCCTTCACCTCAGGCCTTACGTGCATGATGACCTCTAGTAGTACAAAGCACACCACTAAATTAATTATCCCTTGTGTACGGTTGAAAAGGGTTTTGCCTCAGAGATCTAGAAAAACAATAATTGTGTTTCCATTGTAGTCTCCTTCATTTGTCTTATCACATACTGTGTTGAAGCTGCCACTTAAACCCACAAGTGCACTTTTTTCATATTCTGTGGCCTCATCCTACCTCAATATGTTCGTGACCGTTACCCCACCTAACTTCATTGTAGTTCTCAAGCCCCTTGGTAACATTACTCTATTTAATTACCAAACACAACAAACTTTGAATTAGGTATTTTCTATGTAAAAAAAATAAAGTGAGTGGGCTACAAATTTTTAATCAGCTCTATCATTCACTTTTGTCTGGTGTCTGAGGGTTCCGTTTATTGCATACAATTGAGATCCAGCACATCATACTTATACTAAATTTAAACCCATGCTTAAAGTGTGCTGCTCTTCAGCCTTGTGTGTGCAGAAAGGTGACGGAAACTAGGGTAAGAATGAGAAAAGAGGCCCTGTCCTCCCAAATACTTCCTCGTACAAGTCTTTCTGCCTTTGTACTCTACCTGAAAAACATGGTTGACAATATTATTTTCTCCCTCCTGTGTTCAGTCTATCTAGTATTAATATTAAACTCTACTTTCAGGACTATTAATTCTTATACATTAGAACAAGGGGCCTGGGCCAAAGTTAGTTTTCTTCTGCTACAGTAAAGAAAAATAATAAGTGGAGAGTTATTTCAGTATGGTTGGTCTCATTCTAATCTGCTGAGGTATAGGATAAATCTAACTCAGCTGGATACTTATTATATCTTTAAGTTACAACCTGCCTTCTCCAACCAGACAGTTTAATGTCTTTCTCGAGTACTCATTATCCCTTGTTTTGATTATTGCATTTTGTTACCTTAGCAAACATGATCATATCCACGCAGAGTGCTGCTGCAAAGAGCACTGTGCCAATCTCCTGTTCTGTCCATGAGGTACTCATCTTCATTGTCAGGTGTTTCATAGCTAACCTTATCTTCCCTGCAGCCTTCTGCTCAATACTCAAGTAGTAACTCCTTAGGTCTGTGAGCATTCACTTTTCAACAAACAAGTAGGTCTTAGAAAAGGACCTCTGACATTCCTCTCAAAGCTGCTCCTTGTCCTCAGGAGAAGTCACCTGAAAACACCCACAGTTACCTCAGTCTTCTTTCAGATTTCTCCACAAAAATCTGAATTGCCATAATCCCTATGAAAAACTTCATAATACACTGCTGATGGACTAAGGCCATCACCCAGGCTAGTATTGTAGATTGTCTATTTATTGTATATAAATATAAATGCTTTCTGTATTCTTGCTTTCTCCCATTAGCCAGTTCACTTCTGTTATATTTCACACTGTAACTACTTGGAGGCAAAGATAATTTTTGTATTTCATACGATAGTGGCCTGGTCTATGAATACAGTTCATAGTGTTACAGTAGTAGTAACAATAATAGTAATTGAATGAAGTCCCTCCCCAAATTATTTGAAATAAATTTATATATAAAACCAACTATATAATAATATGTTTTTATAAAATATCATATATTTATATGTGTATATTTAAATATAGATGTACATATATTTTACATTTATATAAAAATAAATACAATAACAATAAATGATGAAATGATGCAAAAAAAGCCCAAGCCATCAGTTCATATAAACAATCTCAAATGTAACTTGAAAACAAAGACACACCATTAATAGACCTATGCAAATACCATGCCATATCCTGGAAATGAAACAATGAAATTTCATCCCCATAAATCTTTTTCTACTGTACTACAATCTTGTGTACCTATGAGCCTCTGCCTTATTTTATTCCACTGAAAAATAGAGTTCATATATCACTGATTGTTTTCGGGAAACACTTGAAGACAAGGAGGACAATCTTATGTGTTTAAGTATGCATATAACCTTTCACTTAATTTTTTTAATGTTCTTAGCTGAACAAGCTTAGAACAAACATTTTTTTCTCAGTCTATAAAAGAAGATGAATCAATCATACTCAGTGTCAGTAATTTGAAAATAATAGAAAAAATGGATAGGCAGCATTTCTGATGGTGCAAGTCATTTCAGTGACAAAGAATCTTCTGTTAAATGTTTTCTATGTAATATGAGATCATACACATATACAAGTGGGCCAAAGTACAAGCATCTGCCCAATAAAGCTGCTATTAACCTCTGATTGAAACATACCTGGTAGAAGAACAAATTTATAAAATTTTCCTGGTTTGACAAATGAGACTTCTCAAAGCACCATGAATAACCCTTTTCTCTTTATTTTTTTTTTTTTAATTAGGTTTTTTTTTTTCTCAAAAAAAAAAAAGAAAAGCAGTAGACTTCTGGGTCCTCATACTCAAGTCTCCAGTGAGACCCTGGGTGCAACTACATTTCTTACACTCCCCCAGAGTCATGACTTGCTTTATGCCCTGGGCAAAGGTTGGTCTCAGAGAAGTTCACATTGCATTATGGAAAATCCTCCAAGGAACCTGGCCTTTGGAAAAAAGTGGAAGGCTGAACCCCTACTCCCTTGAGTATTCATAGAGAAATGCTTTTTAAAGATTTATTAAACAATTTAAGAATAAAACTATTTAACCTCTTTCAGCAAAACGTACTTGTTATGCCAAATGTACATACTCTAGTGGATTTTCCTCAGTGTAGGTATTGGGGGACTGAGATGTAACCCCACACAAATAAGACTGGTGAATGTATGACTGTCCAGTCCTCTGATACAGCTTCCGTACTCTGTATTTAGATATGATCTTGATCTGTCCTGTATTACAGCATGTATGAATGACATGGAGGAAAGATGAGAAAGGGGCCTGTAGTTAATGTTTATAGATCGAGTACAGGAGCAGGGCAGGTGCAGAATGATGTTTTTCTGCCCAGATTAACAAAAACTGCAGGGCAACTATGGTTCTAAGCCAGAGACTGTTTCCTCATGACTGTAACATTTTCAGTTGAACTTGTCTTTCATCGTTTTCCCAGACTTTATTTTGAAGCCATTTACACTTTTTGAATGCAACATCATGGGGCAAAAGAAAAATCACAGAATAGCTATGATCTGCATGAAAACCTACTTCCTCTGGTGTTAAAGCTCTTTGTTACATCTATGCATAAAGGTCCACTGGAAACAATTATGTTTTAAGCCATTAACTTCTTTCTCAAAGCAAGAATGGAGGAGGGAAGGGGCAACAAAAGCAAAAATGTGTGCTGGATTTCTAATGGAAATGTGAGATCTGTGGGCTCCCCAGAAAACAAACACTCATGCAAAAGTTTTTTTCCTGTTTTTTAAGGAGGGCTCCAGATGAAGACTCATGTTTGCATAAACTAACAGAGGCATTCAAAGAGGTTAGTTATGGGAATGACAGAGAAAGACAGTTTCTAGCACTCTGACAAAAGAAGGCGCCATCATGCAGAGTGGGAAGCATGTTTGCCAAAGAAAAGCTGTGACTCTCTCAGCCTTCAAACCATTGCTAGCATGTCTGCAGAAATGCCAGTAGCACAAATGACAAGTATTCTGTGTCTACTAATGAAGACTGGAATATCAAAGCCTGCATTTTTCGAAGGGAACAACCCTTAAAAACACATCTCTTGTATAGTTCGCTGTTTACTTGTATACATGTGCAAGGAAGGCCATATAACAGAGACAACATATGGAAGGCATGTGAGGCAAAACCAGGGTGCCTGTGAGTTTTATGAAGTCACCTGGGTTTAAGTGGGACTTCTGTAACCATAATATTGGTGTGCAGCCTGCAAGTCATCCCAGCTCTGGCAATCCAGAATATGCTTATTGTCTTTCCCTTACCCTGCAGTCGACTCCAGCATTTCTGTGGGGATTTGTCAACTCGGTTGTGCTTACCAGAGCTGGAGGCAGGCTCAGCCCAGCTCTGGATGACTGCTGTGGCCTGTGACTGCCCAGACATGGCGCTGGGCCAGCCCCAAATAAACCATGAACCTCGGGTGGGTGGAAACTGCTCTTAATTCCAAACCCAAGATGCTCCAGGGGAGTTTGAAATTAAGCAAAACACATCTGCCCATCCCTCATTATTGTTGTTGTTATTGTTGTTATAACCTTTCATTACACTAATCCACATTTTTGTTCCACATTGTGAGTATGCGAGAGGCTGGAAATAGTCATTAAAATCCAATAATGTTTAAAATTCTAGCACATTAACACTGACATTTTGCCTTCTAAACAATCTCAGGTAATGAAGGTCAATACAAGCAAACAGTCTGTCTATGGCCCTTCGTTAGAGGCTTTCTGTGCTTGGACTTCACAGCAGGGGACTGTCAGGCAAAGTGTTTTCCTCTGTGCGGCTTCTCTCCGAGTGTTTGCTGCAGCTGGCTTCAGCATATGGTAGAATATGAAGATATTTTCTGGGGTCCACTGCCTCAATCACTGTTTAATGATTAATTACTGCAGGCTGGTGTCAGGGTGAGACATTCAAGGCTTCAGGCAAAAGTCTTAACTATAGAAAATGACAGCAGGCGGGATTTTGCCAAAAAGAGTAACTTTGCACTGCTAGTTCTAATGATTTGCACTGCCTTTTGATCCATTTGTAAACAGCAAGATGGTAAAAGACTGAAACTATCAGGCAATAAATGCCAACAATAACAAGAAATTGTTCCCAGAGAGAGTCTTAGGATATTTGGTCGTGTTGAGAAAATGTTATAACTTGATCTCTTGGAACAAAGTGGGGACTTTGGGGCTGTCTTCCCTCAGACCATCTCCAGGCAGGAGTGAACTCAGACTCCAACCACCAGGATGAGGAAGATTAACACTCTGAGACAGGGAGACTGAGGCCCACTGGAGCTGTGAGGCTGAGGAAGTGAACCTGGAAGTCCCAGCTCCATTGTGGCTGATGGTCTGGTGGTCACACTGCTTTCTGGGCCAGATCCAGAGCTAGCATCAACCCTGCAGGGAGCTCCTGGATGGCACACAGTGCCTCACGGGCCACAGAGGTGCAGCACCCCCATCAGCACTGCCATCTGGGGCTATGTTAAGGGAGCTGGGATGCAGTCCTATGGTCTACAGGGATTTTAGGGGATATAAGAAGCTACCTTTGCCTTACCTTATGGTTCTACACTGTGAAGAGCTCTGTCGGAGGAGAGACTGGCCCCTTGAGCCTTAACCTCATGGTCATCAACTCTCCCCTCCAGTTACATCAGCCTCAAATTGACATAATGAGGACATAAGGGATCAAAGCTGTTTAAAGGCTTTTGTTCAGTTTTTATAAATGCATCTTAAAAACCATCAATTTGCTTGCATGACTGTGTGTGTGCATAAAACTATCCATAAGATACAATTATCTCCCACCTACACAGATAAGAATTGCACGTGTGCCTTAAAAAAACTAGGTTAATTTTCTTCAGATTGTTCTTCATCAGAAATGCAAAATGAGTGTAAATGATACAACTCACATTTAGAATCATGTTACAGCTGCTTTGTGCTTGTGTCAGTGACTCTACGGAGCAACAGAGAATTGGATCTTTCATCTGAAGTGCTTTTGTCTTTGATAATTATATGAAAACCACTTACTTTGAAGATGGAGCATTTCACAGCGTATAGCTTGGGATTCCATCTTCCTTGTGCAGTGCCATTACTGTAGCCAAAATCTCACCAGAGCTGATTGGCAGTGGAAATGTTTTTGGTGATTCAGTGAAAATATTTTTTCTTTCCTGTGGAAAACCATATTCAATATTACTGGCTGTTGGAAGCTAAAAAAATTTTATGCTTTTGGAAAAGAGAAGAAAAAATAAAATCACTTTCATTTCTTCTGCAAACATATTCAGTAATTTCTAATGAAGTAAAAAAGAAAATCCTGTAAAGTGTATTTGTTGTAGGAAAGGTTATTTTTTTAGGAAATAACACTGACTCACTCTAGATGAATTTATTGCCTTGAAAAAGTATTTTGTTTTCATAAATTAAATAAATTTTTCACAGCACATAATCAAAATGTTTTTAGTATTTTTTTTTTCTCTCCAGGTTGAGTATTACAAAGTATGGAAAGGACTCAGTTGTCTACTAATATAAAACTAATTTTAGCTGTGTACCATCTTTAGTCCTTTTATTGTTATAGGGAGAGAATGATGTTGAGAAGCAGCAGAGAATTAATGGGCAAGTTACCTAGCTTGTACAAATCGCAATAAAATGCAACATTATTTGTCAATATTTAATGTGATATTAACTGGTGACGGGTGAACCACAAAAGGTTGAGAGACTGTTTGAATAATCACCAGAAGCATAGCTGCTTACTTAAACTTTATCTGAATGTCTAAACACTGTAGATTTGGGACTTATTAGTGCAGGTGTCTGAATGAAAAAGAGTGATGACATAGATGCCATGCTTTGGAAATAAGACTTTTGATTCTTCCATTTGGACTTGAAATACTGTAAAAACAGCACCACTTCTCTCTTGTTTCTTCTACTAAAAAGGGCTAGACAAGACACATAAATAGTTACTCAGCCTCTTAAAAACTTGAGAAAAAACCATGAATTTTTGGCTAATTTTAAAAAATTAATCTAAATTAGCCTGCACATATCTAATTTTAACAGTAAAAGTGATATGATTTGTTGATAAATAAATTAAGCTTATAGAAACCAGATGTCTTTTTTTTTTAATCACCACCAAAAGAAAACTTCCTTTGATGGATTGAAAATTTCAGTCCAAAATAATTATTGTAATCTTAAATACTTTAAAATAATTTAAGGGAACAAATCCTATGTGCAACGTCAAGGCCCATCAGACACAAAGGCAAATCTGCGGCCCAGGGCATTCCTGAGTTGCAGATTGTAGACCATTAGAAGAGTATTTTAATGAAATATCTCTGTGGTGCTTAACTGGAAAACATCTTAACTTTTACTATCATGCAGCACCATCACCCCTATGATTAGTGGAGCCAGGAACTGATCAACAATCCCACTTGACATGAGATGCCTTACAAGGTCTTTTCATCTGCTCTCTGGATGAGCAGACTATGTCCATTAGCCAGACAGATAACCTGGTCAGAGTGGAGTGAGTCACCTCAGAACCAGACGTCAGAAAGACAAGAAGGCATTTCCTTTAATAAAAAAACCTGTAATATTGTTACTTTCTAAGGACAGTTTTGGGGTTTGGGAGGGGCAGCGAGCAGCAAAGTGGTCTGTCCCCCCTAGGGTAACATGCCACTGCGAACTCACAGGGTATTCACTCTGCCCACAACCAACACAGAGCTGCTGACTGTGGCAGTGACGTGAGAATAAAACTTTATGTAAACAACTTTCAAGATGAGTGTCTCATTATTAATGCAGAGAGTTCTAAAGGCAAAAGCAAACACTATTTGGCAGCAGGAACTTTTAATGAATATGTCATTAAGGAATTCAGTCCACAGACCACAAAGAGATGCACAGCACACCCAGCTGACTTTGCTGCATCTCTTTTCTTTACTGTCCATTAAACACAGAGAAGATATTTTGGGTGAACTAAGTATGTGTCTCCGAGTGAGAAGCTGTACTTGCAGCAAATCACAGATTTGCCAGAAGGTTAGTATCACCTTCTGGCAAATTGTCACCATGGGCGGATGATTTCTTGGATAGCATCTTCTGTGGAACTGCAGAAGAAGTAGAGAAGACCCATATGGAGTTAACATCCGCCATAAAAAGGATGGGAGGAGTTTGACTAGAAAGTACAGCCCAGATGGAGTTTTGGTACAGAAATGAAAGGCCAGTGCATTCAGGCTTAGCGAGCTTGTTTCACATTGCAAAATATATAGGTTATCAGTCTAGCCAGGAGCAAAATCTGTGTCCTTCCTATCTAACATTTGTACCTCCACCTGCTACCACCTGGAAGTTCCTAATACATCAAAAGAAGGACACAAATCAAAACAGAGATGAACAATGAGTATACAAAAGAATCCCAAACAGAAGCTACTGTTATTCTGTGTTGGCAGAGCTCAGGATTAATATCATCAAATGCTATTCAGATTTATGTCAGGCCAGCCTTAAATCTTCAAGTAAAAACTAAAAGGAATCTCAAACATTAAATATCCATGGATTAATTATCCATGTTAAAGAAAAGAAAAAAAGATTAATGTGCTGTTGCAAGTATGTTCTTATTGTTGCCTTGTGTTTTAGCTCTTCCACTCCAGAATCATCTAATGTTATTTTAGATGACCTAGGAATGCTCGCTGTTACCTATCTGCCATTTTGTAAGAGTGCAGAACTCTCAGAGGTGTTAAGTCTCACCTACTAGCACTGTGATGGTGTCCTAAATCCACTAGGTTGTCTGCTAGGTTTCCAGGTGACTAGATATGTTTGGAAATAAAAGGGCAAGAGTGTGATTTTTCTGAGATTAAGACACCCCGGTAACCTACAAATGGTAGAAATTCTTAAAAGATTTAGGTGAACACTAGATTTTTGGATGCCACCCTATGAAAGGATGTATGCAAGATCTCTGATCTCGTTTAGTTGAGCTGGCATATTTATATCCCAAATTTTATGAGGCTTGAGCTTTCAGAGTAGTGGTGTTATGATGAGTTAACACCACTGCTTAGATTGTTCACCAGCCAAATAGCAAAATTTCTTAATGTCATTTTATGGGACTTATAAGACATTAAACTAAATATGATTGCTGCTCCATAAAACAGAACAGTTCTCCATATACTGTATGCATGCAAATACAATATCCTATCTCAGCCTCCAGTGCCCATAGTAAGTTATCCTTAGAGTTTAGACTGAATAACTATTATTGGTTTACATGCTCCTATATCTTTGCATTTCACATAACTAATAAAGAGAGCAGCTTTCGAAAAGATAAGAATGATGCCTTATGTGCCAGACCATACAGCTGAGAAGCTTTTCTCTTTCTGCAAGAGTGGAACATTTGTCCAATTGAAATACACTTTCAAAATGCAGAAAAGATGGATTTTCAAAACCAGACAAGTGGGATATTAAATGAATGGCAAAAATTTCTTTAAAAGGCCACTGTCACATGAGGCCAAATATTCATGGGGATCAATGGACAATGCAACCAAGTTATCCAGAATCAATAGATCATTCTACCAAAAAGAATACCAGGTAGAAGTTTAAATATATGGTTTGAATAGTCTCTTTCTACTAGGTATGAGAAGAATAGCTTTTATCATAATTACCTAGTCTAGAAATTTAACATCAAAGCGTATTGTCCACTCTTGTAAAAGAAATTTAGATCTACATGAACCTCAGGTCTGTTTCTGCAAATACTTTCCTCCTCACACAATGGGAAGACAACCATAACACAAGGCCATTACTATAGTCTATGCCTCGTGTTAGATATTGAACATAAAAAACCCCTATTGTTTTCCAATAAATTCTGTTTTGGAATGTATTGAATCTGAAATATTCACCAAATAATGCCTGAGCTGAATATTATGAGTCTGAGGGCAGAAAGATGCATGAGTTTTTTTAAAAGGTGGGAGTTTGAATGAAAGAGGAAATGAATCATGAATTTATGAAATCACCAGCATATGAAAATCACCAATTAATGAATGCCTAAGTTAAATAAATACTGAAAAAAGTAATGTGTGCAAGTCAAAGTAATAGTTCATACAGCTACTGATCTTGGATGCAGTACAGAGGTAATATTTTTACAAGGTTAAACTGTCTTTGAACTATTGTATAATATATTAGGTGCAAACAGACATTTCTTCTGTATCAAGCATACATGTCTTTTTGTTCCTTTACTTAAAAAATATCTTAAATTATGACAACTGTAAGGAAAAAAGAAACCCTCTCCACTGTATTTTACTTCTCCATATCACATAAAAAAAATATATCTGAAGGTATTAAACAAACTATTGTTCCACATCCCCAGTCTTTTTTAGATTCTCTGTATGAAATAAAATGGTCTCAGACTAGTGACAATATTTAGTGGTCATAAGCATCTGCAGTTCTGTCTTCGCATCAAAAGTATTAGTAGTTCAGAGCACTGCATATGAAAATTAAGACTTGAAGAGGCTTCTTACATCAGCCCCATAGGTTTGTAGAAGTGAAGTTGAACAGACAAGACTCAACAAAATATATTTGGGAATTAAAAAAAAAAACCAAATCAACAAGATGTTATTGGTTGCCTTCCTTGGGTAGGCTCAGAGATGTTTATAGAGGATAATGCCTAGTAATAATATAATAAGAGAAACAAAAAAAAGCAGAGCAGAAGAGGGAGCCCTGACGATGGGACACTGGTTTGTGTGATTTTATATTTGTTTGGTTTTGTGCAGTGGCATTGGGTTCAAATTCAGCCTAGGTGTGTCAGTATTTATATTTATTTTATGAAGGTTCATTGGTACCCTAAGTGAAACGGGCTGAAGCACTGAGTATTTTTTCTGGGCATAATGAATATCTATCTATACCAACAGCCTTTGAAATGATTGGCAACATAACTTTGTGGATAACCCTGTGAAAAAGAAGACCATTCACCATATGTGTCATCTCTTTTATATTCACTTACTGCAACTATATAGCTTTTTTTTCAAAGAGACTAACTTTGTTTTTTCATTAATCTGAATACACAATCACACATGCTGGAGAACTGTGTACTGAAAACTATAGAAATGCATAAGTAAAACTGCCATTACATTTAGAGAAAGCTGTACTCATATATAAAAACTAGGCAAATCTGAGCATAGAGGTCAGAAAATTAATTCCATATCTATCCATTAATATAAAAGTTAGTCTTTGATTCAGCTCTTTTCAGTGTTAGTGCCTGATATTGCTGCAAAGAAATTAATAGGGCCATCTCACTGACTTTGGCAGGAATGGGCTCAGTCCCTAAACCCAGTCCCTAAAGTTCTGCTGAAACATAAATGTCACTGTTTTGAGGGAATACTCAATATATTTTGTTCTCTGAGGTACATCAGTCTCTAAGCTGCTTCAATGAAAGTCGATGGAAACTCAGGAGAAGTTAGTTGATTCTTCCTGAATATCTTCAAGGAGAAAAAACAAGCAGCATTTTACCTTCCCCCACTTATGCCACATTGCCTTTTGGCTAGTTTCCGTGAAATATATGCTATGCTTACTGCACAGTGGTCTGAAATCCATGGTTTCACTGAGTTTAAGAGATTTGGATCGGGTGCTTCACAAACAACTCTTGCTATTCTGGAAGTTTCAGTGTGCAGGGTTATGCTATTTTTGGGTCCATGCAGTCCCTTTCAGTGAGATTCTCAAAGGACCGCAGCATTAAAGCTCAAATTTCCATTATTTCTTAATCTTAACAGTATTCATCAAGCTCACTTACATGTCCTGAAAGCCCAGTAGAAATGAGGATTTTTCAGTGTAAATCATGTAAAGGGATGCTGAGCCCTCAAGGCAGTGTTGTAATATATCTGTGCCACTGATATATGACCAAATGATAAACAATCTGTGTTAAAGACAATAGATGTGAATATTAATTATTTGCTTCAGTTACTGGTGTCAGATAAACAGGACTCAAGTGTCTTGTGTTTTGGGGGTCTGACTGATGTGCTTTACAAAAATTATTTATTTTTTCCCTTTTATATAAACTGTCACACCTCTCTTTTCTAAAATGAAAGTAAATGTTTTGCTTTATAATCTTACTTTTTTAACTAAATAAAAGTTGCTGCACAAAGTTTTAATATCATTTTAAAATATGTCCTTGTAGAAGTTGCCATAAATGTCGACATTTTCAGCAGCATGAATTTATGATGACACTGAATTTTTACGGCACTATAAAAGTCCATAGTCATGATGACATCTACAGCTGCCTTTTCACTAATATATAAGAAACTATATTAAGACACATAGTTTAACATTGCCATGGATTTTAAGGAAGAAACTGTGTACACTTATGAGTGCTCACAGCAGTCTCAAGACAGAATAGAAGTAACACCTTATGATTATTTAGCTGCTAAATCTTTCTAAATTTAAATGGAAATCAGTGGAGGGTTCTTTTGTTCCTCTTTAGTTTTTATTTTCTTCCATTGATCACAGCAAAACCGGCATTAATAGACCTTGAAAATCAGCTTGAATTGAAGCATTATTCTACCAGGCAAATGTTACCTGATAACCTGCTTCCTCCCCCACAATATGCATTATGCATCTTCTCAGGAGAATGGACTATTTGCAGAGGTAAGGGTATGGACCTAATGAAGGTACCTGGAAATGGTCCAGCTTCACAGAGAACAAAAATGCAACTCCATTATACATTGGCTATATCTCAGCTATCAGACACTGGAGTACTGCATCTCAGCAACATATTAGGATACTTGGGGATACAAATCCTCTCCCTATGGTTTGGTTCTGAGGGAAGGAAAACTATTTTCATGGCCTGGAAACAACAAAACATACCTCTAAAAAATCTTTGATTTGGACTAATGACAGACCAACACCCTCAGGCTATGATTACTATGTTGTAAACCCACCTTTAAGTCTAGATATAGCCAGAGCATCTGGGTTTCATTTTGCAAACCAGTAAAAAGTACCTAGGAGACACCAGAAATCTTCATATCTTCTGTAACTAAAAGGAAAAGGCTGCACTTCCACATGGGATTCCAGTAAATATGCACTTAAATAGGAAATGAAATACATGAAAAATTATGTACCATAAATTCCTAAACCTTGGCCAAATGAGCATGATTCATATGGCATGACAGCAACAAAAACCTCTACAATAACATTAGTGTACTGGAGATGGTGCTTGTATACATGTTTTGTATACATGGGAAGTTTTGCTTAAGGAAACTCTTTAAGATTCTCCTCATTTATATGGATACTTCATTTAAATTAAATATTTCAAAGACTTGAATATCTAAGTATTTGGGCTGTGGGTAAAGTAAATTAAATATACCACTGGATAAGGCATTTCCTGATTGTCACAATACTAAAAGTATGGACCCAACTATTCCATCAATGCACACTCAACGTTTCCATTGAATTAAATATGAGTTACATGTACATAGGGACTAAGGCAGTCTGGTTTAATTAGTGTGAAAATGTCAAGTCCCTGTATACAGTGCAAACCTAAAAACAACAAGACAGTTAACTCTTTCATTGCTATTGAGCATTGTATACAAGCCAAGTTAGAAAACCTCAGAGGAATCAAATGAGTGTAAAGTGGCCCAGCATTTCTACGGGAAAGTTGCTAGGAAAACAGGTGACAGTAAAAATCAACCTATGAAATATATAAGCAAACAAAGGAAAGCCTTTTAAAACTGGCTTGAGATTAGTGCATCAAGTCCACTGTTAAGCAAGTGGTCAGATGTTCTATATCAGTGAAAACCTGTTAGTTTTCATTGATCTGGAAAAAAAAACCCCACGCTTAAGGCAGGCCATTTCTATGGGGGAAAAAAAAAATAATGATTGAGCTTGCCTTGGAATCACCTTGATTTCAAAGTCCAAACATTTTATTAAAACTGAAGCTATGTATTATACAGAAATATTTTGCTGAATTTAAGCCTAGTTTTTAAACTGTACACTTAAAAGACAAAATTTAAGGTCTGAATTAAAAAAAAATAATCATAATGGAGCTGTAATAAAAATTGTCTCCATCTTACAATGCAACATCTCTACAGTGTTGCTAGAAGCCCAGTCTAGAAATAGTTGATATGGTTTAGGTTTTTTTTCAGAGGAGCTAACTAATACTTTCTTAGTATTGTAGCTATAGCAGTAGGAACCCTATGCAGGTTGTCCCCTGGGTGGGTCTCCTTTTTCTGGAGACACTATCTTAAAGCTGCACTACTTCCACAGCTGTCAGTAGTCTTAACAGAAGTTCCTCTTGACTGAAGCTTCTCAGCTTAAGACCCATTTGAGAGTGTCAAGGAAAACTCAAAGAATACAGCTCCAGACTAGATTCAAGTGGAGCTTATGCTCAATTTTTATACAGTTCTTTTGCATCAGAAAATTTTAGGCAGTTATACACTACTAATGCCAACATGCAGCCAGAAAATGTTAGAAGGAAGATAATTTACTATTCTAGAGCTTAATCTGTGACTTTCAGATGTCTTCAGAATTAGTTCCACAGTGAGAGAGAACACAGATATTTTCAGAAAGCTTCTCTGGGATGCAGGAACACTCTTCTCTTAGCAAGTAATGGAAATTGCTGCCATGTTTTTGAAACAAAACAAAACAAAAACCCCGAAGGTTCCTTAAACACAAGCTTTTTAGTGTGTAGGAACTAGTTTTCCTTGGTGACTGTCACGGTCCACTCAGTGGACTCATGATGGTTTGTTAACTATGATCTCGAAGCCCAAAAATCAGGGCAACCACGCCAAGGGGTTATGCTTCAATCAAACAGCACAATTTTATTGTTTGCCTGTAAAGTGGTGTGCGATAGGTAGAAAGACAGAAAGTGAATAAAAGGTAAAGTAAAAAGAAAAGGAACTACCACCATGGGTCCAAGGTGTCCCTATGGTCCCAGGTCCAGGCAGCATCCCTTTGGTCTTTCCGATCGTCGTGATCCTTGGTGGAGAAAATCTCCAAAGTTCAGTTGCTAAGAAGGCATCTTTTTATGCCAAGCAACACACCTTGCTCCTCCTCTGGTTCATGGACTTCCGCCAGTCTCCACCTTCTCGAGCCAGGTTATCTTGCCCCAGAGGCGGGTAGCTTCAGACCAGGAGGCGTGTTCTTGTATTGTTTTCTGGTTTGTTGTTATGACCACAGTTGTGATCCATCTTCTGGACAGTTGTTATGTGGCCTTATTCAACCCCAGGTGGCAGGGAACAGCACAGTACTCCTCGTACCTTGCAGTTCTCCTTCCCAGGGTGTAGTTGTTCCTTTCAGTCCCAGGCTGCAGGGAGCGGCATAGTACTCCTCATACCGTGCAGTTCTCTTTCCCAGGGTCTTTGTGTCTTGATGTCCATGAGGACCACATTCCATCTCCAGGTCTCTGTTGGCAATGTTGAGACAATATTGTTCTCTTTAGGCCAACTTTTACAGTGACTACAGCCTAGTGCATCTTCTGGGACAAAGCAGTAATGACAGTACATGAACCACAAAAACAGTACGGAAGATCATAGACAGGACATGGTAACATCTGGAGCGCAGTAAGAGCCAGCCATTCCACCTGGGTGTTCAGTCTTACGTACACCCTGCCCCTGTGCAGAGAAGCTCCAGAACAGCTCTAGTGTATTTGGAGTCTTGTGCCACTCTGCAACCAGAAGAGACAATCATTAGTAAGAGAATGATTGGACCACTACGTGGTCTCTGAGGAACTGTGTGTTTTACATAGAGTTAGCAGTATATACACACATCTGCAGGTAGTATTTATATATAAAAAAATTAAAATTAAGAGAATACATTGGCAAATATAGACAAAATAAAAGATTGTATGATGTAGAGTTCATACACACTGTTATTTTTATCTTGAATCAAACGACTGGCTTCAGATAGTATAATTAAAATCACAAACCTTTTAATCACAGCACAAGTTAGTAAGATATAGACAGACATAATTACATAGCAAAAATTGTCTAGGCTCTGCTAACTCCAATATTAAGATATTTCATGGGAAATGGCAAAAAACAATGTCATGTTATATCTCCAATTCATTAATAAGCATGTTTTTTGCACACTGTTCTTCATGGTGTATTAACTTATGACAGGGGTCAGGTCTACATTAAATTATAGGATAAATTATTATAGTTAACAATGCTATTTGACAGCTTCTTAGGTATCTGCTGCTCTTAAACTTGTTCTGCATAGAATTATTTTTTAACAGCACAATAAGAAAAGTTTTAAATAATAATGTATTTTACCTTGATTCCCACCTTTTTGTTACACTTCTCCAGACAGAGCAAGCGGTGACAAAAGACAACTATAAGTAAAGAATAAGTCATAATAGTTCAGCTCAGATTTAACATTTACAGACTCTGAAGGTCTGCAACAAAACACACATTTTTGTCCTCCTTTCTACTACTCAGGTAAAATTTGACCTCAGTTTCTCCAAATTCATTGTGGTTTGAATATAGTAAGAATCTGATTCACAGTCTTGAACCACAACGTCTTATATGAAAACTTAAAAAAGGATCAATTGTTTTCTTGCAAGAGAGTGTGCTGCATTATTCAAGGAAAGGTGAGATCCACCAGTGGGTACCAGGTACATTTGTGTGTTCTGTAAGGTCGTTTTGCTGTTATATATTTATGTTTACATCATTATCTGTAATTTTACACTCATTATGACCACTTTTGCATCTCCACCCCTGTGATCAGTAAGTATTCCCTCTCCTCCTCATCCTCACCGCATTTTGTTTACTGCAGTCACAGCTATGGGCACAGAGCTGGATGGAGAGAAGTTGTTTGCCATGCACCACACATGTAACCACCTCCCTGAAATTCTGTCCTTCCCTCCTCACCCATGCATTTTGGTTGAGTCCTGATAACACACATTCCCTCTATATCTCTGCCTCTAGGATTCCATTTTAGTAATGAAACTGGTTTCTGCGCTGCCTTTCATGCCTCAGCGTATAGGACATGTTCTCTGAATAAACTAACTCACATCCCTCATTAAGCCAAACCTTAATGCTATTGTAGCCATTGAAGCTATATTGAAAGCCTATCTATGATTTCTTTCTTTTTAAAATTTTATTTGTTGCTGATTACCTCAACCCATGGGGATTATTTTAGCGTTGGGTTTTTTTGTTTGGTTTCTTTTTTTTTTTTTTTTTTTTTAAATGGCAGCTAAATTTGTATATGTTTAAGATGTGGACAAGAGACCATCAGTCTCAGCTTCTGCCTTTGGTAGCCACTACTGCTCAGAATTTCAGAATTATTAATAATCATAACAAGAAAAAGTATAACTGGGGAATCTATGGTTTTCTCTAAAAAATAGGCATTATTTCAATTATGCTTGTGTACCAAGGAGAACCTGGACGCACACAAACCAGAGATACACAAATACTTTTGAGCCATGGTAGCTCTCAGTGATTCAGATGATGTTGGACTAATGCAAAGCTAAAGTTCTTCTGTTTCATATGTATCAGAGTATTTCTGCCTGCTCACTAGAAATAAAGATGTTGAACACAAAATGCAGGAAGAGATTAATGTAGTTTACCAGGAGATGAATAGATGACTCCAACAGCCAGATGAAATATAATCCTGGGACTAGGTTTAAATATATTTAAATCATGTAGGTTTAAATCACTTCTAAACTACTTGTGTAGTATAAAAGAGGCAGCACAATTCTTGACTTAGCCCTATGTAAGACAGACACAGTAATTCTATAAGTATCAATTCTGTAGTCCCTAGGTATTAGAAACAAGAATATAAGAAAGTGCAACGCAGTTAGGGAAGAATCACATTACAACCTTATACGTAAAAATAAACTTTGGAAAAATGGCATTTCAAGAAATGATGAACCTATTCCAAAAGACCCTGAAGTCAAGAATAAGGAAATTAAAATCCTTGGACTTACCATGAGACTTACTTAAGCATAATATAGTAGCCACTAAAGGCAAAAATGCCTGTAAACAAACAAACAAATAAACAAGAGGGGGAAAATTCCAGTACAGTTAACTAATGAAGTTCAGGAGGTCATGGGAGCCATGTAGGCATCCTTCAGGCTGTGGAAATTGAGCCCATGACTCTTCCAGTAAGTGTATCTTTCTTTCTTAGGTACTTTTCATACACTACACTTTTTTTCTTTTTATTCAGTAATCAAACCAAGTTTTAAGAGTTCAGCAGAGGTTTTTTTACTGTTGAAATACACTTCAGTGCTAGAAATACAATGTTTGAAAAAACATAGGTGTGGCATGGCTAAATATTTTGCAAATATTCTATTCTATTGCATAAATGTGCCTCAAACTAAATTTGACTATAAAGCAGTTTAACCTCAATGGCCCATCCAATCTTGATTTTCTATGAATATTTCTAACATTCCCAAAACCAAGATGAAATTAAATATGGATAAGTACAAACATTTCTCCTTCGGAAAGAGAAAGCAAGTACACAACATACAAAATGAGAAATGACTCATAAAGCATCAATATAGAAGTGTATTACAAACAAAACTTGTCAACTACTTACAGCAACAGCAACAGAAAGTTAAATCTTATTCCAAAAGATGTTAACAAGAACACTTTACATACGAGACAGGAAGCCAATATACCACTCTCTTCAAGGTATTGTTGCCAGCTGGCTACTATACCTTAAGAAAGATGTAGGTTAGCTAGAGGTAGTACCCAGCAGAATAACAAGAACCACAAAAAGTGGACAAGTTAAAGAAAATACTTTTTTCTGTGTGTGCATGTAGAAAAGCAAAGATTAAGATAGGACACTACAATGGCTATGCAGATGAAGGTTATCCATTGTTTATTTTTCTACTGGTGGAAGACACAGAAAAAATTGGTACTGACCCATTTCATGTTTAAGTGATAGCAGATAGATGGCAAGTCTTCCACAGAAAATACAGCTGGTTGATTCAGCAACGCAAAAGTCACCTTGCCAGATCTACAACTAACAAAGATTTCATGGTTTATAAGTGATCTGAACAACAGGACTCCAGGACATCATATTCCTTGCAGAGCCATCAAAGAGAGGGAGTGGGAAAACCACAGAAACAAGCCAAGTGCAAAGGGCAACGTCTGTATGTGAAGTAAAGCAGCTCTCAAGCATGGGTGCCCTAACTAACACTGGCTAGTATTACTGTCCCATGAATACCCTTGTCATTTTATTATTTTCTGTCCCTAGGAGATCAGGGAGTGGGGTGTGGGGGTGAATTCTACATGACAATCTGTAATGCACATTCCCTCCAACTGTACTTTGCATCTGACAAAAGTTCAGCAAAACAAGGCACATTTTGAGATAGAGGTTCTGCATAATCTCTGATTTTGATTGCCAATTTCAGACAGCATCATGAAGGTTACAATCTGGTTTCCCAATCATTATTCAGAGATACCCTGCAAGGGCATTAGTGTCTAGACCCTCATTGCTGGACAAATAGATTTGAGAAAAAATTGGTAATTGTGTATTGAAGTGCACATGAAAAGTCAACAATTAGCAGTACAATGAAAACTTACTGCTTTACAATAGTAATACAGCATTAATTATGAAGCCAGCAAGTGTCCTATTACTTGCCTGTTGTTTTTTGTCATACTTGTCCTATTAGAAGCCTCCACTAGAAATTAGTCCCCAATATGCAGGTGGCACTTGCCTGTTCCAAAATCAATGCCTGTGCAGTGTGAGGGAAGTTGCCTGGAGAAGAGTTTGCTTAAAGTCAGTGGAGAGCTGTAAAGCTAAAATCTTTGTTCAGATATTGAAAAAATCTTTAAATTCAAAAATCAGATTTTGTTTCACATTGGTCTTTAATCTTAAAGGAAACAATACTTATGACTGGAGAAAAAAGAAAACTGCATGAGTAAGAAGTGATAAATTCATTTTGGATGACGAGAGGAGTTACGTGTTTGCGAAATTACTGTAAGCTATTTCAAGTATCAATGGAGAAACCTTGTAATACCTTGAACCAGTTACCAGAATTAAGGTAGGACATGGCAGAGCTTGTCATTTCTGGAAGCCAAAGATTTCTCTCTGTGGTGATAAGCCTGGCCTACACAAAGTTGCATCAGTTTAATTAAAAGTGTATTTTAAAATCAATTTAGCAGGACCATGCAAACCCTATGTGGGCGCTTTACATTTTATTTCAGACTTACTCTAATTTATCTTAAGTGAATTCCTTCCTGACTTAGGCTAAATCAATATAAGCCAGGGCAAAATCAATTTAGGAGTGTCCAAACAAGTGTTCACATTGGTTTAACAAAATTGATTTATAAAGTGATTCAAATTAAATTGGTGTAACTTTTGTGTGAAGACAAGCTTGGTTTAGCTAATTTCCTCAAATTAGACTTTTTACAAAACCAACCAAAATGAAAATTATGGAATTTCATTTGGAGCCAAGCATGCACCATGGAATTAACCACCTTCAAAAAGTTTATGGCATTTGAGTAAAAGGAAATTCTGAAATAAGTGAGAAACACAAGGTTTGGTTACCAGAAATTTATCATATATATTTATTTATGTATCTATGAGTTCAGTGAAATGCAAGCAGAACTTTCACAATACCTGGGAGATGTTTCCTGGACACTCATACCTAAAACTAATTTCATGGATTAGACAGAAGAACAGAAAAAGTTCCCTTGAACTCTGTTTTGCATCTGGCAATCGTTTCTCAAACCTGGCATATTTGTGATACAGTGGGAATCAGTCTGCATGCCTTTGAACATACTAGCCTAGTGGCTGTGAATTAAAACAAAAATCCACACCAATCCACAAGAACCAAAGTGCTAACAAAGGCATTTTGAGGAAGAAATTCTCAAAGTGCTAGAGGAGTGCAAACAGGTAGTTGAAGCATTTCCAGAGAATGGAAACCTTCCTCTCCTCATACAAAGTACTTTATCAAACTAACATGAAACTTCTTCATAAGTTTCTTTTGTCAGGGCACATATTACAAACTTGCAAATGACAAGATTTTTCATTAGGCAACTAGATATAAAGAAATGTAGATCATAAAGGAACTCCGTCTTATTTCACTCACATTCTGGAAACTCAGCACATTTTCTCAATGTTACTGTTGTTTTCTACTAGCCCTCTCCTAAAGTTTTAAATGTTCACAGACCTATAATTGGCTCCCCAAAATTAAATTAATATCTCACACATTCAAAAATTTACAACCAACCTTGTTGTCTTTCTATGCAGTATTTTTTATTGAAAAGTTGAGCAGTACTTGAAGTTTTTGTGCAAAGGTGTTTCAGAATTGAGCTTCTACAAGAAAAAAGGGAAGGCTATCAAGAAATGGCAACAGTTTCTCAAAATCCCAGTAATCCAAACAGCAGCCTGTCTACCAATGAGCTGTCCTCACATATTATATTCTCTATTATATTCCCTAATACTCCTGGCTTTAAGAATGAGCAGGAATATTTTCAGAAAGACAAAACAAAAGATTGTTAATAAAATCAGTGGCAGAGGGGTCAAGTTGTAGCCTCTAATTGTAAGTGTAAGAAATGTTAATTACGGACTCAGTATTACAGTTTCATACAAATTCATCACAGTCCCTGTGCAGTGTCAGTCAGACATAGGTGAGAAGCCTTTCTGTTGCATACTGCAGTCACCCTTGCAAGAGCGCAAGACAGTGGGATAATCTTTCCAAAAAATCCAATTAAAAATCCCACAAAAATTCAGTCTTTAGACTCTAATATATTATTAGAAGTATTTTCAATAGCATAAGTTTTATATTTACAGTACTGTTTCAATTCAATACAGGGCATTAAAATATTTTTTTTTTTAAAGAATGTATGCTGCAGATCCATAAATCCCCTCTGGGATGGAAGTGCTATGAATCGTCATCACAAATACCCCACAGCCACATTTCCACTTGTTCACATACTAATCCTGTGGCCTGTGGGAAATGGCCTTGTCTAAGATCTGAATACCTTTAACAGTGCTATCCTGAAGGTTTGAGCTATGCTTTGCTTTCTGCTCAAGTAATTGCAGGTTGTCAGTAGAAATTCAATTTGTGCTGATACTTCAAATACAGAGGTCACACTGGGAAATACATCACTGTTGTGTTTTTAACCAGCTGTATAAATTGGAGCGAGGGAGAACCTCTGCTGTTTCAAAGGCAAAGGTTGCTCAGGCCAGGCACCATTTTAGAGCAAGGCTGTGCACTGGCTGTGCATCTTCTTCTTCTTCTCCTCAGGGTTCCCTAAGGTACCTCTGGCTCCAGTGACCATAACAGAGTGCAAGAAAGCAGGTCTTGAGTCTAACAATGAATATGAAAAATTACATCATAACTTATACTTCCAGGTTACACACATTGAAGACTGCTGAGCCTGCCTTTGTGTCCCTGTTCACTGCCACACCACAGTGTCCAAAGTCTCTGCAAAGGTCAGGAACCAACAGAATTTGTGCCTTGGATTTTCATGACAGCCAAGAACCATGAACACAGCCCCACTGGCTCATTCCTCTCCCCAGAGAGGAGCTAGAGGGTCAGGCTCAACTGACCCAGGGAGAGATGGTGTCAAGCCCTCTTTTTCCAAAGGAAAGGGGTATGACCTGCAAAGGCAGGAGGCTAGGGAAGTAGAAGGTAAGAAAGCAAGAGAAAAGAAAGCATGAAACAATAAATATAGCCTGTTACATCGGAGTAACAATATTGTATGAGAAACAGCATCACAGAAGTCAAGAAACCCTAGCTCTGTACAAACTGGAAATATTTATGTAGAATATACATCTTTTTAAACCTCCTGCTGAAAAAAAGCAAGCATTGGAGGAAAGTATTTTGCGAAATCTGTTATTTTAACCTGGAAGTAGTCTCTTTGAATATAGTTCATAACACCTTTCTCACAGCTGCATGTTTCTATATAACATCCCTGCAGCTTCTGGAGCGTCACTGAACTTCCATGAAAGCAAGCCATTTGATTGTAGGGAAAAAAAAAAAAAAGTTTTTTACCGCAAAAAGTCTGATTCTATGTCAGAAATCAAGGCACTTTGCTGTCTGAGTGGATATTGAATATTGATATGTCTCACATACTGGATGTAGAAATACTTTTGTTCTTTGCATTGTTATCTTTTTCACACTACTAAGCATCCTTTCTGCTTACAAAGACAGCAGTATTTTTATCCTCAGAGTTCTCTCTCTGCTATCAGATGATGCAAGCAAACTGTGCTCTTTTAAAGATGCTCACATAGGTTTAATGTAAATTAAGTCGATTTGAGTAAAGGTACACAAGTGGTAAAATGCTTATTTTTGTACTTCTCCAATGAATTTCTTTCTTGCTTTGTTTCTATTTTAATTATATTATTCACCTATTATTTTTAGAATCTATTTTTGTCTCGTTAATATCGCTGAGTTTTGTCACTGAAATTTCTTGAACCTTCTTGTTAATCAGGGGATATAAACCATTAGTATCACATCTATTAATGGCACCTGTCAAAGCGATACAGGGAAAAACATTTTTCTACTCTGAAAGATTTGCAGACTTGATAAAGCCTTGGCAAAATAGATGATGAGAACAAACAACACCACTGGAAGACAGAAAAATCCAGATGAGTAACCAGCACGGCAGAGATGGTTGGTCATAAAAACCCAAACCCCCTGGAGATTAAAATTGGCCTCTGGCAACTCTTTCTCTTGTACAGTAATTGAAAGTAAATTTGGTGGAATACATGAGAACCTTACACAAGCCTGACGTCTGGTGGGAGCTTTAGGCTTGGGCCAAGCAAAAAGCAGCAGAGAAAAGCTGTGGGAAAGCTGCCTTTGCAATGGGCCAGTTTTCTTTCTTACCTTTTAACCTGTCTCCAGAAGGAGCTGGCCTCTAGAGTACCCTTCTTCCGTGTTTTGCAGCTTACATGGATCAAAAATTTGTAACAAGATCTGGGTTGGATAGGGCCCTCAGAGTTACCTGGTATCAATGCAGTCATTCGGATGATTATTTACATTTTCTTTTCTCTCTGTGAAAGCACTGTTGTGGCACACAGGAATCAACAATAATCTTCCTTCCATAATTCTGTAAGCTATTTTGCTCAGCCTGCTTGCCAAAATACTCACTCATGAATATGCAATGAGGTGGAAGAAATATTTCTTTAAGTTTTAAGCCCCTTGGGCCTTTAATCTTGAAGCCTTTTAAATCCAGGATATGATTTTTTTGTGCGTATGCATGTATATGTGCTGAAGTGTGTGTATCGGTGTCACTTCTCTTAACTTGTGTGCATACTTGATTGCTGGAGGGCTTTCATTCTCATTTAGATATATCATGTACTCATGCACACGTACAGTAAGGACAGGTTTTGCCTATTTTTAATAGTATGGAGGAGACTGATTATCCAAAGCGTTTCCTACTGCAGCTATAGGGAATAAATATTGATGTATTTGTGGTAAGGCAAGAAAGGTAAATGAAACTTTTCAAGGGCACCTGCTGTACAGTGACCACAAACATTATCTTAAGAGTCCAGCATGACAGCAGGTTTCTGTATAGGACTCTGTGTGAGACAACTCACGTGGTAATCAACTTGAAAATTTGACAAAAATATTTTCGTGACAGGCTGAGCACATTTTTAACTTGGCAGAGGCCCCCTTTCTGTCTATATCCTTTGGACGGTCACTTGACTTTTGGGCTACAGGCTAATGAAGAGAGGAATGCTTCAGCATTCGGTGTGTGCAGCAAGGCAAAAGGAAGAATGCAGTACCTGTCTGCCACATCTCAGCAGTCAGAAAGCTGTACCAGAGCTCCACTCCCCTCTCTGCTTGAGTAGGAGCAATGATGCTAACTTGAACATGTATTCTGGGATACACTACACTTCCCATGGAATCTGCATGAAAAGCTGAAGTATTAATTCAAGTGAGCTTGACAGACCTAACCACCATGAAGCCGCTCTTTCTCCAGACTACTTGGAGAAATTTCCTGCCCAAGAGATAAAGCACTCATCCAAGGGTTGTGATGTTAATGTTCAAGGCCTTTATTCAAAACTGGCAAGAATGAGTTCCTCAATCTACATGGATCTCCTGTATCAGATTACATTATTTATTGAACCAAAGTTACACACATATCTGTATCTTGCAGTTATAAGCAGCATCAAAATGCTAAACAGACTGATTTGGGAATGCCAAAATGCCTGGTTTTGTGCTTACTGAAAATACATATTAAAACATCAGAGAAGGGAAGCCAGTGATTCAGCTCTTTGGCTCAGATTTCCAAGTAACTTTTGGTTCCACAAAATCACATTTTTTGAGCTAATAAACCACCCCACAAAACTAAGTTATTACTTCTTACCAACAATTACTCACCAGCCACATAAACACAGTGCCAAGAGACAGTTCTTGCCCAAAAGACTTAACAATCTAATGCCCCACGGAATTCTGCTCTGTCTGGAGAATATACCATAAAAATTAATAATGGACTGGTTGCACAAGTTCTATATTGTGAAAGTGGCCCACATATTTATTGTAGCAATTAAAACTTCAGCACTTGTGCTGCTTTCTACCACTTCCTTGCTTAAATTTCTGGCCCTGTAGATTCTGCTTATTAACTCCCACAAACAGCAATGCATGTACTAAAGTCTTATGAATTCCTCTCAAACAGGAATCCCAAAGATGTGCAGTCAAGTATACACTGTTTTTAGAGGAGCATGGAGATGAGAGACAGACAGCTGGATGGTTAATTCTGAAAAATACATGAGATTTTACCACATTTGCAGAACAATGCAGATTTTCCACCAGAGGTAGGGCTGAGGAAGTTGCTGAGTAGATGCAGAATATGTCCAGTATGCCCTGAAAGCATATGAAGTGGGGAAAGCAGAAAACAAATTGTCCATAAGCATGAATTACCTCCGTGGGTTCTGGCTCAAAATCATACACTTTACAAATTGAGCAGAGTGAAGAAAGCTCTTTTCCCCAGTTGCACTTTTCATTTATATTTGTATGTGTGTATGAGTGCTCCTAAGCACGTAAAAAAGCAGGTTAGGGGAGAAAGATCAGAAACAATGAAAGGAAAAGAAAGAGATGTATCTGTCTGATGCTGTTAGATTAAATTAGACTATAATGATTACTGTGTGCCTTCACAAAAGACATTTTGTAACATTTAAGATTTCTGCTAATTGAACGAGGTACATTACCATGCAAAAGAATGTTAGTGAAGGTTGAAAAGGACAAACCAACTATTCTCGTACATCACCATAATTATGCAGCCCCATGTTCGAACAATTACATTTATGTAGACCCACTGTTAAAATCAATGTTACTTGTACAGCTAGTCCTTAATCAATGGAATCAGTCAATTTACCATGGTCACATCCTTCTTCTTAATTAAGACAGTGATATCTCTGGAGCGCAGGGTCTCAAAGAGATAAATAAGTACAGAGGTTGGGAAATGTCAAAGAGGTGACTCCCCGATTTTACTCTCAACGAACTTGGGAGGAAATAAGACAGTTCCCTCAGTTCAGGGAAGCAGCACAATCTTCTAAAGAGATGGCTTAGCATTCATTAAGAAAAGAGCAGGTAGCAGTGTCTGACAGAAATAGCACTAATGAGCAAAGAGCGCTTTCAACATGCATATCCTTCATAGCCATAGTCTGAATTATGAAGGTTGTGCCACCTAAACCAATTTTAATTAGAGTGAGCATGGACCTCTTTGGACAGTTAGCCTTTCTTTCCAAAATCCATTTCAATATGGTGTCATTTTGTTGTCATAATCAAAATGGCAAAGTGATGGAATAACCTACTTAAAATGTCTGCAGTGTTAAAGCAGATATGGCAAACATCCTCTAATGACATATGTAATAAGGGTATTACCTAGAGGACTTTGACAGTGCGTTCTCTGTTGTCAGTGTAGTTGGAATAATGATAGAGGTCTCCTCTGGAATAGGACATAGGTCTTTAAAGACCAAGTCTAAACTTCCTGTTCTACAGGTAAGCTATTAAACTCCTATGTGCTGAAATAAAAGAGAAAAATACAGATCTACTGAGCCACGAAATGCAGACGTGGTCATAACTCTGCAGATTTTCTTCCTCTGCAAAATATACTTCTACTGTCAAACTAAAATTGTTGAGTCTTACTATAGTAAAACACACATTAAAGACTATCACAGAAAGTGAAACAAACATGGAAGTTTTTTGTACTTATTTGTTTATTAAGGAATGACTTTACCAACTATTTCTGACACTATGTTATCATGGTATTTACAAAATAATAATAATAGCAACAACAACAGCAACAAGAGAATAGAGTATTTTCAGTTGGAAGGGACCTACAATGACCATCTTGTCCAACCCCTGATCAGCAGGGCTGATCAAAAGCTAAAGCACATTACTAAGGGCATTGTCCAAATGACAGGACTAATTGACAGGACTTAAACACTGAAAGGACTTCTCATCCTGAAGTGCTTTAGGTGTTCTAGGTTCGAAAGCCAAGGTATAAAAGGTATTTAGGGGCACAAATCCACCTACCTGGATTTTCTGTATCTTTAACATTAATTAAAATGTTTTGATTTCTTTAAATATGAATGAAATTGGTTGGAATACCAGTGGGTTCCTATCTGTTTTACCAAGTACTTTGGGGAAAAATCTGGCCACAAACACCTAAACAACTTTTTAAAAAATGGGATCCAGGAGTTTCAATCGATATCCAAGTAGCATAGTGCTGGACAGTGAAAAAGACGTGTGTTAAGCTCAAATGAATGATTCCATAAACCTAAGCAATAGAAGACCAAGTGAAATGTCAGCATGATGCAATTTTATTGCTCTCTATACCCAAACTAGTACCTGTGTCTGGACACACAGAACATTTTTGACACAAAAAGTTGAGTTTTGGGCAACATTTTTCGTTTAATTACTTTTCAAAAGACAGTCAACCAGAAGAATTTTAAAAACCAACTCAGTAGCCAAGAACATCCCCAACTCTAATTTGGAAAAAAAAAGCAAAAGTTTGGCATTTTTTTTTGAGGTCATCAATTTGGTTGAAGGAATGAAGAAAACAATTTAAAGAAAAAAATCCAGAAGAACTTCTTGTTCTTTGAAATGTTACTTGAAAAAAAATTATATATTGAAAACCATGAAAAGATCACTTTCTGAAACATGACCTTTTTCTCAGAAAAACATTAAATCTTTCATTTGGCTTACTGTTCCCTCAGCTAATAAAAATCAAAATAAAAATGAAAACACTAAAATCTACAAAAAATGTGTACTGGAGGAAAAATAAAGCTCTGTTGTAGAGATATGCAATGAAGGTGTAAACTTCTTTGTGGACAGTTCCTACAGACCAATCCGTACAATGAGAGACTGTTTCATTTCTTGTGAAAACTGAAATACAGCAAAGTATGTTTCAGTGGGTTAAAACAATGATGGAAAGGAGCCACTCCTTTAGATTTAATCTCTGTTCTGTCCTACACTCCTTGTATTGTATCAGCACTGTAGCAATCTCTGTACTTCACAGCTGAAAATTAGAACATTTTCTCTCCCTTTAGGTGTATTATTAAATTTAATAGATTAATGTCTTAAATGTGCTTTGAGAATTTCAAGGCAAAGTAGAGAAAGCTAGTGTTGTTAAAAACTATTATCTTGAGACTAAGGCAAGAAAACATCCCCAATTTGTACTATGTATAAAATCATGCATATAAACTCAGTTTGAAGTTTGCTGCAGCAAAGAAGTAAGAAAAAAATTCACACTACCATGCAAGGATAAATAATCTGACTTGCTATAGAAGAGTTGTTCTTCTCCTTCCCTCTCTCCACGTTATGATTTGAAACACTGTTTAACTCCTCTAGATGTATTTACTTCTGCATTTGGGGTATTCTGGTGAAAGCCAAAACTATAAACTTGAAATGGAAGTGATTTAATATTTGGAGAAAATTACAATAAAAAAATGGAATGATTTTCACAGTGCTTTCTGTGAAGAAACAGAATTAAGAGGAAAAAGCCAAGAAAGCTGCAGGGATTAAAGAAGATATTTTATAAATTTGAAAGCAGCTGTTCAGCCATATGTGCTTACCTTTTCATTTTTTCTCAGCTAGCACTCTTACCCTGGATCTCTACCAGCCTGGCTTGTTTTTAATCCAGCGGTATCATTGCCTGAATAACCAATACCCTCCTGATCTTCACAGTGGAATCAACAGTAAGGAGGCTTTGCTGTGTTAGGATAAAACACACAAATTCTTCACTTTCTTTAATTTATTTTAAATCCTGTAGATACCAGTATGTTGCAGTATTTCAAGATCATGAATTCCTTGAGCAACTTGGCCATGAACCTCACAGCCTATGGCCATATAACAATACGGCCATGCATCCATTTAATAGCCCAGACTACCATGCCCTCCATTCAGTAAAGAATATAAATGTGATTAACTTTTATCATATGTTTATAACTTTGCTGAAGAAGGGAAATATAAAGTAAATGTTTACCTACTTTGTTGATCTGAGACTTGCAACAGTACCTACACAGTTTTAAATATGATGTCCCTATAAATACAGGCACATGCCTCATCAGAGACAGAACTATGAATAAAATAACCTGAAATAAGAGCCAGATATTCCCAAATGCTCATGAAATTCCCATTCAGCTCTCAATATCACCTTTTGGAAAAGGTTTCCATGTGCTATCATTTTGCAGAAACTGTCTTAGAAGCTGCTAATTTATGTGGTATGCTGTCAGGTGTGTGTTTTTGTTATGTCAAGAAGATATTTCTTATATACTAATTTAATTTATATTATACTGAGCTTTGGAAAGACTGCTCATGCTTTTGTCCTTCTGGGTACTTATTAATGGAAAAATGTGACAAATGGTAGAACTACAGCAGAGACAGCATATTTAGAAAAGGGAAATGAATCACTGCACATTCAACAATGGATCATATCAAAACTGTTCTTAGCCCTGCATACTTTACATTCAATGGTCAATCTTTGAACAAACTAGCGTCTGAGCTATAGGCTTCTCAACTCATTCATCACAGCATAACTCTATGTTCTGCATTTCAAGAAAATTAGAGAAAATAAAACTGCAATAAAACCAAAAAGCTGGAAACAGAGATGACACCCATGACAACATTAAAAACAGAATACTGAAGGCGTGCAGCCATCCATTCAGCTTACAATTAATGCAACTCAAGATAGATGTCTGCTTTTTTCTGATGCAATATCCAGGAGGTAACCCATAAGAAGTAGTAAAAGTTTGCAACAGTCGTAAGACAAAAATAACAGAAATAGCTTTCAAGTAGGGATGGATGAACTTGCCACAGAAAAATCAAGACTGTATTAAATATTTTTACATGAAGCCAAATGTTTAGCCACATCATTGTGTAATTCTTGATTCAAATACAGTTGTAGCACACAACACAAAATCCAAAATAATGTACATGGCTTTTCTCCCCACAATGAATTAATCAAAAAATTGTGATTCAGACAATGAAGTGACTGGAACCAGGTCATGTTCTGACTTTGCAGCTTAATGCCACCTTTAATGAACTGTACTTCACACAAAGTCATTACTTGAAAATGTACTTTTCTTATTTTTGAACCTCACTGCATTCTGCATATCTTGATTCCAGCCTTGCCAGAAATATTAATGCCAAAATATTATGCCAGATCTTGAGTTTTCCAGCCAAGTTTCATCCTCAGGAGGCTCGTGTTATTTACTGAAGTTCACTTAATCATCCATATTTTGATATACTGAAGCAGCCTCACAGTAGAATTTAGCCACTCCTAATTTGAATTTATCAAAACATTTTAAAAGCTTCTAAGAAATAAAATTGCATGCAAAAATATTCTCTCTTTTATGGTCATACGTTTTTTTATGGAGTATGAGAGATCTTGTATTCTTCTTGTCTGTGTATGAAACCAAGGGCTGTTAATCAGAAAGGTTTGCAACATGCCTGTCCCATAGGTCTACAATCCAGCACCCACAAAACACCACTAAAGATCCTGTAAAAGGCTTAAGACTCATAGAAAATGAACACAATTCCACTTTACTATACCACAAAAAGGTGATTGGAGAGAACAAACCACTGAGAGAACAGTGTGAAGTCTGAAGTTATTCATGAGGCACCAGCCCTTTGACCAGGGACACTAAGGGCCCTTAGAGGTATTCTGGAACTACTCAGTGCCACCTTCGAAAAGTTCTGGTAGTCCAATAAATACATCATGAACAAAACCAGAATTTAAAATATGGCTTTTAGTTTTAACTTGAGAATAAAGGAACTGCGGTTTTGATAGTAGTCCTTTAAGTCATGTTACTTAAAAGGAGTTCCTTGCTGCGTTTCATTACAGAGTTATAACTCTACTGAAACAACTTCAAGAGTGAGTGTCAAACATCAGAAAATAGTTGTGCAGTGGAGAAAGAAAACCTCGTGTAATACAGTTAAGAATGGGGTTTGTGCTCTTCCCCCTCCCATTTTCTTCCTATCACACAGAAGACTGAATATGTATCGGCACAGCTTGGGCACCATACAGAACAGAACAGAATTTATTTAGATATATGGCCTTTCATATTCAAGGTATCTCAAAGCACTTTATGGAGCAATGGCTTAGATAATGGAGTGACTGTGTTAGCAAACTTGACTCTCATTATTCAGTCAGCCATAGATCATCCCTAGTCCAGATATCAGAACTGTGAGAAAAAGTAGAAATGTTACTGAAAAAATGGGGGGGCATACACCTTAAAAAAAAAAAAAGAAGCCATAAAGTAGTGGAAAAAAGGTACCTACCTTTTGCCTAAAAGAGGGCAAGATGCAGCATCATTAGATAGCTCACAGTAGTATGATAATTGCTTGTATAATGGAGTCTTCCTGTGCTGTTCAATGCCATATACAATTCTTTTTCAAAAATATTGCATGTCTTAGTCACAAATCTGTTTGCATTATCACAAGTGGTTAGCAAATGACACTGAAGTCATAAGGCAACTGTTTTTCAAACTTCATGTAAAGTACAATTTCACCTTTGGAAACTAATTATGCTAGAATAATTAGACTAATATTCTAGTCACTCTGATAAGAATTTGCACAGGCAGACTCAACTAAGTCAATGGGATAATTCATATTAATACTGCCCCATCATAAGGATAAATATTTGTGTTGCCACAAATAAATACTAAATTCTGACCAAGTCGGGGAAAAACATCTTTGCCAAAAGACTGGACAACCTGCTAAGAAGTGCATTTCATTAGGAATTATATTGGTGGGGACTTGATAATTCGTAATCAAATGAGGAAGTGATGTACGTCCTCATGAAAAAGGATGCAGGATGATATGGATATGGGACACTTTGCAATTAGCAAAATGCTGCTGAAAGAGGTACATAATGAAATGCTGATAGGACAGCACGATGGGAATACTTTCTGAGGAATCAGCATGAGTAGCTGTCTCCAAGGTGCCTGTACACTAACATATGAATCACAGGGAACAAACAGGAGGGGTTAGAGGTCTGCATGCAGATTCGGGGCTGTGATCCCATTGGGAGCAAAGAGACATGCTGGGATGATAAACCATCAGAGAGTTTACTGGTCAGGATTAGAGGGCACACCAAGACAGGTAACGCTGCCATGAAAATCTGCTATAGATCATTTGATCAAGAAAAAACAAATGAGGCCTTTCTCAGACAAATAGAAGTAGCCTCTCGTCTGCAGACCCTGGCCTTCATGAAGAATGTGAACCTTCATAGTATCCACTGGAAGGGCAACATGACAGGACACAAGCAATTCGAGAATTTTTTGGAGTGGATTGATAATAATTTCAAGACACAGGTGATTGAGGAACCAACAAGTAAAGGTGTTGCTGCACTCATAAACAACAATTAAGTGGTCAGCAATGTGAAGATCAAGGACATCCTGGGTTACAGGGGCTACGAAATGGTGGAGCTCAGGATCATGAAAGAAGCAGGAAAAGGCAAAACAGAGGACTGTAAGCCTGGACTTCAAGGGCACAAACTTTGTCCTTTTCAGGGACCTGATTGGAAGAATCCTTTGTGATATGGTCATGGAGCAAACAGACCAGGAGAGCTGGTTGATTTTGAAAGGTCACCTTCTGCAAGTTCAAGAAAGGTTCATCCTAGTGTACAGGAAAAGGGGCAGATGTATATAAATACATAGCATGGCAGGGAGATCAAAGAAGATGAAACCATAGTTTTCTCTGTAGTACCCAGTCACAGGCCAAAAGTCAGTGGGGACAAACTGAACTACAGTAAATTTCTTTTAAACATAAGAAAAAAATGTGGGGGTGATTTGACACTGAAAGAGATTGCCCAGAGAAGCTAGAGACCCTCCATCTCTGGAGATCATAAAAACTCAACTGAACACAGTCCAGAGCAAACTACTCCAGCTGATTGTGCTTTGAGCAGTGGGGTTGGACTAGGTCTCCAGAAGTGCCTTCCAACCTCAGGCATTCTCTGACACTGCAATACCTTAAAATTAAAAGGGATTACGTTTATAAGATGATGCATATAAACACTTCAGTGACACATCACTGGGACACACAGAATGGTCTAATATGCATGCCCACACATACACTCTATCCAGAATAAAAGTAAAGTCCAAAGGTGTAAATAAACTTCCTACAATACAAAATGATGATGAGGGCTGGGTCAGTTATTCTTAACCATATGGAAGGTGTCTGAGAATGCAGTGGCTTGATTCCTCTCATAAAAATGGGCATATTATTGTTTCATTTCTCCCTGAAAAGGTAGGATCTATGTTACACTTTCACAAATCTCATCAGTTTTAAAGTTCTGTTTACCTCCTCTCTAATCCTGCATACCTGGGGAATGACAGAGCAACAGTGATTCACAGAACAGGGCCCCAGCCCAAGACATAGAGATCCACCATTTAAAGATAGATTTTCCCTGGGGTCTGTGATGAATTTCTACGGGAAGAAAAGGGGGTTAATGTGTATCTGCCATATTTGTCCTTTTGCTCCTCTAAGCTTTTAAGCCTCCATTCCAATGGGGCTACATCAAATAAAATGCACCCACCAAAGCCTCATGTAGAGAAGCACCAAATCCTTATTTCTTGCTTTCTACAGAGAAAACATAGAAAATCTATGTGGACCCTCCACATGCAGATCTGTGGGGCACTGCTGCCGTGCCCACAAGTGTGAAAAGATCAAATGAGGAGTAATTCATATTTATAAGGAATCAATTCCTGCAAGAAATTGAACCAAGAAGCTTTGGGCTCAGAGTAGTGGGGCTTCCTGCTGAGATAAGAAGAAATTACTTTGTCTCTCGCCAACTAACTAGGTGTCACGGGTGATGTTCTTGCTTTAATGCCTGCCTTACATATGGTGCCTGATAACTGCAAGGATAAGGCGATAGAAATACATGTCACAAAACACTACCAGCATGTGAGTGGGATATGCATAAATGAATGGATGTGAACGGTGCTTTTCTAGGCCAACAGGCTTTCTGTCGTTTCTTCATTATGCTTGAGAGTAATCTTCAAACATGCAAGTCTTCCCTTGAAGAATATATTAGCAAAAGAAGGGTGTAAAAGGTTCTGTGTCATTAAGAGGACTTGCCTTTCAGAGCAGTTTAGGCTGCTTGGGAAAGAGTAAATAAAGTGCTGATTATAAAATTAATGTTCTACTATACAGACCAGAGGGGCATTGTGCAAAATGCAATCATTTGTGCATTGGTAAAAAGACCTGATTGGAAATTTGTCATTTGTATTGCTCCTCATATAGTCATAGGATCAGTAAAATGGGAAAATGCTACTTACATAGTGTCCATTGCAGAAGAAGTCTAAACTGCAAAGAATGTTTATTCTTGTGACAGCTGGATTATCTTGAATCATAGAGCATCAGCAGTCTGTGGTTAGGTTGTCAGGAAATAGGTGACTATTTCTTCAAGAGTTTTTGATTACCTAGAATTGAAGGCAAGCAAACAAAACACACACACACCAAATGAACCTAAAATAAAAAAATACCAAAAACAAACAAGAGAAGAAACCCCTTTTCTACTATGGGAATGTTTTGGACTAGGTTGCTGTTGACACAAAAATGAGGTCACATCTATATTGTAATTATACAGGATCAAATTATGAACTACAGTTTGCAAAGGTGCACATGTGTAAAACAACTGTTCCAGTCACTGACAACAGCCTTCCTGTAGATGTGCACTAGAAAACCCATTCAAGAACATGTTGCCATTTAGCCATATGCCATTGTGCTCTACACTTTTACCAGGATAAATAAATAAATAAATAAATAGATAGATAGATGAGAAGCTTACCCATCCTTACATGAAGAACTGGCAAATATTGTACGTCTACCTTCATCTTCCTTACCAATTGTCAACACAAAAAGTTTTAAGATACATATGAATATAGTCATTACCCTACTATAATATTCTACTAAACCAGTGCATGTCTTGAGGTTCATCAGACCTCAAGGCTCCTCTTTAAAAATAGACTACTAAAAAGTAGCTCAAAAAACTCAGAAAGTCCTAGCAGTAACCAATGTGTCAAACACCCTTACTTTAACTTAGACTTTACAGAAATTACACTGAGGGGCTTTCCTTTCTCCTTTGCTCTAAAGGCTTAGCTCTGACCCTTAATTGGAAGTAATTAGGATTGCAGATGTAAGCCAATGATGGGAGATAATCACAAGTTGCTTCAGATGATTGCAAGGATTTTGTCTGTGTTCAAAAAGGAATCTTTGCTTTACAGGAAGCACTGACTTCAGCAGGAGCAGAAGTGATCCTTGGTTTCCTCGTGCACCTATGCCATCTATGAGTATTTGCTAAAGTGCAATATTGTACGGAGAAGACTTCAAACAGTAAGAGGGGGGTGGGGCGCAGAGGGGAAAGGTGATTTTGACACATCCCACCTGGTAACTTCTTAGGAAGGGTTACTGAACCACTGTTATGCTGCTGAGAATATCCCACCACCCACAATGTATGCTTGTGAGGGGGAAGCAGGTGGAGAGAGCTAAAGAAAGGAAAAACAGGAGCTAGCTGATGAGTTGGCTCTTTGGCAGGATCTCTTGATGTTTGCCAAGTACTTAGTCAAAGAAGCAAGCAGAAAGAAATCACTTGCTTCCTGTTCGTGACTTGAGCCATATCCCACTCAGTCAGCCATTTCAAAGGAGGAGCTGCTGCAGCAAGAGAAATACATTGCAAGTAGCAGCCACACTTGATCTTTGGGGTGTTTAAAAATCAATAGCTTTCGAAAAAAAATAAAAACAGGGAGATTTTGAAAGGACTGGATTTGGCCAAGCCACAACAAATAAATAGCAGCTTTAAAAATGTATTTGGCAAAGAAGCCAAGGAAATGCAGCAGGAGAAAGTGTTATAAGTAAAAGAAATGCAGGAAGGGTGGAGAAAAGGCAAGGAAAAGACATCCACAACGGAGACAAACTCACAATTATTAGACAAAGGAAAACTAAAAGTAAAAAAGCAGAAAAGAAAAAGTGAAACTGCAGTAATAATTCAACAATGGAGTCCTACCCTGAAAATGTTCATATATTAAGGCTCCTCAAACATGCAAAGAATCCCAGTGCATTCAATAATAGCCTTTGTACAAGGCTATGGATGAAGTGGTATGAATAGGTAATGAAGAGCTTTTAGAGGGGAGATAAACAATTTTTACTTGTTGCAGTAAGGAAGGGGGGAAGAGTGGAAGATCCAAAGGGAGGTGGCATTATCAAAGACATGGGCTATGAGGACAGTCTTGCTACAACTTCTCAAGTTATATAATTGAGTTAAAAACATCATTCTCAAAGCCATTGACTGAAGTTCAAGATGACAAGAATGTCAAAGAGGTTGTTAATTATGCTGTTGAGTATACGAGGCCATACCTTAGAGATGTCATCATGAAAGTAAGTAACAGTAATACACACTTTTATATATTTTATTGGGTATTACTATGTTGCTTACTTTTTTATGCATCTCCCCATGAGTTATCCAAGGGCTCCTTTTCTACCCATGTCAGTGTGGTTTGTGCTCTGAAGCAGTGCAGTGTTGGGGATTGAGAAGGCACTGCTGAAGGAATATATGGGACATCTGTAAATGGGCAGTAAATGAGCAGTCAACAGGACAACTGACCTGAGGTCACACTGGATCCAAGATGATGTCAGGGAAATACATCTGTAGCTAACGATCTCCTCCTGTCCTGTGGTAAATAGGTACTAGTCTTGTTCAGTTCACAAGGCATCCCTTGAGTCCACTGGCCTACAGTTTTCCCTAAGCCTCAGGACATTTACCAAGGCTTACTGTGCAAACTGAATTGCTTTCATTTCTTGACTCCTTTCATTCCATTTGTGTTCTCATGAGTCATCTCATCCTGCTTTCTTGCAGTTCTTTCATCATTTTTCAGCATGGTGTATTTTCACCTATTCCTTTACTGTTGTCTAGGTTAACATCTTCCTTGTCCTATGGCTCTGCGAAGTGAACCTCAAATTTACAGAAAGTTGTGCAAAGCAAAATCTCGCTTGAAAATTTCAAAATGACACAATGACAATGCTTAAAATAATCAATGTGGAGATTTTTCAGAATTGCCAATAATTTGATTTTACAAATCAGCATTTTCAATCAGGAAATGGTTCAGCCATAAATGCCAACCAGCTCTACCTATCACTTCTCAGTAGTAAACCAAGATCTTGTGGTGACTGCCCAATCCATCTCTAAAACAAACATCCTGGCATGCCATTGTATTTCTAAGCATCTATGTTATGGATGAATGACCAACATGTGCTTGGTAAGTATAGCCCAATGCTGAAAAGTGCTGAGCATCTGCATTGAATGCAACTCAACCGAAACAACTCTCCTATAACCACTTCTGTATCAGACTTGTCACCCCCCTTTTTTTTTCCCTCCTCACTTAAGACTTCTGTACATTTTCAGTAAAACTTTGATATCATCTAAAATTGACATGCTAGCTCAGTATCCAAAGAATTCTGTGATCTGGACTTTTCTTTCTTTGCATAATTCTGTACATTCACTTCCATATATATGCAGACCAGTGTAGACTGCTAAAAGCTATCACATTCAGGAGAGGAAAAATCCCACCTCTCCTATCAGATTACTTACAGTTGCCATATTACTTATGGTTATGAGTGTGCTATGTCAGTTATTACAATATTAACATATTTACATGCCATTTACTACTCAAATGTTAATAAAACAAAACCAGAAAATTAAGGAATGGTAAAAGATCTCATTTTAATTTTTTTAATCTTTGATATTGATATTTTTTGTAAATACAGCAAATGCTTCTAATTATATTTTAACAAGCAGTTATGAAGAGGTATGCCTCCTATTGGATCCTAAATGACTAAAAATGACCTACTTTAATTTTATTCATTATCTCTAACTGTTATTAGAACCTGTATTTGACATATGTGGATATTATTTGATCTTTTCAAACCACATTCATTCTCATTAAGAAAGCCCCAAGACATTTTCTTTCTGAATATTTTTCAAATATTCTGAGGTTTTGCTTGTTATGTGAAATGTGACAGCACTTTCAAGTTCTTTATTACGGTTTTTTTCTATGGCAAGAACCAATTATCCCTTCCCAGTACTAGTGTCTAGTTTTGAACTCAATATTTAAGCAATTAGTATCTGTATCTGTAAATTAATACTTCTATATTGCTAATGTAGTTTTAATCACACAAAATGAGTAAGAACACCCTTTTTCACAGTTGCTAAATGTAAAGAAATGTTTATTTAAAGTTAAAATGAAATTAAACTAGGAGAGAACGAGCAATAGATATTATATGTTATGGCACTTCATTTTTTCTTTTCCTGAAGAAGACCACTTAAAGAAATATTACCTTTTTTCAAACTGAGTTGTCTGTTTTAAACAAATCAAACTTATTTTCATACTTTTAAACTCAGTAATTGCTGACTATATAGACATCTTCGTGACAGCCTCAAATCCATTAAAGTATTTGAAATTTTAATACAAAAAAAGGCATTTTAAGTTAGGAATATACTGAGCGTTGTGCTGAAAATGTTTCAAGTCAGAAAATATATTTAGCCATAATTAAGTATCAGGGCCATGAGTTATTATGAATACACAGTGATTGATACAGATTTTACTGTTTGTTATAAAGCTCCCTTTTTGGGAAGTATCTGTGATATTTCACTAGATCAGAGAAATGAATCTAGATATGTACAGATGCATCAGATTTCAAAATGCATTTCATCAGTAATCTACACAAAATAGCTCTTCTGGCAAATGAAAACTAATTTCTTCATTTTGTTTTCTTATCTTGCTTGCAGAAATGAGTAATAACAAAACTGTACTACACAGATTTGAGTTCATTATTACCTTCTTATGTTAATCACCAATTAACGGTTTCTTTCTCTCATGAATAAAAAATCTGTAAGTATTTTAGGTCCACTTGCTGATATGCTGATGGATGGGCTTATCTGACCTGCAGATGGCTGTTGTTACATCCTATTCATAGTGATGGTCTTGGAACGTCTATCCAAAAATGCTAGAGAGGAAAATAGAAAAGTTGAGAATTAAAAGAAAAAATTACTAAAATTGCATTGAGTCTGCTATTCAGTTCAAATTTTGTGTAATACATCATTTTATTTCTTTTCCTGATGTGCAGAGATTATTCTTATACTGCACTTACAGCCAAGTGAATAAGCTGATGAGAAATAAATTGAGGCTTGGGTTAACATTTGACTATTGCAGCTAGAATTGCCTTAAGTCATCTTTGTTGGAGTAGATGGAAAAAGATAAATGTAAAATTAACTCAGGGAAAAGTTTTCCTAGGAGTTTCAAATATCTAAACAAGAGATCATTGAAAAAGGACAGTAGGCCTGAATACTTGAAAAATTTAGTAAAGTTCAGCTCTGTATCCACCACAACTAGCCACTGTTTCCAACACTGTGAATCAAACAACCGTATCTCAGTTTACAATCCAACAAAGTTCAGAAGGGAACTTCCTAATTAACCTGCTGGCTCACTTACCCTGCTCAAGAAGCCCCAGGCAGTCTGTAACTGGCCATCAAGGGAATAAAATCAGAAAAGGGGTTTTTAGGTTGGCTGGTACAAAAGAAGGCCTGTCCTGCCCATACTCATGATAGCATGTGGGTACCGTGGTTACAGAGGATATTGTATAAAAAATGGAAAATCGGAGCAGTTATGCCAATTTGTGGCCAGTCTGCTCTCTAGGGGCCAGATACCGTTGGTATAAACCATAACCTCTCCTGGCTTAGTGATCAAATCACACCAGTCCTCAAATCAAATAACCAAACTGGGATTTGCCAGAGGTATGCCGCTCCTTCAGTAGCCTCTACACACACACTCTGACTGGTATCAAACAAAGCAAGCCATGGAGGGGAAAAGAGCAACACCTGTGCTTTGAATTTATAACTTTTTTTGTTGATGCAGAGACCTGACTGCCCAGCTCCTGCTATCAGTAAAACATAAATATTAGCAAAGTTTCCTCTTAAACCTGTTGCAAATAATGATTTTTAACATGAAAAAACAAAGTCTTTTTTCCCTAATCTTGTTCTTGGAAACTGTTTAACTATTTTGGCTGATTCAGCCTGGGGCAGACATTTAACCCAGAAAATTTTAGCCAACATTTCTGAAGTCGGAAAATGTTACAGACAGCTGAAAATGGGGTCCTATACTAGAAAACATGTTAAGCAATTAGAGCTGTAACTGTTCCATCTAAGCAGTTTCACTTAAATAATTCACATGTAGACAGAAATGTAAACATTTTGGAGCTTTTATTGCAAAAGAAGTTGCACAAAACTAACCCAACAAGTTCAAGCCAAAATTACTCTTGGAGATAAGCACTTAACACAATGAAGAAACAGAGAAAACATGCTTAGACTCAAGCCATTTTAGAGCTACATCTTAAGTAAAAGATCAGAAAGATCTGACCTGTGTGAGTACACAAGCCACGTGCTCTGTGCCTGTAAGCAGCACACAGGAAGTGTGGCTGGCTGTCCAGAGAAGAAGGCATGGTCAGGTAGAAAAAAGGTTAGCAACCTGCTGGTGCACTGCTCTCAAAAGCAAGCCAAAAATAAATGAATAATTCTACCCAAAAAATTTGTCTTCTGTTCCTAGCAGAATGTTCTTTTTCTACACCTACATTTTGGTGACTTTGTCATACAGACAGATATTCCTGGTAGAGAAAAGAAGTCTTGGTTTTTTTGTTTCATTTGCTTTGAGTTTGGGGGTTTTTTTTGGTGGTTTTAGTTGGTTGGGTTTTTGGGGGAGGTTGTTGTTTTGGTGTTGGTTTTTTTTCCACAATTAAAAACTTTAATGTGGGATTGGCAGTCTTCAATACATTCTTTTCCCAATGGAAAGGAAGATTTGTTTCCTAGATACAGGTCTCAGCAAGTATGACATTATTTTTATGGCTCTCCTCATTTTTATCCATGTTTAAAAAGCTATTACAGCTCTTACGTCACCCTCAGATCAGTGGAGTGAGGGTATGCAGTGTAGGTAAGTCCAGAAAAGTGCAGATTAGCAGAGGAAATCCTAAAATTAGACCAATACCACCCATCTCAGAAGGTATTAATGCAGGTCCTCTGGGCCCATTATTTCAAAACACCCATTAACTGGTTCTTCATTCATATATGAAAGGAGAAGGAAGATCCAATATCTGCCTAATTTACACAATAATAATCTGCTGTAATCCACAGTGGTCCTCTCTTTACACTTATCTCCTCTCTCATCCTCGTGCATGTCAATAAATCCATGCAGCGCCCCAGACTTGGGGAAAGCTTATTTTTAACCCGGATTAGTTCCACAGGATTGTGAATCCTTACGCCTGGGAAGGAGAGAAGGGCTGGGGCACCACGGAGTAACCAGGTTACTTTAGTTTCAATTGCTTCTGGAGAGAAATTGCTTTCTAGTCAGGAATAACTTATTCTGAACTTCCAAACAAGAATACCTAGTAGATAAAGCTACCTTTTTCTCCCTGCTAAAAACATGTTACTAGATTTATTCATTGTAAGCTATGCCTGCACTTATTGCAGCGTTTTCGCTTAGGTGTACATGAGCCATGAACTAAAGGATGTAGAGATTAACTACTAATTTACATTATCCTCAGTGACAATTCAGAACTCAGTGCAGACCACAAAGAGACTGGGTAAGTCTTTTGGTTAGTCTGTAACAAGCTCCACGCTACCATGATTACACTATTAACTCTAACTCTGATACAAGCTGCGAAAGCACTGTAATATCATTTGTCACTCCCTGAACTTCTTCTAATGCTAAATATTCTTATTTGCTCTCATTTTTCACTCAAAGGATATTTTCACAATCCCTGTTGGTGACAGAGCGGTTTTGTTTCCACTGGTAAAATTCTGGATAACTTCAAGAATTATAATATTTTTACGTTCTGTTACTTACCCTATCTCAGAGAGTGTAAAGGTGATTTCCAGGGTGAAATGTGAAATCTATTACTTCTACTTAAATAAATAGCACGCAAGACTGTGTTAGGGAAACAGAATCAAAAGTTAAAAAGGAATATTTTTAATTATTTCTATGCAAAAGCTACTGTAATTTTTCTTCAAAATTTCATTAGCCTGGATCGGTCCTTTTTTTATATAAATTGTAAGCATTTCACTCTTCCTCTTAATGTAGGTTTTGACTATACAGAGTATGATTTTTCTATCCATCACTTATGTACGTTAATAATTTTACCTACACTGAGAAAGCACCTTCAAAGGCAGAAAGCCTGTAGTTTATTTTAAGGAGCTTAGTCTTCACTGAAAATTCTTTTTTCAGCCTGATGCTTTGTAGCCAGATCATATTTGTTTCACACAGGCTTTGTAACCTTTGCTGTTCTTTCAGAGAATACAAATACCACTGACAGAAATATGATTGTTCAGGTAGTTCTCGATATGCAAAATGGAGAAGTGATTTCACCGATAGGTGAGCCAACATATTTGGCATATACTTGAGCCTTAACATTGCTTCTGTTTTAAATCGTGTACATAATTAGTTACAGCAATATAATTTGGCAGTAAGGAAGATATTAATCACTGTGACCAATCTGGGAAGAGAGAAAGCTTGCTTATTTTTTTATTGCTACTATTATTACCAGTATATAGATACAAATTAACTGAATGGGATTATGAGGCTACTTGATGTTTGAACATCTCAGGTACCTGTTCATCCTTTATGTCATTTACTTAGCTTCAGATTGGAATATGAGCTCTTCAGCCAAAAGTTAATACATTATGGGTTACTCTTCTAGAAGATAAGCTGTGCTTCTAGATATTACTAAGAAATAGCTACCTGTCCACAGAGTCTTAAGTCTATTCAACAGCATGAGAAAAGCATGATGTACCCCCCCAGAACCACAGAGAAGTGGAAGCACAGGAGACAGAGGGGCAAAGAAGAAGAGTTGCCCACTGCTAATCCCAAGCTTACATTTGCACTCTACACTGCATGTGCTGCTACAAAGAAATGAGAAACGTGTTGTGGTTGAGACCATGATTAATGTTCCAAAAAGGCTGAGCAAAGTGGCCATTGGAGTCACCTTTCGGTGCTGCGGGACTTGGCCTCTGCACTGAAGTTGGCTGCAAAGCTTCCAGACTCTCCCTTAGCAGATGTCACATGCTTTCAGAAAGCTCCGGTACCATTTTTTCAATGACTCAGTGTAGCTGTTAATAGGAACTGCCTGTGTATGTACAGAAGAGGCTGGAGACCTAATCTGCATTTAAAGGTTTTGGGATGATACAAGTATGAAAGTAAAATATGTTTCTTAAGTAATACAGCCACCTTGAATAATACTGAGATTTCTTTGTATACTTTTCAAATCATAATGATGATTTTTTTTTAAGAATTACATCAATTTTTAAACATCACTCATCTCTACTTTATTTTAATTAAAATATTCTCTGCCTAGTCCATATACATGCAAAAATGTAGTTTGCAGTTTGACAGGGTATTATTGAACAGCATGTGAATTGGTTTAAAAGTAACCAGATTTGAAGCATCCATCAGTCAGTAACAGTGCACTCATAGGTCACTGAAGCTGTCAATTTCAATCAACTCTGTAATTAAATACATCACCAATATAGATTTTGTGTAAGAATGTCACTTGTTCTTCAGATGTCTGCTACGAGGACAAATCACACTTCAGTGTCTTTGAATGTGCCTTCTAAATACAGTTTTTTAAAACAGCATAACATCTCCATCCATCTCAATCCAATTTGCTGAATAGAAATCTGTTTAACTAATACATAGTCTAAAGGCTGAATTAAAAAACAATATGTTTTTCCTTTTCTGTTTAAATGAATGCTGTAGCGCTACAGTAGATATTTCTTCTCTTTAAATTATTCTGCTGGTATTTGTTACACAAAATAAAAGGAAAGAATAATATCTCATCAAAAAAAGAAAAATTGTTCACATCATCTGTAATTAAAATTACTTTGCTTCATGTTCAAAAATAAAAGAAAAGGATCTTCAGACATGAGGAAATAAATCATCAATTCTAATTTTGCTATGGACTGAAATGCCAGGCATTTTCAAATTAAAAAAAAAAAAGAAAGGGGGGAAAAAAAAAAGAAAAACCCATTTAGTGCTTTTGAGTGTCAGATTCTTCTATTATACTTGCCACTAGATTGGAAAAGTCTGAAACAAAGCTGAATTACCAAATATATATTGCCTGCCATTTGATTTAATCTTCAAATAAGCTCCAGGAAGCAGGTCCCTGGACAGTTAATCTTTAGTTTTGTAGCCCATGCACATTTTCAATAAGGTTACCGGGGAATTAGGCCCGGTAGGGAGGAGAAAGGCATATTGTCTTATTTTAAAGACAACTGTCGAGATCCTGCTAGCAAATTATAACTCCCTTAATATGAAAAAACTTTATTAGCTGAGCCCCTGCTGCAATGAAATGATAGTCACTCGGAAGGAGAAGGTTCTTCATGTTTTTTTCCCAGGAATCAGATGCTTGTCCAATTTAAAATATGTAAGATGTAAATATCATAGGTATACTATGTTTTAAGGTGCAATTCTGCAGCCTAGAAGACACTAAGGATGCTATGACTGAGAATTCTGAGGGGAATGTTAATGGATTGAGGGTGTTTGCCACGTGCAATACTTAGGTTATGGAAGGCTGGTTTACTTACCTCTTTAATCAGGAGTATAGAGTTAACTGTATTTGTGGGAAACTGGCACCCTTAATGATTACACCTTGAGCCAAGAGGATGCTCTAGAAAAACTGAAATACATAAAGAAAAACAGGGGTTTATTTTCTGTGTTGTGCATTTCCCAGGGTATGAGGCAAAACTTGTGGTAATGGAAATATTTTAGAATATTTAGATCTGCATTCCCAACTCAAAGCATATGAAAAGGCAAATTTGAAAATAAATGCATTTTACAAAGACATGGAACACAAGACATCACAGTAAATTCCAGGTAAAATGTTCCAACGTATATGTCCTATCAGGGAAATGTATATGTCTAATAGAATAGCAGAAAGATAATAAACAAACAAGGGGAAAAGGAAAGGAATAAATATACTCTTAACAAAAGTATTTTCAGGAAAATCTAGAGAAAGGCTGATAGGACTTTTTTTAAAGGAGGATTAGAGTATAAAAGAGACTAGAAGGGGATTGCATCAGAGTGGAAGTTCAATAGGTAATTTGCAAGAATAATTTTGGTATTGGTTCTTCAAACAACTGAAGAAATCTTAATATGAAATTAAGGTTAAGGTAAGAATGTGTCTTACAGCTTGTAGTCTATTTGCATTTGCTAAACTGGCAATGTAAAGAAACCAAACAAAAACCCAAGCTCACGCCAAGAAATATAAAGAAAAGATGCTTAAAACCATGGCAAATTCAGGCAAATACAGGAAATAAATATAACTTTGTGGAAGAAGGAAAGTTTCATTTAGTTCATAAATCAACACAAGCACTTGCTGTTAATACTCTTGCTATCACACAGCTGGCAATGTTTTGGCTGCAGTTGCTATCTGCAGTCTTTCTGTCTGTGAACTTGCTGATTATACCTTCTACAATCCTATAAAAAAAAAACCATTGCATTCCTTCCAGTGCAATGAAATTATTCTTCCCAGTTTAAAATGACTGCTCTCTTACATCAGGATCACTCGGACAATGCCTGCTTTCTCATCCTCACTGACCTGTTACCTGCCTTTGAAGCAGTGAATCACACTCTTCTTGAAACTGTTCTCTTTTAGGCTTAGTGACCCTCTTCTTTTGCACTTCTCTTCCTACTTTTCTAATCATTCCTACAGTGTACTCTTTGGTAAACCCTCCTTACCCTCTTCCAGTGTCCTACTAGGGAGTCTGTCCTCTGTCCACTTTTGCCTACTTTTCATCTCTGGGTAACCTCATATGTAAATAAAAGCTCAGTGAAATGTAACGCTGACCTCTAATCAATACCTGAAGCAAGTCTCCATCTTCTTATGGACCCTGATGTTCACCTCTTTCTCTTCCTTCCATGCTCAGGCTACAAATGGTATACAAGAAATGAGGAAGATGTGCATTTCAAAATGAAGAAAGGATGAAGAAAGGCCTCAAAAGAGTACCTTATTATCACCTGTAAAACTACCTCCTTATTCATCTTCATAGTCTTAAAACTCACTTATGTGATGCCAACACAACCTGCTAAATGCTAGGTCCCAGCTGTGCTGAGACTGCTAGTGTCTCCTTCTTTCTCTGTCTCCTGTTCTTGAATTTAACCATTGTGGGGTTTTTTTTGTTTTGTTTTTGTTTTTGTTTTTTTAATGTTTATATTGTAAAATCCCTACAGCAGGAACTATTTTTCTATTTGTACAGAGACCAGCAAAGTGAAATCCCAGATTTTGACTACATCATCCAAGGACTATGATGCCGGAGAATGCTGATAATGTACACAACTCAAGCATCTGTACCATAAAGGAATTTGTTCATCCAGTGGAAAGATTAATGGAACTGGAAGAACAAACAGCATTGACTTTGGGAACGTGTTAGTGACTCTGAAATGCACCTTTACTTTTTCCTTAGAAAAGGCATATGTGTCTTCAAGATCTGGCACTTAGTAGAAAGGATAATTGCAATTATAAGTGCAACATTAAGAAATTAGTTAGTTCCTCCTCCATGGATCGGATTATCCTGGGCCAAGTGGACTTATTACTTAAGTCCACCTTCACATGCCCCCATAGACTTAATTCCATCTATACTCAGACATGTTAATGTATATTATTCTCTCTCAGTGCCCCAGAGCAAAATGTGCAGGATTCAGACCATAGTGAATAGATTGCTGGAGAGAGGAATTAAAAAACCCATTTGACCAAATCGTGAGAACTTAACCACTCTCACTCTACAGCCCAACCAGAGAAATTTGAATAGTATTTCAGGCACATTAACCTCAAATAGCTGATTTGAGCTTTTTTTTTTTTTTTTTTTTTTTTTTGTCATCAGTAATATGTGGTGTCAGCTGCAATTTCTTGTGAATTACATTACACAGTTCAATATATTTCAAAGGAAGCCTTCTATCAAGACTATAACTTAACATGTACATATGTGTTTAAAAAAGGTAGTAGGGTCATAATACCAAGACATCAAAATTTTCCCTGGTGCTTTGTTTATTTTCAAGAACCAAACAGATTTTGCAGGGATTGATCAAGGGTCATGTGTAGATAAGGGACACTTATAGAACGACAGGCATGTAACATGTGAAGCCATGTTTAATAACCAGTATAAGCTCTATATGGGGATAATGATGTACATGACCCTGCTATTATGTAAGTACTGGACAGAAAACCTGCAACTGCTGTCAGTGAAAAAAAGCCCTGCTGCACTTGGTGACACTGTAATTTTACTCTTAGACACAATTTTTATTTCTGTGATGTCATACACATTACATAGTAATGGTGTTATGGGAGCACATCCACAGGCACTAGAAATTCTTCATGATTATAAAAACTCAAAAAGAAATTTTACCATTGACATGTACCAAAGAGTGTGATGTTGGCTTGGATGGGTGGCTGAATACAGTGAGAGATTCGGAGAAAAGCAGAATCAGAAGGTTCTTTAATGTCTGCTTTAAAGCCTGGAATTTCTACTTTGCAGTGTATATCACAAATTTTAGATCTTTTTTCCTTCTGAATAAATAACAACATACTGGTGAGCCAGAGGCTGACAAATCACATAACAACTGCTGATGCTCAGCAAGGGTATCAATGTATTTCTCTCAGGAAGCACCAAGAATGAAAGATTTCTGAAAGTAAGCTTTCAGCATCTGCTGGATAGGATCCCACGTGTTCCAACTCTGGTTCACATTCCTCTTCATATTATGCCTCTTATACAGTCAGAACAAAAGCATTTCCTCATTTATTTTATTCCACTTAAGTAAAAATTTATGAGGGAAATTAATTTTGTGTTAGGGTTATGCTCTGCTTCTATAAAATTAAAATCCTTTAGTCTAATCTTGACTTTTTAAATCATAGATGATGGTTAACAATCCAAAATCTAATACATCTTGACACAAAACATTGCTTCAAATCCAAAAGTTTCAATGGTCCATTCCAAAACTGAAATGCTTTTTTCCCCACAATATCTCTACAAAATTGCTATATTCCCACAGAACATTTCAATGTTGACAACATAACATTTTTGATCAGATCTGCTTCATGGTAAAGGATTATTCTATTTCCCCCCACTAAGAAAGTGGCAGTTTACACCTTGGAGAGACAATGAGTTCCCCTGAACATATACAACTTCTGGGTATTGCAAAAAGCCTTCTTAATGAAATGTTCTAGATAATTTATCCCTTGTAAGGTAACAAATTTTCCTTGAGAATGTCATCTTGGGCATTATAGTGCTTAGCCATTCTTTTCCAATATTACACTGCGATAAATAAAATGGGCAATGAAATTTCCTATGACTCTCAAAGGTGAAATTCAGTCTAAGATTGGCAACCATAATAAATATCCATGATTCTTAGATCTGGTTAACTGACCAGCCAAACAAGAAAGTGCTGGGTGTCAAGCCTCTATAGTAAGGATGACTAGAGTAGATGTAGTGCTGGGAGACTACACCCCACAGCTTTTTAATGCCTGTTCCCAGCACAAGAAGCAATGTTCACTTTTCACTAAGATGGACATGGCTTGAAATAAAGTCTTCAGGGGGAAAAAGAGAAGTTCAGGTATTCCATCTACAAAATATGCTGACCTGACTGTGAAGGCAGATGACTTACAGTATGTACCATGGAAGCAATATTTTCTGTTACCTCTCCCCACCAGAAGTGAATGACCACTATTCCAAGGGCCAAGGATCTTAAAATGACACCAAGAGGGCTGTTCTTTTCCCCAGTGGTGGTATCTGGGACATTTCCCGTCAGGAAAGTCAGACTTCACTGCCACTTTCTGAAAGGGAAGTCTTTTATTTCAGTAATCCCTAAATGTAAAAGACTTTTAGGCCAAATTTGAAGTTTGTGGAAAGAACAAAAATTTCTCTTGGAAATGTACTTGGAAGCAGCTTAACGAATCAGAATTAATCTGCTGAAGACAAGGGCTACTGCCCTTCCGCCCATCCTTGCACGGTGGCCACAAAAGAAAGTCACCAAGCTGCACAGTTTATCATGTTTTGTCAAAATACAGAAAGGAAGAGAAGCAGACAAGAGGATGAGGATCAGGAAAGATTGAGAAAGAATATGTGAATAGTTCCTCCTACCTCGGGAAGTTCCTTGCAAACTCATGCCTAGGAGGTGCCTGACCTCCAGGAGATACTCTGCCAAAGATCAGCACTGGGAGGCAGGACATGTTGATGAACAGAGCTGGCATGGACCTGCTTTCTAGCAGGTCTCCTGAGAACTATAAGGGCTTGTAATTTATTTTACTTTTCCAACAGGAAAACCCTGCCTTGCTTAAATGGTATAACATCAGAGGGAAAATGAGGTAAAATCTAACATTTTCTCAAACACAAGGAGTTCAATCCAAAAAAATTTTACAAAAAAGAAAGGAAAAGATAAAAACAATACAGAGGTACCATTTAGCAAGGAATCTGTTGCAAAATTCCCTTTTCTTAATATTTATTGGCCATATTAGGGGGAAAAAAGATTAAGAACTAAAAAGTAAAGTGTGATCTTACTGTGACATTTTCAAAAGACCCAATTTGATTTAGGCATTAAAATTCCATTTTTTTAACAGAAACTCAGCACTGGACTCAACTAGACCCTTGTAAAAAATCTTTGCTTCTTTTTTTAACAGCATGAGGATACATGAGAAGCTTATGGAATGCAAGACAAGTGTAATATAAACAGAATTTTTTAGACATGGCAGGAATCAGAGGACTAACAATCAAGGAAGGATTTTTTTTTTTTCCTTCAAAAATGGCTGTATGCTTTGTTCTGTAGGGCCCTGTTTTAACCCCTCAGCCAGGGTGACTTGTAAAAATACTGTAGGTTTCCTTTAAAAAAAATGGGTGATGGGTTTATTTAAATAATCAGAACTTGCTGGAGAGATAGATACTGTCATGTTCAAGCAGTCAAGGATCTTGGACTGCCAGCTGATCTGGAACAGAAGCCTTTATTTAACTCCTGAACATAGAGATTTTACCCAAATTAAAAATCTAAAGAAATCAGTTGAGGGAAGAGACATTTTGTCATTTGCTGCAGAATCATAATAGGCAAAGAGCATTTACACATAATATAACTCACAATATTACTATACACTTCATTCTGTTCTGAGCAGGTGTGAGCTTGTTTCGTCCATGTTTCAAGCTGACTTGAAGCCATTTACTGACTTTATTTGGTGTAATGTGTTCTGTCTCTCAGCAAAGCTTATTAGCTCAGCTCAATGCTATACTAATATGTCTACACACCTCTTGGCTTGTGTTCAGCCTGCTTGGAGCACATGGAAACAGAGCTCACACCTGGCTTAAAAATGTTAGGTACACATATATTGTATTAGGTATAATAGAGATATAATAAAAGAAGGATAAACAAAATTATACTAGGAATAACATCTTATGGTTTTCACTCCTTTGGTACCAGACAAGAAATACACTATAAAAACCATTAAAGTTGATTTTGCTTATAATTTGAAGAATATCCAGTTTACAGATTATTAAATTAATGACAATCTGACCTTGAAAACACCTCTATCTGCTGAAAGAGCAACACTCCATCACCTGTTTTGATTCATTAATGTATCATTTAACTTGGTATGACACATGTTCAGCAGTTATAATTACATTATGGCCTCCCTATTACATCAGCTCTGCTCCAAGTTTCTGTCACCACAAGTCCAATTTTCAACACAGAGCAATCCAGTGCACTCTTTCCTTATTAGTGTCATCTTTAATGTAGCACAGAGTCTGAACCATTACTTGGCACTGAGAGTTTAACAGCAATTAACCCCTGCTCTATCCCCAGGGAGAAGTACATCAGCAACTTGCCAAAACACTGTAAACAAGCTGGCCAAGATCAATGCAAAACCATGCTGGCTGCAGAGCACCTACTGTATTAATTTAGGATTGATGTAGAAAAAGAGAAAATAGTCTGCATGAAAGTCTGCATGACCTAAAAGGATGGTCCACACAGGTTACAAGATTTTCATAAAGCTGAAAAGGGAAAATTCTAAATCCCTAGTCTACTAGCTTACAAACATGTGTTCTTTTCCATCTTGGCTCTTATACTATGCTAATTAAAATAGGAACTGCCAGTTATCACAAAGAATAAACATCTATTACCTGCTAACCAGTTAAGAAGAAGATGAGATGATTTTTTCTTAAGTGAGGAATTAAATGCATTTCAAGAGTTATCAGGAAAGAAAGTGGAAAAAAGGGACAAAATGCCAATTTCTCTTGTTTCTGGTTGCTGAACACGACAATGCATATCAAAACCCATGGAAGAAAAACAGAGCAAACCAATGACTGCACAAATCCCTGCAGGTCCAACTCACCATCCCTGGGGAGGGATGATGTCCTCAGCCATACTCTACTGGAGCCACACAAAGCAACCGAGAATGTGATAGCGGAACAGGCATGATGCTGAGTGTGACGGGTGCCTCTGAGGACTGCCACCCTGCAGGGATGGGTATCTGTGCCAGTGTGTCTGCACTGCTGTTAGCAATCAGGTGGGCAGAAGGAATAGCAACTTTCTACTATGTGACTAAACCCAACTACAAGGCAAACACTTCAGTTACATCACACAGTTAAAATCTTTGGGAGACAATACAGCAAAATAAACCCTTTCAGATATAGTTTATATAGGTTTAACTGACCCAGGATGAAATATTCCTTCTTACCAAGGGATGTTTTCTGGTTTTTTTGGCATCACAATTTTCCTCCATACAGTGCTGATTTTTCCACAAGCAAATGTTCAACTAGAAAAAAAAAAAAACTACATGAAAACACAAACAAACCAACACCACCATCACCCCCAACCATATTTCCAAGTAGAAACAAAAGTCTTCCTGTTTAGAAAATGGAAAGACATGAAGGATAACCCATTTAAGTGAATATTTTAAAAATCAGATTGGTTTTGGAAAGACAATAAGAAGTAAAAGAACTTGATTCATTCATCTCAATATGCTGCACAAATGGTACAGTATGATTATAAATCCTAATGAAAAATTAGGAAATGTAAAATTAGGATTACCACAACTCCCAGTGGGGTTTAGATCATGGCCTTTAATGTTCCTAGCCAGTAGAAATGGCAAGTCCAAAGTGGTATCTGTGAACAGAATCTGGGAGTCTGGTCCAAGAGGAGGTAGGTTGTACTGCAGAACATCTCTCCCGGCAGTCATCAACTGAGGGTGGGTTCTGAAAGTTTCCATGTTTAGCTGGAGAGAGAACAGGGAGAGAGGTGGAGGAGTATGATAATTTCAAGTGAAATAATTTCAATATCTCTGTCTTTAAATTAAAAAGGATCTGTGATTCCAAGTATTTGAAACATATGAATCATGGAACAAACTTGTTCCATCAGTAAAAGGTAAATAGTAAAAAAAAAAAAACAAAAAACAACCACACTTTTTTTTAGTACTTTTAACTTATTGATCATCCATACTAGACGTAAAAAAATACTGAGGTTTAAGCGTGAGCATTTTAAAGTCAGTTGGTTAAAAAGACAAGTTTTACACTTAGAAAAAACCACCTGTAGTACAGAAGAAATAATATGTAAATTATTTGGAAAAAGAATGAAGGAAGTCTTACGTTTGAATTTTTCTAAATTCTGGGTATTTGTCCATTTCTATTACCTGATAAATGGAGACTTTCAAAAGAGGTACTGTTGACCTGATTATAGAAATGCATGCAGAGGATTTACACATACAATACCTAATATTGATCTACTAAGTCTTAGGAACAGCAAAGCATGCCAGTTTAATACTGCTTTGGCACTAAACTGTTAAAGGATTAGCGATAGCATAAGACCTTTCTTTTCATAGTTTGCAGATTTGGACTGAGTATTTTGAATATACACATCTAGAGATATGTACTTAAATTTGCTTTTTCTAGAATTCCACTGGGGCTTGTCAATGCTTTTGCTTTTGAAAAATCAGGCTGTAATCTAAATATTCAGTTCTGAACTTTCTGAACAGTCACTCTTAAAATACAGTTGGCTAAAAATTTCAGCATTTTTTAAATGTTTTTAAAATCATATACACATTTCCCACCCAAATATCCATTTTTTGTGTTATGCTAGATTCATATTTCAAGTAGAAATGTAACTTTTTTATATCACTATTTTTAAAAAATATAAGAAAAAGAAAAAAATGTGGTACTACCTGGTAGGTGGTGGGAATTTGAATGGAAAAGCTAGAATGGACTTCATCTTCAACATGCTGATTCAGATATAAAAGTTCAGAATTGTCAAGATCAAATAGGGTTTTTTTCCAGTTCATCTGCAGGAAAGAGAACACCTGAGATTTAGAATCTAGAACCAAATTCAGTTTTTGTCTGAATGTGACAAAAGCAGATCCAGATCAGTGGAAAGAATTGTCAACTGTTTTAAATGTCACTACAGCATTTGCCTTTCTAGTTAAGTTAGAAGATTCTGATAATAGGAAGACTGAATAGAAAAGAGTGGAAATAAAATTAAAATGGGGTGTGGTGGGCTGGGGGTGGGGGAGGGTGGAGGGAAAGAGGCAGCTTATAATAACAGATGAGTTGTGCCAGATTGTAAGGCTTTGACATGGTTGCCTGTGATGATTAACTGAAAAAAAATCAAGGAAAATCTGAAAGACCATGAAGAAGAAAGCATGATCAGGAATAGTATGTGGAATGTAAATTAAGTATCAATATGATATTACATTAGGAATGGAAAATTAGGTGCAGAACCAGCTGGATACAGTGATTCAGTGTGCCTACCATCTTCCACATGTAGATCATAGGGTTATATTACGCTCTTTATTGCCTGTCTTACATCTTCTTTGGCAACAAAGGTGATTTCATCACGGTAACAGTATTTTGTAAAAATGTGTTTTGTTGGTAGATTTTTCTGGGGTCTTTTGTTTTACTGTGGTACACCAGGTGAAGTTAATGCTGAACTGGACCTAGGACAATAAAGCAGAGCACAGCTACTTTGCAGCAAATATTATTAACACCTTACATCCACTTCAAATTTCAAAGCAAGGGTTAATCAGCACCTGTCGGAAAAGAAAATCTTTATAACAGCAAAGACAAAAAATTTTCTGGAAACATGATATTTTATCTTGGTCTCTTCTCTGAAATATGTTGTAGTACAGAACGCATTCTATTCTTTGTGTTATCTCATACTCAAATAAATCTAATATAATGGAGGGGGAAAAAACCCTAAACTGTTAAGTCCCAGTTTAAAAGAAGAAGAAAAAAATCAGTAATTTATTTGCCAATAAATTAAAACTCTGCCTAGCCCCTTTAGTCAACTATCTCCAAGTCAAGAGTCACAGATGTTAAGAGCTGTTACGATGCCAAGTTAATTTCCTGAAAATGAGTGCCTGAGGTTGGATGAAGAAGAATCTTACCAGCGTTCAACATGACTGATAAAAAAGAAAAACAGAGCTTACAGGAGATTAAAAAAGGTGATAGTAGTGGAAAGAAGGAAAATTGTTTGTATTTTTTTTTTCTCTCAATAGTAGTTCAGTTGATCATAAAGACCATAATGCAGATACTCCTGAAAAATTATTCCTTGGCATGCTAATTCTTTTTTCCACTTGACCTAAGAATATCTACATTTGCTCCTTTTCCTGTGCTCTCTGCAGGGATGACATTTCCATAAGACAGCACAGAACTCCCACACTGCACCACAGTTCTTGCTTCCAGAGATCTAGCTGTATCATATACAATCAATCTGCCCCACAGGATAGAATGAGAATGAGCTAGGAGAACAGCAAATCCCTCGGGATACCACCACACCAAACAAAGAATAATACTGAACTGGCTCATCACTGTTTCTGGCCAGTTGAACAAATTGAGATATTTTATTCTGGCCCAATAAACCCAAAATTAAATAATTTGGGCTAGGATCTCCTGATGTAAACTCAAAAAATATCTGCAAAAATAAGGTTGGGTTTTTTCTACAGAAAACTTTTATTTAAAGTGAGATCGTTTTATGAAATAAAGATCCCAGCCAGTTTTCTCATTGGCCATCATCAAATCTCCTTGGTCTGAGAACTGCTAGGAAGATTCTTGAATATTTGGCTTTCTTGTCTTTTGCAATGTTTCCAGGAGTCCAGGGCTTGCATGCCCACTTGTCACAACTGGAGCATAAAGCCCATAATTACTAAAACCAAAACCAGTAGCAACAAAGTTGTCACATTTTTGATCAATCCATCTGTAATAAAAAATGCAAATTTAACTGAATGAATATTATAGAATCAACGTCCAAAAGGATGTAACCTTAGAACTTTTCAAGTCATCTTTTAAGTTGTCTTTTATTGTTGAAATTTGTTCTGGGTATTTCCATAGACTCTCTAGTACTTCAAGTATTTCCAAATACAAGGAACCCCCCCAAAACCTCACATCAATGCTGGAGGCAGGACAGAGTTGGGGTTGTCAAGCAACAAATGTCAAAACCCAAAGACACCACAGAACCACTTAGTGTGATCTCTTGCATAATATAACTGATGTTCATTCATCCCACTACACTTACAGTGTGACTAATTTCTTCTGCTTGGCTGAAAGCTATATTGCACAATGACACGCAGGTTTGGTCCACTCTTTCCCTTGCTATCTTAATTTTCATGACAAGAGGATTGTGTGTATATTTAATATGAATATGTGTGGGTTTATCTTCCTGCCACTGGTCTTCTGCTGCTTGCTTCTCTTATTTCAGGTATCACTGGTGTCTCTCCAAGAAGTTTACACACTGTAATGAAACCATCTTTGATCTTCCCTTTAAAGAGCTGGTACTACATTTTTAACATCTTGCTGCAAAGCACTGTTTACAGCCCTTGCATATTTGCAGTAGCTTTTTTCCATGCTCTTTCCAGCTGTTTAATATCCAAGTAAGATATAGAGCTTGATTCTCTGGGACTTGTTTAGTCATTCACAACTCTGAAAAAGGATTATAAAAGAGAATTAGTAATGTCTTAAGTCAGCCAGGTACCAGTGTAAATGACAACATCTGAAGAGCCAGGTATATAACGTTATCACTCGTGAGATGAACAGAAAAGTTTCATTTTGCCACCTTTCTCCTCCAAAGACTGAGGATGTTAAGGTCACGTTTCAGACCTGTAGTTCTGACGTCATGCACCTTGAAGTTTAGTACTTTTGCTCTGACTTTCATCAAATGTCAGAGTCAGCAGGTGTGTCTTCTCTCAAAGTCAAAGTCGAATTACAGGTTTGAAGAAATTCCTGTGAACTGAAACCATACAGTTCTGCTCAGCTTTATCCTTAACTGTGTCTGTGTAAATCTTCCTTTCTCACAGTTCTTCCTTCCTCATTACATTTGAGTCTTGAGTCACTGAGCAATTGTTTCAGACTCAGAATCTAAAGTCTTATCTTTTTTTCACCCTGATTGGTGTCATCTGTAATAAAATAAACTATATTTCCAAGAACTAAAAAGTGAAATGACACCATGACTTGAAAACAAAAGTTAAAGAGCATATACAGTTTTTCTGTTCTGCTTAATATAGTCATTCTCAGGCTGAATGAAGGAAAAACAATTGGAAAGACTTAAAAAGGACTCTAAAAATGGCTGGTAACAGTATATTTCTGGAACCTTTCACCTTTGGAATGGATTTGGTCCAGATTTAGAGCAATTTAAAAGAAATATTGACTTCTGGATGCTTAGTGACCTGTGTAAAAATGAATTAATAATCCCAGCTGTTTCCTATAGGACATCACTAAAATTGTCAGCACTGTTGCCAGACCAAACAGCACCTTCATTGAAAGGTATAAAAGATTTTTCACCTCATTTATCAATACAGCATGCATAAAGAGGTCACAGACTATCCAAAGAAACTGAAATCCTTCCAAGTCCCTGGCAGATTTTGCTACATCCTGCAATCCATCACTTAGTCTACACATATATGGACAAGTGGCCCATGTGTTCATGTGTGGGATATTGGGTTGGATGGCAAGTAACCAACTTCCTCAGGCTACTCACAGTCTTAGATTGTTGAACAGACATGCACTGAAGGTACTGGACCTCACCGGAATAAATAGACAGGTACAGCATAAAGGAAAAGTGAGAAGTAGGCAAAACATTTACTTTCTTTCCTACAGTGCAGCTGGACAATGCAGCTAAAGTCATAATTTGTTGTTGGCAAAGGCCAGCAATCAATTACTATTCAGTGGAAGATGAGCTATAAATGGAAGGAAGTGATATATTTCCTGAAGGTAGCTCTTAGAGATGTCAGGGATAGGTCAGAGACAGAAGAAACATCAGCTCTTGCATATATCTATGTGAAAATTCAGGTTTTACTGAAAAAGCTGTTCAGTTACAGAAAGAATGTTTTGGCAAATATGTTTTTATGAAGTTATTTGCAGATGGTTAAAAACGCATTGTGATCCAAAACATTAAAAGTGCAATGAAAAATTACTAATAGGTCAAATTAACATCTGTATTTTTAAATTAGCTAAATCATTCAGAAAAGCTGTTAACAAGAAATGGGTTTTAATGCTATTTGTCTTATTCTCTTATGTCATTGTAATTGTTCTCTCTTCCCTTTTGTTATTTCTAACCATTCCCCCCATCCTTTGAGATCACAAGAGGTTGTCCCTTCTCATCTGAGGTTAAAAAAGCTGGAATAGGGTGGCAGATAAGCACATATAACACTTGCTTTCCTAGTGCTCTTAACTCCAGAATATCTCAAGAAACTGCATTTGTGCAGCCATGTCTACAGGAGCCATCAAAGCAGGAATAGAAATGAGGATTTCTAGGTTTCCAATTAGCTTTTAGCACATTTCCAACATAACCGTAGGCAAATCACTTTTTTCCATGTATAAAATGAAAAGGGCACCTACTCAAAAATATTATGCAAGAAAGAATTAATTTGTATTGTCAAAACTCATTGACACCCTTTGTAAGCCATGAATGAAGGACACTACCAACTGTGCATATTTTACCAACAAAATATGTACTGTATCTTTATTGATACATAATAATTAACAGTATTTCAAAGGGTCTTCAATTCCAGAGAGTGGTTACTGAGAAAAAGGAAGCAGCTAAGCTGTTCTTTTAACTTTGTTTTTAACAATACAATTTCATTTTCTCCCTGTGGCATTTCTAAAGGAATAGCCAATACTGATTGAGAGTAAAGGGTCCCTCAGTCTCAGAAGTCACCTTCTTAGTTAGCAACAAGTACTGGGAGACACCAGCCCAGCTGCTTCACAGGCTTCAAGTGTTCAGTATATATGACCCGCAGTCCAGAATTTGTCATGGTACTAAGCTATAAAGGAAAAGGAAACTCAATATTATATATTATGGTTTAAAAGCAGGATAGTATCCTGAACCTCCACTGGCACCCTGAAAAAAAATGAAAATGCCTCAATCCTTTCGCATACTGGGTATGAAGACAATATGAGTGGGAAGACCTCTTCTAACTTGAGGCATCTTCAGAGTAGGTAAGCTCTCTCTGACTTTTTGCTGTTTAAAGCTCCTGTCAACAAATGAGGAAGACTAAAACACACTTGCAGGCTCCATCCATCTTGACTCAAAATAGCTGTCTGAATTAGCCAGATCAAGAAAATTTAGCCAACAGTCTTAGATTAAGGTATCCACACTGCAGCCATCTGAAGTTGGGTGAGATGAATCCTGCAACAAAAAGCTGGGAGACTAAGAAAGGGACTGTTTTCAGGAAGATGATTCCTGTGCTGTTCTGACATGGAGCTGAGTACCTCCAACAGCCTATAAACATCAAACCCACCTCACAATACTAATTCCAGCTTGAGACTTTGAGATCCGAGAAAGTGAATCAAAATAATGAGGCCCCCACTTGCAACATGCGTATCATGAGTAAGTAAATGAAATCATGATGATTAGAAACTCAAATGCAGGCAAAAAGTTGCACATAGAACGTGCAGATCTCTTTTTGATTTTTTTTCCCCTCAGGCATTAGCTTATCTTGGCCAAACCCTCCTTTCTACAAGTTCAGAGATATTTTAATTTTGAACTTCAAATGAAGTGCAAATAAAACACCAAACAAACTTAGGATGTTGCACAATTGTCAGTGGGGCCCATTTTAATATTTAATGACCTGGACACCTGTGACTATTGCAAGAAATAAAAAGAATTAATTTAAAAGGAATTATTGACATAATATAACACATGATAGTCTGTTAATAAAAATGCATACTTCTAATTGAATGCTGGCACCTAGCCACCAACTAAGCATAACTTCAAAAGCAACAGCTGGGAAAGCATCTTTCAGATTTTAATTACAGTAGCTCATAAGCCACTTATCTTTTCAACTTTTTTCTTCAGAAAACACTTCTGTTTCATAGGAGTGAGTTCAAAGGTATTTACAACATGTAGGGTAAGAGAACTAGCTCTGACATAGTCAAACTTCACTTGTAAATTTGGATTCTGGACTGAGACAACTATTCTCAGCTTTGAAGTGCGAGTCTCATTTGAGCCTGAAAGAACTCAGGCTTCAGGCTTGCTGCTCAGGTTTTTTTATTTCTTTTCTGTGCCTAGATGCAGGATAAGAATTTCTATCAGATTTGTTCTTATCTATTATTTGTATTTTAGTGTTATCTTAGGGCTGCCACTGAAATGGAAGCTTCATTGTGCAAGTATTTTACTATTCAAATACACAGTAGGCATACATAATCCTACATGATTCAGCTATGAAAGGGAGAAGGAACTATTGAAGAGTTTGGGAAATGGGCATGGAGAGAGACTCGAGTCTTGCAAAAGTGATAAATTCTGTAGCTGTATCCAGAAAGCTGTTATGCTTGTGTTTAGGAATAAAATACCAAACTCCCGTTGAGTAGTTACAAATTAAAACTCTAAATGAGTTAAAATTATTTGCTAGATTGGCTGCAGTGCTTGGCATTTTTCAGAAACAAGTCCAGAGGGGGTTATGGCTTATTTCACCTAAGATCTGAAGTCTTAAAGTCTGTACAGCTACTCTAGGCTTCTGTCATTAGAGAGACAGACAGAAAGTGAGAGAAACAGCCACTGAATGACTCTTCCCACACTAACAGAGGTTACTACAGCCTGTCTCTGTTCACTGACTCAAGAAATACAGATCATTTCCTTAGATTAAGCACCAACATTTTAGCCAGCTAAAATTAAACTAATTCAATTCTACCTCCAATATCTTTGTGTCTGTGGAACAACTCTCTCCCAAAAATTAACTGTCTGTCTGTGATTCAAGACAAGAAGCGCATCCCCAAGTCCATCCATCTTCCCCCCTAATAAGCCGATTGCTAACTAAAGTGTTTTTGACTGAAATAGAAACAACATAAACCAAAATAACCTTCAGTATTTCCTTTATACAGTTAAAAGAAAAAACCTGTGACCATAGGGGCCTTAAAAAAAGCAAAGGCATCTCATTTAAAATCACACTGAGACAACCATGAACTATAACAACATTAGCAGATAACTGCCAGAAAAAGATTATTGGGGTGAGTTAATAAGTACATTTGACATAATCAGGAGGACCAGAATGCTGTGGACCCAGTGAGGTCTCGTAATACAAGCAACAGGGCAAAAAAAAAATCTAACATTTTTCTTAAAGATAGATTCATTTATGAAATTAAACGTATGAATTGGCAAGTGTCATGGAAGGGGACTGAACCTGAAGAGCTCTGAAGGTCTTTCCTTGTCCCAGAGAAATAACATACATAGGAACATGGCAAGTTACTATATTTGCTGGAGGATTTTTTGGATTGTAATTCTGTTATCTATTAATTAAAAGCTATCTCTAAAACAGTTAATATAAAAGGCAGATCTGTCTACCTTTTCTACAAAATCAAATTTTTCTTTAGCCTTTATGTAGCTTTTCAAAACATTATTCATACAGGGTTAACAATATGTCTTTGTAGGAAGATAAATAGGATGCAGGAAGACACGGAGTCCTCTGTCCATGCTGCAGACATAAATCACATTTTGTCAAGAGATTAAGAAAAACATCACTGTGTTTTGTGCTAAGGTGTCCTGTTCTTCCAAAATGTACAGGGACTTCAGGAGAAAAGATGACAGATAGGAACTGTGCCTCCCCCTCCTTAGACACACATGAATCTGCCAAAGATGCTTAGAGCCCTGAGCAACAGGTTTATGAAGAAACACTTTTTTGCATTCAGTTCCAGCCCCTAAGGAAAGGGCAGAAGTGTGCACTATTCCCTGAATCCTGCCCTCCTCTACTGAAATTGTGCTTGTTTGAATGATAGTAAACCAGAGCAGTCTATAAGAAAAATAAAATGAAAAAAAATAAACAAAAAATCATACATTAGAATAAGCATATCCAACTATGAAAACGCCAAAACTTCAGTCAGCACTACTATAATCCAGACACTGCATGCAGAACTCATCACAAATTTTGGGATGCTATGGGCATGTTTGTAAAGCCCTACCTGATTAAGTCTCGCATATGTAGCTACAACATCTTTCACAGCAAAGTCCATGATATTCCCACAAACCTTGCACTCTGCATTTATACTGAAGGACAGAAAAAAGCAAAGTTAACAAAGAACCTATGATCCAGTGCAAACAGGATGACTGCAGTTTATTAATCATAAATGAAGGTGATAAGTAGTTCAGGAGGCATATAAATGAACGAGCAACCTTGCTGAAAGGTCAGCACCTTTCAACAGTAAACTGTCTCTGCTCATTCCAATGTAACTTCCTAGGTTTAGGGTCGAAATCATCCCAAATGCAGCTACTAAATCTGAAGGATGCTTTACATCATTTTAGTTTTGTCTTGTCACTCTTCTTTAATAGCTCTGGGTTTAGAAGTGCAAATAACTTGGTAGTTAGGTTTTTAGGGGATTTAACAGAAACGTTTTGACACAGGTAGCAGCTGCAAAAGCGGTAAGATTCCCTTTCCAAGAGTTTGACCTTCTGCTTCATTGTAATTACAGTCACTAGGCTAATCCTGAGGTAAAGGATTGGTATCACAAAATTTATTCTTTGTGTTATGGGATGCCAGTGTACTCCAGCCTGTGCTGAGGTAACCGTAGAATAGGGATCTAGTTTTAAAGACTCCTATTGCCATTTTGAGATAAAAAATTTCTCAGTTTCCTAACTTCTCCATCTTTGAAATGTGGGCTCAGTCCTTCCGAAGGCAAACTTTTCTGTACTATGCAAATTTGGCTTTTTACATTAAAATAATTAGTTTTGTGTATGTGTCTTCTTTTGTCACAAAATTTATGGGAAGGGGGAGCAATTTCTAATGTCACACATGCATTTAGATGTCAAAGAGAGTTTTGTGTGTCCACTAAATTAAAACACCATTTGCTGTCAAGACTTAAAGGATTTGGTATTTCTTCTGATTTCTATTTATGATAGCTCTCAGAGGACATGCTGTGAAGTACTTTTGCCTGCTTTAGGACCAATTGCATGTGACAAATGCATTAGTTTTTAATACCAGAAGTAGACATATAATTTGATAAAATATATCTTTGTGCCATCAGCTGTTGTCTGCCACCAGCTTTTTACAAAGACACTCTAAACAAGATCACCCCCAGCCGCTTTGATAATTCAATCTCTTTTTCCCCTGTAACCAGACCAAAGCTAGCTTGCAAATAACAGGAAGACTTAAAATGGAGTTTGGATCAAGACTGTAAAGCTAAAAATTTCTGGAGCTCTTTCTGTCATCTCCTTTTCATGGAAAAGAGCAATGTTCCCTGGTGCACATCAGCTGTGTTCATAGCTCCTGTTCTGAACAGGTAGGGACCTGCACAACTTTTTCAGTCTGATGTAGGCATTCTGACAGACCACATCACACTCATGGAAAAAGGTATCCTGGTAGGCTGCCCACTGTCAAATTCACCTGCAATGGCTCTCTGCACATTACCGAGCGCCTTTCCAAACTCATTATATCTCTACAATTGTTATCATGAATCCTCAGCGCAATTCCTCTGCAATCATTTGTGTTATTTCAAAGGTCATGGTACAGCTTACACCATGTGTGAGGAAACAACATCTATGTATATTCAGGGATTTGACCACCCCAATAAAGTTACAGGCACTTTAGATATCTTTTTTCTTTTTTTCGTATAGCACATGATGGCAATATATAGTCTACAGTTTTACCTCCACTAAGTACATAAACACATCTTAAAGTATATGTTAACACATCTGTTTGACTCACTGAACAGCTAAAAAATACCTCATTAATATTTTTTTTCTTGTCTTTTGATTTTTTGCTTTTTGGTAGCCAGCTGTGCACCTTCTGAATTACTGGTGTCACATGCCCAACAACTCAATTCCTTTACTGTTCCAATTTAACAATTAAGTAATGCTTATGGTACAAAAATAAATAAGAAAGTAAGAAGGAAGAGAACATGAGCAATGAGCAGTGGGTGTTTTTTTTATTTCCACCCTGGCTTGTGAAATCTTCTGGGGCAGCTACTATAGTCTTATCACTGTATTTTCATAGCTTCCATTTTGCTGATATGTTTTTATCTAAGCCAGTCAAACACCAGAAGAATCCAATACTGCAGATTACATTATTTGATGAACGTTTCTGTTATTTGCTAAATAATTTATCAAACAGAGCTGCAGAAGCTAGTGAAATACAACAAAATACTACTCATCACATAAATTATTTGATAAAAAAATGGAAACAACTATCAGAGTATAGGTGAAAAATAGTATTTGGCTTAGGTTGTTGCATACCTGACATGTATGTCAGTTTAAAGAGTGAAAGTGTTTTGAGATTATTTGGGTCTAAAAGCAGATCCCAGCTGCAGAGACCTAATAGCGTAGAAGCATTAAGAACTGGAACTTCAGTTTGGAAAAATCACCACTCATTTACAATTGTAACTGCCTGACTAACAACATTAGTGGTCTGTGGGATGGTACTTAAATTCAGTTCTTTCTATTAGCATACATGTCTTTTTTAGTATTTTAGTGGAAACAGTAGCAACGGTTTTTCTTCACTGAAAAATTAAAGGACGTACCTAACTGCAGTAGCAATATCATCAATACTCCTCATGGATAGTTCTAAAATTTTAGGAGACTCTAAAATATGATTTTATCTACTGACTTACTGCAAAAGCAGGGGAAACCAAATCACCAATGAATGTCTTATTAGAGCAATCTCTCTTTGACACTTCTCTTACATCTCACTTTTACATCCTTAGTGCATTTAAAAAAAAAAAATAAAACAGAGCATTACAGGTAAAAATATTTTAAGAAACAATCACATTATCACTTTCTGGCAAAAGGAATTACAAGGAAATAATAAAAAAGAAAGGAGATAACTTTGGGACTGTAATATGAACTACATCTCTCTTTTGCTTAAAACCTGGAGAGTTGACCCTCCTGTAGACTGCAGGCAAGTTGCAGTCTCTAGGTCTTTAGTCACAATTTCTTTTTCAGACTGGTTATTTTTAAGAATTGCCAACTTGTGCCTTATTTCCCTTTACAGTATGAAGATCTGTATGAAAGGCAGTAAAGCTGCAGAAAGAGCCTTGATGTGTGCTTCTCTTTATCCAAAGAACATCTTCAAAACTAATTAAAATGCCTACCTTTATTTTTCCTCCTGCTGGCTGAAGTAATGCCTTTTGCTGGAGAAACTCCATGCCACTGCAATGCTTACCACATTACTCAGATATGTATTCCAAAGCACAACTGATACGTGACCCTCCAAGAACTTGCCTTATACACTGCATGAATCTGCACGTCTATTTATTTCCATTACTTATACTATTTCCCTCTTCCCTCCAACTCTCAGGGGCAACAGGCAGGCTTTTCTTCTTAGTTGTAAAGTTTTAGTCACATGGATGCATGTTCATGTTCTGCACCTTTTAAGGACTAAGGTGAGTGAGCATTGCTCTTGGCCAGGATGGCTGCATGGAGGTACAACTCAACAGACGGAGCTTTATGCAAGACTATCTATAAGAGGCATAAAATTCTACTTAAGTAGAATGCAGGCAGTTTGTGAGGTCCCTGGATTTACTAAATCCCCAGAAGCTCTTTATGGCCTTCTAAAAGAAATTTTACAGGCTAAGTTATCTCCTAAGGTCATATATAGTAACAGTTTAATGCCTGATTAGTAGGACTATCTTGAACTGGCAGGAGCATGGATTGGCCATCTAATATGTCATGTCTATCTATTATGATCCCAAAATTCTTTTTCATTTTGACTTAAACAGGAGTTAAAGCTTTCTCACTGTGAAGAATAGAACAACCTGGTAAAGAGGACACCACTGTTTTTTTTCTCAGATGATCACAGAACGGCTAATGGAAATTTTGAAGGAATACTGGAGAAGTATTAGAAGTTGATTTTTTAAGTCAAAATTTAGAAGCTATTGGAAAATCATGATGTATGGCCACACAGCCCTAAGTGGAGTACCAATGATGAATCATTGTTGGCAAAGTAAAAACTAATACCTATACCATATTAGTTGCTAAAACTGAGCTACATAACTCATTTATGTGCCAGCACATTATATTTATTTATATTATTGATTCATAGAAAACCAAATGCCTATTAAAAAGAAAAAGAATATTAAAAATTGGAAAGCAGAAGAGACTATGCAGGAATGTTTCTAGAAACTGGCTACAGTTCCCAGTGATTCAACGGAATCCCATGCTAAAACCACTTACTGATTAGAAGCAGAGATTTGCATGAATTTTAGGATCAGGGACTGCATTCATTATTAACAAAATTTCAATTGATTATTAGAACTCATTGGAGTAAATTATTTATTATGATTTTATGATATCTAAATATTTCTCTGGATCAATTTAATTTAAAATTTATATAGGATACTACTGAAATATTTTGGTTGGGTTTTTTTTATGAAAAAAAATGTATCCTTTTATCATTTGGTAGCATATTAGAGAAGTGAAGAACTAGGTTTTGGAGAAAGTTGAAATATTTCTTTTGACTAAAAATTAAAATGTAAATATTACACCCTGATATGAAATCAAATCAAACTGACATATTGGAATTTTCTCAGGGAATGGAAATTCAGTCATTTCTAATTACAGTGTTACATCAAAAAGAATAAAGATCTATTTGACAATGATTGCATTTCCTTTTTTGTGATTGGGATTATCTTAGAATCAAAATGCTACCTGAAAATCAGATTAAAGCGTGTGTTTAGGTAATGTATAAAACAACAATAATGTTTTTCCCTTTTTGTTGATGAATAAGCAGTGTTGTAATTTTCCTTTTAATATGAGTGCATTGTTGTTTTGATCTTTTCTTTAAGAAATAAAAAAAAAAAAAACCAAACTGAAAAATAGGAAATCATGCTGTATTTTTTCCCTGGACCTATACATTCATTTCTTACTTTTACAGCCATGTGAATGTCTACACAGTCCTAGAACTTTAAAAAATCTCTTTCCATAGCAAATTCACTTCAATATGAAAAAGTCTCAGTTATGATCTTTTGGTTGGCAATTCAAAACTTAACCAACACAAGAAAGGCAGGTTCATATTGATTTGATGCAGAAAACAAAATAACCATGTTAATTACAAAAGTGTATTTCTCCCTAGTTTTTTTGCACTACTCCAGCCACTTCTCAGCCATCAAACACAATTCCTATGCCCAAGAATGCATCCTCTATATTTCACTTAAATTCTGCTGATGCAAAGTTTTTTCAGTCACAAAAGATATGATTTCTCTCATGTCATATCTTTATAAGCAGCAAAGCATGGGTCTTACATAGAATTTCTAGTCTCATTTTCTTGACTGTTTTTCTCCTACCCATTATATTCAGAACTACACAGCAATGAGGGCAGGCAAAGACTGGAGCAGGTTGCCACAGGGGTTGTCACCTCTGTTCTTGGAGGTGTTCAAGATTCAACTAGATATGACCCTCAGCAACCTGATCTGGCAGCACCTGCTTTGAGCGGTTAGACTAGATATGCTCCAGAGATATCTCTTCCAAGAAAATAGCTTATGAATTTGGCTAAATGTTTTGTGACAGTTTCTATAGGATGTTTTCCTGATCAACCTCATAGCCCAGGAGCAAGCAACCTGAGGGGTTTTTTTGTGTGTGTTGGGGTGTGTGTGTGTGTGTGTGTGTGTGTGTGTGTGTCTTTGGTTTGTTTTGTAGTTTGGCTTGGTTTTTTCTCAATTTTTGCTCTCCTTCTAGTATTCTTATAATTTCTAGATCTCCCACTGTCTTGACATACTGCTTCACCATTGGTACAGGGTTAATTTGGAAAGGAGAAAAAGGAGTGCCTTAAGTTTTTTATTGACATTCTACCTGCTAGATAGCTAATGACCATTAACATTGGACTAAAAGTTCATCTTTCACCTGGTTTAGGGCTCATTGACTAGCTTCTGCTGCTATATTTATACCCTAGCTATCATACCTCTTCCTCTGCCACAGTTCTGAAACTGGCAGAACAAAACGTTTGCCTATGCCTCAGCTACAGCAACTCAGAGTATTAGATTAAATAACACATAAAGGTGAATTCACACTTACCTTCAGGATGGTGAAGTGGAACATCTGAGTTGTAAGTAAATAACTCCTGTTTCTGCTGCTCCTATGATGGAGGCAAAACTTACAGTAACAGAGCTGTGACAAACAGGTGGGTAGTACATGACACCACCACAAACATTTATTCAATGACAAAGGATCAGAATCCTTCAGTATATTTACCTGAGCATTTCTTCTGCTGCTGACTTAGCTGAAGTAATGTTAATTAAAAGGCTATTTCTAGCCATGGTCATTAGTATGTTAGAAATACTATTATAAAATAATAATTTAAAAAAGAGCTATCATCAAAGGTCTCTTGTTGACTTCCCCTCAAAGCTGGTATTTATAAATATTGCTTAGAAATTTCACAAAAAAAACCCCCAAAAACAAAAAAACCAAAAAAACTACCAACTACACGATATAATCCATTTATTGCTATTCAAATGCATCGATTTTGTTTTACTGGGAAGATCATTAGAAGTAAGGAGGACTCTTTTCTGATTAATTTCTGGTAAAATACCAGGTGCTTCTTTCTATCCTTCCACTGTTCGGAGTCCCCAGATTAGAAACACATCATTCTGACAGCATGATTCAGTTGTGATTCGATTGTTGTGAATAGGTCTGCATTTTTACATCTGAAGCAAAAGCAATCTTTCCTCAACTAACACGTTAGGAAAATCAACTAATATAGAAGAAAAGCTTATTTCTATACCTGGGGAATGTGAGGAACTCCAAGTATTGTCCTCATGTCTACACTCAAACAAGTGTCTTTTAGACTTTTAAAAATAAAAAATAGTTTCATGCATGGCTCATTATAGTGAAACCACTGCAGACTAAACCTCTCTATCAATTACAAGCAGCTGAACATCCTTTAGCATCAAACAGAATGACAAAAAGCTACACTATAATGAGTAATGGCTACGGCCAATTGCTATTTAATTATGTAGATGACTTAACATCCTTTCATTGATGTTATCTGTATGTTTCAGGATGAAAGTTATGCATTGCTTTGCTACAGCTCTTGCTGTATGTGATATCAGAAGCAAAAAGGAAGTCTTTACCAAATAGAAAAGGCTACAACTAGCAAAACAGATCAGCCCAGCAATACAAGTCACACTTCACCATGCACCAACAGATAGAGGCTTCAACATATTGTGGAAAAGAGAAATTCACACATGACAGCTTACAGTGGGGAGGAACTTGAAAGAAAGAGTGACAACTGCAGCAGCAAGGGCCTATGTCATGAGCAGTTCCCATGAAGATGTCTGGTTCCTGAATTTTTAAGCGGGAGATAACAGGGACAGCGAAGTTAGTCACAACAAGAGAGATATTTTAGATGGGAAGGACCTGTTAGGTCATCTGTCCATCCCCCTGCCTAGGCAGGATTATACTTTGCAGTATCTTCTCAAAAAGATTGCACAGAACAATTTCACATGAGCAGAGGAATGGAGTAAAGGACATAATAGATCTTTTCCATCTCTAACTTCCACAAGTCAAGAGGTCCACTCTGTAGCTGGTGTGAGGTGGCTGTGGGCACAAATATCTTCAAGTGTTGTAAGAAAGGAAATTTGGATGAAAATTCTACTCTTGGATCAAATCATGCAAGCGTATGCAAAATGCAATGGATAATATTCGTGAGCACAGAAATTAGTCCATAAAGGGCATTTTCCACTCAGTCATAACCAGTGATCCCATTTATGTGGGCATGGTGCTGCATTTTTGACAACTTTTATATGTGCATCACATCATTCAGGTAGGTAGATCTACACTTATTCAAATAATAAGGATATATGAACTAAATTCTTCCTATGAATATCACTGATGGAATCTTGCACTCATAATTATTTAAGCTTCCAGTCTGAGGCTGTAAAAACAGGCGTTATTATAGAAAATGTTTGCTTGTGTATTTACAGTATTGGGATGACAAGGTTTGTTTAACTATTTTTTTTCTTGAATAAAATTGAAATAGCAGCACCTGAGTATATAAGAGGTCAATGCTAGGGGAAGGAGTGTAGGACATGTTTTTTATACTATATCCTACAAATTCTGAAAATTTCAGAATATGGAGAAAGAAGTACATAATGATTCCTTGCAATCCTTATGAGAAGCATAAAGGAGGACCTAACGCTCTTGAAAATGCAATTAAAAGGCAACAACTAAAAGCCTTTTCCCAGGAAATCCTTATATGTGTTTATAGCTAAAAATGAAGGGAATATTGATTGAACCTAATCATAAATATATTAATTTGCAGAATTTGTACATAAAATATTAAGCAATTTGAGAAAGAAAAAAATAATAGACCAGACAAGCTGTTGGCTGGATAGATCTTAAAATCAATCAGTTTGCCAAGACAAGGTGTTGAAGAAATGAGAAATGTGTATCTGTCTGCATTTTGCATCCTCTCTCAACATTAGGTAATTTTAATGGTCGCTATGATATAATTTGACATAAAGGAAGACTAGGAGAGTTTCAAAATAGCATGAATGTACACACATATTTTCCTATAAAGGGATCAGTATTAGCAAAAGGCTGAATCTGAATTGAAAACAGAAAGTCGGACCATCAGATACAGTGTTTTCTATTTAGCAGCTGATAGCATTAAGGAAAACAGTTAGCAAATTATGACCTAATATTAATCTCTCTAGATAAAATGTTATGATTAAGAATGGTATTCATATGTGTAGATTATTGGTACATTAAATCCACAGAATCCAAAACTATAACTTCTCATAATGGCTTACATATCCAGCATATGAGCTTATGAAAACTTGTATATGGTCTAAATATGGACACATGCACCTCTCTGGAGCTCCCAAAGTTCCCCTGATTTCTGCCTTACTCTGTTGTCATTTAAGTCTTCGTTAAATTTATATGTTGTAGATTAGAGTACTTCATAGTTGCTAGATTCAGCAGGTTTTCTTTTTCAATAACACTTTTTGATTTTGTACCTAATCCTATGGTAGCCTTTGAGTCTTGATTACAAATGCACAATCAATGTCATTGGAGTAGCTCAGCACTGATCTGTCTGAGGGAGCAGAATCCTTTCTTAATTAGCACTTACCAAAGAGCAGCCAAGACGCTCTCTTCTGTTTTGATGGTGGGGAACTAATCCTTTTGAAACTGCATATAGAGCTTTATTTTTTATAGGGGTAAATCCTCTACAGAGAACCTTTCTCATATGTCCTCTAAAAACTTCATAGCTCTGTATCTTCACAGTGGAGAGCACACCCAAGAAGGTGTGCTTTTCCAAGATAGATATATATAGCAAAAACATTTGACTGATCAATTTAGAAATAATGGTAATGACTCTAGAAAAGGAACCTTATTTTGACAATCACTCAGCTAATATGAAGAAGCCATGACGAGAAAAGAGGAAAATACTTTCACCATTTCTGGCTTTAAAAATCAGGCTATCAGCTAGAAATGGATACGTGAACTAGTCATCTCAGCCTTGGGGCACACACCTAGAAGGAAACCAAATCAGACTCTAAAGCATATCAAATTATGTGTCTGATGAAATACCAATCAAGTGGAACCACAAATAACTTTCCCTAGCAGCTAGCATGGATTAACAGGTGCAGAAATCATTTTCCAGAATAGTGGGTGTAAGAGAAACACACTTGTTATTTCCATTCTCATGTTGGTCTTTCTGGTACTAATGGCTGAAGAGATGCTTGCTTTGATAACCATTGCAGTTCCTTGAAGCCTGAAGCCAGCTCAGCCTTTTACAGAGAGGGCCAAGCACACGACTCCACTAATTTTTGTTTGAGTCAGTTCTGAATATCCACATGCACTGCAGGAAAAGAATTAGTGTACCTTTATAAAAGCCCAGCTGGGGGAGGCAATGTAGTTTAGTGAATACGGATCTATTTTCAGCCAGTAATTTTGTTTGTGACTTTAGGCAAGACACTCCACATCTCTCTGCTTCTGTTTCTATCTCCTCTTTCCCACCTGGTCTACTCTGTTTAAATTCTAAGCCCTTCCAATACAGGACTATCTCTCACCATGTATTTGTATCATGCATGGCAAAATTCTTCATCCTTTTCACCTGGGCTTACGGATGTTGCTGTAATACCAATAGTATTTATGTATTTGTATTATTTTCATAGAAAGAGAAGTGAGGTGTCTACTATGCCAAGTATTGTGATTACACACAAGAAAAAGAAAGCCTGTGTCTAACTTTATTCTGCAAAAAACTGTGATACCAAATAAATTAGTTTCGTAGTATATATTTTGGGGATTGTTTTTTCTATGACATAAAATACTTTTCTCTTAGAGAATGTGTGTGAATGTAAACACAAACATGTTTAGTGATTCGATATCAATAATACAGTTTCTTTCTATTATCCCAAAGTCATGCAAAATTTTCTGTTCTTTCAGATACTCTTGTTTGAAGCAGCAGTAGCCACAAAAAAAGAAGAGGTTTTCTTAAGGGGTGCATAGTCATTCACAGAGGTTAAACTCAGGTAATTTCACACAGTATTCTACAAAAGTCAGAATCACACAAACTTCAGTAGTAGGGTCTAAGGTCTATGAAGCAGAGGGTAGAAGTGGAATAGAGGGGGGTATTTTTTACTTTCTTCTAATAGGGTTTTCATCATCACAAACATTTAGTGAGAAAGGAAAGACATGCAAGTTCTTAAGAAACATGCCAAATATTTTATAGTTTGTACATTTCTGAAATAAGATGTGGATTTTCAGATCAAATGCTTGGATCAACTTTCAGCTTTTAGCCAACCCTGAGTCTATAACTGGGACCCCTCAGTGTGCTCATGAAAAATTTTCAGCAGTGCCCCATCAGGATCAGCAAAAGAGCTCCTGTATATTCAAATATCACTGTGGCAATACTGAGACATCCATATAGTCATAAAAGTCCATTCTGAAAATGCAAAGTTCCATCTTTTCTTTTTTTGTTGTTGAATCTAAAGCAGACTTGCCAATTTCCCTCCATGTCAACAGAAATCTAAACAAAACAGCAACATTTTTCCCAATGAAATCCTACCATATGCACCATTTCATTTTAAAACAGGATCTTCTGATAGAACAAAAAGTCTTGATGTGTTCATCATATTGTTTGTTCTTCCTATACCATCATCTTTTCTCTTTAAGACATGCAAGCCACAGGCTTTCTCAACTTGAGGGGGAAGCAGAAAGAGGGAGAGCAGCACACCATTTGGCCCATTGTGCCTAATAATGTGCTTCTAATCCACCAAGCAGAAAAAAGAAAGCTAAGTGGGGGAAGATGTTGAAAAACTAGGAGTCATTTGTACCTTTTGAGATACTTGATGTCACAGCACTCTGTCTCATTCAGCAGTATAATAACGTACTGGCAGGCTAAGCCGGGCATGCTTGGTTTGTCAGGAGTCAGTTAAGGATTTCCATGATCTTCTCCGCACTTGTACTTCGTGCAGTGTAACCAAAGCCCTGATCCACTAGAGGCATGCCTTGCCTGTGCAGACGACTATAATATATCATTTTCAGTTCATTCTTTTTAATTACTTTTTTCTCCAGAAGATTTCTACAACTACAGGCAACCTTAATCCTAATAAAGTGAACATTTAATAAATATTACTCTTGCAATTCTTAAAAGCTCTGTTGAATTCTAATATATAATCACTCTATTTTAAGCTTTGGGATATAGATGATAAGGTGAACAGAGGTGATTCAGAGTAAGGGCAACACATTGCCACCTTTCTTACTCTAGAAAGAAACTCTTCTGCAGTGCTTAAAATGTAGGGGAAAATCTAGTGATTGATTAGCTAGTTAAGTGATAAGGAGGTATATCAGGCAGGGATGCAGAAAAAGTGCAGATGATAAGGACAATCAAGTATCCTTGATCTGAAAAAAATTACAGTGCTTTCTAATCATTTAAATTATATTTTAAGTGAGAAAAATCTACTGCACTGTCTCTAATTTTCTACACATTTTTTTTAATTATTATTATTAAAGACAAAAGCCACAGGAATTTTGTCCATTTTTTCCAGTGGTGTAATCTTTCCTTGAAAAGGAAATTACTAGATCATCAGACTTTCATTTTTCCATATAACATTTATATTTTTGATGTCCTACTGGCATATTGTAATACTGATAATTATCAACTTCTCCTGTTTTTTATAATACCATGTGGCATTCTATTATGTTTTACATTATTAACAATATTATACATACAGTACAATTCTGCCAAATCAGGTTGTGGAAGTTGTATGGTACCAGGTAGGTTATTAGGCTTCAAATTAATGATCTCTATAGGTCACAGGCACACTAAGGATACTCATAAAATATTTTCATTGTGATTTTCAGGACCTTGTACAATTATATTCATATTTCAGATATTTTATGCATTTTATGTTCAAAGGGGAGGGCTCTTCATGATCAGATGGCAATTCTCTGTTTTCTCATTATTCAGACTCCATTACAATAAACCCCTGTGCTGTGGCAATCTTGCTTTTACTTAAAGAGGACTTGCAAAAGATTTCATTAATATGTCAGAAGCTTTATTACTGATCTGGTTAGAACGGTTGCTGCCAGTTCATGAGCTCTTATTATTGGGATGTCATAAGATCAAGTTTCAAAATCTTTTTGTTCCTTCACTTTTGTTATGGTAGGACCTGAATGACTCACTTATCATCAGTTTTGTTGGGGGGGGGGGGGGTGTTCCTTTTTTTCTTTTAGTCAGTTGTTAACCTACAAGAAGTATTTCCTTCCTTACTCATGAAAGTTTGTGTAGTTTGGTGATAAAGAGCACTGTCATAAGAAGGGTTTTGTAAACATTAAAACAGTTTCTACTGTTTTGTTTGGTAAGTGGTAGTACTTTTCTGATCACTATTTTGAAATACAGTAATTACCATTATTTATATACTACCTCCACTAAGAAAAAACTTCAATTTTAACAAGAACTCTTAATTTTCTTAACAAAACTCTTTTAAATTTACATCTTCATCACTTTCTTCTCTCTGCCATCTTGTCCTTCATCTGTAATGTGAAACAACCATTAGTTTCTAGTGCTTTTCCTTTTCAGAAAAGTTTGACTGCTGTTAGAAAGTTTCTCAAGTGCTTTATACAAGCTATGCAGTTTCCAGAAAATGGCCTATCACCAAAGAGTGAACTACCTCTGAGGACAAAGTCCAGGTCTAATATAATCTACTCACCAATCCTGGTTGTCCTAGCAAGGTAGCTAAATGGCTTAGGTTATATTTTTTTCCAGGGTTATAAATATTTTAATATAATTGCCAAGTAACAGTGAAAGTGATACAAAGTTAGAGGCAGAAGTAAAAATGTGGTTTGAGACTAAGTTTCTTGGAAATAAAAATAAAGCTTAAGTAGTCATTGTTTTTTTCTCATACTGATGTTCACCAGGATAGGAGTCACATATGTGGTTCCACAGGATGACTATCCTCTCTGCAAGTCTTAGACCTGCTACAGCCCTCCTCCTAGTTATAGTCTTACTCATAAATCCAGTTAGTGCTAAACCCATTTAGCTTTCACCTAACCAAATGTCTTTCTCTGAGACAGAACTACTGCTGAACAGACCACATCTGGGATATTATCTCTGCTTTTGCTGGCCTGCTGGATGCTAAGGTCAATCCTGCTTTTCTTCGCTTTGCTTTACTTCTCAAGGAGCAAATACAGCTAGGTTTTGCTGTGAAGCCTCCTCTGAAGCAAGGACTTTAGTTCCGGTCCCCATGACACTATGTCCATAGATCAAAGACTTACCAAAGGGGAAGCCAGAGCAAATTAATGCTTCTCATAGCAAAATTTCTAGTCATCCAGAAGGAGCTGTCGTCCTCTTCTCCTAACCTTTAGCTTTGGTAAGATAGTGAAACCAGCTGTTTGGGAACAAAGGCAAGTCTTCACTCCTGTTTTTCTGTACACTTCCATGAGTACAAAAAAAATAACAATTATCATTCACATGGTGAAAAAAAGGAAACAAAACTCAGTGTTGTGGTTTAACCCCAGCCAGCAACTAAGCACAATGCAGCTGTTCACTCACTCCCCCCACAGCAGGATGGAAAAACTCATGGGTTGAGATAAAGAGAGCTTAATAAGTAAAGCAAAAGCCATGCATGCAAGCAAAGCAAACCAAGGAATCCATTCACTACTTTCCATTGGCAAGTGGGTGTTCAGTCTTCTCCAGGAAAGCAAGGCTCCATCATGAGTAATAGTTACTTGAGAGGACAAATGTCACCACTCTGAACTTCCCCCCTTTCCTTCTTCTTTCCTCAGCTTATATACTCAGCATGACGTCATATGGTATGGAATATCCGTTTGGCTAGTTTGGGTCACCTGTCCTGGCTCTGTCCCCTCTCAATGTCCCCTGCCCCTCCAGCCCTCTCCCTCGCAGGGCCCAAGAAACCGAAAAGTCCTTGACTTCACCCAGCAACAACCAAAACCATCCGTGTGCTGTCAACATGGTTCTCACACCGAATACAAAACACAGCATTGCACCAGCTACTAGAAGAAAATTAATTCTATCCCAGCTGAAACCAGGACCCTCCGTTAATGCAACAAAAAAGATATGAACGAAGCGACTATGGGTAATCAGTATTAAGCAACGTGACTTTTTTTTTTTGAGTTGGCTTTTCCCTTTTCTCCGCTCTGGCAGGCATAAAGAGTTCCAACCTAGCAGGGATTCTAGGTGTGCAGATAGATACCTCACCAAATACTTCTATACCTGTTTTTTCAGGGGATTGAAATTTATATTTTTTTTATATTACAAAGAAGTAGTATTCAGCTGATAAAAGCCAGGAATTGGGGAGGGATTTAAGAGAGTAACAAAAGTTGAGCAAGGAAACAAGGAAATAATGAGAAGATCAGAAGGTTGAAATTCGCACCTTGCTTTTAAGCATCATTTCCCCCATTACCTGATCCAGCATAAAATTTTAAACTCTGTGGGATTTAAACAAGTTAGGCAAATATTTATGTGCCTTGCTGAAAAAGGACAGTTTGCTGAATGATGTTTTATTGAATCAATGTTCTGCTACCTCCAATGAAAATCTAACTACAGTCAACTACAAATGACAATCCCGTACATTGTTTATTTATTTATTTCCAAAGGTCATGCATTTGTATCCTGAACATCTCTCATGTCCCATTTATTATACTATTTCAGGGTTGGTTACTCTTTACAATATTGAATTATGTAAGTTTCTAAAGCACAATTTCCCTGTTTCCTTTTTTTAGTAGAAAATTACTACATGTTTAAAAGGTTATGAAAATTAATTATACCCATATTTACTCATATCTATGGCATCAGAAACTGCTAAAAAAAAAAAAAAAGAAAAAAAGGAAAAAAAAGATGTCCAGATGTCTTCTATTTGTGTTGTAGAAACTTAACATTCAGTTTTAGGGATTTAAAATCTCTTTTTTCCCCTGTAGTTGAAAAAATACATACAGACAGATGCAGATACAGATATCTTTGAACTACATCTGCAGGCCACAATGATGTAATCAATTTCAAATTGCAAAAAGAAAACACCACATTACTTTGCTATAGCAATGCCTAGACATTGTAAATAAGACTGGTGCCTCCTTGTTCCTGAAGAAGCACCATAAAACATAGTGAGAGCTACTGTATTCTCTGTTGAGGTTCTTTCTTACGCACATATATTTGGCTGTGTGATATCTCAGTTTAGAGTTGAAAGCCTGAGCAACAAAATGCTTGCCCAAGGCCAAATCAGTGTTAGATATGGTAAGTGCCAGCAAGGTATAGCTATCATGCTTTTGTACAACCAACTTCTGTGTGTGCTCTCATATTGCCACACTGCCTGAAGGGAGCACAGCCAAATCTAAATTATTTTTTCCTACATTTCGTAAACACCCCTGTGATCAATCAGGATGAAAAAAATTATCTAATTGTAAAGTGTTTCTTATTTCATTTCTTCCAATAGTAAAGAGTGGTTTCTAGTCATGACTTTGGTTGAAGCTGAGAACAGAAAGTAGGATTTATTATCTCACCACTTGCGAAAATAAACTTCAATGCATACAAAAAACTAAACGCTACATATTCCTACAAAATAAATCACTGATTTTCACTATAACAGTACTAACCTTCAAAAGAAACTTTTTTAAAAAAAATCTAGGAATCTATTTCCTTTAAGTGTTTTATTTCATTCTAACTGGAATAAGTTAAGATTTAATGCAAAATAATACCATTAAACCTAATCTTTTCCTTCCCTTCTGAATTTTAGACCCTTCCCATAATCAGACAATACTTCCATTCTGATGGACTACAGCATGTGCTCTATTTGTGTAAGGTATTTTATAATCGTTTGTCACTGAGCAATAAAGTGTTTTACTTTATTTATCCTTAACAATAAACATGATTTTTCTGGTTTGTCTTCATATTCACATTGAGATTGATATAGGCTTTGCTAATTTATTGTGCATAGCACTATGGAACATAAAATTTGCAATTTAATGTAAGTATTTGGTATAGGTGCCATTATGTTAGTAAAGAGTTGTAAATGTCTCCAGCATTTGTTAAGTTTTATGACTAATCCTCATTCTAAGTGGTCCCATTGGACAGTGTTGGTGGTTTTCTTCTATACATATCCTCTTTTTAGGCCTAAACACCCCCTTTCTGATAAGAGTCATTTAAGAAGAATAAAAATTGCAGAAGTGCTTCATTGCCTTGGGCAATACTTACTTTGCAGTCACTGCAGTCTACTATAGGCAAACCCAAACTAGCCCTGTAAAAAACTAGCTTGTGCCCTGGTAACTGCATAGCCGCAGTGCCATGGCTTTGGTGCCAGGTTTCATCTCCTACTTGCTCAGCCAAGCTGCCTTGCAGTGGTCAAACCATGCGATGCTGCAGATGGTTCCTAAGATAGCCCCGGACAAAGGCAGCTATATAACTTCTCCAAAACCTCACATCCTAAGCCCGTGTGTCTGTGTGCAGTCAGAGGCATGACTGAAACCAGTCCTACTCTAGGACAGTAGCATCCCAAGGTTTACATCAGAAGAGCAATGTAGCAGCTTGAGAGCCATATGCCTTTATATACCCCTTATGATCTCATCAAAATGCAGGAACTCTGAACCTCTTGATTAGTATTTTTTCTAGTCCCTTTATCATATATTCAGAGAAAACTCTGTGATCTAGGTGCTCAGGGCTCCTGGCAGGGCTGGTTGGACTCTGCAGTGTTGCATCTTTACCGTATCTATTATTCTGTTTGCTGAAATGAAGCTAAGCATGCCAAGGGTACCAAAGTATGACTTTGGAGAATAAATGCATAACCTGGGCTGGTACCGAGTTCATAGCTACTGCCACCTGCATATGCCACCACTTGGTTTCCAAGGGAAAGGCTGCATGTGCCACATTTACACACACACTGCCTTCTCTCACCCATGTGGATTGTCTGGTTTGTCTCTTGTCGGACAAAGCTACTCAGGTTTAAGTTTATGTTCCAGGCACGCCCAGGAGCAAGGGTCTGCATTTCCACATTTGAAAATGCCACATGCTGAAATTACAAGTTCTACCTTTCTTGTTTAGATTAACAGATTGAGACTTGCAGATCAGTGACAGTCTTCCTACCCATTGGAAAAAGGCTTCAGATGACGTTGTGTTCAGCAAGATTATAGCCACTGTTTAGGGCAGCTTACAATTTTAGATAGATGAAAACTCCTTTAGAGGCACCACCATTGTTGTCACTTTCATCAAATATTAAGGCAGATATCCAGAATCACAATTTCAAGGTAAACTGGCAACAGTAGTTCACGGTTATACTGTTGTAAATGTTCCTCATTTCTAAGTACTACTTATCTTTCACTCTGACTACTTTTAATGGAAAGAACAAGACACTGACCTCGATATATGAACACAAAAGTCTGATCAAATTAAATCTCCATCCTTGGCAGTACTCAAAAGCTGTCTGGACATGCTCTTAGGTAACCTGCTGTAGGTGACTGCTTGAGCAGGGTGCTTGGACAAGATGACCACCAGCGTCCCTTCCAACCTTCACTATTCTGTGATTCTGTGAAGTCTAGGGGTAATGTTGGATTTCAGAATGAAAACTTAATTTACTGGATTTCATGAGGTGTCTCTAAAATATAATGTTAAGAGACTTTATATACTTATCCTGTTAGTGAAGAGACTAATTGTGTTCACAGGAGTATCTTTTTCCTTATTACATTTCATAAAGATTGACTATACATATCCCTGTTTCACCACAGAATTCTGAGTTATATCCATGTTTTCATCTCAACTTTACTTAGTCTTGGAAAACAGAATTTAGCTTTGGCAGAAGAAAAACAATGATGTATAAGCATTTTCTGTTGAAGTGAGTGTTCTGTAGGATAACCACAGAGGGAATTTAATCTCTTGAAGTTTAACTTTCTAAAGTCTATTGTGAGTACAACATGGATAAGAGACTTGTCATTTTATTAATGAAGAGTGACCAGTTGTCACCCCCACATGGGAAAAAAAAGATTGTGACACATTAGCAATGAAGGACCATGAGACAAACCAAATGTAAATACCGATGGTTTAAAGAGATAATTAAAGCTCTTGAGACGACAATTATGACAAGGCAGCATGACAAGGCACATGTATGCCGACAGAATATATTTATATTGACAGAATCTGTCCGAGAAATCCTTTTTGTACAATATATGTGTCTGTCACATCTTTGGACTGCACATGCATTTATTGACTTTGTGTTAGTGTAGATCTTGAAATTTGTCCCTTTGCCTTATTAGTCAATGACACTTGGTTAAATAGATCATGTTTTCAAACACCAGGCTTCCTGAATATATTTTTCCAAAAGTTTCAATTCACTGTGTACATTACTAAGTGATATTTTCATTACATTACATACATTATAGGTATCACATTACTGTCACTTACAGATCCCTAGTTAATGAGTGAATATGTTTGCACACTATGGCTATTTGGACACTATATGTCCTAAGAATACAGGGGACTGTCAAAATCGGATCCAATCTTTGGACTTGCGATTAATTTTCTAAGGAATGCACAAGTTAAAATTAAATTTAAAGTCATTCTATCTTAGAAACTTAACACCTGCACCTTTCCTCTCCTTGTCAGGACAGACATGACTTCTTTCCCTGGTTCAAGCCTCCTGACCCACTCCAGAAAAGGGGAACTCTTGGTGTAATAGAAGCAGAGTAGTGCGGCACAGGGGAAGGGACTCCATCTCTCTTCTACAAGGTCAGAGGCAGTGGCATCTGGCTGCTGTTTGAGGACATTTATTACAGAGAGAAAAAACCTGAAAAACAAAACTACTCTCATCAAGTTCTCCTCCTTTGCTTTTGGTAGCCAAATAGATTCTATTTTCTTATGGGGAGGGGAAGTATGTCAGTGCATATTGACACATGAAAAGAACTATATAAACAAAATTTTATTACTTTTAAGATTTTATTTCATTATACCAGCAAAAAACACACATGCTGTTTTATCCACCAAAACAAAACAAGAAAAACCCTACCTGCCATTAAGGTCCTGGCATTCCAATCCTCTAAAAAAAAATCTAATTAGATCTGTAACTGGGTTTATACCAAGTTTGACTCAACTTCATAACTCAGTTGCCAGAAAAACAAAGAATGTCTCCTCAAAAATATGCTTAAGCATTTCCTTCTATACAACCCATAGAATCCAGCAATCAGATGACTGAATTAAGAAGAAAATAATCTTTCATTTAGTGAATAATGCATTTTGGACCCTTGTGGCTTGATAAAAGAGAGCTAAAAATGCGACTTACTCTTTCGGAAGAAAACAGGAGATAGATGGTCCAAACATTAGTTATTTTTATTTTGGTTTAAAGAAAACTTCCTTTTTTCAGGTGACCTACTTTATTGATTTTGAAAAGTCAGTGGTAGAATCAGAGAGATTTTATGATAATTGTGAAGGTCGGCTACAAATGACCATTTTCTTACCACTCATGATTGTATTTGCTCCTGGTTCACTGATATTTGGCTGGCCATTTTGGGAAAAGTCTTCTACTGTTTCTCACTGAATTATGATTGTAGAAGTCTTCTGCCTAACATTCACTGTTGCCTCTGCTCTCACAGAAAGGCTTAATGCAAGGATTTTTTTTTATTATTATTTTAAAGACAGAGGTTGCAGATTTAATCCTGCTCATAACTGTGCAAGAAATCAACCCTTCTAAGAGTGAGATGGCCTTGGAGGAGGGGAGAGTTTCTCTTGGCTCTTGAAAATTCATGGCTAAAATCACCATTCTTAAAAAATACTTCTCTTCTAGAAGTATAACTAGTGAGCAGGAAAAGGGGAATATTGAAAGAACATGAAAAAAAAAAAAAACCCAAACAAACAAACACCTGTGGCAAATGCATGAATACAGAAGTACAAGGAAACATCAGGAAATTGTGCAAGATGTAGACAGGGAAATGGGAGAGAGGCCCAAGCTCCAATGTGAACCTGGAGGACAGAAGGTAGAGGGAAAACTCAGGCACACTACCCAGCTGCTTTGCACTGCTCTGCCAATGCAAAGCATCTGTAAATGCAGCTTAACTGGCCAATTTACTCTGGCTCCCTCACAGTGCTCCAGATTGACATAAGGCTGCTAAGGTACCTGTTCAAATATGTCCATAAATAATCAAATGATTAACACAAAGAAAACCTAAGTTTTATGTTTCTTTTTCAACTCACTGTCAGAGAGCATAGGGCAAAATTTTCTTACAGCTTCCTGTAGAGACTTCATCCATAGAAAATAAAAGTACTAAAAATGACTACAAAACCCTGAACTCTGTCCTGTAGTGATACAAATAGAGAACAACCAATAATTTACAAAATCTTTGCATTGTGATGACAAACATATTCTATGAAGCCCAGAAGTGCAGGTGAGGGGAAGGATTACTGGTTTCCTAGAACACAACACTGGAGAGAAAAAAATAATTAAAAATCTGACTTTTATCCCTCTTTCTTCAGCTGCCAACTCTGGAAACTCCTGATATCTGAGAGGCATTGTACTTACTAAATTCTGCACCTCTTCTCAAAGTTTCTATACTGTTGAAAAAAGTCTCTTTCGTCACTGAAACGTAAATAATAATTTCCCCATCGAAAATTGCTCTGAGGTACAGTTTTTATCCACTACGACAATTTAATAATTCTGGAAGCACTACATAAACCCTCCTCCAGTGCTCTTCCTCCTTGCCTTTACAGTTCTAGGAAAAATGAAATAGCACAGCCTTATTCATCACCCAGACTCGAAGAACTAGCTTTGCTAAATGCAATAGTTGGATCTGTTGTATCAAATACACCTTTCCAAAATAATTTTCCCAAGGAGAGCTATGCAATTTTAAATCTGTTTACTGCTACCATTTGCTACGGCAGTGCCTCACTGCCAAAAAATGCAAGTCTAAGTCACATGCGAAAGCTTTTAAGAATGAACTGCAGTGAACCCAAATGGGCCCTTGCTAAACTGCACGCATTTGCCACGTTGTTTTGCCTTACCCTCCTTTGCTGAGATAGTGCTCTACGAGTCCAGAGATCTTGTCCTTCACACAAACAACAGGAAAATCATGGGGGATGGGGGGATACATGTCTATAAAAAAGGGTGGATTGCAAATGAAAGATACCTTAATCCCTGTCTTTAGGGATGGAAGTCAGCAACAAGCACTGCCTGGTAGCAAGGCACGATGCCCATTAACTTTCCTCAAAGAAAGCCACCCCCACATCTTTCCCGTGGCAGCTCTCCATCTCCATCTCTCCATCCACAGCAGAGTTATCAACAGCAGAGAGGCTGCCTGCTAAAACGATTGTAATCACTAACTCAACTCGCTGACATTAAACATTTCACTGGCAGGTGAGCTCACAGGTACAGTGAGCTGAAGGCTTCCAAGAGAACTACTAAAATGCTTTTCTAAATTCATTGATTCCTCTTCATTCAGGATTATAGAGGTTAAAATTAAAACTTCAGCTATTGAGTTGTACCTTTAACTATGTTGATACTGGGACCTGACTATAATTTCTTTTGTGAATTTGCCAATTCTTCTCCATTTTGTTTGGAATGCTATAGGTTCCAAATGGAATATTAGCTGATAATATCAACTGGAGAGACTTGCAGATTTTCAGGGCATTGTACTGTAGGGAATCAGAAAGAGAATATGTAAGGAACAACTTACAGAAAATATCTCCTGTATTAACAAATTCATTTCCAATACAGACATGATTTTCCTTAAACAATTTATGTCCCACATTTGTAGTTCTCTGGGAGATCTGACATAAGTAGAAAGTAGAATATTATGATAGACAACAAATTCAAAAGATCTCTTCCACATGTCTTTTTAAAGTTTTTATCTAAAAAAATATTTTTACAAATACAAAAATCTTTTTCCAAACACTATTTTTTTTTAGAAAAAATTGACTTCTTGACAAAATAAAGAATTCTGAAACATTTTTTTTTTTAATTATGAAGAAGACTTGAAAATCTTTGTTTATTTTTAATACCATTTCTTATCAAAGCCAAATCCTCATGGGCAGTTTGCAAGTTTTCCTGCTATCCAAAATCTCTAAATGATCCATTGGAATGGTTAATATCTGTCCAACTGGGCTGAATTTGAGATATGAAATTCCAGTTGAAATCAGAACCTGCCCTTCTACCCACAATTAAGCACTGTATCTGGTTAAAGTCTAAAAATGCAGAAATAAAGCTTAACAGTTTGCATTTGGTATTCTACACTGATATGTTTTTTTTCCCCTTCTCCCTAAATTCTGTTGCAAATGTTTTTATAATCTTAAAAGCCAGCAATATTTCTGCAAAGTCAGACAGATATCTGAAATCTAGGATTATTTTTTCTGCCATGTGCCTCTTCACCATGGTTCTAGTATTGGCATTATAATTGCTTATTTGTATAGAAAGAGATTTTTGAAGTATTGGTCAGTATATTATGTAAGTATAATATGAACCAAAACACTTACATAAAACAAATATGTACAATATATCTCTGTTTTGAAAAGTATCATTGAAAATGATTGGAAGTAGAATCAGATGTTTTCAGAGCTCTCTCACAACATCTGTCCCTGGAAACATTTACACTGCAGTCTGGAAAATACAAAACACAGATTGGGTCAACAGCAGACAATCTGGATGAAAAACATGTTTTTATTGTTTGACTTGTCTTTTTCAAAGGTGCTTGTGTGATATCTTCATTCATTCAAATAAGCTGAAAATATAGCAAGAGTATACATAGCCGATCACTAGATGTGGTTCCAAGAAAAGCATTTTAGAAGGTTCAGCAGGCCTTCTAAGACCAGAACACATTTCATTGTTTACCAGTTGCCTCTGTCTAGTCTGAAGAAGTGCTTCTCAGAGGTGCTAATGTTTTAACTGTAAATATACTATAAACCTAAACAATGCTTTCTTATGTCTGAAGTTGCTCTCAGTCCTTGCCTGCATAAGCAAGATTTGAGGAGAAACTGAATACTGAATATCATGGATTTTATGCTGTTCTTTTAAAAGAATCTCATTATCTTTACAACCAATAAGGTATAAAAGGGGTTGATATGCTCAACATATTGTGGCCAAGATGAAAATTAGCATTTCAAATGGCTGGAGCTATTGTACTCTTAAGTATGCCTGTTTAACCCATCATTCAAGCAAGGGAAATAAAACAGATGAAGGGCTTCAGCAATTTTTTCATCAGAGTCAATTCCAAAGATGGTGTCTGCTGTAACTAAGATCTGGATGTCCCTTTAGCCAGTGTGGTAACATTGCTTTGGGAAACCACAAAGCCATCGTCAGCTGTGAATATGAGATAAGGACAGTGACTAATAAGAACAGTTCTAGGACAAGCACAAATTAGATTACTTTAAGAAGACCCTAGGTGTGCCAAAACCTAGGCTGACTTTTTTGTCTTGAGCTGTCACAGCTGGGAAGGCTTAAGCATGTGTATTACGTAGTTTTAAAAAGAGGTTGCAGAACAAGATTTTCAAGGACAAAGTGTCAGTGAAATGACACGAGAGCTGGACTTGCAGAAAGAGCCCAAAGAACTAAACCTATTAAAAAACTGGCACATTACAAATTTTCACTCTGTTCAGCAATTTGGCAGAATCCGTTTATAACAGATTTCATGTTGGGGATTGAGTCCAAAAACGACTCCTCCCCTAATTATGAACTGAACAGCCCCCTCCCCCCCTTTCACATTTTTAATGCAAAAATAATTGTAATAAAACAATGTGAAATAAAATTAAAATTCTTTGTTTTGACTTGCAAAGAGATAAAAAGGAAAATGAAGGGCAGGGGTGTGAGTCTCCCCATCAGGACACATTACTAACTGGAAAATTTGGAGAGAAGCAGGAACATGGGATTTGAGGCACCAAGCTGGTGGAATCTGAGTATGTCATAAAGGTTAAGCACAGTCTCCGAAGGGGAGCCAGGCATCCCATGCAAGACTAGTCCCGCTGGTTGATGGCCAGCTAGCATTGGCATTGGTGCTGTGGCAGATGCTCATTTAAACTTCTACCCTAAAACTTGCTGGAAGAAAAGTTACAGCAGTAGGTGGGGGAAGATGGGAAGAGCAAAATGGAAAAAAATAGTAGAAGGACTGGAGACCAAAATAAACTGGCTATCATAAAAATGCATTTGAATTGTCAATGTGTAGCTAATGTTTCTTGGTCCCAACTGTCCCTTTGTCTGCCATCATTTTTATCTTTGGGTCATTATAGCATAATACATCTGACGGTTACCAACTTCCCCTGTAGTTCTTTCAGAGCAAATTGAATTACAGTTTTGCATATATGATCATATTTTAACTGAATTGTTATTCTAATTCACTGGAAAGTGGAAAAAAGGTAGTTGATAGGGTGCACTCCCTGTAACTTCATCCTGAAAACAGTTCACCTGGAAAAGGTCTATCCAAAGTCCAGTTATGAAACTGACTTTGCATGTTGGAAGGTTCTTGATTGCCATAACAAAAGTGAATTTTGTTTTACATATACCTTTGTCATTATAGCTTGATGTGAGATTTGAAACTAAGTGCACTGACTTTGGAGGGTTCCTTGATGCAGATAAATGGCAGCAGCAGCTTAGGCTGAGTTGCAAAAATGTGACCAAATAATCAGCACAATTTTCAAGAGAGTCTATACAAAGGGGTTCAGGATTTTTCAGGCATTTTCCATTGAAATTTCCTACCTGAATTTTCCCACACAAAAGTATGTTTTAAATTACATGAAACTTTTTTCCCCCAAAGTATGTTCTTTAATTTATTTCATTTTGTCATTTCTTTCATATTGAATGCCAGATGCAGAGCCTGAAATGTAGCAAGAAGATGGAATATGAGGCACTGTAACTAGAAATCCTTGGGGTACCAACATGGCATTCTCATATTGAACGATATATTGGAATATATGTAATTATGCAGAATATACAACCATACTACTATAATATAGTGATATTAAGTCATCGGTATTAGTCAGAAAACATTATATATAAATAAGTATGAATATTGCTAAACATATATAACTAAAACAACAATGTATCCCGAAAGAAATTTTCTGTACTTGCTATTCAAACAGGGATCTATTGGTTGCATTTTCAAAAGGCATTGTTTGTGCTGGCCTTTTCTAAAATCTAAGGTACAACATGGCAACACTTTTTTTTTTTTTTTTAATTGAATTGGAAGCTGCTACTACATGTGGTAGCCTATTTCTAACTGCTCCCATTTTTCGTTAGTTTGGACACACTACTGGCTTACAGAATCCCTACCTTCCTGTTAATTTTCATGTGACACCAATAGCAAGATCTGAGGCCTGACTTACAGGTTTGAATAGCCACACTGCGTGTACAAGTTTTCTATTGATTCCAGACCATTTCAGTGATCCAGTTAACTGTGAAGCATCATAAATATTTGTGCCAGGAAAACTAAGTGGAAAGTGAAGGTTTAGAAAAAGATATGGGATGGCTTGTAGGAAGAAGACGACCAAGGTCTACTGCCATCAGCAGTGACTGCTGCTGAGGAAAAGGCTGATGGTGGGCCTCTTGTCCAGCATCCACCTCGCAGTGAGGCTGCAGGTAGAAAAACTCTGATACTTGGTTGTTTTAGGAAGCCTGCAATGGTACATAGGTGAATTAATTAAAATTATCTCCAGCCCCATCAGTGTAATGCTAGTTCCCTGGTATTGTAATGCCGATCAAATATAAATGTAGTTCACTACTGACCATTTTAGTATTAAATTCACAGCTACTTGGGAGAGCGCGCTGCTGGGTTTAGGCAAGGTATTCATCATCATTCCCGGTGCTCTATGTGACCTTGGATTAACTAATCTAGTTAGTTTACAGGGTCAAACACCTTATTGGAATGAAAGCTTTGTGATAGTTTCATAATGCAAATGAAAAAGCTGTTGATTTCTGAAGCCAAGAGCTAACAAGTGCTACTAGTGACTGAGTCAGGTTTGTTGTAATCTTTACTTTGAAGATACACTGGAGTTCTCAAAGGTTAATGAACCACTTGTGGTAGAGCTTTCCTTTAGACGTTAGCTCTGTTTTATTCTTGATAGAACCATTAACTTCTACACTAACCTTTCTACTTGTTACTATTACACACATTCTGCCCACTAAAGCTTTCTATTGATTTTTGCCAGTGAGCTTTTATAAAATGTAGGTTTAAATACATGGGGTTTGTGGTTCTGTTAGCATTGGGTGGTATACAGACAGACAATGATTAATTTGTAGGTTTTAATTTATTTTAGATATATTTTACAGTCACTTTGGCAATACCATTCTCCTTAGATTTCGTTTCTTGAATCATTTGCTCTAATTATTCCAGGTATCTTCTAAATTGCTATGGTTTCCAGTTAAGGAAGTAACATTTAAAAGACATGATGACTACTGTTAACTGTTAGCAAAATATATTGAGATACTGAAAATTCTTCCAATCCTTCTAAATTTAGGATCTGATCTATGAAGACTGGTGTCACTGGGGCAGGGGACCAACAGTTCTCGCTATCTGGAATCTAGCCAGGCATTAGAAAATACTGTAGTCTCCTTTTAACATTTTAACCTCTTTTATCTTCACTTTGTTTATGAGGTTTTCATATCAAAATACCAAAGATGCATTTTTTTTCCTTTGGTAACACAAATTGTGGTGAATGAATTAGAAAAAAACTTTAGCACCAATCTTATTTTTTAGGGGTTTAAAAATTATGATTTTATTCTATTTTCCCATTTTTATTTTCAAAATTTTAAAATATAAGCAGGTCATCCTCAATTTCCTTCAGACAATAGCTTATTTCTATCTTATTTCTACTTGAAACACTGAAGCACTACAGCCATAAATATTTGGTGAATAAAATGTTGGGTTTATCCAACATTTTGAGTCAAAGATGACTTTCCTGGAATTGCTGTATTTCTGGTTGTATTTTTCAAATAGAAAATCACGCTTTAATCAGTGCCAATTTGTCATACAAGCAAACAGGAAAATTTCCTCTGCTAAAAAAATAAATCAGGGGATAAAATGTTTCTGAGATTTTTTGATTACTATTTCTTTAACCACACTGTAGGCAGCTAGTGAAAGCAGGCTGTAGGTAAAGTATATTAGGCTGGTTGGAACCCTTGTGCTTTGCAAAATTGCAGTTATTCTCCATCGGGATTTTACATCATGGCACAGCTATTTCAACACCATTGTTTTTGCAGTGGATGGCAATAAAACCTTGGCTATTTCCTTGTTTGATTAGCAAAAAACCCACATATACCCAGTGCTGGGACCTGAGCATGTTACTACGATGAAAATGCTTGGAAATCACTTTCCATTTTGAAAATTACTAATAAGAGAATTCTTTGCATTATGGGTCAAATTTCTATCTGTGTATTCAGGCTTGACTCCCTTGATTTGATTGCTCTATACATTTCAGAAATCATTGTTGCTTTGAACAAGTATTATTTGCAATAAGACATTATTCATGTCTGCCAAAGAATTAGGCTTTGAGAGATTTGTACTAATATTTTCTATTATGTTGGTCAACAGGGTGGCATTCTGTAAGTTTCACTTTGATATTCAGATTCAAATATTCACAACAAAAAAATGAATGTCTCATGATTGCAGCTGTGCAAATAGCAAGGGATTACACCAACTTTGAAGTTGGATTCTGTTCTTATTCTTTTCATTATTCATTTCCCTGTGAACAGCAATGGCAGAAATCTGGGGAACTTCTTAAACCTATGGACAATAACGTATATTCACATCTGAACTATATACTACAGTAAATAACCCCTATGCAACAGTATATGTATAAAAATAGCCCTACCCTAAAGTTTCAGGACAGATGCCTGCCACTAACATGCATTTAATAATTTGAAATGGGCAAATGGGTAGCACTACATCAATACACTTTTAGACTGCTGAATGCAGCCATAGTTACATTCAGCACAGAACAGTAACTATACAAGGATCTCACTGAATTCTTCAGAAGTAGTATTGCATGTATTATTCTGTGGTATCTATGTAGCAAGAGAAAATTAAATGTAAACATTTGCTGTAAACAGCAAAAAAGAATAGCATGCAGCAATTTAGGTCATGATCCCTCAGTCAGAAGGAAGGAAATAAGTTTTAAAAAATCTGGTGTTTGTGAGCATTGCCAGAATATGAGAGCAGCTGGATAATTGAGGGAAAATAAAAGGTTAATGCATCCTAATTAAATTACCTGAGCCTTACTTATCTTTTTCTAAAAAAAAGTCTCAGTATTTTCTTCATTCAGTTATTCTGTAATAGTAATTGCATCACATCAAGGATTAAATACAAGGAAAGAAAATGACCCTATCAGCTTGAAAAATAAATTCGGAAATAATGCTTTAAGTGTGTAATGGCAGTCCAGAGGCAAGAATTTGTCAATAGATAATATTTGCTGGGTAATTTTGAGTAGGAAAAACAATCTCAAAATCTATGCCATTTACAAGCAAGCCAGAACAAAGGAGTTAGATCAATTGAATTAATGTATTAATAACACAAATAGTTCTGCCTTCCCTAAACCAGTTAAAATTAGCTCAAAAATAAGACCACATTTACTTAAAGGCTTATGAAGGAACCACAGGGTAACTTTTCAACAAATTAAAGCAGAGTCTAAAGCAAAGCACAAACCCACAACACCTTAATATGGTGTAATAGTTCACAGTGAACATTTCATGCAGCTGTATAAATAAAACCACCATCATAGTGAAGACAGTGATCGATGATTCAGTGAAGCATGTTTCCAAGAACTAAGACAACTCCATAATGCCAAAATGGAAACCAATTTAGCACGAACTAGTGAGTTAGGAAGTGATGGTTTGTTTTTAAAAAAACCAACAAGCCAACAACCTTCTCTTCTTTGTAAACACTGAAGCAATATAAAATAGAATGTCACAAGTAAAGGTCTGAAAACACAAATTTCAACTGCAGTTCAAGAATAGACAAGGCCAAAATAGGATTCTAAACTAAGCAGTTTTCTTTGTGCAGAAAGCCGCTATTTTCTATGGAAAAATAATTGGTTTTCAATTAGAAAATAAAAGCCCTGCACATACACACATAAACATAGATAGTTTTGTATTTTAATATGATGTTACTCATTATTCATTATACGCAGGACAGCACTTGAGCATCTTTCTAACTTGTTCTTCTCTATGTATCTAAATATACCTTCCAAGGTCTTTAGCATTGATGATCCTCTTTCAAAGAAAAGGCATCATCATACACTCCATAAAATGTAAAATGTAGTCCCATGAACATGGGTAGAGGAACATTACAAAAAATGGAGTATGATGAATCAGAACTACAACTCTTCTAGACACTATATGGAATGAATTAGATTACACCCTTTTCAGCTGAAATGTTTTGCTTTCCCAAATTTTGCCCTCAAATAAATAGGGAATTTTTTATTCTGCCTAAATTTTTCAAGTATTTTCAGATCACATTTTTATATTTAACTTTTTAAAATACAGGATCATTGCAAAACTCAGAGGTGACAGCATCATGGCTCCACTACTACGACTACAGTTCATTTTAACAAATTTGATGCAGATTGTGAAGTAAAGTGAAGGATGGCTTTTTGCAGGAGTAGTGAGTAAAGGCCATTCTTGTTTTTAAAAATGTATGGGGAAAATTGTGAATATAAATACAGGTTGCAAATTGTTCAGGGAAGGATTTAGAATGGCAATGTACATAAAAATTTTTCCTTTGAGCCTATTTTGAATTACAGTGAAGAATTTTTAATACCGTTCATTCTTCTTAAGTCCCACAAACCCAAACACAGCCATGGGGTTCTAATATATAATGAGTTCTAAAAGAAAAAACAAACAAAGAAACAAAGCAAAACAAAGTGCAAAAAGAAAATGTGAAACCACCCATATGTTTATAAAGGAAGATGAAAGAATTGGAAAATCTTAAAAGAAATGATAGTTAACATGGATACGTATATTATTTCTGTGCTATTACACTAAACAAAGCACTATAGCAAAAGCATTATTTTAAATGGATTAATTAAAAAAATTTGCAACCCATCTACAGTTTACAATTTACCTATTCTAACCTAGCATTTCAGTGTCACAAGATACTAAATATCACATTCAGTTTACGTTCTAAATTTAGATTCCTAAATCACTAAAAAAACTGTTTGATTTCATACTAATAAAATAAACAAATAAATAAATAAAAAGCTGAACATGATTTCCAATGCATTCAGTACAACAGAATGTCAGATTCCAACACACAGTCCCAAACACATTGGTCAGAAAAATGCAAATCCGCCACTCATGCTCCAGCCTCCACACTGCAACATGTGTTACTGCCCTTACTACATGGGCTTTAACTTACTGCTTCTTGAACTTGTCTTTTGCCAAAAGATTTAATCTCCATGCGAAATACCTGAACTGCACATCTCAAGGATGCACACCATCAGCATTGCAGTAGCATGAACTTTCCCTAATCTAAATGGCAAAACAGTCCCAGTGTGTTCGGATTAGAAAGACTCTACCCTGCAGTGGTTTGTATAAAATGATCATGAAGGTCGCAGCCCAATCCCCAAAAGACAAGTGTTGATATAAAAATCACCACGCTCAGTAACTGGCATCAGTGCTGACAGACTTGGCAGAGAGGCCAAAGATTCAATTGACCTAAAGACTAAACAATGCACTTTTTTTCCAGTGAAAATACTCCCTTTAGATTAGAGCTGAGATACAATTAGCATGGCAACAGCTCTTTGTGAAACAAAGTAATTCCTTATAAAAATAGCCTTAAAAAAGGAAAGCAGCAAACACTAGCTTAAGACATGAATTTGAATAAGAAAAAGTCAGGTTCTTTTCCAGGATGTAAAGTTTGTCTTTATTAATCCCATTCATTATTCAAAGAAATACACACACACACACACACACACACGTTTGTATATGTGCACACATTTAAATATAAACTGACTGAAAACTAGCAAAGATCATTCTAGACCCAAATTATAACTGTATGTCTGATTTCCATTTAAATAAAAACAAAGAATTCTGGGTTTAGAATATGTGCCTGGTAAAGAAGATATTGACTGGATGCTAGTGCATACAAGATAAATTTAGTTCTCAGCCATACCACCTTAACTCTGGAGAAACCCCACAGATGTCAATGAAATGGTATTGGATTTGTAATGGAGCAAGAAAAGAATATTGCCCAGCATATCTTTTTTTTATATATTTTATTTTAAGCAAAACATACAGAACAAATCTTCCTTTGCTTCCCTGTTATCAATCAATGACCATTGCTCTGTTAATGTATTACAATAAAATATCTCAATGGTGCATTGAGCTGGTTGACTGTAATATATCAGCAGATCAATGGTTTGCAAAAAGAAAATGGTCAAATGCAAGACAACCTTCTCCAATTAGATAATTTTCAAAGATTTCACACACAGAATTCATAATGGCTTAGAAGAAGCAAGTCAACAGCATTAACTGACTGACTGGAGATCTCAGAGGGCTTTTCAAAGTGTTATCCTCCTTCCTGTCCCCCCATTATTAAAACCGCAGCTAAATGATACATTAATATCTTGAGGATATTCGTCTCCAGATCTGCAGTCTGGGCTTCTCTCTGACATTAAGAAACTCCTACATACTGAAAAACAAAAAAAAAAAGCAATCAGTGACACAGAGAAATGGAGGTCTGTAGCCCTCATCCTTAGTGTGGAAAGTTTTCAGCCCTTTTGTAAATCCTGCACAGCACCCATGTACCCGCCAGGTCAGGCTCATGCAGCCAGTTCTGCAGCTGCCCCAGTACCGAGTGCCCAGGACATCTCCTCCACTGGTCTCCCGAGACCCTGTTTGCAAGCCTTGGCAACGTCATTTTATAAGCAGTTCTCAAAGCTTCTAGCACCTGTTGCATATATCTTAAAGGCTGATGTAATTCTTCAAAAGACAGTGTTTATAAAACTGAGGGGAGAGCCAGGAAATTTAATGAAAAGGTGATACTGCATACGTTCAAGAAAAAGTCAACCAAATGTAAATGGCCTTTGGCAGTCCCCTCTGTCTGCTTTGTCTTTTTAATGCCTGTGAATACACAGTTATCCATGTGAAATCATTAGAAATTCTGTTCATGCCAGAAAACTAACACAAGTAAACTATGACTCTTTTCTAATTTTTTTGTGTTGTTTTATTTTTTAACACTTAATAATGTCAGTACTGCAGAACTCAACTTTTTGGGCTACTTTCAGGGTTCATTCATGTCCAGAAGAATCCTGTGCCACCACTATGGTGTCGCCCTGATGCAAGCCATATCGCTGCAGCATCAGTTTTTTCTGAATACATTTTCCCTTGTCTAAGAACTATTTCAGATCTTTAATCATACTTATACATGGAACAGATTGTATTTACAGAGCGGACATAGAAGTATTTCTTTTGTATGCAAGCAGACATCTGAACACACAGAGCAAGAAGCTGTGCTCCTAGATGTGTGATTTCTTCCTCCCAAACAAATTTATACCCTTCTTGTGGGTGAAATTGTTTACATGAAAAAAAAAACCTGTTCAACTTTAAAAGCCAGAGCTAAAAGCTTTGCTCTGCATGCAGTTCTGCTGCTGCAAAGAATTTTTTATTCATACATCCCTCTTTTTCATTGACATCATATATTTCTGTAATGGTGCATAATTAAACATTGACAAATCTCAATCAATAAACATCTTCATTGGTTGGGGTGGCATCAGCACTTAGAAGTGCTGCCTATAGAGAAGCTCTGGGGTCTTGAAGATCAGATTATACGTTTCAAGATATTGACATTTGTGATTTGTTCTGGTCTGGGAATACCATAAGGAAAACCTCTGTTTTGCTTTGTTTTTTTCCACATTGAGAAAGGAGAAGAATAAATGAAAAACAAGGTTAAACAACATAAACAGTTACATCAGTTCAGTGCAGTCTTCAGGAGTAATACACATTTTTACAATAAGATCTCCATGTAACAGAAGTATGAGGTGATGACTTCTCTGCAGATCCAGAGTAGTGTCAAAGAACTAACAAGAGTAAGCAGAGAGGTGGGGTTTGCTGTGTGCTGTGACTCACCAGATGGAGCCATTCTAGACAGCTGTATTTACCTGGCAGTAAATGCAGAGTGCCTGAAGAAATGCTTCTTGTCAGATATAGTGCCTTTTTTTAAGTAAATTGAGTCTATCGCAATAAAGTTTCTTCTCCATATTCAAACTTGCCCCTGAAGCACACAAGCAAACAATAATCCCTAGTACCAATGTATTACAGACTTCATTTAATTACTCAAAGCTCAAAAGACATATTTTAATTGACATTTTTTTCCTTCTTTTTTCTTCTAATGGTTACACATGCGATAACAATACCCAAGCAATGCATATATAGAAAATTATCATTCTCTACAACATACAATAAAAAGAAGCATAACAAACAAAAAAATTTCCCATTACTCCAGACAGATAACACCCCCAAAAAAAAAGACCTGAGATGATGTAAATGAGCACAGGTGTACTATAACATCAGAAAAATTGGAAATTAAAATTGTCCATGTATTTTTAAATCATTTTCTCCCATTTCTTTGCTTTATACTATTATAATCACTAGAAATAATTGTAGGATTTAATAATTGAATATTAATAATTTGCATTTTTCAATACTAATTAATCTCAAAGGACATTCCAAATAATTAATTCCTCTTTACATCATACTTGTAGGTAGAAATTAAACATTGACTTATCATTCCACATGGAAGAAGCACAGGTAAAGTTCATATAGAAAGTTAATGATAGAGCTGGAACTAGTTCCTAGTCTTCAAATTCTGCTTACTGGAACTCAAACTACAGGCTATACTGAATTAGTTCAATAAAAAATATGGTGACAGTCTTAGAATTACATGTGTTGAAGCTTGTGTGATCCAGAAGAATTGCATGAAAAGAATTTATAATACACAGCTTCTCATGAAATACAACATAACTCACAAGAGTGCTAAGAAAAATTTTATGTTATTACTACCCCGTATGTGACAAATACAATATGATTCCATGATGACTCCTGAAGGCTTCAAATCTTTAGTCACATCAAAGTCAAAGTGAGGTAAGAATGTCCTCAAAGTCGTATATAGTCTTAAATAACTTGCAGACTATCAGCAGATTACTAGGTTGCCTCAAGCATGCAACTTTAACTTGTTAACATATGTTAACAATACATAAGGTCCCAAGCCAGTGATTACTCCCAAGGACAGCAAATGAAACATTAACCATGACAGATCTGGACTTCTAAAAACCTGAACGTGTAACTCCAATTCTTTCATCATATTTATAAATAACGGTCTTGAATATATAATATTTTAATTGTTTTGTTGTTTGGTTGGTTGGTTTTTAAGGCAGAATACTTACAAAAGGAACAGGGTAACTCACAAAGGAATATTTTAGCTACACTAGGTAAAGGCCACATAGCTTTCTATTGTTGGAGGGACATGAGGGATCAGACAAGTTACCTAGACCAGCAGCTGTGCAAAGCACACAGTGAACAATGCAAGACATCAAGCAAGTGGGGCAGGATCCATCCCCCCAGCTCACAGTGGCAATGTGCACTTCCACAGCGTTCCACGTGTCAGCACAAAGGGAAACACTACTGTGTCACAAGGACACTCATCAAAACCACAAAGGCACAATGGCATTTGCTGTAATTTGATGCTGTGCCAAAAACATTAACATCTTTTACCGTGATGTTTCCACTCAAGGTAGTGACTCGTTCATGTCAGAGTGCCTTACTGGGCAAGGGATGAGAACTGGCAGCTCTGAACAACATGTCTACTTCACCTCAGAGTCACCTCCACCTGCACGATTCAAAACAACAACAACAACCGCCAAAAAGAAAACCCCGATTATATCTTTTTGCAGCATTACTTCATGGCTAGGCCAAATTCCACTCTATTTAACCAATGTGCTCTAGCATTTCTGACAGTTACTCCAGCATGACTGAGAGAAGAAATCAGGTTATTATTGTAGCCTTTGACAGAAAATGTTATTAAAGTGATGTTGTCTCTTTAGAGTCTTTCATGAAATCTGTAAACATGTTTAACATTTCTTTGAATGGAAGATGTGGCTTGTCAATCTATATTGACTCAGTGAAAAGAAAAGCCCAACATATTAAGCTTAGAACCTTCAGGCATTTATTTTTCTCTAATGATTAACTTTACAATATAATTTCATCCTTTCACAAATCAATCACATTAATCATAAGAACTCAGAATGAATGTTTACACTACATTTGTCTTCTGGTTTAACTCTTTTGGATAGTGCTTGACTGAGCAGAATACAGTACAGGGAAAAACAGCATAGTTACTGCTGCTAAATTAAGACTTGAAATTTACCAATACAGTGTTACTGAGTCTTTAATTCAAGTTCTGTAGGGGACCAAAGCCCATTCGACTGAATAAGGCTAACTTTTCTGAAATAAGGTGATTAGAAACAAGCATGCCATGATTATGCATTGTGGAGGTAAATCCATGGCCTATAATCTATAATACTCTTTATAACCTACACGCGGTTGTTATTAGACGTCCAGCACACCCCCTTATGGACCATGTGTAAAATGGACCAGGAAAACCCAAGATAATCTCTGTCTGTGGGGCATTTAGAGTTCAGAGAGAATTTAACACTGTTTCTGTGTGGCTGTGCTTTTTCTGTGCTAAGTCCTTCTTCCTGGAGTTCAGTCTATAAGTGGACAGAGAAGGTGGTCTCCCCAAATCTGCATGTCATTATGGTTTGAACTTTAATCCCTAAGCAAAAGGACAAAAACACGAATACAACACTATTCTGCCTTTGTAGTTTATTTCCATAAAGCACATATCAGCACGCTACGACTGTTAGTGGCTGAATTTTCCAATAAATGAGAAAAAATAGATAATGCAGAAAAAATACGCTGTGATACATATATGACTTTTCATATGAGGAGAATCATGAATAAGAAATGGGACAGATAAAATGAATAGTTCATAAAATCCAATAGTTTAAAAATCCAAAAATCCAGTAAGACATGCATTACTCCATTAATGTGGGTTTGGTAGTCAGGCTTTGATGCCAACTACTCAGTATGATATCAGTACTGATATAAACCTAAATACAAAGATAAGCAAATTTTAAAAAAAGTTTTACCGGTTGACATCAAAACATACCTGTGGAACAAAGACAGGTTTAAAAAGCTTCTGCCAAAAAACAGTCAGGATTACAGGATTAAGCTTTGAAATCTTGAAATCAGTTGATTTCTAACCAGACACTTCTTGGTTCACTGCCAGCAATCTTCTCTGACTCCTCAGAAACCTAGCTAACTCCTAAAGTCAAAGGTCCCAAGCTCTCAGCCTCCAGCCCATCCACACTGAACATAGAGCAGTTATTTTGTTTTGTACAGTTTGAACCTAAAGGAAAAATATCAGCAGTGTAACTCCTCACAGAAACAGAATTGTTATTTTCCACTCAGCTCTAGAAGTAGGAATGACGGCCTTTCGAAAGCTTTATAAACAGCTATGTTTGATGCGAGATTTTCAGCTGCATCAATTAATCAAGGGGACTGAGGGGGACCAGCATGTGGTCTCTGTGTGCTGTGGTTTCTGTCCTGTGTAGGTTAGTGCTCAGCCCCACTTGCTCGTTTGATGCTGTAACTCCACATACCCTGGTTACACTCTCCATTTCATGGAAACCCCTAATAAACCGTTAACCCTGAAACAGGGCTTGGATGTACCTTACTTAGAATATGTGAAGTTTATTCTCAGGAGAAATGAATGCTACTAACCACAAAATCACTGTCTGTGATTTATTTGCACACATTATTTGTCCAACACTTGTGCACTGCCAACAACTCATTTAAAAATTAATTACATATTTGAAAAAATGAAGCGCTACTTTTGCTAAGTATCTGTTTGTTAATTAGGTCTGAGCTGGTCCTTGTTGAATAAGGTCCAAAAATTAAGCAAACTTGCTCCACATGACATCACCTAAGCACTCTCACATGGGACATACTAATGCTTCACCCAGTTCTGCTGCTGCCACACTGATACAGGGCCGTACTCTGGGCTAAGCATGTCTCTGAATGTCTTCTTGATGATGGCAGTGGTTTAGGTGAAGACGGTAACTGAAAACAAATTTGCACTCAATTTTATCTGTCAATGAACAACAACCACAACAGTAGTTGGGGGGGAACAAACCACAAAAAAACACCAACAAAACCATCCAATAATTCAATCAAAAAGAAACCCCCAAACCAGCCTACTCAGGGATGCAGAACCAGCTCCATGCTAGTCAGATGGCTGAGAAGGGGGCTGCCCAGATGTAGTTTTATTACCACTGTGGCTGGACTGTTCCTCCAAGACACTGAGGGAAATCTTCAAAGGAACATCTAGTCATGTCAGTCTTCATCACCAACAACTTGATGCTGTCAACTTTCCCTTACTTCAGCAAATAACAGGAATCTATATATTTCAAATACATAGTGAGATGACATACTTTTTAATCCCCACTGTAGGAAGACTTCAATCAATAAAACTTCCAGTTTTGATCTACAGCCAGCCAACATGTACATCAGAGTACATATTGCCTGCAAAACAAGCCATGATTAGGTTGTTTAAGGGCCAGACTTATTGTTTAACTGACTAAAATTTTAAGACTGCTTTATGTACCTTGTAACAACCTGTACTGAAGGCTCAGCAGCAACTTTCAAAACATTTTTTTGAACAAAAAAAACCAAAGGTTTTTTTTTCCTTGTTTTAGCATGTAATAAAATTTTAATTTAGATTTTCTTAGCAGCTAATTTACATGGAAAGTCATGGGAAGCATGCTAGTAGCCAGTCAGCTATCGTTAATTCTCATTTCAGTGAATGATGCACAGAAATTTTTTAACCCCTATCTTCTAGTTCTTTAACAAGAAGCACATGCTCACCATACCTCAGACGCAGTGTGGATGGAGGGTAAAAAAAGGAATAACCAGATTTTGCATCACAAAATAAATTCCTTGTGTAGAAGTTCTTGACAGGCAGCAAGACCTTGGTGTAATAAGACACAATTGCTGAAATATGAAGTTACACCAATTCAGCTCTAAAATAAAGTGCACATACCTAACAATAAGGTATAGGACAGTAGGACTGTAGTCAATTCTCGTATCACATGTAGCTTCTATTTCAGGACTTGTAGTAAAGGTCTCTAGCCCATAGTGACATAACTGTGATGACAGAATGTCAAGTGAGGATTGATGGCTTGTGAAATGCAAGGCAGATCAGATGATCATCTAATTACCTCGTGGGAGTTTTCAAAAAGTCTGTGAAACCTAACACGTAGATACACAAAATAATTAGCTATGTTGCCATAAACCATCCTTCTGCCCCACAGCAATGCTAACATTGAGAAAGCTGAAAGAAATGATACTTTATGTTCTACGTCTCTAAATATATACATACACATCAGGAAAGTGTTCCCAGAGCTTGCACTTTTAATTGTGCATAGCATTATTAAAACAATTTTCTTCAAATTTTTCTTCATATGTAGGTCTCAGCATGCCTTGAAAAACAAAGGAAACTTGAAGAAAATTTTCTCAGTAGTTAAAGCTGCATATTTAAATTCAGCATGCAAGTCCAGGAAAGCAAACTCAGAATAGGCAGCCAATATGGCCAAAAACTCCCAAGAATTTATGAGGGTGTGTAAATAGTAAACAATAACAGAAACAGGTTTTCTGGTTTTAATTATGTTGGATGCTAACAGGCTGAATATATACAGATAATTTATATTGTAAATACCACTTGAGATTAGAGAAATTTAATTTAATTTTGCAAAAACGGTAGTAAAGAATTCTCACTTGATTTATTTTGTGTAAGGTATCCTCTTTCCCCCCAAAGCCACACAAACAAAACCATGGACAGCTGCAAATGTACAGGCCTTACCTGAACAAGGTGCCTGTGACATGTGAAGTAAATCCAGAACCTTAAACTCTGGATCTTTGCCACTCCAGCTAAAAAGAACCCTTCTAATATCTGTAAGTAAAATCAAAGTTTATATCCTCTTTTTTAACATTTCCAGCTACTGGAGAAGATTGTGATTACTAATGCTTGAGTGGTAATATTTTAATTTTAAAGAGGGCAGTGTTCATGCTTCACAGGTGATGCTTCATAGATGACAGTGGGACATATCTCTCTAGTTGCTTTTTTCCTAAACTTGCCCAGTGCATATGTATTTATCTATTAAAATGCATCTATTTCCAGGATTGATCACAGTAACTTATAGCACACAGCAAAATTATAGACCAGGTTAGGAGAGGAAATGAAGAATAGCTCTTCCAATTAATGCCGAATAGGGAAATTCATTAGATAGGATGTAATTACTTAAGTTGGAATTTTTCCAGAAGCTGGAGTCCGGCCAGGACACTAGTTTAATATTAAAATGCTAAATAAAATAAAATACAAATAATAATGAAAAAAACTTAATGATATCCAAAACAGAGAAGGATATCTTAATCCTTGATTGTATTCTCTCGTTACCCAGTCAATACAGAGCATCTGTGATACCCAAAATGTTTCTTTCTGGGACTTGAAGGTAGAGGAAAGGGGAAAAAAATTATGACATGTTCTCTGGGATGCATTTATTTATGGTAATCTCCTAGTTAAACATATGACACTCATGATTTTTATTACAGATTTGGAAAAATTATCTAGCTTTGACAAAATTTTGGCTGACTTTACAAATGATTAAATGAAACTGAGAATAAAAATAGGTAGCTGACAATGTAAACATGCAAAAAAAGCTCCCCAAAACTAATGCAAATGGACACTGATGGTTCTTAGACACCTCTAGCGCAGAGAAATATAGATGAGAACCATAAAATTCCCACAAATTTGAATGATGTACTTGTACATCATATGCAAATAATATTGCCATCCCTAGTCCTGAAAATCATCATCATCACATCTAGGATTTCCCATGGATTTTCTCAGTTCTCCTTAGGAAGACTTCCATTAAAATCCAAGTGAATATCTGCACTCCAAAGTACACTAAAAAATAAATCTAGTTAATCTGAGAGCAGCAGAGCTAATGAAGACTGTTTCCCAAATCCCCACTCAATATATCCAAGTCCTCCTCTACGCTACTTACAACCTCCCTCCACTTTTGCATTCTTGTTCAAAATGAGGACACAGCGCAGCCACCTCCCTCCTGGATTTCCTAATTACTGGACAGGGAAGAGGCGGCACAAGAGCTATATTTATGCTGCTTGGCCAGCCAGCACATGCCTTCTCCCAGGAAAAAAAAAAAAAAAAACAAAACACAAAAAACAACCAAAAAAATCAAAAACCCACAACACAAGCTCACAGCACAGTCTTCCTTGCAGCAGGAACCCTAATTTGCATCACCTTCTCCTCTTGCTGGTAGCCAGTATCCACAAAATTGGTAGAACTCCCACAGTAAACTTTGGTTGAAATTAATTAAAAGATTCCAATGTTATTTGGAGCAGGCCGCCAGACAAACAGCATAACAGCACAACCCGTATTTCCTTCAGAAAGCAAGCTAAAAAAGGAAACTAGTAGTAATTATTATTTCTGTATAGCATGAGGCCCAAGTTCTTGACTAAGGCCTATAAACATTACTGTGATAGTTATAATAAACAGAGAATTTGCCTAACAGAAGGAACAACAGTAGATGAAATGATAACACAGCTTGCATTAATTAACAACAGAGCTCACTGTTCGCAGAGGAAGTTGCCATAAGTACACAGACCTGGAGCCAAATTTTCACTAAAGCTGAGCTCCCGTTTGCTGAGGATGCTAAGACAAGACAGACATTTTCAGAAATACCAAAAAGTCAGCAATCCCTGTTTAGGTATCAGCAGAAATACTGAGAGCTTTAAAAAAAAATCTAAAATACTCTCCTACTGTTCATTGCATCTGAGAGTGAGGGTGTGTCAGCAGGAGCTCTGATCTTTTTAACTTGGGGGGGGGGGGGGGGGAGGGAATGGCCTCAGATTGCCTTTTCCAAGCCTGACTATCTGAAAGGCAAATAATCACTGTAGTAATAAACACAACATTACTACATAATTAATTCAGAGAAACAAACAAACAAAAAAATGGTGGGGCATCATACTACTTTTATACATACTACATACATACATGGGAAAGTTGTCTTTTAAAGCAAATATTTCATGATTCTTAAGAAACGGCCTCCCTTGCCTCTTTCTTAGAAGACACTTAAACATCATTAGAAGTTAGTAAGATTTAATGTGATATCTAGAAGGGACCTACGTTTGGGAAAAAAAAAAACCCTTAGAAGACCAGTCAGTGGTAGAGTAGAGGGGCACTTAAAAGGTGATGATTACATGGCAACAATACCAATACCAGTAACATCCACTGAAGCTAAATATTTGCTCAGCAGCTCTCAGAAATTCCTTAAGAAACCCTACCATCATTCAGGGGTGGGAGAGGAATCAACAAACAAACCAAACCCCCAAAAAACTAAACAAACCAAAATGTGTTTTCAAATTTGTGATAAAATAGCACTTCCCTCAGACACCAAGACATCCTCTTTGTGGAAATAAATCTCTGAAACCTCCAGAAAATACACCTGAAAAGCAATCTTTAGAATTAATTACAGTTACCTTTGTGACTGTCCAGCTGTTCTGCAGAGCATCCTGTGAGCTGCTATCTCTGGATCCATCTAGAAAGCCTTTGGTTTACTGCACACTTTAAAATTACACAGGTCAGCGATGCTCTCAGTAACAAATTGTAAAACGTTCCCATCAAGTGCTGCTTAATATACATTTCTGTGCTAACTAGTTATGCTTCACCTCCCTATTTATGGTTCTGCACTTTTTTTTTTTTTTAAATAGGAAAACAAATTAATAGATTTTCCAGTCTGTCACACCACCTTGCTGTAGAAGTAGTCAACTTATTATGCAGTTAATCACCAACTTCAAAATATATTTTGAAGGCATAGAGGTCCTGTACATCTCTGCAACCTCATTGTACTGGAGATATGGGTATGCATAAGCTCCTAGTAAGTAGACCTAGAACACCCCAAAACAACGTCACACAATAGCAAAGAATAAATTTTACAAGTTTCAGCTGGAAAACTACAAAACAGGCTTTTAAGCCATTGATCTTGGCTCTAGGAGGGCTGCAATATGCATCACAACATAAAATGCAGGGAGAAACCAAGCTAGAGAGTGGTCCTGGCACAGATCACAGTCAGGTCCTTTTCTAGGGATCCATCATACAATGAATTATTTCTATGGTTCCATAAGTGCTTTCCAAAAGCACTGGGCATTCTGCCATCAATTAGATATACATCCAGTTATATTGAATGCAGGCAGCCCTTTCTCCCCAAAAAGATCCAGATTTTTCCAGTAAATCACCATCTCTCTAGCACCCTACCCCTTGCTGCCTTCATTTTACTGTTCCTCTCAAAGGCATGAATTTCAAAGCTCTTGAGTCTGCAGCACAAATCTACTTCTGTCAGAGCCCTCCTCAGCCATAATGACTGAAATACTCCTGTTTGGAGTATCATAAGGATATAACCCTAAAAACTGCCCCCCCTCCTCAAATTAGATTGAGTTTAGGTCATTTAGATTTTTAAAAGTTAGTATCCATCTCTGAAATTTTATGCAGAAGTTTAGTGGTAGCTGATGCAGGTTATAAAGCATAAGTTCCAAAGTGGGCTAGTTCTGGAGAAGCAGAGATCTCAGTAAGAGTGGATGAAGTTGCTACTGACAAATCATTTTGGTGTTGGCTGAGCCACCTACAGAGGAGTCAGAGAGTCCCCTCCCGCCCTGCAGCATTCTCAAGCCAAGCACCCTCTGAGGGCACAACCCCTACCCAGCAACACTCCTGACACTGGGGGATGAACTTGTTTACAGCTTCTCCACCTGTGATGAGGCCCTAAGTGTGAGCTTACTCCTGGCTTCAAAATACTCACCAGCTGTGGGGTGCCTCTAGCTGATGTGTCTCTGTGCTGCAATCAGGAAGTAAGAGGAGTTTGTACCTTCTCAACAAGCATATTTGGAAAAGGCTTACCTTGTCACAGCTACCATCTAATTATCTAAACACAGTGCTGGTCTAACCAGATGCTGAAATTATGAGCTTCTTAACCCCTGTGACAGTAATGACTGTTGATAAAATCTATTTCTTTCTTTCTGCTCATTTGCCACATATTCACTATGTGTAAATGGAGCCACAATTACATGAATTGACCATTAGTCATTATTAGGAAGAGATCAACAACCAAAGTCACAAATATCAGCCTTGTTTTATATTCAGGTATAAAAGCTGTAGCAAAGTCAAAAGTCCAGGACATCTGAAGCAAACAGAGCCTTGGAGATGACTGGGCAAAACCATCTCTATTAGTTTAATCAAAAAGGGAAGATTAAACACTACCTGTGGCAAGACAGATCGTTAAAGCCAAACGATGATCTCTCAAGCAAAGGAGAGTTGTAAAGTTGAAGGCTGTAAAGATGAAGGCTTCTAACCTCCTTAATGATAACCTTGTCCAATAATAGATTTGATTTCTTCTTCACAACTTTTGACAATCAGGAGAGAATTAGGTTTCAAACAGAGGTGGCAGGTCACCACTTTTCTACCACCACTAGCGCCTTAACAAGCCACATAGGCCAGAAGTATTGCGGTACCATCAAATGTTTTATAATGAAAATCTATTTTATTGCAGGCTAAAGTAAATGGAGGGTTTCATTGCACAATTTAAAGAGAATATGGTTCAGTGGTTCAAAGGAAAGTGGGTAGGAAAAAGTAGGGAGAGAACCCCGGTATATAAGCAGCACAAAAGAACTGGTGACTTGGTCTCTTTCAGAAGAGACTCAGGAGAGTCTCAAAGAAGAAATAGAGAAAGGACAAGGACACCAAATACTCTTTCTTGTCAGGATAAGAAGGAAAAACAAACAGTAAAGCAGGTTTCATTTTGAACCCTGTAATGGTATTATACCAAAGAGGCTCAAAACCCAATGCTTTTTTTTCTGGTTTTATTAACATTTTGAAGAATGAGATGGAGACTAGTCTCATCAGACTGACCAAAGCAGTGGTAAACCACACGTGTTTGCGCTGAGGAAGGTTCTATCTGAAAACCTCATAGTGACATATGGAGCAAACATGGAAACGTTGCACCAACTATTTAAATGGGATTTCCTTTTAGTGTGAATATTAATGTTAGCTTAATCACTTTAAAGCATAGTTATCCTTGGTTAGAACATGTTATGACTGTCTGACACACAACACATGGAACTTGAAAAAATAAAGGGCTTTACAGAACATTTCTTATTGCATTTGTGGTTTAGGCCAAGCTTGTATATACCAATATCTTCAGTGGATGAAATCACTCGCATGATGAGTGAAAAAAAATTTAGCTTCACATGAAATACATCATCTCCAGAAAGAGCAGAGACCTTTCTTATCAGCCTAGGTTGTGAAGGCGTGAGGGCTGGCAAAGGAAAGCGAAGAAACGTGCAAAGCTTGGGTCAATGACAGCTCTTGACCATGCAGTGCTGAGGTTTGTTACAGAGCTCTCTCCTGCCCCCCATCAAAGATGTCATCAATCTCTGAACTAGCAACTGTCTGTCCTGTCTGGCCTCTGAGCTTTTGCTTCCCTACCCTGAAGTGATTTCAAGGGGGCACGGCTGTGTAAGAGGTAACATCCTTTAGATGAGCTAGAAACATATGGCACTGACCACATGTGGTCATTAAAAAGTCCCACGCCAATTTTTGCAAGGCTAACAATATTAGCCCCAGTATCCTGGCCAAATTCCAATATAGGTAATTATATTCCAGGTAATGACATACTGGCTAGTTTTATAAGGTTTAATATACATTGTGGAAAGTGGCTTGCACCTAAGGGCTCTGAGTTAAACTCATTGCACAGTCAGCTGGGATAAAATTAGAGAAGAAACTACCCAAGCATGTCAAATGTTTAAGCTTTAAAACCCTGGGTGGAACGAAACAAAAGAGGAAGGGATCCAGGGGTGCTTTAGCATAATCAAACTGGCTCATGCCGCTGAAGACACAGCTGGGATCCAGAGCTCACTGCTATGAGGAAATTTGCAACAGTACCCCCACCCCACCTTCAGCAGTGGGTGTGCACACATGTTAAATTATCAGGTTAAGGAAGAAGATGGAGCAGTACGAGCAGTATGATGCAAAATGTTGTTTCCTGGGTTTTCTTGCTCCCCCCACCTCCCTCCCCTGTAAAATCTAACCAAATCAGGGTCTTATAAAAGAAAAAAAAGCACCCTTCAAATACTTACACTTGCTGTATGACAGGTCTGTGACCCCAGCTCAAAATGCCAGAGGCAGTATGTCATTTTTTTACTAACTTCTATTTGTCTCATCTTGCCCTGCTTGAAGACACTGCCAAATACCAGCACAAGATGCAGCTTTAACCGTACCCTGGCAGGGTACCCACTAGGTACTGCTGATGAAAAGCTCTGAGACTGATGCCCAGCCCCAGAATAATGTGGGTGGCACAACATGTCCCTCCAGCATGCCATTAAAATAAAAAGGGGCATGGGGAGTGCGCCACCCACACCTCAGTCAGGGCAGGAGGCACTCACCCACAAGGACTTACTGGCTTGACTCAAAATGTGTTGACATGACATACATATTTGGGTGACACCGAGCCTGGCGATGAAACACAAGTAGACATGTCAGACCTAGGGCCTAAGAGTACAGCTGGTAACAAAGTGGTTTGGCTCTTCTGATGCCATAAAGTTTTCCACAGACAGTGCATGCCATTTTATGCATTGTACAAGTCTGGAACTCACCCACACCCACACCGCCACCCCAATAATTTGTACTATGTAGAACAGAAGAAAAATGGTTTCTAACTCAAAATCACAGGTGGAACAAAAGCCACAAAAACAGCTTCAGGTTTGAAGCCTGACCTTTGGACAGCAGGACATCAAAAGCAATGGCACTGCAGTACAAGAAGCCATTGTTTCATCTTGAAATGAAGTTCATATTAAGCTGCAATTTTTGTTTTTCCAACTTATGATCAGGTGCGGACTTGCTTTGGTCGTACCATCCAGATTCCAAACTTTAATCCTTGTATTTCACATGTTGGTGTGTATATCCTGTACTCTCAGGCACACCCGTTCCTTTCAAGATGTTCTGTGCCTTTCCTGGGCTTGGGTTTCAAGCTGTCAAAGATGGGAGATACAGGCTCTGCCCCTGCTCTTCGCGTGCAGAACACTGGTTCATCTCAATTCCTTTCTCCATTAAAACACATTCAAACATAATTAGTGTAACATTAAAAATGGAGGAAATTTTGTAATTGCCAGTTGTTCTGTAGCCATGGTTACATCAGAGATTTATACCGAGCGACTCTGGCCTGAGCACGCACAAGCAGTTAGCGGGAACAGCAGTAGGATAATGTTTGTGTGCATGTGCAGGTGTGCCGAGGCCCGTGTCTGCCAAAAAAAAAAGGGGGGGGGGGGGGGGAGGATGGGGGAGGTGGAGAGGAGAGAGGCTGAGGGAGAGAAAGGAGGGAGGATGGGGAGGGGAGAGACGTAGAATATTCGGTGACATTTAAGGTGCTAATATCTGGAAGTCAACCTTTAATTTGACAGCTTTTAGTGCTAGTTAATTTCACTCATCCAGACGAGGTGTAGGAAATTTGCAGCACCTTTAAATTATCACGTTTTTCCACACTGCCTGAGGCCTATGTGGAATACCTGAGCCATACTTTCTGCCCCCCTCCCCAGCTCTCCCTCCCCTCCCCCCCATCCACCCCCCCTTTTCAGGTCAGTTGAAGTAAAACTTTCATTCCCTTTCTCAGACAATTAATCTTTAGCTAATTGAAGCAGGAATGCTGCAGGATGGGTTTCACTGGGGCCTGTAAATCTCATTTAGCAAAGTGAATTCCAGGCACATGCTGCACCTAATGATGTGACAGGTGGGCTGCACCGCAAGACAGCAGCCGCCGAAAAGTTGATTCTCATTAGACCCTCGGAGTCCTGCAGTCAGTTTTCTGATGGCTGAAGAACACTAATCGCATCTGTTTGCTGCTGGGTGGGGTGGGCAGGGGGAGAGAGAGGCAACGATGAGAGGTGGGGGGGCCCCCGTTCCTCTCTTTCATGAGATAATATCCTTGACTCCTGCCCAAAAAACCAGCAGGCCTGCCTCCCACCATGCGATTAGCCTCCATTCTGCTGACTCCTACAGGGTGCACCCTTTTTCTAATTAACTGGAATGGCTATGGAAAGCAGAGGAGGCCTTGTGTTGGGTGAACCAATTATTTTGAAGGGTATTAAGTCATCAGATTTACTTTTATCTTGATTGCATTGTGGAAATCGTGCATAATTAATGGTGGGAGCTTATTAGGAAAATGATTAGGCAAATTACACAGGTGTCGGATGCATTTTTTATGATAAATTTGCTAGAACAATCCTGCAATTCCATCTGTTCAGCTCATATCAGAATGTCACTCTGGAAGAAATTAATGGTGCAGAGTCGCACAAAGTTACTGGAGGCCTTGGATGCAGATTTATGTTTTTAAAAAAGATACAGTTAAAATTACCCAGCAATTTCCTAATAAATACTTGATGTTACAGTTCAATAAATTACTTATTTAATCTTAAAAGAAAATGATAGTCAGCTGGAGACTAAAAAGTGGAGAAAGCATAAACCTCATTTTGTCAGTTTGATGTGTATGTAAATAAAAAATAATCATAAGACACAATAATTCTTTGCTGTGGGATGCTGACTAGAAACAAGCTGTCAGTATTCAAGTACTCCTGCTATGTATTTTTTTCCACAGATACTAAGGCATGTCTTAAAAATCCTGCACTGGTTCTGAGGTGGCAGAGCACATTACCTCTTCTGCAATTTCTGCAGTGTTTAGAAGCCAATTTTGGAGCTCGCATGCGGGGTGCTAGGGGCAATGCCAAATGTTGTGCTCATGTCTACACTACTTCCACCTCACATTTCCTACCAACCCTGGAAGATGAAAATTATGAAACCAAAACCCACAATCCCTTTGTCCTTTGGAGTGAACCAGCAAACCAGTGCATGTCTTTTTGTGTGTGTGTGTGTGTGTGTGTGTGTGTGTGTCTGGAAGAGCATCTGTATGTGCATTTGTAGAACCAAAACAGTTGAAGGACTAATATTCTACTCCTGGAAGTGCTGAGAAAATGCAGTAACGGATTAATTATTATGGAGCAAATAAAAAAGCTCACATCTCATAGATATATTGTACTAGCTAAGATAATATATATTAGCTATACAAAGCATAATATTGTACTAGCTAATATAATATGATTTCTCAAAAAACACAAGTAAGGGGCCAGAAGTTGCAGGAAACTGGGTGTGTGAGGGGAGCATGACAAAGAAAAACATGTTTAATCAAGGCTGGGCAGTTTAACAGTTGAATACGATTTTTCAGAGTATATTTTTCATAACCTGACTGTTTCACTATAATCACTGTTTTTACCTTTCTTTCAGTACTACTTTTAAAAGAGATTGACTAGGCAAACATACTTAACATGCTGTCTTTTCCAGCGACAGCTCTGAGAAAGGCACAGCCTCAGATGTCAAGTGGCTTGGGATCTGCATCTATCTCTGCTGCAAGGGTTTTCATCACCTTAGATAAGTCCTTTCAACCACCCTCCAGGCCCCTGGATACAAACTACAAGACCTGTGGGGTAAGGGTAGCAGAGAATACAGTGGTTTGCCCCAAGAACAGGATAGGATTGCTCTCAGGGTTGGAGGTACCCCTTCAGGATTGCTCAAACTGCACAACAGGCCTCTGAAAGGATATCTCAACACTGCAAATGCAGTATGTGTTCAGCCAAATGAGCTACCAGCTAGTTTCATAGTGTAAGGTACTGTCTGGCACTGAAGGCAAAGGGGCCCTGGCAGTAAAGGTCTCAAGCACAGTTTGCAAAATCCATCTAGGAAGCTGAGTAAAAGAGTTTACCTGTTTATGTGCATGGCTGTTGGCATGGCTTTGAAGCTAGCTTGAACATCTTGAATGCCTTCAAAGCACCAAGCAGACTTGCCCCATTTTGTAGATCCCTCCCTGTGGTGCCCCCAGGACTGTCATCCTGCCCAAACTCCACAGCACTGTGTCTCTACTACTACGTTCCTCTCCCCTATTCCTCAGTGTCCCAAGAGCTTACTCATTGCCACAGGGTCCTTGGAAGGAAGATGTATTGGCACTGTGGCACAGTCTGTTTGGGGATTTCTGTTCTTTTCAGGATCTTCAACTCGTAATGTTATCAGAATAGAAGTATTTCACTTTGGCACTCTGAAAAGGAAGCTAATAATGACTACCAATTTGTTTTAAAAATGCTTGGAAATTTACAGCTAAAAAGCAACCCATGAGAGAAGTGCATTATTTTTCTCCTTAAAAACCCAGTATTGTTAAATACCAATGATACTAATCTCCGTGACTTGTGCATCCGATTAATCCTTCCCTGCAAAGCAAAGTGGTTGATACCACACACTACCATCTGCACTTGTGGTGAAGGCAAAAATACAAATTCCAAACAGCCTCTATCTGCAAGAGGGGCCATGGCAGCAAGACCTTGTGGGTGGTTTATATCCATTACACAAGGAGTGCTTGGCTCATCTGAAAATCCAGCTTCTCCTCCAGATCATTTGCTAGGCACTATTTGAAATCTGCTTTCATGTGTGTCACCATAGTAAGCATTTAAAGAAAAATTAAAGGGAAATACAAGCAAATGTAGCAAACTAGTGTGCCCCTGAGTCGGTTTGTTACTGCTTGTTAATTAAGACTATTGATAAATCTTGGGTTTATTCCATGAAAGATATCAGAACAATATAGATAAAAGCAGTTAAGCACAGCAGGTAACCCTAATGCAGTTACTGAAATATTAGAGAATATTTGAGATAAATTTCAAGTTAGGGTGACTATCCTTCCACGTTTTAAGGGATGTCCCTTATCTGGTGGCTAATGGCCCATGACCCATATCCAATAAGGAGTTGCTAAGCATTTGATCTGATAAAAAGCATGTTTTCAAGCAATCATTATTCAAAGGATCAGACACTGTGATACTAATGTATGATTTTGTACCATGAATAAAACATTTCAGATGATATCCCTCAAAAAATCTATATGGGAATTTATATAGGTGTGCAAAGAAGGGTCAAGTGAATTTCATAGGAGATAGAGACCTGTCTGGATTAAATTAAATGGGTTAATATGAAACATAGCAAGGCCAAGAGCCATGGATTCAGAATATACAGCCCTAAATGTAAACCTGACATACAGGTTACTTCCGAATTTCACATGGGTCTGTCCCCATCCTGTAAAAGAAACAAGTACTATTTATTCCTAGAAGCGCTTACAGTATTATTGGCAATAAACAGAACATTATATAGAGGAATCAAGCAACTCAGATGTCTTTTGTAATTCCTGTAGTTAATGTGAGAACAGAGACAGGAAACTGCTGTCTGGCCAATAGCTCACCTGTACAACTCTCTGAAGTATACTTCATTCAGTTCTTCAGGTGCCAGAATATCTCCAGGTACTTTTACAAAAGGCATTCAGACAGACCAAAGGTCTTTGCCTCACCACCAAACTCACCAGTCTTGATGAGCTCTAGGAAGCTGTAGCAGGAAAACCATGTTAGATACATACTCTGAAAGTACTAATCCACCCCAAGTCAGCACAGTTGCACAGACATGCTCCTAGAGGCATCGTAGTGAGTAGAAGACCTCAACAAAGCCAAGGCTCTTTTGTGGTGACTCTGTAACAAAAAGCAAGTACGAGCAGTCTCTTCCTAGGAGCATGGAGATCAGGCAGGAGGAAGAACACAGTGAAGAGAAATTCTTAAGAGACAGGCAGGAAGTTACTGGCAGTAAATGCCAGAAACAAAATCTCTCACTAATCTCAGACCAAGTCTCATGCACCATCCACACTGCCTCTTTGATTTCAACTGCCAGCATCATACTTCAAGTGCACAGTACCCATCTAATACTGTAATAACAATTTGTTTTTAAATTAAACATTACTTCTCTTTTCCAGAGCATCACTCTTTTTTTTTTTTTTTAAGCCCTACCAAAATAACTAATTCCTAATCCTTAGTAGAGATAACTAGCTTAAAACAAACAGGTCTTTTTGTACTATTGATAATATTAATTTTTTAGCATATTATAAACTTGTAAATAACACCTAGACATTTCCTAGCACTACATACTCCAAAATGTATGTAGTGATGAAATGAAACAAAGCTATCTGTTTATCCAATTTTCTGAGTACATCTCCCACATAATGGTTTCAAAGATTAGCCTTCCAAATGCAGAGCATTCAAGACTTGGCACTGGTTTTGCCCAGATCAGATTTTCATTAGATGACAGACTAACTTATACAGGCTTCTGAAACTATTTTAAATTAATAATTTTTTTCGCTCTTGGTGAGTGGTATGAAACAACACTTCCTATCCAAGATGAACGAAAAAGCCCAAATGCAGATCATATATATAAGCACCACAGAAATACAGGAACCTTTGGATAGAAATCTATTCTTTTTCCAGGTTTTCATGTCTTGCCCATCGCTGCAGAAACAATCTATTTCTGCAAGTAGATGTGGCTTTAAACATTGAGGTCAAGCTGACTGAAGCCTTTCACCAAAACACCTTCGTATTTTGTTTCAGAGGTCTGGGTCTGGATTGATGAGGAATGCCATTGGGATGCTACTTTACAGATGGTGAGCGGGAGAGCAGGCAGTACTTCCCTCTGATGGGGAGGAGGCAAACCCTTCATTAAAACATCAGCTTCCCCCAGAAGCTCATACCGTCTGACACGCCTAACCTGTGTGCATATGTCAACACCGAATGCTTGCTAATGTTGCTGAGGCTGTAAATAAGGGCTCATACAATACTATGAGGGAGATTAATGAGTGGAGTGCTTCCATCTCTGCTGGAGGCTGAAGTAGGTTCCCTATTAAGATGCAGTATCTGTCACTGTCAATAGAGACATGCTGTGTGGGTGCGAGAGGAGGTTAAGAGGTGTGTCTGAATCTGGTAATTCCTTCCTTTTAAGGGTCTAGCACAGAGGACTGACACACTTGAGCAACATCAACTTCCTGAAACATGTTTTCTATGTAATGGAATAAGTCCACTAATGTCTGTGGCCAAAGAGAGAGGAATGTAGAGGAGTTGGAGATATTTCCTTTTGACGGAAGTACAGTTTTCTTCTTAAAATTAGAAAAGGAGAAGGAGAAAGAGAAAGAAACTAGTACACTGTGCATAGGCCATACAGATTTCAGGTAAGGAAGGAGAGACATATCTTTCCTTCTCTTAGTTCTTCCCTTCATATATATTAAGAGCTTTCTGTGTTCTTATGATAAATTGGATGTCTGCCCTCCTTACCCATGCTCCCTTATCTCCTTCCCTCTTCAGTTCAGGTAAACAACTTTTTTTATTTACTTGTATGACATCCATTTCTGTAGTATCAGAATGTTTTACAGAACTGTCTCATCTTTATGAAGCGTGTGATATCACCCTCTGAAGAAAGAGTTATCCGTTTTTACATTTCAGGAAACAAAGCACAAAGAGGCTTAGTGCCTTGCCCAAGCTTACATTGTAAACGTGCCAATGAAGAGGGGTCTTAATTCTGTACTCAGAAGCCCTTACACATGTCTCTGCTCTGGACCTGGAGTCAGAAAAGAAGATTCCAATATATCCCACCCCTGTGTTGCAGTGAGGACTGCTAGTAAAAGTGGCTGAGGACAAGGAAGGTCTCTACTAGATTATTAAGGAAATCTTTTCTACATGTTTGAACCTAAATCACATTCTAGATCAGAAACTTGCTTCATACAATTGAATAATACACACAAGATAAAAATGCCTATACATTTAAAGACAGATGTAACCCACTGGCTCCTCTTAAAACACCTAAGGAACATGTAAATTTATATAAATCTGCCTTTCTCTTCTCCATTAATCAGAAGATCAGCCTTTTTCCATTACTTAGAAGACTGAATAAAATGAACATAACGTAGAGCGATATTATCCATTTTGTCCTAACACTTGTGCTTACATTACAGAAGCTGAAAGAACCTGAGGAACTTATCTAGCCAGCATAGTCATTAAATTGAAAAGAAAAAAAGTGTAACAAAATATTACATTAAGATTTTAAGATCTGGCTAAGTTCAATAAAAACAAACAACTAAAAAAAGAAAGCAAAAATTTGAAAAGGGAGAAATCTAGGTGAAAAAAAAATGGGAGCCTGTGTGCAAATAAAAATAATAAATAATCACTTCTAGATTTGCATGTTAAAAATTTATCTTACTTAAGTACCTGGATGTGTAGTCCAAAGTCAATGGGAATTGCAAAGGGCAGCACCTCTGAATAATAGATCACTTCTTTAGCTCTTGTCTCAGTTATAGACATTAGGGAAATACTATTTATTCTTCCTTTACATCACCAGCCTTATTGAACACCAAACAGTTCTCTCTTTTTTTTTTTCTTAGAGTGCAGTTCTATTTATGATAATGTTTCTCCATAAAAATACAATACAATTAAAAAGCTGCCTGCAAATCACATGTAAGGATTCAGTAGTCTTTGGACATTCACTTCAGAATCCTGTCATGTCACTTGCAAAAGGAAAATTAAGGAAAAAATATGTTTTCTAATTTGTCAATAACATGTTAGTTTTATGTATAACATGAATATTAAGAAATAAATGTATTATACTACACTATGAGTGGTGTTTTCCTAGCAGACTTGATAAATCCTCTGGTTCCAGCCCTGCACATGGTATATCAGGCTACAGGGTTGGTTTTTGTTCTTGTTTATTCACATTTATGAGAATGCTTATCATGAAAGGTTTATATTGTAATGACAGATGCAGAAAAGATGCACTACATTGAAGCTGAAGGACCTTCTGGATGAACAGGATGAAAGACACATTTTTCAGTTTGCATGATTCTCTTAACTCTTCAGCCACCCCATTTTAAAGATCTTTATGAGGTCTTCACCTTAATATTGCATTATTTTCAGAGTCTAGACAGTGGGAAGTGCCATCCCCTATTCCTTCAGCCTATGAGATACAAATTGAACATAAATAGGAGACAAGTGATACTGACTGTAGAGTTTAAAAGTCATTATTAAGTAAACCTCGATGTGGAGCTCATTTTTAGAGGTAGAAGTAATGTAGTCCAACCCAGACCTTCAGAAAATCCCAAACTTACAGTACGTTAAAGTGTCCCAGAGAAAAGTTGATAACTGGTTCCCAATAATGTGAAAAAGTCAAAATTCTTTTTGATGGCAAAATCAAACAAATTAACTCCTCCTTATATTCAGTTGTCTAGGGTTTTTTTCCATATGTATAGCCAAATGACTTTCAATAATTGGTATGAGTCTTATTCTGTAGCTATGGTGTCCTAAACCTTAAGCTAACTCTCTAACCTTCCTTACTGACCTCAGTTAACAGCTCAGAATGGAAAAGAGAGTACTTTGATGTAGAAGGAATATGACTTTACCCAGATCAAACATAGGACAACGTTGTGGAAAAACAAACAAAATCATTAATTAAAAAAAATCATTAAGAATCAAATGACACTTAAAAAACCAAGGGGAATCCTTTGGTGACACAGGTCGAGGCGGACTGAAAAACCACTATGTCTGCATGGCTGGTTTTGGACAAAATGGCCTTTATTGTTTATACAAATTATTTATGTATCTTAGACAGTACTTGTGTCAGACCCTGATAGGTTTTTTGTTCTTCCTCTTGCTTGCTATTTGCTGTTGCTGTAGTGCCCGTATGCTGCGGTTCTAAGTTCTGGTTCTTCACATCCTGTTTACATACCTGACAATTTGTGGCTGTCTTAAATGTACACGACTGTCTTTGAAGTCAACTAACTTGCCTGCAGACCCACTGCAGACCCCAACAGAATCCTTTTGCTACAAATGCTTCTCTGTACAATTGTTATTTAACAGTTCTTCCTACTTTGTGGAAATAGCTTCAAACAACATATGGAGTCACCAAATTTTAATGACACTAGAGGTAATTTTTGGACTGCAATGAATGCTGTCCATTCAAATGAGAGCTATATAGACAGAAAGATTATGTTTATAGGACAGTGATCTCTAAATATCTAAACAGTAAGGGATGTCTGTGGGAAATGGAAGTTATTGGGACAGGTAAATAGAGCTGAATTTCAATAGGAAATTATTATTGAAAGAGGAGATGGGTCCTGGGCATGCCATCAGTGATGAGTCTACTTATATGCTGACTTGTGTCATTAAATTAGAATAAGCCTTCTGGGGAGAAGACAGACAGAAATAAAACTCCTTTTCAAATCTCTAGATAGAAGATCCCAGAACTTTTATATATATATATATATATATATACGTGTGTGTGTGTGTGTGTGTGTGTGTGTGTGTATACACACAGAAAACATGCCTTACAGAAGCAGATATGCTTGGCAAGATACCTTCTTTCCTCAAAGGAGATGATTTGTATATGTATCTCTTTGATGATCTGATATGACTAGGAAAATTAAATAACCCCAACACCTATAGACCAATGTAAAAATGAGGAACAGATGCCTCCAATTGTTATGCTTTGTTTGTAAAAGGAGAGAAAAATTCTTCAAAACATTTTCCTTACATTTTTTTTTATTTTTTATGAGCAGACAGCCACAATAATATAACTAGATTCCCAAAATGGTGGGAAGATGGCATTTGTATGCTTGGAGAAAAAGAAAAAAGAGCTGAGACTCTTAAAGGTGCCAAGCACAGAAATGGCAGAAAAAAGATTCCATATAAATAAGACCAAACTTAACATAGTAACAGGCCAAAACGCTGCTGACAGAGTGAAATACAAAGATGCAATTTTTTCAGAAGGAAAAGACACATTTTTACAGTATTAGACCCAATTCTTAGCCGAAAGTTAATCTTTGGATTACTTTTAATAGAAACATGGGGCAGAATTCAAACTGAGTGACCTGACCTGTTCATTTTTACTTCAAAACTAATGTGTAGTTTTCACTTAATGAAAGAACTAAAAAAAAATCAGCAACAAAAGATCCTATAATTATCTCAAATATATTTTTTATTTACTATTATAAATTTTCTTTCTTAAAACAAGGTCCTCTTTCATCATCTTAGGTTCTGAGTGTACTGAGAAAAAAAAATATCACTTTTTGAAAATTTTATTACTAACCTTTCAATTTTATGTAGTTCAGTCCTAAAGTCCACATTTTATAAACTGCTCAGGCCTTTCTGACATAGAAAGGAAGCAGCAGTCAATTTCTTAGATGGAGGACTGACAACTGTCCAAGATTAATAGCATTACTGGTTACTTATTTGGCCAACAGCCAGGGACCACTTTTTTACTTTTCATCTGAGCAAAATATCAGTTAAAACAGGTGCAAATACCTATGCTGTGCATTAAATTCTCTTCTGAGACAGCCCCAGGAAGCAGTGAATCCCATCAACCTTTTTGACTCTGTTGAGGGGGTCTCAGCCTCCCAACAACCAGGCTCTGGAAAGCCTTTTTAACTCCTCTTTTCAGAAGTAAATTATATGAAAGATTGTGAGAAATAAGTGTGGATATATAAACAGAGGCAGAAGCAGTCATTCACACAAGTGGATTCACACAATACTCTCTGCAGTACTTCCAGAAGGTGATGCCAAATAACATGCAAATTATTTGCATCCCCAGGGAAGAAACCAAAATAATGGCTGAAGTTAGGCCTTTGCAACCAAATACTGACTCCCTTCCCTAGTCACAGATACTATTCTTTCAAGTGGCATCAAGATTTGTCACTAATGTGTAACTGCTCTTTTCTAAAGCTAGATAGAGTTGAAATATACAAACGACCAGCAATACATTTTCATATTTCATAGTCTGTGAATCATTATAAAGCCCCTTCTGTTAGCAACTCTTGGCACTACACTCCTTGGAAAGAAACTAATAGATTACATCCTTTGGGCATAGCATCAAAATGACCCAACCCAGCCAAGATAGGTCAGACCTTGCAGTCAATTTAAACTGAAAGCGACAAATCTACAGTAGCAGAATTCAGGTTTTAGAAAGTGGCTCAGATGATTAATTCCATATAGAAAGACACTGGGGATTTTAATTACTCAAAACTGGGAGAATAACAATTTGTAAGAAATGACAGGAACACAATATAGAACGCTCTGGACATGACCAGATTTTTGCAAAGTCGTTACAAATGTTCCTGTTCTTTGAAGTCAGGTTTCTACAGCAAAGTATTTCCATCAAAAAATGAGTTTTTAAGAATTCTGCATTAAGCTAGCTGTCTGTCTGTTCACTGCATTGACATAAGTGTTGCCACAAAAGAACAGGTCATTTCAACCGGTCTTTTCCATAATGGGTCCTTGATGATCAACTTTGAAAGTTTCAAAGTTTGGCAGAAATCCTCTACAATGCGTTCACTGTACTATATTGATGAGGGAGCAATGAGTTGTTTCTCACACCAACTAGTCATGAAAGAAAGTCTTGTGAAAAACTATGCTTGTTCTTAAAAAAAAATTACATACTTATTGGCGGGGAAAAGCAGGGAAAGGAAGAAGTATGAAGGGTCTGTCATGCAACAGAAAGTAAGTAAAACTCTCCACTCCCTCAGAATTTTTTCCCTCTAACCTACCAATGCCATCACTACAAGTAAACAAATACAGCGATCTAAACAAACTGAAATAACATTTTTTTCTGCAACTTTAGCATTACCTAGCTGATTATTCTTCAGTACACACACACAGACACACACGCACGCACACACACCCACGCAGTGCAACAATTTATTTTAATGTAATGCTGCCCCCTTGTGCTTTTGTATACAAGGAAGTTTTTGTCAATAACCAAGGTTTGTAGCAATTGAAGAAAGCAAGAAAACATTTTCCTCAGCTCTGAAATTGCTTACAGATTTTTTTCACTTGTGCAGTAATAGGTTCTTATGCAACAGTCGGCAGTGTTAGAGCCTAAGGAAATATGAAACGTATTAACATATTATTAAAATTAGAGATAGGCTAAAAAGAAAGCACACCATACATCAGTGAAAGATGAAAAATGAAGACAAAGGTAAGACCAAACAAAGTTACAACAACCTACTGAAAACGTGCAAAATAAACGTTTAGATTTCATACATGAAGTTGTAGTATGCCAACACAAAGAAATGGGTTTTACAGAGAAAGGCCAAAAAAAAAAGTAATAGGGCAAAATGAGAATGAAAACTCTACAGCTCAGGAAATCAGCTTCCTTCACACTAGGAGTCTAGCACGAATCAGCCTTGGGTTACCAACTTTTGGAATTCCCTGCAATAAAAACTCCTCAAGTGTCCCATGTTAAAAGCACTATAAACTTTTGAGAATTTCACATGAGAAAAGTACCTCTCTGTGAACATTTGGCTCAAAGTCAATTATCTATCAACTGCCTTTGTAGATCCAGTAACTAGGAACTGTCTGGTAAATTTGTCTTCCTTAGCGATGGTCCCCCACAAAATTGCTAATTGGTTGAGCTACAAGGACTTGGTACCATTCCATATAGCATAGTTTATGGCTGAAGACAAGAAAATTCTTTCTAACATTTTTCAAGACTACTAAAATTTTAAAAAAATTTGTAAGAGAATGTGAAGCGTGTAGACATGTTACAAAGTCATGGATGTAAAACAACCATTCTTTTGAACTTTAAACAAGTCCTGCATCCTGAAGCAACCATATTTTTTTTAATGACTACTTTGTGAAATTCCATATGAATAATAATGAAGCTTCTATGTGTTAATTTACTTTTTACATGCATATTAGGCAGATTTTCTTTAAAAAAATAATTTTTGTTTTCAAGCTTTCACAAGCCCATGCAATCACAGAATTAATACCTATACATAGATATCTGTACTTGCTATCTATGCATTTTGTATTCAGGCAGTAGCCTGAATACAATACATGACCTTTACTGGCCATTTTTCTTTCTAATTTTCACAGCTGAAAAAGTTATTTGTAAATAAAAAAAAGCAAAAGTTGCTTATTTGAGTCAAGAAGACTGTAACAATTTCAGGCAAAATTTTGTCAAATAAATATGAAAAACAAGTTGGAAGTGTTTTGTTCTGATAGCTAGTAAATTAAAGAAACATTCCCATTTTCAGCTAGAATTGGTTTTCTTAGAATTTTACTTTTTGTATTTTAAATATTTCTAAGTTTTGTCAAAAGTCAATGAAAGCCAAGAAGTTAAACAAAACCTTTTGTTTCAATCTGAATGACACCTTCAATTTTAACTGAAATAATTTTTTCAGCTTTTCAGAATATTAAAGGAAAATTATGCATTTTTAATTTAAGGTTGACCCAAAATAATTTTAATTGTGTATCTGGGCATGGCCATTGACCTGAGTAAAACCCAACATAGTTATTCAAGGAGGTCTACTGCAAAAAATGTTTATCTTCAGAATTTCTATTCTTTACCTTGTTTCATTACACTTTAGCCGCCTTATTAATTTTTTATATGGAAACTCAGCAGATGCCTTGTGTAAATCTAAGAGTCTATAGTGTATTATTAGAATGTGTGAAGTAGCATGTGAAGTGCCATCCTCTGATTTTCTCCTGTCTCTCATGAACGTAGATCTAAAATGTAGGTAATTTAAGTATGTTGGCACTCTGTCTGAAGCTATGCTAGTCATTTTTAAACTGTGAGTTCTCACTTCTCTTCTCAACACATACGTCTTACGTAAATTAAATTAACTTGGCCAGAATCACAAGCTGAGCGTCATCCTCTGTGACACTCGGGTGTCAAAAAAATGGACTATAAAGCAACTGTAAAACCTGTTAGGGAATTGTCTGATTACAAAAAGAGATTGTGTGTCTCACCGACCATTCCTCCCTGCTGCTGTTGGGAAAGGAAGGAGCCGCAGTGGTAAGTCCTTGGGCAGGAGGGGTTATGGGGGCTGTGGCATGAAGGCTGTGGCAGCCACTCGTTATGTTGTCATTCCTGATGCCAGACCTGGGATCTGGGGAGATGTAGGTAATGGCATGTTCACACCTGAGCAAAACTCTGTGCAGACAATAAACTGACTGGTTTCCTGTTATTTTGTTCAACGGCCATCTTAATAGTAGTTCTAAAATTGTAACTCCTCTGTCAATTAAAAAAAAAAAAAAAAAAGGCTCTATTACTTTTAGTGACAATGTAGCTAAGGCAAGAGGAACTTTTGGCTATAAACAGTCCTTTAGAAAAAGCTTATGAATCAAGGAAAACTTTTACCACATGCTTTCTAAGTAATACGTAACTAGTAATATTGATATGCTTTCATTTCTGGTTTTGTAGGCCTTGAGGGGAAAAAATATTGTTAACTTTAGTATTCCAGTGCTTATAATTTCTTCCAGTTCCTGTAATTGATTTCACTTGGATTGTTTTCAGATACTGTTCTGTTCTGGTTTTTGACCTACCTTTTATTTTCCTCGCTTTTCAACAGAAGACCCTGTTTTTTCAATCAATTGTATTTTCAGATAGATGTGTATATTTTTTAAGACACTTTTGATACAGCTGTTGTTATCATTATTATTAAAGAACTTAATACATGTAACTCACCAACTTCTTCTATCACTTCAAAAAAGCATGTAAACAAGGAAATTATTTATGCTATCTACAGACATCTATCTTAGAGGGCCTAAGACGTTTCTGGTAAAAGCAGGAGTCCTCTGGGGACAAGTCATAGCAAAAGAAGACTTAGGTTGGTTTAAAAGTAGTTTCTGAAATTGTCTTTGACATTACATTCCCTGTACGAAGATTTTTGTGAAATTAGGCTCCTAATCTAAAACAAATAATTTGACAATTACTTGTCAAATTTAGAGTGTATGAATGTCCTCCAAATTATTAGTAATTGACATTAATAAACACTGTACTACCTGTTGAAATATTTAACCTGATATTATCTGAAAAAATCCCCAAAGTTAATTTATTTGTTGTGACATAGCATGTTGTGGGAAAAGCCAGGTAGTCCAAAGCAAATTTTATAAGTCTGTCTCAGACAAAAAGTACTGGCATCATCAGAAACAATTCAGCCAATCAGTTTTTAAACAACTCCTGAATCTGTCTGGCACACACTGGATCAAAGCCAGGGCCTCATATTAAAAGCAAGAAGACTTTTCCAGTTTAGACAATGGAGATGACTTGACCTGCATGTAGAGTCCTGTTTGACTAAAATGTTAAATTCAGGACAAACTTATTTGTGTGAGGACCCAGTCACACTGTAAGAAAGCATTCGTCATTGTAATGGCACTGCTTATGCACCAAATTTTGTTGCCTGAGTCACTGGCTGACAGCACTCTTGTAGATGACAGCTTGAACGTCCGTGTTAGCTTTGTAGCCAGAAGCGTACAACATTGGAGACACATCTGGAAATTGGGTTTTATCTCATCTAAGCCTGGAATCTTCAGTACTACTTAGATTTATATGGGATGAAAGTAAAACCTTACCTAATTGCTTGTGTATTTCTATTTCCAATCTTCCTCAAAAAAACCCCAACATCAACCGAGAAATAATATCTTTTTTCAATGTCTTTTTCATCTATGAGGATAAAACTATATGTTGATTACTTCCTTTTTGACCTAGGTAATTTAATTCTAATAATAATAACAACAAAAATTATAATGATAATAATATATAATAATGGTAATAACAATAATCACCTACGTTCTATTTGTGAGTGAATCCAAGGTAAGTGTTGATTGAAAACATGTGTGGCATATCTTGTGAAAAGCCAATAGAAAAAAATTACAATATTATTGCTTACAGTGAAACAAAAAGCTTATGACAAGGATATTGAGACTTAAGTCTTGAGAACAAAAAAAAAAAAAAAAAAGCATTTTTTAGTAGTGAGATCTGATGAACTACAACATAGTCTCTCAAGATACAAGTCTTATTGCACGACTTTCTTAAAACAATGCAAAGTACTCAAGAGTAGAGTGTAGGGAGCACTCTAAATTGGTCCCCTGGGTAAGGACTAGCTGACCTAATTGGCATTTCCCATCTTTAATTTATGTGATCATACAGTATGCTGTTATCTTTTCATTACATTAACCCATAGGGTCAAGCATTCCTCTGGTGGAGTTCCATTGGCACAAACAGATTTGTGCCAGGGCTCAGTTTGGCCCACTCTATTTAAATATGAAAATAATGTCAAACATAGCTGTAATCAGCCTTATGGAGTAATATTCTCAAGCAAGATGACCATGTGGTTCTCCTGTATGAGACAGATAATTTTATCAATGCAAACTTTATAAAACATAATACCCATAAAATATTACATACCAGAACAGCACTAAACTACTTAGAGTGATAAATAAAACATTTGTTTGGAAAAGTATTTGGATTCTTCCTCACATTATTGCAATGTTTTATTCATATCCTGCTTATATATTCTCTTCATTCTGTTAATCTAAGTGACCAGCATGTGATCAAGCCATGGAGTTCTACACAGTTCTGCTTCCTTTGAGATTGCACAGCACCTCCATCACCTTCAGGGCAAGAGGAATGCCACTGTGGCAGTCTTGGTTTATAAATATGTTTCTTTTCATTCATCTATCAATCTCTTCACCAGGCTACATCACTAACATCAAGTAAAACACTGGTAAATTCTGAAGCCACCTTCAAAAGATAGTTTCTGCAAAACGGCAAATGTAGAGGTATTTTTAAAGGACCGAGGACATATGTTACCATTGTCTGGGTTGGACAACCCAGGCCTGTTAGATGAAGCTGCAGAGCAACTTTAAATTGTTCTTGGAACAAGCAGGGTGAGAAAGAAAACAAGCTATGCACAAACAAGAAGCCAGGTGCAGAGCAAGTCCTGGGAACCGCGAAATCAACACACTCTGATCAGCACACTCTGATCAGGCGCCTGCAGCATGCTCACCAATCAGCGACACGGATGCCTGCGTGACCAGAAACTTTTATCCAATCACTTGTGTGTAAAGTCGTGTGAGTGGTTGGTTTAAGTTATAAATATGACCTGTTTGTTTAATAAAGTGAGCAGGGCATGTAGCCATATTGGTGTGATTGTCATGACTTCGCTGACTCTCCACAGGGGACCTTCTTCAGGCAAATACCAACTTTCTGAAAGCAAGTGAAGGTGGCAGTCCCAAGTAGTTCTCTTAAGAGATCTTCCAATGATGTGGAGATGTCTTTAATAAACAAAAACATGAGCAATAGTTTTCTCTTTTATTTTATTCTTCTGTGAATTAAGGAAATAAAAATATCCTATCAATCTGATTTTGCCTCAAAAATGTTAGGTAGGCATAAGCAAATGATGTGCCTTTGTTTACTTATCTGTCAAATGACTTTGAAGTCTTTCTGAAATTATTGAAAGGCACCTCATAGTAGTTGTGACACTAAGGCAAATTTGCAAATTTGCAGCACAGCTAAAAACTTTAAGTATTAAATGAATTGCTAAAAAATATTCCATCTAAACTGATATGTGATGGATAGACAGGCAAATAGTTTCATATATAATCAATCAACCAACAATTCATTTTTCTCTAAGAAAGTCAAAACCTGCTGAACCAGAACTATTTGAATTCAGAAATGCATCTGAGGCTCACAGAAGCTGTTGCTAACACTTTTTGTATTGAGCCTTTGGGACCAAAACACGAAGACATGCTAACGATTAGGAAAGATGACAGTGGAACATAACAGAAGGTATAAATTATGTCTATACTACAGGAAATTCAGAGAACTTTCTAGTTTCTGAGCCTGCACTCAAGGTCCGGCCACATCCGACCTCCATGCAGGTTCTCCCCTTGCTGCTAAGAACATGGCAGAATTGAAGAGCAGTAGTAAGGGCTTCCCCTAGCCAGCTGCAGAAACTTTTCTTTTTTCAGCCCATTTATGTCTTCAAAAGGAGGCATTCAGAAACCAAAATTCTAGTCATGACCAGTTGAGAAAAATTTCTTTAATCCATCTCATGCACTTTAAAAATGTTCATGTCCATGAGGACAGACACCAAGACCCATCAAAAGGACAGAATCTGTATGGAAATCAACGTAAGATAGAAGAGTTAGAACTTTATACAAAAGGAGGTGCAAAATCAAATGGGCTTATTATTCTTAGATATAAAAAGTTACAACAGCAATTGAATTAATTTATCCCAAAAGTTGGGGGTGGGTGGGGGGTGTCAATTTAAAATTTTGTTTTGCTTTTGTCAAGAGAAAATATTAATATTTTTCTTTGAAAATGAAAATAAATGTGTGAGTTTGTGTTCTTGTCATTTTGTTTCCATATCCTGAGAAATATGCTACTTTTAATCTTGTCTCAGGGAAAAGAAAAAAAAAATAAAAAGACTGTAGGTACTGATATGAAGGATGAAATTTCAGTGATAATTACTGTGCATCAAATAGGTGTATGAAGCCCAGTACATAAAATGCTTTCAACATTTGGGGAAAAAAAAAAAAAAAGTCCCTGAAAAATCTATGAACTGTCAGAAACAGGGTGAGAATTGCAAAGCTATCCTATCTGCCTTACCAAAGGGTTACTTCATCAAGTAACTTACAAGTTAGAGGCACACATCACTGTTGAGGGAAAAGTAATTTGTTGTAATCATTTTTAATTATAGTTATTCTTAATTATCTTTGCTGTATGTTTAAACATTAAAATACAAACAGTGCTGCCATAGCACAGATGGCTGGTGCCTGCTATGCAGACTGTCAAGCTTCATTTAAGCACCACTGTCATTTTTCCTTACAGTTGTAACTTAAAGTAATAATGCACTTTCTCTGAACCATAATTATTCATGTTTTAAGAAGAATACCTACCATAAGGTACTTAAACAAAGACATTCTGAAGCAAAACTCCATTCTACAAATTCCCCTAAAATAGATGCATTTGAGACCTCAACCCCAAAACTGGGTGTACCACTGAAATCATATTCATAATGGAAAGCCTAGTGGATAGTTCTAGCTGTAAGCAGCCAGGATCAGAGTGTTAAGGGCAGGGCAGCACTCCCTACAAAAGGAAGAAAAAGAAATTGCTAGATTTTTTATTCTTCCCCCTGCTACTGCATTTTCTTTTGTCTCTAAGGATGTTTTACAGAAAACCTTGGTGGAGGGGTTGTTATCTTTTTACTTCTGCATGTACCAGTACAACCATACTGTTCCTTGCTGTGTTTATTCATGACATTAAGAACCATTTCCCCAAAACCAAACTTAAATATTTCTAAAATGAGATATCACATTAGTGCTAGAGCATCTTTATGTCCTATGAAACGTCAGAATCATTTCATGTGAATTCTCAAACCAGGAATGCAAAAGTAAGTTCAAAATTAAGTGAGAGGAAAATCTCAGTTCTGGGACACAAATCTTCCTTCAAAACTGAACCCAGGGAGATCCAGAGCAGAGGAGAAACATGAAAGAGATGCAAATTTAAGTACTCAAGAAGAGATGGTGCCTGGCCAAGAAAGCTCTTCAAGGAGATTTGAAAGGTGTGACTGACTAAAGATATTTCCTGGACACTAGTTGGAAAAGCTACCTGAAGAAAAAAACAGTACACCATAAAAGATGGATCAGTGGGTGCAGGAACAGCAGGAAGGCTTATATGTTAAATGTATTGTTTATGTGCAATAAAGTGATGTATCACATATAGGTTTGTAGTAGTCTTACTTTCTTACTGTCACTACAACTTTGTCATCATTCTATCATGAAAGTGGTACCTTGTTCTTCCAGAAATTCCATTAGCCTCATTCCAACTCTTCTGCAAACTTCACATGCCATGTATATTAAGGATTCCTTCACTTCTATGAACAATTATTTTCACTTTTTAATTCCCTGCTTCTGTAGGTTCTCAACAACATGGTCCTAATTTGCAGGACAGAATCATTCTTTTGGTTGACCTAGCGAGATACCATTTCTGTCTTGCAAATAAAAATATTCAATTAACATTTCCTCATGATGGTATTACTTCGAACAAAGGAGAAGAAAATAGCCAAATGCACATTTATTTGAGTAGAGTGCATTTGGAACCCTTGTAGTGGAAGGAAACCCAATCCATTGACTAACTTCCACTGTGGTCAGTGACACAATGACACAGATGAAAACTCACCAACGGATAAAGCTGACACAAAGCTTGATTTAAACTTTCAATATAGAGCTGAAGCAGACATATGGATTTTATGACAGGTCTTTACATTACAAAGCATCTAGCACAATGAGGCCAAATTGCCGATTGCGTTTAGACCCTAATGCAATGTGAATGTGAACAGTTAAAGCATAACTTAACTGAACAGTTAGTAACAGTGGAAAGTTGCCTGTTTTGGATTTATACACTTCCATCCATATACCACATTTACTTGAGCCATGACTGCTCATAGGCTGCTTCATCAGCACACTTTAGTTAATGCTTCTTCCAGAAGAAAAACACAAGCTCACTCTGTAACTCTTGCTCTCTTACTTCATTCTTGGTCTCAGTACCATAGGCACCCTTCAGCATTTTATGCCTTTTTATGCCTTTTTTTGATGTCAAAGTTCTACAAATAGGCTCATTTTTTCCTAGAGAACAGGCATATTTAATGTCTCATTTCTCATATGTCACCAAAAAGATATCATCTAGCAGTTTCTGACCTGGTTTGAAAGTCTTCTTATTCCATTATCAATTTGCTGAGCCTCCTACTGCCACATTGTATAGTTTTAGTGTTAATTTTTAATATTATTTTCATGCATTTTTAAGGTAAGAGTGTGGGGTTTTTTTAACTAGAGTGCAATAATAGCTTCTCAATATTAAATAAATAATGTTACAGCACTGAGACAATTATGACTTTTTGACAGTGTTGATATATTATTGTTTCAGCTACAGAAATTCATCTGTTTCATGTATTTTATAGGTACTTTTTTGTTCTTTACCTTTCTCTTTTGATTTTTGAAAAATTAAATTTGTCCGATTGCCAAGATGCTTCCCTCAAGCCAATACTGACTAACACTTCAGGGCTGGATTTATTTTTTTTTTTGCTATGAATCAATTCAACACACAATATCTACCTCCATTTCCAAAAGATCTGTAGCAAGATTCTAGGAAAAAAGTGATAGAAGCAATGTTTTATAAATCAGGCTCCTTTTGATGTTAGGTAGTGGGATTAAAACCTTTGTGAACATTCCAACATGGTGTTGTCATAAAATTCAAGTCAGTATGAGACCCCATGAGGTTTTACAGGTCTTGTGTCCTTCAGCAGACTTTTATCTGAAGAAAATAGTTTGTATGTATGAAGCCACCAGATGCACATCTACGTCCTAACAAAACTCAAAACAAATACACATGTAGGGAATGGGAGACATGGGTTTTGACAAGACTAAACTTTCAGAATAAGACTTATTTAAGAAACCTGCTTTAAAGAACTATATAAAGTGCTAATTTACTAAGAAATCAAATTTTCAGTCCAATAGAAGATCCCAGCCTCCTCTCCTCCTCCTCACCACTACTGCTCCTATGTACCTCTCCCAACTTTTACAAACTGATTTACATTAAAGAAAAAAAAAATCTACAGGCTGGTTGTGGATTTGATTGGTAAGGATGAGAGAACAATACATACTATCAGAGGCACAAGAGAGCTTTATAGCTAAATATTTTTTTCAATAAAAATTATAGCCATTTCAATATAAAGCTGAAGATGAAAATTCCAGAAAACAGAAGGGTTTCTAAATTTAATACAGGTCACGGGGACTCAGTGCTCTCTTACAACATTTTCAAGAGATATTTGGATATGATATAGCTGTAAATATATTCAAGCCTTGCCTAGAGAACTCCACTCATAACAGAAACAATGAGACAACCTCCATGATAATGGCTCCTATGCACAACTTCTGATACATCAATATGCACTTTTCTTTGCTCATGTTCTTCCTCTCTATCCCTTATTCTCAGCCATGCTGACTTTTAACTTGCACTGTTAGTAAAAAAGCTGAATTGGGAGCATTAGAATCTCCCAACTGATCTTTTTTTAAAATATAAAGTAAAGTTAAAACCACTTCAACAAAGGCTAAAGCACTTTTAAAAGCCACAGACACCTGCAAAGGTCAGCTTTAAATTAGAAGCCACTGCCATTTGGGGCAGAGGGAGAAGAGCAATGGGATAAGTCCAAGAAAACTAAAAAGGAACAAAAAAATAGTAAGAATTAAAAATAAAGACACAAAGTAGTTTAACATTTTCTTTAACATACACAGAGCCGCACTGCATAGAAGATGATGCATTTCTACATGACGAGAACACCATCCAACGATATAATGTTCCCAGAACATCAAGAGGTCACACATCATTCCAGGCAGCATCTTCAAATGTTGGCAACTGATATAGCCATCTCTTTTCCATTAACATTAACATCAGTGAGGTTTAGGATGCATCTTTGCATCCTTCTCTCATGCTGATTGCCCAGTACTAAGGACCAAAAGCATCAGCTTCATATATTAAAGGGAAGTTGTTATCTGAGAAAAAAAAATTCTTTTTTTTTTTGCAAATACCCTTAGATGTAGTTGGTATGTAGTCCAGACAAATCCACTTAGTCATTGGCACCTTAAGACATAGCAGCTTTAGGTAGTTGGGAATTTAACAGCATTGGTTGCAATAACACTTATTAAGAAATGGGAGGAAAAGTAAGTCTTTAAAATAATGATTTTCCATGGTCTGAAAAGTTAGGTCAAGATAAATACTTGAAAATTATAGTTTAAATCCATATTTAGATACCTGATAAGTAAGCTGTGTTCCAGAAGTTGCAAGTTACCCGCCAGCTCAGGCTAAATTCAGATTTCGATTCCTAACACTTCTGAAAACCTTTCCACTTCCTTAAGTGCCTGAATATGGATTTGAGAACCTAAGTTCAAGTAATGTTTTAAAATTCAGTTCATATTTATGTACCTTAGGATCTTCCCTGAGAACCAACCACACTCATTTTTTTCCTCCAGCCATATTAAAGGCTTAGTAAAGGTTATGAATTTGCAAATATTGTACCATAAGACCAAGTTCTAATTGGCCAGTCCCTCCCTGAGGACACATTTTCACAGCAACTTCTCAAAATTAACCCTTAAAAACTAACCTCTTAAAGGAGTCACAGTAGCCAGACGAAAGATTATGACCACAGACATAAGTGAATCTGAAAGCCATAAAACACAGAGTCTAATTCCTAATAAAAAATTATAGACTTCGTAGTTTCTCTAACATGTTCTGTCTCAGGGCACTGACCCTTTTTTTATAGACATGGACAACCTCAGCACAATGTTATGATATCATAATTCTACTTTCACAGGTTGGAATGTAGTAGTACCTGCTACCAACAGATAAACTTACTTCTTCAAGGTCAATGTCAGAGCTAGGTATCATACCTAGATCATCTTCCTCCCATGCCCAGATTTTAGACAGTATCCAGAAAGATACTTTAGTGCCTGCAAAGGCACTGAAGCAGGCATAAGTGACCTAGCATCCAAATCCTGGTTCATTTCTGCTATTCTTTGCTTCTACTTACAAAGGTTTGACATTGGCAGAGGAAGTTAAAGTGTTTCCAGTACACAAATGCCCAAATCAAGGGCCAGAACATCAGGGTTTGACAAACTTATGCCAATTTACATGAGCTGTGGATTTGGCACATGCTGCCTACCAATACAAAAGGTGCGTAGATATTCCATGGCACCTCTGATCACTGGACTGACTGCTTAATTGTCATGTTCCTCACTCTGCTGGAGTCCCTGTGCCAATCAAGGAGATTCAACTGTGTTTTTCAGGAATTATTAAAAAAAAATACTTAGACAAAACATCTGTGTGCCTCCTATGTGTTTATTTATTCATTACATGAATCTCTGTTAGATACAGTATTTGCTAATGGAAGCAGATAAACCTTTTCATTCCCTTTTTATACATGCAGTTTGATTTGCAGGCAATAGGGGAACAGCATATTTGGATTGAGAGGGGATATTGGAAGCCAAGGAAACAACTTGCACACAGTTCATTTTATTCCTTTGCTTAAAGCAACTCTGTTTGATAAAAGAGCCATTAAATATGGAGAACTGCATACATGTTCAGTGCATTGTGCTGAATAAAAGAGGCAACACAGTACCTCTCACAAAGATCCACACTGATAATTTTTTCTGGCTCCATTAAAAGAGCAAAAGATCAGCATGTTTCAGGATCAATCCAGAAAGGAGAGTCAAGCCTAATCATACTTCTAACAACAAATAAACCTGAATGACCTATACAATTGCTGATGTGAATTTCTCTCAAATCTGTAGATTTTCATTCCGGGATTAACCCATACCAAAACCTACCAGATATGATGACTAAGATCAAACATTTATGCAAGTGGTGGTATTTTCATTGCTGTAATAATATACTGAGGGGCTTCATGCTGGGAGGACTAATCACTATCCAGTCCCGTAAACCTCCAGTGAACACTAAATGCACAAGAGAGTTCAACAGACCCTCACAGAGGACCAGAGAGTACGCAGGCTGAGGGATGGGTATGGTGTGACTATTTAGTAGAAGTGCATACAGCAGAAATCTACAAGCCAAATGCTGTACGAGGCCCAAGAAATACTCTATAATATAGGCTGTAACAGCAGATCATGCTGGTTCAGCACCAGATTTATGTTCTCCAGGCCTCTTAATCTGTGGTCCTTCTCGGAGCTCACCGATTATATGAATTAATGTATTGTTTCCCAGGACTTTGTTCTATAGTTACCCAATTCATATTGTGATAACGCAATGACTGTTATCACAGGATATACTTTGAAAAGATAAGTCATACATACTTTATTCACCCATTGTTTCCTTTAGAGTGGTCTGTATTCTATTATTTTTTTCCCCTGACCTCGTCCTCCTTAAAAGCATCTTTACACCATCAGGGTCACCAGAAAAAGCAATGTTCTTAGCTTACTTTCTTCCTCAAGACCTGAATCAATGAGCTAATACTATAGTTCCTCCAAGAAATTTAAGTTCTTTGCCACCAAGAGCCTAGTTGTTTTACTTACAGTTAACACACCAAAAAAGTTAAGGCTTGAGTAAAACAACTAGCTGTAGCCTTACAACCCCAGCTATGGACAACAGAATTGCTGAGGATTTTTCCAACCAAAAAATTAGTTCTGACCTGTTTTGGCCTTTAATTTTATACCAACACCCATTTTACTTGGGCATTCAGAAATGGGAGGAAAATCCAAGTTCTCTTAATATTTCATAGACTCTACACTAAAGAAATCGAGTCATTTTACATCACATTTTGAAGATACTGTTTTTGAAAACTGTTGTTTGTCTTAAGTATTTTCACACAAAACCAGCCATACGAGATCTGTTCATTTTGCACTTTCTGGCTATGATCATTACACTGTAAATATATGTTTTACAGAAGTTACTCTGGATCATTTAATTGAGGTGAATCTGTTAATACTGATAATAAATCTTAACACAGAAATTGTACCGTATTTTTTAAATCCCTACCAAGACTGATGCTGCTGTAAGAGCTTTTTGAAACAGATGGTTGGTTGTTGTGTATGGTGCTTTTTTCCCCTCCAATCTCTCTCTCTTTTTTTTCTTTTTTTTTAAGGCACATATTGTTAACACTTGACCTGATGTGTTCCTTTGAATAATTATTCTGGCATCCTTAAAGCAAAGAAAAAAAATATCTGAGATTTTTATCCTTATTAACACTAAATATAATTTAAGAAACTAAGAAATGTCAAACATGCTTGTAAATAACACTAAGCATGGTAGGCTTGGTGTTTTTTTCCATCAGCTCTAACTCTGCCTTCTGTATATGTTACCTTCTTTAGGTGGGTGACTTCAGCAATTAAAGAACTGAATCCATGTGGCACAGAGTGATCTCAGCTACCCTAAGCAACTTAATTCCTTTGAGGAGTTTCTCAGTACATCACAGGACAGGATAGTCAGTTCCCTTTCAGTTGTTACCCAAGTGAATAGTCAATAAGACTCCCTGACTGAGCAACTACTTAAGTGGGAAAATATTAAAAGGTCTCTGAACAAAATAACATTGTTCAACAATGCTGTGAGATGTTTATAGTTGCTCTCTCAGCACTGAAGCATTTCAGGACTTGATGCTACTGTAACAGAGAAGGGTCCAACAGTAAAAGAAAAAAAAAAAAAAAAACAAACAAAAAAACCCCAAACACACAATGTCATGCACATATACAAAATTTAACAATCATCTTCACATATTCCCAGACATTTGCAATTATTTTACTCATTTATTTTCTCTGCATATCCTGTGCTCAGATTGGAGAGAGAGACATCATTCTTCATCCTTTCTTGAGACTGTGAGGACCATCAACCTCTGATTGTACAGTGTGGTGAATTGTTCCTCTAAGGGCCAAACAGAATAGTAGCAACCAACTTGATGTGAACTTAACCAGGGAAGGCTCAAAGGCACATGAAATTCCTTTCACTCTTTTAAATTTGCAAAGAATAAGCATTACTGACACATCATCTTACCTATCTGTTGAAGGGCAGCTTTCATGTGTGTAGCAAGAGGTGCTTAATAGTCATGTAATATAAAAACTTAGAAGCAAATAAAAAAATTAAAAAAAATAGCAAAGCAAAGACCATGAAAGGAATATATAATGACAAAATGTATCTTTGCAGGTAAAATATATCTTCACCTTTTGAGACTCTACCAGGCATGAGATTATTCTGAGATTTCAACCTTGTAGTTAAATAGTAATATATCAAAAAGATAGTGAAAACTGCTCCTACCCAAGAAGTTCTGACACCAGTTTCTTAGCCCTCAAGAAGAAAAAACAGAACAGACTCTAAATTATCAGCTCCCCCTAAACTTACAACTCTCAGCTAAGATAAGAGTTTCTGAAAACAAGCTTGAAAATCTAAGTATCTTCTCTTTTGAGATTACCAATTTAAATACTGTGTAGATGCCACAGGCAATTGTGTTTTTTCCAGTGAGGATCTACACCACATGTCATTACTTACACTGCAGTGTTAATACTTACTATTTTCTGTCACTTTAACATGATCATCTTAACTGAAACTGTAAATATTTTGAATCAATGTAAAATTAATGCATCTTTGCTCTATTTCACTTGTATGTCTGTGAGTACGTGTGCATATAAATATATTTCTGTATAAATAAATTCCCATACGCACAAAAATGTTAAGAGAGAATTAAGGTCACCTACATTAATTTCTTAAGTCTAACCCACGTAAGTACAGTGCTAGACAGATTCGTGCTAACTGGAATTCTGGATCTACAGCCATCAAGAACTATTAATAATAAAGTTGAGATGAGCAACCAGAGTAATGTCAGTCCGTATTTTAGCACGTAAACATTCAGACTCATTCCCCTCCACACGAAAAGTATCTTCTAGTTTTCCTCAACATACTCTCTTGGATAGATTTACAAGGAGGGTAGAGGAAGGTGTCCCTTCACTGGAAGCGCATGCTGTGGTACGCATCATGTTTCACACTAAAGGCTGTGCTGCTTCAACATACCGTCTTCATCTACCCACAAAACCCCACCCTCAGGGATACAGTCAATTCTTTCCAATAATATTCAGACACACCATCTTAATTTTAACCTCAGCTACATTAATATCTGTTACCAACCCAGGCCTTAGAAAAATACAGAGCTGATTTATACTTTAGTAGAGAAATTAAAGATCAAAAAGATTTATTAGGGTTACTCTACCATCCCCCCTACCAGTGCATAATCATTCCCCACCGTATATTTTTTATGGTAATTAGACACTCAAGGCTCAATCCTACAGAATGCTAAGTGTTCTGGCCCAGTCCAGCAGAGCGATTAGGTATGTGCTTAACTGTAAATGCCTGAGCAATCCCTCAAAAGTTATCTATGAGTAGGCAAACCATCCTCTCTGTTTAGGCACTTGCTGAATTATTTTCCAGGATTAGGTTCAGAGGCTCAGCATCCAGTAGAATAGACCCAAAGCTGTGTTTATGTCACCTTTGTATCTAAAATGTCCCACTGCTATTGTAGCAGCCATGATGACATCAGTAGCAAACTAAGCTATCGGCACACTGCTTTTAGCAACAACTGGTGCTTATTTTCACTAAAGAAGTCTGCGTAACATTATTATACTGCTTAAAGAGCAATCACCTTGAGCCAAACCAGTTAGAGAAAAACTCCAAGACCACTGCAACAACCACTTGAAATAAAAAAAATTCTTGTCCAAAGCAAAACTTGTGCTTAATCTAGGGGTATGCTCTGGGTAAATTACACGTGCTTATGAGCCTGCTGCTGCTGGAAGAATAGCACGTTGTTGCAAAATGGTGGATGTCCTTCCCATCTCACGAGGAAATGAAAGCAGCAGACTCAAAAGCAGTCCAGTTTCATGAGGGAAGATGACTGTGCAGGTACACACACCTCCATCCTATTTTCTCTTCCTTCTCTCCTCTTTCTTCCTTGTATTCCTCCACAACCTGATACAGTAAGAGCCTACATAAAGCACTGTGCATTTTACAAACAGTTATATAGGGAAAGATCTACGCTCTCTAATCTTGTGTGTGCCATGGTAGAACAGGACCGAATCAATACGTTAACATTGATTTAAACATATGCTTAAATGTCAAAATGTATTTAAATGCCTTTAAGTTATTTATATTATACACACAGATGAAACATATTTTACCCCAACAAGCACCTCCTAATATTTTAAGTAAACACATGAAACATATGGCTACTCTCTGCAGATGTGCATGAAGTTTATAATCTTTAATTTTTATTCCAAACACATTAATGTTTCTTACTTCAAAATGACCTGGGTAAACTGTGAAATTTGCTTAAGCTATTAAGAGTAAATCTGTCACACTGACAATTTCAAGCAGTGTCCTTATTGCTAAAAGGGCATATACTGTAAGTTACATGCTTAATGGCTATTGCTTTTTGCCCTGATGTGCACAAGTCCTTTACCTTCAGATTTATTTATTTCCTGATAAGCAATCAATGTACAAAAATAGAAAAGCCAAATGGATTAAGAGACTGATTCTACCCTGATCTCAGTCTAACAAAAAGGGTTTGTTGTCATGAGTAGAATCAAATCTACAGTTAGAGGATTTTGTCACTGATGATTGAATAGATCAGTATGAAACAGCGTCAGAACAACTACAGCTTGCCTTGTTCCTGAAGGTTAGAGGTCCCACACTCTACTTAAGTCATTGACATGGACGTATGCAGGGCACAGGAAAATTTATGTGCATCTTCTGTGCTCCACAAACATTTGACTGCCTAGCCCTGTAGCTGTGGTCTAAAACCCTGCCCTTTTGACATTACATGTCAGCTTTCCTTTATGCATGAAAATAACATAACTACTTAAGAACATAAACAGAAGTGCAAGTACGAGTGTTTGCAGGGGAGCTTTATTCATGTGGACTTGCCTACAATTGACTTTAATAGGTCACCAAATAACCATGACACTTTCATTTTCCAGATTTTACATGGAATGAGATTAGTGAAAATAGACAATATAATACTACATACTGTGGAGTTTCAGAATTCTCTCTCTTAATCTAAGAAAATAGACACAATTCCCTTTCATCGGGGAGACAGTGGATAAAATGTTCCACACCTATACATTAATTGTAATGTGAGAGAAATTTCCTAGCCTTGTCACCATCCCTGCATCAAGGGAACAAACAGTAGTCCCATGCCTCTAAAAGTAGTCCATTCCTAAAGATACTCTACAATAAAAAACATAGGGATTACAGAGAAGAATTCAAAAAGAAAGCTAAAAGCGGGAGCTGTTTTGGAGACAGCAAATGATCAGGAATATATCAGCTATAAATCAGAGGACAGGAGAATTTAGGCCAAGGACCAGGAAACGATTCGTAACAATGAAGTCTAGTTAGAGTTCAGGAGGGGAAAGTGGTGGAAGAGCTCATCAGCTGTGTCACTTAAAGCTGCACAAAACAAAGTACTTGTGCTGTACTGGCTAGAATAATTCTGCATTATCACAAAGAGGGTTAAACAACTGTTGACCCAACAGCTCTCCTCACTATTTCTCTGATTCTAAGCATCACATGTTATGTAGGTGAAGAGGTAAGGGTCATTGCTGCAGGAAAAATTAACATGTGCGGTGATGTGTCAGATGTTACTGTACATACTATACACAACTGAAGTCCCTTGGAGGTAAATATATGCAGGGCAGATTTGTGGATGACCTTCTAGTTTTATATGTCACACCAGACATAATGGGTTTTTACTCAAATAAGTGTTTTGTATGAAATTAGCAGCTAGTGGCCTGCTACAGTTCTCAATGCAGCCACAAATACAAGCCTCTATTTACTGTACATGCAGAAAGGCACGTTCTCAAAAGGCAGACTCTGGGAGTCATTCCCCATCAGGCTTCATAAAGATGCCTTTTATAGAATGGAAGGATTTCAGAGAATAATGCAGAGGAGTTGAAATCATTAATAAATTAGAAGGAAGAGAGAGAAACAAAACATGAGACTAAAGAAGAGTTATAAAGGAAACCTGATCACGATGAGTGCAAAGCCAGTTAGAGACAGGCAGCTGATAGAGAGGGACTGCAGCCAGACTGGAGCATTGCATACGCACTATTCCCTGCCCACTGCATTGCCTTGCAGAGACAGACATCCTCTGTTACTGGTTTGGCTGGCTGCTGGGGCCATTGATAACCATATGAAACCTTGGAGTTGTCGAGTCGAGTGCTTTCAGAACAGATCATAGTGGGATGGAGTCAGGCTGTCTGTCCATTACAATCCACATTGTGAGCACCTAGGGTTTAATCTAAACAAGGGACTTATGACTGCAAGTATATCACTATATTGGCGTATCATATTGACTTTCTGATAATGTTCTAAGCCAGTCGGGTAAGAAAGAGAAAGTGCCACCGGGTACAAATTGTGGCATCAATTCTCTGCCAGACTGATCAATTGAATTTATATATTACCTCCAGCTACGTACTTAAAATCTATAGTCTCACTCCCTCCAGTGCACAGCTCACAGTTTAAGTAATTGCAAATACAAATGAATTTTAAAAGGATTTAGCAGGCTTTAAATTAAAAATGTGTGAACATTGTTATTTTAAGCACTCTAAATTATTTACTAGTATAACCCAGCTGATTCACTTTTCTCTTCTTTCTGTCTTTGCTTGATTTTTTGATCCCTGAAACCTCAGTAGAGCTTAACGTACATTCGATAAACTGCTGACACTAAAATAGTGCTCTATTTTAGCCAATTTAAAAAAAAACTTCAAATTCTGTCTACAGAATAACTAGCAAAATACCAGCTGTACAAGGACTGTTAAAATTTGCATTAGATACATTAGAAACGAGCAAGTAATCAAGGGACATAAACATGCACTTAACTTAAAGCATGAGTCTAAATGCTTAAAATTAAGCAAGTGTTTGAGGGATCTGTTTTACATGGGCACTGCGGTGATATAGTAAGATGAGAGGGTAACAAAAAATGCTTAGTGCAGTATCTAAAAGACTCTGGTTATAAGACACATTTGCTGAGTCTGATTTACCTTAATCAAACATTACAGCTGTTTTCGTTTTAATCACATCTTTTGGATTAATCTGTGAAATACTTGAGTCATAAGATAAACATCACATCAAAGTAATAAATTAGGTGATTTGAACTTGTGCTAAAACAGTGAGCACCATCTCACATTTTTCCATATTTTCTGACTTCAGTCTATTAATTGTAAAAATGATTCATAAGCTTCTTCAGAGACAATAAGGGAGAGACTCAATGCAGTAAAAAGCATCTGCATACAGAAATAACAACAAGTGACTTCAGTGTGTCTACTTCCAGAGCCTGGTCCAGTGCTGGATAGTGGTTTATGCCTCCCTTGTATGCCTTTATTGATATACGAACTACAGAATTTGTTAAGAATAATCTTAAAAAGAAGCCGTTAATTCATCTGCAATATTAGGCTCCAAACTTACAAGGGTATTGCCTATTCCCTGAACACAGAAATGTGATAAAATACTATTTGTTGTCTTGCTGGGAAAGGGTATAGGTAACTCTATATACGTTTGTCCTTACTATTTTTTTATTCAATTTGTTGAATGAGAGAAAAAGAAGCTAATGTGTAGGGATTATAGCACAGTGCATAAAAACATAATGTTGGGAATTTGCAAATAATTGAAGAAAGGGTATTATTGGTTTGAAGGAAATAAAGTTATATTCTCATTATGGGGATAAATATACAATCACAAAAGAAATGTTTGTCCTCATTACTATTGCTTTTTTATTGTTAAAGTTATGATCTGAGGTAATTTGAGATTATTTTCTCCCCAAATAATTCTGCAGTCTTTATTCAGGTATATCTTCATCAAAGTCAACAGTAGTGTAACTAAATCTTGTCAAAATGACTCTTACAGTGAGCATCAATCCTGTTTTAAGACTTCTCTTATTGTGCTCTTTATTTTTTTTTTCTAAGCCTGAAGTAGGAGGGATTTGTATTTACATCCAATGTATCTCTTTAGGAGGCTGAAATCTTACCACAAGTCCAGGTTGAATATAATACAGAAAATAACTTTTCCTGACACTGACTCCCCAAATTAATCTAAATCACTCTAGAGAGGGCTTCCTTAATCTAGACTTCAGTAACAGTTAGAGTTATCAGGTAGTCCATAAGATATGGGATGCTCATAATTCCAGTTTGAAGAGCCAAGGCCATACTAAAAGCATATACAATATATAAAATATACAATATTACTTTCTTCCACCAGAATTCCCATTTACTTTTTATGTGGACAATGGTTCTGAGGCTGAAGGACAGGGAAATCCTATTACTTCACCAGTGTTTCCATACTCTACCATATATCACTATGACAAAACGTAAAGCTGCTGCTTTTCCAGCTTGCTGTGTCCAGTTTACTCTCTTTGCTCTGCTCCCCAGGTCTCTCTTGGATAATTCAAGCTACTAGATATCCACTAGTATCAATTGTGGCAGTAACCTACAGAGTAAGCCATAAGAAACAGTAAGGGCAGTAGAAATACTCAGAATCTGCAAAGTCGGTAGGAGGGATAGAGTTAAGGGAATGCTTTTTAGGGCCCAAAGCTTCAAATTTAGGGTTTGCTCTTGCTCTCCTGAGTGATTCTCCATGTGTAAGGAATACCTTTAAGGTTAATGGGATTCTGAAATCAATAAAAATGACTTACTAATGGTTCAGGGAAGTTTTTGTACTACAGAGTGTGAATTTACAAGGTTATTAGCTATTCTGCAACATCTATCATTCTGCAGTGGTGCACCACTTTCAAAATGGACTGAGGTACCCAGAGGAAGAATGTGCACAGGAAGATACTGTGGAGTGCATGCATGCTCTGAATTTACACCCCAGCTTACCTGCTCACAGGATTTCCTTTGTGCACAAGTTGCAGTTTGTGAGATCAGTACTGCAAGTTATGGGGTAAGTTTTGATCATTTGTAATAAGATGTCACATATAGAAACATGTCGTAAATTTAAGTAAATATTGATTCAAATAACCGAGACACCTAGATGTAAAAGATTCTATTGAAGGAATTAGTTTCAAGATGGGTTTTCTTAATCATTTTTTCCCCAGTCCTCTGAGTTTGAATAATGTGATATTTTTGCTATTAACACTTATTGAAACTAAGGAGTCTTCAATTTGGCTGTGGCTTTTAAAAAAAAAAAAAAAAAAAAAAAAAAAAAAGTGAGGTAGCCCAGTGTTTCAGAAGGGAGCTGCAACTGCACAATGACCCCATCTCACATGCAAAGCCAAAGCAAAAATCCAAACACCCAAATCTCTTCCCGAAGAAGCAATAACCAACAGAACCGTATATTGCTGCCATCTTACCGGGCACTCTGCGCTGTGGCAGAACCAGTCTCACATTACGCACCTAGGGGATATATGCACTAGCAGTTTTCTTGTAGAAAACCCTACCCTTTTAGATATCTTGTCCTCCCTGCCTGAATCTCACCCCGATTTATGTAAAACATAGTATAGTTTAAAAGTGATGACTCCATACAGTTAACCTCCTGATACGAAAACAATTCACCACATTTTAGAGACTTTAAAACTCTCCACCTTCTTCACTGCAAAAGTCATATCAGTATGACTATTTCAGAAAAAAAAAATTCATCCGTGTTTTCCTTAGAAAAGAGAATTTGTTCAGAGAAAATCTTGAGGAAGCAGCCTGATCTGTTTGGTATTAAAGGCTTGTTTGACAAAACAAATTTGCAATAAACACTCAGAAAACAGGAGCCATGCCAGTTAGAATGATAGAAAATCATGTCGAAGAGATAAATGGGTCATTAAAGAGAAGGTACTTGAATTTTCATTACAGATCGCTACACAATCACTAAAGGTTTCTGAACTTGTCTGGCTTGTTGATCTTGTGTGCTCCTCCTACCTCTAACTATTATGCCTAATAACCATATTTTCGCATACCTTTTTGAAACCTATATATTTCATCTTCTGAAGGTATCATTAAAAGCTCTTTGTAACCATCAGAATTCATGAATTTTGATATGCATTGGCCTGAACAGTATAAGAAACTGTTTAGTGAGTAATAATGTGAACATCATACCTAATGATTCAGAACCTGCATGACATAAGTGATGGTATTTTGGTGAACATATGGATTTTAACTAGAGCTTGGCAGCTCAGGACCCTTGTTTAGTTCACTGTGTTGGGCTGCTGGGGAAACTAAATCAGAGGGATGACTGAATTATTAGCTAGGATTTTTCCCTTTCTGTAGACTTGCAAGGAAAATGATACTGGAAGCCAAGAGATCTAGTTACAAACAGGAAACTAGCTTTCCATTTCTTCGGGTTTTTTAGTGCCGTACAATTAGAATAAATTTTGCTACTCACCTAACTCCTGTAGCACAATGATGGCTTAAATGCTCAGGACCCAGCTGTCATTAACTGCTAGGCCCAATAAACACTGGCCTGAACATAAAGTGAAATGAACGCTAATTCTCCAGTGTTTCAGATTCAAGATGAAACATGGATTCATTCCTAGGAAATGCAGATCTGGTACTATTTAGTCTTGTAGCAAAAGGACAAGCAAGGAGATCAGAAAGATGTAGATCAATAAATACTTAGGATTTCTACTGAGTTTAAGTTGAAGCAAAATTTGTATCAGCAGAGATGTCTTGATTTAACTAAGATAAAATTTTCACGCAAACTGGTATCTTTTGTCATCGGTACGAAAGCACTAGGATAAGACAGCAATATTCTGCAGTTGTTACTGGAAACTTTCCAGCCTAGAAGAGAGCCTGTATCCCTGCCTGTTAACCCTGAGCTCATGGCTCAACTTAAGAAACAGAACAAATTACCAGAAGGTGATAAGAAACAAATTGATTCCCTAGACCAAAACAAACTGTAGTCTCCAGACACTTTCTGCTTACTACTTCCAGCTTTTAAAAAGGGATAGTCCTACTTTTACCCAGGTATTCTTTTCTTTTTACCTTTCTGAGTCATCCTTTGACAGTTACACCACAAAGAGAAGAAAAAATAGTTTATCAGTAAATCTGGCAGGTACATCTTTGCTTTTGGACCCTCTATGTACAAACCTGAATGAGTTGCAAAATCACCCAGAGAAACATTACATGTACCATTAAATCAGAACATATTCAATTTTCCTCTCTTTTCTGGAAAAGGAAGAGATTTTTTTTCTGAATACAGCTGTCTTAAAGAGTTTGAGAAGCTACAGCAAAACAATATTAGCACTGGTTTTCTAGAACCAGAAATATCCTATTTGATAGTAGTTGATCTCCAGACAAAAATACAGACATTCTAGCAAATAATAATATAGACCCAACAGGGGACAGGAGAGATGTGAATATAAAAGCATTAGACTTTAACACATAATCATTTTTTCTCACTAGCACTGGATTTTAGACCTTTGACTGGGAGAGGTGCATGTGACAACTAGAGAGGGGTGTGTGGGAGTCAGAGCTGTGCAGCAAATGTCCTTGCACAGCAATATTCCTAGTATCAAAGCTATGACTTGTTCGTCATGCACAAGCCTCTCCCTGGGAGAAGGGGGTAGTTTTAAGAAGGGGTGAGAGGTAGAGGAGAACCCTTAGGTACTGAATATTCCTAACATATATGATAGAACGATACTATACATAGTATGTGTTTTGAACACATTTGAATAAATATAGGTAATATCATTAAGGTCTCAGCTAAATTATAACTCAGAATATTAACTTATTGTCTCCATAATTTTCTTAACATCTTTATATTCTATCCCAAAGTGTTGCTTAATGATTAAATTCAAAATCATTATTTGCTGTTAACGATCTATCCCAGAAGTGGCTGTCTTATGACGGTGGAAAATCTAGTCCCTGTATATACCCAAACTATAACCACATTTGTGGTGGCTGTTAATTCCAATGGTATGATTTCCAATTGGCTTGCTCCTCTCCCAAACACATCTTGCACAGCAGTAGCCACTACAAGTCTGATAGACGTGTCTGGCATCAGCACTGGTATATTTGCTTCTATTGAAAAGTAGAGAGACTTGATAAGAGTCTTAAAATATTTAGTAAAAAAAAAAAAAAAAAAAAAAGGAAAATAAAAAAAGGAAAATTCCCTGACAAACAAAAGAGTAAAGATGATAAAGAAGTTAGTCTTACTATAAATTTGCTCTGGAGCAATTTTGTACTCTATAGACTTCAGGTAGACCACCTGCACAATGAAAACTAGGTGACGCTAGCCTTGTATGTGTTTTAACTAGAGAAAAAAAATCTGGTGTTGTTACTTAGCACATTTTATGTATTTCCAGCTATAGATCCCAAAGTGTTTATAAAGCTCCAGAAATATAATTATCTCTATTTCATAGCCAAGGAAATTGAAAGGCAAAATTAAGTAGTTTGCTGAGGGCCACACAGTGAATCATTTGAAGAGCCAAATTGTTACTGTAAATCTCCACACCTAGGCAATGTTTATGCTGCTATGACTCAGACAAGATATTATTCTAGAACATCAATTGCTGCTGCATAACCACGGTCATACACTGGCTCCTACACACTCTTCATTACATTCAGCTCATGCTGGACTGTTTAACTTGTCTCCGTGTTGCTTACCAAGAAAGTAGGTGTTCTTCAAAATTCCTCCAAAAAATTTCTTTGAGAGGCAGCCAGCTTTCCAGAGCTGGAATTTTCTTCCTAAAAGAGTAAAAACCACTGTTTAAGAATCTCACTTCATTTTTCCAGCTAATTTGCATCCAGACTCAGAAAAACAATCCTATAAACATGTTTTTGAGGGGTAACTTTCCCTACCCACCTGCAGTGGATCTGAGATAAAAGTCTGGGAGACCCTACCATAACTACTGGCATCTATATGCTGAAGCACAAGAAAATAGTGCAATTTTCTGGTGGCTACAAAGTAAGCAATTTTTGAGAAATATTTTGAACTCTCTTGAAGTGTGGGCAAGTCCCATCACTTGTAGCTGTACGCTCTATGCTTTACTGCTGCTGGTGCAAAGAAGATATGAAGAAGTTATGTCTACAACTCAAGCCAGCTAAGAACTGTGATTAGTATGGCACCAAGTCAGCTACACTGTTTTCAATTTGATGAACATTTATGAACTCGGGCCTGTTGCTGCCCTTTTCCTCCCAGCTGCTAGCCTGGCTGAACTTGTGTTTGGCTGCAGAAGAATACAGAGGCTGTGAAAACTTGTCTTAAAGATAGATGACTCCTTGATGATGCTGAAAAAGTGATCTGCCATTAAACTCAAAATTATATTCTAGGTCTGGCTGCCCTCTAACATTAGTTTTTCATTTGTGTGACTCCAGTAATGTTCAGGTAGGCGTAGCTTTTTTTAGTTCACAAGGACTCTTGAAAACATGCCCTCACTTAGATAGGAAGTGGACACTTCTGAAATTTGTCCGTTGTCACAGGGTTTGAATATTTGCTTTTGGTAACATCTGAAAACTGGCTGCATATACAGACATTTCAAAAATTTTGGAGATGGTGCTGCTACTTTCCGGTAACATCAGATCTCTATAAGCTTTTATGAGTCCTCTGCTAACAGAAGCATCCACATGAAGTATCTTCCATCCTAGCAAACAAGCTTATGCCTTTCAACCATAAAATTTATTCCATTTAAACAATTAAGCAGTCACTTCTCTCTCAATACATAATACAACCTCAAAAAGATATACTAAACATAGCTAAAACCTTTCCAATTACTATTTCAAGCCCTCATTCAATTTTACTAAAATCATCCCATGCCCTATCCATATGTCAACCCTATCCATTCTGTCATCTCTCTTTTGCCTCTGGTTTAAGATTAATCTGTCATCCCAAATTCCAACTTCACAAATGCTACAGAGACCACAGCTGCTGACTTCCACCACAGATTTGCTGCTTTTTAGCAGTAAAACCAGGCCTTTTTGACAGCATCACAAAAAAAATCTCTAAGAATTTGCCCAACCACAATCCGAACACTTTTGCTACATTTTTAGTCCGCAAATAATTTTCATAAACATTTTCACTTTTTTTTCTTTTCAAAGATTTATAAACTCCCAGACTAGAAAAAAAATGACTGCCATAATCAATTCTGATTGTTGGTGTGCATAGGTAATAGAATTTTTTCCATAAGACATCTTTTTGAGAGATATCTGATCTCATTTTAAAGATGCCAAGCTATGGTGAGGCTACTACTTCCTTCAACAAACTGTTCTAATACTTAATTATAGAAAGCTCCATCTTTTGCAAGGTAGAATTTGTTGAATACATCTGCAAAAGAAAAAAGCCTCATCTGTCAGGTCTCTTCTATATCTTTTCACATAAATGCATACACAGACCCATAAAGTACATCACATCCTAAGACTCATTAGAAGAATGCAGCAGTCCTCCTTTCTGCTTTGTCCTGGTATTTATTTCCATATTCTTCCTAAAGGGCAGGTCCAAAAGGTATACACAATCTTTCCAGTGTGGGATGTAGAAATGAGGATTAGCTCCCTGTTCCTGGTTGAAAGCTTCCCTTTTATCCACCTAAGGATGAATTTCAGTGAGTACTCATGTTGTAATAATTTCTGAGAACCCACCAAAGTCCTTTTCTGAGTCACTGTATTCAGAGATAGTCTCCTTAAGTGCTCCTCCTAAATGTATTACTTCACTTTTGGCTGTGTTTAAATATAGTCTGCTGGTTCTTAACTAGGCAATTCAAATCAGTATATAAAAGTAGCTCATCTTTCTCATTTGTATATGTTATCCAGTTTTGTGTTCACCAAGACCTTATGTAAACAATTGGTAAAAATATTGAATAGTATTGAATCAAAACTTTATCCATGATTAGCACCATCAGCAATATTTCATCATTATCAACTCCACTTTAAGATCTGTCACTAGAGCAGTTTTTAATCCCTTTAATGTGACCTTTTAAACCTGTATAGTGCAAGTCACTACCAGTTTCTGGAGGCCCTTGTTTGTTTGCTTACTTTTTTTAAAAAATGGCATATATTCCCAAAGAAAGTAACTTGGAGAAATCCTAATATACAATAAAGACCGTTGATAGCACCATGTTTGTGTCAGCCTAAAGCAGAGTTGAAAAAGGCTTTTTGTTTGTTCTGTGAGACTTGTTTTGCATTGCATGGTAGGGAGAGGTATTTCCACTAGTCTCCCAAAGTAGGGAAGTTAGGCACCTACAAGAAAACAGGGCAGGATTGATACCTCCAGTTTCTACTTTTTGATAAGCTGGCTAAATTCAGCTTCTCAGTTAGTTCCTTTGAGACTCTTGGGTCTCAAATAATCTAAGCCTGTTGATATGAATATGTTCAATTTTAGCAGTTGCTGCCTTACCTCTTTCTTTGTTACAGATGGCAAACTTTCATTTCCATCCACAACATCATATGGGATGGAACCATCCTCCTGTTTCATTCCAAGTGCAGAACAGAAATATTTATTTAACATTTCTGCCTTTTCTGCATCATTATTTATGATTTCTACCATCTGCATCTTCAGTGGAACTATATCTGACCTAAGATTCTTTTTGATGCTAAAATGTTTTTAAATTGCCTTCTTGTTGTTTTTAACCATATTGGCCATTGATGTTTAACCAAGTTGTTGATTACTTTTATCAGTTACTTATAAATCTCAGTGTATAACTTATCCTCTCTTTTTCTCTTCTTGATACATCATTATTTTATGTTTTTCCAATACTTTTATGTATTTTAATGAGGACATTTTGACTACTGTACATTTTTGCGTGCAAGTTTATGTCCTTGAACAATTCCCAGTATTCATTAGTACATACTAATTAAAATTTACATTCTTGCTCAGTTATGCTAAGTGTTTCAAGCTTGGATAAACTGGCCCTCTAAAACATCTAAGTATGCCTACTATGTGTTATATACAGCTCATATTCATAAAGTAAATATAACCAGGTTATGATCACTAGTCCTTAACTCTTCTTCCCGTTTGATGGTCATTGTTGGGTAATATTTATCTCTTTGGCCATCAGAATGATGTACAGTTTTGAGTTTCTTTATGAAAGATGTATGTCTATACTCTGAGATTATTTGTGACTATGTTTTAGAAGCTCTAGGGAATCCTGATGCTGGCAAAACAAAATCTCAGAAAATATTCCTCCATTTAAACTCTACTATGATAGTAGAAGGGGTTTTATTCCCCACACTGAAGGAAAGATGTTGAAAGAGCAACTCATCCCACTGTCTACAAGGCTGCTTCTTCCCTGTAATGTACACAGATATCTATAGTTATATTTTGACCCAGAAGTACTGAGTTCCTGTTACTTGATTGTTTTTTGTGTCTTCAACATGTGACACTGTGTTTGATGCAACAGTCCATTTCCAATCTCTCTTTCTAATTTATTAAGAGCATTAAAAAAAATTAACTTCTTTCAGATTCCAGCACTATGACACCTTATCAAATTTCAGAAATATTAACTATATGACATTTTGTCTCATATATGAATACTACCTCTGCCCACTTATTACCAAGATGCCTGAATGCTAGTTTAGCAATTCTTTTATAATGTAATACATTCCTTAATATTTGGTTGTGTTGCATCTGATACTCTGATTGTAATTTGCACAGAGGTGCAGACACACAAATACATACTTGCCACAATTTCCCTTTATCATTACTCAACTCCATGCTTAGTTTAAAGCTCCTCCAGAAGTTTTTCATTGACTGGTATGGCTCTCATTCTGAGATGGTCAACAGAACCAGTGTTTCCCATTTCCATGGTAAGAAATCATCAACAGCCTATCAGATGATGCCTGACAAGGTATCAGTACTAGCCTACATCATGCGAACTTAAACCTCAGCTAGGTTTGACTTCAGATTCTTCATCTCTGATCTAGAGAAAAAGAAAATTGTCATCTGTCCTCCTATTCCCTTGAGATGTCCTGCAGGTTCTTCCTAGTATGGTGTCAAGAAGGCTGTCAAGAAGGACTATATTTCACTGTCCTGCTAAGGATGCTTCCATGGGGTTTTTCAAGATTCTCAACTGCGCTCTGGTTTTCTTTATGAATTCTAATCAAAAAGTGACTTTTTAAAGTAAGTAAAACAATACAGAGAAATAAAACCACTTCATTGTCTTGCAGGTAAAATTATCAGTTATAAATAGATAATGTATGACATAATTGCCATGTGAAACAGCTTGCAGGCAAATTGTAGACTGAAATTCTTTGCCTAAACTATTAATCAAATAACTTCAACTGATGAACAAAAGAATTCAAGTCTTCACTTGGATAATTTGCAAATAAGAAAAAAGAAATAGATTTGTCAAATTAATTATTCATTACAAGTAGTTCAACCAGATCTATCCCTTTTTATCATTTACATTGGTGTTAAATTCTTAAAGTAGTTTGGGAACCTTAAAGAGTAAAATTTTCTATAAATGCTTAATGCAATTATCATTTATATATGGCACCGTAAACGTACAAACATACCTTACTTAGCATTGAATTAGGCAGCGGAGACCATGAAAGAGTGGTTACAATAACTTTAACTCATAAAAAAATGTAGAAGCCTGATATTTTTTCTCGCAGACAAGTATGAACTGGATACCTGCAGTTTGAAGATTACTGCTGCAAGTGACCCTCACCACAGCTTAATGACCCACTGGCACTGTGTTCATACCCAGGGCAATAAGCCAACTCTGACAGGGATGCAATGGCCACACTCCATAGTCCTTGGGTTACAGCAGGAGCCTGATTTCTAGAAATGCTCAGCTGCAGCTCAGTGCCAAATATGTTTTGTGTTTTGTTTTGGGTTTTTTTGTTTGCTTTTTTGATTTTTTGGGAGGAATTTTTCAAATTATGACCCAACCCAATAATATTTAGCATGTTAGGATGAAGAGGTTCACAGAAGGCGATCACAGAAGCAAGCAGACAAATGTGTGGATACACTGTTTAGCTCAATCAGCATGATTTGAGGTGGGGCTTGGTTTTTTTTCAAAAATATCATTGCTTTCTGAAAACTGGAGTAATGTCATCAAACACATCAGAATAGCTCAGATTCTGGCATCCTTGTCCAGAGTATATCGCATCAAACTCCATATGCAATCCTACTTAAACCATGCAAAAGCTTACACTGTGTACTTTATGTATTACTATAATCAAAGCTACTTGCTAAATTTAGAAGATTAAACATGATTAGAGAGATCAGTGACAAACATAATTTTGAAGTCTGATGATGTAAATGACAGAAACAACATAATAGAATTTTCTTTTTCAGGTGGTTCGTGGTTTTGGTGGTTGGAAAGGTGTTGTGGTTTGCATCGGTTTGGTTTTTACAGCCCTGGCATTTAGCAGCGAGGCTCTACTTTTAAATCTAAGAAAATCTGACATAAAATCACCCAGAGGAAATTAATATAAACCACTATGAGATCATGCTTACAACCACTTGTTTTAAGCTCTTGCTGCATTAAGTATGCCGCATCTCTGCATCACTTGCGCTATACTGTGTAAGCAATGCAGTATTAAATTTTTTTTAATGACAAAACACCCTATTTTTTAGGGCTGGACATCTGTTATCTGTTTAGGCAGTGAGTACTCAACTCTATATTTGCGTGAATAATTTGCAAATTCAATGCATAAAAAATTTTGTACCAGTGCTAAGGTTAATTCATTTTTCCTGGGATGTTTTGTAGCCAAATGGAATCAAAATGTCCTCACATATTACTTGACACCCACTTACTTCTCTGAGAAACTAAACAGCATGTTGGACAGTGCTGAAGAGTCTAAAGAGAACACGGGATAAAACAGGAAGTATGAATAAAGCAGGAAAGAGAAAAGTGCTTTAGATGTTAGTCTACAAAATACACTTCTCAGCTCAGTACACCAGAAACAAAGTAGTAAAAAAGCAACAAAGGAATCATCATGAGAGGTACCACTGTTTGAATTTATTTATTGTTGCAACAGCAGCTAGAAACCTAGTTTCATGAAGAGAACAGTGCAATATCCTACATATGGTGCTGAATAGGAAGCTTACAAAAGTCTTTAAACCAAAAGAAACACCCTTCATCCTCAAAAATTTAAACTGCAGCATATGGCTTCACATGTTTGTTGTTGTTTATTTTAACACAAAAATACACCTGAAGATTTTGTACTTCTAGATACAGCACTCTATGATGTTTCTAATGGATGTTATCACACACAGTAACTAACCTGTTACTTTGTATTGCTAAAGGAAGATGAGTAGTCCATGAAATAATTCTGAAGCACCTAGCAGTGCTTGGTATTGAAAAGCTTAATGGGGTGTCAGCAGCAGCTCATGCTTATGCATATGGTCTCTTTGCTCCTTGGTCTAGTAGTCTGGCTGCAGGAAATGGGATTAGTCTAGAAGACCATGGCTATAGAAGAAAAGTGTGCTTACATTTCTACACATACTTTTAATAATAAAGTATTAATAAGAGTAGACTGAAGCAGAGTCCAATGGAAGTTCTTCAGTGGCCTTTGGATGATGCCTTAGCAGTTTACCATCTGGAGATTTCAAAGTTCATTAACAGCGAAAATGAGCTGGAGGACAGTAAAGGGATCTGAGAACTGTTAGTTACCCTCTTCTTCCCCCCGCTACCCACCACTCCCCCAGCACCACCCCTGGTCCCTGTTATACACAATATAGAAAGTTAGCCAGAGATTCAGGAGCAAAACCTAAGGCTGAACCCCTAGCACTGGACTGGAAGACCAGAATACTTTCACCCTTTTAAACAGTGCCTGACTCACTATCATCTAGCTACTTCACAGCAAAGCTCTGGGGGATGAGGGAGGGGGCAGGAGAACGGAGGAATGCTTTGCACCTCACCTGCAGTTCTACAAACCTCATTAAGTAGAAACAAGTTACCTAGATTTTCCCAGACACTTCATTTTCTCCCTCTTTATTGGGCTACTCAGTCCAAGGAATCTCCCTGGAATGGTCTTTCACATGACAGACTGACACTGATGGCCAAAAGCCATGTCATCCATGACCTTATGTACCAGCTCATTACTCACAGCTAACTAATTCCTGGGTATGAAAAAGCCTTTTGTTCCTATAGAAAAATAAGATTATAACATTTTATCCAGAAATTAAGCTTCGGCTCATCATAGTTAGTTCAGTACTTGATTTCAACACGTTAAACAATTAATGAATCCCTTATACACTTCCTATGTACACTCTATACTTGCATGGTTATAAAGTTGTGGGTTTTCAGGATGATTCACTAGCTTGGGAACAATAACATACAATTAACTGTTGTGACCACTGTTCTAGATGAAACCCGGACCTCTATTGAGGCTGAATACAGGACAAAGTTGCTGCGTATTGTCTGCTGGCTTTCAAAGTGGTCAGACCAATTTTCGGCTCCTTCTCTGAACTTATGCCTCTGTTTTTAATTAAAAAGAAGACTGTTTTATTAAGAAAATCTATGTGGGTGTTTTGTGATTCTTTGGTGCAGAATACCAAATGGCATCAAATGTTATTCTGCATGTTTCTCTTAAAGCCTACACAGTTTTCAGTCCTTCTACTGCATGTTAATAGATACTTCTGGCAGCTTTTCTATACTAGCTCAATCATACAAGCGGATCCAAATTTCACATACACAAACCAGCTGCTCAGGAAAGAAATGAAATAAACGTCCTATTTCAGAACACAGCTATTTTAATACTCTCTACCCACCTTTTTAATACTCCAAGAGAGAGGTAATGGCAGAATTGTGAGTCATTACTGTTATGTCTGTTGCAAATATCTCCTAATACTCAAAGATTTCTACCCAAAAGTTTAAAAAACTTAAAAAATAGTAATAGTATCATTTCTCTAAAGAAACAGAACATCTGAGAAACTTTTTCGGACAATATAATTTGGATGTTTTCAACATCGCTTATTTTATTTCACAACAAACCTACATTTTATCACATGATTGCTTTCCCAATTATAGTGCAAAATAAAAGGCATCATCAAATAGTCTAATAGGTGCAGAGGAAAATGTAGTTTTGTTCATCAAATGATGCAGAAAATAACGTGACAACAAAAATATCTGTGTGGTGGGATGGGAAATTATTGCTATGGAGTTATTTGTCCTGTATCTCCTCAATGAAAGGAAGGGACAGAGGGCCCCCAGGTTTGATTATTATTTTTCTGATAAAGTGTACACTGGGATATAAAGGGAAGATTTTCTCTTCCAAGCAGGGTCTGCAGTCTTTCCGGTGAGTGTGTAATCTCAACAGTTAAAAGACAAATCGCATTTATCCATAAAAACAGAAGTCTATGCTTAGGCTGCAGGGTAGGAGATTTAGGAAGAGAGACTGACAGTTTTTCTTTAGAAAACTGTTTGTATTTTTACCGCAATCTACTCAGACATATACTAATAGAATTTTAAAAGGTCTGTACACATCCACCAGTGCTCAGATCGCATGTTGATAAGTACCTCCTGGTGATTTTCAGATCTCCATCTCAGGCGTGGACCACTGATTACTTCTATCTGCCTGGCAATACAAAGCACTAATCTGTCTTAAAATAAAGGCCCCAAAGAGCAAGCGGGTAGCAAGCAGTGGATCACTGTTGCATACCACAGTATTCTTATGAGGGCTTGCATCCAGGTCGCGTAGCACAAGTATGTATTATTTATAGCCCTGTCTCTGTATGATTACCTCCAGTTAACTTGAAGCCTCTTTAAAACAAAGGTTGCTCTAGTCCTGCTCACCATTGGTGCGAGGCCCTCCTCGCCCCCACTCTCCCCCACCACTCTAAGCAGACATAGCAGCCCTCTGTCTAATTAGCTGTCTTTAAGGCAGGGCTAAGTGGGCTCAGTGGGGGGAAGAGGCTTTCTTGGGCCCCTCCAAGCCTCTCCTTGGCGCTGGCAGACAGAGCGCGGGCGGCCTCCAAGAGGCACCGTAAACTCACTGACATTATGTCCACGGGTTATCATTATCATCTTTTTTTTAAAAAAACCTGATCGATCGCTCCCGACCACAATGATGCTTCAGGGCATCTCTCGCTCTGCTGGGGAGTGATTGACCATTGGGTATCATTAAAGAGGGGAGGTGAGGGGAGGGAGGTGAGGGGAAGACTGAGGCGGCCGCACTAGCAGCACCGGCTCCTCCTCACGCACGCCTCTCCCTCCCGGACGCTGCTGACCTTTCACTCAGGAGCCAGCTGGAGCCAGGAGAGATTTAATTGAACAGCTTCCTCAGATGTGTTTGGAGTTTGGGTGATGGAGGAGGAGGATACAACACTGAGAAAGGAAGAGTGGGGGGAGAGGAAAAGAAAAGAAAAAAAAAGGGAAAAAAAGGAAAAAACCAAGAACTTAGGATGACCTTCAAAGGCTAAATGCTCAGCTCTTCCTCAGCCTTTGCCAGACTTTGGCTTGTGGGGGGACCCTGGTGTTGGCAGCATCAGAGCTGTCCTTGCCCCAGCACGGGCACCTCCCCTGCAGCAGCCCTGCTGCCCTGGCTCTCCCCATCACCCGTCTGGTGAAACCCATCGCAGAGGAGCCAAAGAAACCACCTCTGCCCCTCCTGGCAGTGCCTCTGAGGCGGGTGAGGATCACCCTGATTTCCCAGGCCACCTCATTCACTGGAGAAAGGTCTTGGGAGGGATGGGGGGAAGGAGCAAACATCGCTCTGAAAGAGTGCATAAATACACAGGAGCGCACATATTTTCTGTATTTTTAATGTTGCATTTTTCTTTGGTTTGAGGATAAAAATGGACAGTAAACAAAATCAGAGGATGCCCCAGCCAGAGAAACCTGGTTGCTGTTCTGGTACTTCTCTGCTTATCTTCCATTTATTTGGGTTTTGCTCCTTTGTTTCTTCCTGGGACACTGCACCTTGGCAGCACAGCCCACGCACCTCCTCCTCCCCTACTTTCCTCCCCCTTCCCTGAACGTCCCCCTCGATCCAAGCTCCCCCCTTCCCATTTTAACATAACTAAAAAGGAATGAACAGATCTCAGCTGAGTTAAATGGGTGACAAGGGAGATGGAAAGAAGGAAATTCATCCCTTCTTGTCTTTGAGAGCAATTTAATTAGGCCCAGGCCCCCTGTGAGCAGGTAAGGGAAAGGCTGAGGATTGGCTTGTCTGGGCTTCCTCTGAAGGCAAAAGCGGCCTTGGACACACATACAGAGAAAGGATTTTTAAAGGATCATGTAAGAAGATCAACAGATAAGCAGCTAATTTTGTGTACTTAGGGAGCAAATGAGCGCATGCACTCCCACTGGAATAGCCAGAGTGATGGGATGAGAGAAAGAAAAATGAGGAGGAAGCAAAGAGAGATCTTAAGGTATTTCACCGTTATTGCAGATCACCAAAATTAAAGATTTATACTGCTTGATAGGGCACTCTGGCTATGGTTTTCACAGCGACAGTGTATGTGTACATATATCTATATACGTACATATATAGATATAGATTTTTCTTTATACAGCTCAGTTATTTCAAGAATTTTCATCAGAAAACCACTTTTAAACTAATTGGAGTCTGTGGAGAGGAAACCTCATTTTTGGTTCAAATGAATTTTCTGAAAATGTCATTTGATTCGGGAAATATGACTGATCTGCCCGATTTCTTGATAAGAAATGAAATGAGCCGTTGTCCTTCAGGATATCATAGACTTGAAATGGGGGATTTTATGGTTAATGCCATCAGATAGAAGTGTCCTACTTTGAAAGGAGAAGTCCATCAGCCCCAGGGAAAGGCTGAAGCCTGAATTTCGTCTCTAAATCCGCAGCTGCAGTTAGAGCTGGCACAGAGCAGTGATAGATTTTTTTTATTTTTTATTTCCCAAGAAATAATTACAAAATAAACAGCAATAAATAACATGATTAATAACAAAAAGAAGCTGATACTTTTCCAGCTCTTCATTTTAATTCATAATTTTTCCCCTCAGCGATGTGGTCAGCGTTGACCACAGAGGCTAAAATTAATCCACAATATTACAGCATCTTAGATTTTAATTAACTTGCATACTCACATAGAATAAGCCTGTATTTGGAAATGGCTGATTTCCTAGTGCAACACAAACAGGATCTCTTGGATGTCTGTACATTGTTACCTCCATTTTTCATATGAGAAAACTGAGAAAGACAAGATAAGTGACTTTCCCAAAGCCACAAAAGGAATTAGTCAGAGAGACAAGAAAGTCCCTCAAAGTCCTTGCTGGAGGGCTGGCACCATTAGTTAGTTTATCTTTTTCATAGCAGCATATATGCAAATAGAAATGGAGTCATATGGATGAAAAAAGTGAGATCAGGGACAAGAGAAAAGGCAAAGAGAGAAAGCCAAATAAGTGTAAGCAAATGTTCAAACAAATTGATTCAAGCTAATATTGAAGAAGCAGGTTTTAAACAAAGTATTAAGGAGCAGTGAACTGAGTGAGACTTCTAACAGATTTGGGTAGAAGATTGTATTACAGAAAGATGTTTGCAGAGATTTACCAGGCTGCAAAGTTTGGATGCAAACTTTCAGGCATTGAAACTTGGACTTTTAGTTCTAGCCCATCTGGCCTTCTGCCCATACTGCAAGTGTACAAGCCTCAGATACTCAACATGCTGTCCACAAAGTTTATGGCCAAACTCCTGTTGACTTTGCCAGGAGCATAAGGAGGTCTTTAAAGAGCAACAGCTATTTTATGGCATATTAGATCCAGGAAATAAGGTCCGATGCTACCACAAGTTTCCCTTCAACTTCAGGATGCTGCAAAAAAAAAGCCAACAGGAAGAAAGAGAAGCAAGGAAACCCCAGGTGTTCATATTTCACAGTCAATAAATCTTTAAGAGGCAGATAGACAATATGTCTCAGTTTGATAAGGGTTTATTTTACCAATGTGGCATCTCGTTGGTGGAAAAATTACCAATTCCTTTACTGACACTACTAAACTGGTCTCTCTGTATACAAATTCACCTCTCAATTAGTAGCTGGACAGACCGTTTCTTAAATGCACAGAAAGGAACCAGCAAGATGATGTACTACTCTAACCTTTTCCCTGTTAAATGGAAACAAATGGGCCTTTCTGTGATGCATCACTGATTATTCTCAATGCCTCTTTGTATTTCAAAATAACGGCATGTTAGAGCTTTGCCAGGGATCTTGCAAGAAAGAAATCTAAAACGTGCTAGAAGCATTTTACTCCCCCAAAAACTGCACATCAATGCACACTTCACATTTTGCACCCTCTCATCAGCACTGGCTCCCCAACAATGACTGCAGGTATAGATGAGACAGGACTCAACAGCAGTCAATAGGAAGACAAATCCAGGAAATGCTGCTAAAATAGAGGATCCCTGTCTCCAAAACATTACTCTGCCCTGCCTAGGGTCTCTGTGATGCCTGGCCTACTTCAAGTTGCCATCCATTGGAATGATGTCTGCAGGTGTTTTTTGCAACCACCCTGAAATTACAGGTGCAAATAAGAGTTGAGGTAGCTCCTTGCCTGAGCAGTGGTTTAAGAAAAGAGTGGTTGAAGAGTGCCGTGTGTATAGACCTGGTTCTGCTTTCTTTTCCCTGACTAGTTTTCAGTGGGTATGAAAATTCTGGATAGTGTGAAAAAATTTCTACACGAAAGAAAATTATTTCAGTCTTTCTCTGTCAGGATGAAATCATATTACAATACATAACTCTGAAACTCAGGCATAAGTATTACAGATGGAAAAGAGTTATTAGGTCATCTAGACTTGTGCAGGATTGTTCCCTACAGTATATCCCCCTGTTCTAAAACTAGTCTAGTTTTAATTGACACAGGCAATGGGCTTTCCATCATGTTCCTTGGGAGACTGTTCCACTGCCTGAACTCAGTATTAAGAAGTATTTCCTGATACTCATCCAAAATTTCCATTGCTTAATTTTGTCTTACATCACCAATACAGTACTCCTTATACTGCATTTTGCAGCATGAGGCACAAGCTACCACTAGCTTTCCCCAACAAGACATTCCTGCTTATGTGCACTGAATACATTCATTTCATTAGGTGGATTAATGTATATGATATACAGTATTCTCTGAGCACAACGTACATTTGTTTTGTACAGCAACTGCTGAATAAAGAGCAGGCCAAAAAGAATTACAATGGTGAAGACTTTGATGTACGAATAGTTAGAAGAACAGAAGAGAGGAACACATAACTCAGCCCCAGACTGCACCCTCAAGAAATCATGTTGAGATTCCCAACAGGTAAACATCTTGACAAATCCTTACTAGCTTGATGAAAGCAGTTCGCAAAAATATCGTAAGAGCACAGAGTGGATAACACAGCAGATAGATCAATTTCTTTCCTACACTTCTACACTACGCCATTTAGTTAGAGATAGAATAATGTTCTACTACATGTAGTATCAATTAGAAAGATTAAAATATATCTAAGAATCTCAGGGAAAAAAATATATAATTAAATAGGAAATGTAATATAGTGAATAGCACAATCACAGCACAACTTTTTTACCTTCAAAGTGCTGCACAAACACCAACTAAATGGGTAATCGGTTTACTTTTACAGATCCCTATGGAGCAGGTAAGCATTATTCCCAGATGAAGACAACGTGGGGGCTTATCCTGAGGAGTGCTGACTAGATTGCTTCCCAAGACTTCAGAGAAGACAAAGTATATGGTTTTTAAGGCCACAGTGTGCCAACATCATCTATCCAGCTTTATGTCCTCTCCATACCAGGTCAAAATCTCTGAGACCACACCACTCAAAACACTGATCTTGTATAAACTCACACAGCTCCATCAAATCTAGTGAGAAGAGTTTAATGGCTTAATTTTGTAGTAATATGCATTACACTAGATTATGCATCATCTGTCTTCATCTCTCTGACGTCATACTGGACTAGGTATCAACTGCCATCCGACAAAAAGACAACACAAACACTGAATAAAATCTTGAAGACAATATAAACTGTTGAAAAACTGCCCCATTCTGCTGACACTCATAAAAAACATGCATTTAATCTGTCCTGTAAGCACAAGATCTTACAGTAGATCACACAGTGCCATTAATGGCTATTAATGAACGCAGAACCACAGCTTTAACATCACAGCCCATAAGAAAATGGTTAGGGTAAAAAAAGCAATGAGCTGCAGTCACAGATGTGATCCACTGTGATCCAACTGGTTGATAACAGAGGAATTTGGTATACAAGATTGAGTGTGTAACAGAGGTTGTTGCCATTCAAGTGTGACAGCATATCAAGGTTGGCAAAATAATGACAGATGCTACTAAACAATGACAAGTTCCATGTAAACACTGCATGCCATTGCAGAATAGATAGTGTTTGACTACCACTCCACTTTAACTAACCGCTGTATTAGGGGTTGGTTGAGTTCAAAGAGTCAGGAGACATACAACCAGTACCCATCCTACTACTCCTGTTTACAGTGCATGGCACAAGGTACTAACAGCAACAAGACATTTCTCCTGATGTGCACTGGGCAGAGGATTAAGATTCGGATCAGAGGCCATAGAAGAAGCAGGAAAGGTTGCTTTTTGAATAATCTGTAAAGTGTTAATTGGCATTGTCCATTGTGCACTGTAGGTAAGCATGTAACTGTTAACTATAAGGCATTCACCCAAGTTGCATCTAGTTGTTTTAGATTTTCCAATATTTTTTTCACAGTTGAGTAGTCATTCAATTACTTGAAGTGACACTTGAGCACAAGTCTTCTGAAAAGAATATGTTGTCCAGGGGTAGGTGGGAAAGCACTAGTAACAGAAGGCATTGTTTGCAAGTGGGAAGAATGGAACATAAATTTCCCAGCCGTATCAGTCTGTAACAATCTGATAAGCAGGGACACATGAAATATAAGCATTTGGGACCCAGTCAAAGCCCATTTTCCTTTGTGCATCCTTATCCAACACAAACACTTCAGTGACTTCTGCTGTCAAAGCTGGGTAGGGGACCTCCTACCCTTTACACCCACCTGCATCATTCCTCCCATCCCTGAAGTATTGCTCCTAGCCAAGTACTTCTAACATCCCCCCTTTCCTCCCAAAATCTAGTGCTCTTCTTATCATCAGTGAGCTGGTCTGTCTCATTCATCTGGAATAAGAGTCATTGCAGGGCCATTGGTTTGACACACCAGAGTCAGCATTGGGGAAGTGAGAAATCACCCGCTAAGGACAGGGGAGGAGTTGGGCAGGGGAAAACAGAGTGGTAAGGGCCTGGTGATGGGAACTGACTCTCAGATAGATTCAACCTCATAACGTAATTTCACCCTCAGTTTAATTTTCACCTCCTCTGTTTTCATATCCAATATTTATTTTGACTTTATGTCCTTCATCAGCAAAACTAATTAGGGATACTGAGGCAGAGCTATATATTAGACAGACACTGTTCATGGTGTACTTCAGTGCTACGTATAGGCAATGTATACATTCCTGAAACCTGTGTGTTAATTTGTAAAGGGCTTTGAGATATTAAGAAATAAAAACCTTGATGAAATAAACCTCGCTTTATTTCTTAGAAAGTACCTTTGAGTACACTGACTGAAAGTACCAGGTTACAAAACTCCAGAATAATATACTGACTCATGGAGCCTAGGTCATAGTTAACAGAGAAGCAGTGATCCACACTAGCATTTTATAAAGGTACTTAACTTTTACAAGTATATAACAATCTTAATAAAATAAAAAAGCAGAAAGAAGACTCAATATAAATCCAAATGTGAGAAAATGAATTTACTCCTTATTCAAAAAGCTAAAACCGAAAATTTACAGCAGAATTCTGGCATCAGCAGGAAGAAAATAAAAATGCCTAAAATGAATCTGTGCGATTAAAATCTAAAAATGACTTCCAGACCACCTATCCTTATCTTTTACGTGACCAACTCCCAAAGTATGTTGGGAAGAAGATTTCACGCAAAAAAAAACCCCAACACTCCCACTCTTTCTCCTGTCCCTCCTGCATGTGAGTGATGCAAAAACCATTGCTTGGTCTCAGAGGTAACTTTGCCACTTACAAGGTGTCCACTAAACCCAACACAACTGCCAACCCAGAAAGGGCTCTGCAGTGCAACTGGAAATTCAAGTATTGCACACCCTGACAATAATGAAACACACAGAGAGGCAGATGAGATTGAAAGGGTGAAGTATGTATCCCAGACTGAATGACAGCTTCTGGAACCTCTCCTTCTCCTTGCTGGACCTGTTAAATCTGCAGTTAGTGATGGCCTCAGGGAGGACAGGGCACCTTAGCATGTGTCCCTGTCAGGATCAATAGAGCAAGGGATTGAATACCCCCATTTGGATGCCTGGAGCAACCTGTGACCAAACCAGGGGAAAAAATGAGGGAAAGAATGCATTTAACTTATCTTATAAAGAACATATTTTCAAAAATCTAATCTTCTAAGGATCTGAGTAGCTTCAGGGTTTTGTTTATATTTTTCATTTAGGAGTCTCCCTTGGGTCTTTTCTTTGCCAGGAGCACAGTGGGCAAAATCAGGATCTTTGGCTTCCCCAATGTGCTCAAGAACTCTGCGGATAATTTAAGCTTTCCTACTGCAGTAAACCAGAAAGTTCATAAAAATAAATAGAGTAATACTTTGCACTCGTTCCACAGGAGGCTTGTGCTTCACAAAAACTATTCAATGAAACATCTCTTAGAAGTAGGTAAGGTTTTTTTCCCATTTCACAGATGTGAAATGGAGATACACAGTGACAAGACCACCTAAGTCACTGAGGACTACTCTTCAAAATAATAATTTTGGTTTTCTGGAAGTCATGACTAATTCACCCTTATGTGACATGTTACCTTGGCATGCTTAAAATAGTAATGCCTAAATATATGGATAGAAGCGTAGAAAGGTTTGGATCCAATTTCTTACTGTATTCCTCACCTCTCAGTGATGAATACCATATCCACAGTAGAAACAGACATGTACCTGGCCCTCAGCCATTACAATGCAAAGCCCAGCATATCATTTGAAGTTACTAATGAAGATGTATCAGAACTAAGAAGGTGGGCTTTCACCCTGAGCAGCAAAGCCACTTGTACAATTTTCATTCTGCTGTTACCAGACAGTGATGCTTTACATGTCTACAACAAAAGCTCCTCTAAGTCCAAATGACTTCCCAAAGTGGAACAGATACTCCTAAAAACCAATTCCAGTGTGTCTTTCTGTTGTCATACTCTGAAACTGATCAAGTATACAATCCAAAACTTCCAAAATCCCAGTTTCTCATGTAATCAGAAGAAATTCTATCAATAGAAAGCCTCTGATATCATCAGCGTAATCTCAGCAATCATTGCATCAGCAACAGAAACTGGATGTGTCAATGTTTCTCTGTTATCTGTGAAAAGCTAGCTTGTCAAGTGGCCTTTGGTTTTCTTTTCTTCCAGATACTAAATTCCAGTAATAGGCAGCTAAAAACTATACACAAAACACCTTTTTTTAATTACTTTTCCGTATGAGCAGCTGCTGTATTCAGGACATAGCATCCCAATGGCAACTAGTGGGGAAGGGGATGGCCTGAATGATCTCAAAGGAAGATCTAGAAAGGATATTCTTCCAAGAATGATTCGATATATAGTTAAAACAATGACCATAAGAAAAGACACGGGGCAATTCCTCCCTTTCCCTTCCACACGTATTTATCCTTCTCTCCATTCGATAGTGTCCAGTCTTCTACAACAGGCAGAAGCATAAAGGATGTAAAAGAGAAAAAAGTTAAAAAGAAATTCAGAATATGTCAATAATCAGCTTGGTTTACAGTGTTTAATTGGTACATTCTTCATCATGATGGCTACTTTACAGGGATCTCTCCCAGAAAGCTAATTTAGCCTGAATAATGGGTACCTTAGCCTATTAGACTAATTTTCATTACCAGAGACACAATGACATGGAACTTAAATGCCATCTAACCTTGTTTCAAACAAGTTTAAAATCTAAACCAGAAGAATTTAATCTGGTTGCTTAATCAAGGTTATCACATGTTCAGGAATAAAAGATGTAAGCCGAGTATTTTTGTTACAGAGAAACAGCTCTCCCAGGTTAACCGAGTTTCACATCTAACCCATAATCCAGTTCTCCAAGACAGGATTCAACTCACCTGGCTTTAGATGTCTAATTTATAGGTATTTAAAGTTACTTGTCTATAATTTCTCTGAAGTCAAAGGAAACAGGAACACAATTAATTACATCATTACCTGGATGGGGAAATTAGAATATGGGAGATTAACCTCATTGACGGTGCCTCTACATTCATTATAAACAGAACCTAGAGGACTTTGTCAAGCCAGATGATCCCTTAAAAGGTCGTCTGAATCTTGTTCTCAGAGTGGTCATTACCAAATTCTTTTTAGGAGAGTGAAAACAACACAGAGACGATGGACTAGAATGTCTGTGTTCCCTACATCCTGTTCATTTATCTTCCACTTTCCTATTTTTGTTCAATACAGGAGTTGACACAGTGTAATGTCTATTTTATTTTAAATAATCATTTCTCTTGATAGGTAATCTGACTTTAATGGTGTACCTTTAACCTGTTTCTCTCACTAGTTCTTGCTGCTGCTCTGACTAGCTCAACTTCCAATTCTTGTTCTTCAAGGTCATTTTCCGTTTTACCACAAAATCCTTGCTTCTCCTTTCCAGTCTCTTCTGCAAGTCCTTTCTCCTCCTCTTGACTCTTCTTCTACTATTTCCTGAATGACACTTTATTCTTTTCACCACCCACTACCAAAAAGAGTCTGTCTCCTGAATGCTATCCAATTCTACATCCATACCTGAACTGATAAAGCATTTACTTAAACATGTTTTTCTATCAACAGCCTGCTGGAATCAAGAAAGTTGAATTTGATCAAAATAATCTGGAAACACAAGGGTCAGTGGAGGAACTCTGTATGCTGCTATGCCTTATTAAAGAGGATTCTACTGTACAATTGTTATCATAAGAAAGGGGAAGAAATATCAAATTACTAGAGGAAAACTTTTTAAAATTCAAAAAGTTATGAAGATGAATGACAGTTTAATGCCTGTTACCTTAAAATGCCTGTAGGTAACCTCAAAATTTCCTTCTTTACCTCCTAAACAAGTTTGATGTCAGTCCTAAAGTGGCATCTTTAAGCAAAAAAAAAAAAAACAACCAAAACCCAACCAAAACAACAACTTCAGAATTACTTCCACTTTATTACTTTATTTTTCTAGCCCACAGCAACAAAAAACATATAACAACAAGTTTCTGGCCTGTAAATCCATCTCATTCTACCACATTGGTAGACAGCATGCTGGAAACCTCCAAAGGAAGGAAGTCTCAACTCATTGCAACACTCCACTTGTCCCAAGATCAGCAGTAGCATGAGTGGGGTATGGATAGCCAAGAGATTTAGACCATGGAAGGTCAAGATCACACAGTGTTATTTCTCTTAAGGACTGCTTTCTTTCTCTTTCACTTGAACATCTTCCTCCTGCCCCTAAGATCCACTGCCATCAATAATATCTGACTACTGATTTGGCCATATGAAACACCTTTCAGTGTTCCAGCTATACAGGTCTTTAAAATTAATCCAGCATTTGAATTGAATAAAACAGACTTGCAGCATATCAGGCACATACTCCACTTATTTCAAAAGTGACTTGGCTAAACAGAAAAGGCCAGATTCAATGCCGTAATATCAGTGTAAACCTGAAATTGTTCCTCTGACCTGAAGTCTTGCAAGACCAAGAGCAATGAAACATACAGCAAAAACTAACCTGGACTGGAGTCAGATTTCTAAGCTTAGTACATCATTTGGCTAGCACTGGTCTGAGATGTGGGTCTTCTGTGACCACACAAAAAACTAAAGGCTATACCATATTCTCTATGATGCAAAATGCATGACATTTGTTTCCAAATGTATTTTTAGTCAGTAGGAAGTTTGTAGATAATTACAAAAACTGAACAATCAAAAAAAAGCCCCAAAACTCAGTTCAGTGAACACTTAATTGTGCAAAGTCATTACGGAATGGCAAGAAGTATCATAGGTGTAAACTCCCCTAATTATGATTTTAAAACTGAATCTACACAGCACATTAAAACAACATACATTCATGGTTAAGGTTTACGCACAGAACTGACTACCAAATTAACAAATTGATTCCTCAGGGATACCCACCAAGGCAAGCAAGATTATATCTTGCATTTGTCTACCTGTACACCATTGCAGACCTACTAAAATTTAGACCAATTCTAAGATGACAGTCATGAGACAACATAGCTATAGGTTACAGTGGGAACAAGAAATTCATACAGGTTGATCCACATGTCAGTTGAAAGAATGTTTTGGATTCTTAGTCTTACAGGGAAAACTGGTGGAATCTAGGTGCTTTTTATTTTGTGTAAACTGTATGCTAAATCTTTCCAGATTTTGGCAGATTCACTAGTATTTATGAAAGGCGTTGGATGATCAACCCTAGAATATGCATTTCTGTCCTCCCTGTAAGATTTTGTGGTGTGATATTTTGACAATTATCTAAGGAATAATTTATTGGTTTACTGTGCTAATTCACAAATGATCAAGGCTATATTCACTCTTCTAAGCTTAGTCTTCTAAGAATGCTAAAGTAAGGACCTGGATATATTTACAATATAGGCATTTATATCAGAGGCAGTTGTTTGGCATTTCCATAGGTTGAGAGGGAAAAATAGACATTTTTATGATCTAACTGGATGACATCATAGATGTCAGCATTACTACGAACCAAACCGGTGTTCCTATCTGTTGTCCAGAGCAGAAAACTTTCAGTCCCTCCAAGAAAGACAACTACTTTCTAGACATCTAAAGTGAAAGAAAGCTCATCATAAGTGCTGCTCTGACTACAGTGAATTTGTGAGACAAGGCATCCTATGGAAGCTGGGATAAAAAGAGTTACCAATCTCACATATGTCAAAAAAGTCAGGTCTCAACAAGCTATGTGAATATCCACTCTGTAAATCTGCTGAGTTTTATAGACATATATAGTGAGCAGCTGATAAAAGTCAGGGAATAAGTTTTCTGTTCCTGGCTTGGCCACTGCACAACTGCTATGTGACTTCAAGGAAGGCAATTCTTTCTGTGCTTCTGCTCCATATTCCAAATTTTGTTTCTTCACCACAAAAAAGTAGGGAGAAGCTTTGCTTCTGAGGTGAATTATATAGCAGCCAAAACATATATTTGGTGCTAAGGAATATTCAAAAAGTATCAGCCCTGTGATCACTGCAGCTTGCATATATGAACTCTTTCTAACTTTTAGACCCATTTCAAAACCTGTGATGTCTCAGGTCAGGCTGCAGTTAGCTACCCACTAGAGTCTAAATGAGATTTTGTAGATGCACTGGATTCTTCAGGACCACAGTTGAGACTACATCGAATAATACTGATAATATCCAAACTAGTTAGTTACACACATGTAAAAAAGCCTGCATGTTAAAGGAAATAAATATAATAGGTTTCTTTGCCTGTACGTTGCTGTGGATGATTTTCCCCCCTTATTTTCTGGGATACATGCACTGTGTCATGTTTCATTGCTATCAATAACATTTTGTATGCAGCATGGAATTTAGAATGACAGCAGAATGGTTTGTATTGAGAAAATGCTAGCTGAACTGTACTGCAGAGTCTATATGTTTTTCTTATTGGTAGATCTCTTTATAAGTGCTTGGAATATCTTTCTAGCCTTTATTTATTTATTTATTTTTAAAGAAGATAATGTGTTTATTATGTAACTGGGTGGGTTTTTTTGTCAAACAATGAGGCTGTCATTTTGTAGAAATATTGAAGGGGGAGGGGAGGGAAGGTAAACATCCAACCAATATTAGCTCTGAAGTGCTGGGTAATTGTACAGGGCCCTGGGCAAAAACAAAACATAGATGTGCAGTAGTCATAGCACATCTTGTCTTAACTTGTCTTTGTTAGTGTAAGTGAAAAGGTTAATGCTGTTCAATTCCGTCAACACAGAATGAGGCACTGTGGCACCTTTGAAATCTAAACTTACCCACAGTGCAACTGATGTGATTCCTAAGAGAATCACATTATTTACAAGTTAGTTTAATAATATGAATGCCAATTAACCACGTGCTGGTGTATTATATATAAAAGAAAAAAATGAGGGGGAAAAAAAAAAAAAAGCCCAACAGATTGCTTTTAGTATGCTTATCACAGGGTAAAGCTTTGCTGCTGTCTACCAGCAGCATATGGTAAGGTCTCAGCCACCTACTAGCCATAAGGGTTTAATCCTACTAGCCAAGACAGATACCAGGGATGGATCCCTGCAAGAGTTCTGAATGACATGCATGGCAGTTCTAAGGAATAAAGCTGCCTTTAAAGCAGAATAATTGATAATGACTTAAATTCAATGCCAATTAAAAATGTCAGAGGCTGCTTCTTGACTGCCTTGCACTTTGTGTAGTCAGTTAAATTCAGAACAAAGTGTGTGCAAGAAAGCTGCCAAACCATCCATGTTTGGCACAGACCTGGCAAAGATATACATGGTGACACAGGTGTAAGTCAGGGAAGAAGCAGACCCTCAGTTTTTAGGGCCACATATTCATCAAGCAAAATGCCATCCAGCTCACATTAAATTACTTAAACCATAAATCAAAAGCTTCACAATAAAAGTAAAATGTATATTAGTATTGACTGTCTATATTTCCTTATGAACCTCTGACTTTTCTTGTTCCTTTTCAGTTTTCTGTTTGTCTAACCAAATGCTTTTGACCATTTTATCCTTTGGTGCCAGCATAGTAACTCTTTATAACATTGATGCACTCATTGCAGGAAATACACAGAAAATAGGGCTGTAATCTCTCCTGTACACACTTTGCCCTACTAATAGGGACAGAATATTGGTGTTTATTATTTAGAGAGTAGTCAGCCTAAGGGGCTAGGTATGGCTAACTTGGAGCTCCTAGCATATCGAACCCTTGCAGTGCTGCTGACTTAAAACTCTGCAACTGAACAATAGTATTCATTTTTAACAATTGCAGACTCCAGCAATCAAGCCCTACATACAGCCATTTCCTTAGATCTTCTATTAGTTTCTCATGTTGGAAACGTGAATAAGAGGTCAATATAAAAACGTACCCCAGCATCACTACTGCCAACTCCAGAGCTGGAAGGATGGCCACAGCCACAGGCATACCTAGCTGGCATAGGATGATTATGACACTGAATCTGCATAATGCTTCTGGCTTCATTCCCAAAACTACCCTCTGTGCGAGCTCATGCAGGGCTGGCAGAGGATTACTCCATGAGGCACAGACAATACAGAAGGGCCCCTGTTCTTCCGCTCCTATGCTGATGCCTCCCATAACACATCATGAGGTCATGCAGACTTCAGACTGAAGTTTTCTGCCACCATCTATGACTAAAAATCCCTTATTCTTGTCATTCCCCCTCTAAGCTCAATTTCAGAGAAGTTCAGTTTTCAGCATCTGAAGACATGAATATGCCAAGAAACAGACCCAAAGCTTCAGGTGCCTTTTCTATACTGCTAAAGATTAAAAGACGTTAAAGATTTTGTATATACCAGCTATACATCTGTTCTACTACCATCAGCCCCCAAAATACGATCCGCTATTACAAGATCGCTCAATTTTGACATGACCAGCTTTAGAACTGGGCATCAGATTTGCAGAAATGGTGTCAAGTAGTGGAATCCTGATAAATTTATTCAGTCTAAAAGTGCCTGGAATTGAGCACTTAAAATGGAAACAAAACAACCACACCTGACCTACACACCCAAAATCTCCAGAAACTGAACACTTTTCAAAAAAATATTTTAATTCTTCTTTTGATTACATTTCACCTGCATTCTATTTCAAAGCCTTATATTATTAGCAAAATTATGAGTCAGTCTCACATTATTTTGATCAAAAAGCGAAAGGTCTAAAATACTCCCCCTCTCTCTGTCTTTCAGCAAACAAAAGGTGGATCAAGTTTCCTCCACAGCAATGGTCCAGCCTCCTTTTTTTTGATGTTCTCCGTTCACCTTTCCCTGGCCAGTTCTGATGTGGCTGGAACCCACCCTTACAGACCTACATAAATTGCTTTTAGGACTACTATATGTTACCCTACTACAGGACAGAAAGTGCACCAATCCACTAGGGAAAAACATGACATATCCATAATACCCATAAGCCAAATTTTTGTCTTCATTTATACGAGTAGGCAAAGAAAACCTTGTGACTAACATTCATGAACACAGGTGTTCCTAGACAGAAGCAGACCCAGCCTGTTTTTGTGTCCAAGCCTATCATTTGTACCTGCACAAGAAAAAGAGAAGAAATAGAGTATCATGCAACAAAAGAAAGTGGTATTTGCATTCAACACCAAAGCAAACTGAAGCATCTGCAAACAGGAACACATTAGAAGCACCTTTCAGACTTCCACCTTCTTTGCTCAAAGAGGAGATCTGTCGTCCTGTTTGCTATTGACGTCTTCCTAAAACAACTTTAATTTCTCCTGCTATTTAATACATGTCAGAGCACTTGACAACACTCACAATCTCTATTAATCAAAGCCTCGGTAGCTGCCGCAGCCTGAGCGGGAGTGTAATCCTTAAGATTCAGTCCCCCCTCAAATCGGAAAAAAAAAATGGCGGTAGTTTGCCTGACAACAGGGTAAACAGATTATTGTGTTATTGCTGGCTGATTGCCGGAGTTATTTTGGAGCTCTATAATTCGTTTAAAGAGATTTTTGACATTTATGAAATGACTTCTATAATCAACTGACAGTGCAATATCCTATAATTGTTCAATTAAAAATGACTACTAGTGCATTCATTTATTAGCAGAATCAGATAATTGTCTTGCCACTAAAGAGTACTTCACACTTTGCGCATCAAATGAAAATGTTTGAGTATAAATCTGTGGCACAGCAGCCAAAGTCCTGGGGATTTTTCAAGTGAAGGTGTAATTATACAGGCCTCTGAAGTAAATATGGTTTCATGTGATAATCTTTAAATGGATTGCATGTGTCTTACAAGACACACTTCTGCATAAACTGTCACATCTGGTGAGATGGACATGAACAGGTTTTCAGTGGCAGGTGAGACTCCTGTGGTTTAAAACAGGGTCAGCTTAAAAATTGGCATCTAAATTATGGAGCTGATCTTGCTTCCCTCCACTCCTCCTGTTCCTGGGAGGGCACTGTTCTGCTGGAGGAAGGTAGCAAGGGGTTGGTGCACGAATAAATCTGTTTTACATGGGAAATTGGACTGGGATTTTGTTTATGGGTTTATGGAACCCATAAACTACACAACCCCAATCACATATGCACACCCATACCCTGGGCTCATGGGAGATACCAACATCATGAAATATTCGGTGATTTTCAGATATATTTGAAGTCCACTTGAGGTCACTCAGCACCTTGAAACAATTTCAGAATAGAGACTTTCTCTTTAAAATTGAACTTTTTAACTTGCATTATCCAAACCATCTGCTAAGCAAAATCACAGATCAATTTTTCATTAAATAATAAAAGCTCTGTACATCAAATAGGTAGAGATCATATGGAAAACTGTGCAAGCAAATCACCGAAAGGCAAGCAACGGCAGCAACCCCTTCACATATATAATGATTTTTTTTTATTATTATCATCTCTCTGTTTCTAAGTACAACCTTCCAGAATTCTTGGCTAAAATTCACAATTTATATTCAGATAATAATAATTAAAGAAATATAGTGCATAGTCACCAGATGGAAGATAATACTTAATTTGTGGCTGCTACAGTTATACTATTTAGTAATGTCATTTCAGAGTCTCAGCTGAGCTTAAGCACTGCTCCCCACTTCCATCCCTCCCCCACTGCACACCAGTTTGATAACAGAACACAACGCTTCCTCACCTCGCACTTGAGCTTTTCTCTATTGCCTTTCCTCCAATGATCTTCAAATGTTTTAATGAACCAATAATTAACAAGTTATTTCTTATACTGTGGCTTAGCCAAGTATTACTTTCTCCATGTTATGCAGGGAGAAAGCTGTAAAGTGGGGGAATTACTGCCAAATTTTCACTAGCAGTCCCGGGATTAGGGGGAGGGTAGCTGGCTCCCATCTAGACAGCGCCAACAGGGGAGCATCTGGAAAGCACCTCATTTTACAGCGCAGTGCCAAATAAAACCAATGAGCGGATGAAGCTGTGTGGAAGTGAGAGGGGGGCAGGCTTCAGCCAGGCACCCCCTCCCTCTGCAGACCTTCCCAAGCACGCTGGTGCTAACCAGGCATGCCAGAGCCCCATGGCAAGAGCCTACGCCAGCCCTAGATCTCCCCTTCTCCACTGTAATCACAAGCCTAGACTTCCTCCTACTTAGGGAAAAAAAAAAATTAAAATCAGTGTGCCCTCATATCAGATCAGCTTCCCTACAAAGCTTTGCAAATGACCCATCAAGGATATGCTGCTTCAGTGGCTGCATTTTTCTCCCTGTTTTCTCCCCACTCCCGCACCTTTTTTTGTTGTTTGCTGTTGTTTCAAACCCATTTTTCTGTGTGTTGTATGGATTTTAGAAAGACTTTTGATAAAGATGGTCCTGGCAGCTGGATGATAAATATTATTTTCTTAACCTGCCTGGCTTTGTCAGCCACCTGCAACTGCAGCCTGCCATGCGTTGGAAGCAGCTCATTAACTTTCCCACAGCTTCCCAGGAGTTTTCCTTGTTTTCTTTCACCTTGGGTGTGTGCTGCCTTCTCTGCGAACAGTTAACTACCCAAGCAGGCCGAGCGGGCTTTGGCACCACAAGCATAGCATGCTTCAGGCAGCCTCCCTGCTAAGGCTCAAAATCTCTCTTAAACACATTAAGCAGCCCATTTTGGATTGATAGTGCAGTAATTATTCTGCTTCACCCTAAAAACCATCCTGGGGTAATTGGCGCAGAGGAAAATTACCCAGAGTCCTCTGCCACCTGGTAGTTAAGGAACGAATCCAGGGAAAGATAAGTGAAGCAGGGAAAAAATCGGCACTTATTTGATTTTAATCTCACCACTTTGCAAGCATTTAAATTGCCTTAATCAGGTGGCTGGCTCCCAGCCTAGCTGGTAATCTGTTATCAAATTTGAAACTAGATTTTTTAAAATGTCAGTGTAGGCTGAGAATTGAAGTCTATTAACAGTTATGAGCCTCCCTCCTAAACTTCCATAATCTATGTATTAATGATCCCTTTTACAAAGCTGTCAAATATTACTTTATTATAACTATATATTAGTAACGTCAGTGTAAAAGCAGGATTTAATTATTTATTTTTTAAAGATAGGGGGGAAAAAAGCCAAACCCCATACACATACACAATGCCAACATTCTTAACACTGAAACCCGATTTTTCCGAGGCAATAACTTGAGTGTATGGAATAACCTTGATAAATGTAATTGAATTTTTCTCTGATAAGATTAACTAGTGGTAATTGTGAATGGGGAAGGTCTGACCCCCTACAAATGAGATGTATGACAAGCTGAAAATAATCAATTTTTTTCTTCTTCCCCCACCCCCCCCCATCCCCATTAAAAAAAAAAAAAACACACAACAACCCTGAAATAGTAATTTTGGGCCTGGCAGGACGAAGAATTTATGTCTGAAATGTTTTTGTATGTGCTGATTATCTGCTATCTTCTCAGTGTGTCTAATTGTGCTGAGCTCAGTTTAAAATGAGATCAACACATTTAAACCCCAGAAGGCTTAATTAAGGGAGGGACTTAATGCTTTACAAAAAAGGGGAATTTACGTCTTTTGAGAAATGTAGTATAAATTCTACCTGCAGCTTCCCTGACTAGAGTGCTCCAAAATGTTGCAGCTTATTGAATTGCTTTTAAAAACAAATACAAAAGACAGAACTTTAGAACTCATAATTGCTGGTAGTGGTTGAGAGCCGCAGTTCTTTTTCTCATGCTTACTATTTCTGTTTTTTGTTTCCACATGCTCTTGTTTCAAGCTGTCCTGATCAAGAAAGCAAGAATGCAATAGATAAAACAGGCTTGAAAACTCCATCATTCAAACTCTGTAAAGCACACAGCAGCTATGTGTTTTTCAGAGTTGAAGATGCCTCTCCCGTTACATGGAAAAACACACATGCAAATTCAGACAAAGCACTCCCCTACCTTACATTTGTTTCCATTAAGTAGAAAAACTATTGCAGTGGAAATTAAAATAGGGTGATGGGGAGGATTAATTCTTTTTAGTTATGTGATAAAAGTCAATCAAGTATTCTTTGAAAATAATGCTGCAGTTCATTTTTTTTTTCTTCCTCCCTCATTATCCTATAACTCTGACCATTGAACTTTAGTGCTGTAGATCAGGCTAAAACACCACTGACAACTGGGTATTCATATTCTTTTCATTGAATCCTGTGTAGGTTCTGTGAAAGACTCTTCAGAAACATAAAATCTACCGACAATGAAATTAATCACAAAGTACAAAAGAAAAGCAGCTGGCATCCAACTACTGAATAATGCAAAATGTGCAGATTTAAATTACATGTCACCGTTAATGTATACAATATATCTATATCTGCACACACACACAGTTGTGCCATAATCAGTAAATAATTTTTCACTGTCTACAAAATAAGTATTTTAATTCAGAAATAGTATATACCAAAATTACATCAAAATTAAATACCAGATGAGTTCATCATGATTAATGTTACTGCAGCAAATACAAGAAGGAATTAAGCTCAATAGGAAATGGTTGCAATTTAAAAGGAGAGTTAAAAAAAAAAAGCTTTATATGTAAGAAAGTTGTAAGTGAAACCAGTAAAAATCTGTGTCAAAATTTCTGCATATTCTAAGTCTTTAATTAGTCAACAGGATCAAATACAACAAGGAAAGGAAGTTGTTTGCTTCAATTATGTGCTCATTAGAACATGGATTACTTAAAAAGGAACTACCTGGAAAATTATAGGAGAAAATGGCTCATGAAGTCATTATTTTTATGCAACATTGTGGATAAATTATAGACCTGGACGCTGGCATTATTTTTCTTTTATACAAAAATAATAATAATAGAATTAAAGAGAAAACTGGAGTCCATAACCACTTGGACCTTGATTTCTGAAGTTTGCTTGCTCTGAGCTGCACAGCCATATATCCGTGAGAGCAAACAAGAACCCAGTGTACTTTATTTCTCAGCTTTTGACAACCTTTATTATTTCGTTTATCTGCTATTCATAGTGAGATGTAAACATCTTACTTCCCAGTGTGATCCTCATATCAACAGTGGGTCAGTTTAAAATATTGGGAATCAATACGTTATAAAACATCAGGCAGTACTAAAAAGACAGAGCTAGAGCAAATTCATTGAATGTCAAATAAAAAATAAACAAACATGGACAGATAAAAAAATGTAGCAAGATCATAAATAAAGAGACAAGGAATTAGAAATATATATTTCTAAAACAATGAGTTGACAGGGAAGATGTCCCTACGTTAAATACTAAGCCACTTAGAGCAAAGAAGATGATGAATTTCATGTAGGCACAGAGAAAATAAGTACTTTTAAATGAATCTCTTAATTTAATAGAAAACTTGCATGGTAATAGTGCTCATTACTATTACAGGAGCGATGAGGATGGATAATATGGGTAGAGAAAACTTGGTTCAGATTCAGCTTATTGTTTTGTTTTAATTTATTGGACCAGACATTTCAGACTGCCTGTGTAGAGGCAGGGTACAGCATTCACATCTTAGGCAAACAAACAGGCAATATGGACATCTTATAACACACGCCTGACGCAAACGAACCAGGCCTCCTGCTGTTCTCTCCCCTTCACAGACCGCGGCATAGTCAATGGTAAGTCTATAAGCAGAACCGATCTAAAAAAATTTCTTTGACAGAACCATTTTCCAATGCAAAAAAGTAATTTCATTTTAAAAAGGCAAAAAAATTGCTGGGAAGTTCTAGTTTAGAATATTGTTTGTTTGTTTTTAAAACTAGGGAAGTCCATACTGATCCTTTTAACACCAAAGTGATTAATTTCAGAGATACAAAAATATTTTGGTTAGATATCATAATTTTGACTATTTGAGAATTTCACATTATGCCAAACGTTGATGCAACAGCAGATATTTAATGAGATTCTATGAGATAAATGTATGTATATGCTGTATATTTTATAGAAATGTTTTGCCATGAGCAAAATGAACTGATCAGAAATTACCCAAGTCAAATTACAGACTACAGCTTCACTTTTTTAAGAACTTATTTCATGAGAAGACTTGATATTTTTTGTTTCAAAATCTGAAATGTATGTTTCTTATCAAACAAATTCTTTTTCTGACCAACCATGCTTACGAATATAACATATGTTTTCGTCATTCTCAAATAACTGTCAAATTTCAAGACATGTAACTAAAATAGACTAAACAAAAAAATAATATTAAAGCTTTAAAACACTGGAGATCTGCAGAAAGGAAGAAGACAGATAAGGAAGAGGAAAAGGACAAGGAAGGGTGAAAAGGGAAGAGCTGGAATCCAAGGGTTTGGGTCAGATCTTTGTCTACCTTAGAGAGTATAAAACATCATTTTCTTCTGAATTTTCCTACTATAAGACCTACTGGCTCCACAGATCAGCATTGTTCTAACTATGCATTCTATCAAAACAGAATAAAGCACACCAAAATATGAACTCATCTCCCTTATTTCTGCAACGTCCATGAAACATCCAGTCTTCGGGATCATTTTGTTCAGCCTTAAACATTCAGTTGTAATTTAGGTTTCAATAATTTTTTTGTTTCTTTATTTGGTTTGTGAAAGTTTTCTGTCTTTCAAGTGAAGATAACTTTTTAAGTGCCATTTTGAAACGAGAAGCTTCTTTTTTAAAATGAAAAAGTACATCCTTTCTGAAATAAGACTTTGCATCACAAGAATTAAAATGTTTTTGAATCTTCCTATTTCTCCTCCCAAATCTAACATCTCATTTTGACAGATACTATTCAAATTTACAAATAGATTTGCAGCATTCGTTTCGTCCCTTATAATAACATTCCCAGCCATTTTGGCAAATATACTATTAATCATGCATATACTGTCCCACACACTTAATATCCATCCTGTGATTTTATGGGAACCCAGGTGTTGAGAATTTATCATCAGCCATAGCTCACGGCCTTTCCTAAGGCCCTAGCACACAGCACCTGACTGGAAGAAACTACCACGAAGGCCAGGAGGAGTGGCTAACTGGTAAACTGGAAATGTGGAGGCCCAACAGAGGTAAACTAACAATGGAAGTACAGACAGTGTAGGTCATCCTTCACCGGAATTAATCTCTTACACCTCCTCTCTCATTCCTTTCATTGGAAGCCTGCAGAAAACAGCAACTCATTAATTGTGCCACCTCAGGACCCTAATTTTTTTTTTTATTACCTTCTTCTATCACTTGCTGCAACACCTTTTCCTCCACTCCAAAGTCTTTGCACAGAGCAAAAGCTCTGTTCAGCCAGCGCACTTGTGGTGAGTAAATGTGCATCTACAAAGAAAAAAAAATAATCACAGAAGTCAAGGATGGGACCCAAATCTTGCCATGTTTTCTGTGGTCTCTTGCATTGTTTCAGGGTCATGTAGCCCTTCTGGCCCTGGCCTTCAGATCATCAAGCCTACCTGCAGCCCATGAAACAAAGAACTTGCTTTCACTTGTTTGTCCTATTCCCACCTGCTCTGCAGTACTGCAGAAAGGAAAAAGTACAAACCGCTGGGGCTCTCATTCATTCTGTGCCACAAAATCAGCCATGAAGCACAGAATCATAGAATGGTTTGAGTTGGAAGAGACCCTAAAGATGTAAACCCCCTGATGTGGGCAGGGATATCATCTTGTGTTTCTTTAGTTAGAGTAGATCTGTTCTTTCTGGTTTGATTCCTTCTCTCATCAGCTCTGACAGTTTTGGATTTGGGCTCATACCAAAGGAGGAGAAGAGGGGGTTGAAGACAGGCAGCCTGTTTACAACTTGGCAAGCCAAACACTGTAATACCATTACAGTCCTATGGTTTTATAGCATGTCCACTGTGCTTCGATGTCCCCTAAAGTCCTCCATCTCGTTGAGTGCCAGTCTTAGTACGGCACTTTGCCTACACAGGGTATTTAAACCTGACACCAACTGGTTTCTTATCACACAGAAACGAAACAGACTCATGTTTCAGTGTTTTTCCTCACTTAAAGACTTTTTTAAAAATAATTTTTGAAAATAACATTGGTAGAGGGATGGTACTTGCTAGGAGCTGTCAGAGGAGTCATCCTTCCTGAGGTGTTGGCTCTGCTGAGGTTTGACCTGGCAAGTCACGGATTGCAAAGCAGCAGCTCCACCACTTGAAACGGGAAAGAGTCTTTCTAGAGAGACAAAAATGATAAAAATGAGATCATATTTCAGGTTTCTTGACACTAGAGGGCAAGCCCATTTTAGGTAACACTATATTTGATGAAGAATCTTAAATCTGTTTCCTCAATAGTGAGTAAACTGTGCCAACTTTCAGTCACTTGTGTCTCCTCATGGACTCCTCTGGTTTCTGAGGTAGAACAGCTTTGCTCAAGTTGTTGAAACTAAGAGGGCTGAAGAGAGCAGTCGCCAAAACCCTAGACCATAAGTAGTTACTCTCAGTGCCTATAAGGAAGACGGTGATATTAGAGATGGATAACAATCAGCTCCAATCCTAAGGACATTTTCCTTATCCTTACAGATTTTTTATTTTATTTTAATATTATAGACTTCTAGTACTTGTTATAAGAATATTGATTGCCCAGTGGTCAGCAAGATGGATACAGGATGGAGAGAGAGATGTGAAAAATGCTTGAGGAAATACTCTCCCTTAAATTAGCATCTCATCTAACCATTTCTACCCACTAATAAGAAATGAAAGCAGTGTTTAACTCATCTCTTGCTGCTTTGCAGGCTACTCCATGGTGCCTTCTTCCTTACTGAAAATCAGACACCACAGCTCATTAAGCCAGACTTTGAAATAATAAAGCTTATGGACTCCTTCACTTCTCAGAGGTTAACATTTCTTTAATAGAAGACAATGGTCTTGTGGTTAAGCCACAAACTTGGTGTCAGGGGACCTTGGTTACAATCCATTACACACATAGACTTTGGAAAGCCATATTACTCATCTTCCCTTAACTACATTTCAAAAAGGAGGGCCTAATAATTTTCCCTTTCTACCGGGATAGCACAGGGATAATCAAGGCACAGAATGGATGCTGTGCTTCCTACTAGAGCAGATTCCTTGGGATGAAGGGTTTGTGTCCAACCTAGAGGCATAAATCCTTTGGTGCTAATCAAAAGTGGGAAAAAAATCATAAATCACCTTCCTTCTGACGAAATTGTAAATTAATATGATAGCAGATATTGTAAGAACTTAGAACAAGCATATAAAATCAGACATATATACATTTATTTTGAAACCAAGTTTCACCTTTTTTCCAAACACTTGGTATGCAGACATTTTATTGAAAAGATGTGGGACTCAGAAGCTCACCTTTAAGATGCCTACTCTGATAAACACAATCAGAAACTTAGGGTTGGACTCAACTGCCTAGATCTGGTTGTAACATCATTTTAGTCACCCTATGGTACCCTACAAACCCTGCAACTGCCAGTCTGGAAGGACATAGGTCTCCAGTTTGTGCTTGGGTATATCCCATCTATATGTAGGTGTCCTTCATGGGCTGTAGTACCTAAAATAGCATCAGATATTTCTGTTTAGACACCTGAACCTCCCATCCTTATTTCCCCTAGCAGAAATATTTGGAAAAAGGGTAGACATGAAAGCTTCATAGCAGTTCTTTCTTTATGCTATCAAATCAGGACAAAATTCACCCTTGAAGTCTGTGATTACTGACTTCAGCTAAATTATCCAGAATTACAGATGATGGAGTGATATGTATTTCCTATGTCACACCTATTAAATATTATCATAATACAGAATAACTACTTTGTGTACAACATTTGTAAACCTTGCCTTCTTTTGAAAACAATAGTTTCCATTTGAATATTATAATTTAACAGCAGAATGCTGTAGTTGTTAAGACCTTAAAAACTAAATCAGGCATAGAATAAACGTGTGCCACTACAACTGAGAACAGTAAGAGGGAATTCCACTATCTCGCTTCTGAATTGTGCAAACTACACTGCAGAATGTTCAGTTAATTCTTACATAACATTTTATCATAAGAAATTACAGCTTAACTACACTTGGCAAATAAACTTTCAAATCATTTGCTCTAAAGCAAAATATCTTCTTCTGAAATTGTGCTTATTCACCAGCTAATTAAAAAAAAAAACAAAAACAACAATTTGCCATGCACTTAATTCTTGTAGAAAAATGTGGGGGTTTTGTAACACAAAGACCAAAAGCATCTGAAATAACACAAATCATTGTTAAAGCTCCCTTAGTTCGAAATAACTTGACTTCTAACAGACTTCTTCTTTTTAACCATATATCAATTATTTGGAATTTGGTAACATAAGTCAGGTTTTAGACTGATACAGTAGTAGTCTGTTGTATCTGTGACAAGCTTTATACAAAGAATTGATCAATTTATCAACAGATTTGTTAGGAAAAATATTTTTCCTAATTCAATATAATTTCCTCCAACTTTGTCACTCAGTACAAGAAAAACTATCGCCATTGCTTGCAAAGCTTGTGGAGTTTTTACAAAAATAAAATAAGTACTAAGACTCTTACAAAGACTTTGAGTAAAGCTTCCATACGCTATTAGTTATGGGATGCCATGATTATTTGTGCATTCCAGATTAATGATGATACTCTCCATCTCTCTTAGAGCGTAATGCCTCTCTAATCATGCTATATATTGCTGCTGCTTAGAAATATTAATTCACTATAATGTCTCATCCAGAAAGCCATTTTCAGTAAGCAATGCCTACTCTGGGCACATAGTTGCTGTGAAGTCAATGTCATGTTTCTGGACTATTAAAGATCTTTTGCTACTGACGTAGTGTATTAGTATATAGTCTACAATAGTTGCTGCAAGCCATTAAAGAAAAGAAAAATACCTCTGACTTTTACAGACTGTACCATTTGTATGTTGCTCTACTGTATCCTTTTATTTGGAAAACAATTCATTCAAGATAAACTGTACACTTGTTTAAGGGGAGAGAACTGATGTCCTTTTGTTTCTGACTAAATCATCAAAATGAGGACAATCATACTACAGAAACATTGCAGAGAGAAGAGGAAATCTGTGTGTGGACCAATATTGAGCTAATATTGGAGACGTACCTTCCTGATGTTCTCCGTCTTCATCTATTCTTTGTGCAACATAGATTGCCTAGCAAGAAAGACCTGATTGGTTTGTTGTAGGAAGTATAGGATTCAGATGTATTTTGGGAGAATGAATTAATACGAATTTAAAAGGGGGATTCGATTACTGAACTTCAGATGTCCTTGTGAGTGTGAACTACAATGGAAAGTTCTATGTTGAATGGTACTTTTATCAAAGCAAATTGATTTGGATGGGTAAAAAAAAAAAAAAAAATAGTCTAACATTGGGGATAATTAAGTGATTTAATCAAAATGTTAAAGAACCCAAAACAGTTAGCATTCTCAGATCAGTATCTATTTTAGAATTTCCAGTCAAAAGATGTACAAATCTGGTACTATTGAAGAAATGCTAAAATTTCCCATGAAATGGAAATACCAGACCATCTAAGGGACCTTAATGCTTGTGCTTGACAGATGGAAATTGTGCTGCAAGTTCCTTGAGACAGATTCTATTTGCACCCTAAGGCTGATTGCGTGTACAAGCTCAAATATAGTTTTGAGATTGTTAAGGTATTTTTCTAAAAGAAAAGCTTCTACCATAGATTATTACACTTGACATGCTCTAGACAATCTAGGTAATCTATAAACAAAAGATAAAAGGAGCTTTCCTATCTCCTTCATACACACACAAAAAAAATATCTAAATTGTTTGTGCTTAAGACTTTGCCTTTTGTCTTCATTAGAAATTTGACTTATTGTGAATAGTAGGTTTTCTTGCTAAGTCTTTAATCGGTACTATAATGCAGCTATCGCTGTCTGAGGTGTAGAGCTCTTAGTTCCATCTTCTGTGCAAATTCAAAGCAACCAATAGATTAAATACAGTCATATGCAGCCACACCAGCAACTGAAAGATGATGGTCAATCTACCTTCTGAATTGTGATTGCTGCCTGTTTGTGATCTGTCTGCTTAAAGCCCAACACCCTAGTCCACATCCTCAACCCCAAACTGTCTGGTTTATCACCTCTAATAAGACATCAGGAGAAGTGTTGGGCAAAAAGCCTGCTTTTTTGTGGGGGTGGATATGAGACAAGTAAAAGTAAACAAACAACTTCATGTTCTTTTACAAAATGTTCACAAAAAAAGATCAGAAACTTTTGGTCAACTATTGTATCAAGTGGTCTGTGATTTAGTGAAGGCAGAGGAAAATTTGAGACGCTTAATTTACTTGTGAAACAGATCTGTGTAGATGATGCATGACTTTTCCCTTATTTTGTAAGTGCTTCTTTTTATTGAAAACCAGAGCTTACCTAACAATGAAAGCTGTGCAAGGTGGACTGACCATAGTCAGTCTTGGTCATCTTTCATTTGGATAATCATTACGAGAGAGATTTTCAAACCCCTGCAAACTTGTCAAAACTCAGACAACCAAAGAAGCACAATTTACAATTAAACATCTAAAAAAAAATAATAATCCATGCAGTGGGTAGACACACTACAAAGACAATAAAACATGCAAGAAAATTAAACCACATTTGTGTGACAAGATGACCTGCCCACATTGTGAATGACAGGAAAGTCCTTACAACTGTTTCCCTTGTACATGTAGTCTGTATTTATACTGTAATAGCTATGTTGTAGATGGCAATTCAACCACATTTTACTCTACAATTACACTTAAACAAATCCTACTTCAAGTTAATGTGCATTGGCTCTTATTGAGTTTGAAGATTCAAAATGCCCTTAGCAGTCGCAGGCTTCCAAAGTAATGAGGTGTCTGACTCATCTGAAAAGCATGTCACCTCTTCAAACACCTAAACATGGCTATATCTGTCTGTTTCTCAATACCCATCTTAAAAATCTATATTTGTCACAAGAAATTTTTGGATGAAAACAACACCCTTTGAAAACAAGTTCCGTAGCTGGGGTAATGTAGAATATATTAAACATCAACATTCACTGAGCTAATTTGCCAAAAATCCCACTCTAAAACAGGCATTTAGCAATAGGGCTATGACATTTTTCATCAAAATGATGTTTCAGAGGCACAAGTTACTGAATTCCTTGAAATCATGTTTCAGAACTTTAACATTTCCTACATTCTGTGGGTAAAAAATTCTCATTATTATTTTGTGGTTTGGGGAACTACTCTATTAATCAAGGTCATACCGAAAACGGTTGTGAAAGACTAGTAAAGGTCAATTTCCAGCTTTCAACCAAGTTTCTATACTTCTCCTGACATGAATATTCCACTTACACCCTTTAAAGCATTATCAAAAAGAAGCATTAAGATCACCACTGATATAAAGAGTCAGAAAATTCTTGGGGTTACTCCATATACAGAAATAGTATGACATTTTTTTCTGATGCAACAGAAAGGAGAAATTGCAACTCAATATATTAAGAGGATATAATGCTATATATAATAATATAAAGACATTGTCAGGTAAATATTAGGCCTTAACTGCAGAAGCAGCTTGTGCAATTCCTCAATATTGTAATCGCCAGCTTTATTTTCTTATGCCTAAGCAAAAGACTGCCTCTTTGGGAAATTTACTGTTTGCACTATTTATTGAGACAGTTCCAATTCCTTTTTTATTTGTTTTCCAAAAGTACCTATTTTTTACCTCTGCTGACCAGTGCAAAATCAGGACTACTAATGTTTATAAAATGCCACATTATTGTTAGATATCGAATCCAAATGCAAGCACTGCAGCTTCTAACAGATAGGAGCTTGATGGAATCTGTCTGGAGATTGCAGGTGTCCAGATTGTCTCAGCACCTACGTTGGTAATAGCCCCTGACACAGAAGACAGGAGGAGCTCAGCATTTCCAAAACTTTCTGAATCTTTGACACTTTTTAACAAGAATATATAAATACTTCTCTTGCCTTTAATTTTTATGAGCTTGATAATTATAAACTCTGGAAATCCAGGTAGTTACCTATTAACATTAAAATAGCGATCTGCTGCAGATTGAACGAGAGAGGAGAAATCTTGTTGATTCAGTTCTTTTTTAACAGTGACTTGATCTAATGCTTTTAGTGCATTAATAGGATACTGATCAAGAAGGCTGAAGTCACTCTGGCAAACACAAAGAACTGATTTTTCATAGTACTTCAGCAATCAGCTACCTAGGACTTCTTTCTCTTACATAAAAATTGTTGTCAGTAAACCTCAAAAAGCTTCATTAAGAGGTAAATGTTACTATTCCTGCCCTGCACAGACACCCATAAAAATCAGTTCAAAAATCAGGGTTAGTGGCAGCTCTGGGAGTACAACCAAGATGCCCTGAACTGCAGAGCAGCACTCTGTCCATTGATAACTCTGCCTCCAAAATACGCTAACAATCCCAGGCAGCAAAACTCAGTCCAACACAGCCAGATGCAGTTCTGTGCCTCCTGAGCACAGACCCTCTGAGCCCGTTGGGGCTGTGGGCCATGTCCAGCAGGTAGAGCGGGGCAGGCAGCACCACCTGGCCCCTCAGCATGGGGTGGGCCGAGCCAGGTCTGCCGTTTGCTGGCCCTGGTTGGGATACCAGTGGCGACTGGAGCTCCGCTGCTGTGAGCTAGGAGGGAAGGGGAAAGGTTTCCTTCCTGCAGAATTCCTTCCACTAAGCTCGATTACTGCAGCATGGTGTGAGGAACGAGGGGGTGAATTTCTCTCTCATTGCTTAGCTGAGAGCAATTGCTCTATGTTAAAAAATAAATTTTCTTCTCACTTAAAGATTCATAACCCTAAGAGGAAGATGCTGTGCATGCGCTTTTCTGCTCCCTGTAAACAGCACACAACAGGCTCCTGTGTAAAACTGGTCTTGAGATTTGGTCAAGGTCAGTAACGTATGTACTGTACCCTAACTTTTTTCATCAAGAAATACATTATTCTATTAGATGGAAATTCACCCCCTCCTGGTGTTTCTATCTACATGTGAGAATCTTTGAGAAGTGTGATTAGAGAGAAACCTGCAGGCATATTAATAAATAAACTTCACATGCTGTTTGATATTAAGTAAACATACTGCTAAATATTTCTCCAGGGGGTTGTGATCTCATAACCCATGGACTTCTAATTTGGTTACCTGTGACATGCGGTTCTTACCCCCAGGGTTCCACAATGAATTAATTCTAAAATGTTGTGTTTTTTTTTTTTAAGTTTAACGTACCAAGATAAAATTAAATAATCAAACATATGTTCTTAAAAAAATTTGGCTCACTTTGCTTCATAGATAACATGAAGCATTACTATATTAAAAAAAAGTCATCTCTGCAACAGGGGATCCTCAGCCAGGGAGACACACATGAGCCTAGTGTAAGTTAAGAGGACAGAACCCATTTTGGAATAAGGATCTGCCTCACATCAGGTAGGCTTCCTCTCCCATCAGCACCATGTCCTCTGTTGTTACAACAAAAAGAGTTTTGGTTTAGGGAAACATGTTCGTCCATGTATTCACATATAGAAACATTCTAAATCCTATCTCTACATTTTTATCCATTTATTCCTTTCTGTAGAGGATGAAAATTCACCATGAAAATGTGTTTGTAGAGGTTTTTGGGGGTGGGATTTTCCCCTTGTTCGGTGAATCTTGATTTTGCAAGTGGTGTGTCAGCTTGACATTGATCAGACAGACTGGATTGCATATTATCCAGACTACAACTTCCCACAGTGGGAATGAACAGGAAATCCCATGATTTCAGATTATTTTTTTTTTCAACATGACAAGAGGGGGTGTGAAATCACAGGAAATGCAGTTCGTCGATACTGCCAGGGGAAACTGAAATGAGATATCCAACTCGCAAATTACTACTGAACCCTGACAATGCTGGCAACTCCAATTTTTCTGTTTGGTTAGGTTATCTACCAAAGAACTTTTCTGAAAAACAGCTAGATAGTAGTAATTTTCCTATTCTGATCAATTCTGCTTTAGAGTTTCAAAATTCTTTTTCTCAGCCTCAGTCTCCAGTAGTTTCTAACAGAGCAGAAAAGGACTGTAAGTGCTCTCTACATTAAATGCAATACAAATGTGGGCAAAAAATAAAACACATACCTTTGCCTCAGTTTTCAATTAAGATAACTAGGGAATTAACTGCAGAATGCTTAGAAAAAAAGTTTTGAAGTCAGGGGGAACTGATATAGTGAGCCCATTGCCTTCATAAAGCAAAAAGCAGAACCATTGATAGCTACTTCTGAAAAGGAAAACAACAAAACAGAAATATCAAAACAAAACAGAAATATCAAAATCATAGATCTGGTAGTAACAATCTTTAACAATGTTTTCCAGAGGTAGGGCTCTACAATTGCAAATATTCTCAAGGAAAGAACCTTTGTAACTACAGAGTTACAGGCCTTTTATTTTGATAAAGCCAGCATGAGAAAAACACTTTTGAAAAAAAAATTATAAAACAGGGTGCTTGCTCAGAGACCATTATTTTATCTCCTCAAAATGGATTTTTAAATTGATCTCAAACTAAATCTAAGCTAAAAGTCACCGCACCAAATAAATATTCAGGTTTTTTGCAAAAAAAATATTCAGTGTTTTTTTTCACTCCAAGTATTTGGCTTTTCTATATTTCACAAGGTAATTGAAAAAAGTGAGAAATTTTTCATTCTGAATATTTTATTTACTTTTGCTCTTTTTTTTTTAGGAAGTTGGTCAATGCCCAGCATCCCATGAATAACTATTGCTTTGACTTGAAAGGCACTTCTATAAGTAAAACCTTTCATACAAGCCTTCAAACCACCTTTTGGGACAAGCACACTGTAAAACAGCCTGCATTTGTTTTACTACAGAACTTAGGGAATGTAGTGCTATGAACTATAGGTGCACCAAGCATTATAATTTTATATTTTTTATTCCACTTTGGTGAGGCAAAGTAACTATTATTGCAGTGTTTCAGATTGAAAGCTGAGGAAACAGACTTTAGTTGAGATGACCAACATCACACAGGACAGTCCAAGAATAGAAGCCAGACGGGCTGATTAGCCCAGCGAATTAACCAAAAGACTCTCCTGCTCCTAGAGAGAACATACAGCTATCTCAAGATAATGAACATTTTGATATCACATGGATTAAAATTTGGTTGTTTGTGAAGGATTTTTTTTTCAAATTTCAGGTTTCAGAAAGACTCCAAACACTTGACATATGATGCATTCAGTTCTCTAAAATGTTTCTTTTGGAAGAAAAAAACCCACTACTCCATGAGTCTAACCGAGTTTGCTTGTACAAAAGAAAACCTATGTAGTTCTCCAATCATTCTCTAGCTTTGCTTCTGAATTTCCAGTTTCTCAAGATGGACATTTTTCCCAAGATGGGAGAATCATGTCATGTATGTCACTAGTTTAATATTTCTTACCTCGGTCTTGTAAGAAGAGTTAAAAATTTCCTTGAAAAAAATAGAAGAGATATAAATGTATACATGACAGAATCAATTTTTCTTTTAGCTAAAGGGCATAATATACAGCAGCGTGTCTCCTGCTGCTGAAGGGAAATTATTGGAACATCATTCTACTGCCCTGTGAATGGGGACTATCAAAGAGCTTAAAGAAAGGAATAGTTACCAGGGAGAGAGGGAGAGGACAGGAAAAAAGTTTAATTGTTTGACTTACCCCTATACTTCCCTACACAAGAAACCTGATGTCTAAAAAATACATGTAATCCATGCAGACTCATACATCCTTGACTCTTATAAGAAAACAGAGCTGTGCTTATGAAGAATTTGGCTGCAAAGCATTTCCTCTTTTTGCTGGTAAACTAACTATACTTTGACTTTGGAAAAGGGGCAGAGGAGTCTCCACATTCATCTCTTCTCAGTGAGGTGCAGCTAAATATCCCTGGTCTCTGGAAAGGCAGCCTGGGAGCTGGGAGTCAGAGAGCCGCTTCTTCTCCATCACAGCCCTCATTTGCAAGGGCTGCCTGCACCAAAGCCTGGGCAACGCTCACCATTCCCAGGGCTCTGCAGGAGTAACTAGACTGTGGCCAAATAAACATTTTCATTGATGCCACACAAGAGCACACTCCTATTTCACTCTGCCTCCATATTAGCTCTGCAGTGCTGACAAGAGCAGAAAAGCACTGGAGACTTTGTTTTGTACAGTGTAGCAGCTGTGTGTCTCTGCACACATGCAGAAAGCAAATATTTTGAGCTGGATGATGTTACTTATACACAGCCACCTTCCAGAGAATGCATGGGCTTCAAGGCTTGAGGAGGACATGGGGACAAAGAGGGAGAAGAGGAGAAGTAGAGCTGCCCATTTTGCTGGCAGCACAAAAAATATTAACTAAATTGCTGAGATTTCAAATGGCACTGTGTAGTTATCACTGTAGAAGCTTGTGAGCTTTTCTATATTGGGCGCTTTTCCCTCAGGGAAGGGACACCATGTAGTTTTGTGCATATTAATGTTAAGCATACTATGTTTGCTTCCGTATCTTTGCAACTATTAATATGAAGACTTGCAAACCTCTACCAGTTGAAGATGATGGCAGAATATTACCTTATTAAAAGTATCTAGACAAAAAGATATAAGAAGTATCTAGACACTTAAGTCTGTAAACAAAAAAATGTTCTTAAGTCATCTGAAAATCAAACTGCACATACAAGGCATAGCATGAATTGACAGCTGGGGTTTGGGTGACAAACCGGACAAACTATATAATGCAGAATAAAACCCCCAACCTTTTCTAGGCACAGAAAACCGGGCAGAGACTGGCAACAGCTCACTATGTAGCAGAACACACCACTTAAGATTTAGAGGCTTCAACCAGGTAGAGGCTGTGACTAAAGTAATGTTTGATAATCAGATTGTGTGTTCTGCACCACGGTTATTTAAATAGTGCAACATCAGCCCTAACCACCAATCTGATACAGGTTAGGAGCATGAGCCTACCTTCTCTGCAACCAATGTAAAGGAAAGTGAAAAAGTAGAACAAATACCTTTAATTCAAGCATTTATTTCATTTCCCATAATACAGAATGAAGAAAGATTACATTAATAATTTTATTTATTCTGGGTTTATTCTCCAAACAGCTTGAGAACAGCTTCCCTCCCCCTGAGGAGGGGAAGTGGAGAGGGAGGTGCCAATCCCTTCTTCCTTGTATCCAGTGATATGATGCATGGGAATGGTTCAAAACTGCATCAGGGGAGGTTTAGACTTGACATTAAAAAGCATTTCTTTACTGAGAGGCGGTCAACACTGGAACACGCTTCCTAGAAAGGTGGTCGATGCCCCAGGCCTGTCAGTGTTTGAGGCATTTGGACAATGCCCTTAGTAATTTCCTTTAACTTTTGGTCAGCCCTGAAGTGGTCAGGCAGTTGGATAGACAGTCATTGTAGGTGTTTTCCAACTGAAGTATCCTATTCTATTCTAACAAGTACTCTAATTCCATCCACCATGATTTTCTGATCAGGTTGAATACTAATTCAACTGGAGGAGTGTTAGGTAGAAGGGGAAGAAGGAAAAACTCAGGAAAAATAATTAAGTGGAAAATCATCAATCCTCCATTCTTTTTTTATCACATCGTCCAATACTTTCCAGTACACAAGTGCAAATAAACTCACATTCCAACAGAATTTCATAGGCATTTTGTGTGGACGGTTTTTTAGAACACACCTTGTTCTTCTGTCATTCAAATTAAGCCAAAGAAGAATTTCAGACATGACAACCTATTTTAAAAAGAATTTAACCATAATACTTTGCAGCAGACCCCCGTTCCTACCAGTCACTAAATTAAATAAAATATTAAAAAAAAAAAACAAACAAACCAAAAAAAACCCATAACAAACCAAACCCCAGCAGTGTGCTAATGAAGTTCAAAGCTATACTAAACTTTGCATTTCCTGGTCATCTATAATAAGCAGGTCTACTAATGGCCCTGTTTTAGCATTGTGCTTCTTTCAGAGTTTTTCCAGTGACAATTCATAAGAAATAAAATTTAATGAATCTCCAAAGCTGTAATTTCTTGACTTATTACATTAACCGGGCCTCTCAGCTGATTGGGAATATTGAGAGAATCACAGAATTCATTAAAGCCATTTACTGTATAATGGTAGATGGCTAAGATAGATCCCTACTAATGAGATGAACATTAATTAAATAAATGTTAGAAGTGAACTGTTTAGCTGATTTAAAAAGCCTGGCAAACAAAGCTCACACTCTACAAGTCTGAATTCTGTTGATCAAGAAGCAGACCAGTTTATTTTTTATGGGGAGGCATGTAGCCAGCAGGTCTGGCAACAGTGACCAGCCTAAACCTGTAAAAGCCAACCACACGCTTCCCAAAATGAAAGTGCAATTTTTTTTTGTTGTTGAATTATATATTAGAAATGGAGCTGAGCAGTTAATCATCTGTAGATCAGCAAAGATCCTGTGTAACTACAAAGTGAGATCAACCTCAAAAAAAGAAAAATGAAAACAGCTTTAGAATGAGGTTCCCTTCCTGGCATCTGCAGGTGGATTTAATGACCTAAATAACAAATAACTGCAACATTACAAAATTAAAACCTAAAGGAAAGGCTAGTACCCAACTTTAAAACCATATCTTAGCTTTATATTATTGTTTTCCTTTTCTGATACTTTTTATCTACTACCTAAGCATCAACCATTTCTTTTGTATCAAAACAAAAGAGAGACTGATTAAACCATTATTCACTTAGTATCTGGTTTAGGTTTTACAAGATGCCTTCAGAGACCCCAAGGATGGTGTTAATTTTTAGCTGATTCCATTTTTTTATTTTTTTTTACTTCAGTCCACTTTTGAGACAACAGCTTGGACAACATAAAAATTCAAGCTTTTTAGTTCCATAAGGCCCATTTTACACTAAGCACTCGAAGGTGAAAAGAGCATACATCTGTTAGAATGAGATTATAGCACTCAAAGATTTTTCTATAGATAGGCACCAGCATAAGGTTTAAGAAAAACATAAAAATCACATACAGTCCAATGATAGGTGGATTTAAATGAGACAACAATGTGGCATTACTGAAAGAACAAAGGAGGTAAAGGAAGAGCAGGGAAGTCAAAACTTTAAGGTGAGGCTAAGCAGTGTAATGTGTGAATTTCAACATGAGAGAAGCAGCTTGTGCTGTGACTTGAAAGTAAGTTATGATCTAATGACCATGATTGTTAGCAGGCTCGGAAGTTACATCTAGCCACTGCATTTTGACTGAATTAGAAAGGGATTACACAGGTTTAAGAGGGGCCAAGAAGAAAGAAAATGCAGTAAACATCTGTTTTAAGCCTGAAAAATTGAAACGAGGGAATTTTCAAGGGGATCAGGAGGAAGCAGCAGCAAGATCTGCAAACAAAAGGCTAGTAGAAGGAACAGAAAAGCAAGCACTCATAGCTCTCTGCACCTCTTTGCATAGAGACTTTGGTGTCTGCTGTTATACAATGGGATGCAGAAGGAAAAAAAAAGGGGGAAACCTCAGAGGAAGAGAGATTTGTTCAAACCTTACCCTGCTTCTGGGAAAGGAACTGCTGTCCAGGGTTATGAAAGCCTGAGAAGTAGAGATTTTCCTTGCAGAAGGCAGAGCAATGGGACAAGGTACGTGTCCCTGGAGACACATTCAACAAGGACTTTCTTGGTAGTAGGGCCCAAATTAAATCTTGAGGTCCAGAATGTTTTAAAACCTCAGTCAAGCCAAAGTATGCTACATCAGCAATAGGAGCTTGACTTTCAGCAAGCTTGATAGTATTATGCATGCTCTGACTCCTCCTTCCCCAGGAAGACATCCTCTGTTAAAGCCCTTCTTTTCTAGCCCAAAGGAGAAAAAGCAACAGTACTTAATTTTGAAAGTCTTCATTATAACCATTGCATAGCAAGTTTCTGTAAAACAATTAACATTGCTACCATTTGGAAGACAGCCAGTTCAGTTGCATGTGGTGATGTGTGTTTTATGTAGATAGCACCAAAGATGCAGTAGAAATATACGTGAGGCCAGCCAGGTAGAAAAAGACTCCATCCAGAGCACTGCTGATAGGGAGGGGGAGTGGTAAAAGAACAAAACAGTACAGTATAACCCTGGCTAATTGGGTGTGAGGCAGCTCATTTTGGAAGCTCAGGTGAGCCTCCTTGTCTATTTAATGGAAAGAACTTCATCAACCAAGATTAGCTGACTCAGGATAATAATGAAAATAAGCAGACAAATAAACCAGTTTTCCATAAAAAAAGCAAGGCAACTCAACTTTTTCCCTCTGATAGCATCCAAAAATTTCAGGGAAATATGACTTTCAACATGTTAAATCACATATAATTATGCCTATCAAATTTTGTCTCACAATCAAAATAAAACAATATTACCTTGATCCTAATTAAGAACTTCCACCTTACTGTTTTTTTTCCAAAATATGTTTTTGACTTAACATATTCCTGCAAGGAGTTTGAGTTTCAACAGAATGGCTTTTTCTGACCAATATACACACATGTATATGTATCAGAAGACATCTCACGAAGTTATCATTGTCATTCAATAATACTGAAAAATGAAGTCTATGTATAACACGTGCCATCAAACTCACCACTACTACATCACCTACATCTGGTGACATTTCTTGGAAGCAACAGCAATTTTAAAGGACTTATTTAAGCAACCCGCCACTTAAAAGTCCACTTAACATTTTATGTCCAAGCCAGTAAATACCAGGAAGGAAGTTTTCCTCTCACAGGTGTGCTGGTCTGAAGAACTACAGGCAGAATTGAGAGGATGGGCCATTTCTGTGATTTGAAAGAGCTCATTTGTGCTGTTCATCCTTCTAGCACTCATTCAAGCCCAGCCTGAGCTTAGTATCTCCAAACAGTTATATATTGTAAGCGTGGGAAATCTCGGCTGGGCTGCTACTGTACAGGTATCCAGATCACAAAACTGTTATCTGTGCAGGCAAGAGTGGCAGATGTGCCAGCGGCTGTGTTGTCGTCCTTCAGAGGTCCCTCCAGAAGAGCACTGAGACACAAGATTCTATGAGGAAACTTATTCTGACACTGCCTGTTCTGTGGATAAATAGAGAGCTCCAGAGTTGTCAATACAGCACTTTTGCTACCACTCGATTCCGTGCAAAATAAATGAGGATATTTTCCTCTTGCAGCATGTATTAAATCCCATTAGCATTAATGAGAGTTGCACGTGAGTTTGGCAGGGAGTATACACAAAGTGCAGAGCAGACAGTTTCCAAATTCTCAGCCCTCCCTTATATCTTCCAGCCATCTTTTCTCTGTGAAAGCCTTACTGTACAAAGTCCAAAATAAAAATAGTAAATGAAATTACTGCACCTACAGTATGTTAAAATGATGGGTTGGGATGAGGAGGGAGGAATCCAAGGTGCTAATGTACAAATAATTACTATGCTCACATTTAGTGAAGTGTTACCAGTTAAACTCCCAGACAACACTAATATAGTAGGAAAGCTTTGAGTTGGCTGAGCAACTTTTCACAGCACACTGGTAAAATAATAAATTGTGCTATGACCGATAACATTCAATAATTTTTCTGATATATTGCTACAGCCACTTTTTCTACAGTATAAAGCTCGTATTTCTCTGTCATATTAGTAATTTCCATATTGCATTTCAGGCTCCGTCTTGGAGTTAGTAGGGAAAAGTACATCACAGCAGTAACAAAAGGAAGCTGACTGTTCTTTAAAATAAAAAATAGAAAAAGAAAGAAGGAAATGTCAGGATTTTTTTTAAAAAAACTTTCACAATACACCAACTGATGCCTACAGGAAAAAAAAAAAGAAGAAAAAAACCAAAACAAAAAAAAAAAAAAAAAAGACAGCAGCTGCTACAACGCTGCTTCATTAAAGACCCAGCAGAGTAAAAGCCTTGGATCCATTTTGCCTTTTTCTTCCTTGATGATATCACTAAAGCATTAATGGAATCCTTACACTCCATTGGTACAGTATGAATTTATCTACAGTGCATTCTTTATTGGTTTGAGTACAGATAGGCTATTTTTGTGTATGGGGAGATGAGGAAAATGGGGTTGCCTGCATCTTTTAAAGAAAATACATTCCTCATTAACTGAAAAATGAAAAAAGTTTAGTACAAAATAAAACAATATTGATATTCAAGTTAGGTTATAAAAATGAGTGAGAAATTCATTTGGAACTTAACTATTATAATAACTTTTTTGACTTGGCCCTAGATTATCCATGCAGTCTCTATTTAAGCTGGCAGTACAAGACGTGCCATTGTTGTCATGGCTGGCAGTTCATGTTAAATCATATAAGCCAAAAAGAAAAAGTAGCTTGATTTTAAGGGACATCAACTTTTGGAACTATTTATTACATAGAACCATAGGATGACAATGTCCATTTCATTACAAAACTGCAAACATTTTACTGATTAATACCCACTTAAAAATGTATTTATTGACATATTTTTATATGTATTGAGTAAAGGCTAGGATAATTCTTTCTACAACATCATTAAGTATGATTTTTAGCATATAGAAATACACTTTTTGTAAAAAACCAAGGAATCAGTATAATCATGTACTGTATTGTTGAAAAATCCATGTGAAAGGAAGCTACTATAGATACCAGATAGCATCTGAGTGGAATTTTCCACCCATAATTTCATCCTGAACTTGGCAACCCAGTTTCCATTTCTAATTCCCTAAGTCCTTCCAGTCATCAGTACCACTTGGTTTTCAGGCACAAGGAATGATCACCCTTTAGCACCCCTTTACATACTATAAAATTTAAGCACTAGATGAGGATTCTGCCCTGATGTTGTACTATTAATGAAGTCGAGAACAAGGAGCAGAAGCCAAAATCCAGTCAGTCCTTGCATCTAGTTGACAGCAAAACAACTGAAGCAAAAGGGGTGGAGGTGAGGAAAGGAGAAAAAGAGGAGGCAGAAAGGGGGCAAGTCTTATACAATTACGTTCATGCTTCCTAATAAAGTTTACTAGTGGGTCCTCAGGAGCATAAACAAGATAAGCAGGTCACATCAACTCTTCTAGGTTGAGGAGCAGAGATGTAACGATGAAGTCTAGTAGAGCAATTCTAAAGACTCTGGTCTTTTGTCGAAAAGGACAGATTTTTACTACTAAGCCTCCCAGTAAAAGCTGCCATCTTACAGGCTTTTCACTGGTTTAGCAGATGTAGCAGCCTGGCTTCCTGGGGCCCTAGAATATGCCAAAATCCACAGGAGAACCATGGATGTTCTGCTGCCCTAATTTGCACGCTTAGCCTGTGCTTGAGAGTGGCTCTGCTTTTTTAGCCACACAGTGCTGGGGAGCATTGACCCCACAAAGTCAATACTGAGTGACACAGGAGCTTAAATATTTTTCAGTGTTTTAAGAGTTTCAAATTTCCAGTATATGGGAGAAATTCATGACAGCGAACATCTTATTTGCTATCATACAGCCAGCATCAGTTTTCCAGGTCCTAAATAAATTACAGAGAGACATATCTATGCTATTGCCTAAGGAAATGGCAAGAATCAGTGTCAGAGCAGATCTCAAAATACACAGAAACAAGCCAGTGCATGTAAATGATCACTTCAGAGGGCTAAGTCTAGTAAACGAGATCCTTTGTACCCATGAATAATGCCTCAAATGTCATTGCAACGAATTGTGAAAACCACAGGTTGAAAAAGTCACAAGAGGTTGATTTATTTATCCAAGGGCTTGTCTGTATAAGAAGATTTACTACAAGGCTTTGCTGTAACTGCTTTGTACTAACTGGCCTGCCCAGACTAACAGCTGTGTTTACAAAGTCATGCAATGAGAGGACATGAAGAAAGGGGAGGGAGAAGAAGGATGCTCTCTCATACATGAGCACAACTACATGACCAGGTAACCCACTCTCCTCCGCATTACTGCCTAGGGCATTTCTGGGATTGGTGGCCTACAGGCATAACAACACAAGTTAAGGAGAACCGATTGCTTCTTGCATCTAAGGGTCAACATCCCCATCATCCTCCTTGCCATTCCTCCAAGTAGATGTTATGGTTCTCAGACTCCCAGCAGATCAGCGTGAATGCTGCACACTGCCATATGGCAGTGGTGGCAGTTGCTAATGTGCGATTTTTTTATGATAGGCTGTCACCAAACAGCAGCAGCATTCAGGACAGCACCTATGACACCACCAGACTTTCCTCATTTTATGATTTGTGAGAGCAGCCATGGTAACTACCACTGCTTGTCTCTGCTTGCATTTCCAGATCCTTTTTGGTGAAAGACGTGGAGTGAGTAGTGGCTTCAAGAGCAACAGTTTTCTGGAACAGCCTCTCCCCACAAAGCCATTTCTGGGCTCATGAAACAAGCACCAGCTGTCACTGCAGAATGGTACCACAGAGATATTATGCCCAGGAACAGCTACAAAACTTCAGCCTGATGTAAATATTTCCTTTGATGTCAAAGAAAGTCCATAGTTTACGCTTAAGCTGTAGCAACAGGGTATCAGCATGAGAACTGTATGAGCTGTGAGCAACACGCAGCTGTGGCTAGCCAGTTGCTAGCCCTGTTTACTAGCTGCAGATCTTAATGGCTGGACTGTTAGAGTGGAGATACAAACTGCCCTTTTAGAGCTTACTGCTATCTATGTCTTGCAAGACTTACCATTCCTTGGGAGGACAGTGACAGTTTACATTTCCCCCAAGTTTATTTGCAGAAGATCTTGGAGTTTATTAAAGGAAAAAAAGTACTTCTACACTGTACTGCATAACCATCATCTATACACCGTTGATCTGCAAAAAAAAAAAAATCTAGCTTGTGTTACAACTGCACACTGGTTTCTGCTCACAATCTACCAGAGTAATGGGCATAACTCATCATTAGCTACAGGCAGCTAAGAAGTCTCTGTCGATGAAGCCTATACCCCATCTAAATTCAATTCCTGCAGGATGACCTGTGCATATTTTTTGAGGAAAGAATATTACACACTTCAGATATTTGCCTTGTATTACAGTTTCTGCTGCTTGTTGTGGCTTGAATCGGTGGCAGAACATGCACAGGTTCCTCAACATAATGAGCCAGAAGAGGGCTTCAATGAATTGTGACACTGACTTAAGAGTAGAAACTAAAAGAATTCTAGAATTAATCAAAAGTCCATTTTTCTAAAGTGGATGTGCTGTGTAAACAGTAAAGGCTTGAATTGAAAGTCAAGAGACAGTTCAGCTTAGACTGTTTAAAAAATAAAATAAAATAACCAGCAGCCAACTGTCATTTCTGGCCACAGAGTTTTCCCTTCTATGGCCAGTCAAGCCAAAGGACTAAGGACATTTGCCAGGCTGTGAAACTTTCATGTGCAGTTGGAAGGAGATAGCCACAGTTCTGAGAGCTTCAGAGAGGGCTTTATTTTGAAAAGTTAGGATTATGTATGGTTTAGATATATTTTATATCTAAAACTTTAGAACTTGTGCAGGCATGTTAAAAATTAGCTGTACTGTTAATTCAGGTTTTCAATAAATTTGAAGCATATTGGGAGTTAATGATGTTAATAGCTTTGTGCAATGTGTTTTCTAGCTATTACTTCAACTGCTTTTTTTAAAATACATTTGCAGTGATAAAAGTCACCACTCAGATATTTATACTGATAAAAAAGCCTTACCGATAGCAAATTTGCACAGAGAATCCAAGTTAATTGTTCATTTGATTAAAAGGCACTATGTGTATGATAACTATAAGATCTTATGGTCACACTGTGATTCCCAAGCAACACAGATGTGATAAGTGCTCACTTTTAATCTAGTACAGTTAGTGCATGCACCAACACCATATTAGAGGGGGACATGTTCAAACAGATTAAGTAACATCAACTGCTTCAGGATCCCCAATATCAACAGGAGTGGATGGTGCTCGATTGGAGAGAATGAAAGAATACTGGGGAAAAGAGATGTTCTAGTATTGTTAGCCTAGTTCATCCTCATCACTTTAATGTGTTGGGAGAGGCGGCAATTTAGAGGAAAGCGGATCAAGAGTTCAAAAACCAGTAAGATTTCATGAGATTTACATCCACCCTTTTAAGGAAAAAGTATCTATCAGGTGTGAGTCAAGCTATGCAGACAGCAACTTTTACAGTTAATGTAATGATCCCCTACAGCCTTCTCTGAGGTCAGGCAGAACTTTCAGGGACTTTTCCATCACAGCAATGTCTTAGCCATGTCTCCTGTCTATCAAAGGGTTCATGGCTCCCAGGCACTACATCAATACAACAGTTGGTATCGTCCCCCTCATAACCACTGTGCCATCACACCTTAGACAGCACTATCTGGGCGTGATGCCCTGTAACAAAATTCCTTCCAGTTCATCTCTGGATAGAGAATGGATGATGCACCACCAGGAATCCTGTTTCCATCTTTTTAGCTCTATAGCATGTGTTTGAACCCCACACAGCACAGCATTGTGCGTATGGCCCTACTTGACCAATAGCTTGGTGTTGCCCACAAGCTTTTTATGCCACTAGATCCAGGCCTTCACATCTCCAGAAAAGAAGAGACCCAGAACATTAGCACAATTTCAGCTGGAAGCTGAACAAAGAGAGCATAGTACAGAAATAAAGCATGAAATAAAAACAGAAATAGCGTGCTTGCTGGGTACGCAAATTCCTAGAGCACAAGCAAAGTCTGTGTACTAGAATTTAAACTGAGAGGTGATATCAATACTTCAGAGCAGTAAAGGACTTACCTGTAAGTACTGTAGTTAGAATATTCTGGATACATGCAGAGATACAGCTGTATGAATGAAACAGTACATATTCACAACATTAAAGACTATATTATAGCGCATATGCAAAAGAGAACTAAATTAAGGTTCCACTGGCACCTTTAATTCTAGCACTTCCATTATATATATATTAGTTAAATCAATCACTGTAATTACTGTAAATATAGCAACTTAGCAAAATTTTGTAACAGAATAAAAAGCTGACTTTCAGGAGAAAAGTCTTGCGTCATACAAGATTGTAAATAAAACACTCCACAGCTATGCAACTTCAGAGAAAGAACTGTGGTTCACTTTCTCCAAGGAATTACCCAGAGCACTTTTCTCTTGACATTCTCCTGCATGAAAGTAATCTCAAGGCTGCAACAAATGCTTCCTGAGCTCAGGGAAATGCTGGCATAATTCATGGTACTGAAAGCCACCATGCTTATGTTTTCTCTGGGTTGAAGGCATATGTCAAGACTCATGCACTCAGTTGCATTTAGTGAAACACCTCCTCTGTTTTTCCCTATAGTTCTCACAATGGTATTTAGCAACTGTATTTCCTACCATCAGCCTAGGTACAACTTACTCCATGTCCTTACCAATGTAATTGCAAAAGTCATCCTTCAATCCCTTGCTTTTATACAGTCAATCCTTAGCCAGAATTGAAATGATACGCTCATAACAATCTTCATGTACAGAACTGCCATGTACCTCCAATCTCTTCCATAAAATCTCAGTTCTGAAAGATAATACAATAGACAATACTGAAGAAACTGTTGCTGACAGAAATAAGTTGTTTGGGCTTTATGGTAAGATTTCTTATGGGATGATACTTGTGCAGTAATGCAAAACCGGTTCAATACCCTTTAATCATGTAATGTGATAAAACTATAATTTTTTACAACATTGTGTACATCTGTTTATTAAGGGATATGAAGAATAATGCATCCAACAGAAGTAGAACAGAAACTTGCAGAAAGCTTTTACCTGGCCCAATGATGACAGTAACACAATATGCTTTAGTCCTTCCTTACTTTTAGATTTAAAGCATTTATCTATGTCTCTTAAACATTAATAAAGAAACAAATCATATGATCCTGGCCGAATGAAGCCAAATAACACGTAAACGTCATACATGGGCTAAGACCTCAAAATGAAAATCTTTGTCAGACAGATGAAAAAAGTGCAATATACCCCAAAAAAACCTCTCACATCCAGGCAATTTTGGCAAAGTGAGAGGGTGTTCCAGAAGCACAGCACTGTCCCTTGGCCACCACCTTATCATCCCACCAGACACTCCCAGTTATTAATATTCATGAATCTACATAATAGTTTTATTTTCCCTTTAGAAGTGACAGATGAAGAGATAAGAAATAGCATCTTTTTAGGTCCAGTCTATAAAGAATGTTCTTTGTCAGCCGCTTGCCCTCTTTTCCAGTGCAAATCTCTGTGCACTATAGTGCCACCAGAAGCAATAAAAATAATATGGAAGATGACAAGCTTTTGGTCATGAGGCTTTTCAGCATCAAGACAATGTTGTGTTGCATTTTCAGCTTCTACCCAGAATACTCTTAGCAGCTCTCAAAATACAAAAAGAAGAAAGAGGACGTTGCCAACCCTGCGACAGTTTAAAAAAAAAAACTGAAAAGAGACTAAACAAATTAGACCTATTTCAAGAGGGTAAGAATGATCTTTCTTGAACTCGGAGGTAGAATTCGAGGTGTGGAGCAATATTTCTGCTTTTTCCCAATCCATCAGAGGAAACTGAAGTAGCCAACAGGAGCCTGTAGCTGGCAATCCTGTTCTCTAATAGCTATTATTCAGACAACAAACAATTCCCACAATCAAGACTCCTGCTCTTGTGAAATTATTGAGGAATCCTTAACAACTGTAAGTGACTCCAGTTTTCTAACTGATTTGAAAGGTATGACCTAAGGTAGCAAACTGGTAAGAAATACCCAGTTAAGAACAACTCTAACAGGTAAGGATAGGGGTTCAGCTGCATAATATATTAATGCAATGACTTCATAATAACATGTTACACTCAAGAAACAGTTTCTATAGTACTACTGACTGCCTTTTTTTTTTTTCTCTCCAAACAAGCACAGAACACCAAAACATCAGTGACTGATAGAAGCACTGTTTCTGAAGAGGAAATAAGCCATTTTTTTTTTTTTTTTTTGAGAGGAGAGAAGAAAAGGTATTATTTATTGAAAAACAGAAGGTTAGGAATCAAGTGGTTTTGTGACACTTTTACCTTAAAGATCAGAATTGAAGTTATACTTTAGGTCTTAGGTGAAATGAGTTTGACTGATTAGGTCCAGTTACTAGCTGTCAGTGAACTACATCAAAGCACAGCACATACTTCAACTAACTGTTCCCTGCCCAAGACAATTCCCCTCTGGAGCTAACATGAAGATAAATGAACTCCTGTCCCCAGGGAGAAGTGTCCCTCAATGAGGCAAAACAATGCACACTCATAAACATGCTACAGTGCTGCTGCTCCTCTTAAGTGTTACAAATAGAAGCAGAAGTCTGTGTTTCCCAGCAGTTAGATGTCGGCACTACATGAACCAAGACATTATTAGCGCAGGAGCTAGGCAGGGGAGAAAAACCCCTAGAAATGCCTTGTTGGTTTTGGGTGGGGTTTTTTTGGTGAGTTTTGGGGGGTTTTTTTTTGGTTTTTGGCTTTTTTTGTAGGAATAAAGCTTAACACTTTTCTCATCTGGGGGGATTCTTCTCTCTTATGTCTGTCGCATGTCCTGACTCCTGACTGTTCTTCAACAAAAGGCAGCATTTCTTGTAAAAGTCTGACATAAGGTGCTTTCTGCAAAGATAAATTATCTCACTTTCTTTGTTTCTCTTCCGATTGTTTTGTCTTTTTATCTGCCAACCCCTCTCCTCCCTTCACATTACTTTTCCTATTCGCCACAATTTTCTAAAATTAAACCAGTCTTTGGCCATCCTACTGATGTTTGCCTTATCACTCACTAGATCACTCCAGGATATCCTGCAATTTCCTTCCCTAAAACCGATTCCACTAGGAACAATTCTATCCGAAGTCTGCTGTTGAGCATATTTGCTAGCACTTATTTTGAAACAGAAAACACTTTAAACACAAAGCCATCAGTTCTATAGTGTTTTTACACGTCTTATCTAAATGATGTCACTTTGCACCTGAAGCATAATCCATGATCAAGAAGAGTCAAAAGCCACACTAATCAGATCAAAAAAACAAATTTTTCTCTAAAACAAAGTACCACCTGCACAAACACCTCTGAGGATCCCCCAAGAAATACGCAGGATCACTGAAATGTTTCTTGAATATCACGAGCACCCAATACCTTTATAGTTGCAACTATCCATTGTGGATGAAACTAGGAAACCTTCATGAAGCATTAAAGAAACACACTTATCATCAAGAGAAGTACTCCACATCCATACTTGCACCTATATACAAAAAAAAATGTTAGCAGAGGTTATATAGCTGGGTCCTTTATAAAAGTGACACTTCCAATGTCGCTTTCCTTTCTTCAGCCATTATGGTAAGCAATGAACGGGACATCGCATATATGTACTACCGAAGAAAAGGAATATACTTTGATCTGTGTCCAGGCCCTGAGAAACTGTTCTTAGCCTTAAATTCGTGCCACATGTGGCAAAGTTACAATGACTTTGGATGTCAGCAGTGGCAAAGCTGGAGAGGTTTCAGCCCTGTACGTAATTTCATAGAATCATAGAATAATTTAGGTTGGAAAAGACCTTTGAGATCACCAAGTCCAACTCTTAACCCAGGAGTGCTAAGTCCATCACTAAACCATGTCCTAAGCTTCACACAAACTTCTCTGCAACTTCCCTTCTTCCATAAGATTTTTTCAAGTTCTGTACAATATTCATTGGAGAAAAAAAAAAAAAACATCATTATATAAGCCTGTAAGTATGGCTCTCACTATCAGGGCTGCAGAGTCTGTGACTAACTGGTAGCCTTTTCCTTCCCCTTTAAGTTCCTTCCCTGAAATAAACATTTCAGAGTGAGTTACTGAGATTCCCAACACGATAATGATAGTTACGTAGGTTATGCAAATGAAATCCTCGCTGTAGTTCAGTTCATTTCCGTTCACCCACACACTAAAGCAGGCATCTCCTTCCCCTCCAGTGGCCCCATTCATCTCAAGTTCTGAACGAATCACTGTGTAAGCAGCCCTGGGGCAGCATTTTACCCTTTCCCCAAAAAGAAGAGAGCAGACACCAGCCCTTGCATCTGACTGAAACACCTAAGAGGCAGGCAACATCCTTTACTTACCAACACAACTATTGATACTTTGGCTTAACAAGTAATAGACAAAGTTTAATAACAAAAAGATACATCATTGCTTACTCATCATTACTTAGGTTAATAGTACCTTTTAAAATAGGTTACTATGTAGTAGTATGGCTAAACCCTTACCTGTTCAGGGAATCAACCCAGTCTTCAGTTCCTAAGCAATGTCTCTTGCAACCACCTTTTCATGTAATTAAATACTAAATGAGTCTGAATCCTCATATTAAGAACAATGCCATTACATATACTTTCCCATTTATACAGGGCAGCAGCTCTTGTCTCAGAGCTGATGATTTTTATCCTCTTTTTAGTTTGATCTGATCTTCAGCCTTCTCACCTTTTCTGCTACCCATTGTGACACTCATCCTGCAATTTCATAATCTTTCATCAGCTTTGGCTTCAAGTGCAGGATCCAGATGTTTGTGCCCAACAGTTTTCTTTGTCTTATTACAAGTACAATTCCTGCCTAGGAACCTAGAAGAAGGTGCAATTTTGACTTCCATCTTCATGCCATAACTCAGGGCAAGTTCGTTATTAAAGTTTCAAATTTGGTCTGATAGTTTAAACAGGTGTTGGCAGTATAAAGTTGACCTCTAATAATGAAAGCCAGAATTACGAATGAGATGAGAGCAGGACAATCTGAGGTTGGCAGCCCACAAAGGAGAAAGGTACCAGAAGAGCAAGTGCCCTGCTTACATATGCCAGGGTTAGGGAGGTATTTTCTCAGCATGCAGTGACACAGTGACATTATATTCCCCAGTAAAGATATTACCCCAGACACATAGGTGGTGGTCACTGATATACATGACATTCTGTCATCCCAAAAGAGGGATGTTATTCTTTGCCTAAAGAAAACCTGCTTGAAACAGTGCTGCAGCAGTGATGGGATTTTAATCTCCAAAATCAGCACCTCTGGAAGGCAGTGACAGGGTTAACAGCTTTGCACTTTCTCAAACCATCAGGCCATATGCTGCATGAGCTGTGTTACACAGCATCCTGCCAATCTTATGGATATACAGATCAACTGCTTACTCCAGACCAGGTCTGAAGAATCAACTCGGCTGGGACAAAAGGAGGGTGCTAAATGTTGCGCATGCTCACACGTGAATTATTGAGTCACTTCATTCAAAGCAGTCTCTTCAGGCAGAGAATTTACAAGGGTGGGCTGGCAAATACATGTGATAAACAAAACCGCTGACCTAGAAAGCGGAGCTCGCTCTTTGACGGTTGGTGGCAGCAGTTTGAGAAGGAACCTTTGAAAAATTCCATTTGAGGACAACAGGACCTGGCAGCTGTCAGCCCTGGTAGTCAAGTCAGTGGGGAGAAAAGCTTGGCTAGCCCTATCAGACCCTTGCCAAGCTGTATTGGCTAAGGCTCTAGCCAAACCTTTCAGCACACTGGACATAATTAATGCAGAAAAGGCCCTTTGCCCCACAGCAGCCTGAAAGGAGCTGATAGGGAAGCATGGATATTGCCCCAATTTTATTCCTTGATTATTTAGTTCCATGCACTCATGAAATTAGGTGCTTGCAAGAGGTCAGGACATAAAATACATTCAGTTTCTGTAGGAACTGTGAGAGCCCAACATGATTATTTGTTGATAATCACTAATACAAAAGCATGTGCAATCATCACCAAGCATTTTCTTTAAGAGTACAAATACGGTCAAGCCAGAATACATACCATTAAATTTTCTGTCAACAGAAGGTTAGAAATTGGTGTTGCAACAAAATCTTGCTTCTTGAAGGTATATTTTCAGGAACTATAGGAATATGCAGACTGTTATAAGTTGCACTGTCAGTGGGCATTCAGATTTTAACTTACACACCTGGTTAGGCATGTAGACATCCTACATAAGGTAAAGGTATCAATAGCTTTTTCAGTGAATGATTTAGAGTAGGAACCTACCTGAAACAGTCTCAATTATTCTCAGAAGAAAACATCCCCTCTCAATTAACTATGCAGAAAGTTTATCTCCTAGACACCTGCAACTAGATGCTTGGGCCCAGTTTCATCTCACCTAACCACAACAATCTAACAGTGTCACCCATCTCCCTTATTGTAGCACAAACAAACTAGCAGGCTGCAACAAGGCTTTTACCATCAGTCAGATTCTACTGTGCTGTTTCTCCTTCCTCCAGAGGCCAGACCACACTGCTCCTCCTCCGTTCAACCACCTATCCCACAGTCCTAAGGGCTATTTAACTACTTAGCTGCACATCGTCCATGTCAATCAACCCACTGCCTTCCAGGCAAGGCCACAGCTGCATATTATCAATGCTAATCAACCCACTGCTTCATTCCTCTACACTCCCTTTGTAGGCAATGGAGAGAATTAGACACTTTGGGATGCACCTATGCACTCATCCCTTACTGCACACCTACTCACCTCTTCAAAGACTGAATTTGGACAATTCACTTAACTTAGACACCCAGCTCTTGGGCATTAATATCAGGCAGAATTAAGAAAGGTATACTGTAAAACCATTCAGATCCCAGTTGCTGCAAATAATGCAAACGATTTTTCTCTTTCAGAAATACACTTAAAATTCACCACCTTCCTGTGCGCCCAGCATCTACAGCCAGGCACACTTTCCTCAGTGCTCCCTCCAGCAAGGTGCCAGGTTGCTGGAGCTGCTGATGGTAATACAGCATTCCATTGACTTAGCTTCTGCCAAACAGCCCAGTTTCTGCTTTGCAGTTGTGAGGGAAGGATTTGGCCTTTCTCCTGTATTCTTTCTAGGCATCCATGTAAGATACTTAGAATGGATGCTGAGGATTAGATATGTATAATACCTCCAAAAGGACGAAACAGAAAGGAACAGATTAATGCAAATAACCACATCACACCACTACAGGCAGAAAATATTCACCCCAACAGACAAAACCAGGAATAGCAGAGTGTGTGTGATTTGTGGCTAAGCAGCAATTGAGCATAAGTGTCAAAACAACGATTTAGAGGTTCTTGATATCTACTCTTATATTGTATTGAGGGCATTACAGTGCAACTCCAGGCATCCAATTCTGTGTTAGCTATAGCTGTACATACTAACTTTACAACATTGCTTCTGTTCTCATGTTGCAAAGCCTCGTGTCCCTTCCTAACACAACATTATGAGGGTTTGAGATTTTTTGTTGGTTTTTTGTTTTTAAATCAAAAGTCAAACACAACAGTCAGCTAAATCAAGAAATTCTCTTTCAGAAAACAAATAGATTTTGAGCCTCTAGAGTACTTTGGGGTCATATTTTCCAGCTTTCCTCCACAGTAAGACCACAAATAAACATTAAAAAGAGAAAAAAAATAGAGCAAAAGAAGGAAAATTAGAGTGGAATCACTTGCCTCCAGCATCTGGCTCTTGAAGAGAAACATACGTGACATTTTTTCATTACCCTCCACTCACATGATCCTTACCACCCTGTATTAGATGGAGAGTCTCACTAGATGATTCACAAAGCACTCTGTCTGCCAAGCATATTTGAGGCCATATAATTTTACCCTTTCATTATAAATACTGTTGTTATGTAAGGATGTGGGCACACTTACCAGGTCATCATTTCTTTTGGGAGGCAGTGGTTCTGAATTGCAAGCTGTAGTCAGCAACAAACTCTGCCTGATGTTCTGCTAGTTAAGTAATGCTTAAATAAGAATGATATCAAAGTGATAAATACAAGCCCTCTTTGCTTTGCTCTTTTCATGGCCTCAGTCTACATTTTATGTCAAAAAGTACTGTGAAGTATTGTAGATGGAGCTGATAATGAAAACTAAAGTTATGGCTGCTTAACATTCTCAATTATAACCTCTTATTTTCAATCATTTATAACTTTGCCAAAAACAGTGCCTCAAGCTGATTTAAAGGAGGAGGGGTTCAGTAATTAAGTTAATCTGTTCCTGAGAGCATCAAGGAAAACTAGTCTTTAACATCATATTTAGAGGAAAAAAAAAAAATCCAGTGATTTCTTTGAAGCATCCATACATTCCCCTGCTTCAAAGCTGGCATCCATAAGTATGTAAAGGATTGTCCTGAAATAAAGGAGGTTCCTATTTCACAAAGTTTTAAAGCCTTGGGCAGAAAAAAAGAAAAAAAAAAAAACAACACACAAAACATTTTTAACTTCATTACAGGAGCAAGGATCACAGCCAACAGGGAACATGCCCTAGGACCACTATCTAGACGTCTGTACCTTACCTTAGCTGATAGGAGCTGTGCCGAGCAGGACCATCCAGCCGTGCCTAATCCCTTAGCAAAAGGAGCAAACAACAAGTTGGAGGAGGAAGGGACAGGTTAAATAATGAAGTGCTTGAGGAGAAG